>NW_027202270.1:77554430-78845263 GCF_024711535.1 Dipodomys merriami
AGGGGTAAGAAATAAAGACAGTGGGAAAAGAATGGTTTGTCTGTCCCCTGGTGTTTCCCACTCCTGTAGATGCCCCCAGAAAATCTACTGTAAGCACAGGAGCTGGTGGGCAGGGAAGACTCCATCTCTGATTTCTATTTTAAGTGACCTGCCCCCATCACAAGCAATAAACCCCAAGACTGGCTTCTTCCTTGCTTTCAGAATTCCAACAAGCCATTATCCAGCTTCTAGAATTTTCCAGAGCAGGAAAATGATAGACACATGCTATACCCTGAACAGGACACAGAAACCAAGGCTGGACCTCTGCTGAGCCTTACCTGCTTTTCAATGAAAGCATTGATTCTCTGCAGCATCCCCTCGCATGTGAACTCATACGGCATGTACGGCTCGATCTGTGGAAACAGAACATAGCTCATGATGTCTGGCACATACCAGTCCTCTACTGACTATGCATGCACAGGTGCCCATGCCTGGAGATCACCTCAGCAGCAGATAGGACTGCAGATGTGAAAGTCAACAGTCAAGGCTCAGAGCTTCACTGTGGTTTTCCCTAAATACAGACTCTATGAACAAACTATTTACTGTCGCTAAGTCTCAGAATCCCTCATACATACATAGGTGTGAAGAACTCTTTCCTTTTTTTTTTAAATGTCAGTCCTAGAGCTTGAACTGAGGGCCTGGAAGTTATTTCTGAGCTATTTTGCTCAAGGCTACACTCTACCACTTGAGCCACAGCTCTACCTCTGCTTTGTTTTTTTTTGTGTGTGTGATTAACTGGAGATAAGAATGTCATAGACATTACTGCCCTGGCTTCAAACCATGATCCTTAGACCTCAGCCTTCTGAATTGTTAGGATGACTGGCATGAGCCACTGGCACCTCTTCTTTTAAACTGTAGTGAAGAATACAGGGGGAAAAGTGCATGGATTAGGATCTACCATAAAGAAGGCATTCAGCATAAGGTAGAGCTCATCACTAGACTATGGCCTAAATCATCTATGTCCCAGTGTTGAGCATACTGAAGTCCATCTGGGAACTTTGCAAACCCCTGTTGAATAAATGCATGGTCACCACGCTTGAAAAGGGCACACGAAGAGCAGTTTAAGGACCCATGGGAATGACATGGCACTGGTCTACATTACTAGGGGAGATGAGCATGTGCCCAGAGAGCCCTTGCTACAGAACAAAGCAGACTTTTGCTCATGGTGGACTTCTAAAGCTAGCTATGAGTCCAGAAAATGAAGACTGGTGACAGCTAAAAGGCAGAAGACCTGCTGGCTGAGTAAGCATTGTGAGATTTGATAGAAAAAGACAGGGAAAGCTGGAGCTTAGGACTACAGAATTGTGGAAACTGGGTAGATAGTCTCACTGGGGTTGCTCAAAAGCCTTGTGATTTTTAAGCCTCGATTTTATGAGCCTGGATTTTATGTGAGGGAGCAGGAAGCCCTAGAGGTGCTTCATGAAGGAGGGGGCACTATTGATACACCTGAGGGAGAAAAAAGGTGGGTTTGAGCTTTGCTGCATGTTCTAAGGCCTGTATCTTCAGAAGTGCACCAATGCACAATGAAACTGCATTTGGAAGAAAAGCACTGGTGATCCAGCTATTAGCGCTTCAGAGAGACCAACAGCACCTGTTGGTGACGGGGGAGAGCGCCACCTTCAAACTCCCCTTTGACCTATCTCAAATTTACAAGGAGAACCAGAGGACATCTAGGAGCTGAGCCTGGCTGAGAATGGAAGCCCCGTCAGGACATTCTTCCATGGGCACCCAAGAATCAGTCCTGTGTCATGTTTTTCTCATTTGTGTGTGTATGTGGAGTCAGGTCTGAAAAAGTAAACTGTGATTTAAAACTTTCTAGCCTATCTTTAACTACACAACTTGAGGCAGGTAGCATCAACAGGTTGGAGCCCAGCCACACCTGCTCACATCTGTCTAGAGCAAGCTGTGACATAATGGAGGAGACTTGCCTATGATTGCACAAGCACGGAGGTCAGACTACTACCGCTGAAGAGCTCAATGCACTTTGAAAAAAGAACTTCCATGATCTCAGCTTGCTCCTTCCCATCTCAAGCTTTGGCACTTGCCTGGCTCTGACTTACACATAGTTCCTCATTCAAAAGGTACAATTTTCTTTTCTTGTAAAGGGTATTCACTCCATTTATGGTGTGAATTCACGCCAGAAGTGCTCTATAACTGGCCTACAGATTTGTCTGCTCTCAACAGTTTACAGAAGGAACGAAAAGAAACGATTTTGAATAGAGGACATGGCATATAAATGGTCATTTGTAAGAGGACAAGTAGGAATTCCATGTATTGGTGGTCAGCTGTCATGAGAGCAACGGATTCAATTGTGTTTGGGGAAGCAGTCTGAAGACTCAAGGGCCATTCTCACGACATATTGCAAAGGGCATCCATTAGAAAACAGAAGTGAGTTACAGAAAAATAGCTCTTCTCTGGGTTTCCTACCAACCCACACCCAGTTAAACCAAATGGATGCTGACTCATTCACTGCTTTGGGACCAGTTCACTGTTATAATATATAAAGCTTGACAAAACTTTCCTATTTGTGGGGAGGAGCGGGAGGAAATTGCATTTGTAGGCCATCCTGTTGGGTGGGAACAGGGCCTTCTGTGTGGGAATGTCCTCCAGACCTGGCTCTGGGGAGAACAGCACTGGCATGTCTCTAGGCAGGAGCTGTTGTATAAGCTAGTGGGATAGAAGAGAAGTTTTCTGCCTAACAGTCCTTCAGAAACAAGGCAGGGCCTCCTGGGCTATGGAATGAAAAGGAATACTGAAACCACATCCAGTCAGAGAAAGCCAAGTAGGGCTCATTACAAAAAGACAAGGGAGCCTTCCTGTCATCTTGATGGTGGAAAGAGGCCTATTACTCTTGAACTCAAGGTCACAGGAAGGATGCCTGCAGGCTGCACTGTGGAGTTTCTGCTGGGCTTGGAATTTTCTATGAACTTCCTACCTGCTCCTCTTGACCTTTTCTTGTGAGACTCCCTGTGTCCACTGTACCTACTCACCCTCCAAAATCAGAGGACAGTTCTTATGTGGAATTTCTCCCAGAGATCAAGGAGACCCTGAATGACTCCCAGCTGACGGAGTGGTTTAGTATTCAAGGAAACATAATCTTTGAATGTTCCAGAAGACTAGGGTTTTCACCCAAGTATACATTGTAACCATTGATTTCTGGGTTAGGCAGAACTTCTCTGTGGAGGATCCCAGATGTAGGTCATTTATTCCCCTGCTCAAAACTTTCTTATTTATGAAATGCAGAATTCTTACCTTTCATTGCCTATTTAAAGGTCTCTTGTGCTCTGGTCCTTGGAGACCCTTTACAGTCTCCATTATATCTGATGAGAAGTTGGCTATCTTTAGATTATTCTTTTAAATGTAATAAAGTTTTCTTAAGCTGCTTTCAAGATTTTTCCCTTATCTTTGCCTTCAGCACTCTAATCTGGATGTATCCGGGTATGGTTTTCTTTGTATTCAACCTGCATGGGGGTAACCATGCTCTTAGGATCTTTATTATTATTATTATTTTAGATTTGAGATGGAACTGGAACTTGGTATCTCCTGCTTTTGCTCATTGATTAGTGCTCTACCAACTGAGCAATGACCCCAACTCCAGGATCTTTAACTCAGTGGCATTCATTCGTTAAAAATTTTTTTTTAGCCAATGTCTTTTCAAATATTTTTTCCACATAATTCTTGTCCCCTCTGAGATTCCAATTACATGTAAGCCAAGTTGCTCAATACTGTGCCATAGATCTTACACATTCTTTCCTTTCTCTTTGTGTTTCAATTTGAGTGATTTCCTCAATGAGTCTTCAGCTTCACTGATTTCTTTTCTTGGTTGTGTACCATCCACCGAGAATGCTATGAAATGAGTTCATTTCGGATACCATATTTTTCATTTCTAGCATTTTTCCATTCGCTTAAAAAATAGTCTCCATTTCTCTACTGAAATTCCCCATCTGCTCACATACTTCGTCCACCTTTTTTCTCCAAACCTTTTAGTACATTATAACGTTTTGAACTATGGTAAAAAAAAATGTCAACATCTGGACCACCTTTAGGTCTGGTTTTATTGGAAGTTTAATCTTTAAAAGATAGGTCAGGTTTTCTTTTTCTTTCTTATCATGTAAAGATCTGGGAGTTAAATGTGAGAAAATTTAACACTAAATTTCTTACCTGTTTATATTAAGGCATTTTAAGATTTTGTATTTATTACATTTCATCCTCCATTATCCCACTCCTCTTTCCCATTTATTTATCCCTTTATTTCTTATGTTTTTTTTTAAGTTTATATTATCTTAACAACCTAGTCAAAAGATTAGACTTTGAATCTAAGCTCTATTAGTTAGTAATTGTGTGACATCAATTATTTCAAGTCTTAATTTTTTCTATAAAACAGGAATATAGTCTCACTTTACAGAATTGTACAGAGATTGAGACAAGGTTACTCTATGAATAAACTATTGTTGTAATTACTTTTTAAAATGGCCCTATGTAAATTTTGGAATAATATAGAATTAGGTTGATTAGGGTTTTAATTAAACTGTGCAGCATTAAAGGATCCATGGAATGAATAGAGTAGATATTCAGAACTCTGGGCCTACCCTCAGTGCTCCACCTAGTATGTACTTCAGCTAGATTTTGGCTTGATAAACTGTGTCTATCACATAGTTTTGGACTCTATAACCTCTGAACTGCTTCTACTTCAGCTTCTCAATCATTCCTCACCAATGATAGTTCTTACCTGGGTATTGTAGTTTGAAGCTGACCACCATTTCAAGCCTAATAACCAGATCATTTATAAGGGAGCAGAGCATGGATAATGCTGCATCTCTGGGAGATGCTAGGAATTAGTTGAAATGGGCAGTTCAGTGGTCCACAAATGGGTCAACATATTCTATTTCTCCAAGGGGAAACAAAGCCCTTCCCAAGGAGGGGGCACACTGGCAATTCCTTCCAGGATATATACTTTTCTATTGTTTTTGCTTATGTACACACTTTAGACCTAGTTTTACTGTGTAAACACCTACTCATTCTAGAAAACTCTACTCAAAATGTATTATTCTCCAGAAAGCCCCCCTCCTAGACCTTCTGCATGTTTTTTTTGCATTGAATATTACCTGCCTTGTGTTAACTTACATCTTTGTTTGCAAACATCAATTCCTCTTTCCCTTCCTCATTCCATTCCATCCATCTATCCATCCATCTATTCATCCATCCATATATCCATCTATCCATCCATCCAATCATAAGGCTGCAAATACTGTAGGGACAACAGATACAGATATATATATATGTATATATGATATATTTGACATATATATATCTGATACTTTCATGGTTCTATGGTCTAGGGGAAATCAGAGTATTTATTACAAAAATAAGAATAATGTCGCAACACTGTGAAGGAGACCTTTATTTTAGCACTTGTATGTATGATCTCACAAGGGACTGATAAAAGTATGTAATGTTAACTCTATGTTAAAGAGGAGGGGGTATGGCTAGTAATTGGAATCCAAATCCGCAGTTTATCAGCCCAGCCTCACAGCATATCTCTTATATTTCTGTTCACACATTATAACTATATGTGAAAAGTGCTTAGAGACTTCCATGGACATGAGAGATCATGGCTGTCTTGATATATAAGAACCCATACAGGATGGCATACTTTCTATGGAGGAGCCAGACTCATCTCTGCATATGGATGTAAATGCCTCTCTTGATCCCAGAGCTGCTAGAGGATGCTGTGTGCACAGTGAATGCTTAATGCATGTTGGTCAAAAGAGTCTAGAAAACTTAGTCATTTTTACATGATTCTACCAAAGGAATAAACAAATGCTCCATAACATTTTACAGCATTTCCTCCACTAGTTCTTACTCCTCCATTTTCACTCTCCCTGTGGGTAAAGTAAAAGTGGAAAGCCTCTCTTTTCCTATCACTATGTGTGACATAATTAGATTGAGACTCAGGAGCCTGTCCACAGGGTCTGGAGAAACCATGTCCACATGTGGAACCAGCTCTGTTTTCCATTTCACAGAACATTCAGGAAGTCTTCAGACCACATCCTACACTGTGTTTCTTTCCTGACTCCAGCTAATGTGAAAATGATCTATTCACTGAAACTAAAGGCCTGTGGTTCTTTCAACATATTCCAGATCACAGTACACATTAGGGGATGGTAGAATAAAAGCAACAACCTTCTGGTTCAAAATCGCTTTCACCGCATCCTCAACTTCCTCCTGGTTGTTGAGATCCACAGTCCAGACGTGGGGCCGGCCGATGAATACTTCAGCATAAGGATGCTGGGATGTCAGCTGGGAAGAGAAAAATAACACCTCCATTTCACAAACACTGATTTTTTTCAAGAACCTTCTGTGCTAGATGAAGTGTTATGCTTTTTATGGTACTGAGTTGTACTTCCCAGGTAACAGACATTCTTATCCTTCCCTTCCACCATCAACACCTCTTGACAAACAAGCATATTTTAAAAAAATACAAAATGCAGTGGTGGTTCCATGTTTTGAATCCCATTTGGGGATAAGAGAATGTCACAACCAGGTAAAAGGAGGCATTATAGAAGTTTCTCTTCCTCCTCCTTCCCCCCTCCCCTTGGCCCTATTCCCTCCACTCTCCTCCCCTTCCCTCTCCTTCTTTTCCCCTAGGTCTCTATTGTTGATTTCCCTTCTCTCCCTCCCTACATTTTTCCCTCTTTCTTTTCTGGTGGTGAGGGGAGTGAACCCAGGGCTTAGTGCATGCTATGTGGGTACTTTGCCACTGGCCTACATCCTCAGCCCCTTATAACAGGTGGCTTGAACTGCTAAGGGACATTTAACTTTCAGCCATGACTCAGACCAGAAAATCACCTAGATAAACTCAGTAATGTACTATCGTGGCTAGGAGAGACAGGCAGGCACAGAAAATTGCAATAAAAAATCAATGCTCTGAAGTCACAGGAAGGTGACTAAGGGTGCATACAAAGCTGACAGTATGACACAGGACACCCCCAGAAAACCATAACTCAGAGCCTGAAATTTATAAAGACAATCTGTGATCAGAAAAGATGGAGGTTTTTATCCTAGAGGTTTACAAAACGTGTGGCCAAAGAAATCAAGTAGGCATTCTGGCAACTTTGAGTTCTACAAAAACTAATTCTTCAAGACAGCTACACGTATCTCAATCATGTTTTCACCTCAATTTCACATCCTTTTGAGGTTCTGATGTAAAGAAGTATTGTCGACAGTTGGGAGAACATTTTCAGTTATGACCATGACTGGAGGCTATCCTTAGATACATGTAACAATGCCTTGGACAGTCCCACAGAAAGATTTGTCTATTGAAAGATTTGTCTATTGGTCAATAACTCTTTCCTCCCCTCCCTTTATCTTCTTTCTTTCTCATTAAGGATTCAACCCAGAGACTTGTGCAAGTTAAACATTCTTTTTTTTTTTAATTTTATTTTTACCACTGGCGCACACCATCAGCCCAAAGATCTTTAAGTGTCTGTTGAGCTTTAATGTGAATTTACCTTGAATCTAACTGCTTAAAATATACTGAGTGTTCCAGGAGTAAATTATCAGGTACATTAAGAAAACCCTGTACTGTTTTATTTGGAACCTTACTCATGAGTGGTCCCCACTCATAGAAGCAAAATTAATGCCACTCAGGATACCAGCCTCTCCTGTGAATACACCCCAACTGGTCTAGCTACTAGTTTGTAGCTACCTTTTTAGCTACTACAGCCATGGCAATTATGTCCATATGTGTGATATGAATACACACTCATACTCAGAAGTGAAGAAGGTTGACAATGTTTGGCTCAATGTTTTATTCCTTTTAACCATAAATGTCCACTTGAATAGGAACAAGATACTGTATTTCTAGTATCCTCTTGTCTATATGATACTGAAACATGTATTACTTTGTTAGAGACTATTTTCCATTTATTTCTTCTTTATATTACAGTTACAGGATAATCTTTTTCTTTAATTACTCAGGTTCTATTCTTTACAAGTTTCACTTCAGCAGAGAGAAGGTATGTTTAAAATATTTACTGTAGAAGGAGGTGTTGTTTCCCATAGTGTTAAGATCTTTGCTTTAGAGGTCAACTTGGTTTTGTATCTTCTTCAGATTTATATGCATATATATATACACACACATACTTGGAAGTCTGGATAATCTAAGGATTAGCACCTCATCTCCTGTTTGGCTACTGCTCTTAGTATCCTACCACATCAGTAGCTGCTGGCTACCAGGGCAGGAAAACTGGGGCACAAGTCATTGGCCCTCAACTGCAGTCTCTCCTGCAAGCCACTCCGGAAATCACATGAGACAATTTTGCGATCGCTCATGGCTGTGGTGAACTCTGCCTTCTCTCCTTCCTACTTCTTCTGCCCATAGTCGCATCTTTCATTAGTCCTTAAGTAGCTGCAGCAGTTCCTCATTTTCTGACATGGCCCTCTTTTGTTGGGTTCTACGATCAGTGACAGGCTACAAGAGATTGAGGCCCATGTGACTGTATTTTTCTTTCTTTCTTTTTCTGCACATATTTGAGCTCATCAACCAAGACCTAGTCTGGGCCAGGTACTGCATTAATCATGTGCACACCAAAGATGTAAAGGAACTCCATAATGAAAACTTTAAAAACCTGAAAAAGGAAATTAAAGTAGACTTAAAGAAGTGGAAAAAATCTCCCATGCTCCTGGATTGGGAGGATAAACATTGTGAAAACGGCAATACTGCCAAAAGCTATCTGCAAATTCAATGCAATAAACCATCCAAATACCAACAACATTCTTTAAAGAAATAGAAGCAGCAATCCAAAAATTTATATGGAATAATAAAAGACCCTGAATAGCAAAAACAATCCTTAGTAGAAAGAACAGTGCTGTAGGAATATCAAAACCAAACTTAAAATTCTATTATAAAGCAATAGTTATAAAAACAGCTTGGTACTAGCACGTGAACAGGCCTGAGGACCAATGGAATAGAGTTGAAGACCCGGAAATAAACCTAGAGACCTATGGCAACCTAATCTTTGATAAGCCAAAAACACAAGATGGAAGAAAGACAGCCTCTTCAACAAATGGTGCTGGCAGAATTGGCTGTACACGTGTAGAAAACTGAAGTTAGATCCTTATATATCACCCTTTATCAGAATGAATTCCAAATGGATCAAATACCTCATTGTAAGACCAGATACCCTGAAAAGATTACAGGAAGGGATAGGGGAAACACTAAGGCTCCTTGGCACAGGAACCCTAAATAAAGATACAGAAACTTCCTAAATAAAAATACAGAAGCACAACAAACCAAAGAAAGACTGGATAAATGGGATTACATTAAACTGCAGAGTATCTGCATGGCAAAGGACATAGCTAGCAAGATAAATAGCCCATAGAATGGTAGAAGATCTTCACTAGCTATACAAAGGTAGGGGTCTCATATCTAAAACAAAATTAAACTCTCCACAAACAAATCCTCAAAAAAACAATAACCCCATTAATAAGTGGGATAAAGGCTTAAAAGAATCCCATTTGTCCAACCTTTCTTTGATTTGTTGTGTTTCTGGGTCTCTATTAAGAAAATTTCGGCCTGTGCCAAGAAACCCTAGGGTTTCTCCTATTCTGTCTGTAATGTTTTCAGGATGCCTGCTTTGACTCCAAGGTCTTTGATCCATTTGGAGTTGATTCTGGTGCAGGGTGATATATAAGGATCTAGCTTTAGTTTTCTACAAGTGACTAACCATTTACTGAAGAGGCTGTCTTTCTTCTACACTATTTTTTTAGCTCCCTTATCGAAGATTAGATGGCTATAGGTCTGTGGTATATATACACAATGGAATTCTATGCCTCCATCAGAAAGAATGACATTGCCCCATTTGTTAGGAAATGGAAGGACTTGGAAAAAATTATTTTAAGTGAAGTAAGGCAGGCCCAAAGAAACACAGGTCCCATGGTTTCCCTTCTTTGCAATAACTAGTATATGTATGATCTAATCAGAAAAGGTCAGATAAGTTGATGTTAGCCGAAATGAACCCAAAGATAAGGACTCAAGTGGTTTTTCTTTCTTGCTATTGTTTGTAACACATTTATAAGGTAATTTTTTTTTTGTTGTTGTTGCTTTGTAT
Organism: Dipodomys merriami; assembly: GCF_024711535.1. Taxonomy (NCBI): domain Eukaryota; kingdom Metazoa; phylum Chordata; class Mammalia; order Rodentia; family Heteromyidae; genus Dipodomys; species Dipodomys merriami. The sequence goes on from NW_027202270.1 coordinate 77,564,582, forward strand.
GTCCCTCCCTCATGGTATAACCCCTGTTTTCATTGTATTTGATGTTGGTATAATTTGTGGAGGGGAAGGGAAAAAACAAATGGTTTAAATACGGATACAGGTGGACCCATTGCAACAATGAAATGTACAAGATGCTATGTCTAAAACTGAACTTTACAACTTTGGTAGGAGGGAGGTGGAGGGGGGTGGGGGGATGAGAGGGGAGTATAGTCCTGGAGATGGGAGGGCAGGGATGGTAAGGGGAAAACAAAGGAGGAGGCAACAATACTTGATAAGAAATGTACTCATCACCTTGCACATGTTATTGTAACCCCTCTGTACTGTATTTTCACAATAAAAAACTTATTAATAAAAAAAAGAGAGACTTCTCTGAAGAATTACTGGCCAATAGATGACACATGAAGAAAGGTTCAATATCTCTGGCCATAAAAGAAATGCAAATCAAAACAATATTGAGATTCTACCTTATCCCAGTTAGAATGGCCATTATCAAGAAAACTAACAATAAAAGTTTCTGGAGGGAATGCGGCCAAAAGGGAACACTACTACACTGTTGGTGGGAGTGCAAACTTATTCAGCCAATGTGGAAAGCAGTATGGAGGTTCCTCAAAAGACTACATATACAGCTTCCCTATGACCCAACAAATCCCACTCCTGGGCATTTACCCAAATAACCACAAATAAGGCCACACTAGAGCTACTGGCACAACCATGTTCACTGCAGCATTATTTACAATAGCTAAGATATGGCGCCAATCCAGATGCCCCTCAGTAGATAAACAGATCAAGAAAATGTGATATATATATATATATATATATATATATATATATATATATACACACACAATAGAATTCTATGCTTCCATCAGAAAGAACAACATTGCGATATTTGTAAGGAAATGGAAAGACTTGGAAAAAATTATATTAAGCAAAGCAAGCCAGACTCAAAGAAACACTGGCTACATGGTTACTCATTTGTAACAACTAGAATATGTCTATGGTATTCTTAGCAGAGGACCAAAATAGCTCAATAACTAGGTGCATATGACCATATAACATGAAGCTTATCAAAATGAAAATGGAAACAAGAGGATTTTTAAAAAAAGAATGTACTGTTTGCAGTTTCTTTTCTATTCTTTTTTCTTTTTGTTTATGACTGGTTGTTTTTGTTTATGACTGTACCCTTTGTCTTATATGCACATTTTCCTTATTTGCAGAAGGAATGGGGAATCACAGAAATGGTGGGACAAATGGTAAACCAAAGCAACAGTGATTCTAGCCATTATGTTGGAAATTAACTTTACAACTTGGAAGGGAGGACAGCTGGGGAGACAAGTGGGAGAAAATGAGATGGGCTAACACTGTTAAAAAAGAAATGTACTCATTACCTGACATATGTAACTGTAATCCCTCTGTATATCATCTTTACAATAAAGAAACATACACATATACTTTCCTATGTGTCCACAAAGATTCTGGAGTTTAGATAGGTTTGTATGTCTTCAATAAGTATAAAGCACAAAGCAGCAGAACCAAGTTCAAATGCAGATCCTACAATAAATTCCTAGCTTTGAACAGAAAGTACAACAATTTAGAGGATGCAATTCAGTTCTTAATTAAAAAAAAAAAAGCCTATAGGACATTCTTATAACTGACTGACACACAGAAACCCCAGGGTTGAATTTATGCCTGAATTAAGACTTATCTGAAGACGAGCAAAATACCCAACATTTTTTATTTTGTGTCCTACAGAACAAACCAATTAGTCCTTCTTCTGAAATCAGGGTAAATAAAAATGGTCATTGATGTCTCTATTCAGTAATTTATGTATTAGTAGCAGTCCCTCTTCAAAAAATCCCTGCTTATTTACAAGGTTATGCTAAGTACTTAGAAAATACAAAATGCTGAGTCATTATCATTTAATTCATTTACATTTATTGAAGGTTGCTTGATTTTATGAGTAAGGCATTTGTGATTCATTAGCTTCCTCTGAACATTATGTTCCTCTCTGATAATTTATTGAGAACCATCAGATGTCAGCTACATCATTGTGTATCAATTAGTAAATTTACTGGAGTAAAGTTTGTAAAAGTAATGAAAATCTTATTAAATATGAGACATTGCTTCAGAGTGGATATTAAATCTTAAAGGAGAACACGAATTTTCTTTATGGAACCTTTCCTCTCCTGAAATCAGAGTTTGTAATGTTTTACAAAATGTTTGAATAATGACCAGCAGTCTATTAATATGCTTCCCAATACAAAGATAAAAATTCAAGTTACATTATAATTTGAACCAACCTCATAACTTAAGGCATTATGGACCTTTTCCCTCTCTAAGTAGATATAACAGCTTTCAAAAATTGATCCAATGTAGAAGTAAAAACAAAGCTAAACTCATATTTTGAAATCTAAAATATTTTCCTATCATCAAGTGAAGGCAAAGAAGAGACACACAGGAAATTGATAGGGATGAATTTATGTGGATGACTTACTGTTTAACATTAAAGATTTACAAGGTACAGAGATATTTCTGTAATTATTTACACTTGGGTTAAAACTTCCACTTGCTAAGATATAAATGAGTTCTAAGTATGTATATGTATTTTCTTCCTGTGGGCCAGACCTGGGGCTTGAACTTAGAATCTGGGCTCTGTCCTTGACTGTTTTTGCTCAAGGCTAGCATTCTACCACTTGAGCTAGAGCTCCATTTCTGGCTTTTTGGTGATTAATTGGAGATAAGGGTCTCACAGATTTTCCTGCTTGGAAACCATGATCCTCAGATCTCAGCCTCCAAAATAGTTAAGAGTTATAGGCACTTGAGTCACTTGCCTCCAATGGCTATACGTGATTTAACTTAGAAATCTATAAACTTGTTTGTGTTCTATTGGACAGATTCCCAGCAGTGGAATGGCTGGGTCATAGGGGAGCTCTATGTGGAGTCATTTGAGGAACCTCCATACTGCTTTCCAGAGTGGTTAAACAAGTTTAGATTCCCACTAACAATGCAGTAGGGTTCTTTTTTGACCACATTCCAGAAAACATCTGTTGTTGTTAGTTTTCTTGATAATGGCTATTCTAACTGGAGGGAGGTGGAATCTCAATGTTACTTTGATTTGTATTTCTTTTATGACCAGAGATGGCGAATGTTTCTTCATGTGTCTATTGGCCATTCTTATTTCTGAAAAGTCGCTCTTTAAGTTTTTAGTCCATTTATTAACTGGTTGTTGTTTCATTGAGAATTTTGAAGAAGTTTAAATTTTTGAGCTCTAAGTACATTTTAGTTATGAGGCCCTTGTCTGATGAACAGCTGGTAAAAATCTTCTCCTGTTCAGTGGCCTTTCTATTTATATTGCTAGTTATGTCCTTTGCCAGGTAGAAACTCTTCAGTTTGAAGAAATCCCATTTATTCAGTATTTAGACTTATTGGCATCTCTTTCTCAATTGGAAACATCTTTGTCTAGGGAAGATATGAGAGCGTTTTGATATGAAAGACAGAGGCAGGTAACACATCTGGTCATTACATGAAGGTCACTGTCCTTTCAAAACTGTCTGATGTTGCTGGGTGGAGCTGGATACCAGATCCCATCTGCCTTCCTCTAGAAGGCACACTGACTCTCTTGGGGTCTCTCAGTTTCACCAACAATCATGCCTCTTGGGCTTGAATTCTCCTGTCCTCTCTTCTGAAAGCCCACCCCCTCTTTCCCTTACTTCTAGTTACCACCCACATTTTCCTCCACCTGCACAACTAAAGTTAACTCCCTTACCCCTGAATTCATGTAGCTATTTATACATTCCCACCGATTAGGCAGCAGTATTCTCATTCTTCTCTATTAGATTGGGAGCCCTGTAAAACAGGATCTAAATTCTCTCTTATGGAGCAACAAGTACCACTGACCCTGCGGAAATGTATTCAATATCTGTCAATTTCCCTTCTGCCTCTGAGCCTTCCAGTGGAAGCCTTGAACTGATGAAGCCATCTGTGTGAGGTCATTTGCTGAACTACTGTTGAAAGAACTCCATCCTGTCTTTGTCCTGGAGTCTCATTCCTGTGCAGCAGCTCCAATGTCTCTCCTCTCTTCATGCCATAAAGAATGAATGCCCTCCATGACAGCAGCAAAATCAAATTACTAAAGGATGGCAAATGGCAAAAAACAATGAACACACTCTCCTTGATAATTGCATATTGGCCAATATGAGTTCTGTCATGTTACATTATTTCCTGAGCAAGGGTTAGATTGTGTTTAACGGGAGACATTCAGTATACAAAGACCTGACCTGTACTCGTTAAGAGCATTATGGTCATGAGTTACAATGGATGGCTGATTTTTTTTTTTTTTATAGGCTGGAAACTAGGAGACATGACAATTAAAGGCAATGCCTGATTCTGAATTGGATTCAGAAATTGAAAAAAGGTCTCAGTGGGAACACTGGTAAAGAGCAATAAAACACTAATGTGCATTTGGTTTAGATCATTGTACTGGGTTCTGTACACTGTTACCAGAAGAGGAAGCTGGACAAATGGTATATATGTGAGACTCAAACTGTTGTTAAATAACTGAAAAGGTAAACTAACAGCTGGAAAATCAACAGGATTGGAAGTGGGAAAGAAGCAAATATTGGCATACCAGCACTCACAGAAGCATTACTCTCAATAAGCAAAAGGTGGAAATAGCTCTAACATCCTAACATCAACAAGTAAATGAATAACTCAAATGCAGAACATATGTACAAATGCATTAATATATTAATATATTTAAAGTTATGTAAAGTTTATTGCAAAAACTTTTTAAAAATATGGAAAATCTCTCTCTCTCTCTCTTTCTCTCTCTCTGTCTTTGGGGAGAAATAGAACCTGAAAGATCTTAGTACTTAATGTCTTCTAGTCATACGGGCATAAAATTGACATACAGACTGAAGGAATACCACAGAGAACCTGGAAATATGTATGGCCAACTAATCTTCAACAGGGTGTCAAGAACACACAATAGGGAAAGATGGATCTATTGGAAAATAGTGTTAGGCCAGATGCCAGTGGCTCACAACTGTAATCCTAGCTACTCAGGAAGTTTAGATTTAAGGACTGAGGTTCAAAGAAAGGCTAGGCAGGAAAGTCTGAGACTCTTTTTTTTTTTGTTTTGTTTTTGGTCCGGTCGTGGGGCCTGAACTCTGGGCCTGGGAGCTGTCCCTCAGCTCTTCAGCTCAAGGCTAGTGCTCTACCACTTGAGCCACAGCGCCACTTCTGGCTTTTTTCTTTTCGCTTATGTGGTGCTGAGGAATCTAATCCAGGGCCTCAGGCATGCAAGGCAAGCGCTCTACCACTGAGCCACCTTCCCAGCCCCTAAGTCTGAGACTCTTATCTCCAATTAATCATCAGTAAACCGGAAGTGGCTCTGTATCTCAATGGTAAAGCACTAGCCTTGAGTGAAAAAAGCTCAGGGACAGTGCTCAGGCCCAGATTAAAGCCCATGAGCCTCCTCCACCCGACCCACCCCCAAAGTGTTGGGAAAACTGGATATCTACATGTGGAATGAAATTAGATCTGTATTCCACACTATGTATAAAAATTAACTTAAACACGAATTAGACTTAAATATAAGATTGGCGCAGTATAACTACTAGACAAATATACTTTGGATTTTATATTGAAAACACAAGCAATAAAAGCAAAAATAGGAAGATGGAATTGCATCAAACTGAAACATTTCTACATACCAACAGAACTAATCACCCATGTGGAAAGGAAGTACATTGTACAGGGCAAAATATTTGCAAATGATGTCTCTGATAAGGAGTTAAAAACATATAAAGAATTTCTACAACACAATAGCAAAAACAATCCTCTAAAAATAGGCAAAAGATCTGAATTGCTATTTCTTAAAAGACACAGAAAGGCAATAGAAAAGAAGAGCTCAATACCATCGATGATCAGAAAAATGCAAGTCAAAGTCACAGTGAGGTATCACCTCAAGCTTGTTAGAATGGTTTTTATAAAAAAGACACACACACATACAAAGGAATATAAATCAGCACAGCCATTATGGAAAACAGTATAGAGCGTTCTCAAAAAAATGAGAGTTGAGCATTACCACACAAATCAGGACTTACATTTTCCTGGGTGGAATTTTCATATCAAAGGATAGGAAATAAGGATACTGAAAAGACACGTAAAAACCCTTTTCACAATATCCAAGATATGAACACAGTCTATTAACGGCTAATCAACAAATGAAGAAATTGTGTGTGTATGCACCAGACTGAATATTATTTAACCTGAAAGAAATCCTGCCATTTGTAACAACTTGGATGGACGCAGAGGACTTTGGCCTGAATGAAATAAGCCAGACTCAGAAAGATGAATGCTGCCTGGCCTCACCTGGCCTCACCTGTGGGACCTGAAACAGCAGAACTCACCACGCAGACTTTAACAATAGTTGCCCAGGGATGTGGGGTGGTAGGGTAAATGAAGATATATACTGATCACAAAGTACAAAGGTTCAGTTAAGACTTGGAAAAAATCATATTAAGTGAAGCAAGCCAAACCTAAAGAAACATAGACTCCGTGGTTTCCCTCATGAGTAATAATTAGTATATGTCTAGGATAGTCCTAGAAGAGGATCACAATAGCTCATTAGCTATGTACCTAGGACCATATAAGATGATGCTAAGCAAAATGAACTCTAAGATATGGAAACAAGTTTTTTCTTTGTTGTTGTTTTTAATGTATTATGTGAAGTTATTTTATTTTATTTATTTTTAAGGAGCTTTCTTACATGGTTTTTGTTGTAAAAATACTGTACAGAGGGGTTACAGTTACATGAGTAAGGTAATGAGTACATTTCCTATCGAGCATTGTTACTCTCTCCTTTGTTTTTCCCCTATCATCCCTTCCCTCCACACCTCCTCAACTCCCCCCCACCAAGTTGCAAAGTTCATTTTCAACATTTTGTTATTTCCCTTCCCCTCCCCAAATCAGAAGAATGTATATACAAGATGCAGGGCACTGACATCAAATACAGTGAAAACAGGGGTTATACCATGGGGGAAGAACATACAAGAGAAACAAACAAATCACATAGTACATTTTAAATACGTTAACAGCAAGAAAGACAAAAACCACTGTGTCCCTATCTTCAGATTAATTTCACTTCACATCATCTTATATGGTCATATGTATGTAGCTTCTGACCTTTTCTGCTTGTCCTATACTTATATAGTTATTGCAAATAAGAGAAAACATGGGACCTATGTTTCTTTGGGCCTGGCTTATTTCACTTAATATAATTTTTTCCAAGAGTTATTTTATTTTTTTTTTCTTTTTTCCCCCCTTTGGTTTATCCCCTGTTGTCACTGTATTTTAGTACCCCGTGTCTTGTATATATGCTTATCTGAATTGGGGATGGGAAGAGGAACAAAGAAATAGTGAGACAAAGAATAAAGGGTGAACTAATGCAACAGGGATACTATAAGACAATATGTTGGAAATGAACTTTACAACTTGTAAGGGAAGACTGGGGAGGGGGAGGGAAAGTGGGAGAAAAATGAGGGAAGGGGTAGCAAGGTTAGATAAGAAATGTACTCATTACCTTATGTATGTAACTATAATCCCTCTGTATATCACCTTGACAATAAAATTAAATTCAAAAAATAAGCTGAGTAAGTTCTAAAAATCTACTGTGCAGCATGATGACTACAGTTAAGAACAATGCAATGTATATTGGAACTTGCCAAGAGGGCAAATCTGGTACACACACACACACACACACACACACACACACACACACACACACACACACACACACACACACACACACACACACACACACACACACACACACACACACACACACACACACACACACACACAGTCTACGTAAAGTGATGAACATGTTAACTGATTTGATCAAGGAGATAACCTAACAGTGTATATGTACATCAACCAAAAGTTGTATACATTAAATATATAGTTTCTAGGTGTGAAAACAAAAAACCCCTAGGGATGACTTATGTCTATTTTCTATCTCAAATTCCAATGTTTCAAAGAAGATAGTCACAAGCAAAAGCAGAGCCTCCTAAACTGAGACGTACTGCATGCTGGGGCATGTACTTTAATCCTTCCCCAACAATGGGCTAGATCTTTATGCCCTAACCCCTCTCACAGCGCCTGACACACAGGTATACATTATTATTGAGTAATTGATGAACAAAGTCTGATAAGGAAACCACTTACCAAACTGAAGAGTTCAAATTTATTACACTAGCAGAAGGAATAAGCAAGCAAGAAAACATACAATTAACCCTGGACAGAGGTCATCCGGGCCATGGTTAACCTCTAATGTATGGGTCAGCCTGCTCTACTTCTCTTTTGGCCATTTCATGAATGGTAGAAAGATTTGGAAGAAAGAATTCTCAAAATAATCCATGGTATGATTCCTGCCTCATTAACGAATAACCATTGGAAATGCATATTATGTACTATCTGGGAGACAGGAAAGCAAACCAGAAGGATTTAAAAGCAGCAAAAGTAAAAAAGTAAACACTTTAAAGCACAGTGCTGCTCTACATCATAGGAGGGCTGGCTGTCCATGGGTATAAGCCCCTAGCTAGAGGCCCTGAGAGGCCCTGAGCCAGAGCCACTTATTAACTACCTGGAACTAACAAGTAAACCAATCTTACGGTTTCTTACACACACCTGTTTCTGCCCAGATACAGAAACACAAAGCTTCATTCACACTTAGCTGGAAATGACTTTTGTTTATTGCCTCAAATCAAATCCAACTATCCCCTTGGTGATTTGTCACCCACTGAGGATTTCTAAGAGGATGTCTGAAGGCAATTCAAACAGAAACAAGGCTTCTGTGAATGACAATAGAAAGGGTTACTTCCCAGGATGGTGCCTGTTGTTGGTAAGCTACAGAATCAGGTACATTACTTCAGTCTCACAGGATACACCTTGTGTCTTAAGGTGGCAGTTCTTTGAGAACATTCACAGGCGATTCAGGACTTAGGTGCTGTCCCTCAGATTTTTTGTTTAAGGCTTTTAAGCCACAGTTGCACCTCTGGCTTTTGTTGGTTAATTGGAGATAGGAATATCATGGACTTTCCTGGCCAGGCTGGCTTTGAACTGTAATTCTCAAATCTCAGCCTTCTGAGAGCTAGGATTACAGGCATAGGTCCCAATGGCACCCGGCTCATAGGCTATTTTTTATATTCTTCACAGCATATTATGGAGAGTTGATTCCCCATGAAGGTTTTACCCAGTTGATCTCATTCTCTATATTCCAGGGTTGGAGTAGTGTGAAAAGATACATTGTGGGGGAAGATGCAGATTCAGATCCTGGCCCCGGCCACTAATAAGGTAGTGTGATCATTATTCATCTCCCTAAGCCTCTGGATCTGCCCTTCAAGCCCTCCCCCATGTTCCAGCTTCAGCCACATTAGATGAAGTTTACAATAGAGTTAGCTCTCCATATCTACGGGTTCAGCATCTGTAGACCCAGAAATATGCAAGAAATACTTGATGCTGGACATGTGCAGATGTTTTTCCTCATTCTTCCCTAAACAATACCGTACAACAGCTATTTACAGCTAAGTCATCTAGAGATGATTTATTCAAATGTTATGCTAGTTTACACAGGAGTCTTGAGTATTCCCAGATTTTGGTATCTGTATATGCACAGGGGCAGGGCTAGAACCAATTTTCCATGGACGATGAGAAATCACTATTATTATTACATAATATTACAAGATTACATTATATTGCCATGTTGAGGATAGAAGCCAGGACCTTGTGTACACTAGGCAAGTACTCTCTAACTGAGCAACACCTGAATTCCTTTTCTTCTTCTTATTGAACGTAGGATAATTTTGATACTCACCTCTCTCAGCGTTGGCTTGCCGATGAAAAAGTCTGTGTTTTTGCTGCTTTTGGGTGGATTGAACTTGGGATTCAGAAAAGCACATCCATTTGCAATGGCTTCCAGGGGAGCTGGGCCCTCATAAGGAAACCCAAGCCCAACAAACAACTGTAAGACAAGACAACAACATATCAGTCAGGACTGGCCTGGCTCACAGGGGCTTCTCCTGTTTGTAAGGTCCATTCCTGGACGACGAACAGACCTCGCCCAGTACCTGCGTTACCTAGGCAACTGGGATACCTGGAAGAGGTCACGTCCGCATCTGCTGAGGTCACATCCTAACCTGATGTGGCCACACCTTTCTCCCACCTGATCCCACTTCCCTTTACCTGGACACACCCTTCCCCGCCCCCTACCCTATATAAGGCCTAAACCGCCGCCAGACCGCTCTCTTTTTTTTCCTTTGCAAGCCGCGTGGAGTGCCAACCTTGCTTGGTCCCTTACCTGAATACCACGTGCGTGGTGCAGTTTCAGTTCTTACTCGGTCACCTCTTTTTAAAAACCTAACACTGTTGTTCATTCCTTTGAATACCTCAAGCACTGTGGAAGGCTATCAGACCTGGGGCAGGGAGGGCAGGTGGGGGTAAAGAAAAGGGGCTCATACTAGGCTCTACAAAACACTACAGAGACTGTGAAAGCCCTGGTGAAATTAGTGTGGCTAAGCAAACTCTCTTCTGCTAAGAAAGCAAAGAAAGGGTGTAATGGGGTGTGTGTGTGTGTGTGTGTGTGTGTGTGTGTGTGTGTGTGTGTGTGTGTGTGTGTGTGTGTGTGTGTGTGTGTGTGTGTGTGTGTGTGTGTGTGTGTGTGTGTGTGTGTGTGTGTATGTGTGTGTGTGTAGAGAGGTTGGGGGGTACTAAAAGAAAAACAACAACAAAACCCAAGACCCAACAATCATCTTTCTGTAACTCCCCAGGAGACATGACTGGAAAAACACTTGCTTAACCAAACAGAAGGTTTCTTCATTGAAACAGCAGAACAACAGGCCCTTTCAGGGCTGCTGAGCCAGGGACAGAAAGGTCACTTGGCGGTTTGATTACAGTTCAAATGGAACTGCTTTCAAACGATGGTAGGTCAGTAAACACAGGTTTCCATAATGGTTTTTTCACTGGGGGATGACAACATCTCGTTTTTATTTTCCCCTGGGTAGGGGCAGAGGGTGCTCTGCAGGGTCCATCTGCCAGGGGACCTCCCTCACCAGAGCAGGCACGCTATGCAATTCCTCTAAGCAGACAATAGATGGCAGCAAAAACACATCCCTAAAATCAGGATCCCAGTACCAGCAGGGAGCCACCGTGACAAAGGGGGCATGCTGCTGTTTCAGCGGCTCTGATTGAACCTACACATGGAATAGCATTTCATAGACAAACTTTACCACATACCCTCTGCACTGCTGGGGTTATGCAGGCCAGGGATCCTGGCCTCCGAAGCCTGGAATGTCCACATCAAAGAGTCTGTACTTGGCGCTAGTGCCCACAGGAGCATCAAGTGACAAAAGCCAACTGGGCTCTAGAGCAGGGCAGATAGTTCCTTTGGAGGAAGAACCAGGTCAGGGAATGGGTGACTGGATTGAGCTCGGGGCTCCATTTCCTCTCTTCCCCACAGAGGCATTGCAGCTGCTTGCAAAGGGTTAGCTATAGAAAGGGTCTGCTGGAGTGCATGGTGGCAGGTTCCCTGATGCAGACTGCATAGACCAGGGCAGCATAGCCCAGAGCTGACCTTTTGGACAACCATACAGCTCCCACAGGAACTCTGGGACAAGAAGGAGAAGCTCAGGTTTTCTAAAAGAATACCCTATTCACTTCTGTTCTACACAGAATATTCAACTATGCTGAGTTTTTTTGTGGAATAAACTCCGTCATGTCTACAATGTACCTAGGGAAAGGGGCTGGAGAGAAAAGAGGCTTTGGGAGGACTTCAGAGCTCCACTCCTGGCTGGGTCATTCTCTTCGGGTCAGAAGTGCCATCACAGGCCATGAAGGTGAGGGAAAACATGGTGGTAGAATTTGGGATGCTGAGAGGCAAATCTCTGTAGTACCTGGATACCTCTGCTCTGCATCTTTTTATTCTTCAGTGAACAGAAGTGAGGTTAGCAGAACTCATGCCCACAGGGCTTGTCCTGGCCCTGGTGGCTCGGAGGTAGAGAGGCTGGACAGACAGCAGCGGAACACACACAGGCAAGAGTGTGATGTGCTAGCCTCCCAAGACATTCCAGCTCACTCAGTGTAGAGTTCAACCATCCTTAGGGCTTTTGATTTCTGGGCTGTCTTCCTAGTCATGCTCTGGGGAAGATGGGTCAGCTGTCCAAGGACACACAGACAACCTCTATCAGGCCATGGCTGGGCACAGGATGGCATAAAACATGCGGATCTTTTTGACTCAGAGAAGAAAATTGCTAGAAGATTCGGACTGGGTCTCCATGGGCTTAAGGGGCAGAGTTGGAGCCCACAATATTTTCTGACCTCTGAAAATCAGGGCCTGCCACCAAGTACAGATATCTTTCTCAACTAGAAATTGTCCAGAACTACGGAGCAAATAGAAAAAGTACAATGCTTGTCAATTCAAATAGGAAAATTGTGGTGAAAAATTAATTATCTCTTTCAGACCAACCAATCTGAACCTATTAATTAAGAGGATTTGAGGCTGTTGCTTAATGGACTTGAATGTGACCTAGGTTTAATTATATCTTTTAACAATCTACACCAATTTCTATGCTCTGCTGGCAACAGACTCTTCGTACACATAAAATAAACATTTTGAGCTAACTCTCTCAAGCCTTACTATTTTCAAAAGAAGATTAAACACTACACAATTTCTTGGCAATAAGGTTTCTCGTCACACTAATTAAGATTGCAGGAAATGCATGACTTGGAAACACCAAAATAACAGTTTTCTGTCACTTCTGTCAATAAGCAATCCCCTCCCCCCCCCCCCCCCCCCCCGCTTCTTGCATAGTCATTACCTGTGACATTACAATGGAACAGATGTACGAAGGTCAAATAGTACATTTGAGGGTTGAATGACAACAACATTGGCAGTGAATTTACCACATGTAGTCGTCAACTTCTGCATGCTTTGGGCTTGCCATACACTGGTACCTGAGCTAAACTAAATTGCTTTGCCGCTGATCCTTCACTCCTGCATCACTGTGCTCACAGATTTCCTTAGCATGGATGAAAGAGCCAAGAGGCAAGAAGGCATTCAAGTATCAAGGCTTAAAGAAAAGAGGCCCTATTTTGTGTGTACTTGCCTGGTCCCCAGAAACCAAGTCTAACAAGGATACACTGGATGATGGAACATCTCCTAAGCTCTATCCATGAGTGTTGCTACACAGAAAGATTCTACGCTCTAAAATGAAAATTACAAATCAATGCTAAGCAAGACCGAATGCCATACCTCTTATTTCTGGCACTGGATTGGGACATTTAGCCTACGTACAAAAGATCAATTAAACCGCTCAGAACCTTTCTCTATATGAAAGGGCCACGAAATTGTTTTAACCCCTAAGTGGGGGACACTTAGCAAAGATTCCTTTAACCATGGACCAGGAAGTTCCTAGGATGACTGCATGGCATAAAACTGTCAGAACAGTGTGGGATTAACGGCATTCATTGCTCTGTAAGCAAGACCAGGGGTCGAATCCCAAGGACATGGTTTGCTAGTTCAATTACTGTTACTGTCTGTCACCTCTGACTATTGATTCTCTGAGGCTCATTTGTAATCTATTTTCTGTATTGGCAAAGATGATACAGGGGCTCTATACTTCAGTGTCTCATATCTAAAATGGAAGAAATAATAGTGCATGATTTCTTGGGTTGCCAGGAAGATTACATGGATGTTACATAGAAATATTCTCACTATCCCAGGACCTGACACCATTGCTAAACAGTGGCCCAAATTCACATCCAGCTGCCACATCACACAGCTATAATCGTGTTCTTGTATCATTTGGCTCAGGTTTATGGGAGTTGTGTTTGCAGGAATTTTATAGGATGATCCACACCTGCGTTACCTTTATGAGTTCTTCCTGTTTCACAAAGGGCCTGGATGAGGAAGGGGAGAGATATCTATCAGATGAAGAGATGGGATGCTTTACTGTGATTGCCATGTAGAGAGGCCAATTCCATGACTGGCCTCACTTGTTATTACTTGTTCATTCTTCATTCGATGACTGGGAGTCATCATGTTTCTGGTGAAAAGTAGTCCTTGTATGGCTTTAGAAAGAACCCATACAGTGGCTGGGGATGGAGAAAACAATTTATTTTCCTGGGAAGGGCTGCTTTCATGTAGCCTGAAGGGTCCCTTTCTGTCCACCTGTCTTCCTCAAGCACCTGATGTTGAAGGATGAGATAAACAGTGGCCATGTTCGCTCCCATCCTGATTAGTGCCATCCTCTGACACTCCATAAGCCTGGACTCTCTGTGTCTGCAGGCTGGCTTTGGTGAAGATCTATAGGGGTTAATGAGGCTGTGACAATGGTGCTGGTCATATATATTTAAGTTTTCAAAGTTGGTTACTACACCACACCAAAGGCTCTTTCCTGGGGCAGACTCTAGTCTACTCCCAGAGACCAACTAACTAGGCTTCAGACACCTCCACCAAGATCCAAATTTCCTACACTTTCATTTGCCCCAAACATGAAATCAAATGCATTATACTTTGTAAATTCACTGACTTGGAGATGGGGCTGTAAGAGAGTATCTGGGTGAGTTTATAACTGGAGATGTTGAGCATCTGCCGGTGGGCCATCCTGAAATGGTCACCATTGAAAGCTGGGGCATCACTGCCTTGGAAAAGCCTTTCCTTGATGGCTTGCCTCCCATCAGTTCTAGACCAGGCATGTGAATAGGCAGCCAACAGCAAGGCCACATGGGTTTACTCACCCACGAGACATCAGCCTTGGCTTTGCTGCAGCTGATTATAAGGCGAAATCATAGGCTCTTGTGGAAAGAAAAAAAAATCACAGCAAGGACAGCACAGGACCTGGGCCCTGATGAGCGGTAGAGATGACAGGTCCGTTCAGTTACAGTACACACTGTGACCACACACATCGGTGTAACACACATGTGCTGGTTCCCAGCCTCTGCAGTTAATTCACCCAGCCACTTCATGGACTTCACTGCCACAGAACAATACTTTTTCTTTTCTGAAGGTGCTGAAGTTTTGAACTCAGGGCTTCATGTTTGCTAGGGAGATATTCTTCTACTTAAGCTATGTGTCCAAGAGTGAAATACATTTAGAACATGGTACATACTTGTAGGACAAATGAGCAAAAGCATAAATATGAATAGGATTAAGTCTTTCCAGTAATTAGGTGTGTCTGTGTACAAAGAATGAGCAAGTTCTGTGTGGTTTTGTTCTGGTGGTACTGGGGTTCGAACTCAGGGTCTTATGCTTACCAGGCAGGCATTCTACCACTACTTTAGCCATGCCCCTAGCCCTTTTGCATTAGTTGTTTTTCAGGTAGGGTATCCTTTATTGGTATAAGTTGGATTGGATGGTAATCCTCCTACTTAGCTCTATTATGTAGTTGGAATTATAGGTATGCCTTACGGTGCCTAATCTTTTAAATTTACTTTTAATTTTTATTTTGAGGCGGGGTCTTGCTAAGTTTTTTTTTTTTTTTTTGGCCTGGCTTGGCCTTGAACTGTGATCTTCTTGATTTCTTCCTCTTAAAGTAGCTGGGAATTCAGACATAAGTTAACACTCCTGGTCTGAAAGTTAAAGCAGTTACTGACTTGTTCCTCTTCACTCTTCATTCCACATCCCCATTTGGGCAGGGAAGAGGGAGGGTAAGGTATGAGAGGACGCACGTACATTTACCACTTTCACCCCTTCTAGGTGGGAGGGAGATGACCTAAAGAACTTGTCAGAATTAAGCATGCTGGAAATGGCTTCCTGACAGCGAATGGAAACTAGTACATGAAACAGAAATGGTCGAAGGACTTCTCCAAAGCAAGCGAGCACTAGGGTTGCCACTCACAGGGCCTGGAGACATAGGGAACATCAGGGAGAGGAGAAAAGACCAGGGCATCGGTACGGCAGTGTCCACCGCTAGGGAGATCTCAGAGATTTACATGTATGACTCGTGAGAACAAGAATAAATCATGCTTAGTGCCGGCCATGGCCCCTGGATCCCACATGGCCAGTGGATTTCATCTTGATTCCCTGCTTTGTATAATTATAGGCCAAATATCCCTTTCTATACTGCTTAGAACCAGAAGTGGCTCAGATTTTCTCATATACATAATCAGATGTCTTGGGGATGGGACCAAAGTCTAAGTGCAGAATTCGTTCCATTTCATACACATAACCTGAAAGTGGTTTTATGAAACCTGCATTTTGACTGTGACCTGTCACCTAAGGGTAGGTGTGGCATCGTCCACTTGTGGCATCCTATTGGTACTCAACAAATTTGAATCCTGCTGCAGTTTAGACTTCTGGTTTTCATATTGTGTGTGATCAAGCTGTATGCAAGCACCTCCTGCAAGCCAGGTACTGTGTCAAGCACTGGGACAAATGCCTGTGAGCACAATCATCGATGCTTCCCTCTCATGGAGCTTTTCACAGGAGTCTGGTGCCAGGGGTGGGGGAGCCTCAAGCTAAGGTTTCCACAGAGATTTCAAAATGCATCAAAGCCTAGTGACAATTGTGTGTGTGTGTGTGTGTGTGTGTGTGTGTGTGTGTGTGTGTTTTGGGGGTGGGGGAGGAGAAGTGATGTGTCAAGATTGTTCAGTTTAGCACACACTGCATGTCTGCCAAGGGCAGGATCATCAAGGGCAACTCAATTCTTAGCAGGGGGAAGGGTGGGGAGTTTGAATAGACAAGGGGACAGCAACACCTTGAGTAATCACACCACCTTCACCTACAGTTTTTTTTCACCTGCAGAAAAGAAGGTACATATCTGGCTACACATTAGAACTCAAAACTACCCTGGAGTCGCCACCACAGAAGTATAGGAGATGAATGTACTATTCAGTATGGCAGACATAATACGGAGCAGTCCAATGGAAGATGGGAGAAAGTGAAGAGGTTCAAACTAGGCAGGTGAAAAAGACACACCTGGAGAGAGATGGAGATTTAAGTCAAAAATAAACACATGCTGCCCTGGTTTGCAGCCTCAACTCTACTCTTTGAGTTTACTGTACTTAATGACTTATCTGTGATCTCTGGGGTAATCATCCATCCATCCATCCATCCATCCATCCATTTATTCATTCATTAAAATTTATACCCCTAGGCCAAGGGACTTTTTGATTTCAACAAATTCCAAGTGTTTTCAGTTCTGATTTTATTGTCACACAGAGTTCTTTTTGTATTCTCAGGCTCCCCACAGCAAGAAGCTGCTAGAGATGCCCAGCCCTCTAATGGCATGCCAGGACACAATTCTGCTAAGCAAAGAGTTCCTTTGGGTTTGGTGTGGGGAGGGCTGGAGATTCAGAGATGTCTTGTGAAAAAAATGTAACGAGTGCGAGGATGATTAGACATCAATCATTTCTGTATCACCGAATCTCTTTGAGGAAACCAGACTTGTTTCTCTCTCCAGTTATGTGTCTGAGGAGCTTGTGGTCCCATTCATTCTGTAGCTCTAGTTCTCCACTTCCAGCGCAGATGGGAATAAATCGTTTTTAAATTGCTCAGAGACATAGAGCAAGGAGTTAGATGTAGGAAGAGCCACAAATGCAAAGCCAGACTGGTCTTTTATACCATTATTTCAAAGCCTGAAATTCAATCATTTTTGTGCCTGCTGCTGGGTGATACACTGCCTCATTCTTGTCACATTTGCCCATGATTTGAGCCACAATCTCAACAAAGAGTATTTTAATATCTTCCTGTTAGATAAGCAGGCTCTATGTAATTCAATCAGTGACATCCTCAGAAGGCACTCGTTTTTCAAGGATGAATATATGCCTCTTGTACTCCAAAATCAAGCTGCCATTGTGGCTGGGTCTTTTGGGCTTCTTTTCTTGTGCTCCCTTGGACATCAGGGATCTTGGTTTTGGCCTATTTCCCATTCTCCGACAGGTTCGATGGATGGTAGGTAAGGGTTCTTTTAAAATTTGCAAGGCTGAGCAAGACATTTCAAGAGGCTGGGTTAATAGAAGCGTGTGAGACAGTAATGACACGCTGTGGAAAACCAGCTCTGCCAAATGTTATTTTAAAGGAACTTGAACTTTTTGCACAATCTGATGTGGCAGAAAGTAAAATGAGGCAAATGGCAAAAATAGCATCATCCTTAAAGATCCTGGACATCTTGAAGATCCTAAAATGTCGAGCTAAGACAGAGGTGATAGGAAACAGTGAAACTGGGACACACATTACTCTGGGTGGGCCCAGACAGTCATCAGACCATACAGGTGACCTTGGATGGAAATAGAGGAAATAAAACAAACCAGGTTTTTGAGCAAAGAGTTTCCTATTCATGACACCACACAGATGACCAAGAGGTAGAAAGGATCAGAGTGTGTTTATAGATGACAAAGAACAGACAATTGTTTTGGCTCAAAGGGGCCCATTTAGTTTAGAGCCAGGTGGATGGATCACACTTGGAATCCTCACTACTCAGGAGGCTGAGACCTGGAGGACTGGGGTTAGCTAGGCAGGGAAGAAAAGTTCATGAGACTCGTCTCCAAATAGCTATCAAAAAGGATTACTGAATGCATGGCTCAAGTGGTAGAGAATCAACCAAGTAAGCATGAGTCCTTAGGTACATACTCAAGTATTTCAGAAAACAAAACAACACATATACATGCAGTGAACAAACAATAATAGTTCTTCTGAGGATGGTATGCAAAGGGCCTAGCAGAACTTCAATTTGTAATTTAAAAAAAGTGCAAGGTGAAAAAAAAAGTGCAAAGCGAAGTTACCTCCATGACTCAACTACAGTTTACCTTTGGCAAGCTCAGCTCTCTAGCAATTACAATCGCACCTGCTCTGTCTACCTATTCAATTACAATCACACCTGCTCTGTCTACCTATTAAGACTGCTGTGAGATTAAAAGAGGATAGCCACTTGCAAATACTTGTAAGAACAAAATGTCACACAAGGATTAGCAATTGTCAATACATGGAGTCCATCGGCTCAATCAGTCTCCCCTTCCTGGAACATAAAGTCAGTGTGCTTGCTGTCAGAGCCTGCTGACGACAGTTTCCCTGTGTTTAGGGGACACTGAAGGAGCAGATCCACTTACTGCCTTTTACTTTTCTGTGCCTAGCAGGTAGTACCTCCTCAATGTTCAGGAAAATCCTAAATAAGAACTTAGGGAGCTCATCTACTCTTTCATGGGCAAATTCTGGTTTACTTACAAGTTCTTTCGCTTCATTTAGCATTTCCTTGACAGCAAATAGAAAGGACAGAGACCGCTGGTGTTAAATCAAGATATCATCATGCTAGCACTTAGTGGAAATAATTCTCAGGGTGCTCTAATCCATCTCTACTGTCTGATCTCCGATCATGCCTATGGCAAGCCGACCCTTATCTCCTCATAAAATCTTTCCTTCCGTTATTTTCCACCATGATTTTCCTTGCTCCTTGAGCAGGGACTGGCCTTCACCTCAACTCATTCAGTGTCCTGCACATATTTGCTGAAGGAGCTGTGTGAGGAAAAACATGTTGGGGACTTCATTCCTGGGGTGGTTCAGCATCCCTAGCTTCCTGTTTCAAGAGAAAAAGTCCATCCTCCTAGTTGGAGCCTGACCTTTTCCTTTTTGTGGCTCTTTTCCCAAGGGTGTGTGTGTGTGTATGTGTGTGTGTGTGTGTATGTGTGTGCGAGTGTGCGCGCAGGCACGTGTGCACATGATGTTAGGGATCAAACCTAGGGCCTTGTATCTGCTAGAGCAAGTGCTGTAACCACTGAAATACTGCTTTTATTTTTAATTATACAAATACATTTTGGAGGCAGAATCAGTGAGTAAACTTGGAGAAAACTCAAAACTCATTGTCACCAGTGACAGCTCCTCTACCAAACACTGCCCAAATTATAGCCTAAAGATCTCCTGCACTGATGAAAAGAAAAGCAGCAAAGACTTTGATCTCATCTTTGACATGGAAGGAAAGAAACCTGTAAACTCATCCCTGGTGAATGTTTATCAATTTATTGAAAGTTTACCTTGGTTTCTCGGAGAAGAAACTGCAGATCTCGTCCACTGAGGATGCCGTGGTTTTTCACGTAACTTGGAATGTTCTTTGTGCTGGTGCCATAGACAGTGGCATGCACTTCCATGTATGTGTGGATGATGTCCAAGTACATCTTCTTATTCTAAAGAGGGAACACAAGAAGAGAGCATTTGTCTTTCCCTTTCACTCCACCTGCCCAACAACTTGCCTGATAGGACTGAATGTTATTCTAAGACCCAGAAGCATTTTTTTGTTGTTGTTGTTGGTTGTGGTGCTTGAACTCTGGGCCGGGGAGCTTTCCCTGAGCTCTTCAGCTCAAGGCAAGCAAGCACTCTACCGCTTGAGCCACAGCACCACTTCCGGTTTTCTAATGGTTTAAGATAAGAGTCTAACAGACTTCCTGCCCGGGCTGGCTTTGAACTGTGATCCTCAGATCTCAGCCTCCTGAATAGCTAGGATTACAGGCATGAGCCACAGACGCCAACCCAGAAGCATTCTTAAGCTCAAGAATTTGTCAATCCAGCTTCTCCAACTTCTTTTAAAAGTAATCTACCTATTTTGGGCATTTACCCAAATGTTTACAAACAAGACCACACTAAAGCTACCAGCACAACTATGTTTATTGCAGCATTATTTACCATAGCTAAGATATGGAACCAACCCAGATGCCCCTCAGTAGATGAATGGATCAAGAAAATGTGGTATATATACACAATGGAATTCTATGCCTCCATCAGAAAGAATGACATTTCCCCATTTGTTAGGAAATGGAAAGGTTTGGAAAAAATTATATTAAGTGAAGTAAGCCAGGCCCAAAGAAGCATAGGTCCCATGGTTTCCCTTATTTGCAATATCTAGTATAGGTATGAGTCAAGCGGAAAAGGCCAGATAATGTGATGTTAGGAAAATGAACCCTTAAATATGTATTTTAATGTTTTCGTTTCTTTCATGCATGTATTTCTAATGCATTTATAAGATTATTCCTTTATTGCTTTGTATGTCCCTCCCCCTCAGTGTAACCCCCGCTTTCACTATATTTGATATCAGTATATCATGTGGAGGAGATGGGGACAAACAAATCGTTTAAGGATTCAGGTGGACCTGTTGCAACAATGAGAAGTACAAAATGTCATGTCAAAACCAGCTTTACAATTTCGGTGTGGGGGGGGGGAGGGGGGTATAATTGGGTGGGGGGAGGGGGGTAAAATTGGGTGGGGGGAGGGGGGAGGCAGGGAAGGGAAGTGAAGGGTAAACAAAGGAGGAGGCTGCAATGCTTGGTAAGAAATGTATGCATTATTCTGCCCATGTAATTGTAGCCCCTCTGTA
Organism: Dipodomys merriami; assembly: GCF_024711535.1. NCBI lineage: Eukaryota > Metazoa > Chordata > Mammalia > Rodentia > Heteromyidae > Dipodomys > Dipodomys merriami. The sequence goes on from NW_027202270.1 coordinate 77,585,938, forward strand.
CAGTATGTTCTCAAATAAAATAAAATACAATTTAAAAAAAAAAAAAAAAAAAAAAAAAAGTAATCTACCTAGATTTTTTTTTTTTTTCAGCTGTGGGGCTTGAATTCTGGGCCTGAGCTCTGTCCCTCAGCTCTTCAGCTCAAGGTTAGTGCTCTACCACTTGAGCCACAGCGCCACTTCTGGTTTTCTGGTGGTTTATTGGAGATAGGAGTTTCACGGCTTTTCCTGCCCAGGCTGGCTTTGAACCGCAATCCTCAGATCTCAGCCTCCTGAGTAGCTAGGATTACAGGCATGAGCCACTGGCACCTGGCTTCTAGCTAGATTTTTTCCTTTTTTTTTGTATATTTTTTATTGTAGAAATACTGTACAGAGGGGTTACAGTTACATGAGCAAGGTAAAGAGTGCATTTTTGAAGATCAGAGTCACACAGCCACGGTGCCATTTTCTAAGCAGCAGCACATTATACAGCAACATAATACTGCACACCAACAAAGAATTATGGCCAACTTTTTTGGGGGGGGTCTGGTCGTGGGGCCTGAACTCTGGGCCTGGGCGCTGTCCCTCAGCTCTTCAGCTCAAGGCTAGCGCTCTACCACTTGAGCCACAGCGCCACTTCCAGCTTTTTTCTTTTTTCTTATGTGGTGCTGAGGAATCGAACTCAGGGCCTCACGCATGCTAGACAAGCGCTCTACCACTGAGCCACCTTCGCAGCCCAATGGCCAACTCTTTTTGAGGTTCCATCCTCATTTTGTAAATTACTAGAGACTCAACACATTGCTTTTGGCTAATTCTCTTTTTGGGAGAGGAAGTCTGAAGAAGGAAGGTCTAGAGAAGACAGTTGGTTAGCCTGGAATATATATCCAGAGATGTTAAACTGTCTCTAAAGAATGCAAACATCTCTAGTTCTTGCCAGTATTTCTAGTGATGGTTAACTCATGTTGTCAGAATGGGATCCTGCTTAGTTCTGCTCTTGGGGTGAGGAGAGTTCCCATGCAATGGACTGATGAATGCAGCCTCTGGAGGATGAGAAAATACAGGTAGGCCAAAGTAGAAAATAAAACTTAAGTGGGAACTTTGATGAGCCCTGAAACTTTCAAGAGTCCTTCTACTTTTCATCAGAAACAAATGCAAATCCCTTTCCTGTATTTGCAGGCCCTGAATTTTGAGGCACTTTTTGAAATAGAAACCACCTGGGAGCAGAAGCAAGCTCACTTTCTCTTCCTCTTCATGTTTCTGTGTGACTAAGTAGTGCAAGCTGAATTTTGTACATTTTTTTTTTTTTTGGAGTGAAGTTCTGTAATGTTTCCCAGTTGTATGAAAAAAAGGATAAAGTTTTGTCTACCATTCCAAGGCTTTTTTTCAGATACTTGGGGCAAACCTAATTCTAGCAGGTTCTGTGACTCCAGACACGGGGCGTGGCAGCAGCTGCGCAGTGAAGGGAGGGAGGTCGGGCCTGGGTGTAGTAGGTCACAATCTGCCCTTTGCCATTCCCTACCCTGCTACTAGTACTCAGTTTTGAGAAAATACATCAAAATCATGCGTTAGAATGGTTCATGAGTAAAAAGAAAACAGCAAGTTCAAATCCTCTGTTTTCTCAATTAGGAAGATTATGAGTAATCAAGCAAGCCCCTCCCTGTAGCCCAAGGTATAAATAAAGTGGAACACTTGAACTACACGTTTAATTCCATGAGATGCATGTGTGGCTTGCAAGATGCGGAGGTCAGTACTTCAGAGACACGGACCCTTGGTTTGATGACAGTAGAAGCCGTTTCTAAGCCATGGCTGTCCTTTTGAAAATTGTGCCATGTTTAGCTTACTTTTATCCAGCGTAAGTCCACTGGAAGAGTTCTAGGACAGGGATCTGTGTTAGATGTGTCTGATTACTCCTGCTCCTCCCGCATAGGCCCTGGAAACCAGGCAGGCGTTCAGTAACCCTGCCCCCTGCTCTGAGGAGGGGCTGACCTGAGGGTCAGCAGGTGAAAGCCCTCCAGATCATATCTTGGGAGATCAAAATCCTGGACATAGAGGGGCTACTGATCCAGAGTTGGATGTGGGCATTATGGACAAAGGTCATGCAGTGTTGGAGTCTGCACAATTATGGAGCAGGAAATAAGCTGAAGGGAAGAAAAGGGGAAGGTAGGTACACAGGTGGTAATGAGAAGGCCTCAGATCGTAACAGAGACATCATTCCCGTGAATATGACAGAAAGAGAGGCCAAGAGAAAGGAGGACAAAGAAGAGAAGAAAAAAATTAGACAAATAGGAAATTAGGGCCCATACCAACTCTGCTGGCCATCTACCTGGTGCCCATTCCTATCCTAAATCTCTAAGGCCTCTTACAACAGTAGATACCCAAACACTTTCCAGATTCCACCCCACATTTTTATTTGAGTTCCTAGGGACAATCCCACGCCTCCCAAAAGAAGCCTCTCAGGACATCTTGTGGCCATGAAGCAGGAATTGAGAGGGGACAGGCATCTGTTCCCGATGGAAATGGGAACCATTTCCCATGAAATGCCAGCTGCAAACTAGGAAGGATGGACCACAGGCCTCAGACCAGGCCTGCGGGAGCAATAGGCAGAACTGCAAATAGCTCATCTGTTTCTTGCTCTGCTAAAAATCATTCACAAACTAAAGACAAACTGAAGACTAAGATCCCAGACAAAACTCTTGGAAAAGCCATGATACATAGGAAGTCACTCATATGTTGCTGGCAAATCCTGGCAAAGTTTGGAGCTTCTTTCTTCTTTCCTCCTCCTCCTCCTTCCTCTTTCTCCTCTTCCATCCCCCTCTTCCTTCTCCTCCTCCTCCTTTTTTTTTTTTTTGAAATCAGTCTTGGACTTGACCTCAGGGCTTGGGTGCTATCTCTGAGCATTTTTGGTCAAGGTTAGCACTCTAATACTTTGAGCCACAGCCCCTACTTCCAGTTTTCAGGTAGTTAATAAGTCCCTGGATTTTCCTGCCATCTGGCTTCAAACCATGATCCTTAGATCTTAGCCTCCTGAGTAGCTAGGATTATAGATATGAGCTACCCAGCACCCAGACTGGTTTGGAGCTTCTAAACATATAATCAGGGAGAGGTTAGTCAAGTGGAAAGAAGTCTATGTAAAGGCTAGCAGAGTCTATAAACTTATTACTCTTTAGGCATGGTATATCTGAGAGCAGAAATTATTGTCAGGGAGGATTTATAAAATCACACAAGCAAGAAAATCCTAGCAGGTCATCAGAGGGAAAAATGTTTCAAGTATAACTGTGATCTTGGAAGGTAACTCTCCCAGATTTCTCCATCAGAGTTCTGTAGTAATCTTGTGAGAGTGACCCATACTTTCTGTTCCACATAAAGGCCCAACCCTAGGTTCTCAAACTCAGCTACCTACACTGCATTTCTACTCAGACTGAAGCTCACCGGAGGCCAAAGGAACCCAAGGAGTTTCTGGTTCCAATCTCCTGCCTCAAGTTTGAGTTAAAACATCCAACTGTCTCCTGAGATTGTCTACCTGGTGTGCTTGTAGCCACTTCCAACTGGACAGGTCCAAAAGATACATCACCTTACCATACCAGCATCTTCTCCTCTGCTCCTGAGCTCAGTGATTTGACATCAACTTTCCTACCAGGTACCTAGACTTTTTGTTCCTGAACCCTTATACCCCAGCACATCAAAGTAGTCACAAAGTCCTGCTGATGCTGCCTCTGCCAGGCTGAGTCTGATCTTATCCATCTGCATTATGCTGTAATTAATATAAACAAGATCATTTTAATTTTTTTTGGTGGTACAGTGGTTTGTACTCAGGGTCTCACACTTGTGAAGGAGGTGCTCTACTACTTGATCCATGTCCTCAGCCTCTGTTTTTGCCCAGGCCAGCCTCAGAGAGAGATCCTTTACAGCTTCCCATATGGCTGGGATTAAAAGTATGCTCTGCTTCACCTCGAGCTTATTGAGATGAGGAATCTTTAAAACTATCTCCTTTTAAGGGAAGCACTGGCCTCAAACTCCTGTTCTAATCTCTGCCTCCTGAGTAGCTTGAATTATGTGTGAGCCTACCAACAGTACCTTAATGCATTTCCTTATGGCTCAAAAACATGATATAATTTCTCCATAATTTCTGGAGGTAAAGAGCAGCATTGAATCATTGCAAAGTAATAATCTGTATGGCTCAATACTTCTTTTGCAAACTTCTTTAATTGCGCAAAGCAATAGTATGTAGCAGTATTGTCTATACATGTAGGCATTTGTAGCTGAAGTATAAAAATATATGTGAGGATGAAATTAAATTTCATATATTTGTTAATGAGGATGGGTTGCAGAGGCAGATGGAATGTTAGCCAAATTTGTAACTGATCATTTTCATGTTAAAATATTGTTAAGATACTAACATTTATAAATACAGGTGGTGTGTGGATGTCTATTATGATTTGAATGTGTGTCTCAGAAGCTGACCTGTTGGATATTTGAATGTTGATGGTATTTGGAAGTGGAACTTTTACCCCAAGATAAGTATTCAAATATTTTTTTGTTTTTTTTCCTTTCATGCAATTGTTTCTATCATATTTATAAGATGATTTCTATTTTGCTTTGTATGTCCCTCCCCCACAGTATAACCCATACTTTCACTGTATTTGATGTTGGTATAATTTGTGGAGGGGAAGGGAAAAAAACAAATCATTTGACTAGGGATACAGGTAGACCCATTGCAACAATGAGATGTACAAGTCATTGTGTCGAAAAACGAACTTAACAACTTTGGTGGGGGGGAAGGGAGGACTGTGGGGGGGAGGGGAGGAGTATGGAAAGGGATAGGAGGGGGAAACAATGAGGAGGCAACAATGCTTGTTAAGAAATGTACTCGTTATCTTGCCCATGTTATTGTAACCCCTCTGTATGGTATTCTCACAATAAAAAAAAAAAAAAAGAAGTAATTCGGATGAGATGATGACATGAGGATGGGGCCCTTGCCACATAACATTAGTGACCCTATGAGAAGAGAGATCTGCTGTCTCATCATGTGACAACCATTGCAATGTTAAGATGTGCACCAGGTTTTCTCTGGGTGCTGAGCAGAAGCTGGCATCATGTTCTTGGACTTCCCAGCTTCCAGAATCATTAGTCAAACAGACTTTTGTATTTCTTTTTGTAAATTACCCAGCCTCAAATCTTTTTGTACAGCAATAGGAAATGTACTAAGACCATGCCTTACTTTGTACATTTCTGCACATCTGTCTTATTTCAGAACTAAAATCATGCAATCATGAGTGAATAAATAAAAGCCAGTCTGCCCAAGATTCCGAAACTTGTATCATTGCCACCATGGTGGAAAGCTTGGTTCTTGCCATCAAGGGTTCAAAGAATCCTTTCTCTCTTCAGTGAACACTCAACTTTGTGTTTAGGAAAAGGAGACTGGGGTGCAGTGGCCCATGCCAGCAATCCTAACTACTTGGAATGCTATGATCTGAAAGATCACAGTTTAAAGGTATCTCATGAATAAAGTTTGTAATACTCAATTTCAACCAATAAAACTGCATGTGGTGGCATGTGTCTATCATTGCAGCTAATGGAGAAGTCTAGGAAGATACTGGTCTAAGCCTGCCTGGGGATAAATGTGAGACCTCATCTGGAAAATAGCTACAGTAAAAGGGGCTGGAGGTGAGACTCAAGTGGTAGAGTCCTTGCCTGGCAGATGCTAGTATTGTAAAAATAAAAAATAGAAAGGAATGAAAAGAAAAACAGGCCTTCAATGAACAATATCCTTTGCCTGCCTTTCCTTCTCTTTTGGGAGGGCCCAAAGCAGGGAGCGGTAAAAAGGGGTAGGAGGACATTTTCCAGCATATCACCTCTCCCTTCTGCATCCTGGTCATCCAGGCCTAGGGTGGAGGTGATATCATAGACCTAGGTGTCCCATGGATCTAACAACTACATCAGGGTCACTCACTTCCTAGCAAGCTCTCCTTCTTTGACTTGAGGCCAAAGTCAAAGAAAATGATCTCCTCCCAAAGTCCGGTCGGCCACTTATTTCTAGAGACACAGTCCAGGACTTGCACTGATCACCACACCACAGCATGTCACCATGGGAAAGGACTCGGTGAGGTCCTAGGCCAGCAGCTGGCAGCCCCCTAATGCTTTCCATCTCCAGTTCAATTTAAATTCCTATTAACAACAACAAATGTAGCTGATTAAAATTTAAATCTACCTAACCCAATCTAGGGGAGAGGAGATGCAAATGAAAAGAGGAATGCACACCAGTCAAAGAGCATTGCTGTCAGTGTGTCTCTGGCGGTATAATTATGGCCGTAGCTGGAGGCAGGGATAGTAGCAGAACTGGTAGGAAGCTATATAGAGCTTGGATGGAAAGCATTAAGAAAATTCAGTCTCAGCAACCCTGTGTGAGGAGGAGGCCGAATGTAGAATGGGAGAATCAAAGGTTCTGGTCAACTTCTCTTGTCTGGAAAATGGGGCCAAAGGAAAGTACTTGGGTTTTGCAATGGGGTGGATACTATGTACTTTTCTCCCCAGTAACTCCCTAGCTCTCAGGCAGACAGGCAGACACAGACAGACAGGTGCATGCACACACACACACACACACACACACACACACACACACACACACACACACACACTGGCTCCCTAGCTCTCAGGCAGACAGGCAGACACAGACAGACAGGTGCATGCACACACACACACACACACACACACACACACACACACACACACACACACACACACACACACACACACACACACACACACACACACACACTGGCTTCTGGACACTAGCTCCTTTTATCCATAGGATACCACTGGACTTGCTACTTTTTAAAAACAATTCTATAACCCTGTTCACCACTGGTTCAGACTTGGTGAGTCCCAGTGAATGGGAATCCTCCTGGAATGCTGGATAGGGGTGGATAAAGTCAACCCTCTCCAGAACAACACAACTGAACTGCTCCAGCTGAAATAGAGCTGTACAAGCAGGGTCCAGGCAGAGAAAAATGGAGTTGTTGCACATGGAGTCAAGGCCAAGTGAGAGGCTCTTGCTCCGCTGTTCCAGTGATGTCTGAGCTTAGGCACATCCTTGTCCTCTTCCTGTGTTTGAAGAGTTAGCCCTCCCCTTCGCTGCCCTGGCTAGTAAAGTCAGGCATCTTGTTATATACAGTAAGAAGTATAGGCAGGTACTGCTGGTTCATGTCTGTAATCCTAGCTACTCAGGAGGCTGAGATCTGAGGATCATGACTCAGAGCAAGCCTGGGCAGAAATGTCCATGAGACTCTTCTCTCAATTAGCCAGTGAGGAAAACAAAACAAAACACCAACAACCTATGAAAACAAGTACAAAAACAGAAACACAGAAGTAGGGTTGTGGCTTAAGTGGTAGAGCACTAGCCATAAGTGGAAAAGCCAAGTAAGAGATTTAGGTCCTGAATTCAAGCCTCAATATTTTCATGAGCATGCATGTATACATGTTACACACATGTACATACACATACATAATGTCCTGACCAGTACACTGTGGCACAAGCTGTATGGAATTTTTCATCATTTTCTAAAGGAATAGCATTTACCTTTTCTTCACAAAAAAGAAACTGGTCCATTGCATAGCTTTTTTTAACAAATCTAGAGGCCCCATGTACATTATCAGTAGAAAACATTATAGTTCAAAAATACATTTGATACATCAATAAATCCATTGTCAATTGAAAAAAAAACTGTAATTCAGGCTATACGTTTGGGACCATGTACACCCAACAATGAAGTGTATTTGATTCTTTAAGAAACATAAGGCCATACAGTACACCTGAAACCAAACTAGCCATGAAAGTCCCTTTACTGTCGCTGGGGCATCACCCCTCCTAACAGCTGTGTGAGCCTTGTCAACTAGTGAAGATGACCCAGTGGGAATCCAGCTTGGGGAAGAGCTAGATGCTTTTGGAAAGGTAACCCTCTCCAGGGGGACAGAATCAGCCGCAAACCAGGCTAAATGAGGAAAGTTAAGACTCATCGATTGAACTCAATGGTGGTTTTGTAAGCCTTTCTCAGGACTCTCTTCCATTCTTCCTGGCATCCATCCATCATAACCTCTGAGTGAAGTTCCTTGTCTGAATGGTGACACACACACACACCTTGTAAGCCTTCTCCAATTCCCCTGGAGTTTTAGGCAGTGCGTAAGCCTGAGCTACACTATGAAATGCCCCTTTCCTGAACAGCATCCCAGAACTATTGGGAATTGGGCCAATGGGACAGTGAGACGGAAAGGGAGGGGGGACTCAGACGGGGGTGAGGAAGGAAAAAAAGAAGTAAACCTATTATTTTACTTATTCCAGAGTAAGGCAGAGCTCAGCTCCTGCTTATGAACTATCCAGGGTCCCCTGGGCTGCTGTCAGTGTAACTCCTAGCAGTGATCAGTGTAGTCTCACATTCCATCATGCCCTTTGCTCCAATAAGTCCAGTAGTCCTCCTTCCTCCAGGGGGGACAGTTCTAAGCCATCCTCCCCTTAGTAGATGCCTGAGACCCTTCACAGTCCCATTAAGAAAAAGTTATACACATATATGTCTGAATACTTTTAAACTCTTAAGTTAGGCACACTAAAAATAATAGTGATAAAATATTTAAGTGAAGTAAGCCAGGCCCAAAGAAACATAGGTCCCATGGTTTCCCTTATTTGCAATAACTAGTATATGTCTGAGACAAGCAGAAAAGTTCAGATAAGGTGATGTTAAGCTAAATGAACCCCAAGATAGGGGCACAAGTGGTTTTTTTCTTTCTTGCTATGGTTTCTAACATATTAATAAGGTACCATATGATTGCTTTGTTGCTTTGTATGTCCCTCCCCCATGGTATAACCCTTGTTTTCACTGAATTTGATGTTGGTATAATTTGGGGAGGGGAAGGGAAAAAACAAATTGTTTAAATACATGTTGACCCACTGCAACAATGAGATGTACAAGATGCTATGTGGAAAAATTAAATTTACAATTTAAACAGGTGGAGGGGATTGTAGTTGAGGAGGTGGGAGGGAAGGGATAGTAGGGGAAAACAAAGGAGGAGGCAACAATACTTTATTCATGCAACTGTAAACCCTCTGTGCAGTATTTTCACAATAAAAAACTTATTTTTAAAAAGAAAAAAATATTTTTAATGACGGTTGCTTAGAATCTGTAAATCATTGATTTCTAGAATCTTCCATATGGTATTTTGGAACCATGGTTGACCACAGACAACTAACACTATGACCAGACAGCAGGACTACAGAGAAGGTGGGTAGAGACTGCTGAACACAAATCTGCCTCAGGCCTGGCTTTCTGCGTTCAGGCTCCCACTCACTCAGTTCATCCCCTCCTCATTGCCATTAGTTTCCCAAATTACAGATTTTCCTCCTCAATGGAAAATGATGGAACTGAGAGACCTTCTCACAGCTCTGTTCACAAATCCCTGTATGATCTGCACTTCTTTTCTGCAAGCTCTCAGTGTTACTCCCATTCCTCTCTGGTGCTCCTGAAAACACCTGCAGCTATTACCCTTTCTCACAATCCCCTATTGTCCTCCCTCCTGTTCTACTGGATGGACTCCTCCCTCCTCCTCCCCTACCCTGGGCAGCCTGGCTTTCCTGGCTTCATCTAGGTGGTGCTGGTTGTTTCAGAAGCCTCTTCCTGGGCCTCTTGGGCAGCACTGTCTGAGTTTCCCACCTAGTGGGGAATGTGAGCTTCTCAAGGGCAGGCCATGAGGCTCAGCAGGAACCTGGCACTAAGCAGATGCCCAACCACTGCATCCTGGCTGGGTAAGAGGATAGAGAAGACATAAGCCATACCTTCTAGGATCATGGGAAAAGCAGTCCTAGGCACTGCCCAGCTGTTTCAGACACCTGCCAGGGATCTGCCCATCTACCCACCCAGAGTCAGGAGCAAAGTTGTTCCACTTGCTCCTAGCAAGTGATTAGATGGCCTATTTTAACTCAAACTAAAATAGAAGGAGAGGGGCAAACCTTAGGTAATATAGTTGATTCATCTTGCTTTTAAACATAACTACAAAAATAAGGCTTTTTGTCAGATAAAAGGGAAGAAGGGCGTTTGAGAGAGAAAAGAAAACAACCTCACCTGCCTGTTCCAGAAGGCCAAATTTAAGAAGGAAAATGTATTTTATTCCAAGATTAGAGGTAAGCTCTAAAATGCAAATCTCTGTGCATTTCGGCAGTGAAGCAGAAGTAATTTACATTCAGAATAATTTAGTCTGTGCAGTCTTTGACTCATATATCTGAGGTAACTGTGCAATGGCCAAGTATGTGTGTATTTAGGAGAGGATTACATGTGTCTCACTCAAGCCTCTGTAGGACTTTAGGAGACCCTTAGAAGTTAAGAATCTACCAATTGTCCATCCCTGTCCAGCTCCTCTCCCTCACTTCTACCCTCTTTACAAGAAAACTGATCATCATTAGGGGAACTAACAAAGGGGACTTTACTCCCTCATTTATGGCTGATCTGTGGTCCACCTATGGTTAAAGAACAATCAAAAGAAGGGAATCTGTATCTTCTGATATCAACTTAAACATCCCTAAATGGAAACATCTGAAATCTTGCTGCATTTCAGGTTTTAAGACTAGCGATGTTCTTCGTGGCCATAAAGGAAACCCAAATCAAAACAGTTCTGAGAGTCTCTGTCACCCTAGTTACACTGGCCAACATTATGACTTCAAACAACAACAAATACTGGAGGAGATGTGAAAAAATGTGAACGAGTACAACCATTCTAGACAGCAGTCTGGAAATGCCTCAAAAAACTAAAGGTAGATCTTCCCTATGACCCAGCCATATCAAGGTATCTACCTAGCCAGGGTACTCTGAAGACACTTGCACATCCATGTTCACTGCTGCCCCATTCACAGTCGCCAAGTTATGGAAACAGCCCAGATGGCCTACAATAGATGAGCCGATGCAAAAAAAATGTGGCATCTATACACAGTAGAATTTTTCACAGCCATCAGAATGAGCAATATTATGTCATTTGCAGGGAAATGGATAGATTTAGAAAAAGCCATGTTAAGTGAGGAGAGCCAAGCTCAGAGGAACAAACGGCTCATGTTTTCTCTCATATGTGGAAGTTAGATATAAAATATACTGAGACATGATAAATTATATATAACTCTAGGCATTCATGCACAGTGAGACCCCAGGAGAATACTCTTAGGGAAGGAACACAAAGGCATGCAAAGCTCATGTGCCTCTGATCATATAATTTATATGAAATTCATTTATTGAAATGAACTCCAGGAGATGGAAACAATGGATTTTTCTTTGTTGTTTTTATTTTCTTTTCCTTTTGTATTGTTTGTTCATCTGTCTGTCTTTGAGAGTAAAGGGGAACATAGAAATGGAGGGACAAAGGGTGAACAAATGTAGCAATGGTACTCCCAGAAACTATGCAGAAAATTAACTACACAACTTGTGGGTCAGTACAGGAGGGAAAAACTGGAAGACAGTGAGAGGTGGGATGATGTCCAAAATGAAATGTACTCATGACTTATGAAACTGTAACCCCTCTGTATATCACCTTTATTTTTTTATTTTTATTTATTTTTTGGTCATGGGGCTTGAACTCTGGGCCCGGGCACTGTCCCTGAGCTCTTCAGTTCAAGGCAAGTGCTCTACCACTTGAGCCACAGTACCACTTCCAGTTTTCTGGTGGTTAATTGGAGATAAGAGTCTCATAGGCTTTCCTGCCTGGGCTGGATCTGAACCAAGATCCTCAGATCTCAGCCTCCTGGGTAGCTAGGATTACAGGCACGAGCCACCAGTGCTTGCCTCATCACCTTTACAATAAAAATAAAAAGATCAAAATCTAAATAAAAAAGACTATGGATGTTCAGCCAGTATGACACTGCAAATACTGTACAAACTAACAAAAGAAAAATCCTCCTAAATGTAAAACATTTTTGGTCCCAAGCATTTGAGAGTAATACTCCACCTGCACTTATTTCTAAACTTCTCCTTGACCCACCCTCAGCTGTGTAAGTTATAGATCATTTAGGGCAAAGGCCCAGCAGCTGTCTGTAGGACTGAATTAGACATGCTTATGAGTGGCTCTAGAATCTATCTCTACGATGACTGTACGAGAAGGTTGGCCTGTGGTTTAAAGGGGAAATCGGTAAATTTCTCAGTCTGATAGGTAATGTAGAAAGAGCCATCATCCTGTATTTGCAACTTGATGGCAAAATTTTTCATCTATAAATTGAGGATCGCACCACTTCACACTTTTATTACACACCTACTGTATGTGCAGCATTGAGCAAGAACTGGGAATTATGAAGTACATTAAGGTGTTTAAAATGTAACCATCTTTTAAAAAAAAATACGGTGCCAATCTTGCCCCACACTCATAAAATGGAACTGCTAGAATCACAAGTGCTTAGATGGCTAAAACCTTCCCTTGGTGCTCAGCTTGAACCAATGCCCTCGCCCCCTACTGATGTCTTTTCTGAGCTGCTAGTTAGTATGCTGCTCCATCTTGCAGCCCTGTTGTTTTTCAGGGCTCTCAGTCTTAGCACTAGCACTTTCTGCCATTTAACAAATGCTTCTTAAAGGACCCTGGGGAACTGCCAGCCAGTTTGTGAAAACAAGAAACCCTTTGACATGACCTCTTTTCTGCTTTGAGGAGGGCAGGGGGTCTTCAAATTGTCAAGCTGATTTTTCTTTTCCCCAATGCAAATGCAGTCACTTATGGATAATGATGTCCCTAAATCTAGTCTGATTGACAGAATTCTAAAGCGACAAAGCCCAATAGCTACTCTACTGTGCTCAGAAAAGAGGCTGGGAAGCTGAACACAGACCCGAGCCCAAATGGGTTAAGAGGCTCCTCCATGAGCTTCCTATTCTCAGTGTTAGACACTAGATTCACAACACGAACAAAGAGAAAGCTGTCACAAAGGAGGGAAGAAGAGGCTAGCCTGGAAAACGGAAAGCTTTGTTTGGCTTAGAATCTCCCCCAAAACTCAATGAATAGTGGATGGCATAAACTTGATTGTCTTCTTTCTTGAAACCAAGCAGGAGATGGATACCCTGGTGGGTGTTGGCCAGCAACTGGCCACCAGGATTGCTTCACAACAAAGAAGAACTGGCTCCCCTACAAAGGACCTGTGGCATCTTCAAGGACTTTCAGACTGCTGGGGCTAGGTACGGCCTTAGTCACGAGTACAAGGTCACATTGGCAGTGTGTGTAATAGGCAAGACACACCTTTGCCTGACCATAAGGCCAGAAGCCAAACAAGAAGGGCCATGTGCCCCCCACATGAGCAACCAGCCCTTACCTTCTGAGGCAGGGCATAAAAGGCATGTGGAGCTGGGGTAGCCAGCCTGTACTCACCCCTGAGAGAGTAGGGGGAGAATGCTGGAGATGGGTCTGGTATTTGCCCTGAGGGAGGATCCTACATCAGAACCAACTTCTAGAATGGCCAGTGCTGCCAGGAGGATCAGACAGGCTTCTGTTGAGATAAGAGGGGGTTGTACAAAGGGCACTTGGGTCCTACTGGATAGGGCTTTGTAGGGGCCACAGGGACAGTGGGAAGCGGCACATCGGGAGCTGAGAGGGAATCAGATAAAGATGAGCAACAAAGTTAGTACATGAGTGATGCAAGGTGGGGGTGGGAAGGGACAGATAGCAGAGACTCATAATCCAGCCAGAGCACAGAACATCAGACACCTGCAGAGCCCAGGTGGTGGCAGCTGTATGGGGCAAGTGTCTTCCCAACAGTACTGTTTGCTTCTCTCTTCTCTCACTTGGCCCCATTGGGAACTCACAGCGTCCTGGTTTGTGGGACAGGAAGATGGTGGGCAAGGTGAGGAAGTATCCTGCAGTCTAGGGAAGCCAAAAAGATGACCTCATGCCCTGAGCCGGCTCAGGCTCCAAAGCTTGGCAGCAGAGAGAGAAAAGCTGAACTTGAAGTGGTGTTCAGAGTTTCCATGATTAAAATAAAGTGAACACTTTTACCGCACTGGGATTGTTTTTGGAACTACAAGTTAACAGAAGGGTATTTTTACTGCTTAAGAAGCACAGTGCCTGCCCAAAATTGTATCCAAGGGGCAGGGAAAAACAGCTCCACCAACTGAAAAGTTCAGCTAGTTGGTTTTTCTGGTGGCCTTTTAGCTAATTTATACAGAGTGCTTTTAGTTGGGACTTGGATAATCATTTTATATGTCAACTTGTACACGTCTATGCATAGGTGCTTTAGAAAAACAAAGCATACCATGTAACCTCAGGGATATTAATTTATTAACTCAGGACAAACCTAGCTATTTTAAAAATCAAACCCCGTGCTGGGTGCCAGCAGCTCTCGCACCTGGAATCCTAGCTGCTAAGGGGGCTGAGAACTGAGGATCGTGGTTCAAATCTCATACAGGCAGGAAAAGTCCACAAGACTCTTTTATCTCCAATTAACTACCACCAGGAGTGGATGTGTGGCTCAAGTGATAGAGAGCTAGCATTGAGCAAAAAAGCACCCACACCCTGAGTTCAAGCCCCTGAGTTCAAGTACTGGCACAAAAAACAAAACAAAACAAAACAACACAGTCCATTAAAAACACCAGTCAGGGGAGTACCAGTTGGTGTGGAATGACTAAAGACCAGAAGCTGATGTATCCCTCAAGCACACAAGCAGCTACATTCCACAGGAGATGCAGGGAAGTGGCCACTTCCTGTCACACCACCGGGTGTGGTGATGACCGGGAGTGAGTGATTCCCCCTTTGCCACTAGGACTTGATCAGTATCAGAGAGAACAGCCACTCTAGGGATTGCACATGGCCCTTGCCAGATAGAGGATAGTGAGAGGAGTTGGAGTCAAAACAAAAGGCAAGTGTGATCTCTTGCTTTGTTGAGGCCCGGGGTGGTGGGGGTAAGAAATTTCCCTTAGAAACCTCACTGCCCCCTTGGCAGTTGTCAGACAGTCTTAAATGCCTTCTGGGTACTGTGCAGAAAGCTCCTTCCCCAGTGTTACAGAGTGGAGTGACACTCTCCCAGTGATGATCTAACCTGTCTTCAGTCAGTTTGGTGTAACAGGCTGGACAAAGCTATTTCTGGTGTTGCCTGAGCAGCTGGAGACTTGGTATAAGTGTATCCAGAGCCATCTGGATACACCCAGGCTACCTACTTTATCTTGAACCAGCAAGGCTGTGACTTTTCATACATGATGTGAGCCTGCCTTGGGGCTCACCCATCAGGCTGCTGGACAAAGGGCCTTCATGGTTGCTGACAGCATCCAAGCCTCCTGTACCACCAGCTCCCATCTCGATGAATACCTTCACAACCGCACTCTCTACACAACTGACTCCCACTCATGAGGACCAAGCACCTGCAGCTAGGGACAAAAGCAAATCCCTCATCTCAAGATATAAAACAGGCTGTTACAAAGCACTTTTGAGACCCCACCCCCCTGCCCACTACCCCAATGCAGCCTCGTGTCCACCTGACAAACTTCAGCTTATCTCAAGCATCTGGCGATCAGAGGTCATTTTAAACACTTTCCTCTTCAGAACAAAAGGTCTATTCAGGACTAGCCATAGTCTGAAATAAATGGTCTGAAAAAAATCTGACTATCTTCTACTCTAATCTTGCATCTACTACTATATGTACAATGGAGATTAATACTTCTAAATCCTTTTACTTTATTTCTTTGTAAAAAAGGGGGGCAAGAACACTTGTCTATGTTGATTTCTCTCAGTGAAAGTACAGAAGTATTACATTTTCTGGTTTTGGTGTTAATTTATAGTGACATCATCGAATAATACCCTTCCTATAGCCATTCTAAAGGGCAACACTGACAGTTCTGTCAGCCTGTCTTTACTCAAAGTTTATCAGGCTTGTTTTTTTATTCCAAAAAAAAATTTTTTTAAAATCAAACGAAGCAAGATGATACACAAATAACTCACAAAATGACTGGCAGAATACACATCAAGCCTGTTTATTTCTGCCTGCCAGGATGAAAAGTAATTGCCTTCTTGCAATTTCCAACTTTTCCACATGTAATTATCTTACAACCAGGGGGGAAAAGATAGCATCTGTCTCCAAAATCACATTTGGCAGCCCCAGAGAGCATGCTTCACATGTAGGGATTACGTAGAATTCCGGGAGGAAAGATCAATGAGAAGGCCTCGTTTTACTGTGAAACCGGGAGGAGAAAATATGTGAGCCAAGGCTACTTTTTGTAGGACTCTGTGTGTGTGTGTGTGTGTGTGTGTGTGTGTGTGTGTGTGTGTGTGTGTGTGTGTGTGTGTGTGTGTGTGTGTGTGTGTGTGTGTGTGTGTGTGTGTGTGTGTGTGTGTGTGTGTGTGTGTGTGTGTGTGTGTGTAAGTATGAGGGCTTCAAAATCAGGGCCTTGTTCTTATTAGGCAAGCACTCTGCCAACTGAGCCATGCCTGAGTGCTTTTTGCTTCAGATTTTTTTTTGGGGGGTCCAGTCGTGGGGCCTGAACTCTGGGCCTGGGCGCTGTCCCTCAGCTCTTCAGTTCAAGGCTAGCGCTCTACCACTTGAGCCACAGCGCCACTTCCGGCTTTTTTCTTTTTGCTTATGTGGTGCTGAGGAATCGAACCCAGGGCCTCAGGCATGCAAGGCAAGTGCTCTACCACTGAGCCACTTTCCCAGCCCTGCTTCAGATTTTTTTTGAAAAATAAAATTTTTAAATAATAATAATAAAAAAAATTTCTCAGGTTTTCATGGGGCTGACCTCAGACTAGAATACTCATATGTATGCCTCCCTGTATTTAACTGTTGAGAAAGGGTCTTTTTACCTTGAATCTTAATCCTCCTGCTATCTGAAATTATAAGTATGCCCACAGTGCCCAATAAGGACAGTACACAACTTTACCATCACGAAGAGAAGAGGGCACCTGAGAGGCCTCGCTCTCCTGCCAGTCTTTTATAACTAAGGGCAAAAGGGTACCTCTGATGTACCGAACTTGCTGAAGCCCACCACACAGCCAAGGCAGTTAGACTGCAATGCCTGCACACGCTTGCTGGACCCTTACTTAGGCGGCAGATGAGATGGGGTGGCCCAACAACAGTGGTTCCATTCATTGATTCTGAATGACATCAACCATAAAATCAGGTTGTGTGATGTGGAGAAAAACAGCTACACACAGTCTGGGGCTGCAAAACTTTCATCAAGTGGTTAATTTACTGTAAAAGAATTAATCCTGTGATTCACCATCAGTATTTAGATGTATTCCTCTCTTTGGAGTCCTAATTAATAACAAACACCATCTCTCTGGGGATACCAGGATGGCCAAAAAGACTAGGGCAGGTTACAAATGTGTCTTCCAGTGCAGTCTCGGGTTGAGACTGTAAAATCTGCACAGGAGGCAGGCAGACTCGAAATAAGACATAATTCAATGTGCCAGGAAGCTCTTGCTGTTCTAATGATCATATACAGGGTAAACAGCCTGGCTTCAAAAACATCGAGACTCTTTCAAGATCCTGAAGCTTGGCAGCCCTTCCCAGCAGTCCGGCAGAATGGATGGCATTAATTACTCAGAGTGAGGACAGGAGACAACTGGTCTCTCCCCTTCCCCCTTTTTTTATTTTTGTTTTTGTGCTGGTCCTGGGGCTTGAACCGAAGGCCTGGGTGCTGTCCCTGAACTTCTTTTTGCTCAATACTAGCATTCTACCACTTGAGCCACAAAGCTACTTCCAGCTGGTCTGTCTCTTTGTAGAGCTTCTGCACAGGTACCCCACCCTCCAAACCCCTGCAGACCTGATCTCACCCTTTTTGGAGCCCTGTTCTATATTTAACATAGTAGGCAGTTTGGGTCAACAATGAAGCAAGCTAGATTTTCATTCCAGCTCTCTGATGAACTTCTTGTGGGATCTTGTTTTCATTTTCTTATATTTAAGACAGACAGACTATTAAATTGTCCTACTAGCCAGGACCTGGTGCTCATGCCTGTAATCCTAGCTACTCAGGAGGCTGAGATCTGAGGATTACAGTTCAAAGTCAGTCTAAGCAGGAAAGTCCATGAGACTCTTATCTCCAATTAACCACTTAAAAACTGGAAGTATAGCTGTGGTTCAAAATGGTAGAGCTCTAGTTTTGAGCACAAAAGCTTAGGGACAGTGCCCAGGCCCCAAGTTCAAGCCTCACCACTGACAGAAAAAAAAAACAAAAACAAACAAAATGGTCCTGCTATCTCACAAGGTATTCATAGAAGTAAATTAGGTGTTTTTTCTTGTTTTTGTTTTAAATTTGTTTGTTTTTCCAGTCCTGGGTCTTGAATGCAGGTCCTGGGCACTGTCCCTGGAGTGTCTTTTGTTCAAGGCAAACACTCTACCACTTGAACCATAGCACCACTTCTGGCTTTTTCAAATGAGGTTGTCATTTTATTTTTTAAAGCATGAGGTTACCAACATACTCTTTTTCCCTTTCTGTCTCTCATGCACACACACACACTAACACAGTTACACAGATGCATACTTACTCTTACACACTGACCTCCCCCCCTTTCCCCACCATGCATCTAGCTGCAGCTTGGCATAAGATACACTGCTGGCCAGAAGGTACAGTGCCTCTCTGTGGTGAAGTGACCTTTTCCCTCCATGTTGGGCTTGCTGACCAGGGTTCCCCATCTGTGTGTTGTTTTCACAACACCTCCACCACTGTGGTAAACTTCTAGTTTCAAGCTTGAGTGTATAAGTAGTATGCTGTTCAAACCTCCTATCCAAGGCCCTCTCCCCAGGCCATGGGCATCAATACTCAAAGGCCCACCAGGGCAGATGTGTCACTCAGTAATAATGTGCACAATCTCTCCCCTCAGAGCACCAAGTGTCAGTATGTCACTGTTGTAGTCTGGGACCTGACTCGTGACAAACTAGGCCATTTAGAACACAAGACTCAACCCTTCCTTCCTGTGCTCCAATCACAGTGTGACAGTCCCCATTCAAGGACAGTTGACAACTGAGTTTTGATGGAAGCGCAGATTTGTAAGGGAGCTAAAAATACCTTCCCCTCAAAATAAATCACACGCCTCTAGAAGTGTCTTTACTTCATTCCTGATTTATTGAAAACATGAAGATAGCAAAATAAAGGCAATCAACTTAATTAGAGTGCATTCACATCCAAAATGCTGCCAATAAATATATTTAGGAAGGAAAAAGTAGTTGCAGCGTCTAATTTAGAAGCAGCGGTTTGGAAACAGGAACAATTAAACTACATTGGGAAAGAAAAGCTGAGGACTCACCCTGGTCAGTCACTTTGGGAAGTTTCTCTGTGCTTTCCACATCCCTCTCTTACCACACCAACCCCGTTCCTCACCTGTCCCCTGCATATCTCAGGCCCACAGCCAGTTCTGAGCTCTGCTCCATCACTGAGATATAACCTACATAAGGAGGAACAGGACAACGGGGAACAGATCTGCTGCCAGGAAGTCTGATGCTGCCTTTGGATGGGCTTCCTTCCCCCACCAACTGGATTTCAGATCCTTCAGGCACTGTCTTCTCTTCTGGAGAAGTTCAGGGGACAACATGAGGTGGTATCATGCAAGTGACTCTTCTCATGACTGCTCACACTTTTTTCCTCTGTTTCATGCTAGGGCTGCTGCTGACTAGAACTCCTAGTCCCCCAGGTGGCACATTTGAAAGGTAATTAGGTTTTGAGGGTGGAGCTTTCATGGATGGGATTAGTGCCCTAGTAAAAAGGGCCCAGAGATTTAGCTTGCTCTCTTCCCATCCTGTGTGGATACAGGAGGATGTAGGCTGTCTACAAGAAGGGAGAGGGTTCTCAGTAGAACTCTACCACCCCAGGGCCCTTATCCCAGACTTCCAACCTCCAAACCTGTGAGATATGACACGTGTTGTGCCCCCAATCCATGGCATCTGTGACAGCCTCTGGAATAGACTGAGCCCATAGCTGTGATCTCTAGCCTTGGCTCAAGAGATGCCCTCCTGCATGGACAGGCCATCCTGCAGCCCCCTTTGGAGGCACTCTGAGTGACACTTTGGACCCTTTTCTCCAGCAGATCCTGGCTTCCAAACTCTCAGCAGCAACTCTACTCCCAGAGGATGAAACCCCTCAGCCTCTCCACACTGTCATCTCCCACTCTGTTGTTGCACACGGTTTGAGGGCTCATCCAGTCTTCTGATAGATAGCCTCCAGAGTGAAGGACCTAACACATCTACCTGTGATCATTACTCCAGAGCAGCAGCATCAGAAGAGCCAAGTGTTGGTGGCTCATGTTTGTAATCCTAGCTACTCAGAAGGCTGAGAACGGAGTATTACTCAGGGACAGAGCCCAGGCCTTGAATTCAAGTCCTAACACTAGTGTGTGCGCACACACGCGTGCGCGCACACACACATACACACACACACACACACACACACACACACACAGAGTTGCTCAGAACGTACTTGCTGAGTGAAATAGACAGGAGACCAAGAATCAAAGACACTTAAGGTCTGAAATAAGATAAAAAGCTACAAGAGTCATAGCAGTTGTGCTCATCTGGAGAAAGGAATCACACTACAGCCTAATCCAGTGGAGTCCTGGGCCTTAAAACATCATATTTTAAAGGAACATAGCAGCAACAAGCAAATAGCAGTCAACATTGCACAAATTTTTCTTGGCGGGTGTTGTATAGATGACCTGTGGCTTACATTTGCCTTTACTGACTCACAGGAGAAATTCATGCAGTAATAAAAACGGCCAGGTTAAAATGCTTTGAGAACTCCACACTGAAGAATGTTCTGGTGTTCTGCCCTGCCATATGATTCAAACAAAATTCAATTGCTGAAAGTAAACATGGACCCCAAGGTGGTATGCACAAAACAATTCCTGGCAATGTAAGAAAAAAGTAGGGAAAGGTCCATTTACTGTTTTCAACCTTCTATAATGTGCAGAACACTTACAGTCCTGGTCATTCTCAGCAATAAGTTAATATCCACTTAAACAGGTTAGGAAGTCTGGCTTGATATTTTAACATTGGCATTGCCATCACAGACAAGCACACAAGACCATAGTAGATCCAAGTTGGCAAATCAAATTTGTTGACATTGATATTTCCTAGCAGGATGGGCTGGGAAAAACCAAAGAAACCACAACAATGCCTCTTATCCTGGTCACTGATGAACTTACAGTAACCATCAAGCGAAAATGAACTCCAAGAAATGGAAATAGGAGATACTTTATTGTTGTTGTCTTTTCCTTTGTTTTGCTTGTTAGTTTATTTGACTTTGGGAGGGCAGGGTGGGACATAGAAAAGGTAAGACAAAGAGGAACAAATACAGCAGTAATACTCACTAGATATTTTGTGGAAAATGAACTATACAATTTGTGGGTGGGGACAGGAGGGAAAAATGGGAGAGAGTGAGGGAAGGGGTGACATGGTTCATAAAGAAATGTATTCATTACCTGACACATAACTGTAACCCCTCTGTACATCACCTCTGAATAACAACAAAGTATTTTTTAAAAAATAAATAAAAGAAAATGGACCTTTCTTCTATTTTTTCCTCTTCCTTTTCACCCCCCCCTCCTTCTAACTTTTCTCTTCCTTTCCTCTTTTCCTTCCCAGATTGAACTCAGGACTTCCTGATTGCTGAGCAAATGCTTGGCCTCTTGGGCTAAGCCTCCACCCTTTTTGCTTTTAGTTTCTCAAATAAGGCCTTGCTAATTTTGCCTAGGCTGGCATCAAAGTTTGGTCTTCCTACCTGTGCTTTGTACATACCTGAGGTTACAGATGTCATCACATCTAACCTGTTAGCACGATATGGTCTTGCTAATTTTTTTTCTCTACTGGCCTCAAACCGGGATTCTTCTGAAGTTTATGATGTCTATCTCACTGCTGGGATTTCAGGCCTGGCCCACCATATTCCTCCCTGAACAGGCTTTGGAAATTGCAGTACAACAAGGGAAAGGATGAGTGAATAGAGTTCACCATGGAGGCGTAAAAGAGGTGCATTTGGTCCCATGTTCCTTGACAGAATTTCTGAGCCCAGAAAACAGGTACTAAGAAAGTTACCTAACACCCATTTAAGCAAAAATAGGACTCCTCCAAATTTATTACAGGAACAGCTTGCTATAACCCACATTAGCTCTGATTCCATATTTATTCAGGTCACCTTCACACACCATTAGCTCAGTTGCCCACCAAGCCATTAGCCACCATATGTGCAGGACTGTAGGCCTCAGGGTCTCCAGGAAAAAAAAATTAATCACTGAGAACCTATCTAGCTGGTTGGGCTGATGGTTCAGCTGGTAGAACATATGGAGGCAGTACAGAGGCTGAGGCTGAACTGTACTGAGCAAAATAAAAGTGAGAAAAGCTCTCCTTCTAAAAGGGAGAAAACCTGGAAGAGGCAGAGGGTGCCAGCTCACTGCAGATGCCCCTGTCTGCTTCCTGAAAGACTTTTCAGATGCACCCACAAGAAGCATTTGCAAACTAAACTTACTCGTTCATATAGCACCAATAAAACTGGAAATAACTTTAGCAGACTAGAACACATCAAATATATTTACAATGAGTGAGATCAGAAAGACAATTAGAGTATCAGCAAATAGAGTGAGTCTAGGCAATGACTCTTCATGGTTGCTAACATTAAGAAAAGCCAGATAACCTGATCAAATAGGCCTTCTTATGTCCACACCACTTATAAAGAAGCCTTGCAAAAAGCAAATGTGATCAAATCGTTATACCTTGCCCACCAATTTTGGGAAATGGAGCAAGGTGAGAAGGATTCCAGGTGAAGGTCATTAGGAAAACATTGTGAGCACCTCCAAATGAATTTCCATTAAAAGAGACCAAAGCTGGGTGCCAGTGGCTCACACCCATAACTCTAACTACTCAGGAGGCCGAGGATTGGACGATCTTGGTTTGAAGCTAGACCAGGCAAAAAAGCCTTTGCGACTCTGTCTCTAATTAACCAGAAAAATGCTGGACTGGAAGTATGGCTCAAATGGTTGAATGCCAGCTGTGAACAAGAAAACCAAGAGATGGAGACCTCGAGTTCAAACCCCAGTCCAGTGGTGCATGTGCATGCACAACGTACACACACATTGCACGCACACATACACACACACACACACACACACACACACACACACACACACACACACACACACAGAGAGAACTTAAGGAATGTACTCAGTTAGAACACATGGAGATTTCATTTGCATAGTGATTTGAATTTAAAACTTAAAACGGAGACAATGCAAGATATCAGAACATTGGCTGTGGATTTTATTTTGCTGTAGTGCTGGGGCTAGAACCCAGCGCCCTCATGAATGCTAATCCTATGTTCTACAACTGAACTTAAACTACCAGCCTTGTGTATTTTCAATACTAAGAACTGACTATAAATCAAGTTTAGTTGGAATAATATTCTTATGGCTTTCTGAGTAAAAATCCTTACGTTTTAGCGATATTAAATTACTTGCAAGACTAGGTTTTCTTCATAGTTATCATCTAGATGGACAAGACAAGGCAAGGCTGGACGTGCTTAAATTAATGACTTCAGTTGGGCCGTACTTCCAGCCCTAAAGCTTCAAGTTTTTCAGACAGAGTCTCATACTTCTGCCTAGGCTGTCCTTGAACTGTGACCCTATCTCTGCCTTGCCAGAAGCTGGGATTGCAGGCATGTAACACGTTTAACAAAAATGTCCCACGACCAAATTTAAAGGAAACTCACTAGTTTATTTGGAGGAGAACTTTTGTACATAAAAAAGTAGAGAAGATGAGATTTTTGTTGTTACCCTTGACTCCTTGGGGTTAATTTTCAATTTCAGTTGCCTCTACACTCACATTTTAGCCCCATGCCTCCCTTCAATTCCTCTTCATGTATCTTTCTAAAATTGAAGGCTCCAGTCCCAACAAGTCCAGCTGGTAATGTTGGACTCATAGGATTGCTGGCATTGCAGGATTATGCAGAAAATCAACAGCCTTTCATCTAGTCTCCTTTCATCGTAAATGTCCACTCACAGCCTTCCATCCAGACGCCTAATTACTTGTCTTTGGGGCTCTCTGGATTGTCAACCCTCTGTAGCTCTGAGAGAGAAGCTTTCCTTTATTTCCCCATCCCTCTTGTTCCCCATAGCCAAACAACCCTTCTGGGTTGCTCAGGATGGTCACAAGGATGAGGACAATTCCTCTTGGTCTTTTCAGCATGAAGTGAAGCAAGAGCATGTGAAAGGCTTTGCTCTCGGCCATACAGACATTCTAGCAGAGAGATCGCAGCCATGCAGGTGGGCATGGCCCAGCTTGCGTACTCAGCTCTGTAAGAAGATGTCGTATATGGCTTCAGAGCTAATCCTCACACTCTTAGGAGAAACAGACTGCTGTTTCCACTTTACAGATAGACAAACGGGCCTAGAGATAGTGAGAAACTTACCCCAGGCCTAGTTAGCCAGGGCAGAAACAGGATGGTAAAACAGCTTTTGACTGGCATACAATAAAGTCTAGTTTCTATGCCAGTTTGGTAAAGAGAATGCACCACACACATCTTTTATCTGGATAAGAGGTTTATAGAAGACTCTTCTTGTGATACTGTTCTTTATTTTTATTCTTTCCCTACTTTTTCTTATCCTAAGACGACCCACACAGAGATTTTGGGTACATAGCAATACTTTCATTAACCTTGTATCTCATACAAAGGTTTGCCTGGGCATACATCTATCTTCTCTTCCCTTAACAAATCTATGTATTTTTGCATTCTCCTGAAAATACTCATTTTTCCATTTTTGGTGGCTTATTTCTATTTGGAGCAGCCACAGCTTAATTAAAAGGCCAATTTCCCCAGTCTTATCAACATAGGGAATGTAAAGACCCAACATATTTTCTGAGAGATCTTGTAAGAGGGCTGAACCAGCAGGGAAGTATCCTTCCTATTGTATCCTTCCTATTTTTCCCTTCTTCCTTTTGCATCTTAAGTGGCTGGAGGACATAGTGGGTGGAGCTCCAGCAGCCATTAGGTGTCATTTGGAAGAAGGCTGGGTTGGAAGATAACAACAGCCTGAGTCCCTTTAGAGATAGGCCACTAATGCATCCCTGATTTGCCTTTTTAAAATAAGAATAAAAGGAGCCACTTGATTTAAGAAATTCTTACTATGGATGGGTGTATAGGTACATATGTAACCTACCACTCCCATTTCAATATCATTCCTAATTTAAGCTATTATCCCATGCATCTCCGCATTTTGACTTGAATACCAATACCTATGTTCTTTACAGTCTCACTTGCTTGAACACCATTCCTCCCAGCATCTTAGTGTTAGAGGTCAATGCTTTATTCAAACATTTCTGAGTTTGCCTCTGACAACATCTCGTACTTTGATTATCCCTAGACTTGCTCAATGCTTGTTTCACACATTTAAGAAAAAACATTATTTTACTTACAATGAAATGTTTGGTATGACTATTTGAGGATTTCTGTCACCACACCCCAGTGTGCCAAGTGCTTCCTAGGATACAATTCCAGATGACCACAAGGTGCTCCTTATGACTATGTCACCTTCCATGAGACCTGGCTGTTGATTGGCTCAGCCTCTACTTGGCTGGTCCACCTTCCCTCCATGTATTACAACTAACATGTTCTCATTTTCTTTACCCTAGTAAAACCCGCTAGGTTTATCTTCCTCTCAATCTGTTTCAATCAAAGTCTAATCATTTGTCTTTTCTCCTCCTCCTGAGACTGTTCAATACTTTCCATCTTCAGTGGTTTATGATCCTTCCCTTCATGCTGTCAACAACTTTCATTTTCTCTTCATCATACCCCATGCATGCACTGATCCATATTTATAAATGCCCAACAGTTATAGCTACACAATATCCACACACATGTATGTGTAGTGCCCAGTCTTTGTTCTCATCTTGCTACCCTCCAATTTGCATGAAGAGTGATCTTGCTTTCTCTCGTCTGTCACAACTAGTTACATGCCTTTGAGCACACAGCACAGCTGATAGGGACACACCTGGGCTCTTCAGTCAGCAGCTAAGAGCTTCTCAGGAATCAGAGGCTTTTGATGGCTCAAGCAAGGATTAAGTGATTAATGACATCCCAGCCACACATTCCCACCCCCCCCCTCGCCCTCCACCCTCAAAATTCCCTGTGGATTTCACAAACTCAGGACTGGATTTCACATACACACTGGTCTGACATAGCTGCTGAATCAGGACTTTTCATGTTGGACATCAGCTTGGTGGAGTGCCAGCTGTGGGGTAGATGGAGGTTCTCCTGTTTATACTGTTACTTAATGTACAGTATTAGGTGACGAGAGAGAGAGAGAGAGGGAGAGATGGAAGGTGGCAGTATGGAACATTCTGTGTGTTTCCCTAATGTCAATCAGCTCAGACACAAAGATAAGCAGGGAATGACATTAATAGAGCATGTTAAGTCACTGGGTTCACAAGTGATCTTTCCCAGCACATTAATATTTCGTAGAATCAGGGATAGCAAAAGCATGCAAGATAAACACACCCAGCTGCAGGCAGCATGCCACAGCAGGGTGCAGTGTTATAGTTCACACCTGGCCTCCCTCCAGCTGTGACCCAGCCACCAGCACCACCGCAGATGTGCCCCTGTGGGTCCCTCCTCCAAAGTGAAGGGCAAGGGGTATCTTCCTCATGTCCTCATAAAGAAGAATTGTCTCAGATGGCCTGATGAGACCACCATTGTAAAGGCAAAGTTGTATATTTATTACAGGACTTTCCTTTGGGGCTATAAATGTTTTTTTTTTATCGACTACCATTTCTACTAGGACTTTAATATTTAATGGCTCTGGTTCAAAGTTCTCTAGTTTTACAGTACTTTGACCCTACCTTGCCTTTCTCGTAAGTTCTGTTCTTTTTAGTGTGCAATTTTATAGTCTGGAAGGTAGGGGTATAGATACACTAACCCGGCAAAAGTGCATCATCTTCTGATTTCGCCAAAAGTCCACCTGAAGAACTTTCCACAAACATGTACAGTAAAAATCACAGAGCCATGAAGAAACAATTTGCCCTTTTAATAACGAGCATTTGATCTTAACATTTCATGGTTTGAAGAGCTAAGAGTTTGCTGGGATTACAGGCCTGTGCTATAACATTTAGCACATACCCTTTCTTCTTAAATATTTAAGATTAACTATTTGTTACTTATTTTTAAGATGAAATATTTAACATTTAAGGCTGTGTCTGCCATGTAGTCTGTCTGTGTGAGGCTCTTATCTGCCACTGAGGCTCAAAAGCAGTCACAGACAGCAGCAAACAGATGGGCATAGATGGGTATGGCCCACTAGGTCATTATGGATACTGCAACTGAATTCCCTTTAACTTCTCGGTTTCAACATATTCTTCTTTTGATATTATTCTAAACCATTTAAAAAATGTTAAAGGGCCATAGGCTTTATATAAACAGGTGAAAGGCATTGAGAGCTGTAGACCCTGGAGAGGTGTTATATTGAAAGTAACTCCATAGTATAAATCCCAGCTGGATAGCTGACACCTTGCCACCAACTGGCAAGAATAGATGACTAGTATTTAAAATAGCAAGCAGGAGAAGGAGAAGGAGAAGAAGGAGAAGAAGGAGAAGAAGGAGGAGAAGGAGGAGAAGGAGGAGAAGAAAAAGGAGGAGGAGCAGCAGCAGCAACAACAACAACAACAACTCTTGTTTCCATTTCCTGGAGTTTATTTTGATAAATATTATTTTATATGGTCAGATGCACATAGTTATTGAGCCTACTTATTTTTTCTTCTTTTTCTTTACATTTCCTTTTGTTTTGTTTGTTCATTCTGTCTTTGGGAGAGTAAGGGGAGGCACAGAAATGGGGGGACAAAGGGTGAACAAATGCAGCGGCAACACTCACTAGATACTATGTTGAAAATGAACTGGTGAGTGGGGATGGGAGGGAAATACTGGGAGAGATCGAGGGAAGGAATGACATTGTTTAAAAAGAAATGTATTCTTAGCTGGGTGCTGGTGTCTCATGGTTGTGATTCTACTCAGGAGGCTGAGATCTGAGGTTTGTGGTTCAAAGCTCACCTGGGAAAGAAAGTCTGTGAGACTTTTTTTTTTTTTTTTTTTTTGCCAGGCCTGCGGTTTGTACTCAGGGCCTGGGTACTGTCCCTGAGCTTCTTTTGCTCAAGGCTAGCACTCTACCACTCGAGCCACAGCACCACTTCTGGCTTTTTCTGCATATGTGGTACTGAGGAATTGAATTCAGGGCTTCATGCATGCTAAGCAAGCACTCTACCACTAAGCCACATCCCCAGCCCATCTATGAGACTTTTATTTCCAATTAACCACCAGAAAACCAGAAGTGTGGCTTAAATAGAGTGCTAGTCTTGAGCAAAAGAGCTCAGGGACAGTACTCAGATCCTGAGTTTAAGCACTATGACCAGAAGAAAAAAAGAAATGTACTCTTTAGATGACTTAAGTAACT
Source organism: Dipodomys merriami (assembly GCF_024711535.1). Taxonomy (NCBI): domain Eukaryota; kingdom Metazoa; phylum Chordata; class Mammalia; order Rodentia; family Heteromyidae; genus Dipodomys; species Dipodomys merriami. The sequence goes on from NW_027202270.1 coordinate 77,614,306, forward strand.
ATAACCCTCTCTGTATATCACCTTTGTAATAACAATAAATTAAAATAAGTAAATAAATAAAATAAAAATAAAGTATCAGGAAGATATCTAAAGTAAATCTTTTAATGAAGTACAGCACAGCAATTAGATGAATCTTGATGCCTGATTAAATTGGAGGTATTCTGTGCTTTATAAGAAAAATAAAGAAGTATGCTAAACTGTGTAGCATTATTTAAAGAACCAGCAGCTAAGAAAGTAATTGCACAGGTGAGTATGTTAATGGTCTACTACGACTATCCTTATCTGTCTATAGCAGACATCATTACTTTGTATTTTTCATTCAACTTACGAGGAAGAAACAGTTGACTGGCTCAGAGTTACAACCCTTCAATGCAGGCACAAATGCTGAGTGATGTCTGTAGGCTGGGAACATTTTATCTCACCCTAAAAACTGTAATGTGTTCTCTAAAATTTCTTTAAAGTGTTATCTAAGTTTATAAATACTTGTGGAGTGAGGTAAGTACAATCTCAGCATTATAGTGAAAGTTTTCATTATTTTCTTGTTGCCTTCACTACCCATAATTTAACAGTATTTTAAAAAGACACAATTTTGCTGGGTGCTGGTGGCTCAAGCCTGTAATCCTAACTACTCAGGCTGAGATCTGAGGATTGCAGTTTTGCCTGGGCAGAAAAGTCAGCATCTACTCTTATCTCCAAATAACCATAAAAAAGTAGAGCTGTGGCTCAAGTGGTAGAGTGCTATCTTTGCTTGAAAAAGCCAAAAGAGAAAGCCCAGGTCCTGAATTCATGTGACACTACTGGTGTAGGCATGTGCACATGTGTGCACACACACACATTTATCAAATGCATCTAAAGGTAGTAGCCAAGTTTGTGCAGAAGTGACTGCATTTACTTTTCACATCAATCCGCCTAAGTAATGGTTCATGCAATTACAAGACAGGTCTGTGGCCTAACACAAGTTTTATAGAGACATAACTAACACTGGAGGTACGTGATACAACTAGGGCTTTGAGAGGTGCAGAGATACATGGAATGATCTTTTGTGTTTCCTCCTCATCTTCCCACTGTTCTCAAGCTCAGATTACCTCAGACCTCTCGGGAACTGGGGAAACAGAGGCTGTGCTTGCTACCCCAGACCTTTAGACCTTGCCTATCTTCACTGTGACCATATCCCTAAGTGGCACCTACTTTGGATGAGTCCTCCAGTAAACTGGATCCAGGCAATATTTAAAAACCATTCTCAGCCAGGTGTCAGTGGCTCATGTCTTGAATCTTAGCTACTCAAGAAGTTGAAATCTCAGGGGAGGGAGGAGTTGGGAAGGTATGGTAGGGAAAAACAAAGGAGGAGGTAACAATGCTTGACAGGAAGTGTACTCATTACCTTACTCATATAACTGTAACTCCTCTGTACAGTATTTTTACAATAAAGAACATATTAAACAAAAAGAAGCTGATATTTAAAGACTGGCTCCATTGGAGCCAGCCCAGGCAAACAAATAGAGTCTAATCTCCAATGAACCAGAAAAAATTATGAAACTGGAGGCTAAAAAGTCAAGTGAGAGTGCAAGGCTCTAAGTTCAAGCTTAGAATTGGCATAAAATAAATAAAACCCATTCTCTGGGCTGCCTATGTAGCTCAGTGGCTGAGAAACTGCTTAGCACTTAGGAGGCCTTGGCTTTGATCCCCAGCACACCAAAATGAAAAGCCACGCCAATGAAGCAGGTGTGCCATCCTCAACTATTCCAGTTAGAAGGAAAAGTTGGCAGAACAAATGGTCAACCACTGTGGCACACCATATTCATTCCAAAGAGCAGCAAGTAGGCCACCCAATACTCCAGCGTTAGCAGTAAGGATTGGCCAGCTTTTAAAGATCTCTCTGAATTCTTGAAAAGCCAAATATATTTCATAACCAGGGATTACGAGGTAAATAGTTGTTTTTATGAAAATATAATCTTTCAGAGGGTTTTTTTAAAACCCTAAGACTTATAGTTCATGCTTAAGTAGCTAAAAATGCATTTCTACAGAACTGCAAGTCATTTGGGGGATTATCTAGAAATGACTAAGAGAACAAACTTCTAAAGGCCAAGTAAGCTGATTGCAGGGTTTGAAGCAGTGAAAAAGTGTATTTGAGAGCCTGGGCAGGATTTTGGTTTGCATTTGTATGGAAAGTGGAAGGCCAATCTCTTTTCTGGCATTTACTAGGGTACTTGGAATTACTACCATTCTAAATAGTTATCATGATTAGGCTAATGCCACGAACTCAACCTTGCAGAGGAGCTCAAGAATTCATTTCTATAAAGACTAACACAGGCGCTTCTATTTTCAAGGAATTTACTGGAATTTGGAATAGGGAATGGTAAAACGAAGGTCACTTTCCATCATTCTGTTTCCTCACCTTTGTTTTAGTATTATTCATAGTATATATTTATGACACACTGGGCACTGATAGCTGATGCCTCTAATCCTAACTACTTTTAGGAGGCTGAGATCTGAGGATTGCAGTTTGAAGCAAGTCTAAGAACCTTGTGTTTCAAGTGCTAAAGTGCTAGCCTTGAGCAGAAACAAAAAAACAAAACAAAAAAACAACAAAACTAAGGGACGGTGTGCAGGCCCTGAATTCAAGCCGCAGTGCACACACATGCATGTGAGCACCTGTGTGGGTACATGGGCGTGCGTGCACACGCACAGGCGCGCGCGCGCACACACACACACACACACACACACACACACACACACACACAAACACACACACTGTAAGACCCATGAAGGCAAACTATACTGTGTTCATTCTAAATTATCAGTTCTCCCAACAATGTTAGATGCACAGAATGCATGTATTTTAAATGAAATGAATGAATACATTTTGAATGAAATAGAGAACATAGCCCATTTGGTGGGGAAAGAAATGCCACAGCTAACTGCAGAGCATCTGCCCTTCTGTGTGGCAATGAAAACAACATGAAATTAGATCTAATCATAAGAATAAGGCTCCCATTCCTGAGAGATCTTCCTAACCTGCCAGGTAGAGGATAGAGTAACTGAAGCTCAGAGAAGAGTGGTGGCTGGTCCATAGCCATGAAGCTGTAAGGTAAGGGGAGAGAGAAGGGGTTTATCTCTAACACATGTGTTCTTTTCACCACCACTCTACATGCATAATGGGAAGCCAGGAAGGACACATCTGCATGGCAATACACAGAAGTAAAAATCCATGTTGCAGGAGTGTTTTCCTTTAAAAAGCTAACTTAAGTGCAGTCATAAGTGATAAGTGTGTGGAATTAATAAGATTCTAACTTTGCATCACTGTCACAGACACCCAGGGCAGATCAGCTTTAAAAGGAACGCCATGACTCAGCTTGGGTCATGTGAGTCTGTTGGGTCATGGCCATAAATTGGCCCACCGTTGTGGAATTTTCAGTCCATGGTTACTTATCCCAGTTACCCTGGAATCTGTGATGAGCCAGAACATCGTGGATAAGAACATGGCAGAGGCTGCTCACTTTATCGAGGCCAGGAAATGAGGGAAGTCAGGAGGACACCCCCAATGACCTAAATCCCTCCTAAAAGGCCCTACCTCCTCAGAGTACCACAGGCTACTTGCTTAGTCTTGAACACATGGGCCTTTGGGAAGCATTTAAAAACCAAACTATTGGGGCTGGGAAGGTGGCTCAGTGGTAGAGCGCTTGCCTTGTATGCCTGAGGCCCTGGGTTCAATTCCTCAGCACCACATAAGCAAAAAGAAAAAAACCGGAAGTGGTGCTGTGGCTCAAGTGGTAGAGCGCTAGCCTTGAGCTGAAGAGCTGAGGGACAGCGCCCAGGCCCAGAGTTCAGGCCCCACGACCAGACCCCCCCCCAAAAAAAAAACAAAAAAACCCCCAAAAAACAAACTATCCTTTATTGAACATTAATTATGCCCCAGGAATGATGTTATGTACTTATTTCTAGTTTATTTCACTCTGTGATCCTGTGAGATTTTATTATTCTTGGTTAGCTTATGAAATTGAAAATATATGCATATATAATATAGACTACATATATTTCTTATTATATTACAGATATGTAATAAATGATAGGAATGGGAGTGACTGGATCAGAAAATGGTCCTGAATATCCTCTCCCCACTCCCAGCTTTTTTTGGTGCCCATTTTGGGTCAAGGTCTCAGGTCCTGGACACTGTCTCTGAGCTTTTCTTCCAAGGCGAGCATTCTACCACTTTTGCCACAGCTCTACTTCTGGTCTTGGCAGGCTAATTGGAGATAAAAGTCTTATGAACTTTCCTGCCTATGCTAGCTTTGAACCTTGATGTTCAGATCTCAGCCTCCAGAGTAGCTAAGATTACCGGCCTGAGCCAAAGGCACCTGGCTTAACCTCCCTTTTAATACTAAATAATCTCTTGTCTGAAGGTCACTGCTTTGGTTTAGATGTGATTTGTTCCCCAAAGACTCATGTGTTCATTCTCAGGAGTTGTTGGTTGAGAAGTGATGGAGGACTTTAAGAATGTTAAGTAGAAGGTTGCATCAATGGGTTATAAACAGATGAGAAAATAGTGTTGGCAAAGATGAAAATGTGACCATGGCTATAGGGTGGGTGACAGAGTCAAGACAATGCACAATGCAAGGTCCATGTCTACAGAGTCCACTCACTCTAAGAACACAGCTTTCAGCAAATCACTTACATTTTCATGCAACGAGGCCTCCTGAATGCTTATTGAGACAGAGACTGGACTACAGAACTTCATACTCTTCATATTAATTTGCTTCTACTCAAATGTTCATAGATTAGTTTCTTGAAAAAGTTAGTTGTATCTCCTGTAGCCAGGGCTTGCATGGGCATTTGTGAGGAAAACAGTAACTAAGATCCACAGGGTAGGTGCCTACCCCCAGGAAGCCTGCAGTCCAGCCCATGGATGTCTGCTGATGAATCTCATCACAGACAAGCAGCGCTTGCCCACACAACAACTTTCTTTGGGCTTCCAGGTGCTGGCAGGCTGCCCCCTACTTGGATTGCCTGTATGAAACTTAATCTTTGAACTCCGTATCCAGCTGGCTAAGGGAAGCTCTAGAAAGTTACAGATGTTTCCTCGCAAGGACAAGAAAACTCTCACGCTGAGATCTCTGTGGCAGTTGCTAAGCTGTGACTCATTTGTCTTTTGGGTCACAGCCACAGTAATACTTCCACCTTACTTTATTCCTGAAAGAACAAAACTGGAAAGGAAAACTTGATCCTGGTGACAAGGAATATGAACAAGTCATTGCAAGATAAATGAAATAGAACAAACATACATGTTTCTGAAAGGCCTCAGGCAAATATTTCAGAACTGTTTCATCAGACCATTGTTAATTCATTACAGCAAAAGTCTAAACACAAGGAGAAAGAACTAAGAGAAGTTTAAGAAAAAAAAAATCAGGAAAGAGTAGGGCAGAAAGGAGAGCTCAGAGGAGAGAAAGTGGGAGAAAGGGAGAGAAAGCTAGAAGGCAGGAGATTACACACGTGTATATGAGGATTTAGGATAGAAAGGACTAAAAAATGATCCAGTCCAGCCTGCATGGAGAGCCAGTGTACCTGAGCAACAGCCACCATATACCACCTCCAGGTACCTGCCACTGAACTCAATGGTTATCATTTGTTATCACTGTCTCCAGTGCTATTCTTCTCCCCTTTCTTTAGCTGAGAACACTGAGGCTTAGATAAGTGCCATGTAAAGAAGACACATACCAGGCAATGGCAGAGCCTGGAAAATAAGCCTGCTTTGTTGCAAAAGCTCCTGATTTTAACTGCTATTTGGCCTGGCTCTGGGGAATCTCAGGACACTTCTGGTGGGGTTGGGGATTAGATTTACAGAGGAGAATCTAGTCACAGTCTGTTTCCTAGATGTGCGGTCCTAAGCTCCCACACTCTGCTTTGGTCACATGGTCTCTATCTTTTTTCCTAGCATCTGGATACTGATGATTCAGAATCTACTTACTAATTAGACAGAAAATCATTTAATTATTTTGCTCTTGTGTCATCTTTTCAGAACGCTCTTCTGGCAATGTTCTAGCCCTAGATACAAAAATCGCTAGGTCCCAGATCCATTTGCACAGCGTAAATAGAAAAGGTGAGTCTGAAGCACAGGAAGGCAAAAATATATGGGCTTACTTGCTTTCTTTCTAAGGTTAATGGATTTAAGTATGCCTAGTGGCCTTCTAAGTGGGTTGAAAGTAGAGAGTCAGAAGCCAAGACTTCTATCAAGAACTGTGTTATAATTAAGTCTGAGGTTTCCTGTTCAGACACACCTGGTAATCTGACAATAAAGGCATTAGTCACTTCTCTCTACAGAAGTAGGGAGGCCCTTTCTGCCTCAGAAAATAGGAGTGAGGAGACAGGTGGAAGAAAAGGGCTCAGTTGTGGGAAATGTGGAATTTTAATGGCTGGAGCCCTTCGATGACTGAGCCACTGGTATTGGGAGATGCAGGATCCTCAGAGAACAGGAATATGATGAGGGTGTCTAAATTGTTTTTGTCCATGTGTTATATGACTTTGATAGTGAGAAAAATCTCTTTCCTTCCCCTCTACCTTGTTAAGAGTGCCAGACACTTGAGAATAGAGCAAGTGAAAGATAAGCCAATCCCGGCAGTTTCCTCCCCCGATTTTCCTGCCCTCTTTAGTAGCCCTAGGTGGCCACATAACTTGAGTTATAGGATGATAAAAATCTCCAACAGAAAGTGACCAGGGGAACTACAAGGGAAGCTTCTGATTCTTGATAAAAGGAATGGACATGGCTGGCTTATGCTCCTTCACTCTGCCCTGTGTCTTGGAGCTGAGGGAGCTTTGGGACCCTATATGAGCAAGCCGCCATACTAAAAATGACAGCCAAAAGACAGGGGCTTTCGTGACGTTAAGAAGAGAAACTAGCCCTCCCTGGCTTGTCTACCTCAGACTCTGTTGCGTGAGAAAAGCCAGCCCTTGCATCCCTCATTCATTGCTGGTTAAGATGGTTTACTGCTCACAGCAGGACATACTTCTAATTGACCTGAAGAGGTTCCTGGGCACAGCTGCCTAGATTGTATTAGTTTGAAAAGCACTTTTCCAATTCTTATTTGACCCCCCATATCAACCCTGTGAAATAGGCAACTCAGCATTGTGAGCCCGCTGTAAGAATGAAAACATGATCCAGACAGGCAAAGGAAATGGTGAGGGCAGAGATGGCCAGTACACAGATGACTTAGTCTACCTGTTGATGGTGCTGGTAGTGGGATCTATTCTGGCAACCTAGGGAGTTCATTTTCAGGGGGCTCTAGCTTCAGATTATAGGCCAGCGAAAGTCACACCATCTGATTTTACTCTAGCCAGGTAAACCATCCAATTGTACAAAGTGAATCTTCTCTACCCTGGCTTCAGCTGAGTTCTACGTAGATAGCTGTTATGTTTTTCCTTCCATAGGCCCATGGATAGTGCTCTCCCCAACCAGAAGCCATGCTGTGCTCACAGCTCACTGAGCAGAACTGATATCTGATACAAACAGAGGAATTCCATGGAAATGCTACAGCCCCGTTTCCTCAAATTATTACTTAGGTATTATTGTTTTATATCACCCATTTGTCAATTTATTTCACACCATGGAGCTAAAAGAAAATAAGAAGACATTGATTTGGGGTGAGTCCCCTATATTCTTCAGCAAACAAGCTCTACATTAACTCTGTTATTTAAACTTAAAAAAAGAGAAAAAGGAAAAGACAGGAGAGGAGATAGGAGATAAAACTAAAAGAAGAGAGGAAAGAAGCCTTTGAACTGGACATAGCCTCCTTTTGGCAGTGAGTTCAAATTCCATGTCTGTAAAGCCTGGTTTCCTGCTGGTAAGATTCAGTTAATGGTGCTACTGGACACCATTGGGCAATCTGGTCTGACAATTTCAGCCTAACTGACATTACCCACTGTGAACACACTGGCACCATCTGGAGGCCTGGCCAGACCCAGCAGGCTTTGAGGACCTGAAACATTGCTTGGCTTGGATCCCATCAGGGCTGGACAGCTCTATTCCATATTTTGCAGTGGTGCCCTCTGGGTTCTGGGGACAATGTGCAGGACCCTATGAGGCTGTCCTCCATGGAATCCCACTGCCATGGTTATGAAACCCCCAGCAGCCTAGATAGAGGATGAACATACACAGTACCAGCCAATGCTACAATTCCTGCCCAACTCCACTAGCATTGACTCTTTCATTTGAGATGTATTGATGATAGAATGAAGGAAATGAGATGGGATTCCCCCTATGCACGTACATTAAACTCGCCCACTTGCCTTTCGCAGCACATCGGATGTGCTCTTCCACTCACTTTTCCTTGGCTGTGATAAAGATCCAACCTAGGTCCTTGTGCATACTAAGCAAGTGTTCTTCTATGGAGCTGTACCCCATGGTAAATGTTTTATTGTTATTTTAAAATACCCTCCATCTTTTCTTTGTCCAGGTCACCTGGTTCTCTAAACAAGCTCTCTGAGGGCAGATAGAGCCTTGCAACCTCCAGTGTACAGGCAGGTTCCTAATAATTGATAAACATAACAATGATCACTGTACATAGAATGAAATCCAAAGTTTCACTGTTAGAATAAGGTTTGATTTCACTTGTATTGCAATGAAGATAAACAATGCTATTACCCACCCCAGTTTCAGCCTAAGGGATTTCAAGTTTCTAGATGCAAACATATGGAATTTATCCTCAAAATCTATCCTCTGCCATCAGGGTATATTTAGGTTCTTGGAATTCCAGGGGATAGAACATTTCAGAGAGCAAGTCTACTCACAGAGCAATGCCTTACTTTAAATCTTGACCACCAGCTGAATCTGACCTGCACAGCTCCAGTTCTTTACCTCAAAACTAGGGTTAATAAGAGTACTGACTTTGTTCATTGTGATGGTGTCACCTGGCACAGGGAAAGCACTCAAATGTTACCATCACCTCCAAAGGAATTCAACCTAGTCAAAAGGAGAATCATATGGGAGGAGCAAAGGCAGCCAGCAGTACCTATTCCAGCTGGGCAGTCATCTCCCGGGCTCCCTGGAGCTCTGCTGTCCCTCCAGGCTACCCTGTGGCTTTGGATTTCTCTTGACTAAGTTCGAGTACAGATGGACTCATTGAATACTCAGGACTGCACAGTCTGAGCCAGATTTTAGGAGCATATGCTGCCTATATGATTTTTATTTAAGTATAAAATCATACATAGAGCCCAAATATGATTTTAGAAGCACACACAGTATTACAGTTAAAAATATTTTCTCAACTGGTTTGTCACTATTTCTCAATGTCATAATACTGCTGGTAATACTTCCTGGATTCTGCTTCCAACAAGTCCATGTTGTAAATTGTAAAGGCTTTGCTCAATCTGTATTTTTTTTTTGTATCAAACTCCACCAGCAAGAGGTCTCAGCATATTGGTTCTGCCCTGATATAGCAGATTCCACAGAAAATCTTATTATTTCAGTTTCTACCACAAATTACCCCTCCAATATTCTAGTGGGCATGGAAAGCCACCTGGGTGCCAATGCACTCTCACACAATCCATCTCCTTTGGTTTTCCCTCCAAAAATAGGCATAGATCTTCTGCTGTGGTTTTGCTGAACTGGCTTTCTGAGTATGATGGCATGTGTGGACCAGAAGGACCATAGTCAAGCATCCTTTTAGGGGTGTCTCAGCCTTCAGCAGTACCAATGGGGAATGAGCAACATGCTCCCTAGTGACTTTTAGTCCTGAATCAAATGAAGATATCCAAGTTGCCCTTTCCTTGGGAAAGCTGACCTGACAGGGTGGCGGTGCCCTTGGCAGTCTCTCCATGGTCAGGACTGCACCACCTCAAATGAGCTGAGTCCCTGCATGGACCTGTGAGGGGAAAGAGGTGGGGGCATCACCCTGCTTCACCACCGTGACTAGTATATCAGGATCAAACCATGCAACCTATCTCCCACCTGGCACAACCAACCACTGCCTGGAAGGGAGGGGTACAGGTCTGTCTTTTTAGGTTTTCACTCTACTTTTAGGAGACTTTGAGCTATGCTTACAATTCTCACCCCCAAACATGTTAATCTCTACTCTTCACTTTCAACAATGTTCTTTCTATCCAGAAGAAAAATATCATAACATGATTATCTTATTCTTACAAATCCATGCTCCATCGCATTCAGAAGCCCAAGTCTTTCAGACCATGGTAAACTCAGAGGCAATACATTCATAAAATTGGGTCTATCTTCCTTTAAGAAAAATCTTAACTCTATCTTCACAGATATGGAGTAACATGGCAATGCTTTTTGTAACTTTTCTTCTCCCCATCGTCTTTTCACCAAAGTCTCTGGTTGCTAAGATGTGCCTCTTCCTCCTCCTCCTCTTCCTTCTTCACTTCCTTCTCTTCCTCCCCCCCTCTTCTTCCTTAGTTTAGCACACTTCCATACACCTGGATTCGTTCAATGAATCTTGTCCATGAACAGCTACCCCTGTTCCTCTCTTTGCCCTGACAGCAACCATTTTCCCCACCTCTCAACACCGTTTCCCCTATCAGTTGCCAAACTGTTAGGGTTGGAGTGATAGCAAAAAGACTTCAGGCAAATTGCAACCACAACAGCTGTGTTTACTAAGAACTAGGAATGAAATCATCTCAGCATTATTAGAGCAGAAGGCAGCATTGGAAACCTTCTTTCTAGAAGCACTCCACCCTCAAGATGTTAGAAGGCTGACCAAATCTCCTTCTTTCCAAGCCAGTCCTGGCTTTTGGAGGAGACCCTGTTGAGCACCAGGTGCTCCTTTTCACCCACATTTATTATGTTTTATTTATTACAGCTGCAGTGATTTGCATCAGTGATTTGTTGACACAACTAGGAAGGCTGCTGGTCACAGTTGGGCAATTGGGGAATAGTGGTTCCATTGGGGTCACACCAAGAAAGGCCGTCTCCAGCCCTAGGTCCCTTTACTGCTTCCCTAACCATCTACCCTTCATCACCCGAAGGTTTGAACCATGTTTGGTCTTTAAAGGAATGGTACCAAGAAGATTAACACTCATCCATACTTTAAGGTAGATGGTTCCTTTTAAATGTCTGAGGCTTTATGTTATCACCTGTAAAACTTACATGTGCTGTGCCACACCAGTGGCTCACATCTGTAATTCAATCTACTCAAGAGGCGATGATTTGAGGCCAGTCCAGACAGACAAGTTGAGAGACTCTTATCCCCAATTAACCAGCAAATAAAGCTGGTAGTAGAGATGTAGCTTGAGTGGTGGAGTACCAACCAACAGAGCCTGGCTCTGTGTTCAAGTCCCAAGACTGGTAGGCATGCATGTATACACACACACACACACACACACACACACACACACACACACACACACACACACACACACACAGAGGTGCACACACATACACAGCCTCATATATGATTCATGATGCTATGAGAAAATGCTTTGAAGCCTCTATAATACATGTAAATTGTTATCTGAACTCCTAGGTTAAGAGGCAAGCATTCTTTGGGTCATCCCTGGAGTCTGTATCAGCTGTTCATACCTTCCAGTTAATTTGGGTGACTGGCTGTTGCCATAGCAATAGGGGAGCAGGTCTCTAGGGACTTGGCCATGTTTCTGGTTTGCTGTACTGGGCAACAAAGTCCAAGTAAAATAATGGCACAGTGTATTATACAAAATGGTGGTTAAGGCAGCCAGACACCTGACACACAAGAGAAGGATGTTAATGTTTTTTCTGATTTAAGAAGATTAAATACCTAGTACAGTGTTTCCCAGACTAGCTTGTTGGGGACATGTGTTGAACAGAGACTCCCAGGTCCCTTCCCTGGAGTTTCTGACTAGATAAGGCTGAGCAGGGGACCTGATATCTGGATACTTAATAACTCCTTAATAATGGCATCCACATGTATACATGTGAGAATGTACGTGTACATGGGGGTATGACTGTACGTATGCATGTATGTATCTATGTGAGATGTATTAATCATGCTCACGATTCTAAGAGTGACCTTTAACTTTCCCGCCTTTCCTTGGGGAAAACAAAAGCTGGAAATAAGCTTGCAAACTTCCCCCATGAATGAATGCTATACCTGAAGACCACATGAAGCTCTTGCCTACACCTATGACTAAGCTACTGCTGGAAGCACTAACCATGAGCATGTCTATCAACTGAGATCTAAGAAGGAGTTTTTCCTTGCAGGTGGGCAAAAGCTTGGAAACATGATTACATTTGAAACCAGGAGGATCAGTGGCAGAGGTGTGTGTGTGTGTGTGTGTGTGTGTGTGTGTGTGTGTGGCAGGGTGGAGGGGAAGACATCTTTTCCACTAGCCCAAGTCCATCCCAAAGAAGACAACTGAATTTCCTTCCCTGGTATGACTGCCAGAAGCACAACAGCAGCCTATATCAGAAGTGGCTGTCACCTGGAATGTGTTCTTTTTGGGCCAGGTCTAGCAAGAATATATAGTAGATTCCTCTAATTTACAGTACATCACCCAAAGGTTTGAACCATGTTTGGCCTTTAAAGGAATGGCACCAGGAAGACTAACACTCATCCATCCATACTTCCTTCTGGTGTTACATGCTGAAAGATGGGCCTTGGTTTTCCTCTTCACCTGCCTGTATCCTTCAAAACTTGACAGAATTCATAAGAGGCCTCTAATTGGCCAGGATGACTTGGCCTCGCTGAATCATGGAAGTTATTCCATTCCAAGTTCCTTCTCTGTTTCTTTTCCAAGGAAGCCTGTGACCTCCCTGAGAACTGGACAATAAGGTGGCTGCTTCCTGGCTTCTCTGTCAAAACTCAAAAAACACAAATTCTTGTGGGAGCCAAAGAGGTTACGGAGACTAGAAAGGATCTCCAAAGGATTGTCATCATAGGAAGACTACAGCATGCTTGTCCATGTTGGCTCCAGACAGTCTTGGGCTTGGGAAGCATGAGATTTTGATTTGTTACATCATCTAAATTTTCAAAGGAGGCTGAGAATTCTGGCTTTGCAGATGAACTTCCCCCATCTGGCAAATTTTCCAATTTAAAAAATATTGTGCTAGCCTATGGGCGCCCAAAGGCTGTCTCTGTTGCTTTAGGCATGTAGCTCTATCTTGATAAAAAATACAGTGTGGGCAACATAATTTTTTTGATACTGTCAGCCTGTGGCCAAGCTTTCCCCTGGGGAATGTTCTCTCATTTCATTTGCTCCTGCTACTTCCCACCCATATTCTACAAAGGCAGAAAGCATAGTTTGCCAGGGATCTCACAGTTAAGACAGCCCCATATCCCCTGGCATTAGATACGTTTCAGAAGCCCTGCTAACATCCTTTCAGCCAACAGCAGCAGGGGTTTAATGGCCTTCTGGGTGGCTCATCTCTGAAGTTATTCCTTGTCTGATATTCCTGGAAAACTGGGGACATCCGATGCAGCCTGATTTCTGTGCCCTTTGGAGGTTAACCCCTCATTGTTTGACTCTCCATCATCAGGTAATGACTCATCCACTCAACCACAATTAAGCCTTTTTTTCCCTGGGCTACCAGCTTCTTCAACCAGTATTCAGGTCTCTGAGTCTCCCCACATTTTAGTACTTCTAATCAAAAGGGCTTTGGTTTTCCTAGACAATCATTAGTAGCAGGAAAACTAATAGATATTAATACATGAGGCACTTTTCTAATAGCTTTATACAGTCCTGAGCCACATGGTGTTTCGGTCAACAATCTAATATTCCACATGATTATATAACCTAGTCACATTGTAGCCATGTTAGTTCAAGTAGTTTATACCCTTTTATGCTATTTGCACAACGATGAAATCACCAAATGGCATATTTCTCAGAATGTATTTACATGGTTTGGGGAAACATGAGTGTTCTTTACAAGAACTCTAATGTAGATATGATGATATTATCACCACCCATTTTGTAGGTAAGAACACAGAGGCCCAAAGAACTGAAAAGACTCATTCAGTGTGGTCACACTCCAACTCTTCAGGAGTCTTGTACTCACCAGTACAAGACAGAAAGGGGCTAATATCCTGAGTGTGGCAGGGACAGACATCATGTTTAGTATTCTCAAACAGGCAGGAAAAGAGTCCTTTCTTTCTTTGCATTATGCTTTGATGAGAAGTCCAAGATCAATTCTCAGCAGGCCCCACACTGTTGACCATGTGAGCATTACTGTCAATGAATCCGTTTAATCTTTTTTTTACAGTGGTAGATACTAAGTCACAGGGAGCCCATCCATTCCTCAAGCATTCAATTCCATAGATTCTGGGCCTAGCCCATGTACTTCCTTCCTCCACTCAGACTTCTTCTCTGGCTCTGCCCTACTTCTGATGGACTATGAACCCAGAGGCTATCTCCTCCTTGCCCTTGTTTGTGCAAGAAGTAGAGGAGGCCAAGGAGGAGTTTATAGAATCATGAAGCTCTGGGGATTGAAACAAAAGAACATCCAGTCCTTTGCCTCATTTTATAGATGAGGAAAGTGAGACCCAGATGGCAAACAAATGCCATAGACAGCAGCCAGGGCAGGGCGTGGCCCCCATCAGATTTGGGAAGTCTGTTTTCCCAAGACATTGTGATCTCTAGGCTGGGACAGGGTATACCAGGGAGAACTTATTTTCTCTGCCAACCAACAAGAAAACTGCAGAGTTAAAAAAAAAAAAGATAGCAGAAAGCTTGCTCAAGTGGGAAATATTCAACCAGGAAAACAAGATGAGAAAAGCTGCCCTGGTCTTCTGAACTCCATTTCTTCCTGCATGAACACACCCATCAAATACTATGTATAGAAGTGGCATGGGTTAGGTTACCATCAGCACAAAGCCAATACTATTTTTGAAAAGTCATTCAAGTCTTCTGAATTGTACTTTTGCCATCTTAAAAGCACTGATTTATTTCTGACATTTCCCTCTGCATCAGATGCCTCCTCTGTTCCTCCCTGACCTACCCCAGGCTGGTACTTGAATTTGAGGATGTGGTTCTACAGGGTGACCACAGCTTGATGAATGGCTGGCCTTAAGGGGATACCTTTTCTCCACCCATATCTTGGACTCTGACATGTGTCCAGCAAGCACAGTCTCCAAGGGACCATGACCAAGTCTTTTCTGCTCAACATGTCTCCCAAGGGAAATAAACCAGAAATCCTTTATCTTCCAAGGCCCTTGTGGCCAGAATGAGAACCAAGAGCTTTGATGACATCAGCCATCAGCAAATCCAAATTCCCATTTCATGATTTCAAAATGTATATGCTGATTTGACATAAGGTGGGGTTAAATTTATCTCATTTATCTCTATAAAAGCAAACAGGATGACATGTTTTAACCTACTTATAAAGAAGTGTTCAAGGATATAAGTACATTTTTTTTTAATTGCAAAGGTCTTTGGTAGTTCATTAAAACAATGAGCTAAGAGCAGTTAATTTCTCCTATCAAACCCAGCAGCATTTCTCTAAATGACTCCTATTTCCCATTTTGCATTAATTTAAAATAAGCCGAAGTCAACCAAATTAGTGAGCTAGATAATTACATAGTTTTGGGGGGGGGTGGGAGTCTAAGACTCCAGGGTCACCTGGTCTGTAGAGACTTACAAGAATTGGTTTTGACTGGTTTTAACTTAGTTTAACTTAGTGAAAATCCTAACCTATGCCTTGATAATCAGAGCTTCTCTGGTGGGGTTTGTGCCTGTCCTTGGGCCTCTCATAGTGGCTGGACTACGGAAGCCCAAAGAACACCGGTAAATAATTACAGCCCTTCTCCAATGGGTCAGCAAGCTTCCTCTGGGAAGGGTCAGATAACAAATATTTTAGATTCTCTGGAAACACATAAAGGCTCTGTCATGCATTATTTTGTGTTTTTAAAAAGCTTTCAAAATATAAAAACTATCTTTAGCTTATAGTCTGTATAAAAATAGGCCACAAATAGGATTTTGCCCATAGCCTGCAATTTGCTAACTTTCATTTATTCTTTTACATATTTCTTGAGGTATTTGACATATAATGGACTGAATACATTTATAAGGAATAATTTTATAAGTGTTGACATAGGCATATGATAGAAAGCCATGGCCACACCCCAAACAGTGAACATAACCATTTTCCCACTAGCCCTGCCTCAGAAACCCTGATCTGCTTTCTGTCACTGTAGTTTAGTTTACATTTTCTAGTTTTATACCAGAAAAACCATATGGCATGAATGCTTTTAATTATTTTGAGGTCAAACACATTGCTGTATGTATCCATAATTCATTCTCATTTTTCAACCAATGCCTTCATTTATACAAGAATGGAAACTAAGGCTGGAGTCACCTGCATTAAATCACTCAGGACATGAATGCTGGCCCAGAATGAGGCCCCTGACCCCTTATGCAAAATTATCCTCCCATGTCATTTCACTGCCAACCTCACCGTTGAGTTCTAAAGGCCCTAGAATCCTCTAGAGGGTCAGCAAGGAAATAGTCCAAAGCAAAAACCAATTCAAGTTGAATCCCAGGTTTCCAAGACAAATCATTATTTAAGCTAGATCAAAGGGAGATTCACTTCTTAAGTAGTTACTGAATGCCAGGCAGTGTAGGTGGAACAAAACAGGTCCAATCCCCTACCGCTACTCCATATAGCTTATAGTCTAGAAAGTAAAAAGAGACAGTGAAACAGAATGACAATGAACTGGATCATACTTCAAATAACTGGAGTCAGTTGTTTTTATGACGTGGTGATCAAATTGCCCCAGAGAACAAGCGTAACAGAGGAAAGATTTTGCTGAAGGTTTCAGAGGGCTCAGTTCCTGCTTGTTTGGCCCCATATCCTTGAACAGATCATGGTAGTAAGAGGTTGTGGGCAACAAGCTTCTTTACCTCATGGCAGACAGAAGCAGAAAGAGGAAGTGGCTGGAGACCAGGTTACTATATCCTTCAAAAGCATGCCCCTGTCTACCCAGTGACCCACTTCTTCCAGCTAGACTCCTCCTCCTAAAATTTCTACTATCTCCCAAACTAGCACCACCAGCTTGGGACCAAGTGGTCAATGTATGGGGCATGTGGGGAATATTTCATATTCAAACCATAACAGAGAGGGAAAGTAACATCTCGTTGACAGCAGCTGTGGGACATGGAGGTCCCAGGGGCTGTGGCCTGGAAATCCTCCTAGATGAACTGACAGGTGTGCAAGGGTAAGTGTGGCAATGGTGAGGAAACTAGAGATAGTAATAGTAGGTTCAGAGAAGGTATGTTTAGCTCCCTAAACCCATTACTGAGGCTGGATTTCATGATAAATGTAAGTTGTATGTTGAAAACAAAGCCATTGGAGACTGTGGGTAGAGGAGTAACAAGATCCAGTTCCTATTTTTTTTTTTTTTTTTTTTTGTCGGTCATGGGGCTTGAACTCTGGGCTTGGGCACTGTCCCTCAGCTCTTCAGCTCAAGGCGAGTGCTCTACCACTTGAGCTACAGCGCCACTTCCTACAGTTCCTATTTTTTGAAAGATCACTCTGGCTTCTCACATATGATCAGAAAAGAGCAGGAGTCAGGGGAACTTTGCATTGTGTTTCTGGAAGTTCTTGTACCCTATCTCTCAGGCCTATAGGGAAAACATGTGCCATTGAACGGACTAGCTCACAACCACACAGTGAGGTATAGGACAAAAGCTGTTCTCCAAATTCAGGTGAGATTGGTCCACCTTGGTTGTTTTTAAGCAAGCTAAGGCTGCAGTTAAGCCAGGGCCTAGGATCCGGAGCCAGAAAATGCTTTGAATTACTCTTCTTAAGGTCTATTTACTTTGTAGAACTGGCTGCAAAACTGTTGCTGACTTGGCCATATATGTGGTAAGCAGCCAGGAACAACAGATTACCTGTCACTCTAGTATTTGCCTAGGGATCTTGCTGTACACTCAAGTCATCCATGGAGACCTTCCTTTTGGACTCTAAACATAAAACCGCCTTCCAGATTAATGGAGGAGGGACAGCTCAATCAAGCAAGTGGCAGCAAGGAGTCCAGGTTCTAAGTGGGAGGGTAGAGACTGGCTTTGGCTTTGCCACTGCATATGCTACAAGTCCTTGGCCATGTCATCATTCCACTGCTTTAGCTCCTTCTTCATCTATAAACCAGGATGGTTAAGGAGAATAACAGCTGCCTTCGCTTTCTCAAAAGACACCAGCAGGTATCACCTTAAGCCATGGCTATCAACTGCTCCAAGAAGTGGAAGTAAATTTCTCCACGAACTTAAGCCCTCTCCTTGCCATAGTGCAGGGCCTGGAATGCAGAGCCTAGCATATACTAGGGATCAAATCCAGGGCCTTTGCTATTGAGCCACACAGACTCCCTGGCTATTGTCCTCTGTTATTACCAGTGCATTAGTAGCTTTTGCTGAATGCCTAAGAGGGACCAGGCTCAAAGTGACCAGAATTTCACTGAAGTTACACTTCATTTCTTCCTGTATTGCTTATCTATCAACATTTCAACAACCCTGAAATGAGCTAAAAAGGTCTCTGCTGAACTCTGTGTCAGAGACCGCTGGCCAAACATGTCCTCTGAGAGATACAGGGTTTATGTAGGCCACTGAATAGTTCAGAGGTTAGCTAACTGCTCTGGAAAGGGCCAGATAGTAAATATTGTTGGCTCTGTAGGTCATTCAGTCTTTGTCACAATTACTCAACTCTACAATTTTAGTGCCATCATAGACCATGAATAGCCATGGCTGTATGCCAATAAAATGTTATTTACAAAAACAGATAATAGACTAGATTTGGTACATGGACTAGAGTTTGCCAGCTGCTGATATAGATGAACAATTGGAATCTGAGTATCTCTGGGCAGTTTTGTGTTTACCATAGACCCTCCCATGTTAACCTCCACCAATTCCTATGGGGGCATCTCCAGTCTGGCACTAGCAATGATATGAACAATAGTTAACAATTTATTTAGATTTAATTTGTGTCAAACTCTATGCTAAGCAATGTACATATATTAACTCATTTAATCATCCCTGAAGCTCTAGGATGAGCTCTATAAAAAAAAAAATGAAGCCAAGATAAGAAGCAGGAAGAGAAGCCTAGGTCTTGAGCTTTGAAAATGTTCTGGGAGGCTGGGAAGGTGGCTCAGTGGTACAGCGCTTGCTTTGCATGCTCGAGGCCCTGGGTTCGATTCCTCAACACCACATAAGCAGAAAGAAAAAAGCCGGAAGTGGCGCTGTAGCTCAAGTGGTAGAGCGCTAGCCTTGAGCTGAAGAGCTGAGGGACAGGACCCAGGCCCAGAGTTTAGGTCCCATGACCGGACCAAAAAAAAAAAAAAAAAGAAAATGTTCTGGGTTGCTAAGCCACCTGGATCGGCAGGTACCTGGATACACAGATCAGGGCAGTGGACCACACGGTTCTTCTATTAACTCAGAGCCCAATGCTTATCAGAGGCATGCTCCTAGTTGGGGACCAGGCAGCAGGGAGAAGGAACAAGACTGGCAAATGTGCCTATGGAAGTGAGGTGGGAACAGCAAGTCAGGCATTCGCAGTAGCAAAAACTGACAGAAGATCTGCAGGCCTGACAAGAGTGGCAGGAAGGCAAAGGTCAGGAAAAAGGAGAATTCCTTAGTCACTGATTGGTCAGCGAGGGCCCCGCACTCTACAGAAGCATGAACTCCTCCCACTGGGCTACTGAAAGGCCACACAGCACATATGAATGACCTGCCTGGCTCCTGTGAGCAGGGGAGAGTCTTGGTCTCACTCTAGCTGGTCGAATAAGAACCTCAAGTTTAACAAGATCACAGGATCCACAGGAACTAATGAGGGGCGGCCTCCTCTGCATGGTAGTTTTTACCCCTTTCACGGGTTAAACCCTTCATGTGCTGGTAAGTTGCTTAAGTCTGAACCCCAGATTATGATTCCGGGGCTAGCATTGTTCTCCTGACAGGGTCAGAGCAAAGCCTCCAAGGTAATCACTTAGGCATGGATCATAATCTTAAGTGAACCCTACAGTGAGATCACAGATCTCATGAAGTGATGGTCCTGCATCAACACCAATGCCCAGAAGGTTCACTTATGCTCAGGATCCTATTTGTTAAGAAATGTGGAAATTAAAGCAATACAACCAAACAAGTCTTCAATTAATCTTAATTTCCAGACATTTACTGTGTGAGGACCAACTGACAGTATTTCTAGGTTAGAGTGTACATGGGTAGGTGGCTGAGTGAGGTCCCAAGTCAGTGTTATTTGTAACATTTAGCAGTCATCTATTGGAAAACTCATAACTGATCAAAACATTTCAGAATATGAGCATGGACAGTTCAGCTTTGTCCATGTAGCAAAGGACAGAGTTACATGAGGAAGCACTGTGTCTTCATGAGTCAGGTTGTACACTAGGTTACCAAAAACAACTTCACCACATTCAGTACACAGTACACGCAAGAACACGTTTTTAAAAATCAAGCTTAAAAATGTCAGGCTAAAACCAAACTATTTGGGAACTATGATCTCCCTGTCCAGTACAAACACAATTCTTTTTTGTAGAATGTTTTGAATCCCCAGTGGGCTGAATCTATAAATATGGACACCCACAGGTATGGGGGGCTCCTATCTAAGAGGTAAAAGAAACAGGTACGTCACTTCCAGAGACAAACAGAGAGGTGAAGGGTTTCTGAAACTGCTATAATGATGGACATGTTTAACAGGCTTGGTTAGATGCCCAAGAGCTGGAGCAAACAAACCCCTGAACATTCTTGTTTATGTATAAGCAGATCCCATTAAGCCCTGGGCACTTGGCTTGATTACTCCCTGGATCAAAGTTAAATTAAATTATCCAATAAGCTTCTTTTCAGAGAGCAAGGCATGCGCGCATGCACGCACGCGCGCGCACACACACACACACACACACACACGCACGGATGCACACACACACACACACACACACACACACACACACACACACACACACACACACACACACACGAGCTGACTCACCTTCCAGAAGCTATCCACTTTGCCATACACAAGGGACTGGTTCTGCCTTTTGATTTCATTAATATGGTGAATGTCACTGGAGTTCAGGTGCTGCTCGACCACAAACCCCAGAAAGCTGTTGTCTGGGGTGTGAGCTGATATAGAAAACAAAGGAGAGAGCTGTTAGGGTTCAATCAGCAAGCAGTAGCAGCAATTACAGATTCATTACAAGCCATCTCTCATCATTATGTGTTTCCATCCTCATCTGAAAGGGGTATGGGATCATCTTCTCCCACACACATCCTCGGCAAAATCTTCACATGCACACAGTTCTTGCCAGGACTGCATTACCCTGAACCAGATCCTATGCTTTTGAGGGGAAAAATCCATCGCTGCTTAGGACAAGGATGGTTTCCTAGTATACATGCCTTCTTTGACAAGGTGGGCTTTCTCTCAGTTGTCAGATATCCAGAAGGAACAAAGATAGCTGGATCAGTTGCTCTAAACAGGGTGGAGTTCACACCATCTGATCTTACTCTAGCCATGTAAACCATCCAGTTGTGCAAAAAGGAGCTTGAGGTGGGGTAGGAAATTGAGTACTATCACCCCAAATTTTATGTTCTTTCAGAATTACTTGCTGATCAAGGGCAGACAGTCATGCACTGCATAATGACGTTTCAGTAACAATGCAAACAGTGGTCTTAAAAGACAATAGGGCCTATTGACATCCTAAACTTCTTGGTTTGTGGAAGTCCATCTTTCAATGTTTGCACAATGACAAAATGTCATAAGGTCATGCTTTTAGAGGACACCTCCCTTAAGCAACACAGGATTGTGATTGAGGGGCTAACTTGAACAGGTGCATGGAATACAAACAGAACATAAGGCAAAGTCTACTCTCTAAAAGTCACCACTCTCTAAAGCCAGCCACAACAGAGGACCCTTGTTTTTCTGGATTCTCCTTTACCATGGAGCCTACAACTTCTCTATTTTAACACTTCACCAACAAGAGATTGAATTCTATAGCTCCTCAAATATTTGCACCATGAGCCAGTGGTTTGAAAAGGAGTTTCAGTAGGTACTGACAATTGATTTGCTCTTGATAAAGCAGAGCTCCTCTTCTCTGCCTTCATCCTGTCCAGACAAATCTGTTTAGAGACAGCTCAGCAGAGACCACACACGACTAATATTAAATGAAGCAACTTCTCTGTTTGGTCTGACCTGAATAGGCTAGCTATAAATAACAGGAAACCAAATCCTCCTAGTAATTGAGCTAGTCTTGTGATTCAGTAATCTGCACGCTGCAACGTCAACCACATCCATTCACAGGTGGGTGGTTAACAAATAGGAAAGTGGGCTCCTTTGTTTAGTGGTGGTTTTCCTGGAACTAAAGAGACCTTTCCCAGGCACAAAGTCACAGAAGCTCTTTAAGCAGAGTGAGGTAGACAACACAGGCCTAGGAGTCAACACCCCAGCTTCATTTATTGTCGTCCTGCGCAGGGAGCAGCCAGAGGAAAAGGGATGCTGGCAAAAGGCCTGGAGCTATGGAGATGCTCAGCTTGCATAAATACTGTGCTGTCACCATCCAGTTTCCCAGGCCTTTGCCTAATGGGGGTGACAGAACCAGAGATAATAGGGTTGTGGCTGGGGAGTTGTGTTGGGTCTGGCCGATCTGTTATTTCATTTCTGTGTTTTTGAACATGTGCCCAGAGGCAAGGGCAATGGCTGCAGTTGGCTGAGAAGTAAATTACTGAATAAATTCTACCGCCAACAAGAGGGATAGCGGCTTCTTTTTCTTTCTGAGGAGCCCAAAAAGAGAGAGGATTGAAAAGGATGGGGCAGGAGAAGACAGCGTGTGTGCATGCTGAATGTCATTAGGTAGCTTACCATGTCTTTTTTTTTTTTTAATTTAATTTTATTTTATTTGTGAACATACTGTACAGAGGGGTTACAATTGCATGGGCAGGATAATGTGTACATTTCTTACCAAGCATTGCAGCCTCCTCCTTTGTTTACCCTTCACATCACTTCCCAGCCTCCCCCCCCATCCCAATCCTTCTCCTTCCCCACCGACGTTGTAAAGCTCATTTTGGACATGACAACTTGTACTTCTCATTGTTGCAACAGGTCCACCTGTATCCTTAAACAACTGGTTTTCCCCATCTCCTCCACAAGTTATACTGACATCAAATATAGTGAAAGCAGGGGTTATACTGTGGGGGAGGGATATACAAAGCAACAAAGAGATAATCTTATAAATGCCTTAGAAACACATGCATGAAAGAAAATTACCATGTCTTTTAAAGATTTTTGTTACTTTGAAAAATTCTGAGCCAGAAACAAATCCTCTAGACTTTGTGAGCTTTTTTTTTTTTTTTTTTTCTTATTCTGAAAATCGATGTGGTATCTAGTGCACTATTGTTGAGATATATGTTTTGGTGATTCAGTTATCTGTTCTTTGTGTGGACACTTTGTAAAGAAATGAAATAATGCAGTACGTAAGATATTTAACAGATCTTATTTCATGTTAGACTACATTAAGGTGAAGTAAAAAAGTAAAATGTTTATTAGGTTTCTCAAAGAAAGAAAATACATATATAGAAATTTTAATGTCTAAGATTCCCCTTGGAATAGCTTGGTTGGTAAGGAGGTAGAAAAGAGTAAACAGTCTGTTCCAAACACTTGTGAGAAAATGCAGGTTCTGCTGCATTGTGACTATACTTTGATGTTACACCAACTTTTGACAGTATATGAAAAACAAGTTAGACTTCTAAGCTCCCCTTAAATTTTCATCCAAGTATGGGGGCAGGTGGTACCAAAGTGTTAACTAGCCCAAGGCCTCGCAATTACTAGAGAGACACTTTATTACTTATGTTACACCCATTACGCCTTTCATTTTATTTTCCCAGAATTCTTCCACTGATAGCCTGGACTGCGATCCTCCTACTTACACTTATACCTCCTTCATAGCTGGATGACAGGTACAAACCACCACACACAGTCATTTTGCTGAGTCAGGCTTGTGAACTCGTTGCCTGTGTTGACTTCGAACCACAAACCTGTCATGCACATACTTCCTATCTCATTGTGAAATGGTACCTTTATGAACCACCACCTCCATATGCATGAGGATCTCAAATGCTTACAAAAGGACACCCACACTTAATGAATCCAGGAATGCACAGAAGTCTCACTCCTGTCTTTTTTTGAGATAAAGCTGAATTTGTCATTTTACATTAAACTTTATTCAGCACAAGGTTTCTCAGATATGACTTGCCTCTGCAAAGGATTTTTAAGTAACCACAGGCCAGGTATGGCTTGGTTCCAAGGAGATCCAACATACAGTGGCCCTGCTTGTTAACAACTGTAGTGCCCTGGTCTCAACCTATGCCTTCCTTACATATCTTTTTTTTTTTTTTTTTCAAATTCTTTATTGTGATTGAGTAGTTACATAATTTCCCAAATTTCACACTATTATTGGATAGTGATGCTTAGTTAAAGTCACAAACACTTTCTAACTTTCACGGGGCAAATGGTCTGTCATGGTCTATAACATTTATGAGTTCTATGAGCTTTGCAATACAGTCATTTCTTCCACATTGGGTGATATGTACATTTCTTTTGTTTTGCATAGCATCAGCTGTTCCCTCTTTCCCACTCGTTCCCTCCCTCCCATCGCTGCCATTGAGTTGCTTAGTTCATTTTGATCAATGTCCAGTGCAGTTGATGGGTCCCGCTGTTGTATGTTTTTCCGATTCCCTCTAGTTCTGTGTCATCCTCCTGGTTTCCCTCTGGTGTGCATATATATAGCATATATGTGATCAGCAGCATGGGGTTATTTAGTAGTGATTCAACCAGACGAGTGGAAGTCCTTTGTTTCTTAAGTCTTGTTAATTTTGTCGTATCACCTTACATTTTGGATTTAACATCCACTTAGCAGGGAGACCATGTGCCATTTGTCTCTTTGCTCTTGGCTTACCATGCTCAACATGATTTCTTCTAGCTCCATCCATTTCCCTGCAAATGCAATTATTTTGTCCTTTCTAATGGCTGCATAATATTCCATTGTGTATAGATACCAAAATTTTTGGATCCATTCATCTGTGGTGGGACATCTGGGTTGTTTCCATATCCTGGCTATTGTGAATAGTGCTGCAATAAACATGGAGGTGCACGTGTCCTTGTATACTGGTTCCTATTGTTCAGGATAGGGTCATAAGGGAGGTCAATATTTAGCTTTCTGAGGACCCTCCAGACTGCTTTCCAAAGTGGTTGTATAAGTGTACATTCCCACCAGCAGTGTAATAGGGTTCTTCTTTCTCTGCATCCCCTCCAGCATTTGTCGTTGGCTGACTTTAGGATGTGGGCCATTCTGACTGGGGTAAGGTGGTATCTCAGGGTTGTCTTTATTTGCATTTCCTTCACAACCAGGGATGGTGAAAATTTCCTCATGTGTTTCTTTGCCATTTTTATTTCTTCTTCTGAGAAGTCTCTCTTTAGTTCCCTTGCCCATTTAGTAACTGGTTTGTTAGGTTTGGGAGGGATTAGTTTCTTGAGTTCCCTGTATATACTGGATATTAACCCCTTGTCTGATATATTTCTGGTAAATATTTTTTCCCAATTAGTTGGTTGTCTTTCTAGCTTTGTTGCTATAGCTTTAGCTATGCAGAAACTTTTTATTTTAAGGTAGTCCCATTTGTCAAGTCTCTCTCCAATTTGTTGTGACCCTGGGACTCTGTTCAGGAAGTTCCTGCCTGTGCCTATAAATTCAAGTGTCTCTCCTGCAGTAGTTTCAGAGAGTCAGGTTTGATGTTAAGGTCTTTAATCCATTTTGAGTTGATGCTGGTGCATGGTGATAGGCTGGGGTCCACATTTAGTTTTCTGCATGTGGCCTCCCGGTTTTCCCAGCACCAGTAGTTGAATAGGCTGTTTCTTCCACTGTATGTCTTTGGCTCCTTTGTCAAATATCAGCTGACTGTAAGCATGTGGATTTATTTCTGGATCTTCTATTCTGTTCCATTGGTCTTCGGGTCTCTTTTTGTGCCAATACCATGCTGTCTTTATTATGGCTCTATAGTAGAGTTTGAAGTATGGCATGGAGATCCCTCCCATGTTGTCTTTTTTGCCTAGAATTATTTTGGCTATTCTAGGTCTTTTGTTGTTCCATATGGATTTTGGACTGTTTTCTGTGTTTCAGAAATGTACGTCATTGGATTTTAATAGGAATTGCATTGAATTTATATATACATTTTGACAGTATTGCCATTTTTACTATATTAAGTCTGTCTATCCAAGAGCATGGAAGGTCTTTCCATTTCTGGTATCTTCTGTAATTTCTTTCTTTAAGTTTTTATAGTTTTCATTAAATAGTTCTTTTACATCTTTTGTTAGGTTAATTCCTAAATCTTTTTTTTTGGGGGGGGTTTATTGTGAATGGGGTTGCTTCCTTTATTTCCCTCTCTGTGTGTACATTGTCAGTGTGCAGGAAGGCAACTGATTTTTGTGGGTTGATTTTGTATCCTTCTAAGAGTTTGGGGATAGAATTTTTGGGATCATGAAAGTATAGTATCATGTCATCTGCAAAAAAGGGATAGTTTAATTTCTTTCCCTATGCAGATCCCTTTAATGTCTTTTTCTTGCCTTATTGCTCTGGCTAAGGGTTCAGGACTATATTGAAGAGAACTGGAGACAGTGGGCATCCTTGCCTTGTTCCTGATTTTAGGAGAATTGGTTATAGTTTTTCCCCCATTAAGTATAATATTGGCTATTGGTCTGTCGTATATGGCTTTTATTGTTTTAAAGGAATGTTCTATCTATTCCTATTTTCTCCAGAGCTTTTTAACATGAATGAATGTTGTATTTGATCAAAAGCCTTTTTGGCATATGTGGAGATAATCATGTGATTCTTGACCTTGGCTCTGTTGATGTGTTGGATTACATTTATTGATTTATGTATGTTAAACCATCCCTGCATCTTTGGGATGAAGTCTACCTGGTCGTAGTATATGATTTTTTTTATGTGTTTCTGGATCTGTTAGCTAATTTTGTTAAGGATCTTTGCATCTGTGTTCATCAAGGAGATTGGTCTGTAGTTCTCTTTTTTGGTTGGGTCTTTGCCTGGTTTGGGGATGAGTGTGATATTGGCATTGCAGAATGAGTTTGGGATAGCTCCCTCCTTCTCTGCTTCTCTGAAGAGCTTGAGTATAGGTATTAGTTCTTTAAAGGTCTTATAGAATTCCGTTGTGAATCCATCTGGTCCTGGGCTTTTCCTTGTTGGAAGACTTCTGATTGCTTCCTGTATCTCGTTGTAAGATATTGGCTTATTTAATTGATTTCCTACTTGTTTGGGCAGTTTGGGCAGTTCTGGGCTCAGTTTCTTTAAAAATGCATCCATTTCTGCTAGGTTTTCTTCCTTTAGAAGATTTCCTTTGGAAATCTTGGGTATTTGTTGTGATTTTTCCCGTGGCCTCCCTGATCTTGTTAATTTGGGTTTCCTCTCTTCTTTTCTTAATCTTGCCAAAGGTCTATCAATTTTATTTATTTTTTCAAAGAACCAGCTTTTTGTTTTATTAATTTTATTTATAATTTTCCTATTCTCTATCTCATTAATTTCCGCTCTTAATTTGATTATTTGGCTTTGTCTAGTAACTTTAGGTTCCATTTTTTTCATGTTTTTTTAGCTGTTTTCATTGCAACATGAGATTATTTACTTGGTCTGTCTCTATTTTCTTGATGTGGGAACTGAGGGTGATAAATTTGCCCCTCAAGACCGCTTTTGCTGTGTCCCACAGGTTTCTTTGTGATGTGTCTTCATTTTCATTGAATTTGTAGGAACTTCTAAATTTCTTCTCTAATTTCTTCTGTTACCCAGGTGTTGCTTAGAGTTTCGCTGTTAATTTCCATGTATTTGAGTAATTTCTGTGGTATGCTTTGTTATTAAGAACTAGCTTGATTCCACTGTGGTCAGATAGGAGGATAGGATATAGGGGATTATGTCAATCCCCTTGTATTTGTTTAAGTTATTTGCATGAACTATGATATGGTCTATTTTGGAGAAAATTCCATGAGCTGCTGGGAAGAATGTGTACTGTGTTGTTTTAGGGTGAAATACTCAGTAGATGTCAGTTAATCCAGATTGAAGTATGGCCTCACTTAATTCGGTAGCTTCTTTGTCAATCCTCTGGTTGGTAGACCTGTCCTTTGGTGAGAGTGGGGTGTTAAAGTCACCTTGTATTATCATATTGGGATCTATTTTTATTCTGTAAGTTTGAGAGTATTTGCTTAACATATTTGGGTGCTCAATGTTTGCGGAGTATAAGATGATAACAGTAATATCCTCCTCTTGGATTGTTCCCTGTATTAATATGTAGTGTCCTTCCTGTCTTTTTGTACTGATTTTAATTTAGTCAGATATCAGGATAGCGACTCCTGCTTTCTTACTGGGGTCATTTGCTTGGTAGATCTTTCTCCAACCCTTCATTCTGAGTTTGTTTGTATGTTTGGCTGAGAGGTGAGTCTCCTGAAGGCAAGAGATGGATGCGTCATGTTTTCTGATGCAATCTGCAGTTCTTTTTCTTTTGATTGGTGAATTAAGTCCACTGATATTTAAGGTTATTATAGAGAGATGCATTGTGGTTCCTGTCATTCCCTGTTTTCCAAAGTTTTTCTTCTTTCCTTTCCTCATGTGCTAAGTTAGACTTCTATTAATACCCGTCTGGTGTGTCTGGTGTGGATCCCGTTCCTGGTTGCTTTCTTCAAGTTGTGTTTCCCCTCTTAGTATTCTTTGTAATGCTGGCTTATTTTTGATGAATTCATTTAGTTTTTCTTTTTTTTTTTCATTTAGTTTTTCTTTACTATTAAAATTTTTCATTTCTCCAGCGAATGTGAATGCTAGCTTTGCCGGGTATATTAGTCTGGGCTGGAAGTTATTGGTTCTCAGGGTTCGGATGGTACTTTCCCAGGGCTTTCTTGCATTCAGTGTCTGTGTGGAGAGATCTGCAGTGATTCTAATTCTTTTCCCATTGTAATATGGCTCCTTCTTTGTTTTTGCTGCATGCAAGATTGTTTCCTTTTGATTCAGATCTACCATTTTTACTATAATGTGTCTAGAAGTGTTTCTCCTCAGATCCTGTTTGTTAGGTATTCTATATGCTTCTGTTATATAGGTAAGATGATCTTTTTTAAGATGGGGGAAATTTTCACTGATAATCTTGTTGAATAAGTGTTGCATTCCCTTGCTTTGATATTCCTCACCTTCGTCCACTTCAGTTATATGAAGGTTAAATTTCTTGGCACTATCCGCTTACTCTTGGATTTCCCTTTAGCATAATTTAAGTGACTTTTCCATATTTGTAATGCTGTGGTTCAGTTGATGTATTCTGTCTTCTGCATCTGACACTCTACATTCCATTTCATTCACTCTGTTAACTATGGCTTCCATTGTGGTTTGCATGGAGGAAATGGATTCATTTATGGATTCAATGTTGGTTCTCAGAGTACTAACCTCACCTCTTAGTGAGGTATGTACTGCCTCTATTTTTGTGTGTACTTCCTGTTTGAGACCCTGCATCTCTTTCTCCTTATACACATCTTACAATGAAGAAAAAGTGACAAGTCCAGGCTGATGGTATTGAAGTGAACTTTTCATCCACACCTCACCTCAGCCCAGGCTTTCTTTCTTGGTCTGCCTTAAGATGGGGATATTGATTTTACAAGGTAAATCAAAGAAATCTCATCACAAATGAAATGTAGAAAATTCTGTATGTTGAGTAATCAAGTCCATCTCAGAAGATAAGTGGGATTAAAAAAATAGTTGATATTTCTGATTTTATTCCAAGTCCTAGGTTAAGGAAAACACTCCTATAAGATGTTTGTTCAGATGAGAAAAAAAGAATACTTAAAAACTGCACAAGATCACACATTAGGAAGGGACAATGCTGGAACCCAGAGTCAGAGGGGCTGGTCTTTGTAAGCCCCTCTAATATACAGTTAAAGTCCACACACTTTATATTCTGGGCTCTGAATTATGGGGTAAATCACATGAGATATGCAGAATGCACATGGTGACATAGAATACACATGGTATTCCCAACATTCTATGAGAAACTTCTATGATATGTATATAGGTCTAGGCTGCATTTCTTACAAACTACAACCTGGAAATTGGCTAAACATTTACATGTACAATGACCTTCAAATAAGCCAAACTTGTGAAGAAAAGCACTGTTTTAAGCAATTTGGAAGCACCTTTATCAACTGAAACATTACACTGTACTTCACAAATATATAGCACATAATATGTGCGCATAATATGTACATATTATGCACCTCTATTTTAAAAATGTATATTAATATGTATTATATAAATTTCTTTTTCTTTTTCTACTTACACAGTGGGCCACATTTTCTATTCCATGTACTATGCACAGCTTGTTACATATGTTTAAATATGCATATATAAATATATAGATATAATACATTATAAAATGATATATAATAATTATATATGATTAGATTCACTGGAATAATTCAGCCAATGGCAAAGATTTTAGAACATGCATTCTATAACCATGTTGTATACTAGGAACTGAATGATTACAACAGAGTTTCTACCCTTCAGGAGGTTACTAAGTTTATAAACAGGTGCTGGTGGCTCATGTCTACTTTAGAGACTGAGAACAGTAGGATCATAGTTAGAGACCAGCTTGTGTGGAAAGGTTCATGAGACCACTTTTCAACCCCCAGCTGAGTGCTGTGGTATGTTCCTGTCATCTTAAGCCACACAGGAAGCAGAGCTAGGATAACTGCAGTTCCAGGCCAGCCTGGACAGAAAAGTCTATGAGACTCCATCTTAATTTAGGAACGAAGCAAGGTGTGGTGGTATGTGCTTGCCATCCTAACAATGAGAACAGTATAGGTGGATCATGGTCCTTGCAGGAAGGGTGAGTACTGAAAAAACTAGTAAAAAAAAAAGGGCTAAAAGTGTGTCTCACTTAGTCGCTGTTAGCAAGCGTGAGATCCTGAGTACCAATACCTAGTAAATCAAATTAGCCTTTCTTTCAAATGCATCAATCCTAAAAGGCTGTTTTTCTTTCCTTCTTGGGGCTTGACCTCAAGGCCTGGGCACTGTCCTCAAGCTCTTTTGCTCAAGGCTCACACTCGACCACTTTGAGTCACAGTGCCACTTCCAGTTTTCTGGTCGTTAATTGGAGATAGAGTCTTATAGACTTTCCTGTCTGGGTAGGCTTTGAATCTCACATCTCAGCCTCCTGAGTAGATAGGATTACAAGGCATGAGCCACTAGCCCCTGGCAAAGGGCTGTTTTTTTTTTTTTTCTTTTTTACCCCAAAGTTCCAACCCCTCTAAGAATGTTGTTTTACACCCATATCACTTGGTCATCAAGAGCAGCAGGCCCACAGCCAGCCTGGCTCACTCCTCCGCCCTCTTAGCCAGCTGTCACCAAGTCCTGGGGATGAGATCCTTCATATCCAACAACTTCCTCCTGTCTCTAGCCTGCTTCTATCAGTCCTAAGAGTTGGTTTTATTTTTTGTTTATTCAAGACTTCAGCAATAAGTTTTCATTCCCCTAAATATAAATACTTGTATTGGCTTTCCTGGTAACTGAAATACAGCCTCAGTATTAAGTATCCCCCCCGCCCCCCAGATAACAGAAAGACCAAAAAAAAAAAAAAAAAAAAGAAGCTACTTAACAATTGAAATAGCCTAAAAATACCCACAATTAGTGGGCTTTTTTCCCCCTAGGCTTATGGACCTTTTTTTTTAAAAAAAAAATACTGAAACTAAGAATGTATCCTATTATATCTACTCTTGTAAATGCCTTTTTCCCACTTACACAATGGATCACCAATATATTTCCAGGTTCTAAGCACAACTCACCGACACTTGGAAAAGCAGCCTAATACTTCAGTCTTGCAGTGTGCGAGCTGATTCTGTTTCATGAGAATGCCAATACCCCACCACTCATCCCTCAACCCAAGCAGTTCTGCTCTTCCAGGTGTTGTCATGGGGCCAGTTAGGGCCCATGATTCTCTCCATATGCCAGGCCTGCAGGAATGAGCCCATGACATAGAGGATCTTACCTGACCAAGCACCTGCTGAAAGACAGGTTCAAGACCCAGGTCCCATCACTGTGGTTTCTCAAAGACTAGTCAGAGCCACTAACCTGGCAGGATGGAAGTGAAGAGCTGTGACTGGTCCCCCATGTGCCAGTATGAGGACACCCTCTCTGAGAATGGTAGCAATTAGAGCTGAGATGTAAAGATATCCTTCCTGGCATAGAGCCAGTGTTAATACCCAGAGACAAAACCCAACAAACCCCATCACTAAGCTAACTTGACAGACATCCAATCTAACACACTCTGCTACAGGAAGTTTAGGAAGTTTCAAATTTATCACTGAAGCAGTCTCCGTGTACCTGTCACTCACTCCTTTCGTACTTTTCACACTGGTCCTAACTAACCCCAATCCACCCTCCATATTGCTAGACATTGTCAAAATACTGCTTTGAAAGAAAACTGTAATGAAGGCAATTTCCTGTGAAAAACTATCACGTCCTTCAGATGACACAGAGCCCAGTGTAGTCCTCATTCCAATGTTGTTTCTGGCCCAGCCTCTAGTGTTACCTCTGCTCCAGGCTGACCTACTTGGGCTTTTCTATCTTTATCTTATCTCCTGGCTAGGATATGTCTGGCATGTCTATCATTTCTCCCTCCCTTGAAATCTCAGCTCACATCACCTCCTGATAGAGAGATGTCCTGACTCTCCAAGACGGATAAGCACCCCTCGGTGGCTCTCATAGACCATGAAGAGCTACAGCCCTTAGCCCATAGTAATGCCTCCCTGTCAAACTATATTATTTATGATCACTGAGCCATGTTTCCCTCGAGTACATAGCACAGTAGGAATGAAGTAAAGAGGTGCTCTATTACTTGAGCCACTCCCCTGCACCATTTGTGTACTGGTTATCCTTGAGATAGGGTGTCACTTAATGCTTCAGCTCTCATGGGCTGGGACTTTCCTATTTGTGCTTCCCTTTGTCCCTAGGATAAAAGGCACATGCCACCTCTCCCCCTATAGCTTGGGATGACATGCATGCAACATGCTTCCAATCATTGGTTGAGATGGAATTTCACAAAATTTTTCAACTGCGATTTCCCTCATGGTTGTCTCTCAAATAGCTGGGATTATAGGCTTGAGCCAGTGTGCTTGAACAAATAAATATTTTTTGAATGTATAATTAAATCCATGCTAAACACCTAATTAAATGCTTTGCAGACAGATCTTCAGTAAAAGCTAGGCTTAAACAATCTCTAACATCAATGCTCTTTGCACTGTAGCTCCAAAATCAAGGCCCACTCTTGAAATTAATCAGTAACCAACATATTGTACTTCTCTATCCCAGAATCTAGACCAGGTCCATATTATAGGTGCTCAATATAATATTTCCCAAGTTGATAAAATTAATGTATCTTTTTATTATTTAGGCCACAAAGTAGATACTAGAAAGAAGGGAAACAAATACAGAAACATTAAAATCCTAGCTAGTATCACAGGATTCTGTTTATTGTCTTTCATTCAACACATAGCACATTAATTGAGCACTGACTAGGAGTCAGGCTACAACTTAGGATTCAGGGTTATACCAGTGAATGAGACAAGCATAGGTAGATAATCCCTTCAATGAGCATATTCCGCTAGAGGAAAAAAAAATCCAATGTCATCTATGAAACAGAGACAAATGAAATAAGCTTTTGATAAAATTCAACTCTGCTTAATGATGTCATGCCAAAGGACCTACAGATTTTTTTTTTTTTGGTGGCTAAAGAAATGACATGTCCTATGACGTGTCATAGGACAATTAATGGACTATGAAGTCTTGGTAGTGCGTTTCTAGGATACATTTCACTCACTCTTGTAGTTTTGAGTGTGTTATAAAAAATGTTGGGCTAGGCTGGGCATTGGTGGCTTTAACCTATAATCCTAGTTATTTAAGAGGCTGAGATCTAAGGATCATGGTTCAAAGCCAACCCGGGCAGGAAAATCCACGAGACTCTTATCTCCAATAAACCACGAAAGCCAGAATTGGTGCTATGCCTCCAAGAGGTAGAGTATCAGCCTTCCTTGAGTAAAAATGTCAAGGGACCACACCCAGGACAAGTTCAAGCCCTAGTACCAGCATTTGTGTATGTGCACACATGCACAGGTATAGGCGTGTATGCACGCGCAAGCACACACCCAATTTGGGAGAAATTTGGCTGCCATATGGACATCAAGTTCCTGTTGGTTTCAATGATGATGAAAACAAATATGACAGAAAAAGACCTGATCAAACTGCTTTGATAATAGCAACCCCCAGCCCCCCCCAAAAAACCCCACAAAAACAAAAAACAAAAAAACCCCAATACCTCATTACATATCCTACAAAATTAAGAAAATTGAGGGGGAAACCCTGGGTTGGGAGGGATGGGTGAGCGTGTTGGAAGGGGTGACATTGATCAAGATGCCCTGTATTCACAAATTGCTTTGTCGAATGTCAACTCCTTTGTACAACTAGAGATAAGTCTGTATTACTAGTGTACTCTGAAACTTTATATTGATGCTGATGTAACTGATTTTCAAAAATGGTGCTGATGCTAGGTGATTTGAAGCAGAGGCTGCAGTGCTGACTACGGAAGCTGTAACACAGTTGAACTGAAAGATGAATGTGGAAACTATTCGCAGAAGGCACATAGAGAAAATTCTTCAAGTGTCAAAAAACAATTTAGAACGGCCTGGACTCCTTAGAACATCACTCCTGAAGGCTGCGACTCAGACAGGAGAAGCGGCAAGGCTGACCCTATTACTTACGGGCCTGCTTACAATTCAAAGGCAGGAGCCCTTCAGCTCTGCAGCAAAGGCCCCACAGGCCATTTGAGTCACAAATTGCTTCATTGCCCATCATGCCCTGAACATAAAATTGGCAGGGGAACAAGTGATCCTTAGATATAGCCACAGGTTCACCACCTGCAGGAAAGGGACCTGGCTCATTTGTAAATGAGCTCATTCTTATTTGGTCAGGCTAAATCTTTGGTCCATAAGTTACTGTTCTGTTCTGATGTTGCAATATAAAGGCCTCAAGCCCTCCATCCTGACTGTGGCTCAAGTGGTAGAGCACTTGAGCATAAAAGCTCAAGGACAGTGCCCAAGTCCTGAGTTCAAGCCCCATGAGGGGTACAGGAAAGAGAGGGGGGGGAGGGAGGGGAAAAGAAAAAGGAGGGGGAAGAAAAGAATGGGGGAGGGGAGAGGGAGGGAAGGAGAAAAGCAGGGGATACAGACCACACAGGACCATACAGGACCCCATGGAATGGATTGTTTTCCCTATAGCAAGAGGTATGGGAGCCATGGCCTGTGGAGTAGTGTCATGTTCTGACTTGTGTTTTAATTAACTTCACTGAAGAAAACTGAGTCTATAGGTTCTTTATTAATTCAACACAGAATTCATTTAACATTAATGCTGTGAAGGCCCGGAGGACCCAGCAGGAATCATGTTGGTGGAGTGTACAGTGTGGGATCTGGGCTGGAACCTGGTCCTGTGAGGACCAAATTCAAGAGTGCTGGCTGTAGGAAGGCTTTCAAAGGATGAGCAGGACTCATGTGGATGCACATGTTGGGACATCATGGGGGTACAGTGGCTGCTAGGCAAAGGAACAGGACAAGCACTGGCCGGGATGCCAGAGAAAACTTGACATTCTAAATGACGCCTCAAATCTACGAGGCAAGACAGCATAAGAGAAGCCAGAAAGACACAGGACACAGATGTAGGAACCAGGGTAGACTTAAGGACTAAAAGTAAAAGGCCATGATTCAAGTAGGAGAGTGGCTATCTAGCAAGCACAAGACTTTGAGTTCAAATCCCAGTACTACCATCAACAGCAAAGACAAAAGGAAAAATACCCAGGTGTGAGTCCTAGGATAAGCAGGTCAGGTGTCCCTGGATTCTGAATCTAGTTCTCGTTTTTTCTCTCAACTGTGTCTATAATTTCTAAAGTGGAGGGGTGTGATGCCCCCCTGACCCCTCTGAAAATAAGACTGTGCTTACAGAGTCACAGATATCAAGAGGCAAGTGTTAGGACAACTGGATAAAACCAACTACTAAGATTCCAGTGTAACACAAATTCACATAAGGAAAGAATTCACTCTCATAAGGAAAAACAAACAAAGGCTACTCAAGCTTCATCACCTCTTGAACACCCAGTAAGGATCATGTTACAGTGAGACAGAAACATTAAAAAAAAATTAAGTCTTCAGAAGTTACACGAGAAAAGCCTCAGGTTCCACAGTTTCTCCTTCACTCAACTCCCTCTTTTTAGCTCTGTCTTTCTGTCTCAAACTTGGAACCTTCTAAGAAACACTCAACATGAAGCACTCAGAAGGTCAAACCATCGCAGTCACTTAAATAAAATAAACCCCATATAGATTTGGCTTAGGCAAAGGGAAATTGACCATGGACATTTACAAAGAGAGAAGTTACCAAGAGGCCTCAGTTTCAAAACTTACTGATACTTTTTCAGGATAGGAAAATGAGGTATGAGCTGAGCTAGTGTGAAACCAAGAGGCCAAAGTCTCATCATGGATGCCACTGCCTTGTTCAGCCACGGTCTCCAGGGAAAGCCAGAAAAATATTCAATTAAGGTATATGTTTTTATCCCAGCCAATGTTTTTATAAGCCAGCAGAAGTGGTGAAAGTGGGTGTTGTGGATAATTAGAGCTATTCAAGTAGGAGATAATGCACAGAGTAAGTCATGAATTTTAGGGCTTTAGTTTTCTCCTTTAAGCATAATAGGAAAATGCTTTCTCTATTTCACTTTTCTTTGTGGGTCAATTTTTTTCTTAAATGTTAACCCAAGTATCACATGTCATATTTGAGACTATGGGGGGAAAATGAAGACTGTCTTTAGAAGCCTAAAACAAGTCAGACAGAAATGATACATAGATTTAAAGCCAACCCAGAGAGCAGAGAAAGGCCACAGTTAATTCTCTACAAGAAACATCAATGTATTCCAAAGAAATACAAGTTAAGAAAATAAAACAGTATTGGAAATGCTTTTCAAGTCTGAGTAGAATCATCAGAAGGAGTTGGATACACTAAGTGGAAAATCTGATGTGAAATTTTAGCATGTATGAAGTAAAATGTAATATTTCATGTAAAAATATACATGGGCTGGGGAAGTAGCACAGTAGTAAAGCGGCTACCTAGCATATATAAGGCTTGGGTTTGATTCCCAGCACTATACACACAGATACTAGATGGTTACTCTATGCTAACATGGGCCTTTTATATGGGGAGGTAATTCATTGGTGTAATGTGTTGATCCTTCTATTTAGATTCGATTGGAAAGAGAAAAAGTCCCTGAAATACAGTCTTAAAGAAAACACATTTTGCTGTAATGGTGACTTGAAGGAGGCAGAGAGGTGAGGAGTCTGGGGTCTTCAAAGGGATCCGGGAAGTATTCAAGAAGGAAGAGAAGGAAAGGCTGTTGAGGCCAGAGGTTGATACCACTTTGCTATGGAATCTGAACACAAGCCATGGGCAGAAAAAAGGGATGCAGCATGGGAAGGAAGAGTTTAACCCAAGCTGGGCTTTTGAGAATTAGTTGTGGAGGCCAGTGCCTAGTGTGGAATCCAGGGTGACACAGAAAAAGAGATGAGAAGGAGCAACAATCAGACTTACTAGCCTCCTCAAATGGCCTTGTGTCCCAGCCACCTGGTCCCTGTGGAAGCTGCTTTGGAAGGTAGCAGGGAGAATTCACATTGGTGCACTCTGAAACACCCAAGTGCAAACAGACTACATGCAGAGGCTCATCCCAGTGAACGTCTGAGATATGAGTGAAAATTCATACCTACAAACAAGGCTTCTCAACTTGTAGAAACCCTGTGGGTTTAGCGAGAAGTAAGTCAGAGCAGGAATGAAAGCCTTAAAATAAGAAATGCAGCCTGAATATTAAAGAAAGTAAGCATGTGCCAGTCCAGCTTATTTTCTTTCACTTCTGAAGCATGGAACCATCTGTTTATGTCTTTATGTTATATGAGGTTCGCTGCTGCACCTGTGCCAGAACGCTGTGAAACCTCCTAAGAGGTTGGACTTGTGGAATCCATTTCACATGTACAACCTTGCTTCTCCACACTACAAACTTTTCATTCAGCACTCCAAGAACAGAAAACAATCTAAGTGCATGAGACTTGATGCTCTTGATGTGATCGTATTTATACGTATATTTATACAATTACATAATGATTACTATCCATATATATATATATATATATATATATATAAAACACGCACAAGTTTGTTTCATTTCAAAAAGGGAATAAAAATTTTGACTCCCTCCCTGCATTCACTCCTTCCCTGCTTCCTTTCTTCCCTCTTCCCTTTCTCTCCCTCTTTCCCTCC
Source organism: Dipodomys merriami (assembly GCF_024711535.1). Lineage (NCBI taxonomy): Eukaryota > Metazoa > Chordata > Mammalia > Rodentia > Heteromyidae > Dipodomys > Dipodomys merriami. Next base: position 77,652,633 of record NW_027202270.1, read on the forward strand.
CTTCTTCCCTCGCTTCCTTCCATGCTACTGGGCTTTGTTTGAACTCTACCAGTTGAACTATGGCCTACAGCTCTGTATTGCTTTAGTTATTTTTCAGATAAGTCTTAGCACTGTTTCAGCTTCAGACTTAGACTGTGATCTTCCTCCCTCCGACACCCCAATAAATAGGATTATAGAAGAAGTTCCCCACCTGCTCAGCTTGTTGTTTTTTTTTTGAGATGGACAGCATCTAACATTTTTTTTTTTCATCTGAGCTGATCTTGTACTATGATCCTGCCTTGCCTAGAGAGTAGCTGGGATTACAGGTATGTATTACCACACCCAGCCCTGACATTGTCTTCTTAGGCTCGAAGAAATAGTCTTTCTCTGCAGACCACTAGAATAGCCACAGTCACCCAGCTGTATGGGACTCTACTCTGTCATGTGGGAAAGAGACCCCTGATAAGGGAGCATCCAAGTTTACTGTGGGGGTTCTGAGCTGTGGGGTACAGAAGATACTGTTTTCTGTAGCACATTCTCCAGCCCAGACAGCTCAACATGATGAATGTCTCAAACTGCTTTATTTCCATCCTCATTTCCATATTTCCTCCATTCAAGACAGCTTCATCCATGAGAGTTTTCCATCAACCTGTTCCTTGATGGGTTTTGCAGGCACTGATGATGCCTTGCTCCACTCTCATTAAGTTTCAAAATGCTGATTTTCTAATTCCTCATTCCCGTTGCATTTATTAGCTCTGATTTTCCCATGATTAACAACTTTTTCTCATCAACCATTTGATTATGTTCAGCTATCATTTGTGCTAAAAAGACAGGAATATCAAATCTGGGATTTTGTTTTTTTCCACTTGAGTTTGCAGTCATGAGCGGTGTGTCCTAGCAACTTACAAAAGTGACAGACTGCATTTTGTGGAGTTTTCCTGCATGGCTATTCACCCTGGACCCACTGTCATTTCTCAGTTGTTTGACTGCAGTCTGTTGCAGTGTTCTTTAATGCTTAAGCAACTGTACTTTGGGGTCTTTTGTCCCCCAACCTGCACCACTGGAATCAGTCTTAGCTGCTTTGCCTTCTGGTATAATACTAATCTTAAATACTCCCTTGTCTCAAGCTGTGACTGGCTATTGTTCTAGGAAGAGGCTCTTTTTTTTTTTTTTTTTTTTTTTTTTTTTTTTTTTTTAGAATCAGAAAATACATTTAGGGAATACCAGTCTGACTACCAGTCCTCAGGTCCTTTTCAAAGTATGGAACTTTAAATGTATTTTGTTTTTCCTGCTAGTACTAGAGTTTGAATTCAAGGTCTGGTGCTTACTCAGCTGGCTCTCTGTCATTTGAACCATACCCGTAGCATAGCTTTTTGCTGGTTAGTTGGAAAATAGAGTCATATGGACTTTTCTTTTTTTTTTGCATGGACTAGCTTTGATCCTCTGGGTTTCAGCCTCCTGAGTTGCAAGGAATACAATCAATAGTGTTCCAGTGAAACATTTTATTTTTAAAGAAAGCATAAGTTCATTAATATTTTGGATGCAAACCGAAGATTATATGGTATTTATTTCTGATATACTGAAAATCCTAGGTCTTACAACTGTATCTGTAATGGCATTCAAGTAACAATCTAGCTACTTACTCTTATGAATATATGGTCAAAACACTGTTTGCCTATGATATTTATAGGTGGTTGTTAATATTTTGACATGCAAGTACTTTTTAATTTGTTTATAGTCAGTCAAATGTGTCTCATTTTCCTGATTTGTGAGTTATAATCAGGAAGCATATCCCTCCATCCCTGATGAAAAGAAATTTGTTTTCATCTTTGGTTGTGTTTTAAATAGTCAACTTCTTTCAGTTCAGTCAACTAAGACTGCTAATATCCTCCAGTCATTAAACAGAAAATACAAAAAACAAAAAACACAACCAAAAAAACCCCCAAAAACAAATGCAAAGTCAAATTTTCAAGGCTCCAAACTCTGCAGCTGAAAAAGAGAAGTCTAAGCTGAGTACACAAACCTATAATCCTAAGTTACTTGGGAGGCTGAGATCTGGAGGACCAGGATTCCAAGTCGGCCCAAGCAGAAAGATCTGTGATAGTCCATCTACAATTAACTACCAAAAGGCTGGACTGGAGTCATGGCTCAAGTGATAGAGGCCAACTCTGACAGAATTAGAGGCCCTGAGTTTAAGCCCTGATCAGTAAAAACTGAACTCCATACTTTCTGGAACCCTCTCTCCTCAAGACCAAAGCATAAGGCTAACAGCCATGTCTTGGAAGGCATAAGCCTGTCACATCACATTGGCAGTTTGGGCTATTTTGGATAGAGTAGCATTTTACTTCACTTGACTGAGCGAACACACAGGCCACTTCTCAGGCAGCTAGGTGACCCTCTTTCCAGTTTCTCCAAGTGTCACAGAAAAGGCAAACCACAGGCTAATTCTAACTCTCATCTCATGTCACCTAATGTGTCACCTAATGTGCCAAATATTAGCTGGGCCCTGAATTGTGCTCCAGGGGCAGCTTGCAATAGGACGCTATGTTTACATGACACAGAGCATGAGCTCTTGAAGCTGTGGCCCTCTCAGTTTTCAACTCCCCCCTCTTATACCTAGCACCCACGGGGTGCATACAACCATTGTGTTCTATGGACCCTTTAGGGGAAAAGGCACTGCAGGGATCTCTTGGGTGTCTCCTCAACCGAGCAAACCGATTAACATCTCAGTAACCCATGGACATCTCAGGATGAAAATGGGAATTCTCTACTCTGAGCACCTCAATCAATGTGGGCTCTTCTTTCCAAAAGAGAACTTCAACTTCACTATGGTGTATTGGTAATAAATTTATGCTTGGCACAGATGCTATCAAGTTTCCTGCCTGGCTTTTACATTCCTCAGCTACATCAAAAGACGGTGGAAGACAAGTCAAGGAAAATCAACAGGAAGAAATGGTGGCTAAGGGACAGGAATACCCACAAATGCCAAATTTTGAAGAGGCTGGCAGCAGGGCAGTCAGCTTCTCATCTGTCAGCATGAGTGCAACATATCATGTCCGCAAGAGAAGGAAAAAGGTCATTTGGGGGCCAGTATTCAGGAAGGCACCAAGATGTGCTCATACCTGTATTCATAGCTCTTTGGGAGGTGATCAGGAGGATAGTGATTTAAGGATAGCCATGGGGGGGGGGGGGAATTTAAAAAGTTCACTAGACTCCATCTCAACCAAAACAATCAGTGTTGCATTCCCAGCTTCCTGGAAAGTGTATGTAAGAGGATCAAAAAGTATGAAACTCTGTTTAAAAAATAGGAGAGAAAACAGGAAAAGCTGGAGGTATGGCTCAAGTGGTAGGGGGCCTGCCTAGCAGGTGCAATGCCCTTTATAAGCCCTAGTACTGTCTCCTGCCCCCCAAAAAGTTAGCAATGTATGAAACTGAGTGAAGAAAAGATCAACTTAGGAAAGGCTAGAATGTTTTCTTTCAAAATTTGGTGCTTAAATAACTAAGAATTGGCTGTTTAGAAAGTGGGGTGAGATGAGAGACCCCATTCCCTATTAGGCGCGAAGGGGACACTGAACAATTTCAGTGTGTCATGAGGCATGCGCGGTGCTGTGTCTCCAGTCCTCTCTGACGTGGTTTCTAATGATCATTTGTGTCAAACACTTCTCTAGAACACTTTCTCACTTTTCTCAAAATGCTCACATGGGCTTTCCATTGTAATTAAAGAAAAAAAATCAATTATTCCCAAGGCAAGGTTAAACAGTATACATGTCTTCCGCTAAGGGCTGTGACAATCACAACCCAAATAGATGGCTATCTAATTAATTTTCCCATCTATGTTTGGTGCTCATTCTGGTGAATACTCACGGAACATGGTATAGAACTGCTGAGGGTTCAGATTCCACTTTCCCCAGGGGGTCTTGTGGCCTTTCGACTGGGCATAGTTGGCATGATTGAACTCTGGTTCAGTACCGAAGGAATCAAGGACTCGGAGCATGCACCTGAAAGAAAAAAGGGGCTGTGTGTGAGACTACAACATGGACGCTAAAGTTCACAAGGGGAAAAAAAGCTTTAACCTTTTCTCCAAGGATGAATTCTTTAAGTTAAAACATTCCACTAGCCAACAAATGATATCTTAAGTTTTTTAAGATACCAGTTTGTTTGTTTGTGGTATGGAGAATCAAAGCCTGGTCCTCAGGCACACTATCTCTGAGGGACATCTACTATCTAAGGTTTTAGTATAGCTTCCATCTCAAAAGTCCCCATGTGCACCTGAGAACTGGAGCCACCACACAGTAGACAGAAGTTGCTTCAGATAGGTGATGAATCAGAAAGGAACAATGTAATGCCATCGAAATGACAAGCACCACAAAGCTGGAAATGGGTAAAGCTTATGCTCTAGTCTGAGTTCACATTCACAGTTAATCCTCATAGTTACTATAGTTAGTCCTCAAATTTAGATGGTGATGGAATTTGGAGATGAGCCCTTCAGGAGGTAATTAAATCTTGGAGGTAATGAAATCTTTAGGATGGACCCCATGTGGCCCTTAATGGCTTTGTAAGCGAAGGAAGGGACCTGGGCCTGCTTGATCCTCTTCCCTCACCCTGTGACACCTCCCTCATCTCTGTCTTTATGTAGCTCCTTGATTTGCACTTTTTAGCTTTTAGAATGGTGAGATATAAAATTACTTTTTATTATAATCTACTCAGGTTCACGTACTCTGTTGTAGCAACACAAAATGGACAAGAATCTCATCTAATAGGCACTGGTGGGTTTTTCTTGTATCTAACAAAACGGTTCATTCTTCCTAGAGCCTAAAGAAACACAAAACCTCATGCAGCTATTCCACCAAGGCCTTAAAAGAGGCCCAGATCTTCCCTACCATCTCTTTTTGTTTGGCGGTGAGCTAAGAATTGTTTTCACATTTTAAAATGATTAGAAACAGCAGAGAGTGAGGATATTTTGTGACACATGAAAATTATATGGAAGTCCTATTTTTACTTTCAAAAATAAAGTTTTATTGGCTCCAGCCACATCCTGCAGTGCAGTTCACACACAGTCTATGCCTTAGCCATTGCTTTCCTGCTGTACTATGCTGGGGTGGACACCTAGCCCCAAAGCCTGAGCATTTCCCAGGTGGCCCTTTAAAAGCAAACAACAACAGTTTTCTGGTCACTTTGAGAGAACACAAAGAGTGACTAACTGGAATAAAGGAATAAACAAAAATTACTACTAAAACAAAATATCCTGAGTTGGGTTGCAATGATTCTATCACAGATTCACAGAACATTCATGTATACTAAGCTCATGGTAGGCCAATAGAAACAGCTCTATTTTATCTATCAATGATACTTCTGAATAACTTTTACCAATGGATCAGAAGGATCAGTAGTTATAAAGACAGTGTAGAATTAGATAATAGCCATGGCTTTTAAGGAGCTAACTCAATTACTTCCCTTTCCTACTCCTTTTCCTTTCTTTTTAAATGCAAGTACTGAGGCTTGAACTCAAGAGCCTGGTACTGTCCCTTGCTCAAGGTTGGTGTTCTATCACTTGAGCCACAGCTCCATTTCCAGCTTTTTGGTAGTTAATTTCAGAAAAGCCTCGCAGACTTTCTTGTCTGTGATGGCTTTGAACCATGATACTCAGATCGCACCTTCAAGAGTAGCTAGAATTGGAAGTATGAGCCACTGGCACCTAGCTTCCATTCTCATAACGTGTGTGTGTGTGTGTGTGTGTGTGTGTGTGTGTGTGTGTGTGTGTGTGTGTGTGTGTGTGTGTGTGTGTGTGTGTGTGTGTGTGTGTGTGTGTGTGTGTGTGTGTGTGTGTGTGTGTGTGTGTGTGTGTTGTTGTGAGAATCGAATATATATATATATATGTGTCTTAATACATATCAACAAATATATATTTTTGCCTTCATTTTTTCACTTTGATTTCTTCTTTGACAATGTCACATTCTTAAAATTTTTTATGTTTACTTCAATATAGAACTTTTTTCTTTTTTGTCAGTTGTGTGCTTGAACTCGGCCTGGGCACTCTCCCTGAACTCTTTTGTTCAAGGCTAGTGCTCTACCATTTTGAGCCATTGTACCACTTCTGGATTTTGAGTGGTTAACTGGAGATAAGAGTCTCACAGTTTCACAAATAAAAAAAATAAAAAAAAAAAGAGTCTCACAGTTTTTGCCTGGGCTGGCTTCAAACTGGGATCCTCAGATCTCAGCATCCTGACTAGCTAGGATTATAGACATGAGTCACCAGTGCCCAGCCAATATAGAATTTTGAACAAAATAAATCCAAACACCAGAGTAGACTTTTCTAGGGAGTACAATTATAAATAATGAGTTTTGTGGCCTAATTTTCTTATGCCCTTTTTCTAGAAAATATAAAGAAGAGGAGAAAGGAATCTTCAATGATCAGAGTAAAAGACAAGCAACCACAGGAAAAACTCTCTCTTTAGGATTCTTAGGTGATTCTTCCATTGAAGAGCCCTTATCATAACAGCAATTTTTTTTGAGTCTTGCAATGCTGCCTACACTGGTCTGAACATCCTGCTTCAACCTCCTGAATATCTGGAACTATTTGGTATATACCATTAGGTGCTGATTGGCAATTTTCACAGCATCTACAAGGACAGCATCAGCCTGCCAGCCAATAGGGAGATGGTCCAAGAAAAAGAACGGGGTAGGGGGGGGTAATAAGAAACCCATCAGTGCTCTGTTCCCACAATGCTCTTTGAATAAGATCCTTTCTTTCTTCATAATACAACATTCCCATTTCTTAAGATATTTTTTCCTTTCTGAAATGAGAAGCAAAAGGAGTGGGTGGAGCCAGTACATTTTCTTCTGAGAAAGATGGTAGTATTCAGATGATGGAGGTAGCTGTATAGAAGGTTGCAGTTAGAGTAGGAAAGGCAGGGACACATGTTGATTGCCATTTCATGATGCAGATTACAGCATCATGGAGCTTTGCCTTGAAGGCTTCAGCTCCCTCCACTTCCTTGTCATTCACTCTTAGGGTCTAGAATTTGGAGCTTTCTTATTGTTACTTTTTCTAAATAAACCTTGATGAGAAAAGTTATCTAGTAGAGGCTTAATTCCTGAAAGCCAGGACTTCAGGACAGAGCAGAGATACAGGAAATGGGAGGCTGGGTTCTTAGCAATTATAGCAGACTATAATGATAGGATAAATCTCATAACTTATATTTCTACATCTTTTTACTTGAGGTTCTGCTTATTTTCTAAATCAGCAGAAGGAACTGACCTCTGTCTAAGAGATAGGAGGTTTAACATTACAGTTTTCCTTCTTCAATCACTTTCTATGAATGTTTTGGAACTATGTTTGGAGCACTGATGTTTATGTCATCTTTTCAATACCTTTCATGTGTCTGTAGTCTCAGGAATGACTTAAAAAGATAATTGCCCTGTGTCCCAGTCAGCTGCCTTTTCTTAAACAGGGACCTCAGGAGCAATGCCAAATGATTCCTGGAACCTTCTTTTTGCTCTTGGCCACATTAAAATGAGATGGATGTTTATAGGCGCCTAGCTAGGGCCTACTTTCTAGTTTTAGACTTTGATGCAAAGCACACTAGATCTTGGACTATTTTCATCTTATCTCCTTCATGTCTTCTATGCCTAAGCCTTCATATGGAGCAAAAGAAGAAGGGCAATATCTAGTAGAATATTAGTCATATGTTGATATTTAACAAATATTTAATTGAATTTCCTGTGTGTATACATACATACATGTACACAACACACATACATATCTACCTCTCTCTATCTACCGAGAACTTACAACTTATTTCCCCAAGACCAAAGATCTAATGGGCTTGTTCCTAATGAGATCTGATGATACAATTTACAGAATATGCTATCACCCAACATGAATTCAGACAGCTCTAACAACTCATTTTTAGAAAGAAGTGAACAAGGAAGTTTTTCAAGATTTATTTTTGGTGTTTTGATAGAATTGTAATTTTGTCACAACACAAAGATTCAAGGCTAAAGAACCAAAAGACTGAGTAACCAACAGTTACTAATGCCAACCAGTTATTAAAGGAAGGGACATCAACATTACACTCTTCCATAAAACCCCTCTGAGGTAGTGACTTCTCTGCAATAAAAACACTATCTTTCTGAACTTATCTGGACACGAACAATGAGAATATTTCTCTATTCAAACAGTCCTTTTTTTTTTTTTTCCTCTCCTGGTCCTGGGGCTTGAACTCAGGGCCTGGGACTCATTCCTGAGCTTTTTTTTTTTTTTTTTTTTTTTTTTTTTTTTTTTTGTGAAAGCTAGGGCTCTACCACTTAAGCCACAGCTCTGCTTCCAGCTTTATGCTAGTTAATTGGGGATAAAAATCTCATGGACTTTCCTGCACAGGCTGGCTTTGAACCATAACTCTCAAATCTCAGGCTCCTGAGTAGCTAGGATTATAGACATTAGCTTCTAGCATCTGGCTCAAATAGTCCATGAAAGTCAGGGCAGGAATGAATGGTCCAGCCTTCTCATGTCTGCCATACACAAAATACCAGAAAACAACTGCCCTGATTTTCTTTAAAGCCTGTGGGATTAAATAAAAAGCTGTGTGTTTACTACATGGCTTATTAACCAAGAAGAAAGATAGTTATTTCCAGATAAGTGAGAACAAATATGATAGCCTGTGATTCATGAAGACTTCAAGGGAAAGAACAATGCAAGAAAAAGAAAAAAACACAATGCAAAAAATAGAGTATGATTCTGGCTCAAACCAACCATCTAATTTTGCTTTTTTCCTTTTGAATGAAATCTATATCCAAAAGAAAGACTATTCATTCAATCAACAATCTCTACTGCATCAATCTCTACTGTGAATATTTCATTGTTGAATGAGAAAACCGTTGCTGCTAGGGAAAAAAAATTGCAAGGAAATTCTGCAGACAATGGAATCCCTTCTCTATGTTTTTGAGACCCTTTGTATTTTCAGTTCTTATTTCTGATTTCTACAAGAATTCCAAACTCATATAACCTTGAAGATTATAGTTAATAACATCAAACTTAAACCTGAAGGAGAAAGATATATTACAGGCTAGCTGGATTCATTTATTGGTTAATTAAAAGATGTGATGGTTATCTTTTCAATTTGATTGGATCAAAAAGTGACTTAAGAGATTAGCAAAGCACACCTCTAAGTGTGTCTTTTCTTTTTGGGGGGGGATAGTCCTGGGGTTTGAACTCAGGGTCTGGGTACTGTCCTGAGCTTCTTTTGCTAGTTCTACCACTTGAGATACAGCTCCACTTCCAGCAGATTTGACAGTTCACTGGCGATAAGTCTCAGAGACTTTCTTATTCAGGCTGGCTTCCAACCACATTCCTCAGATCTCAGTCTCTTGAGTAGTTAGGATTACAGGTGTGAGCCACCAATGCCTGGATATAAGATGATTTCTTAAGAAGACATACTTGCCCTGAGTGTAGGTGGTACCCATCCTCTATGCTGGCAGCAAGAATGGAATAAAGGTGAAGAAAGAAGGAATGTGCTGGCACAGGAATTCTGTTTACTGACTATCATAATGTGATCTGCTCTGCTCTACCATACTTTCCCTACCTTGATAGTCTGAAACCATGAGCCACAGTAAATCTCTCCTTCCTGCTTTGCTCAGGTGTTTGGTCACAGTGATGCAAAACTGTCTTACACAGAAGATCACCCCAAAACATCTTTCTAGCCCATAATCCCAGCTACTTGGGAGTGGTGATAGAAGTAGGAGGATTGCCTAGGTCGAAAGTGAGAGACCTTATTGAAAAATAAAACCAGAAGGACCTCAGGTATAGCTCTGGAAATATAGCCGTGGTTTAGCATACAAAGGGCCATGGGCTCAATCCCCAATACTGGAAAAACAACAACGACACAATAAATCTTTCTATTCAGTAGCGACAAAAAATAAACAGTGTTCTCTTAGAAAGCAGCTTTAAACTACAGGCTAGTTTTTTTTTTTTATTACCACTGGTACAGTGTCTAACTAGCCTTCATACTTTGAAAATTCTTGTAGGCTTTACACTATTAAATAAAATGTGATCTTTATTCAGTTTTTAAAAATTACTTTAAAATTTACTGAGCATCAAAGTCAGTATCAACAACAACAAACAGCAGGTGACAACAACAGCAAAAAGTATTGGTAGAAGTGTAGCTTAGGAGTGTTTGTCTAGCACATGAGAAGCCCTGGGCCAGAATTTGAGCCCTTTGGGGGGGAAAAAATTCAAAACTGGTAATTTTGCCTGCTGAAGCTAGCACACACAGCTACTCTCATTTTGTTAAAAACACATGAATGTGCTAAAAGAAACATTAGCAATGCATTAGCACTAAACTAAGCTCTTTGCAGAATCCCTCATAGAAAACTGAAAATATAATAAATGACATTATATAATTCAGTGTTATTTACTTAGCACCATGTGTGTGGAACACCTAGAATTGTTCCAAACTCTACCTCATAGTCTCAAACCCACAATCAAAGAACTAAGGAGCTACTCTATTAAATAATGAACAGATACACACATACACATACATGCACATGCACAAGCACATGTACACGAACACACACACACACATGCACAATCTCATGGTCATAGTAAGCATAACTTTATCTTTAAAAAAATGTAAGACTTAGCCAGGGAGAGTGGCTCATACCTGTAATACTTACTACTAAGGAAATGGAGTTTGTGACCACACCAGGCCAAAAAAGAAAGAAAAGAAAGAAAGAAAGAAAGAAAGAAAGAAAGAAAGAAAGAAAGAAAGAAAGAAAGAAAGAAAGAAAGAAAGAAAGAAAGAAAGAAAGAAAGAAAGAAAGAAAGAAAGAAAGAAAGAAAGAAAGAAAGGAAGAAAGAAAGGAAGAAAGAAAGGAAGAAAGAAAGAAAGAAAGAAAGAAAGGAAGAAAGAAAGGAAGAAGGAAAGAAAGAAGGAAAGAAAGAAGGAAAGAAAGAAAGAAAGAAAAAGTTCATGAGGCCGTCATGACAGAAAAGGCTGTCTCTCCAACTATGGTGGGAAGCTATCCAGCTAGTCAGGCAAAAAGCAAGATCCTTCTTCAAAAACAAAACCAGTGGGCTGGGAAGGTGGCTCAGTGGTAGAGTGCATGCATCGCATGCATGAGGCCCTGGGTTCGATTCCTCAGCACCACATAAGCAGAAAAAGCTGGAAGTAGTGCTGTGGCTCAAGTGGTAGGGCACTAGCTTTGAGCTCAAGAGCTGAGAGACAGTGCCCAGGCCCAGAGTTCAGGCCCCACAACCGACAAAAAAAACAAATAAAAAAATGCAAAAAGACTGAAGGTGTGGCTCAAGTGGTAGAGTGTCTGCCAAGCAAGCATGAAGTCCAGTATCACCAAGAAGAAAACAAAAAAAAGATCCTGATAGTCATATTAGGCTCTTAGCCTTCTCTCCCAAGAATGACAAGAATACTGATGAGAACAAAGGTAAGAAATGAGCCACTACCTCAAAAGGCCCACAAAAAAATGACACTGTGCCTATTTTGTCAAAATCATTATTTGCTTAAACAGATGAGACCAGCTGGGAGGGCAATGCTGGGTAGTAGGGAAGGGAAGAGAAAGGTGGAACTTGTTTTCTATTCTTATGACATCAGTGGACATAAGGAATAGCTCTAGGAAGTAGAAAGTCCTTGTGAGAAACCCGAGTTTCAATTAGGAATAAGAAACCCACTTCATACAGTCTGAAAGATATTTAATCACGTCTTTATACTTGTAACCATGTCATCCTTCTTAAGGTTAAAAAACAAGAGCATTAACATAAGTAAAAACAACATTTAGCACTTACTGGTAATGAACCCAGGATGGTCCCAGAGTTTTCTTGAATTGAGCAAGTCCTACAATATCAATATAAATGAGTTCCACAATTCTGTCTCCCACAGTTGGGCAACCAGATCTGTTTCCTACAACTTTCTTCATGATTCTAGAAAAAGAGCAAACCAAGAAAGAAAGAAAGAAAAAAAAACTATTAACTTTAAGGTACTGAACTTGGCAAATTCAACAGGCAAAAAAAAAAAAAAAATCACTCCTTAGAGAGGATGGCATAATGTTCCCAAACCTGCTGCCTCACTCAATTCCTCTTGTCCATCAAGGGGAACCCAGAACCCCCTTCTCACTCCTACAGAAGCAAGTTTTGGTGCATAAACACAGCCCTTGAAGTCAACCACCAGGTAAGTCTAATGCCCTGGCCACTGCAGAGCAGTCTAAGCTAGGAGATCCAGGTAAGTGATTTCACCTTCCTGAATCTTTACTTCACTTTCCAGGAAAATAAAAATAAAAAGAATTGTATATATAGCAAGGCTTTCTATCTTGAGAAGTTCAAGAGTACTACACTCCCTCTGCTCCTGTACCTTCATGCAAAGTCAGGTTCCATAGAACTTCTTCCTAAAGTCAGCAAAATTATGTCTGTAAGGGGCCAGATAATAAACACCTTCATCTCTGTCCTAATTATTCAGCTCTGCTACTATAGGATGAAAGCTGCCAGAAATAGAAAGTAACCATAAGTTTGTTGGCATTCTGAAACTATAGAAACAGGCAGCGGGGTCCATCTGGCCTACTGAACCACAGTTTGCTGACCCCTGGTTCACCCTGTACTCAGTGGTCCTCAAACTCATCTCTACAGTGGGATTAATGGGAGGCATCACAGAATATTTAAGACTGAATCCTACCTCCAGATGTTGTAATTTAATTAGTTATAGGAATGATGAACATTTAGAAACTTCAAAGAGTTCTCTAAAACTTAAAAAAAGGTCACAAGTGTTTCAAAGTATAGGCACTTTTGGGGACCACTGTTTTATGTTGCTTCCATCATTTTCTTGTTAAATAAAATCCATCTAGCCCTGAGGCCAATGTATGCAAAGACCATTATCAGCTTCCATGATCAACTTTGCCTTGACTATCAAATCAGTCTCTGCTGGTTATATGCCTTATATGCCTTCCCTGAGCATTCCAGGAAGTTCTTGTTTCTTGAACTTTGTGGTGCCCCATTTGTATAATCCAGCCACCAACTAACTCACTTCTGTATTCCTTCTTTCCTTTAACAATCTGATGAACCCCCAGTGTGCTAGGCATTAATGCTGGGTAACATTCAGTTTCCTGCCTACCACATTTATATTCTAGCATCCACACTTCAATTAGTACTACCAGAATTGTAATTAGGGTAATTATTATTTAATGCATTAATTGCAATAATCAAAAGATTGGCAGATCCTTAACCACATGCTGGTCATCTCTGGAGGCTACAGAAGGCAGGGTGAGTAAGTGGAAGTATAGTAATATGTCCACCTTACAGGGTGAATCTTGGGCACCTCATAAAGCAGGAAGATGGCAACAGGAGGCAACCTGGTAAAGGAACAACAGTGCTGGACAATTAAGGCACAGAAGACCTCAGAACCCATTTTGAAGTCAAAGAGACAGAGGACTCAACTCTTGGGTGTTCCCTTTAAGGCTCAGACAGCTCATGTTTGTGCTGAGCCTCAGTTCCCCATCTTTAAAATGCAGCACCTACTTCTCAATGCTACCAAATAAGATAAAAACACAGAGTGCTTAGCATCTGATGCACAATACGTTGAGGCACAACAGTTTGCAGTTAATAGCTTTCATCAATGTTATGACTGTCATAATTGTTGCTATTACCATGACAACTGAACCTTTATGATGGTACATGACAGGTAAAAATCATCAGCAAATGATTTCATATCAATACACATCTACTAACTTGCCATCAGTTCCTTGAATACAGGAAAGACCAGGGTGGAATGCACATGCATTTAAGACACCTCTCATCTCTAGAATGTTCATCCAAGGCATTTTTTTTTCTTCTGGCGATACTTGGCATTGCAACATGACATTTAGTTGCTGGGTAGTATCTGGGAGTAAGAGGATCCAAGTGTCTGCATGGCCAGCTATGTCAATCAAGAAGGGATTGAGAGAAAACGAGAGCTCCCTGCAAATTTCAGTGAAACAGAAGACTTGGGAAAAGTTAACAGATGGAGCTGAAAGCTGGCTAATTGAAAAAGGATTGGATCAGGGCTTTCAGGAAGTTCACTGTATCCAAATTAAATTATAAACAAGAACCTGCCTGTTTCAGAATTTAGAAAGCTTGATGTTGAGTTAGGAATGGCATGAATTTCAGCAAGAGACAGGGAATTAGGAAAGTCAATAATGACTTGTGCTGCAGATGCTAGAAGCACCTGTAACAGCAAAGAATAAGCTTCTTAGTTTGAATTTTCTGGCAGTCATTTAGGAAGCCTGGGGAGCCTGCAGCTACAATGAAAACATATTATCCTTTTCATAGTGTATGTTTTTAGGTCCTGAAAATAATCTTCTTATCTCCTTTTTAGTGAATTATCACTTTTATTTTCCTCCCCAAGAAATTATCCACTAATAGAGGGCTTTAAGAGTTTACATTTTTTTGTTTTGTATTCTGATTTTAAAATTGAAAAGTAATCTCCTTACTCCTTGAGCTCAGCCAGTGATGCTGAAATCCTAATGTCATGGCCCAGTAAGTACAGAGATGTAATTAAATCACTCCACTGAACTAATTCACCAAGAGGGCCTCCACTGAATGCTGTCTCCGCGATCTTAAAACCAGATTCCTTGGTCAGGAGTCCCAGATGAACAAGAACCTAGAAAACATTAAAAAAAAAGAGGCATATACTAATTTCACCAAATCAAAGAATAAAGTCCATAATAATGCTCCACAAAACAGTCAACTACTTCTTAAGCCGCATTTATATCCTGATGTGATCTCAATATGAGATGTGCCATTTTCTTCCCTAGGAAAAAAGAAGAAGGAACTAATACTTGCAAGCAATACAGCCTTCACAGCTTTTGGTATGACCATCCATGGGTGTGAGTAATGGACAGATTATTCTGCTTTCAAACATTGGGGTAGTTAAAGTCAGAATTAAAGTTAAGCCTGACAATAGAGAATATTTTAGCAATCTGGGCTTTTTTTCCCCCCAAAGTCGATAAATTTCAAACACACAGAAAAGCAGACATGAGAATACTGTCAATACCAAGAGACTTACATCACAGTTTTAGCAATTATCAATTCATGGCCGATTTGATTTAATCTATAACCTCTTTTATCCCAACCTCTCTAGAGTGTTTTGAGGTTAATTCTATACATCACATCTGTCGTTGGTACATACTTCAAACCTTCACTTAAAATATGAAGCCACACCAAACAGGCTAAATTCTTAATATCATCTGACAGCCAGTTAATGTCTGTACTTCCTCAACTGACCTTTGGGAGATTGTGAGGTCAAGAGTGTACACAGTATAACTGCCTCAGGTGTTTCATCTTCTTTAAGCTCTGTCATTTCCTAGTACTCATTTGGAGCAAGGTATGTGTGTATGTGTGTCAGAGACACTGAGTTGTAACTTCAATAGTTTCTCTTGCTGATTGCAATCCCAAGGGATTGTGATACTGGTTATTCCATGCCTTGTGTTTATGGTGAATTAGTAATTAGGTCTTCAGATGTGATCAAGTTCTGATTCAGTTGTCCTGACAATTTATAAGTGATGCTGTGTACTTCCACTGGTGGGAATGATATCAGAGTGTCTGTGTTGGCTGTTGGTGACTACCGGCAATCATTAAATAGTCCCATTAATGTATGAGGCTGCAATACATAGTCTAACATTCATTTATTTATGAAAAAAATTACTTCTCAGACATTTGGTTACCATGAGATACAGTTTGTAAGGAATTAGCCTGGTATATTCTTTCACTTTCTTTTCTAGTTTTCAGAATAAGTTTCAAACCATACTTTGAGGTTTTTACTTATTTCTTACTTATTTTTTAGCTTATTTTTTAATCTGTTGTCAGTACTGCTGGGTCTTGAACCGAGGGCTCTGTGCTCTTGCTTGGCTTTTTCTCTCAAGACTAGCACTCTACCACTTGATCCAGAGCTTTACTTCTGGATTGTGGCTAGTCTATTGGAGGTAATAGTCTCATGTACATTTCTGCCTTGGCTAGCTTCAAATGGAGATCTTCAGATCTCATTGTACTGAGTATCTAGGATTATAGGTGTAAGCCACCAATGGGTTAATTTTAATAATATAAAATAAATATATATATAAATATAATAATAAATATAAATAGTATAATGATATAAACATAACTTAATGTAGTCCAATAAATTACCCTATCAAATCTATCCCAAATTGGCCAGTAAGAACTTTTTCCAGTAGGCTCCATTATTTTTTTTTTGGAAGGGATGCAAATACTAGAGTTTGAATTCAAGGCTTTGCCATTGCCAGGCAGGTGCTCTACCACTTGAGCCACAATCCAGGTTCCTTTTGCTTTAGTTATTTTTCAAACAGAGCTGTGCTTTTTTGTCCAAGGACAGAGACCATAAACCTTTTGCCTCAGCTAGTCTCAAACCATGATCCTTCTGATTTGAGCTACCTGCATAGCTAGGATTATAGGAATGAGCCAATGTGCCCAGATATTCCTTGATTCTTTGGACACAATCCTAGCAGTCTGGTAATTTCTCAGCTCCTGGGTATGACAAAAATATTCTGAGCTTATCACAACTCCTGTCTCAGACTATAACGAGTCATTTTTCTAAGAACTTTTATATACCACCTAGTTCAAAGAGCATTTAGAGATCAAAGACTCTAAGGGACTCTACTTATTTACTGTTTGGAGGCTTTTTAGTGTCTCTAACTGGGAAAATTAATTTTCTTTCTTTTTTTTTATTTAAACCAAACAAAGCTTTAATGGGCACTTTGTTTCCTTTATGGCAATAATAGATTCCTAGTTATTAAAAATATTAAAACAATTCTAAACCCTGCAACAAGTACAGAAAGCAACAGTATTATGACTTCCAGTTTTAGGGAAAATTAGAGATAAGGTTTGCATCAAATAGCTTCCATTTTGTCCTACCTGGAAATGTCTTATGTTTTCTTTTTCTTTTTTTTTTTCTGCCAGCTCTGGGAGCTTAAATCAGGGACTAGGCACTGTCCCTTAGTTTCTTTTGCTCAAGGCTAGCATTCTACCACTTGAGCCACAGCGCCTCTTCTGACTTTTTCTGCATGTGTGGTACTGAGGAATCAAACCCAGGGTTTCATGCATGCAAGAAAGTACTCTACCACTAAGCCACAGGGAAAATTAATTTTCCTCAAAGATAAAATAAATCATGAGTTACTACTGTTACTTCCAATTCAAACCTTTATAGAACATTATTCATTTTACAGCTCTTATTTCTTCTCTTCCACAATGAGAATCCCACTTCTCGAATGTAATTACTCATTTGCTGCATCTCAATATTCACAATAGATTCCACATAGTATAGGGAAGGAATTGTCTTAACATATTTTTGCTGTTCTTTTTGTCCTCAGTGATAAGCCCACCTGAAAGCTTCCATTGATAGTATTGGAGAGACTTCAATACTATCTTCCCCTCTCAGCCCATATCAAATCTGGAAGAATGTGTCAGTTGATCTATTTTACTTTTCTTATAATTTTTAGGTATGGCTTTTTAAAATTGAATTTTCCCACTATATAAAACGGCTCCAATATCCAATCTACAAGGTATAGTATCCTCAGAGATGTTTAGTTTTGATACCTGTTACCTGATACTCCATTGCCTTCTTCCCTTTGATTTTCTTATGGGGCAGAATACGCATAACATAAAATTCATCATTTTGATGGATTCATTTCAGTAGCATTAAGAACATTCACACTGTTGTACAACCATCATCTCCATCCACTTTAGTACTTATGTTTATTTTTCTAAATTTCGAAGAGAGGGTATTGTTAAGTTTCCAAGACTGGTCTCTACCCTTGTCCTGCCTCTACCCTCCAAGTACTAAGATTATAAGCATGCAATGACAATGCCTAGCTTAGTTTTCCTTCCTTCCTTCCTTCCTTCCTTCCTTCCTTCCTTTCCTTCCTTCCTTCCTTCCTTCCTTCCTTCCTTCCTTCCTTCCATCCCTCCCTCCCTCCCTCCCTCCTTCCTTCCTTCCTTCCTTCCTCCCTCCCTTCCTTCCTTTTCTTCCTTCTTTTTTAATCCCCCTCTCTTCTTTAATCTAAGGGCTTCATAGTTACACAACTTGTTTGTTAATAGCTAGCTCTCTACCACTTGAGCCATGCCTCTAGCCCAGCTTTTTGCTGGCGCACTGGAGATAGAGCCTCTTAGACTTTTTTTCCCAGACTGGCTTTGAACAGGATCCCCTACGTCTTAGCCTCCTGAGTAAATAGGATTACAGGAATTTGCCACTGATACCTAGCTCATCTCCTTTATTTTTAACTTTATGGTTTATCCTTCAGCTTGTAAAAATATGAGCAATAAGCATATGCATATTAGTTATGCACTATACAGGTGTAGGTAAATGCTTATACATATATTGTAGATGTAACTCCCTTTCCCTTTCAAAAATAATATATATATTATTATTTACCTAGATTTGTTTTGCCTAATGATATATTCTAAGGATTAAATCCATAGGAAACGTGGAAACACTCTATTTTTCCAGCCCACCTGATACATCTGGCTATATGTTTTCCCATACACAACTTCTTGGTACCAGAATGTTTGGTTTTGTTGTTTTACAAACAAGCAAAACTGACTGATATATTAACCTGTGCTTGTGAGTATTACGATGTGTATCTGTTATTTTTCTTGTCAACAATATCTATTATCTAATTGCTGGACTAATTAGTCAAGCAATCACTATTAAACTTAGTCTGTAGTTGTTTTTAGATATGGGAGCATATTATTCACTTTGCTTAATTCTGAAATGAGAACAGCTAATCCAATACTATGTTGCTTCTAAGCTAGAATGAATAGAGTACAAGAACTTCTAAGCCCAAGGACATTTCAGAAAATGTCTTTCTAAAATGAGAGAGGGGATAACAAGTTCAACAAGAAATGTACTCATTACCTTATTTATATAAAAAAAGAAAATTTCTTCCTAAGTACCTTATGAACTGAAATGGACTCATGTTCAATAAAATCTCCAATAAAATCTTCAATAAAAGCATCACCCAATAGAACAGCAATGCAAATTCACAGACTGCCCAAAACACAAAACTAGTAACAAAAATGTAAGAGCTTCCTGATGATGTAACTGGAAGTTCTCAAAGGCTAGACTCAGGTTAAAAAAAAAAAATGGGGAAATTTTTTCAAGTAACCTGAGAGAAACAATCAAAAGGTCTAGAGAAAATCAACAAGCAGATATTCTGCTTAAAATATCTGAGAAATTGTGCTGGTCTCCCCTAATGGGAGTATTGTAGTAATGAAAAACCCAGAAAGGGATGTACAAAGGCTGATCCAATTTATTGAGGGAATGTCATCTGACACATGACCTTTCTCTTAGTCTTCTTTCCAAGCAAAAGTACGTTTTAAAAGGAAACTGGCATCTAATGGAAGCGAATGAAAAAGAAACTAACTTTCTTCCTCTTTCTCTTTTCAAGGTTTTGCTTTTCTGCCAGGGACTTGATTGCTTGGATCCATGCATCAGCCATTCGCCGGATCCGCAGTCGCATCCAGCGGAATTCTTCATGCTTTTTCATCATATTGTAGAGAATATTAAAATCCGTCCGAATTTCTGCCTAGAAACAGAAATTTAATAAAATGAATAGAAGATAAAAAGCCAGAGAGCAAAAATAGTTTTCCTGATGTGACATTTGAAAACTTGAAAGAGAGAGTCAATTAAATCCAAGGCTTCAACACTGAGTCTTGTCTTGCTTCAGAGCTTTTACTTATGGGTCACAGGACTGCAAATTGAAACACAGGCCCCTGACTGCTGAACTGCTATCAGGGACATCATTAAAAAAAAATTAGAAATTGAGAAAGGCAGAACAGTCATTGCAAACCCCTGAGCCATGTTAAAATGCCAATTTTACAGTGAGTCTTCTTGACACACCTTGAAATTCTCTGTGTCAAAATTGATTGTGCCACTCAGATCTATTGTTAGGCAGCAGACCACTGACTTCAGTTGAAGTCAGCTCTGAACAGGCTCTCTGACATCATGTAGGTTGCCATAGAGTTTCTTTCTGTCCAGAGTTAAATGTGGGAATAAATGCTCATCTAATATTATGTCACAGTCCAAACCACCAAAATGTCTGATTTTCTAAGGAAGTTAAAAGTCCAAAATACTATGTTTCTACCACAGCGGAATACAAACATCAAATTCAGGCTAGAATAATTTATAATCCAAGAACTGTATTTCCCTGCCCCCCCACCATTACTCCCCTGCTATTCTGGATAATATAGGATTCAACTGGTGATTGGAAGAGAGGAACAAGATAATAGCAGTTCTTACTTTATAAGACACCTAAAACAAACTGAGCTCATCTTCCAGCAGTCACCATAGTTTACTCTAAACATTTATCTCCCTCCCTGTCTCCATAGACTCCTAACGCCCCAAATCTTCAACTCTAGTCAACCATGAGAATGTGGGCAATCCTCCCTACTGCCTGTTCTTGTGTTTTTTATTGGAACAGAGCTACAATTTACATGTAGGTATCACCTACAACCACTCTGCTAGAATAGCAAAACTCAGTAGCTATAGCCGAGATTATATGGCTTGCAAAAAGGAAAATATTTAGGATCTGGCCTTTTAAAGCAAACATTCGCTGACACCCAGAGAATAGACTTCATTGCTCAAGGTGGCATACAGGTTTTTCATAGTCTCTTTCCTACCTTCGACTGTCATCTTAAACCTAGTTTATTCAAAACACTCTGGCTTTGGCCACTGATTCCTGCTGTACAACACCAAGTGCTCACCATCACATACTGGAGACCTCCTTTTCCCCCTGACCTCATAGGAAGTCACTCATCATTTTCAATTCAGCTAGAGTGTCATCTTCTCTATGCAATCTACCCTGACTTCTGCAGGCTGACATTGCTTCTTCCTCTTTAATTCCCATTGGCCTGCATTAAAGCATTATGACAGACATGGCTGTTATTTATAATCATCCCCTCTCATTAGATCACCAAGGGCCTCCCCATCTGGCACTGGGTCTTATTCCTATCAGTTGCCCATCATTTAAGGACCCACAGAGAATTGCTCAATATATAAATCTATGCTAACTGGCTGATTGATTTGGTTACTTAGGGCTTAGGACTGGTGACAGTTCTTTAGTAGAACACTATTTCACCCCACGGCTGGCACTTGGAGACTCCACTTGTATCGCTCATCATCTGACATAAATGCACAAGTCTAGGAAGAGTTTTCCAAAATCATTTACCAATGAATTATGATCAGCTTCTTCATAGGGATTTTTTGCTCTCCAAGGTAAATGAGGACACCAATTTTCAACCTGAAAAACATCAATCATCAATACTAAGTACGGTGGCTCATCTTCAAGTGGGTTAATGCACTTATAAAGGGCTGAGGACATTCCTGGCATGGAATGAACACTGTGTTAATGCGGGATATGATTTTCAGTCAAACTCCCAGGACTTCAGTCAACCATCCAGATGCAGGTGCCCCAATCAGTGAAACCTCAGCATAGGTCAAAGGAGCACACGAGTAAACTTCACACCTGTCCTGAAAGCATTTTACAGGGACTGATTCCAAAAAATCATTTAGTACTCACACTTCTATTCTAGAGAGAGGTTGGCTGATGGCAGAAAAATTCCATCACTGCCACAGGGGGAATGAGAATGCAAAGGTGCCTTGGTGTCCATTTAGCAAGCAGACAGGGATGATTTGTTATGCTCTGGCACTCTGGGGAAAGGAAATAAGATGGCATTTGAGCTACAGAGCTCAATCACTATCTGAGGATTCAGGAATGTAACTGATCATTTAAAAGAAATTGGTCAAAGCTTTCTCTCATTTTCTGGCTGTTCGGATTATCTCGAAATAAGGTGAGAAAGAAAGGCTATCAGAGGAAAAAAGGAACAAAAAGGGGGTTATTCGGTTGGTGTGCTTGTGAGAACCATTCTGGAAGACAGATTGTTTTGTCAGTGCACACGGGTCTAGAAAAAGCAAAGAAAGTGCCACATTTCATAGGGATTACTTCCATAAAGGTTACCAAAGAAAATTAGGAAAATTAATTTCTAGTAAAAAAAATGAGAAATAACATCTGGTCTTTGTTTAAAATAGCCACAAAAATTTCATCAACTCTTTGCTAAACTATAATGACATTATTAGCGATGACTACGAAAATGCTCTGAAAATCAATTTTCTACAATCAGGTGGGCCTAGATTTAGCAGAGTAAGAATGTCTTTGGAAGGTCACTGAGGTAGCAGCTCTATGAAGGGACCACAGCCCATGGGTCAGAAAAATCAGTCAGACAAGAAAATAGTTTACCCTCAAGATCTGGTAAGTTTTTAAAGAAACTGCCAGCTTTAACTAATCTAGAAATTATTCCTGATGCAAGGTGATTTTCACTATGATCCCAAATAATTGGCCTTATATGCATAAAATCATCTGCCACTGCTAATGATCCAAAAGCAGTGAGTGGCAAGTTTAGAGAGTCAAATTGGGGCTGGAGGCATGGCTTCAGTAGTAGCGCTCCAACTAGGCAAAACCAAAATAGGGTCAAATCCCTGGACAGAAAATGTGCAATATGCTTTTTCTTCTTGTGGAGCAAAATTAGACTTTATGATATTTGGGAATAACTTCAGAGACTCAAAAACAGTTCCCCAAAGAAAAGCTAAAATTGTTTTTGCTCAGGAAAAAAGAGAAAACACTAACTTGCCTTGGGGGCTGATAGTCTAATGACTAGGGCCTTTCAGCAAGGAGATATGACCAGGAAAGGAAGGAAGTTGAGTTCCACAGACGAGAAAAATGAAAAAGGCAGACGGGAAGCCTGTCAGTGGAGGAAGCCCCAGACGCTCTAGCAGCATCACATACATCTGTACTTTATAGTCTGAGGCCAGATTAAATTATTTAATTCCAATTAAATTTTTGTAAATGGAAGCAATAAAACATTCCTATAAAGTATATTTATTACACGAAGACTTCAAATGGATCCAAGACTTGACTGTGAAACTTTCAACCATACCCACCCATCACACACCTCCATGACAGAAAAAGAAGAAATAGAAAGAGAGTGAGCTCACACCAGTCCACAACTACAGAAATAACCAAGTTTGTATAGCAACTTGTCAGGAAAGAAAATTTCCCATCAAGGGCATGATGGGGAAAGATGAAGCAAGGCTATGAATAAAGACTATCAACTAAAAGGAGACATTAATGGTGTCAGAGATTGCTACAAGACAGTGCAATTCCCTCCTTATTCCTTGGCCACAACAAGGAATTTCCTAGATTCATACTGACGAAAATATAATCCAAGGTGATCTAAGACATGACTTCCCAATGGATTCCTCAAGACTGTAATTCTTCTTCCAAAGCTGAGCATTTACTTACTACTCTAAGTTACTAGACACTACTGTGCAAGACTCCAAGGCCATCCTGCAAAAATGGGAAATAGTCCAATTGAGCTTTTAGGGAGAAATTTCACTGCTAACACATAATACTCGGAAGGGTGGAAAACCAACAGTGAAAATCTTAACACAGAATGGAAAAATAGGGGTTTTTAAGATTGTTTTTGTACACAGTGATTACTGGTTAACAAAATAATGAAATTATATGTAAACCCATCACCCTATAGGGAGAAAGAACAGAAAATAGAGCATTTCTTTCCTTTGGAAATCTCAGAGGATTACCAAGGTTGGAAGGAAGCCAGCACTGGCAATAATGCCAAGCACTCAAACAAACAACCCTCCAATGAGCAACACTTTCCTAAATAAGAGCATCATTAATAACACATAGGGAAAAAACCTTGCTCACCGCTAATAATTTAACCTCTCAATACCTAACTTTCTTTTTGTCTGTCTGATCACTCCAGGACACTTTAATAAACTGGACTCACTTATAGCATCCTATCAATAAAGCTGGCCTCAGAAGGAGCCCTGGGAAGCCTGACCCAGAAGTGGTCCTGTTTCACATCATTATGGATAGTTCCACTTCTCCTGCCTGGCAGAACCTCAGTGTCCTATGTATCTACCTGTGGCCACCTTCCCACCTGTGCCTCTATCACATGTTTCTGTCTGTGGCCACTGTGTGCTTGCCTTCAGGGCAAAGATATCCTGTGACTAAAAAACTCCCAAATCCCACACTGTCTAACTCCTACCTTTACCCAACATTTATGGTCTTTCTTCCAGGGAAGGCAACTCAATATCCTCTTCCTGCCCCAAGTGCTGGGGATAGAACCCAAGATCAGCACATGCTAGGCACATGTTCTGCTTCTTAGCCACACTACCAGCCAGGACTGCACATCTTAATAGTAGCCTTTAATTCACCATGGTAAGTTCAAAAATTGAAAACCATATGAATTCAGGACAACACACACAACAATCAATGAACATTAGTCTAATAATCTTTGATTTGAAGGTGAAACTCCTCGGAAATGAACTAATCTTTTTAGTGTACTAGCCTCAGGCCACAAAATGAAGAGGCAGCAGATTCAGACAGAGACCAGTCAGGCTAGAACTAGGGAAAATTAATGTATATTCTACAGAGAAGGTACTATAAATCACTTTTCTTGAGTGAGGAGGTATAAAACAATTTAGTTCTTGACATTCCTCCTCCTAGTGATTTAACCTTCTTTGAACTAAAAAGGGTTTGCAGCTTAATCATGAGGATTGTGAATCAAAGCATTCTGAGTCCCGAAAAATTCTAACTGGGTCAGGTTTCTTTTCAAGGTCCATCGGATAGACAACTCTTTAGAGTTAAGGAAAAGAAAATTGCCCGGTGGATACAGACACAGTTGAAGTTGGAGTTTAAAGAAGGAATGAGGAAGCAATAAAAGTTGCTAAAACAGAAGAGCTGAGGCATATGCACACAGATAAAAAATACTAGGGCATTAACTCTATAGTACTAGAGTTCTGTTGAGACAGCGTAGTGTCACTTGCCTATTATTTTAGCTATTAATTAGGGAGGTAGCCATAGTGCCGGGGAGATCATGAGTAAAGGATAACTTAGGGGAAAAAATTAGCAACATCTTATTAAAGAAAGCCAGGCACTATTTCTTACATGCGTAACCTCGGTTACTTGGGAGGTAGAATCACAGTCCAGGGCCCATCTAGGCAAAGGTGCAAGACCCTATCTAAAAATCCTAAAGCAAAAAAGGGTAGATGGTATGCCTCAAAGGAGAGGGTTTGCCCACCAAGCTGAGTCCAAACCCCATTACTGCAAAGAAGAAAAATAAAAATAGTCTCTGTTATAGCCTCTTTTTCCATTATCAATGTGAGGTGTTCTCTTTTAATGATCACTGACATATAGAATTTCATTCTACATTTTTTTCAGATGTCTATTATAATCAAATGAAAGAAGAAAAGGTGTTGTAAGAACACACTGAGATGATCTCTGGGTAGGTGTTAGAGCTGCTTTCTATTTTCTTTTTGTTAATCTGCATATGATAATTTTTATAATGGGTATTAACTAGTAGAATTATTAAATGATGCACACTATGTCAGCCAGCAAAAATTTTGGACTTATAAACGTCAGGCTCTCTGAAAATCATTTGACCTCTAAGAGGGTTCCAAGACACCAACACCACATGTAACATGGTGGTCCCATGTGTTTTCATGTGAGTAAACCAAGGTTTAAAGGGATTTGCTGAGGTAACTGCTGCTGAGTAGAGAAAGAGAATTGATCTGGGATCAGCCAAGATGGATGATACACTTAACTCTACACAGAGCAAACACTTACTACACTTATGATACAGCAAATAAAGTGGTTAGTGAATATGCCAACATATTTTTTGAATCAAAAGGACTTTTTATGTATCATATACTGCTTATCCACTACACTTTCTAAAGTTTCAGAAAAAGTAACTGGAAAAGACTTCTGGACTTCTGTTGTGGCAAGACACCAACATGTTTGTACCAAGGGCTGTCCTGGATATTTTGGCCCAGCTGCTTATGGGATGTTGATCTCCTGGATGTGAGATAGAAAAGATCAAACAAATGCTCCCAAGGAATAGAGCACAGTTCAAGGGCAAACACTGTCACAAGCTGCTTCATTTGGTCTTTGTAAAGATTAATGATCATGCCAGATGAAAACAGCTAGAGAAAGACTGGGCTTGGCTAATAGCTGGAATGTCTCTTCAATTTCAGGGCTGATGCACTTAATCTCTACTCCATAAACACCCACACCATGTGTTAGGTTCCTAAACAATATTAGAGTAGTATTACCTAAATCATCTAGAGAACATCTTGTAAAATCATTTGTTGTACCACTATTACATAGAGTGTATGGTAAAGTCAAAGAAAGCAGTAAGAAATTTCAGCATCCAATGCTACACTACTGCCTGCTCTGTACAGCAAGAATGATTGTTTTATAGCCTACACTGGATCATATTTTGCACGTAATGAAACCTTCAATGGCTTTTCACTGGACTCAAGAGTACAAGTTGCAATTTATACCAAGATCCTATGACATCTGGCCTCCATCCTTATAGTGTCTTCCTTCCTTACTTGGCCCAATATAAACCGACCTCCTTGCAAGTTCATCTAGATCATTTTTGATTCAGGAGAACTGTTGGATATAGGAAAAACAAGGGTACATTCTTATACTTTGAAGGAAAAAAAACCCCCAAACCATAGGCATATTCATGCCTATAAATTCCAGCTTCCTAGGAGGCAAAAATCAGGAGAATCATGAGCTAAGGCTGTCCCAGGCAAAAATACACGTTATTATCTCAAAAGCAAAGTAAGGCAAAAGGGGCTATATGTGGGGCTCAAGTGGTAGAGTGTTACTTAGCAAAACTGAATTCCTGAGTTCAGTCCCAAGTACCACAAAAAAGTTATTTGCCTGAAATTCAAATTTCATTGGATATCTTGTATTTTACCTGGAAACCCAATACTCTTGGAATCTACATTTCTATCTGATTTTTTTCTTTTTTTCTCTTTTTTGGCTGGTCCTGGGGCTTGAACTCTGGGCCTGGGTGCTGGTTTTCCTCCCTTTTTCTTCTGCACCTGTCAGATTTCGCTTCATAAATTCTTTCCTAACTTACCTTGTCATTCTATGCCATTCTCCACTATTTTTTCTTGCCACTAGTGGAAATTACTGCACATACTGGTTACAATTACTCCTTTGCCTTTTTTTGTTTTTTAGTGCCAGTATTGGAGCTTATCGTCTTGCTTGGCTTTTCTGTTCATGGCTGATGCTCTACTATTTAAGCCACACCTCCTTTTCTGGCATTTTGCTGGTTAAACATAAGAGTCTCATGGATTTATGTGCCTGAGCTGGCTTTGAATCATAATTCTCAGATCTCAGCCTCCTGAGTAGCTAGGATTAAAATCATGACCATAGATAGGATTAAAATCATGACCAAGCTGGGAACCAGTGGCTCATACCTGAGATCCTAGCTACTCTGAAGGCTGAGATCTGAGGACTGTGGTTCAAAGCCAGCCTGGGAAGGAAAGGCCATGAGACTCTTATTTCCAATTGATCACCAGGAAACTGGAAGTGGAGGTGTGGCTCAAAGTGGTGGAGCTCTGGCCTTCAGCGAAAGAGCCTAGGGACAGAACCCAGGCCCAGAGTTTAAGTCCTATGACTGACCAAAAAAAAAAAAAAAAAAAAAAAAAGAAGAAGAAAAGAAAAGAAAAGCATGACCACCAGTGTCTATTTTCTCTGCCCCTCTGAATGTAGACTCCCTGTGAACAAAATCTTTTTCTGTCCTGAGCCCAGAGTTCAAGCCTGGTATCAATACTTACTGAGTAGTGAATGAAATTAAAGACATGATCTAAACAGTAGAGATACAGTAATAATACCCTCTCTATTCACAAGCACTTTACTGTAGTCATTTTATTAGAACATTCAACAAAACATTAGATTAGGCAAGGCAGGCTTCTTCTTGACCCCAATGGAGAGAAACCATGCTGAAAACTCACAGAAAGCATCAAAGCCACATAGCTAATTGGTAAAAGCCATCCGGGAAATCCGGCATATGTGTTTCTCTACCATAATCCTTCCTTTTCCACAGAAAGGACTGTCCCAGACTGTTCCATGGATAACACCAAACCCTACCATTACTGTATTTTGTCCTATGGTAGAGTTTAATTTATAACCTAATCACAGTAAGAGATGGTTGGACAACACTTAATAAAGAACATTTAACCATATGCTAGGATAAAAAGGTATTTTAAATGGATGCACTGTTTTGAGAATTTTTCATGGGGTATTTTCAGACCTAAGTTGATTGTGGGTAACCGCAAATTCATGAAACAAGATTGCACATGGAGTTTGCTGTGACTGTACCTTTGCCCCCCCATCAAGACAGCAGAAATATTGCCAACCCAAGGCACAAACGAGGCTATCTGAAGAACACAATGGGCTGGAAGGATCCAGGGTTCTGCTCAGAGAGGGACGGAACATACAGAAAAGCAGCACTAAGTCTTCAGTGTGCCACAGCGCCAGTGGGGTTCTAATGAGATGATGACACAGAGTTTCTAAAATCTATCCCAAATCGCTGTAGGAAGAGAAAGTCAATTTTCCCTCACACGGGAAAAGCACCAAATGAATTCCTCTATAAACCAATCACAGAGGAGCCAAGAGAGACACCACACCAGTGGTCTCACACCAGTCTCCCACTGCGCATAGCAAAGCTGGTCCCATCCAGCCTGTGTCCACACTGTCCACAGCCTGAGTCTCCCCATTTTAGGAGGCAGTCACAGTCTAGAAACCAGAGACTCAGCTCTTCTTTTGTGTATAATATATAATTTTGCAGACCCAGACATATAATTCTAAGTGACAATGAGAACGGAAGACAAGCAAGCCAGTTATGCCTAGTAACCTACTTGATTCATTTCAGTCTAATAGTCTTATGTGTGTGATCCCCAATACTTTATACATAGAATATTGGAGACAATTATACTAAGCTTGCTAACAAGTGCTCTAAATGCCCACACTTCATGTCTCAACATGAACTTCTTAAATTTTTTTTTTCTTGTTGCTTTTAGTGTCCGAGTTCAAATTAAGAGAACTCATTCCTGGCTTGGCTTGCTTGCTAAAGCTCTACCACTGAAGCCTCACCTCCAGCTCAGGTTTTTGCTGGTTATTTTGGAGATGGGGTGTTATGCTAGTCTTTTCTGGCCTTTTCTGGCCTTGAGCTAGTCTTCTAGACCTCATCCTCTTGGTATATGACATTATAGGCATGAAGTAACAGAGCCCAACAAACAAATTGTAATGAAAAAAATGTTATCACAAAATTTATACCAAGGTAAGAATGGCATATGAACCACATTTGGTGGTTCATGCCTGTAATCCCAGTCACATTGGAGGCAGAGAATGGTGGTGGTTTGAATCCAACCTGGGTAAACATTTAAGATCCTACATATCTCCAAAATGAGATGGTGTGGTAGTCATACATGTAATTCCAGCTATTCAGGAGACTATTCAGGAAGAGGATCACAGTCCAAAGTTGGCCAGTGCTATCACCTTTTCTGAAAAAATGCATTGAACAGAATCATCCATTCAATAAATACATATACCAGGCACTGCTGGTTATGAGAACAGTTTAAAAACCTCTGAGCCAGTGAGCATGTGGCTCACTATTATAATTCTAACTGCTCAGAAGGCTGAGATTTGAGGATTGGATGATAGGCTTGAAGTAAGTATGGGCAGAAAAGTTTACTGAGACTCCTTTTCCAATTAACCAGCAAAAGTCTGGGCTGGAGGGATGACTTAAATGGTAGAGCATCAGACACAATCAAGAAAGGTTAAGAAAATCCAAGACCCTGAATTCAAATCCATTTCTGGCACAGAAAAAAATGATTTCCATGAAGATTATTCTTCTTGCATTTGGTACATTAATACACACACACACACACACACACACACACAGTATTTGTACATTAATACACACACACACACACACACACAGTATTTTGGCTTTCATTATTTTTCAATTAGCATCACTATAAGCCTAGGCTAGGTTGGATCATGATCCTATGTACACTAAAATGACAGGTGAATAGCACTGGGCTCAGACTTTTATTGGTTGAGATGCAATCTTATGAACTTTTTTTTTGTCCAGGCTGGCCATGAACCACTTACAGATATGAGTTTGTGCCTAGCTGTGAATACTTCTTTGAGATTTCTCTTTCATTCCCTCTCAATATCATTCCCTCGCCATCTCAACAGGGCCTTTTCCTTACCACCTGTGGTGGTTGGTCTCAATATGAGATGTACTCCACAAGGCTCATGTGTTGAATGCTTAGTTCTCAACTGGTAGTGAGATTGTGGGAGCTGATAAAAACTTTAGGAGGTAGGTCCTGGCTAGAGGAAGTAGGTCAACTGAAGGCTTACCCCCAAAGGCAAGATCTTTTTCTTTTATTCCTGATTTTTGCTTTATGTACACTAGGAAGTAAACAACTTCCTCCTCCACATGTGTTTGCCTCCATTGTGTTCTGCCTTACAATGGCCCTAGAATGAATGGAATCAGGACTATTGACGAAACTCTATCACGGACTTTCCTTGCCCCGGCTGGCTTTGAACCGTGATCCTCAGATCTCAGCCTCCTGAGTAGCTAGGATTACAGGTGTGAGCCACTAGTGCCCGGCCCTCCTAGAAGTTTATGTCAGATATTTGGTTAAGACAACCCAAAAGTAACTCACCCAGCACACTACCATGTCTTCTTTTCTTTGGGTAATAAGCTTAAACTCAGGTCCCTGTCCTCTCACTTAGCTTCCTTGTTAACAGCTGGTTCTTTACCACTTTACCCATGCCTCCAGTCTGACATTGTGCTGCTTAACTGGAGATAGATTCTCATGGACTTTTCTGTCCAGGGTTGGCTATGACAATCTGCAGGATCTCAGCTTCCTGAGTAGCTAGGATTATAGGCAGGAGCCACCAGTGCCTGGTTTCACTTAATTCTTCTTTTTTTTTTTGTCGGTCGTAGGGCCTGAACTCTGGACCTAGGCCATCCCTCAGCTCTTCGGCTCAAGGCTAGAGTCACAGCACCAATTCCGGCTTTTTCTGCTTATGTGGGGCTAAGGAATTGAACCCAAGGCCTCATGCATGCAAGGCAAGCGTTCTACCACTGAGCCACCTTCCTAGCCTCACTTAATTCTTAAGAACATTTTTCCCCCTTTTTCCTGTGGACCATTTACACAATCTAAGAGTTTATATACTTTTTATACACAATAAACAATGAGAAATATTTGTACCTGTCAGATTCCCCAGGACAATGAATGACCCTGGCCTCAGGATTGTGATTTCTGTGCACTTTTATTCATGAAGAAGGAACAAGGGTATTGACAACCTGCACCTCTTCCCAGGTATACCTCTTCTCAAGGAGAGGAGAGCAATTATGTAAAATGAGCCTTTTACATCAGAGAACAAGAAATCTACTTATAAAAATACATCAAAACAATACAAAAAGCCATATAATAAGGTTCCTAGTGGTCAAATGAGAGGGAATTTTATAGTAAGACAATGATTACAATGGATCAAATATATCAAGTATATTTCAATCATTAACTTCATAATGTTAATAAAGAATGGAAAAGCAAGCACTAATTTTATTTTTAAAGATGGTGCTGGTCACTAGTGGAAGATGCTAAGAAGTCAACTGGGAAAGGGAAATAAATATCTCCTATATGATCTGCCTCAATCAAATAGCAGATAGAGCATTTGTTACACATTTGTATTTGGGAGGGTAGGGAGGGCACATAAAAGGTGGGACAAGAAGGAACCAATACAACAGTGATGCTCACTAGACACCATGTGGAAAAAGAACCCGATATCTTATAGGTAGGGATAGGAGAGAAAGGCTGGGAAAGTATTGGAAGGGGAGACATTGTTCAAAAAGAATTGTACTGATTCATGAAACTGTAACCCCTCTGTATATCAACTATACAAAAAAAATTAAAAAATAACAACTAGAAAGAAGAAATAATCTTTTTTTTGGGGGGGGGGTACGGTCATGGGGCCTGAACTCAGGGCCTGGGCGCTGTCCCTCAGCTCTTCAGCTCAAGGCTAGCGCTCTACCACTTGAGCCACAGCTCCACTTCTGGCTTTTTTCTTTTTGCTTATGTGGTGCTGAGGAATCAAACCCAGGGCCTCATGCATGCAAGGCAAGCGCTCTACCACTGAGCCACCTTCCCAGCCCCAAAGAAGAAGTAATCTTATGTACATCTACAATCTCAGCTACTCAGGAACTGAAGATAAGAAAATCTAGGTTCAAAGTCAGAATGAGAACATTAACTAAGGCCCTCTCTCACAGACAAGTCAAGCATGGTAGAACATGCCTATAATCCTGCCAGCTTAGGAGGTTGAGGTAGGAGAATCATAGTCTAAGGTGAGTCTCGGTAAAAGCACAAGACATTATCTAAAAAACTAAAGGCCAAAAAAATGGGAGGTGGCTCAATTAGTAGAATGCTTGCTTAGTATGTGTGAGGCCCTGAGTTCTAGCCCAGTTCTGCATGCAGTAAGAAACACAAAAAAGGAATCCCCAGGGAATTAATGAAATCAACCAACTGCTAAGTTAAGAGAGACGGTCAAACATTATGTGTGTCCTGGAAGAAGTGTATGTCATACCATTCATGAAATGGGATAGGCAAAAGGAATATTCAGACCATTGATAAAAAAAGTCAGGCTGAATTATCAATTTACACAGGGAAGCCAGCCTCCTTGATACCAGAGAATGTAATAATCAAAATTCAGAGCCTCACAAATGCATGCTGAACAAAACTAAAGATGTTTAACAAAAAATTGTAGGGGGCAAAATAAAAGATGGAAAGCCACTGAAAATTCAAAGAGACTGAAAACGCATGTGTGATTGCAATTTATGGTTCCTTCAAAACCAGCTGAAATCTATAAAGCTCAATTTATAAGATGACCTAAAACTATGAGTACCAATCTGATATTGAGGAATATTAAGAAATGATGTCAATTTTCAGATGTGATATAATTATGAGAATAGTTGTTTTAAAGTAATCTCTAACAGATACCTATCTCTGCTACCACCTTTACTGCCAAGAAACCTTACCTGGCAGAAAGGAAAGTTCTCTCTTCCCATGGCTAACCACATACATATGGGCACTGGTAACAGCCTAGTGATTTTTATCAAGTCCTCTTGACTTGTCCCCAATAGCGGTCAGGTTTTCTAACATTTCCTTCTGCAACCTGAACAATAATTCTCTTTTGCTGCCCAGTTTGACAAATTAGTCTGTGCCACACCATTTCCAAGTTATCTTTAGCAGCCAACACAGCCCATAAATTCAAATCATTGTACCAGTTATTAGGATTTCATTTCATGCTTGCATTCACAAACATTTAAGCGTCAACCTTTCCTGTTGGGCATTAATCTTGGCATTAATCAAAGGATTAAGTATGCTGAATTTAAACTCAAGGTTAATAGCATGCTCAGCCAATATTAGTTTTACATATTGCCAAGGGAAAAACAGAAAAAAAGACCTTTACATCTGTTTCTCAAGAAACAGAGGAAGATTGATGAGTAAAGCATGAAATTGCTTCTTTTGTTCCTTTATGAGACATTTCACACATATGCAAGCATGCACACACATGTCTACACATAACACATATATAGGTAGATAGACATAGATATATAAATATACATACACACATGCTAATCCAAACTGTTATTGAAAGCATTGATAGCTGTACACACCTTAAGACCCAGAAATCAGTTACTAGGCAATTTGATTATTTTGTGCCAACTAAAAAAAAGTAGCAACAAATTTAGAAGTCTGGAAAGGTATGCAGCTTGCTACCTTTGGGAACAATGGTATAAAAATGTGTGGTATCAAATGCATCAGCATCATCCATCAATATAATACCTGTAAGGGTGAAGAAATTTGCTCTAAGTGCTGATAGTAGTAAAAGGCTCTGCAGCCAGCTAAGTTAATATACCTGAAACAATGACATTCTCAGAATAATTACTTTAAAGGGCCTTGTCTCTATAACAGGAGTAGTTACATGGCTCACAAACATAGATATGGAAAATGAACCATCTGATATCCTGGAAATACAAGGCTGCCAAATGAATCATCCACTCACTCTTTGCACTCAGATTAGCAGATGCCCAGTTTTTCTGAGTTATTCCTTCAGGTAGATCAGTAAAGTTTCTCCTATTTTAAGGTAGGGTCTCAAAATTGAAGAGTATTAGAAAACAAGCAGTGCGATGATTAATTGAAAGTAGCTAAATCAAGCCCTAGTTTAAATACAAGTGGATTTAAGTATAAGACTGAATGGCTACCAATCATGAACTGAGTTCATGAAGGGAATGAGGGTGCTGGAAAGCACAGCAATTTGCAGAGAAGAGACCAAGCCCAACTCTATGAGTTATCTATGGCCCTGGGTGTGGAGGGTCACCATTAAGAATTGACCAGCATCTAGCATTCAGCTGGGGACTCAATGACCTTCCACTCTTCTCTTGGAGCAGCTCAAAGCTTTGTCCCTAAACTTGGGCATCCACTTAGCTGTGACTTTTACATCTCAGTTCCCCAGAGTGTCAGACAAATGGCAAGCAGCTGAGGAATACAATGGAGGTGGGGGAGGGGGCATATTAGTGACTTTACTGCCTGGGATTTAAGGATCTGTAGACAAGATGTCCAGAGCAAGTGTAGAGGCGTGCAATTCCAGAATTCTGTGGAAACTGGCATTGTGAGACAGCCGTCAGTAAAGGAAACAAAGGAAAAGTGCCGCTTCCTAAATTGGATTTAAATTTAATCCTTCAGTTCTTCCCGACTGACTGACTGGGAGAGAATTTTACTTGGTCTCTTTTTGTTACAGCCCTGATACCTAATGTAGAAATATGGGTTAGAAATAGAATTAAGTCAGTGGTGCTTGTGTTGATCGAGTTAACAAGCCAAATGAAGATGTTCCTCAAACATTTTTCCAACTGTGAAAGAGAGCTGGCATATGATCTAGGAATAAACAGCTCTCAGAGTTCAATGGCATGGCAAAACAAGGGAAGTTCCAGAAAAGGAAGAGAGGAAATAGCAGGGGTAGGGAGGCAGGGGGAGGGACTATAGACAGCCTCATAAAGCCACAGATACTGTTCATGATTCAGAAGAAAATACTAGATGTTAATTAACTGACCATGGCTATGAATTTCCCATGAGCAGCTTCTAACTCAAATGCAAACAGAAGCATCCTAAGAGACAAGCAGTCAAGAGGAGGTTTGCTTATGACAAACAAGTCTGTGAGGTAAGCACATGCTAATTAGCTTTATTTAACCATTCCTGTTATATACAAATATCAAAATATCATCTTGTACACTACAAATACATGCCATTTTTATTTGTCAATTAAGGAAATACAGGCATCAAGGGAAACGCTACATTTCTATAGTACCAGAAGTCAAAGAAGCTAAAATTGAATTATAATGCTAAATGGGAAGCCAAAATTGATTCTAATTCTAAAATGGAACCCAGAGCCCACTTACAATGTTGGAGGCTAAGTGACAGCCTACAAACTATTCTCAAATAACGACACCATTAAAAACCATCAAAGTGTCCATCAGTGTTGACTGAGTGTTTTCTCTTTGCCAGGCCTACTCTAAGTACACTCCATAGTAACTCAGGACTCCTCCAATAGCTTCATGATAGGGCGCTTTGAAAACAACGTTAAAAAGAAATATTTATAATGGAAGAAAAAAAAAGAGGTTTAGTGGCTTTCAGAAACCAAAACTCCCCAAACCCTAAAACAAAACAAAACAAAAAAACCAAAGTGAACAAACAAAAAACCCTTAGAGAAAATTAGGTAGGAGTTTCTAAGGCAATCACCCTATCCTATACCTATATGGAGCCTAACAGGGTCCCTTGTATGATGCTTTGAAGAAACAGAACCTTTTAAGGGTTATTTTCAGAGCAAAACTGGAGAAAGTGGTGCTTAGTTCTCTCCCTCTCATCTCTACCCTCCCTTGTCCTCTCCCATTACCCTCTTTCAGACAAAAAACAGCCTGAACAGGTGGCCAGTGAAGGAGTTCTCAGGAGCAGCTGGAAATTGTTGAATTACATGTTTAATAAGTGCTCACTGAACTGAACTCAGCCCTACAAAAGGTCAAACCTGATCTATGTAAGGAGAGAGTAAACAGGCTAAGGAAGGCCCATTCCACACCTCAGGAAAAGTAGTCACATGTCCCAGTGTGAAACACTTGCCATCCCATGAAAAGAATATGTGAGCCACTTATCTTTATATATCCCAGTCTGCCCTGTGGTATTCTCGTTTTCCCTCCCCTAAAGCTCATTTTCCTCCTCTCTCCTTAGCTATATATCCCTCCCTCACTGGGTGTGAGGTGGGTAATGGTCTCCAAGCAAAAGGATCAGGTTGTGAATTAATGCAGTCCTCTTCAAGTAACACTGCCCCACACTTCCCTAGTTCCTACCACCAGGAGATGGAGAATAGGCTGGTATGGGAATGCAGAATCCTCTACAACAGCCCCTTCATTCCACCCCAACTGCAAACTCTTAGAAAGGCGTGAAATTAGTCCTGCTTGTCAATCACTGCACACAGCTGGCCTCTGGCTACATTCTACCATAAGGAAAGGGGAAGGAAGCTTCTGAAAATTAAACTATGTGAGAAGCCTCACCCTAAGGGCAAGAAAGGTACTTCCAATTGGCTTCTCACCAGAGTAAAGGCTCACCTGTAGCCCCAGGCCTCCTTCTGAAGAAGAAAATGAGAGGGTAGGCCACTGGTCACCTAAACCAGAGACCAGAAACACACTCAGTGCTGTACACGCACTTTGTCAGAAGCCTGTTAATGAGGAACATCCAATCCCAATTCTAAGTGTCTTTCCTTTCAAGAAATAGTTTAACTGTCAGTAGCTCTGAGATGCTGCTGATGGTATTCAGGAGACAACTCTGTCAACTAAGAAGGTCAGTGTGATGGAGGCGTGAGTCAGTGGCAGGTCCTTGCCAAGAAGGTGTGAGGCTGTGGATTCAAACCTCAGTGCTGAGGGAGAAATCTGAGTTGAAGACTGGATGCTGATAGCTCGTGCTTACAATCCTAGCTAGCTATCAGGAAGCTGAGATATGAGGATTAAGGTGCAAAGCCAGCCTGGGCAGGAAAGTCTGTGAGACTCTACCTTCAATTAATTAGCAAAAGGGCAAAAGTGGAGGTGTGGCTCAAGCAGGAAAGCATGATCTTTGAGCAAAAATGCCAAGTGAGAACGTTAAGCCCTGAGTTCAAACTCAGTGCGCACACACACACACACACACACACACACACACGCACACGAGAAGTCTGATTTGAATATATTAACCAAAGAGAGGGAATAAGGGCATTATAATTTGTACTTTACCTCAAAAAAAAAAAGTTGGCGGAGTACACTTATGGCAGAAATATGAGGTATATAGATCCCACAAGAACAACTACAGCAAAAACATTTCCTAGTCTCAAAACCAGAGTGTTTTCCAAATTGTCACCAGGGTACCGTTACTACCGTCAACTAGTTTTGGCAAAGCACACACAGGGCAGAATGAAGGGGGAACTGTAGTGGAGAGTCACAGAAGCAGCAGCTCTGAATTATTCAGCACCTGTTTCATCAGCCCCTAGGGAAGCCCCATCTATCAAGGGGTGAAGAGGCAGCCAGCAGTTTGGATTCCCTACTCGACTCTTTCACAGAGTAAACCTTACTTCTTCACACCCCTGACTTTCTCAAGTGTGAAATGGAGGTTACTGAAGCCACAACAAATGGTATGTGGCCTGTTAAGTAAGTACTAGGAAATCTTTAAAAAATGCAAGGGTACACGTGAAAATAAAATCAGATGAAAGCAAACAAGAAAAGAAAGAATGAACAAATAAGCAAAAGAAAGAAAGGAAGGAAGGAATGAAGAAGAGAAAAGACAAGAGAAGATAACCAGGAACCAGTGGTTTACACCATTATAACTACTTAGGTGGCTGAGATCCAGGGCATCATGGTTTGAGGCCTGTCTAGACAGAAAAGTCCTAAAGACTCAATCTCCAAAGTAGCAAAAAGCAAGGAGGTATGGCTCAAGTAGTAGAGCACCAGCTATGAACAATCTAGCTAAGTGAATATGAGGGCTTTAGTTCAAACCCTGCTACCAGCAGACAACAGAAGGGAAAGGTGTAATAAACTCAGATAATAATTAAACAGGTAACTAGCCAACATAGACATGACAAGAAGCTCAATATTGCTATGAGTTATTCACACTCAGGAAAGTAACAAGTATTGGCTGAAGATGTGAAAAAACTGGATCCCTTGTGGACCACTGGTGGACATGGAAACTGGACAGCAAGTATGCAAAACAGTATGGTGGCTTTTCCAAACATAAAAATGAAATTGTGATCCACCAAGTCCACTTGTGGGATATGTACCCTGTTTGGGGTACTGAAAGCAAGGTGTCAGGGGTATATATTATTCAGAGTTGTCAAATGGGGAAACAACCCAAGCATCTAGTGAAAGACAAACAGATAAGCAAATCAACATTTAGACACAGTGGAATATGATTCAGTCTTATAAAGGAAATTCTAACACACATTATGACAGAGCTGAATCTTAAAAATATGCCAAGTAAAATGAACTAGACACAAAATGACAAAGAATAGAGTTCTCTTTTTCTGAGTACCTAGGGCAAAAATCCAAAGAGACAGAAGTAGAATGAAGTGCTAATTCTAGGTTGGAAGATTGGGGAGTTAAGGTTAATGGGTACAGATTGCATTTTGCAAGATGAAAAGAATTCTGCAAATGGATAGTAGTGATCATCCCCTAACACTGTGAAGGTACTTAACCACTGAACTGAACACTTGAAAATGGTTACGATGGAAAAATCTTCCAGTGAGTATATTTTACACAATAGGAAAACATGGCAATAAAGTCTTCCTGGGGAGATAGCACTGTAAAAACCAACACATATCTTTCAACTTTTCAAACTGCAGTACCAGTTACAACAGTCTACATACAGACCTCTACCTTTGGCAGTGCTGGGATACTCACCTCACTGAGGTAAATAAAAAAAGAACAGGTGGACCCATCCACTCCATAGTCTGCGTAGCAGGGATCTGAACGCCACATATCTTTCATCCACTGAAATGACAAGAACAGAGAAACATGTCTCAGTAACCTGTTCTGTGTTTCACATACTTGATGGAGAAGAGCAATAGTGAGATGAGTGGTTCAGGCTGTGATCTGAGGACAACAAGGAGATCATGAGCTAAAGTCAGGAACCACAGCCAACATAGGCTTGAGCTGGGCCTGAGCAGTAGAGACAATCTAGGGCAGGGAAGATGCTATCAAGATCATATACCCCCAGGGACATCTAAATATCCCATGGGTACTGCTGTAAGGTCCACTTACCCACAGTAGGCATGGAGGGAGGTCACGGCTCACAGGCCTTAGTGATCGTTATAGATGTTGATCCAAATGGACATCTAGGTTGCTCTCTTGGCCCTAACTGCAAACCTGAACTAACACATTTCTCTGAGCTCTACTGGTCAGGCATGGTCTCCCCAAGGACAAACCATAATAAGAATTTTTTAAAAATGTTGGGCTGGGATGTAGTTGAGTGGTAGAGCATATATTTAATATGGGCAAAGCCTCGCAATGCTTGGTAAGAAATGTATGCATTATCCTGCCCATGTAATTGTAGCCCCTCTGTACAGTATGTTCTCAAATAAAATAAAATTAAATTAAAAAAAAATATGGGCAAAGCCTCAAGTTCAATCCCAAGCCCCCAAAACTAAACAATGAAAAAGTTAAAGCTAGTAATGGTGGTGCATGCCTGTAATTTCTACTTGGGAGGGAGTACAGAGGTAGGAGCATCTGGATTTAAGGCTGCCAGCCAGGATAAAAGTATGAGACCTTAACTGAAAAACAACAAATGAAAAACCAAAAGGACTAAAGGAATGACTCATGTACTCACATACTTGCCCAGTAAGCAGTTCAATCCTCAGTACTGTCTACCACTACCCCTCAAACACAGGGGGGAAAAAAGAAAAAAAAAAAAAAAGAAAAGAGTCAAGGGCTAGAAACGCAGATCAATGAGAGAGCACTTGTCCAGCATTCATGAAGTCGCAGCATTTGATACTCAGCGTTTAAAAAAAAAAAGACAAAAATAAAAGTAAACAACCAAAAGAATGGAAGATTGACCATATATCTCTGGGCACTGAACTAAACATGCAAATGTGACCTTTAAACCACTATCCTGATGAAATGAGCAGGGCCCCTAGTGACTGTGGGAACAGGGAGACAGTCATTAAATAACAGCTGCCCTTTGTCACTGTGCCTTGAAGGATCACCCACAGGAAGCTGGGAAAGAGAGGAAAGGAGCTTCAGAGACAAGGCCCTCATCGAAAGTGGCCCTGGCTCTTCCTGTCTGACAGTAAGAACTATTGCTGACCACCTATGTAGTTAGCCTAAGCAGAGTAGAGTCGTCATGGTCACAGCCCAAAGCTGGTGCCCTTGAAATGACTTACTTCACAGGCCCACTCACCCACTTGAATCAGATCGAGGAGGATGGAGATGAACAGCCATTGCCTATGTCTTACCTTGATCTTCCCCTCGCAGTGTGGGTAGCCATCCATAGGAGGCAATACACATTTCTCTTGAGCTCCATTAATGATATCTGTAAGGAATGGAAAACAAAGTCCATAACACAGAAGCCAAGACCAGCACTGCAGACATATTCTGGCCCATGAAATCATGACAGAACCAAACATGTCTGAGCATTCTAAGGGAGATCCTTACCCAAGGACAGCCCACCTACAGGAGAGCCAGACACCTACCCTGCTTGTTGTTTGGTCACAAGGATGAGATGGACTTGTTAGATGGCTTTCTTGGAAATGTGAAGGTAAACTGAGGCATCACAGAAGCAGGGAGGTGGAAATGAAGACATTGTATTTATAGGCTCATTCTAAGCAGTCAGGCAAATGGAGATTGAATGAAGACTTTGTGAACATAAAGGCACAGTCTCAAAAAGTCAGCAGAAAGAGTTTAGAGGAGCAACAAGCCATCAGTGACATATTATTATCCTGAAGAATTCCCATGTCAATTTGATGAGGTCTGGCTTCTTTCAGAACCAGTTCTCAGATTTCAGTCTCCTTAGTGATTTAATTTCCCTGCGATAAATCCTTTTAAGCCAGGAGCTGATAGATTAAGCCTGCAATCCTAGCTACTAAAGAGGCTGAAATCTGAAGATCATACGTTGAAGTTAGTCTGGTAAGAAAATATGGTGAGATTCTTATCTCTGATTAGACAGCAAAAAGCTGTAAGTGGAGGTGTGGCTCAAGAGGTAGAGTGCCAGCCTTGAGTAAAAAAAAAAAAAAACTAAGCAGGAGTATGAGGTCCTGAGTTCAAAGCCCTCCAGGACCAGCACAAACACATTAATAAATCCCCTTTATAGTAACTAGATTCCTATACTTGAAAACTACAGAGTCAAAACTAAAAGAATGATTTCAAGAGGTTTACAATCTAAAGGTGGGCACTGGCACATGAACAACAGAACAGTGTGACAGACAGTATTATGTAGGCAAGGAAATGATATCAACTCAATCTCTATTGGCTAAGGAAGGGTTCTAGGATCCAGTGACCCTTTAAATGAGATAAGAATACAAAATAGGACTGAGACAGACAGATGGACAATCTAGAGATGGCACTCAAGGAACTGAGTAGTTCCAAATTCAGGGACCAACTTTGGGAAACACTGACAAGTCAGACAGGAGCAGACAGAGTCTTTAAATACCACAGTAAGAACTATGGTCTTTGCCTAAAGTCACAGTGGTTATAATGGGAATTTTCTGTAGGAAGGATTGTGTTGAGATTGAAGACAACCCAAAACAACTTCTTTATTTTCCAGAAAAACTTGGGAATAAATTATTTATTGCCATCAAATACTAAGCACAAAGATCTTAAATGGCAGTATCATTTGATAAGGATATCTAATACCTCAGTTGCTGTTGGGGTTAAAACAAAGTTAACATTAAGGAAGATTTTTAGTTGTACCTAATACTTGAAAGCCAGTCCTTTCAATGATCTGAAAGTGTTGTCTTCCTGACTTAGCATCACTACTTGCTTCGGACAGCAAAAGCATAAAAATCAACACCTTCCTCCTCAGAGATGGAAGGCATTGTCAGTCAGTAAAGTCATTAGCTTATCAGAGCCTCTGTTTTACAATCTGTAAATTGACAGTGACTGTAGCTTTATTTTGTCTAGCTCTTATTAAGTTAATATTTGTAAAGACTATGCTGGCACAGCTGCTTTTCTGGAAATGCGTTCTCTGTATTTCTGAAATAAAAGGCTTGAAGGGCCGGCTCTTCTGCTGTTCCTCTCCTCTCATTCATCAGGATCCAGAAGCCACTAATCACCAGAAACTACAGAGGACTTTACCATCATGATGACTCCTCTAACTGTTTTGAATTCTAATTTTGCTGGGTAATACTTTCTAAGTATATAGGCAGCTGCAGAGGTCCAAAGAAATTAAGCAAACTCTCGTACCAGTAAGGGTTGGGATAATTAGACATCTTAAGGGGACATGCCCTCTTTTGGGGGAAAATAATCCTTTCCTACTACAACATTCCACTCTGGAATGCTCAGGATCAGAAACTGAGAAGCCAGAGGCTACAGAGTTAGAGGTACAGGAGAGTAGGTATTAACCTTAACCAGTCCAGGGCAGAAAACAAAGCCCTGTTGCTGATGATGTGGGTGCTTTTCACCCTGTTACAAGAAATGAAAATATGACATGCTAAAAGTGAGGAAACTGCCGGTGGGGGGCCAGATAGCATGTTTTGTCACAACCACTCAAGCCTGTTAGAGTAGCAAATAAAAGAAATACGTGAATGGGTGAGGCTTCTTTCTAATAAAACTTTATTTAGGGAAATAGAGACAGAGCTCTGCTTTTGCTATGTTGGGAGATTCCCAAAGTACGATCCTTCTTTCTGAAAAGATCTGCTGACCCAATTTTCTTTCAGGATTTTTGCAGACATTCCTGTGCCTGAGAGTCCCTTCTCAGCCTCTTTTGTCCTCAATACTTTCTCTACCCTTCCTTTAGTAAGACTCAACCAACCCTCACTTTCCTGGAGATATTAGTTCTAATTCCTCCTTCCCATGCTGAGAAGATCAGGATTTAGTTTAGGATTTGGTGTTGCCCTCTTCTGAACTTCCCTAGTGGACTTCTCACTCATTCATTCCCTTTTCTTTATATTTGTCCATCTTCTCTCTCATGGCAAGAGGAACCTACAAGATGGCAATGCCTTCTTCCTGCTTTAGCAGATACTCACTGGGTGCTATTAGAATGGACACAGGGATGTTTCTGCCAGCCCCAAATCTGACTTCTGGAGGAGATCGAGATTACATGGAAGCTCTGGATAGGCCAGAGTTTTATTCTTCCTCCTTGGCAGTTTGTGAGCCCATCCAACCAGAGTTTCCTCTACAATTGTATTATCTTAGAGATGAACTTCCTCTCTATTATCTAGTTACCCAGTAAGAGGTCTGAACAGTCAATGGGCTTCCTAATGCTTTGGTTTAATGGTGTTCTAGGTTGTGGGATAGAAGCCAACAGGGACTGGAGAAACAGCACCTCCTGTCTTCCAGCATGGATCGAAACTGCTTCTCCAAATCCAACCAGGAACAACTTAAGTGAGACTTTCCATCACTACTTAGCTCATCCTCAGAGGATAGTTTCTCCATTCGTTTCCATCTTAATGACAAAAGCATCAGCAAATGTTTTTATTACATAAATGTCCATGGAAGACTATTACCTGTGACCTGAGTTTAAAAAAAAAAAAAACAACCATCAAAAAAATCCAACAGAACAGGTTTTCAGGCCTGTGTTTTTGCTTTTATAGGAATGCCTGAGTTTACTATATAGGAGTCCTTGGATTAGAAGATAGGGTATCCTTATTAGAATCTTCTCTGCCTCACCTATCTCCTCTGCCATTTATCTTTTAAGACCAAGGAGAAGGGAAAACAAAAATGTTAATGTATGTGTTGAAGTTCAGCTCATGTGACTATATGATTCTGTTTCATCCCTTACCCTCACACCAGCCTCATACACAAAAGTTCACTATTAAATAGGTAGCAATGCAAAAGTATGAAAACCTGATACTTAGTCACCGGTCCCCACACAGCGTAGGTGATGCTTGGATGCTGGGCTTAATCTAAGGCAACGAGCATTATCTCTATACCACAAATGCTTATGTTTTGGGAAGAGCAGACACACGAAAGGGACAACAGCAGCAAAACTGTCACCAACAGGCAGAATGTTGTGTCCGGTCAGGTTTTGAATTTCCCTTGAAATCCACACCAACAGCGAGGGAGACTCAAAGGGAAACAACTGCATTTTAAAGACACACTAAGCAGCAGAAGAGACAGAGAATCAGATCTGTCTTGTTCTCTTAGACTTCCCTCAGAAGCTGAGGGAGAGTGGGAAGTGGGAGCCAGATCAGGAGTGGATGGTCAGGGTGCCTCAAAAAGGAGAGAGAACAGAACAAGGTGATCCAGGTCAGGATGAGACGTGAAGCAGACCAATATAGAGCACTCTGCCTTTCTCAACTGCTGTCACATAAATCATTACATTTTACAATTGGGAAGAGAGAGACTTCATCCCATAATGAGGAAAAGAGAACCCTTTAAATCCTCAGCACCAACTTCCAAACTCAGCCCACTAGCTGGGAACCTGCTATAAACTGAAATGTCAACGCTATATATGTCCCCCTCAGACAAGGCGTGGACTCCCTACTAGCTAGCTGGGTGAAGGGATCTCCTAGATAGCAGGAGGTTAAGTCTGGGCTGTATCCCATACTTCCACACGTACATGTGTAGAAGCTCAGCATACTAGGGA
This sequence comes from Dipodomys merriami, assembly GCF_024711535.1. NCBI lineage: Eukaryota > Metazoa > Chordata > Mammalia > Rodentia > Heteromyidae > Dipodomys > Dipodomys merriami. Next base: position 77,697,356 of record NW_027202270.1, read on the forward strand.
CTGAATGAGTAAGTGAACAAACAAAGGTAACACAGCAGGGAAGAGCCCAAGCTCCAAAGGAGTAAAGAAACTCTCACAGACAAAAGGGAAAAGGAATGGGCCACTCAAAATCACTGTCGAAGAACTTTGAGTTCTGAAACACATACTACACACCGCCAAGAGAAACCACCCTGGATGAAGGGTTAACAACACAAAGGGCAGCAGTGAGAAGAGCCCTTTCTGATGCTGAGAGAGAAGACAAACTTACTCTCCAAGGGAGTTACTGATATTTGTATCTCACTGGCATTAAAAAAAGAGGTTTTTATGTCTCTATGAGCTGTGATCTTCATGAATCATATATTAACTGTCTGGTGCTTTTACAAAATCAAATGCAAGCTTCATTTGGTATCACGAAATCCAACTTGAAATTGACCAGTTCGATGCAAGTGCACACACACACACATTTTCATTTAAAGCTTCCTTGACCATCACTGACACAGCATCATAAAAACTCACCTACCAGACACTCTTTTAACATTAATGATAACCACTCCTCACTTCATCTGAACAAAACAGATCTGAAAATAGGCTGTAAAAGAGTCTCACAAACAAAACAAACCCCTTTCTACTACTAAAGATAGCAATTTGTTTTTAAAGGGGGCAACAAAGGAAAGAAATGGACTTTAAATCAGACATCAGCCTCACTCCTGATTCTACCAACACTTACAGGTATACACACATAAGCATGTGACTACCTGATCTTGAGGGATGGTGATTATGGGGACAGGGAGATGGGCATGGGTAAGGAAGCCCCACGCAAAGGCAGTTAGCTATTCAGAGTGAGAGCTAGTCTACCAAGAAGACAACACACCATCTAGACTCATGACCTGTCCATCAACCATGGCACTAATGACAAGTGTTTGAAATGGCACTTCTGTTTACTTGGGAAAAAAAATCATATTAAGTGAAGTAAGCTAGACTCGAAGAAACATGGGCTCCATGGTTTCCTTCATTTGTAATAATTAGTATACGTCTAGGATAGTCCTAGCAGAGGACCACAATAGCTCATATGATCATATAAAATGATGCTAATTGAAATGAACTCCATGATATGGAGACATGAAGTGTTTTGTTGTTGTTGACATTGTTGTTAATGTACTGTATCAAGTTCGTTCATTCTTTCTTTTGTTTTCTTTTTTCCTTTGGTTTATCACTGGTAGTCACTGTTTTTTAGTCTGGTACCCTGTGTCTTGTGTATACATTTATCTGATTATGGGAAGGGAAGGGGAATAACAAAATGGTGAAACAAGGAAAAGGGTGACCCAATGCAACAGTGATATGCACAAAACACTGTTGGAAATGAACTTTACAACTTGGGGAATGAGTTGTTGGGGGTGTGGGAAGGATAGGGAGAAAAAACAATGTTTGACAAAAAAATGTACTCATTACCTTACTTATGTAACTATCACCCCTCTGTACAACACCATTACAACAAAATAAATAAAAGGAACTTATAGAACGCCATCACTCAGACGTTTTTATCTGGAACACACATCTGCTAGCTTAAAGAAATCTGCTTCCCTCAACATTACTAGTTTAATACAAAGAGGAAATAGAAGCAGTTTAGTGGGGGGAAAGCAAACCAAAACAACCTCTTAGAAACTTAAAAAAACCCATAGCCTTCTGTTTGTCCCTGGAAGCTTCAGGAAACTTGAAAATCACCTTCTCCAGTCTCTTTGCCAACAACTAGGATAACCATCTCCTTGAGTGAGGACTCCCTTCAGCCCAGTGCCACTCACACATCTTCCTCTCAAAAGATAAAGATAAAGGTTTCCAGTGACCATTTTGTGTGTAGGACAAGGTAGCTTTTCTCCTAGCACACCTGATATGAACACTGGACCACATTTATCAGATGGCTGCTTAGTGCACCCAGTTGAGCCTGCTGCTCAGGGACAGCCAAGAGCCAGTAATCTCTACTCTTGGTCCACAGACCTGGATCTTGCCAGCACCTCAGTTTGAGGGCTTGGCTGCAGGAACAGCAGTATATCAAAGGGAAACCAGGCATGATGAAATGCAGTCTCCCATTAAAAATGAGCTCACCAGTCATTCTCAGCTTGGCAAATATTCATTTAGGGCTGCTTTCCATTTGCACTATGTGAAAAGTGATTGAGTTTCTGTGAGTCATGTATCCATATTCCAAGTGTATAGCCCCACAGCAATAAGAAGCTTCCGGTTTACCTCAGGAACGGGAAGTCAAAATATGGCTAATGGAAAAGAGTCAAGGACCTCCAGAGGAATAAACAGGTTGAGTGTTCTTTATCTGGAATGTTGGTACCACAAATATTTCAGATTTGAAAGAGCTTCGGATTTTGCCCTTTCCTAGGTCAGGATTATTCCCAATTAGAATACCTCAACTTAAAATGTCCCGGAATTTGAAATTTTTGAGCATGTTAATTCTAAAAAAAAAAAAAAAAAGTTTCAGATTTTGGAGTATTTCAGATCAGTACTTTGAAAAGACTTGTTTTATATTTTATTCATTTCTTTTTCTTTCTTTTGTTTTTTTTCTCTATTTTCCTATTTATTTCTCCTCTAAAGCTGAAAATATAATGATCATTGCATCAAAGAGTAATGAGAAAGACTCCCAAAAGCTTAAGTTGTCCACCCTCTGCTTTGAATGGTTCATCAAGCTGCAGCTTAGAGGAAGTGTCTTCTCTATTCACTAATGGAGCAAAAGTCAGTAAGCACCCTCTATGTGCAGAGTATGGAGTGTTCAACCCAGGCCTTGGCTTTCCAGGTCAAGGTTATTTCTGCCAAACTGTCTCTAGGCTTAAGAGACACACCATACCACCAGCATTCTCACCACACTGGTGTTTGGCATGGAAAATCTGAAGAGAGAATGTGGAAGAATAAAATGACAAATTTTCATTCCTCCCTGAAAGACTACCTTCAAGGCCTCATGAAACCTGGAGCTCCTGTAGTTACCTATGTATAAATACTAGAGTTGGCAAGAAAATCATGTGAAAATACTGCCAAGAATAAGCAATGTCCTAAAATTTCTGATCATAATTTAATAACCTTAAGGTGATTAGATATTACTATTATTATTTTTCACAATACTACTTGCTTATGTAAGTGTCTAACCATTAATAAGGTTTTTGCTTTTTTTTGGTAAATCACTAGTAAGAAAGAGGAGCTGGGACTGAGAAAGAGATAAGGTGTGTGTAAGAATGTCAAAATACACATCCTACATATAGATAGACACCAGCCCTCCATTCTGATATATTCTAAGCCACTAACTACTTCTAAAAGCATCAGCCAGAAAAGAGGCTCATTATTAAACCTAGACACAATACAGAGAGAGAAAGCAATTAGCATTGTCACTGCCACTGACAAGGAAAAAGAGCTTATCATTACTAGTTATTGGGGAAATACTAATCAAAAACACAGGAGAAAAGAATTCAAAGCAACTAACATAGCTAAAATAAAATTCTGATACTAGCAAGTGTTGACAAGGATATGGAAGAAAAAAAATATGGAAGAATAAAAACTCAAGCACATTGGGGGTGGGAAGGTGGCTCACTGGTAGAGCACTTGCCTTGCATGCCTGAGGCCCTGAGTTCGATTCCTCAGCACCACATAAGCAAAAAAAAAAAAAAAAAAAAAAAAGCCAGAAGTGGCGCTGTGGCTCAAGAGGTAGAGCGCTAGCCTTGAGCTGAAGAGCTGAGGGACAGAGCCCAGGCCCAGAGTTCAGGCCCCATGACCGGACCCCCCCCCCCAAAAAAAAAACCAAAACCCTCAAGCACAAAGGCAGATATAGCTGCTTTGGAAAATATACTAGCAATTCCCTCAACAAAATAAACAGGTTTATTTGACCCAGCAATTCCATTCCTTTGTTTACAGTATAGATGAAAATATATCTATAGAGAAACTTGCATACAAATGTACAAAAGTAGCTGTATTCAGAACAGCCCCCAATTAGAAGAAGCAGCCCAAATTCCTGTCAACCTATGAATAAATCAAATGCAGCACATTTATAAAAGAGAAACTGGTTAGTCATAAAAGGGAGTTTAGGGTTAATAACACTACCACATGGATGGGGTTAATAACACTACCACATGGATGAATCTCAAACATTATGCTAGGTGGAAGCAGTTGAAAAGTCTACATATTTGTATAGTCTTAGTTACACGAAACACCTAGAATAGAAAAGTAAATAGAAACAGAAAATAGATTAATGTTTACTCAAGAGTTGAGGGAGGGGAGGCAGGAGGTAAGCAATAGCTAAAGGATAGTTTATTTTGAAATGATGAAAATATTCTAAAATTGACTGTGGTAACAGTTATACCACTCTGTGAATCAGACTTCAGATGTGTAAATTGTATGGTATGTGAATTCTATCTTTATATCTTCATATAGCTGTTACGACCCCCTCCTCTATATACTCTGCTACTGATTCATTCAACAAATAGAGCCCCTAAGTTGGCATCTGCAATGGTTTTGGTGACTTCCTGGGAAGTAAACAGAGCAAAGTAAAACAATCTCTGCCTTGGTTTAGGTCTCCAATAGGTCTTGAAACCCACAATTAACTCACCAGAAAAGGTATTTTGACAGGATGATGCAATTGCAGTAAAGGACCTTCCACAATGAGAAGATTGAATAACTAGAAGAGAAGCACAGTAAGTGCTTGAAGGCATGAGGGGCTTCGGGGATCTGGCAAGCCATTGGTTATTTCCCTGATGTAATCTCCCTCTATTCCACAGGAGCTAAGACTTTAGTTGAACACCTGTATACGCAGCCAGGGTCACTTTCACACTAGATGCAGGACAAGAGAATATGAGAACAAATTCCCAGTCATCTATAATTTCATAAAAAATCATCTCTTCCTTCTGATTTTGGCACTTCCTATGGACTGGAAGTGGACACACTATGACCCAGAGGGGGAAAAAAGAGAGAAAGAGAGAGAGATTGTTAATCCTGAATGGCCATGTGGAGTTGAGCCAGTTTTGGGTTGGATTGTTCTCTACTGGAGCCCACATAACACAAGAAAGAAACCCCTCGGTCTCATTTCTGGATCTCTCTGACAGGGTATCTTAGTTGATACCTTAAATAATCACCAGATAATAAATGGGAATTGAGTTGACCTCTAAAATGGGAGCAGGAGCAGGCAGGAGAAATGTAAGTACATAGGAACAGTATTAGTGACAGCCGAAACAGACCTGAGATTCTTCCTCGAACACCTACTGCAATTTACTTATATGTGTACTTACACGCTTGGGTCAACTAAATTAATCTTCCTGACAAATCTTAGAGGAAATACTATTACCCCCTTTCGACACAAGACACTGGGGTCAATTACTAGCCAAGTTACTAAGATCCTGGCAACTTGCCAAGGTCATTGGGTAACTTACCAATAATCAACTGCCTGTTCATTTTTCAGAAACATTTAAGAGGTTTTAATTTTTTTAATTTACCTCATCCTCCAGATATTCTGATGTTTTAAGTGGCCTAAGGAATGGCTCTGCCATTGCTCTTTTTTATTTTCCTCCTGCTCCTTTACCCTAGGTGATTCTAATGGTGAACCACAGGTAAGAACCTAGAGGGTAAAGGTTAAAATCAATTGAGTAACACAGAGGAAGAGGAGAAGCCTGAGGTGGGCAACAATTTTATCTATGTTCCAATGTTTTCTATAGAGCAAATCTACTCATATGGGAAGGGGTAACGCAGGGTAGGGGAGAGCAAGAGTGCAGGTGCTGTGCACTATAGATTGGACTCAGAACACAGGCTCAGAACACAGTTTATCACATTTATAATCTCAGGCAGAAAGGGCACTGCATGCATGCACTAGTTACAATGGCTATGACTATGGGGAAATAACCAAAAGTCTTTGACTAGAAAATCCACTTGCTGGAGAAAAAAAAAGGTGAAATTTAATCACTTTCATCCATATTCATCAAATGTGACCACATTAAACTTTAAATGATATTACATAAGATCTTGACAGGTAAATAGTTTGTACCTAGTGTAAACTCCCTAGGAGTCAAAAACTTGTGTTTCACTGGTAAAGACACCAGAGCCATTTTTCTGATAGAGAATTTATAAGGACAATTATGAATGCCCAACCTCTTATAATGGCTTTTGAAAAATAGTTCCTTGAACCTAAACTCTCACTGGTACCTACTTTATATGTAATTGGTAAATCCTATCTAAATGTATTTTCAAGTCATTAAAAAATCTGCAGTCTCCTAAACAGATCAACCATCTTCTAAAACATCATCTTCCCTCAATACCACTATGCATGATGCCTCCTCATTAGAAAACTATCAGAGCCTGGAAGGGACACGGAACTGCACGGAAGCCCAGATTCACTTGCAAGACTAGTTCTCTACAAGGCCTTCACTGCCTTCAACCCCAATTTCATAAAAGGTACAAGTGTGAATAGTGGCTGTATGTTAAAAAAATGTAGTTTTACTATCTAACAGATGTCAGCAGGGATTTGCTCTCTACCTCTTACTAACTTAGCATAACCTGGACCCACATCATCCAACACCAAGGAGACTCTGCTTCCTCACTGAAAAACAGAATCAGCAAAACCCTGTAACAACCTAGGTACTATGTCTGCTGCTCACTTACAGCCTCATTCACCCACCAATCTCCAAGCTAGAGGCTCACGCCTGTAATCTTAGCTATTCAGGAAGATGAGATCTGAGGATTGAAGTTTGATGCCAGCCAGGACAGACAAATCTGAGAGATTCTTATTCCACTAACCACCAAAAAGCTGGAAGTGGAGGTATGGTGGAAATGGCAGATGTAAATGAAAAAGCTAAGTAAGGGTATGAGGTCCCGAACTCATGTCCTAGAACCAGCACCCACACCCATACACATGTGCACACACGCACACATAACAATCTCCAAATCAGAATGTGGGACGCAGAAAGAAATATCCATGGAAAAGAGTATGCACAGACGACATTGAAACAGCACATACTATCTCTCATTCCATCACTGTATTTACTGGTCCGATATATTACCTTATGAATTTATGTCCTTTGTGCCTGTCTTGCCATCCTTGATTAATTTTATGTCACCATGCTTGGTGGAGTGTGGTGTGTACAGTGATTAAAGTGCTTTGGGTTTATGGCATTTGTCTTTTTAAATGAACAGAACAGCACAACAGTATATACTTGTGTGTGTGCATGTGTGTATACACAAATATCTCTGGGACTGGAAGATAAAACTGTAATATAATTTGAATAATCACAGTTCTTTTTATGCATACATCTGCATGTATCATCACTATGTAAATGGCATTTTCTATAAGTACATACTTAATTTCTGTTATCATCTCTTCTACAACAAAACGTTCGTCAGAATTCTAAGTGAGTAAGGAGCACAAAATATTCTACATGGGTATCATTTATGAGTCTGGTTACAATAAATAGGCAGAACAGTCACTGAATTGGGAGTTTACTTTTGTATTTCAAAAACAAAAGAGTTATACTGATATCATACTTCCGAAAACTTTCCCTCCATAATATTTTTAAAAACAAGCTATAAACTGCCATGTTTTAAGACAGCCTCAGCTGTCACCTTTGACTTGAGAATAACTGAGAAGAGATGGCCTATATTAAAAATTCAACATTATACTGGAAAACTGCATCCATGTGGTAAGACGATTTTTACAACTGATTTTCTTTTTCAATAAGGCAGGCAGGGCAGAGTCTCCCTGAACTTCTACTGTTCACCCAGGCAATTCGCTAGAGGAGGTAAAGCAGCATGCTGGTTTATGAGAACAGCGACATGCCTTAAAATGTGTATCTTTTTTCATCCCTCAAAATAACAGTGGTATAATTTCTCTTCTAGGACAGACTTGAAAAGAACAGTTCACACATATTTTTCATTTATTTGATTTGTGTGTGTGTATGTGGGGGGGAACTTGACGGAACTGGGACTTGAACTCAGGACCTGGGTGATGTCCTTGAGCATTTCCATTCAAGGCTACTATTCTACTACTTCTGCCTCAGCGCTACTTTTGGCCTTTTGGTGGTTAACTAGAGATAAGAATCTCATGGACTTTCTTGCCCAATCTGGATTTGAATCATGATCGTACCTCTCAGAATAGTTAGAATTATAGGCATGAGCAACTAGCACCTTTCAGTTCACGAATTTTGGATTCCTCTCAGAATGTCAACGGTAAGGTTTGACTTGGATTGTGTTAAGAAAAACAAAAATGAAAAGAAGTATATACAGTCTTTGTGTGGGTGTGTGTATGTTCATATTTCTGTCTCATAACTGAAGAAATACGGAATTAGAAACTATAGAAAGTTTGCTATAACCATGGGCTATTTTGATTGTGCAAAATTGCCCCAAATAGATAATTTTCTTCTTACCATACAAGGCCCTCTGTTTTAGTCACTTGTCCCAAGCTGTCCTGCAGCTGCTGGTGGAAGGGCAGGGGTTTTAATTGGCCTCTCTGATGTCCCCAAGGAGGGAGAGCTCTGATTACACTCTTCACATGATAGCAAGATATACTTTTGTTCTCATTTTCACATAAATTGAGATTTTTGTTTTGTTTTGATTCCTTAGGTGTGGTCTTCCGATTTGCTTTTTTAGCAGGGAAAAATAAATTACAAAACACTTCAGAACTGAGATTACTTGACAATAAATTTTGGTTACTATAGCTTTTTTTTAAGTAGAAAAAAATTGGTAATAAGAAGTCACAAAGAGGCCAGAAAATTGCAAGCAATTGGGTTCAAGTTCAGTGAAAGACAGAGTTATTTATTGCTCTTGTGTGTTTTATTGCTATTGACTTAACTTATATACCAAGCCTGCTAGATAATGTCCTTGGTTGGGGATGTCTTTCGAAGACCAAGTTCTTATAATTTAAATTCTTTTAACCTTGCTTAGTTCTTGGCAGTGGTGTTTCATGTAGAAAAATAAACATGCCTAATATACTAACCATGTAAATTTCAATATTCATCTTTACATTTGAGAATATCCATATTCTAAATCAGTATTCCTATAGGCCTGGAATACAAAGTATTGAAAACTGAGAAAGTACATAGTGAATACAAATTCCTCTAAGGTGAAACACAGGTTTCATTCAAGTAGGATTTGTTTGGGGAAGTTTTTGTTACTAGATTGGTAATGGGTTTTGAGTAAGCTCCCAGAGTGTGAAGATATATAAGGTAGTGACATTACTAGGCAAGAACCATTCCACCATGTCTTTAACTACAGTAAGTCTCAGTCACTTCTCACTTTACAGCCACAGCATGGAAGGCCCAGGGTACCTTGCTATTTGTTAACCTGTAAATGGTGGCTGTGATATCCACAAATGAAGCTGAAATGTCAGGTACTGGTAAAGACAGAGACTCTTGTGTCAGAATAATCTTCCCATAGATGATACTTATAAGAAGGCATTGATGAAGGAGAAAAAGCTGGCAGAAACCAAAAGAAATCTGCTCCTTGACATAATGGAACTGTGCTGAATAAGATTTACATTCAGATGACTAGCTAGTTTTGAGGAGACCGGCCACCCTGAGTGGTGGGAAATGACTGAATAATACAGTCTCACTGTCTTGAATGTCACAGGCCGAGTCCGGTAGTACTAAGAAATTCAGGTAAGATATTTCCAAAAGGGAGGGACCTAGCAAGTTAAGTCAGTAATTTGTCTGTTAGAATGAAGACAAAACTGTTCAGAGGAAAATAACAGAATCCAGATGCTCTACAACATACTATATAATGTCCAACATAAAACTAAGAATTGGTGACATGGGCAGGAACAAAATGTAAACCAAAGTCAAAAAGTAATCAAGGAAAATATTAAGGTAATGTAAATATTAGGGAACAGAAAATTTAAGCAGTTATTATAAATAGAATTAGAGAATAAAAATTGTAAAAGTGAACCGAACACATTCTATGAAGCCATCATAACCCTCATCCCAAAACCAGGCAGGGACTCATCAAAGAAAGAGAACTATAGACCCATTTCTTTGATGAACATTGATGCAAAATTTCTCAACAAAATTTTGGCCAATCGACTTCAACAATTCATCCAAAAAATCATACACCATGATCAAACAGGATTCATTTCAGGGATGCAAAGCTGGTTCAATATACGCAAATCAATTAATATTATTCATCACATCAACAGGAGCAAGAATAAGAACCACATGGTTATCTCAATAGATGCAGAAAAAGCATTTGACAAGATCCAACACCCCTTTATGATGAAGGTTCTGGAAAAATTAGGAATCCATGGATCATTCCTCAATACAGTAAAGGCTGTATATGACAAACCTACAGCCAGCATTATACTCAATGGTGAAAAACTAAAGCCATTTCCTCTTAACTCAGGAACAAGACAAGGATGCCCACTCTCTCCACTTCTCTTCAATCTAGTATTAGAATGCCTAGCTACAGCAATAAGACAAGATGCAGACATAAAGGGGATCCAAATAGGGAAAGAAGAAATAAAACTCTCCCTCTTTGCAGATGACATGATCTTGTATTTAAAGAATCCCATAGACTCCACTCCCAAATTACTCAAGCTGATTCAAAACTTTGGCAAAGTAGCAGGTTATAAAATTAACCCCCAAAAATCAATGGCTTTTCTATATGCCAACAATGAGAAAAGTGTGGCTGAAATTATGAAAGCAACTCCATTTGTAATAGCCCCACAAAAAATAAAATACCTAGGAATTAACTTAACCAAAGAACTGAAGGACCTCTATGATGAAAACTTTAAAATCTTGAAAAAGGAAATCAACACAGAACTTAAAAAATGGCAAAACCTCCCATGCTCCTGGATTGGCAAGATTAACATCGTGAAAATGGCAATACTTCCCAAGGCTATCTACAAATTCAACGCGATACCTATCAAAATTCCACCCTCATTCTTCAAGGAAATAGAAGAGGCAATCCAAAAATTCATATGGAACAATAAAAGACCCCGAATAGCAAAAACGCTCCTCAACGGAAAGAACACTGCTGGAGGAATATCAATACCAAATTTCAAACTCTACTATAAAGCCATAGTAATCAAAACAGCTTGGTATTGGCATAAGAACAGACCTCAGGACCAATGGAATAGAATTGAAAACCCAGAAATGAACCTACAGACCTATAGCCATCTAATCTTCGATAAGGAAGCTAAAACAATAGAATGGAAGAAAGACAGCCTCTTCAGTAAATGGTGCTGGCAAAATTGGCTAACTACATGTAGAAAACTAAAGCTAGATTCTTATATATCACCCTGCACCAGAATCAACTCCAAATGGATCAAAGACCTTGAACTCAAAGCAGACACTCTGAAAACATTACAGGATGGAATAGGAGAAACCCTAGGTCTCCTTGGCTCAGGCCGAAATTTTCTGAATAGAGACCCGGAAGCACAACAAATCAAAGAAAGGTTGGACAAATGGGATTGCGTAAGGTTGCAGAGCTTCTGCAGGGCAAATGACATAGCTAGCAAGATCAATAGAAAGCCCACCGATTGGGAGAAGATCTTTACTAGCCATACAACGGACAAGGGTCTCATATCTAAAATATACTTGGAACTCAAAAAAATTAAACCACCCAACAACAAATCCTCAAAGAAACAACTGCCCAATAAATAAGTGGGCGAAAGACTTAAAGAGAAGCTTCTCTGAAGAAGAAAGAAGGATGGCCAATAGACACATGAAGAAATGTTCAACATCCCTAGCCATAAAAGAAATGCAAATCAAAACAACATTGAGATATCACCTCACTCCAGTTAGAACAGCAAAAATCAAGAACTCTAACAACAACAGATGCTGGAGGGGATGTGGACAGGACGGAACCTTACTTCATTGTTGGTGGGAATGTAAACTTGTTCAACCACTTTGGAAAGCAGTATGGAGGTTCCTCAAAAGTCTTCACATAGATCTCCCCTATGATCCAGCAATCCCACTTTTGGGCATTTACCCAAATGTCTACAAACAAGACCACACTAAAGCTACCAGCACAACTATGTTTATTGCAGCATTATTTACCATAGCTAAGATATGGAACCAACCCAGATGCCCCTCAGTAGATGAATGGATCAAGAAAATGTGGTATATATACACAATGGAATTCTATGCCTCCATCAGAAAGAATGACATTTCCCCATTTGTTAGGAAATGGAAAGGTTTGGAAAAAATTATATTAAGTGAAGTAAGCCAGGCCCAAAGAAGCATAGGTCCCATGGTTTCCCTTATTTGCAATATCTAGTATAGGTATAAGTCAAGCGGAAAAGCTCAGATAATGTGATGTTAGGAAAATGAAACCTTAAATATGTATTTTAATGTTTTCGTTTCTTTCAGGCATGTGTTTCTAACGCATTTATAAGATTATTTCTTTGTTGCTTTGTATGTCCCTCCCCCACAGTGTAACCCCCGCTTTCACTATATTTGATGTCAGTATAACATGTGGAGGAGATGGGGACAAACAAGTCGTTTAAGGATTCAGGTGGACCTGTTGCAACAATGAGAAGTACAAAATGTCATGTCAAAACTAACTTTACAATGTCGTGTGGGGGGGGAGGGGGGTATAATTGGGTGGGGGGAGGGGGGAGGCTGGGAAGGGAGGTGAAGGGTAAACAAAGGAGGAGGCTGCAATGCTTGGTAAGAAATGTATGCATTGTCCTGCCCATGTAATTGTAGCCCCTCTGTACAGTATGTTCTCAAATAAAATAAAATAAAATAAAATTTTAAAAAAAAATTGTATAAGTGAATAACAGAATTTCCCAATTTAAAAAACAGGTAATTCTAGAATGAAAAATATATTATCTAAAATGGAAAATTCAGATAACAGAATAATACTTTGGAGATGCCAAAAGGAATGAAAGAAAAATGAAAATTATAACATCTGAAAAACATACAATAAAGGTTGAGAAAAGAAAAAAAGAGGGTCAGTGTTCGTAGGAGAACACTATATAAGCAACCTTCATGCAAATGGATGCCAAGAAATAGAAGAGGGAGAAGATGGGAAGAAAAATGTCTGAAGAAACACTGGTGGACAATTTTCCAAATTTTATTTAAAAGAATTAACTTCAGAGCCAATAATTCAGAAAAATAAATAAATGATGAGGACAATCATATATATCATACTCAAAACTGCTAAAATCTAAGAATAAAGGAAAAATGTTAGCCAGGTACTAGTGGGTCACGCCTGTAATCTTAGCTACTCAGGAGGCTGAGCTCTGAGGATCATGATTCAAAGCCAGCCCGGGCAGGAAAGTCCATGAGACCCTTATCTCTAATAAACCACCAGCAAACTGGAAGTGGCGCTGTGGCTCAAGTGGTAGGGCGCTAGCCTTGAGCTAAAGAGCTGAGGGACAGCTCCCAGGCCCAGGGTTCAAGCCCCACAACAACAAAATAAAAAAGAAAAAAAGAAAAAAAGAAAGAAAGAAAGAAAAGAAAAGAAAAAAGAAAAATGTTGAAATGAGAGACAAACAAGTACATTACATAAAAAGGAACAAAGAAATGCCACTTGACTTCTCATCAGAAGAGGATAGAACTTAGAAAGCAAAATAACTCCAGCATATTTTTAAGTGCTGAGAGAAAATTTACTGTTCCCTTAGAATTCTGTATCTACATCTCTGAAAAATGCTGCCCCAAAATAGTCATTTTTAACATAAGTAGCCATTTCACCACCAGTACAGGTAGATGTATAGAAGCTTTCTGGGTTGAGAATGATACCAGATAGAAACCTGGAATTTTATAAAAATAATGAAGAGGGTCTGAAATGTTAACACATGAGTAAAAATAAAAAGACTACAGCTTTAGTCACTCTTTAGTTATCAGGTAATGGATTGTTTAACTTAAAACCCTAGTAAGGTATAGCATATCAATATGAAACCCTTTTATTTGCAGGGAATATGTTTCAAGACCTTCAGTGGACACCATAAAGCATAGATAGTACTGCACCCTGTGTGTACACGTTGCTCCTATATACTTAAAATAAATTTAACTTAAAATAGAAAGACTAATAAAATAGGATGATTATAACAACTGTATTATATCACAGTATATAACAATATACAACAAAAGTTCTTAGAGTATCTACATTATAGAAGATTCATTCTTACTATATATAGATCTAAACAACCTCAGTGCATATTTTGTTTTCTCTCCCCAAGTAAGGAACTTTTACCTTTTCACTTCAAGGAGATACTTTACAACTTAACTTTGGCATATTGGGATGACCAGCATTATGTCTCTGGTACTGGTGGTGCCATTATTAAATAAAATAAGGGCTACCTGAATGTAGTATTGTGGTAGGATAGAAGTCAATCTGGTAACTGAGATGACTACCATCAGGTAGCATATAAAGGATGGAAACACTGAATAGAAACATGGTTCATGTTCCAGGAGGGATGATAGGAGATTTTATCATACTATACAGAAGAATGCAAGACTTAAAACTTATTAGTTATTTCTGAAATATTCCATTAAACATTTGTGGAACACAAATGTCGACCTTGGGTAACTGGATAATGTAGGACATTATACTAAATATAAACCATCGACAACAAATTAAGAAAGTGTACTGTAATCTCCACATTAGAGAATAATCAACTACAAACCAATAGGCTAAATGGGCTCAATTGCCTGATTTGTAATTAAAGTTTTACTGTAATATACCCACGTCACTCATTGGCATATTGTCTATGGTTACTTTTGTACTATCATGGCAAAATTAAATAAGAGAACTGAGATTAAGAGTGATTTAGCCCACAAAGATAAAATATTTCATATTTATCCCTTTAAAGGAAAAGTTTTTCTGTTAATCCTTGAATGTCCCTTGATCAGTCTCATTAATTACAGATTTTTTTTAAATTTATTTTTTGGTGTCCAAGAGATGTAGGCTAGTTTCTTTCTAAGTCTCTTTCAATTTGGGATAAAGGGCTTCAACTTCTACTGAACACTCACTCCCCAAGATTGGGGGCAAAATAAATACTGCCCCGGCCCCAACAAAAACAAATAGGCATGAGTACCACACGGCCATCCTGGGATGCAGTCCAGGTGTTAGTTACATGTTCTCATTGTCACTTCACTTCTGTTGTTCCTTCCTGGCTGGCTGCCCTGTAGGTATCAAGTGCCATCACCAGGCAGACCAAGACAATATCCAGAGATAAAGCAGCACCCACACCTGCACAAGGCCAGATCCACTTAACAAATCTCTTGATATCCTTACACTTCCCCCAATGGTTCTGCTTCTCTGATTTAATCCCAACTAAGACAAACAGAAAAAAATGTCAAAAGCTGAAGTTGTTTCTTTGAAAAGATTAATTCTAGACAAGCCCCCTAACAAGAGTGTTAATGAACAAGGTGCACTGTACTCAAAAACTGACATGTTGAATTGAACCCATTGTACAACTATTTAAAAGTAATAAAAAATTAAAAAGAAAAAGAAAATATTGAAATTCATCATGTTGACACAAGGAAACTCAATGACAACCCTTGAACAACAGGGGTATAGGAGGACCAGCAACAGATAAGGTTAATCTGACTAAATTACAATAAATGTACATTGCCAGGAGCTGGTGACTCATAACTGTAATTCTGGCTATTCAGGAGACTAAGCTCTAAGGATTTCAGTTCAAAGCCAGCCCAGTCTCAGGAAAGTCTGTGAGGCTCTTATGTACAATTACCCATCAAAAAAGCCAGAAATGGTGCTCTACTCAATTGGTGGAGCACCAGTTGAGTAAAAAAGCTAAGAAGCAGCACCTGGACCCTGAGTTCAAGACCTAATACCAGCGCGCACGCACACGCACACACATATATGGGCACACACACAGAGAAACAATACATATACATATTAATTACTATAGTAAATAGCTTTGCACAATTAATATATACTGAAAAAAATGAATCACAGGAAAATTAAAACAGATCTGTTGGGGGACATGAGGGACAGGTATCAGTGGGAGGGGGAGGCAATGGAGGGAAAATGAGGGTGAATATGTCTAAGTACTTAATATGCAAGCATGAATACAGAACAACGAGATATTGAAACAAGAAGGGGGAGGGGAATGAATGAGAGACAGGGGAGGGTTGGTAGAAGTACATGGTATGTCTATATAGAAATGCCACAATGAGTATGGATGGTCCTCAAAAGACTCCACATAGAGCTCCCCTATGACCCAGCAATCCCACTTTTGGGCATTTACCCAAATGATCACAAACAAGACCATACTAAAGCTACCAGCACAACTATGTTTATTGCAGCATTAGTTACCATAGCTAAGATATGGAACCAACCCAGATGCCCCTCAGTAGATGAATGGATCTAGAAAATGTGGTGTATATACACAATGGAATTCTATGCCTCCATCAGAAAGAATGACATTGCCCCATTTGTTAGGAAATGGAAAGACTTGGAAAAAATTATATTAAGTGAAGTAAGCCAGGTGCAAAGAAACACAGGCCCCATGGTTTCCCTTATTTGCAATAACTAGTATGTGTCTGAGACAAGCAGAAACGGTCAGATAAGTTGATGTTAGGTGAAATGAAACCCAAGGTAAGGACTCAAATGGTTTTTCTTTCTTGCTATTGTTTCTAACATATTTATACGATGATTTCTTTGTTGCTTTGTATATTCCTCTCCCACAGTATAACCCTGTTTTCACTCTATTTGATGTTGGTATAATTTGTGGAGGGGAAGGAAAAAAACAAATTGTTTAAATAGGGATACAGATTGACCCATTGCAACAATGAAATGTACAAGACGCTATGTCAAAAAACGAACTTTACAATTTAGGTGGGGTGGGGGGCTGGCAGGGAGTAGCTGAGGAGGTGGGGGGGAAAGGGATGGTAGGGGAAAAACAAAGTAGGAGGCAACAATGCTTGATAAGAAATGTACTCATTACCTTGCTTATGTAACTGTAACCCCTCTGTACAGTATTTTCACAATAAAAAAACAATTAAAATAAAAAAGAAATGCCACAATGAAAACCTCTTGCACAATGTGTTAATAAAAAAACTTAAACTATTAGCAACATTAACAATTAAAGGTGACTATCCTATAGGTATTACAGAATTGTTAAGTGTATGATGGACGTCTGTATGGCAATGTAGAATACTGTTTAGAAAGTGATAGCCTCATGTGTTTCTGGCAGTATTATTTATAGTAGCTCCACACTGGAAAAGACTCAAATGCCCATTTGCAACAAAATGGATGCTATATCAATCATATATGTTCATATAACCAAATACTAGTCTCTGGTTAACATCAATGAACTATTAATAGGTATAATGTGTAGATCTCAAAAACATCATTCTGAGATAAAACTAACCTCCTCAAACAATCAGAGTATACAGTTTCAATTTTATGCAGATCAAAAAACAGGAAAAATTAATCTATGGTGATAGAAAGCTAAGCAATGATTGCTAAAGGAGTTGGAGACTGCATGAAGGAACAATATGGAGTGATGAGTATGTTCTTTATCATGCCTGAGGTGCTGTTTTTATGAATGTATACATTCATCAAAATTCATGTAACTGTACACTTAAGATCTATGCGTTACCCATTATACATAGTTTTGCTCACATAAGAATTAAGGTATGTGATGCTAAGCGAAATGAACCCCAAGATAGGGACACAACAAGTTTTATCTTTGTTGCTGTTGTTTTTAATGTACTGATAATGTACTGTGTGATTTTTGTTGTTGTTGTTTCTTTTGGATGTTCTTCCTCCATGGTACAACCCCTGTTTTCACTGTATTTGACTCTAGTGCTATGCATCTTGTATATACACTTTTCTAATTTGGGGAGGGGAAGGGAAATAACAAAATGCTGAAATAAGGATACAGGTTAACCCATTGTAACAATGAGATGTACAAGACACTATGTTGAAACAAACTTTACAGCTTCAAGGAGGGGGTGTGGAGGAAAAAGTTGGGGAAGTGGGGAGGGAAGGGATAGTAGAGGAAAAACAAAGGAGGGGGTAACAATACTTGACAAGAAATGTACTCATTACCTTACTCATGTAACTGTAACCCCTTTGTACAGTATCTTTACAATAAAACAATATACATTAAAAATGAATTAAGGTATATTGATTTAAAAACATAAGCTTTCTGCATGCTTCAAGAATACAGATGAAGTTCTGGGTGCTGGTAGCTCACGCCTATAATCCTAGCTACTCAGGGGGCTGAGATCTGAAGATCGAGGTTCTAGCCTGGCAGGAAAGTCCACGAGGCTCTTATCTCCAATTAATCACCAGAAAACTGCAAGTAGTGCTGTGGCTCAAATGGTAGAGCACTAGCCTTGACAAAAAAGCTCAGGGCAAGTGCCTAAGCCCTGACTTCAAGCCCCATGAACAACAACAACAAAAGAATACAGATGAAGGAACTTCCTTTTCCTTGGCTAATTTCCACTAATTTTTTGCCTTCTACCCAGCTCACATGTATCCTTAATGATGTCCTATAGTAACACCCTCAGGGACCCCTGATAATATATCTGTCATGTCTGCTCAAGGTACAAAGCACTCCATCACTTTGGAAAGTATGGAAATTACCATCAGAGTTAAGTACAACTTTTTCCTCTGTCACTGGCTGCACTGGGGCATCTCAGATAGGAGTGGACCAGCTCATTGTGTATTTATCATGTTCAGCCCAAAGAAAGGTTTCATTAACAGCCTTCACAGCAAAGGGTTAACAGTATGGGTGCAGAAGGAATCATTCATACTAAGAAATAATTCACCCTTAAACACTTACCAGAAAGGGTGAGATTTTGTTCCTGTTCCAGTCTGTGGGCTGTGACAGAAATCACCCAGCTTTAATGGACCATCTACAACCCTGATTTTCCTCAGTCTGTTTGCAGTACGTGACTTTTTGCCTCACACCCTAAATTTTAAAATAGACCCTAAAAAGGGAAGATAATCTAAATAAAGAAAATATGTTAGGTAACCAATTTCTACATTTTCCAACACCATGTAGAGCATGGTAATAAGACAAATCCCAAGGGGATGATTACAACCAATCAACAGTATAAGGAATTCATTCTCCCTTTACTTCTAGTTTGCTCACTAGAAAACAGAAGCAAATTTGATTTCAAAAACAAAAACATAAAACCCTCCAAAACAGACCTACCAATCAAAGAGGAATCCTTAGTGACATCCACATTGTATGAAAAAACAAAACTTTACAATAGGAGCTTTAAGGCATTCAGTTTGGTGTTTCAGGGATGTCAACCAGGGACATTGCCTAAGATCTTTGGACACTGAGTAATGGGTTAAAGAAAGCTAGCAATGAAATCGGGTATTTATGGAAGGAATGCCTTTAAATCCTCAATATGAAGAAGGTCTAAGCAACCAAAGAGGCAAGAGATAAAAGTCAGGTATTTACCTAAGTACAGATAAGAAAGGGTGTTTGTGTGAACTTTTAGGCAGTCATTTTACATACTTGTCCTGTTGGGTCTGCTCTACCATCATGCCATCAAAAGACAGGGTGTTATCTACTTTTTTCTTCAGCCTGGCTTTAGAGGGATGCTTAGTTATAGCCTGTCATGGTCTGCTCAGGAAATAATATAGCTTCACTATTTGAAAAGTATTATAATCTTTATGGACCTGAACTTACTTTTTTGAGAAATTGAATACAAGTATTCTGTCATTCATACTATTTATATTAAGTAATCAGAATTCTTCATTTTTGATATCTTCATATAGTATTGGGCTATCATGTGAAAATAGTGAATTTAATTAAAATATCTTTGTAAGGAAGGCAAAAAGACAAAAAGAATAGAGTAGTGTTATCTTTTCTACTGTTTGTAGTTTTCTATAAATAAGGTTCTTTATAGAAACAGCCTGTTTTAAAAAAAATAAAGCAACCAGGTGCCAGTGGCTCATGTGTTTTCCTAGCTACTAAGGAGGGTGAGATCTGAGAATCACAGTTTCAAGTCAGACTGAGCAGGAAAATCTGGGAGACTCTTATCTCTAATTAATCACCAAATAACTGGAAGTGAAGCTGTGGCTAAAGTGGTAGAGTGCTAGCCATGAGCAAAAAAAATTTAAGGATAGTAGCCTGAACCTCAGTTCAAGCCCCAAGGACTGATAAAAATAGAAACAAATAAAACAAACTCAAAGAGGTACAAAAACCCAAATATACTTTTTTGCATTTATGCAACATAATCAAAGTTAAGCAAATAACATACAAATCCAACCCAGCCTGTAGGGCCAACTTAAATTCTCCCTACCTGTAAAACTCTGCAAGTATTCTAGCTCAAATAGACACATTCAGGCTACCTGTGAATATCTGTAACATTTCTAGTTTGTACTGAAAAATCTATAAATCTAGCTGGTATTTTACTTGCCCATCCTTTAATTGGGATATGTTGACTGTGCAAACATGTACATAAACCAAACAGTTCACAACATCAGTGACCATCTATCAGTTTTCTTTTCCTATTCCCCAGAACATCAGAACAACAGTGGCTCACAAAATTTAATAGTTTTTATGAATTAAAGAAGGTCATGGTGATGCCAATAATTGGACACATAAAATATGAAATCCAGTAAGAGTTCGGCGCCTGTGTTTTTTATGCAAGATAGAAAAGTGAAGGAAAGTGTTAGGAAGACTTGGGTAAGAATAATATTCTCAAATAGAGACATCTTTTAAATATAATTTTCTTCCTTCTTTCATCTCTTTTCTGACTTCCTCAAAGGGAAGGTAAAGGCTCAAACTGTTTCCATGCTCCTGGCTTTGGAATTATCTTAAGCTTAATGAATAACATTCAACTGGTCTCAATCCCAACCCAGCATGACTACCAAAATACATAATCAACCACTGCCATCATTATGAATCATCCCTTTTGTTACCCACTGAAGCCTAGATTCAGTTCTTTGGTATACTTCTGATCGTGTCCAGCTGAAAGAGACTCCAAAGGGCCACCCAAACACCTGTGGACCAATATAGATTGTGTCTTTCTAAATATTTGTTCATTTCTTCAAAGTTAGTCTGATTTGTGACAAGTGAATTATCATATTCCTTTAAAAGCTTTTAAATTCCTGTATCACTTTAGTAATGTCCATTTATGATTTTTATAATCTGTGTCTACTTTTTTCTTCTCATCATTCTAGCTGATATTTTTCATTATTTAAAAAAGCTGACTTCAGGGTTAATGTCTTTTCTCAAGTTGTTCTTTTTTCAATTTCAATCATTTCTAATCTTTATTAGATTAGATTAGATTAGGGTCTGGTCGTGGGGCCTGAACTCTGGGCCTGGGCGCTGTCCCTCAGCAATTCAGCTCAAGGCTAGCACTTTACCACTTGAGCCATAGCACTACTTCTGGCTTTTTTTATTTTTTGCTTATGTGGTGCTGAGGACTCAAACCCAGGGCTTCATGCATGCAAGGCAAGCACTCTACCACTGAGCTACCTTCCCAGCCCTTCTAATCTTTATTATACCATGATTTCTGCTTGTTTTCTTTTTATTCTCCTCCTTGTAGTATCTTGTGTAGAAGCTTAAGTTACTGACCACTTAAGTCTCCTTAAGAATCTCTTTGAGAATAACTTTTTTTTTTTTTAAGTCTTTAAGCCAGGCACTGGTAGTTCATGCCTCTAACCTTACCTCAAGAGCCTGAAACCTGGAGGATCACAGTTTGGAGCTGGGCTGGGCAGAAAAATCCATGAGACTCCATGTCTAAAATAACCATCAAAAAGCCAGGCCAGAGGAATGACTGAAATGGTAGCATGCCAGTGGAGTAAGCATAGGACCCTGAGTTCAAATCTCAGTTAAAAAAATTCTCTAATATATTAGTGCTTAAACACATTAGTAAAAAAATTCTCTAATATATTAGTGCTTAAACACATTAGTTAAATTCATATGTTATAAAACAATTTAATTATGGAATCTTAATGAGGAGAAAAATCAAACATTATATATGTATCTACCTGCCCTTTTACATTTTCCTTATAGTTTTATTCATGTCTTTGTCTGTATTCAAGTTACTATTAGTGTCGTTTTCTTTTGACCTAAAGAATATCCTTTAGCTTTTCATTATCTTTAAGTAGTTGTACAAAGGAGTTGCCATTTAATAGAGCAGTTTATGAATACCATAGCATCTTGATCAATGCCACCCCTTTCAACATTCTCACCAGTCTCTCTCTAGCTTTTCTCATACAGATAGAAAGTGAAGGAAAGTGCTAGGAAGACTTAGGTAAGAATAAAGAATAAAATCTGCTCAGCAAAAATTCTGAGTCTCTGTGTCTTGGAACATCTTCATTTAGCCTTTTCTATTGATAACTAGCTTTGCTGGAAAACAGGTTGCTATTTTGTTTTTATCTTTGTTTTGTATGAGGCTCTGTCTACTATGATGAGTCAAAATATCAGTTCTTTGTACTTATACTATGTGTGTGTGTGCGCGCATGTGCACGCATGCACTCATGCATACCTGTACTGGAACTTGAACTCAGGGCCTCTCATTCTCACCCACCTTTTTTATTCACAGCTGGTAGTCTACCACTTGAGCCATACTTCCAGTCTAGCATTTTGTCAATTAATTGGAGATAGCATCTGCATACTTTTATGCCCAGGCTAGCTTAGAACTGGGATTCTCAGATCCTCCTGAATAGCCTCCTAAATAGCTAAGATTACTAGTGTGAGTCACTGGCCTCCAGTGATTTATCTTACTTTTAATATCTTTAACTTCTTGGTCAGTAGAATACCATTCTTTTTAAAAAATCATATTTCTATTAGGTAGTTGTACAAAAAATTACCATTCAACAAATCAGTTTATAAATATAATGCATCTTGATAGGTATCTTTTCTTTCACCTTCCTCCCAATCCAACTGCTCTCTTCAATTTTCATACTTCCACAGGATATATATTGAAAATTATGACTGAATTCTTCACCCCTTTCTCTCTTCCTTCATCTACATCTCTTCTGTAGGCTCCCCTCTCCCCCCACATACCTTTTAAGGATCAGTTCCTTGATATTCATTTCTTGGGACTATTAGTTTTGTTAAGGAATTACATTATTTGTATTCTCCCTTGCAAATACCAAATTTTAGTAAATATGTATACTTGTATACTTGTGTACAATTCTGCAGGTGTTTACAGGTATCTTTATAAATCAGATCTAGCTTCGATGTATGAGAGAAAACATATGTCCTTTGTCTCTCTGAGCCTGACTTATTTCACTTCACTTTTTCCAGGTCCTGCCCCTTAATATAATTCCTCCTAATGGATGAATAAAATTCCACTGTGTATACATACTACATTTTCTTATAGAATAACTTTCTTTAGCAAGACTGAAGGTTTTCAATCCTTATTTCTTCAGATGTTTGTCTCCTTTTCTCTTTTCTTTTTCTTTTTGAGGTACCAGTAGAAATATTAGTATGTTTGAAGTAATGTAGTTCTCTGAGATTCCCATTTTTTTTTATCATAGCTTTCAAGTTGGCTAATTCTTATTTCTTTCCAGACCTATTATTTCTGTTGACATCTTAAATACTGTCCTAAGTCTCTCTGCAGTGAATCTTTCATATCAGTTATTTTATTTTTGAACTCAAATTTCCATTTCAGTCAACGTTTTTTATTTTGCT
This sequence comes from Dipodomys merriami, assembly GCF_024711535.1. NCBI lineage: Eukaryota > Metazoa > Chordata > Mammalia > Rodentia > Heteromyidae > Dipodomys > Dipodomys merriami. The sequence goes on from NW_027202270.1 coordinate 77,720,880, forward strand.
TCTATAGTTTTTGAGTCACTGTTGTACTTTAATTTTTAAAAATCATCATTCCTTAATTAAAAAATTGATATCCTAATAGTTGGTTTAAAGACTGTATACTACAGTTTTTCTTAGCTTTTTACCCCGATTATGGCTACTTCCAGTTAATTTGAATGTTTCAAACATTTTGGAATATAGTACAGTGGTTGTGGATCCTTTTTTCTTTTCCTTGAGCACTATTATTTTATTTTATTTAAAAATTGCCAAGACTAAATCTGTAGAATCTGTTTTATGGTATTTTCCTCCATGACTTTTTCCACTCAGGTTTTTCTGTTTTTGCTATTGTTCTTCTTTCTTCTTCCTTCTCCATCTTCTTTCTTCTTCTTCCTCTTCTTCCTCCTCTTCTGTTTTAAAATGTTAAGGCTTGGAATATTCTTCAACAGTTTAATGCTCATCTTTGACTGGTCTGAACTTATCTACAAACATCTCAAATAAGTAAGAACTTACTACAGTAAGAACAAAGGAGGAACACAAAGGCAATATTGCCTATGTACCTCTGATCATATAAGGTAATATTTATAGAAATGAACTCCAGAAATGAAAACAAGAGTTTTTTCTTTGTTTTTGTTTTCTTTTTTGTCTTGTTTGTTCCTTTATCTGCCGTGGGGGTGGGGGCACAGATATGGAAGGACAAAGGATGAACAAATACAGCCATGGTATTCACCAGGCACTATATTAAAAATAAACTATATAACTTATGGGTGGGGACAGGAGGAAAAAACTGGGAGAAAGCATAGGAAAGAGTGGCATTGTCCAAAAAGAAATGTACTCTTTAGCTGACTTATGTAACTGTAACCCCTCTGTATATAACCTTTATAATAATAAGAAAATCTAAGTAAATAAACAGTTCTCTTCTCCAGCAAAAAGAAAAGAAAAGAAAGAAACAACTTCTATTGCCTGACAAAGGATTTGCTATTCTGTGTGTAACAGTGTTTACATCTACCTAGGCTTTTATTTTCTACTGGTTTCTCTTGTTCTTCCTTCTGTTTTTATACGTAGTTTCAGAATCAGCCATGGAGGAATGGACAGCTTGGGTTTTCCCAGGTCTCTTATAAGCAAGTTGTAGAGGCTTATTTAAGTCATCTATGATCATCTTGCCTCCCAGGTCTCAGTATTAAATCTCTGGCTTATCTCTAGGTGTATACTGCTTACCCTGAACCGGTGAGCACTCTCAGTGTAGCTGAGCTCCTGCTATTCTCATTCATTTGCCAATACCACTGTTGCTGACTATGCTATCATTTTCTGTGCTCTGCTCCAAATCAAATCTTCCAAGGAAGCTGATGGTTTTCCAGAGCTGGGAATGGCAGCAACTCCAGACACAAAGGCTACCAACACCCACTGCTCTTGTACAAGTCGATGAGATTTTCATGAGCAATCATTTTTCAACTTTGTAGGCACCTCTGGTCAACTTCCAAAGCCCTCATATGATTGCATTTGAGAATTTTGCTCACTTTTACCACTCTTTTTATGTAGAGAATTTGCTAAGCTATTCCCTCTACCATACTGAAGGATCTGCCCACAAACTTACTGAGTTTACACAAAGAAGTATAAATATTATGAAATATAAAAATATAATTTGTGTTAACTGGTTTAGAAAATCGTATTTTCATTTTTCCTCCCTTTTCTGGATTGTACAGCTCTTACTGATTTTTTTTCTTGTTCTAATCAAATATCAAGTCCATCTTATCAAAGTAAAACAAATAATCAGACAGAGGTTAACTGAAATAGATTACAATTAGCTGTAGAATACAATCTGTGGAATAAAAAGATCTATTTTTCACTCTTTCTTGTACTTTAAAGACTAAGCAAAGTGATTTTCTACAAGGTAAAAGAGAAAAACAAGGGAGGGGCAAAAAAAGCAGCAATAAAACCATAAGCTTTTAGTCATATGCTACAAGAAAAAAAAAATAACCTTCCATCAATAAAATCTTGAAGCCAAAAATATTAAGAACAGGAAACTCAAAAGAACTAAATAAGCCAGGCAGCCACTCCCCAATACCAAACAAAGTCATTTAATACGTGGTGTTTATTTAGTGCCCACAATTCCAAAAATTATCTCCTAGATTCAGCCAGTAACATATGTTCATGGTAACTTACTAAATTCGGTATTTTTCAAATACTCAACACCACCTGCAACTTCATTAATATTGCCACAGAGAAAAAAGAACAACTACTCATATACAACAGAGTTGTTCTACCCAGCTAAATGAAATTTAATGAATTTGGTCTATTCCCCACTCTCCTCTTTCTCCACTACACCTTTTGGCTTCAAGGTCCAAGATCACAATATGTCTGTTACAAAAGAGTCAAAATTTCAAGTTAAGAACCAACATGTAGGCATGAGATTGCCAACTATTACTAGATTAAATCCTCTGCCCTGACCAAGAACTTTACTTCTACTTGGTTTAACCTCTGAAATAAAAGCTGTAGTTATTTTGGGGGCTCCCCTACAATCAATAAAAACATATATTCCTAAAAAGGGCATGTAGTAAAACCAACTAAGCTATCCCTGTCTCCCCTCTCCCCCAACCCTGAAGGGGAATTTATATTAAGACAGGGGTACGTTTGTTGTGTTAAGGTTAAGAGGCTGAACTGAAATATGGACTTCAATTTGGCATAATTTAAGCTTCCTGAAATCACTCTCTCAAATAGTACTGACAGTAGTTCCAACAGAAATTCTGAACAGCTCTTTCCTGTTTAGTTGAAGCCAATAACAGCAATGCCAAGCCAGAAGCCAGCCACTACTCTTGCTCTTGCAATTCTCCAGAGCATCTAGGTGATAAATCAAGATGAAATGAATCCTTAGTCAAGTGGTAATAAAACTCCCTACTAACATTACAATAGAGAAGGAGTGAGAAAAAACATCCAATGGGGAAGGAAGATATTGTCAACACTACGAACATTTCTTTCCATTTGTTACTTACTTTGTAGCTCCAATGTTTGGAAAATTACTGCAACAAGTCTCACTTTCCCTACTTGAGTGAAGAAACCCATGTTGCCATTTGGGCTCACTTAAGTCTTAAGTCTTCTGCCAACTCCAGCAGAAACTTGTAGTATAACCCAGCTCTACTGTGGATACACATTCAACTCATAAAAAGCTTAACAATAGTTTTTAGACTTTCTGGTCATTCTATTTTTTCCCCATTGTCTTCAGACTAATAGTAATATGAACAAGAGAAATACAAATACCAATATGAATAAGAGCAATCCAAAACAAAAGCCCTCAGCACACAGGGCTACAAATCCCATGTACAGAATAACTGTAGTGGGATATACCTGGGATTAAAAATCCTTCATTACATAGTGTATTTTGAAGGTTTTTATTTTTTTTTTTAGAAAAGTGCATATCATATACTAAATACTTGTACTTGTAGTTTCTGAGGCACCTATGTTAAAACTTGTAAGCATGAAAATAAAACTGAAACCAAGTATGGTAGTTTACATATCTGAGAAGTATAAACTGCAATCCTGCAGTTCAAGAAGGCCCTGGCATAAATGAAACACCACCAGAAAAAAACAACGAAGGCAAAAAAAGGTGGGGAATGTGACTCAAGAGATAGAGCACCTGCCTAATAAGTAAAAGGCCCTGAATTTTTTTTAAATCAGTCATGTCAGAAAATCAAGCCACACCAACAACAGATAATTCCACCACAAACTCCCTCCCCGCAAAAATCGAAGCACTGAAAGTAAACCATTTTCCTGGTCTTCCCCTGACTTACAGGGGTTCAAGGGGGGTAACCTGTAAAGAACAATGAGTGCTGACCGAGCAGTCAGTACTAGAAAACAAAGTAGAATGGCTGCCCTGAAAACGAGTAGAATGCTTACCCACTAACACCTGCAGGGTTGTAGTATTTTCCTCCCAGACTTGTACTAGAATCACAGCACAAATAACCAGTCTAGTGCTTGAAACCAAGTGCTTTCCAATAACGTATTCGTTTGCAATTTAATGACTCCTCCATCCATTTTCAATTTTCATATTTTCCACTCACTGAATAGTGACACTTATTATCATATACATGTTATGAAAACAGGCAAGAGGAGCTAAGATGCACAGTGGTACCCATGGTGAATTGTAATGAAATGAGAATAGGATACCTGTCATGTGTGAAGGTCTATTAAGGACCCACTCTCCCCTGGAGGTATGCCTGTCTGCTGCCTGCTCACTATTTTTACCACTGACAACAATGGATGTGTCCTAAGTCAGAGACACATCTGGGAGGCCCAGACTCTCCTTCATCTGAAAGGATTTTAGAGACCCCCAACTTGAAAATGGCCTCCAGGTACCTTCCTGTTCCTGTCCATTTATGTATTCTGTTCAATGGCAGGCTGTTTCAAAGAGCTCCAGGTGCAGAGTGTCACAGATCATGCTTTTAATAATAACCTCCCTTGGGTCATGGAAAGGCTACGGCACAACCTTTGGTTACTAAGAGTTGTCTGTGGAACAGAGACCTTCTGATGGAAAGTCAGCTAACCAGCTGTGGTCCACAAAAACAAATGCAAAGACAAATACTGAAGTAGTAGAAGGAAGAGCACCCAGTGATATCTAGGACCCATGGCAGGGGCAGAGGTGAGCAGTACAAGGGACTGAACTTGAATTCTATTAAAATCATAGAAATTGAAGTTGGAAGAGAATGCAAAGTTCTAACTTAGAGAGATCTCAAAGTCCAAATTTCAAGCACAAACCAGGAACCCAGCTTTATTCTGGATACAACTGAAAAACCACACACTATTTACTATAATATTTAACAAGCTGATACAAAGTACAGAAAAGTACAGGAAAGTTTCTATTTAATGCATTCATTCTATGGGGCTTTCACAAGAAATGTCAAACTCTTTGATGTTTAACTAGGCAATGTTAAACTCCAATTCTTTAGCCAAGAAATAAAAGGATAGAATCATGTATGTCAATCTGATACAGCCATTGAGTGAATGATTTGAGGGGAGAAGCTTCTGGAAAAATGGTCATGGGAAGGTCTAGCATGGACCATGTTCTCTGACTACTGACATGAAATAAGAGATGAAGCACTGTGCTTAATGGTTCCTGAGAGAGCACTAAATGTAAAACATCAAATAAGAATCTAGCAGGGCCCAAATCTTATAAAGTTTCGGCGGGGTGTGGGGGGAGAAACGATGAAACAATCATAGTAGGTGCTGCACATTTTGCAAACGTATTCTCACGGTATAAATAGATAACCTTCATGTGGCCCACAGAACTCTCAACCACAGCTTACATGACTCTGGACCTCATTGTTCTGTGGTTGTAAGCAACAACTTAAAAGATACTTTTTCTGGGTACAATGAATTAATGAAAAGTCCCCCAACTTTGTATCTGTGCCCTTTGATCTGAGCTATTTTCTGCTGTAGTCCCTTTGCACTCACCTTGTTTGCTGGAAGAAAAAGAGAGATCCAGACAACAACTTGTATGGAAGATAAATTGCTCCCCCAAAAAGTAATGTCTTTTTACCATCTTAAACAGCCTTCAACTCAGGAGACTACCTTGATCCTGATCTGTTCTAAGGAATTCCTCCAAGGATAAAGACTGAGCTAATGGTCAATCAGGCTATTTGGGATTCTTTTAACCACGCTATCTTTTTCAGTCTCTGCCTCCGATTCTCCTTAAGTCAAAGCCAATGTCTATACCTCTGACAATGACAGAACAGCTACAGAAGTCCTGTCTTTCCATGGCTGCCATATATAATTTATCTCCTTTCTGCCTTTCACCATGTCTCTATTTGGCATATAGAAGCCAGTGGCTGGATCTAACAGGACTCCTAGACTTTGGGCCTGGGATCTAAAAACCTTGCCATACTAGTCTACCTCTGGCCGATGAATTGCTAAGAAATGTCCTGCATCCCAGATTCTCTCCATGCTGTCCTTTCTATTTTGAGTGATTTTCTCTGGTGGCAATTCAGTTCACTCAGATTTTGGTTGAAACACACCCTCTAAGGTCTTCCAGAACCATCTTCAATGCGCCTCATCTTAGTTACTTTGGGGTGCTATAACAAGTTACCACATGGCTTAACAGAAATTTATATCTCACAAATCTGGAGACTGGAAGTCAAGGTACTAGAAGATCTGGACTGGCCATCTGTTCCTTTAGTATCACATGGCCCAGAATGGAGAGAAAGAAAGCACTCAAGTCTCTTACCCTATAAGGGCACTAATCCCATCCCTGGGGGGTGGAGGGCGGGGGCTCCACCCTTAAAACCTAATCACCTGCTATAGGGACCACCTCCTAACACCTCAGGGGTTAAGCTAGCTCCATATGAATGTGGAAGAGAAATAGCTACTCAGTTCATAATACACTTTCAACCTCTCCCAAGCAGTCTTCTTTCTCTAAATTGCTTTTTTAAAAGTCAAACTTAACTCTACATATTATGTGCAAACTTGTTTATTGCCAGTCTCCCTCCTTAGAACATAAGGGCAATGAAGTGAGGGCATCTCCTCTTTTTTGTTTTTCCTTATGCTTCTAGATGAAGCTCAGTGGGCAGTTAGAATTATGTAATTTCCAGACTCCACACACCCAATCTATTCCTATGTAGCCTGACTTATGAAGTTCCACCGACAGAAGTATTCTTCTCCACTATGCTTTTAGCCCACTACTGTAAGGAGCTGAAGAAACAGGTTTTGCTCTGCAGCTCAGTCCTTTAGTATGTTATTGCTCTCTTGACAGCACACATCCAATAGGGAGAAGTCCCAGAATCAGCAAGCCCCCATTACTATGAAAGTTCTGTCTGACCATCCTATTAGTGCCTGTTTTAGAGACACTTTTTTTTTTTTTTTAAATGCAAAACCAACTATGAAGGCCACATCTCCAGCCAAGAACTGAAAGGTGATCTGGAGAATCTTCAGAGAACAATTTATATAACTAAAATCAGCAATAACCAAATTGCAAGAAATGACTAGAAACAGGAAGCCAGGCCTCATGTATGCGTGTGAAGAAGACTCAGGAAGGAAGAGCTGTGCGGGAGAAGGGGATGAGTTGAGCAAACCGCCAGCCCCAGTTCTATTACACTCTAAGTGCAACTGGTCTCTGCCTGTAAATTCCCCACAAAGCCCCAGGGACTTGGAGGCCAAGCAGCCCTTACTAGACCTCCTTATGAGAAAGAACATAAAGGAAACAGCTGTGGTTAGAACTGCTAAAAAGAGCCAATACTAAGAACTCACAACAATGTACCAACTGGTCCAGATAATGCTGGTGGGAATGGTCTTCCAAAATGCCACTGCTTTTCAGTGGGCTATATAAAAGACATGCATGAGTGTGTGTGTGTGTGTGTGTGTGTGTGTGTGTGTGTGTGTGTGTGTGTGTGTGTGTGTGTGTGTGTGTGTGTGTGTGTGTGTGTGTGTGTGTGTGTGTGTGTGTGTGTGTGTGTGTGTGTGTGTGCGTGCGCAAGGCTATCCAACACTGCCAAGTCAGCCTTGAACTGGCCTAGTCTAGAGTTCAGGACTTTCTTAGTAGAAATCCTAGGATCAAGATTTCCAAGGTTACTCCCAACTTAGATAAATTACTGAAGCATAGGTAACTTACAGTGCACATTCATAAACATGTAGCAGAATCTGCCAAGGAAAATGTGTATGGGGCAAAGTTCTAAGATCAGGACCAAGAGCTGTCTTTTGTAGTCACATAGGATGTGTTCATTTCCTCTAGCCAAGAATGTGACATGACAACTCCTTTTTTTGTTATTAATAACATAATTCTACAAATTGAGTTTCAAAGGAGGCTTATTTTAATTGTTTTTTTAATTATCTCCAATGGTCATACCCAGGGATTTCAATTTAATATGCCTGTTCACGTGCACAGTGCATCTTGATCAGTGTCATCTCTTCTACCACCGTCCCCATTTGCAACTATCTCATTCCCACCGGTCTCAAGTTTGCTAGCTCCATTTTCACATATGTACATTGAGTATTAAGACTGTATTCACCCACTCCTTCTTCCTCTCTTAGTTCATTCATACACACACACTTTCAGTCCCCGCTCCTTCTAGTCAAGACTTGTTTCAGCTCCATAGGATGCATTTTGTTAAGCTGTGAACTGTGGGAATCCCACACATGCATATACCATGCTTTAGGCAGTGTGATCTTGTATATATGTATACGTGCAGATGGCATGCATATGTTTTCAGATATGTTCATAGCTTAGGTCTAACTTACACATATGAAACAAAACATGCACTCGTAGTTTTTTATCTTTACATCTATGATTTTCCCCCCTAAATCCATCCACTTCCCTGCACATGACATGATGATATTCTTTCTGATGAATAAAACTCCACTGTGTACATACACACACACACACACACACACACACACACACACACACACATACACACACAAACACACATTTTCTTTAGCCATTCATTCAGAGTAGCACCTCTGGACTGTTCCTATAATTTCACAGTTGGTTATTGCCAATAGTGCTGCAATAAACACGGATGTATAAGTAACATTACTGTAAAGGAGGAGGCTCATTTTAGCCCATGATTCTGGTCCAAAATGTGAGGACACTTCTGGTGATGATTTTCTTTCTGGAAGAGTCCTGAGAGACAGAGCACAGGGTGAGAGATGGAGTAGTGTGTGTCTGTGTGTCTGTGTGTGTGTGTGTGTGTGTGTCTGTGTGTCTGTGTGTGTGTGTGTTTGTGTGTGTGTGTGAGAGAGAGAGAGAGAGAGAGAAAGAGAGAGAGATCGCATGCAGGTCATCTAGTCTCTCTTTTTATAAAGCCATCAAGCTTCAATCACAGGGGCATCATCCTTATCATATATGGTCTACATCATACTAATTACCTCCCATAGGTCCCATCTCTAAAAATCATTGTTTAATATCTCACTCTGGGGATTAGAGTGATAAAATCATATAGCAACCACAGCAGTGACATAGGTCAAATGTTGTCTACCAGTGAAGCTCCTTAGAGACTCAGTGCTCAAGATTTTTATTGGGAAACTAGCCATGTGGGCACCTTGCATGTTCCAAAACTAGACTGTTGAAGCAAAGCAGGTGTTCAAATGAACCATATTGTTTGCACACATCATTTAGCCATAGTCACTCACCATCATTAGGGTATAATAGGAGGAAATATCCAAAAGCTAGATATCCCTATGGCTCATCAATGGTCAGCTTGGATTGCTAAGGGAAGCGATCCAAAGCCTGCTCTGCCTCTCACATCCATGAACACTTAGCACAACATATGGTGCCAGGATGCCCCTATGATAGGTAGCATGCAAGAGACCGGTAGGAAGCAGCTAGCCAGTGTCTTGGTACCTGGGTCACTATCAAGGGGTATACTATTGTTAGCTATAGCTTGAGAAAAACAGAGGAGAAACCAATACGCTGGAAGAGGGGAAGGGTGTCCAAAAGCACACAACCTCAGCCATAATTGTCCACTCCACAGGCAGGGAGGTGAAGCAAGTGCAAAGAGTAGGATTGTAGTACCACCAAGAAGGTCACCAAGAGGATAGAGATGGATAAAGCAACTCCAGGGCTCAGCCAAATGCAGCCCTGGAGAGGTGAATCCAGAGAGACGGGGCAGATGGCCAGAAGGGAGAATGTGGAAAAGCTACAGGAAGACGACTGACATCCTATAGGTAACACTGGAGAAAGAGGATCTCCTTCCCCCTAAAATACTGGCTGCTTAACCACGTACAGTCGTTAGGCCTCTACATGCTCATCGCTGCCTTTCCATCTGCTTAGTCTGTTTTGTTTTCGAGTCACTTGTTTTGCCAAGCTGTGAAAACAGTGAGAATGAAAGGTTTGACCAGGTAAAGACTGTTGTGTCCATCTGACATTTCCAGAAAGTGAGAGTCAGGAAAGATAGAGGAAGTGGAGTGGGGGTAGCTTGGGGAACAGAATGTGGCTACACAGCAATATTCCTGGAAACCAGTTATCTGGGGAATTCACGGGAGGATGGACTTAAAAAGTTCACAGCTTATCACATTCGCATACATCCTGCAAAGGAAGGTGACAGCCACACGGACTAGCTTTTGCAGAAGGCATGACAATATTCCCAAGAACAAGGAACTGTGTGTTTTCATGAATCCAGGCAAATACTTATATGGTATTAAGTTCAGGGTCTGGTAAACTTTCTTAATTTTGACAGCACTGGGGTTGAACACAGGGCTTTGAGCTTGCTAGGAAGGCACTCTACCACTGACATACTCCACTAGTCTCTTTTTGAGTTGGTTATTTATGAGATACAATATTGCCTTATATCTGTGGCTAACCTACACTGTAATCCCCCTAAAGGTGCTTTTCTCCTTAGCTGAAATGACAGGAAGGTACCACAGTATCCAGCTACTGGCCAAGATGGAAGCTTTTGAACATTTTTGTTTGTTTGTTTGTTTGTTTTGTTGTTTTGCCTTGGGTGGTCTTGAACAGTGATCTCTATTGCTACCACCTATGTAGCTATGATTACCAGCTTGAGCCACACTCCTAGCTTGGTAATTTTTAAGAGTCAGATGGCATGTATTCTAGACTTAAAGGCCAGAATAGTCTCTGTACCACTTATTCAATTTCTGCCACTGTCATCTGGATCCAAAGCAGGTATGTAAAGACATGAGCACAGCTGTGTACAGTGAGACTTTATTTACACAAGCAGGCTGTGGGCCAAATACTGGCCTAATTCCCACCGGACTTGGAAGGGACAGAAACCAATGTTACTTTCCATTTTGGTTCTTTGTGCATCTGCTATTGACCCATTTGATTGGCAATGTCTAGCATGTGCCAGATGAAGCAGGTCAGGTTAACTCCATCCTCATGGGAATTTGCCATACCACAACAGGAAGACTCACATCCATGTACACCTACCATGCTGTGTACTGCTGCCACGCTGTCTCCACCAGAATCATACGATTAGTCAGAATAAAGGATGTTCCCACTTCTGGGCACTAGCAACATGATTCAAACTTCAGTGAGTACTCAAGAGAATATAATAAAGCACTTCAACAGGAAATTCTCCAAATATACAAATCCCATAAAACATATGGAAACCATCCAAACTCTTTAGCTATCGAAGAAACATATGTAAAACATCATTTTCTATTTATTGTACTGTCAAAGTTTGTTTTCTGAGGGAAACACCAAGTGTTTACATGGAAAATGTAGAACAGAAACACTCACATATCTTTGTTCAGTGTGTAACCTGCTATGGTGATCAGGTCTTACTATGTTTATATAAGACCCACAGTTAATAATAGCAAAAATTTCCTCTCAGTACAAGATGTGAGGAAAGGTCTTAGGAGACTGGAAAGGGCAGAGAAGTGGAAGTGGAGACCTGCTCCAAATTTAAGAAGGCCTCCAGCTCTAGCATTCCAGTAAAGTTTTAGCCACAAGGTGAAAGAAGACATCTCTGAGGTTACTCACCAGTGAAAGCAATTCGGTCTCTCCAATTAAACAACCTCCATGGTTATCTAGGAGTTGGCTTATCAGCTGTGTACCCTAACTCACACCCAACCACGGCTCAAATAACACGTAAAGCTTACCAGATATTTTGAAAACATGGCAACAGGAAAGGAATAAAGATAAACTAAACTAGCTGTGGTGGCACACACCTAGAATGCTAGTACTGGCGAGGTTGAGGAAGATCATGAGTACAAGGTCAGCTTCTACTATATAGCAGACTCTCCTCCCAAAAGAAGAAAAAGAAAAATTCAGAAATGAAAGAGAAAAAAATCATTCCAAAAAACAGAAAATGATTTAACATTATTTTGAAAATAGTACGTGAGACTCCTAAGTGAAGATGTTTTGTTTTCATGATTCAATTCTGCCTGATGTTGGGAATCAAACCCAGGGTCTCACATACACTAAGTACAAGCTCTCATTCTAACTATACTCCTATTCCCTCCCTCTCTTCTTTTAAAGGAACCCTCAGAAAGAGGCTAACATAAACTAATACATTCAAAAGAGGAGCTGAATATAAAATTGAAGTCTTCCAAGAAACACAGAAAAAAAAGATGAATAGAAGAATAAGTGAAAAAAAAATATGAGGAAGGCAGGAGACCCAATCATAGATAATGTACAATCCTACAAATGAATTTCAGAAGAAACATGTAGGGTAGGCAGGGGGAACTGTGGGGAGTTAAGACTATCAAGTGAATAGTTAAAAGAAAATTTCCCAGACAATAAAGAAATAAGTATCCCAATGGAAGGAATCCACAGAAGGATCAGAATAAGGATGAAATGTGACTCACACTAAGGCACAAGCAATTTCAAGACAGAAGGCCAGAGTCCCTTTCAGGAATGAAGGAACTTTATAATAGTTAACTAGACTTCACAAAACTGACATGAAAAACCATAGATAAATGCAATAGTTTCTTCCTTTTGTTTAAGGAAAAATATACATAGGTAGAATTTCCTGTACAATTAATGTTATTACTCCAGTATTAAGGCAAAAAAAGGTAATTTTTTCCAACACTGAAGCAATCTCACAAATTATCTCCTCCATAGACTTCTCTCTCAGTAAACTACTACAGGATGAGGCAATAAGCCAACCAAGAGGAAGTAAAATCCAGAAAATACAGGAGACCCATGCAGGGGCATTGCAAACAGCTCCAGGAAATAACTGCACAGCAGGGCCAGGAAGCAACCAGGCCACCCCTAGGTAAAGGTGCAGGGAGGTAGGAAAATAGTATATCCATAATGTATCTACCAGATGATTGTATAGGTATGTTGCAAGATTCCAGTAAACACCTGAAACCGTGAATCATTCCCAACTATGTATGGCATGTATCTTCCTATTCATAAAGGTGAATCCATCAGGCATATTCACAATAAGTAACAAGAATTAGGACAGCAGTAACAACATATTGTAAACAACATTTTTCTTAAAACATGTGGCTGGATGTGGTGACTCATGCTTTTAATCCTAGCACTTGAGAGGTAGAAGTAGGAAGATCATGAGGTCAAGACTAGTCTCAGCTACATAGAATTCCAGGCCAGTGTGGGCTATATAATAAGATACTGTCTCCAAAAGAAAACAAAAACAAACAGATCCACCAAAAGACCCACTCCCTTGTTCCCCAAAAAATATGATTTCCAGACATTTCCATTTAGAATTTTCAGACCACAATTGTCTATAGGTAATTAATCTACAAAATGTAAAACAACAGATGAGAGAACTAATTATTGCAGGAATTAAAAATAAGCAAATACAAAAAGCATACTATTAACCCGAGAAAACATAAGACAAATGCCAACACCAGAAAGCAATTCTGGTCAAGCATCATCCCACACACCGACAGAGCCAACACTCAAGAAGCTGAGGTAGGAATATGTAAATTTGAATCCAGCCTAGACAAAAAGACCTTGTTTTAGACAGAAATTAACAAAAAACAATATGTTTATATTTGGCTATCAAGAATGGCATTATATCATGTGTAGGAAAATGAATCAAATGGACCATTATGGTAAGCAAAATAAGTTGGCTTATTTTGTCGCAGACAATTATCACACACTTTATCTAATATATAAGGAACCTATGTTCATCAATACAAATAAATGAAGATTCACAATGACATGAATCTCAATAGAGGACAGACAGGAAGGGAAGAATCAGGAACATGACAGAGGAGAGGGCCAATGGAGGGTAAATGCATGTATGCATGTATGTGTATGTATGTATGTGTGAGAGAGAACCAAAGTACACATAAACATGTGTAGAAATGTCATAATGAAACCTATTATTTTGTACAATACTTGTTAAAGGAAGAAGAAAAGGCAATTTGTAGTATCCTATTTTACTACCTGGCCAAGCAGTGCCAGGTATTAATGAAGTATATTATTTATTAAGTAAGTAGTGCCCACTGATTTGACTGAATGAGAATCTGTGGTGGGGGGTGCTGCTGTGGTGGGAAAATGTCTGAGAGCTAACTCCCCATCTTCCATAACAAACCCAAAAGGTAGTCTCTAAGACAATGCCAAGTAAGGAAAACTAACTTACATGTATTTTAATTGTTTTTTTTTTTTTTTTGGGTCCGGTCGTGGGGCCAGAACTCTGGGCCTGGGCGCTGTCCCTCAGCTCTTCAGCTCAAGGCTAGCACTCTACCACTTGAGCCACAGCGCCACTTCCGGCTTTTTTCTTTTTGCTTATGTGGTGCTGAGGAATCGAACCCAGGGCCTAGAGCATGCAAGGCAAGCGCTCTACCACTGAGCCACCTTCCCAGCCCCACATGTATTTTAAATAAATACAGATAGATATGAAAAAGAATCTACCAAAGTGCTAAAGGTACGTCCATTTAAGGAACAGCATCAGGAGAAAGAAGGCCTGGATAAATTCTCAGCAGGAGTCTCATATTTTGTTACAATATTTGTTTGAATATTTTACTTTTAAAACCATGTACCTATACTCATTTGAAAATGAACCCTGAATTTCAAAATTGCTTATAACCTTTAGTATAGCCATTCTGTATGTGATTCTCTATCTAAATAAATTCAAAAAAGTGAATGAGGAGAGCTCTAGGACTTAAGTTTGTTAAAATAACCTTTATAACAGAAGCAAAGGGAGAAAACAGGAACCTCTTAAAAGACTGCACTTTTTTTATTAAGGCTTTTGAACAATAAAATTACAAGAGATAATTCACTTAAAATCAGGTTTTCAAGCTACAGTGAGTATAACTGTAATTTTTAATGCAATACTGTACGTGCATACAAAAAAGCCTAGAAAGAAATAACCAAATTTTAACAGTCACATGCTCTAGATGACAGGATTAAATTCACCTTACTTTATTTCTTGTATTTTCCAAAGGAAGAGGCAACAATGCTCCATAGGAAATGTACTCATTACCTTGCTCATGTAACTGTAACCCCTCTGTACAGTATTTTTACAATAAAAAACATACAAAAAATTTCTACAATGAACTTGTATTACATTTCAATACTTACAAAAAAGTGTGTTAAAAATTCTTCTCTAGAAAAAATCATTTCATAAAAAATTATGGAATTATGGTTCTTCTCTATAGAGGAAAATCATTTCACTTGAAATATATATAGACCCCCCTCCTGATTTATGAAGGCTCAAATTTACTTAATTTTTATTTGTTGGTAATGCTGGGATCAAACCAGTGCTTCATCTCCCTCCCTACCGTGCGTGTGTTGTGTGTTGTGTGTTGTGTGTGGTGTGTGTGTGTGTGTGTGTGTGTGTGTGTGTGTTTACTGATAGTGGGCCTTGAACTGCAGGTCTTGGGTATTGTTCTTTAGCTTTTTCACTGAAGGCTAGTGCTCTACCACCTAAATTCTGACCTTTTTTTTGAGGGGGGGGGGGTGTAGCTAATTGGAGATAAGAGTCTTATGTATTTGCCTGCCTAGGCTGGCCTTGATCCTTGATGGTCAGATCTTAACTTCCTGAGTAGCTAGGATTACTGACATGAGCCATTGGCACCCAGCTCAGTGCTTCGTTCTTGAGGATGGTTCTACCACTGTGGTACTTTCCCAGGCATAGAACTAACTTTTAACTTTCTGATGGTGCAAAAGCAATACTACTGATTCAATAGAAACCAAACTTGTACTTTTGAATCTGGATTCTATTGTGATGCGGGGGTGGGGGAGCGCAAGAAGGCAATCAAAGCTCCCAGTCAGCCACATGATAAGGAGAGAAAATGAGCTCAGTGTAGCTATGCTGCTAAGCCAGGACATTTACCAGTTGGGTATACTCACTGTATAATCTATTTGTGATAGGTTTATTGAGATGTGACTACATTGCACATTCAAATCAAACAGTTGTCAATGAATAATGGCAAAAAGACCCAAACTATCAAAATTCACAAAATAATGTATGCCTGGCAAGTTAAATCCAAGTTATATCCAAACCATGAAAAAAAAAGATCTAGACCATTGCTAAATCTTCTAACCTTGAGTTAGAAGTTCTAACCCTTCTCATCACTAAAATGTGCTCCCCTTCTCACTGTGTGAAGTCTGGTATCATGGTCAACAAGTGTGAAAAGAGACCTCACAGTAACAGGATCTGAATCCTCCCCCTCAGGCTTTCTCCACCTTGGGTAGATTATACGTCATCTCCTATGCTGATATTCCTGTCTATGAAACTGAGATAAATTTTTTACAAGTTTGCTTTAAGAAGTTAGTAGAGTATTTTAAGTTATGACATGCTGGGACCATAATCCTTCAGAAAAGTGTGGCTATTTTTGTTTCATTTTAATGACAGTCCAAAAGACCAGTTGTTTAGCACATGGGGTCACAGGCTATGTTCCGCACTTGAGACAGCGTCATTCATTTACACCAGGGACCAGCAACCCCTTCTCTAGAATGGTCTAGAATAAAACATTTTTAGCTTGGTGGACCAAATAGTTTCCTTCATGACTCAACCCCGTTCTTGTAGCACAGAAATAACCATAGACAACAAAGGAATAGATATAGCTGTATTCAAATAAAACTATTTATAACTTCAGGCAATGTACTGGGATTTGGCACACGAGCAATAGGCATCTGGCCCTTGATATAGCTATGAGGTTGTGACCAGCTATGTTGGGAGAGATGATGATAAACTCCACATCTAAAACTGTTCAAATAAAACTAGAAGACCAGCCACTAAGGACTTTGGAAAGTTGTCATTCCTTGATTTAGGAAAGTATTAGAATATCTCATTTTGAAAACTCCATGACTGTCAGGCTGGATGACTTGCCAGCAATCCCACTGTAGGTTCTGGTTCTATGTTCCTCGCTGGGGCTCCCACACATTCCTAACCTGTGTCCACCTTATACTCTTGATGCCAGTTCCATCACCTACCAAACACACATTTCTCAAAGATCCTACTGTGGTGATACCATGTCTCTTCTCTTCTAATATCAAATCCATAGCCCAGGGAACCCGTGAGATCCTTCCCCAGGGAGACAGCTCAGAGCTGGGAGAGCATCAGAAACCAGCTTACAGCCAGAAGTCTTGCAAAGACTAGGAACTGAGGCCACACTTCCACCATAACTGTGAGTCTACTTTCTCCTGGGTCACAGGAAACACACCAATGACAAAACCAAGGTATACCACAAGGATGTATTTACCCAGTACCAGTTTCCATGAAGAATTAAGCTAAAAGCAAATACACTACTTATTTAGGCGAAACCTTATAAATACTGTGAGAACTCATGATGACATTGCAGTGAGCTTTGACAGCATCAAAGTCTTACCCAACATTGAGGAAAGTTTCTGTAAAAAAGCAAATATTATATCTGCTAACAATGGTTTTATTTTATTTTTCCATTTCCCGGAGTTCATTTCAATAAATACTATTTTATATGATGAGAGGCACAAAGGCATTGCTCCTTGGTGCTCCTCTCCTAAGAAAACAATTGTTTTAAACTCATTCAAGATGGGTATCTTAGAAAAGAAATTGTCCTTCAATCTCCAACTTCACTTCATGCCCAAAACACCACGTCCTACACAAAATATGAGATCTGTCTATGAAAGCCCTCGTATTATTAAAGCCTCACCCTTGGCTAAAGAGACCTGGAAGTGCTGCATGGTAGAGCCCATACCTTCCATGTGTGAAACTGTGGTTCCATCCCAAGCACTAATTCAAAGTAAAACAAAACAAAACAACCTATCAATGGTGTACTCTCTCTCTCTTTCTCTCACACACACATACTTTTAAAACCATCTGCTCTAACAATAATTAAACTATGGTCAATATCTAATAAGCACCTACATCAGCTAGCCTTTCAAATACACTTTTTCATGTGGGTTGCCTAATGTCCCCATAAGCTAGTTTCTGTACAGGTGACAGAACTGAGACTTGATCTAAGTCACTCCAATTCTTGCTGGAACTCATATTCAAACCAACCCCAGCATCCTGGGGTGGAGCTCATGCTCTAGACTGTTTTACACACCTGTCTTCCAGTGTTCCCAGAAGATTCTCTACTCTCTCTCGTCTCCTGTGAGTCCAGTAGAAGCATAAGTGCTAGATGATGCTACTGGATAGTCAAGAGTCTCTTTGTTGTTGTTGTTGTTTAGACTTTACTAAGCCATGTACTTAGTATAATTAAAGGTACACTATAGTGTTCCTTAAATATACCCCCAGAAGAATGTGCCTTGGAGATGTAGGGCAGGCTGATCCACTAACCTTGTTCAGACAGTCCCTAAATTCCTCTTCCCTTGACTCTAGAAGCTTTCCCTCAAAATCCACCCAACTAGTAAACATTACCCCATCCTGTTCCCTTCGCTCTCATTACCATCGGAACTAGAAGATGTCATGCTATCTACTTGTGATCTAACTATACTGCTAGAACATAGTCACCAGAAGAAATGGATTTGGGTCATTACTCCATCCCCTGTGCCTAGAAAGTGCCTGGAACAGGACAGGCACTTAAGAGTGTCTGTCAGGAAGGAACCAAATCCAGTCAGTCCCTCCCCGGGTGGGAATGAAGAACAGCTGTTTTATATTTCTTCTTTGGGCTAAGCTGTAATTTCTAAATTTTCAGCAGTAAAATTGTATCCCTTTTTATAACAGGGAAGGAAAGTTGTTCAGTTTTTTTTTTCCTTGTGAAAACATAACCCTGTCATTCACTTATACACATAAGTAGTGACATGGTTGCTTTGGCCACTGGTAGCCCAGAGGTATGAAAATCACCGCTCATTTAATCCCCAGGTGCCCTTACATGACTGCTCAGTAGCTCAGGCTAACAGCTTGGACCTAGCACCACATACTGCAGGCATTTCTGCCAACTCAGCTGCAACTAATGGCCCTTTGCCCTCAGGGAACCAGTGTCCTCCTGAAATCGCACCAACACAAGCCAACAGCCACTTTCTTAATAACCATGGTGTTCTTGGGCGGAACAGGGAAGGCAGTTTATCTTCATTGCCATGTCATTCATGTCTGACAAATGCCAGAGGTGTGAGGAGAAAACCAATCTTGTAACCTGTCTCCTAGGAACACCCATCTGCCTTCTCAGAAGCAGGATTCAGAAAGAAAAACACAGAAGAAATGACTGGAAGTTCAACCAAGTGTCTCACTGTGTTTTAGTGTCAGGTACTATCAGAGATGGTCTTTATTAAATTTTCTTTTTGCCAAAATTTAACTGTACTATGAAATAAAGACTTAAATAGTTACTTTGTTCTCCTACAATTCATGCTGTAACTTGTATGGTTTATATTAACCACTCTTCATGAAAATAATTATGGAGCGTGTTCTATCAACCCAGAATTTAGACAGGTTAATGTCTGCCTTCTCTTGGGAGCAGAATTCTCTGGAACAGGAATTCTCTCCTTGTTTTGGAGAGAGAAGGTAACATGAGAGGTCAAGGCAGTTTCTGGGTGTGCCTGAGTTTCCTGTGACAGGTGATCCACAGGCCTTATGAAATTTACCACATGATAGACAAAGAGTCCTTTTAAGTTTGTTTCCATAGGCTATTTTCATTCTCATCATGAGATGGATATATAGTTTATAGGTTATTTCTAAAGTTAAAAGGTCAGCCAAAGCCAATAGGCTCTTTGGGACTAAGGGGAAAACAGCTCTGGACTAAAGGTCAAGAAAAGTATCATGAGCATAGACAGTACACTCAGTCCTCTCCATCCACTAGAGTGAATGGTACATTCCCAACAGGAGCCCAGCACCATTCAATCAATATTGGACACATTATGTGAGGGGCCACAATTTTTTTGAGAGGGAATTAATCATAGAGGGCAGGGTCAGTAGGTCAACGGGATAAGGCTCTATACCAGGATTTCAGAACCTACTACCTCATTGTATCCTCTTTGTGAGGACAGCATTGACATCAGCATCTCTATTGCAGAGCACACAAAGCACACTCAGCAATGATGAACTAAAGTGACACACAGGGACTTAAGAGTTCTATGTAAGAGTGACTAATGCCAAAAACCAGGTTTAGGGTCTATCACCAATCAGCTTCCAGAAAACCTTTTCTCAGGTCCAGTTTTTCTCTATAAAACATAGAATCAGATCTGAGTAGTTTCCACCTCCACTTAGCACTGGCCATCTGCTACGCACCTGGCCCAGGGGTCAGATCTTGAGTTGGGTTCTGTAGAAACAGAACTTCAGGAAATGGAAACAAGAGGTTGTTTGTTTTTTTCTTTGTTGCTGTTTTTGTTTTCTTTTCCTTTTGTCTTGTTTGTTCATTTATCTGTCTTTGGGAGGGCAAGTGTGGGGACAGAAATGGGGGGAAAAGGGTGAACAAATACAGCAGTGGTATTCACTAGACCCTATGTTGAAAATGAACTATACAACTTGTGGTTGGGGACAGGAGGGAAAAACTAGGAGAGAGTGAGGGAAAGGGTGACATTGTTCTTAAGAATGTACTCTTTATCAGACTTATATAAGGGTAATCCCTCTGTACATCACATTTACAATAATAGAAATGCATTAAAATAAAGTAAAATGTTAAGAAACACATGAAACAATGGCTAAAACTTATGGAACTCTTATTTTGTTCTTAGTACTCTTGAGTGCTTTACATATTTTGGCTCAGTTTTAACATGGCACATTGAGTTTCATCCCTATGTCATGCCAGGTCACATGATCAGGTACGGCTGAGCTAGAAGTTGAACCACATTAGTCAAGGAGCAGAGTTTTTCTCTGAACTACAAGTCCCCTAATGTGAGGAAACATGAACACAACTCTATCAATGAATATTTATTTGTGGTCCTACTCAATAACTGGTTTAAAAGAGACCTTCTCCACCCAAGCAAATGTGAGGATCAAGTTTTCTAAAAAGGTCTTATCAACATTAAGCTGGAGGGGATGTGGATGCGAACCTTACTGCATTGTTGATGAGAGTGTAAACTTGTTCAACCACTTTGGAAAGCAGTATGGAAGTTCCTCAAAAGACTCCACATAGAGCTCCCCTATGATCCAGCAATCCCACTTTTGGGCATTTACTCAAATGATCACAAACAAGACCATACTAAAGCTATCATCACAACTATGTTTATCACAGCATTATTTACCATAGTTAAGATATGGAACCAACCCAGATGCCCCTCAATAGATGAGGAATGGAATTCTATGCCTCCATCAGAAAGAATGACATTGCCCCATTTGAGAGGAAATGGAAAGACTTGGAAAAAATTATATTAAGTGAAGTAAGCCAGGCCCAAAGAAAGATAGGTCCCATGGTTTCCCTTATTTGCAATAAGTAGTATATGTCTATGACAAGCAGAAAAGGTCAAAAGCTATGTACATATGACCATATAAGATGATAAGTGAAATGAACCCCAAGATAAGAACACAACTGTTTTTTTCTTTCTTGCTATTGTTTTTAATGTATTTAAAATGTAGTATGTGATTTTTTTTTTTGTATGGTTTTCCCCCCATGGTATATCCCCTGTTTTCACTGTATTTGATGTCGGTGCCCTGTGTCTTGTATATACATTTTTCTAATTTGGGAAGGGGAAGGGAAATAACAAAATGCTGAATAAGGATACAGGTTGACCCACTGTAACAGTGACATGTACAAGACATTATGTTGAAAATGAACTTTACAACTTATGAGGGGGAAGGAGGGAGAATGTGGGGAGGGAAGGGATGCTAGGGGATAAACAGAGGAGGAGGTAACAATGTACTCATTATCTCACTCATGCTACCATAACCCCTCTGTACACTGTTTTTACAATAAAAAAAAAAAACATAAAAAAACCCTAGAGTCAGACATGTCGCTAGGTGGTAGAGTACTTGTTTAGTATGTGTGCATGCCAAGAGTTCAATATCTAACAGTGAAAAATAAGCAAACAAACAAAAAAACCCCAGAAAACTAGCCATCAGTTTTTACATAGGCTGCCTAATTTTAGAAGCTATGCATATGCAGTCAAAAGACAGTTTAGTAGAAAATCTCCCCAATCCCACAAATCTTAAAAACCTTTCCAAAAACATGAGAACAGATACAGCTCTGTGTTTCCACTAAAAGAGCTCTCTTCCATTTTTTTTTCTGTATTTTTAAATCCCAGGCTCTAAAAGGAGTTTATTGAAATATGCATCAATGAAAACAGGTAGAGCATGAAACAGCAAAAGACAAGGGAACATGTGAGAGAAAGCATATGCTATGTTGTAGCTGTGGAATGTCTCCCGAAACAATGCCATATGTAAGCTGGTATCATCACTATGTACACAAACCTCATTAAGCCAAGTTGGAGCAAGTGATACCTGTCACTTTCTGATGAACACAAACAAATCTGACTTCAGTCCCATCTCTGATGGAAGAAGCAATCCTGTGTAGAGGTATCGCTCCTGGTGTTGCCTGCAAGGTCTCCAGCCAGCTCTGTAGAGCACATCATGGAAAGACCATGCTCTTTCTACCAATGGCCAGGGAGGAGCAGCAGGGACATGCTCTCACTCTTGGCAATCAAAAAAAGCCACACACTTCTACAAGGGCCTGTAATTAGTGTCCAGGTCTTAGGATCTGTGGGTCTCTTATGTCCTTCCTGTAGGAACTATTCATTCAGAACCATCCCTGATATTGGGTAAGATAGTTAGAAGTCTTTAAAACTCCCACTCACTTAAAAAAAATTAATATTGAATCACCATGAAGTAACAAAATAGATGACCTTATTATGGTTTTGACGAAGTATGGAGAAGCAGTTCTCCTTTTAACAGTATGAGAGTCAGTTTCCTAGTTCCTCTCAAATTCCCAAAGTATTCAGGGGGTCTGCAAACACAGCCAAATCAGCCGAGTGGTGGAAAGAGTGGTGCAGAAGTGAAGACAGGATCGTGACAAAAGGTGGGCTGGCCTGGTGTGGAGAAGGAAGAGAGGGAGAGAGGGAGGACATATACTGACTGAAAACCTATCTATTCACCAGACTCCTAGCAATATATTGGGGGCTTAAAGATTAGCTGTGGAAACAAGCAAAAGAAGAAAAATCTCAAGATACCCCATAACAGGTAGTGGGAACACAAAGCAAGTGGTCTGGGATAGAAAGAGGAGTGATAAGAGAAGCCTTCCTTGGGAAAACTATGGTAAGAATTAGCCAGCATTGGGGGTTGCTGGACAAAGATGTAAATGTGTAAAGGGCATGGGTAAGTATCATGCAGGGTACTAGGAAGCCTGCATCAGGACAGAGTGTGCCCAGACACAGCAAAATTTAAAATAAGACATTTAAACTGAGTTTATTTCCAGCACCTTAAAAAGAGGAAAGTGATGGCAGACCATTAACAATCCAGCATTTTGACCTGTAAACTTCTCAGGGGGAGAAACATTTGAGTTAGGCTTTGAAAAGCCAAACCATACCTTGACTAATGATCCTAAATATCCATATGCATTTTATCTTTAGCTAAACCCAGGAACCTCCCTGTCAAGTGGGCACTACTGTTATGTTATGTCATGTCATGTCATGTCATGTTATGTTATGTTATGGCACAGGAAACTCTGCCATAGGAGTTAAGAAATGTGCCCCAAAGTGACACAACAATGAAGCAGTAGAGCCAGGATCTGAATCAAGGAAATCTCTCTCCATAGACATTACCATTCATGTTCCTCTCATCTCCAGAGTCCTAGAACTAAAACTTCATTTGCCTTTAAAGCAATATCCCAAATGAGTGGTTCAGGGGTGTATTATCTTCTAGCTTCTGGTTAGGCCCTTTTCACATGCATATCTCCGTCACCTGGCCATAAATTATTCCTTAAGAATATGATCTCATCTATCTATCCTCCTGCTTTAAACATCTCCTCAGCAGCACTGCCAAATGAACCAGTAAGAAAGTCCTTATATATAACTTCCCAGATACCCCAACCTCCCCTTTTAGCTTTATCCTCATCAGTACTTCAAATATGCAGTGGAGGCTATTTTATATTGTAAACTTGACCTTTGGGGACCTGTCTTGTTTTCTCTAATTTATTTACTCTCCCCTTTCTTTGTAATTAAAATATACTCTGCTTCAAATTAATAAAATGGGATTCCTAATAATACTCTGCTATTTAAATCTATCCTCCCAGACTCCTCTGTGCCATATTACCTTCTCTATTAGCAGAAGCAAAATACACACTGCCAAAAAATGGACTGGTTGTTGGCCAGGAAAGAGTTTAAGGCCAGGATTCTTAAACAATCTTCGAAGAGGTTATAAAATCTCTTTCTTTAGATGTCTCACAGACCAGTTGTAAAGCTAAATGGGATGGCTTTGGGAACATACAAATATGCTAGGAAGACGGAAAGGCCCTCAGCTGTCTGAGCATGATAACTGAACAGTCGAGTTGATTTGTGCCCTTATGATTAAGTAGGTGTACTTGCGGTCAACAGGTTCTAGGAATGTCTTTTTGATCAGTGTTCTTTGACCTCAGTACAATGGCCATACAGGCTTGGAAACTGCTGTTGTAAAGTCTGCACTGTATTCAAGGGCCTCTTTGTGTGTACGTGTGTGTGTGTGTGTGTGTGTGTGTGTGTGTGTGTACGTGTGTGTGTGTGCTGATACTGGGACTTGAGCCTTGAACTCAGGGCCTGAGCTCTGCTGTTGTAAAATCTGCACTGTATACAAGGGCCTCTTTGTGTGTACGTATGTGTGTGTGTGTGTGTGCGTGCGCGCGCGCGCACGCTGCTACTGGGACTTGAGCCTTGCACTCAGGGCCTGAGCTCTGTTCCCTAGCAGTTTTGCTCAAAGATGACACTCTACCACTGATCCACTTCCAGCTTTGGGGTGGTTAATTAAGAGATCAGAGAGTCTCATGGACTTTTCTATCCAACATGGCTTTCACCTGCCCAGAGCTCAGCCTTCTGTAGCTAAGATTTCAGGCATGAGCCATGGAAACCCAGTGTTTTCATGTCTCTCTACTACATATAAATAGCATGGCCCAGTCATGACAACCTTTTGTCTCCAGACAATTGTCAAGTGTTCTCTGAGAAATAAAGTTGTACCTAGTTGAGAATCATAACTACAGGTACACAGCTTTGAAAGTCAGCATAACCTTTCTTGAACTGTACTTTTTTGTCTTTAATAATCCAAATGGAAATGTCCTTGATGACCCATGAAAACCACAACAATGACCTGATGTACTTTCTGTGAAGATACCAAAAGGAGTTTCTGACAAGTATCCAAGTATTTATTAGTGCCTTTGCAAAGAGCAAATCAGAAAGTGGCATGTATTGATGGAATGTGTTTGTTTCTTACTTAAATGAATAGGAAAGGGGCCTGCCCTGTGCCCGCCCATGTCTCTCCTGACTTTCCACAGAATCTAGGGTCCCACTTGCTAATCAAGACCTGACCAGAGCTGGGGGCTGGGTCACTTCAGGTGTTACTTTAACATAAGTGATTAATACAAATACACAAACAAGAAAATAACAACACAGGTGCAACTTTATTTCAAGGTCCATTAGCACCATGACGCTGGGAAATGATATTTTCAAAGGCAAGGCCTGGAGCTCAGCAGGGACATTTTTTACGGTGAGAATAATAATTATGATGATGGTTTTTAAGAACAATATCCATGTTTACTGTTTTTAAGAACAGCACCTACTGTACCTCATACCCAAATACTGGAAATGTGATATATGGCAAAGGATATTTCAAAAGGTTTCAAGACTGACAAGTATTCACTTTGGACCAAACATCCACTTGAGTTATGTCTGCACTTACAATTTTGTGATCACATTTCCCAGTTGATCTTGCAATTGTAAGTGCTCATAACACAGAGCAGATGTTATCATTATGTTGGGCTTTTAGTGAATAGTCAATGCTGGCTAATTACTCAATTGTTGACTGACAGCAACTACTGGTTACAGATAGTTAAGTAAATAAAGGTAAAGGTACATGCACACTTGTGTTCACATACACAGTACTGTAGAGAGTTACATGATGATCCTGTCCTCTAAAATATTGCACTCTAGAAATGTAACAGTTGCATTTCATGGAGTTTTTACAGCACAGTATCTTCTGTGCAAAGCTCAGTCATGACTAACAAAAAAAGTCAAGTGGTGTTTGCTGAGGCCTTAGAATGAGGAGAGCAACTCCCATCTCCAAGCAGTTCCTCATAAACACAATTAGAGAAGAGGTACTACAAGGAGGAACTCCACTAGTATAACCCTAGCAATGTGATCAGTAACTACAGAATGCTTTTAACAGGTAGGGCTTTGAACACCTGGCAGACGTGAAACTAGACAATCTCCATCTTGAGCAAGCAAACATTTTTATGCTCAGATATCTACTTTTTTTTTTTTACTTTTCCTTAGTATTTGGTACCTGCAAAGAACTATAGATCATTTGAGTTCACAAAACTACACAAAGGCCAAAAGATCTTTCTAGAAAACACCATTCAGACGATAGAAGATAGCAGAAGATCGTAGGGATGGAATGAAGGGCCTCATACTTAGGCAAGCATTAAGCCGCTGTCCGTGGAAGGAGTAACTCTGGCAAGGGAATATTCAATTCCTTTCAGAGAATAAATCTGGATAAATTAATGTGTTATCTGCTTGGTAAAAGGCTAGGGACATTTTTTTTTTTCAATCTGCTTCTTCATTTCTTTGATTCCTCTTCCTCTCCAACAAGATAAACAGAGCTCACCAAATGCAGTTCAATGTGATTCTTGATTTTAATAAAGTTCATTTCCACCTAAATTTCTCTAGGGACACATTTAATTTCACATAATAAAAAGCCCAAGGGTGATACATTTGGAAGGAAAAGCCATTTTGGATAAAAGCCACATAGAACACAGCTAGACAGCGCAGGGGAAAGGGGATGGATACATGGACACACACACACACACACACACACACACACACACACACACACACACACACACACACACACACACACACACACACACACACACACACACACAACTGTCCCTGGGAAAGGGGATGGATACATGGACACACACACACACACACACACACACACACACACACACACACACACACACACAACTGTCCCTTTAAAGAAAATAAATCTAGGGAACCTTTCTTCAACTGCTATGACACCCAATTTAGCAGCCATTTATTGGCAACCAAAAGATATATCAGCAGGCAATAAGACACAACAGTTAAGCACTCAGAAACATCAGTGAGCAATAAGATACCAGAGCAAGCAGTAAAGACACACCAGGGAGAACATTTCTGAGCAATTACCACATGTCTTGATGCAGGAAAGGAGAAAGGAAAACTTCACCAAATAGGAGTAGAACCCCCATAAAAATGAACTCTCATAGCTCAGAAGCCATTCTTGAAGTGACAAGAGGGCTCTGAGGACTAATAGTATGGGTCAGAGACCACAGATAGGGAAGAAAAGTAATGACTGCTCACAAATGAGTACTACTAACTCAAGTCTTCACCCTTTTCTGTACTCTGAACTATAGATATGGCAAATTGATTTAAAAAAATATGTGTTGATTACCTGACAGGATACAAAAGATTCCACCAGCTCTGGGAGAAACCGAGGAGGATGCCCAACACATCCACAATACTCCGGCCCTAATAAAAGGTTGGACCTGCACACAGAAGCCTGGGTGTCACAAAAGCCAGCCAAGGAGCAGGCCCCAAGTCACAGAGCACTTCCTTATTAGCTAAGTTATTCAATATCCAAAGAGATTCAGCTTTCCTTTTCTAGAAAATGGTCCTGGTGACCATTTTTGCAGACTTCTCCCTTTGCAATGATTTACAAGTAGAAACAAGAAAAGGCAAACTCTCAGAATTTCTTCCCTCCATGGCACTAGGGACCAATGTAGGCCCCCTCCCCAATGATTTAAACTCAGTGACACCTGTGAAACCACTTCTCAGATGTGCTATGAAGATTATGTGCACTCATCTAGCTCAGAAGAACACAAAAAGGAATGGGTACTTGGTGGATGGTTGTTAATAAGGTCCTTTCCCCTTTTTCCTTTGCTATTTTCCCTGACTTATGATCTATTTCTACTTTGTTTCTCCTCCACAAGGCAACTGTGCCTCAATTCTACCCACCCCCAGAATATACTGTCCTTCAGGATGCCTCCCTAGCCATTCCCACTTCACAGTGACCACGGTTTGCATTGTTTTATGCATGGATAGTATTTCTCTAGTTGACCAACAAAAGTCTTGAAGCTATCAATTGCATGTACACAAGAAGAATGCAAATAGATGAGAATAAAGTGAATTATTAAAAGTGTCACTCTAAATTTGCTATTTTCCTAAAGGACAGACATACACACAACCCTCTCTCTGGTTCTACAAACATTAAACTAGTGGCACTGACAGATTTGAAGGAGCTTCCATCTAAGCCAATGACTGAAAACCTGGGGAAGAGGTATTTGTTAGCGGAGTTAAACTAGCTGAATATAGTGCTAGTATCCCCTTTGAAAGCAGCAGTTCTCAAGTTCCTTCCCTGAGGTCATCTGTGATTCTGTGCTGAAACTTAAAAACCCAGCCTGGGAAGTGTCTCTCAGTGTCTCTCAGCATAAAGACAGGACAGTGAGGCCAGGTGCCCATCACCCACACCTGCAATCCTACACTACTCAGGAGGCTGTGGCATATGGATCATGGTTCAAAGCCAGCATGGGCAGGAAAAGTTCATGAGACAATTATCTCCACTTAGCCAATAAAAAGTTAGAAGTGGAAATTTGGTTCAAGTTAACGCTTTCTCCTTGAGCAAAAAAGGACAGCACCCAGGCCCTAAGTTCAAGCCCCAGGACAGACAGACAGACAGACACACACACACACACACACACACACACACACACACACACACACACACACACACACACACACAGCCAAAGCAGAAAGATGCACACACACACACACACACACACACACACACACACAGCCAAAGCAGAAAGATGCCATAGCAGAGAAAAGAGTGAGTGCAAGAATGTTTATATTTATATGGGCCCTAGCGTTCTAGGATAGAGGCACAGTAGAGGAGTAGCAAAAACTAAAGGGAGAATGTATCATTCTATCTCCAAAATCTGATAAACACGGAAGAATGATGAAACCAAACAGGAGCTTTCCAAAAGCATCTTATACTGAGAACAGGCATGGGGGAGTAGAGACTGGAGAAACATGGCTCTCATTTATTAATAAGCAGCTCAACACAGTGGGAGGTTTTCTTGTCTAATTACAGAAACGGTTGGAAACTGCAGGGAAGACAGGATTTATGGCCTTGATGACACTGCCTCTGTGTTGTAATTAAAAGTTATTTTTAAAACTTTTGTTTGGTTGGATACTCCGGATTAGTAGAAATATATTTTGCAATTTAAAACTCGCTAAAGGGCAAAGAACATAAAAGGTAATACAACCAGTTTGCATAATATGAAACGATTAAATGTTTTGACACTGGGAGGTAGGAAGGAAAATAATCTCTCCCACTTACATCTATGAATTTTTCCAAGAGAATAGGCGCGATAAGATAAAAAGTGTATGGAAGTAGATTTCTTTTAAAATTGCAAAAGTAACCTAGCTACTTATTTTATTATTCTCACCCAGAATTTTGGCTACAACAACAAAAGACAGCTTTTTCAAGACCATCCGTTCACCTAAATCTAATCCTGGGGATTCTTTACTTTGTCCTGAGTCCCTACAAAGCAGTATCCACCACCCTGATAAAAATAATCTTGGCTCATATGAAAAGACCCAGGGCCAGTATGTGTTGGAAGTGGGTCTGTCTTTAGTCTATTTTCTCTTGTACAATGTTCCAATTTCAAAAGGAACCAAAATGGTCCCTCCCAATGTGAACTGCATGGCGGAAGTCTATGAACGACTACAGAGACCAGCCAGCACGAGGTAGGGCATACGTATCTCCTAAAGCCCATTTCCAGAATTTTCATTGCCCTATACACACTTACAAGGCATTGTCCATAATCGCAGCTCTACTGTTAACTACAGGGAAGAGACTTTTTCTTTTACACTTAACAGACTTTAAAAAATATCTGGCAGGGGCCTAGGAAGGAACTGGCCTGGGTTTCTCAGATAACTTCTGTATTTCACTCAAACTACACGATGAATCTTCTCAGATGAAGTCAATTGCAGAAGCTCTTTATGCGCACGTGTCAGAAAACTACCGGAAATTACACATCACGATGAGACCATAAAAGCACTCTAACATCTGTTATTCAAAGATGAATGTAGACATCTTCACAACAGCCATGCCAAGTTTATGGAATTCGCATTATGCCAATAAAAACCACTGAGCCCCAGGTCCAAAGCGGGATTGAAATCCATGACATAGAACTGCCATTCTTACCTGCTACATTAATTTTCTCAAGTGCTACCAAGCTGGGAACAGCTGTGGTGGAGTTGGTCGCGTTTATTGCTGTGCCATTGATAACGAGATTATCCACCTTCGACTCTAGCTTGCCAATGCGCTGCAAAATGTTATCCAATAACACAGCAAGAGTTTTCTTCAGATCTGTAAAAGAAAATGGGGAAAATTTAAAAATGCTCGTGGCCTCTACATATCTGTTTGCTATCTGGCTCTTTCATAAGGAAAATGAAACTTCTGCAATGTGAGCTGGGGCCTAGATCACTCAGTAAAGAAAAGCATTTGCCCAGCATGTGTTTGATGTAGCCTAAAGAAAAAGGATCTTAGTAGATGAGCAGAATAGATCAAGAGCTATGTACATATGACCATATAAGATGATACTAAGTGAAATGAACTCGAAGACATGGACACAAGAGGTTTTTCTTTCCTGATGTTGTTTTAATGTACTTAATTTCTTTCTATGGTTTATCCTCTGCTGTCATTGTATTTGATTTTGGTACACTGGTATTGTATATACATTTATCTGAATCAGGGAAGGGAAGGGAAACAACAAAATGGTGAGACAAAGGACAAGTGTGGGGGGGAAACCAATGCAACAGCAATACTCACAAGACCCTATGTTGGAAATGATCTGTACAAGTTGGGGGGGTGGGAAGAGGGAAAGTAGAAGAAAAATGAGGGGGGGTGACAAGTTAGACAAGAAATGTAATCACTACCTTACACTTATGTAACTGTAACTCCTCTGTACATCACCTTGACAATAAAAAATAAATAATATTAAAAAGCCTATTCAACTGATTGTGAAAGAAATACCTGTCAACAAATCAAGACCAAAACAAAACAAAATAAACAAACAAAAAAACCTACATCTTAGCCACAATAGAGACTAGCTTCAATTGCCCAGACCTTACCAAACAAGTCTACAGGAGAACTCAAGATTGATAAGTGACATAAAATTATTTCACCACACTTGTTCTGGAGCAAAAAGCAAAAACTCTGCTACCCACTGCATTAAATTTATATTCTTCCTCAAACAGTTCTGCAGTTGCTAACACCCCGTGTTGCAGCAAGTTCTCAAAGTAGCTTCTGGACCAAGTTCATTGTGATTTTTAGTATTTTTTGCTCTCTAGCATGCTCCAAGTTTTTTTTGACAAGTGTTTGTTTCTGTTAGTTACCGAGGTCAGCACTTAATAAACGCTACAGTCTATACTTCCAGTCATGATAGATAACCCTGAGTTGTCTATAATCAGATTTAGAAAATACTTAAGACCAAAATCATTTCTTCAAAAGGAATGTGCTAGGTGTAGATGCTGGAGACATTCTTTTATAGTGTGAACATCTCAGTGTACGAGAAAAAGCTGTCTTTATCCCTATATTTGAGTTTTTAGGTAGCATAATATACAGAAGAAAGAAGAGGAAATTAGACTTTCTCCTCTAGAAACTCACCACCACAGAAAGACACACTGGCCAAGAGGAGAGCCATCCACGAAAACAGACTACAGACACACTATGAATTGTGAGTGGGCCAGGGAAGAAGTGCCCAGTGTGGGAAGGAGGATGTAGCCCAGCCCTCAACTAAGACCCATGTGAAGTGTCACCTTCCATTCTGCTGAGATCAGAGTAAAAGTGCTCTCATCATCCCAGGAAATAAACACACACCAGCCCAATTCCCAGCCCAGACACCTTGCCCAAGCTAAACCAGGCAAAGAGAAACACATTGGGACAGAAATGCAGACTTATAATTAACATGGAATTTGTATTCTCAGATACTATCACTTGCATCAACTAAGAGCCATTGACAGTAATCCTTATCTTTATCCCAAAAGTTTCTTTCCATCTTCAAGGTCTGGTTCTAGCCATCATCTCATCCCAACTCTAAACATGAGGCTTCTTCACAATTGTCAGGTCTGTAGCAGCCGGTACATTCGCTCATCCTAATAATATCTGAGACCCATTCACTGTTCATCATGCCCACAGACACTATAAGTTCTGATTTAAATTTCTGGTCTGTTATGGTTATTTGGGACATCATCAAAAATTAACATTGCTGGCTATCCCCTGAGACATAGCCAAATTACAAAGACAGCAAAGACAGCCTGAAGCACATCTTTGATTATGTGAACCTACCAACCCAGAATCATATCGTCACTCTCTGACCCACACACTTCAAAGACAAATCATTCCTTTGGCTTAACCATCCCAGAGCCAGCTACCAGGCAACTATAGACCACTGTGATAGGTCAGAGTCCACCAATACTATTCACACTAGGCTATCAACCCTGTGTATCTTGTCTTGCTTTGCCTGGCCTTCCTCAGAAACCCCAGTAGAGCCAGTGGCTGAGCCTTCCCTTACTGTCTTCTGCCTCCTGACTGCTACAGTGTCTCCCATGTGGCCCTGTATGGGGTGCCTTGTCATCTCTCTCCAAGGACATAGTTATAAGATCCTTTGTTTTCTTAAGTCCCTCCTAATTCCCCTCCCAGGTATCTACTGGACTAAGCAGCTTGCAGATGAATTATAAAACACATCCTAGCCAGCCACAGCACCTAGATCAAAAAAGGGGGTAGAAGAGACTACTGTTTCCACCATCATATGCCATGCAACTGCATGAGTAAGCCTCATTTAATCTCTTCTCCCTGTGAGTTAAGTACAAATACATTTTATACTTGAGAAAACTGAGGTTCAGAGACAGTTTGAGTATGAGTTTTCCACACATCAGGCCCAGATTGTGGAGCCATATTTTCCAGGTTTGAGCAGAGGCTCTACCTTCTTGTGTCTGTATCTGCCTAACAGATTTGGACAGGCCTTCCCCTTTGGGGGTGGTTATGAAGACCTGGAGGGCGATGAATGGCTCAGGGGCAGAGCACTTACCTGATACACACAAGGCCATGGGTTTCACCCCCAGTTACTCCCGCCATAGACTTAGTGAACACATGCTGTTCCAAATACTGCCCGGCACATAATAAGTATTGCACATGTGCCTGTTAAATACAAAAATTAATAAAAACCTCCCAATGGAAAATGCTTTGTCCTTCCTAAAGAAGTTTTGGGTGACACAATGCTTATTAATGTATCCAAAAGGTCATGAGATCACTGTCCTCCAGGGCTGTAGCTCCATGGTCAGCATGACTCGGTCTGCCCTTAGCACATCATTAGCTGGCACAGACAGTTGGAGTTGGTCACCCACTCTGATCTGTCACTGTATCTAATGCATTAGCTGGCTCTCTCCAGTTCTAAAGATTCCTGGAGGCCAGACACACAAAGGAGACAACCGTGCCAGTTGGAGGTGGCTAAGCTCAGCAGAAGAAACTGTCCTCAAAATACAGGACAGCATTGTCTCCCCTCCTCCAGCCTCTTTGCTTAAAGCCTGAATCACAGCCAACTAGCACCAGTGTTAAAATGGCACTCAGCTACCAAACCCAGAAGCCCTGGTCCTCTAGCCCAGGGAACTCATAAGCTTCTCCAGCTTAGGCTCTTGACACTGTAAGCCAGGTCATTCTGTATTGTGGGGGCTGTCCTAAGCATTACAGGCTGTTTGGCAGCTAAACTGGTTTCTACCAATAGCAAATCCATAGGTAGGACAACCCAAATTGTCTCCAGATATTACCAAATGTCTCTCAAGGGGCAAAATCTCCCCTCCCCCACCATGAGAAGCACTGGATTACATGAATTCTGCCAACCCTTCTGTTCCTACTGACTCTCTGGTGATATGGAAAGAACACAGAGGTGAAGGGGAGATGGGCTAGGGAATGCAAGAATAAGAAGCAACTCTGAATTTTAATGAGGCATGGCTTTCATTCACAGGAACTGCTGCCTCTCAACTGTAAGAAAGGCAACAGAAGATGAGCTAACAAGACAATCCTTGAGGGCTGGGAACCTTTTGGAATCATGCTAAAAGGCAACAGACTTCTGAACAGAATACTGACCTACAGTTATTGACCTTAGTCATTTGTACATGTCCTATGCAGGGCACATTAACTATTAAGATGTTTTCCTTCAATTCTCTGTCATGCTATGAGAGTCAAGCCTATGATGAGGTTGTTGATCACCCACCTTCCCCTCCCCACAATACCACCACCATACAGGGGTGCTGTCCATCTGTTATTCTGCCCTACATACTTCTTATGCATTAATTCATTGAATTCTACCAAGATATATGGGGAATATGTGGGTGCTCCCATTCCACTTCACAATTAAGTCACAGTCAAAGGCACCAGAGTACGTATTTCCATCCTGTTCTTTCTGAGCCTACATTTTAGATATTAACCTTTGCTAATGTGTTTGTAAAGTCATGACCCAACCATCTTCAAGACTTTCTAATGTTACTGTTCTGCAGCAACTCCACCCAACCACCCTAGGGTCACTGAGCAATGCAAACTGACATTAGAGAGTACTAGATAAATCAATTAACCCAAGATTTAAGATAATTTAAGAATTTGCCATTCCATATCTTCTGTGTTAGAAGGAAGATGGACCATTGGGTTACAAAGGGGAGGCATGTTTCCTCTCCTGATTGAAAAAGACAAAAGAGAGTTCATTCCTGACTCAAGCAGCATTTGACTTACCATTTCAAAGCAGTTTATTGTTAAGATTAGTATTTTTAATGAGAAAAACAAAGGACAAACAACAAAGGTGACATCCATCCTTACCAAAGCCCATCCTTACCAACTAGGCACTATACCTGACATGGCATTCGGTAAGTAAGTTTACATAAGTAAATGAATAAAGCTCAAGGCTTCCCACAAATAATGAACTGCAATTCTATAAATACATTTTTGGGTGATAAAATTATTTCTCACCTTTGCATTTTACAGTAGAACTTGCAAAAAACTGTTAACAGCTTTATTGCCACCTTAAACAAATACTGGAATACTTGTGTTTGCATTTTAGCTTTAATGGTAATCCATTTATACATCAAAGAATAATTTCTTCAGCATTTAATAAGAAAATGATGAGGGTAAAAGTATTTCTCTAAATTCGAGTATATTTTTACATTTATCATTATGTTTTACAGTTATTATAGCAGTAAAATGTGTCCTCAGCAGGATTACAATTTTCAATTACTAATGAGCTTTTAAAATTTTGTTTTATCTCAAAGCCACAGTAATAAAAATTTAATCCCAACATTATTACCGCAATTCTGGGTTCTTAAAATTCTCCATCCATGATAAAGACAAAAACAAAGTAGTTGAAAACATTTAAAATGCCCCTGTGGGAAAGTACACTTTGGGTTCTTTCAAGTCAGAAGTTCTTGGATGAATGGTGAGATCAATTAAGAGTATTAAAACAATACTCTGATAGCATCTCCAAGTTTTCATTTCCAGGAACCATGACATCAAGGGGTGCAAAAGTAGAAAGGTGCTGATCTCACCTTGACCAGGATGGACAAGAAGTTAACATGTCTAGTCATTCTTTTCTCTATGTCTAGAGTCAAGAAGGGAGCTCAGAAGAATCAGGGCCCTGTTGGTAGAGTTTGTACATCTAACAGCAAAGGTTGTGAGACTGGGTGATAAAACATTAAGAAAGGCTATACTTAGGGTCTATGCTGTTCCCTAACCCCACTTGCCCTAGGCCATGTTTCCATAGTCACTGGTTTTCAGCTCAACTTTTCAGACTCGCCCGTGTGTCAGTTACCATACCCCATCTGCAATGTACTACAACACAGGAATCACCTGCATTGTAGGCAAGGCCCATAATCCACCTTTTTTCTTAATTTCTGGTGAGACCAGGGTTTGAACTCAGGACTTCCTCCTTGCAAGGCAGGCATCTACCAGTGAGCTATGCCTCTAGCCCTACAACCACTTTCTCTTCTTTTTTTTTTTTTTTGTATTTTTTTTATTGTACAGAGGGTTACAGTTAAACGAGCAAGGTAATGAGTACGTTTCCTTTTGAACATTGTTGTTTCTTCCTTTGTTTCCCCCTACTATCCCTTCCCTCCCACCTCCACAACTACCCACACTCTACTTTGTCTGTGTGTGCTATTACAGAGGCTTGAACTCAGTGCTTGGGCACTGTCCCTCAGCTTTTTCACTCAAGGTTAGTTGTCTACCACTAGAGCCACAGCTCCATTTGCAGATTTTGCTGGCTAACTGGAAATACAAGTCTCATGAATGTTCTTGCCTGGGCTGTCTTCAGAGATCCTCAGATGTAAGCCTTCTGAGTAGCTAGGATAAAGGTGTGAGCCAGCAATATCCAGCCCCACAATCTACTTTTAAGATGTGGCTGCCTTGATTTGATGGCAGAGAACCAACTATGCAGTGAGCTAGGGCCTAATAGCTGAACTGCCCAAAATAATTTACATCTGTGCTCACACCTTACACAAATCCCTTTTCATCAGAGCTACCCTGAGACACAGAACATGAACCATAGAGCCAGAGTATGGCTTTACTTGCTGCACTGGAGACAGGGCGTTAATGAGAAAGGAAGGTGCTAATGAAAAAAGAATTAGCCTCAACCCCTTACTCCCACTGCCTGCCAAGAACGTCAAGTTTCATCAATTATATATTTTAAAATTAATTTTTAAAGTGACCTTTCCACAGAAGATAATACTGTTACAGTAATAACCAAAATATAATCCATTCATTATGTACAAGGACATTCAAGGCAGTGCTATTTATAAAAGAAAACAGTGTTATTTATTACAAGTAAGAACTGAAAAACTACTTAACCACCCAGCAAAAAGATCAAATTATATTATGTCATCCATTCATAAGACAGAATAAATAACTAGACTGTCAACTGGGGGATGGCAGATACAGGCTCTGTCTAGTCAACTATTCATTGCCAATAGCTATTAATATCAGGAGCTCAATAAGTATTTATTGAATAGCTGCATAAAAAAAGCAGTTAGAGAGCCATCAAATTATCTAGCAGCATGAGGAAATAAAACAAAGATGAGTTTTTAGAGGTGTATATACAAGATCGTCTCATGTTTTGAAAAAGCACAAAGTCATTCCATTTTTTAAAAAGAGCACATATATATGTTATACACACATGCACACACACACACACACACACACACACACACACACACACACACACACACATACACACAGGTTATCTGTCTGCATTAGTAAAGGACTGGTGGGAACTCAAAATTTTATCAGTGGTAAGATCCCAATGTGGGGATGAGGAATATGTTTATTTCTATTTTTTATACTTGATATTTTCTCAGGTTTAGGTAGGTTTCATTTTCAAGAACACATTAAATATAAAAGTTCATATTTATCGGTTTTGTTTTGAGTACAGTCTCAAGAGATGGTTTAGGCTGGCTTGAACTAACTCGTGATCTTCCTCTTCCACCCCCTTAATGCACCACTATACCTTGCTGAAATGCTATCTCCAACATGGGGACAATGCTATCACTTCCACTCTCAGAACTCACACTGGTGGTGAGTACCCTCAAGTCATGCGTGATAATCTCCCTGGAAACATCTTGATGATAGCTGGTGCCTTAATTCATTTGAATTTAAAGCCACATTAAGTGACTGGATACAAACTTCCACATGTATCCACTGTCCTGCAGTGGACAAAGAGGACACAGCCCAAACACAGAAGGGAGTTCAACTATCATGACAAAGTTTACTTTAAACAGCTCAGATGACCAATATCATTGACCTCCATTGTTTCCTTGGTTAAAAGTTTGACCAGGGACTGTATCTAGGTAGAATGCTACTCTTGAGCTGCTGTGTGAGATACAGGGAAGTAGTAAAGATACAGCAAAATCTGAGAGACCATTTGTAGGCCCTGTTGATAACATTGGCTGTTCACAAATTCTCTGAATATCTTAGGCTTTCTGCTGGTCTTTCCTAATACCTATTGAGATGCACAAAATAGAGAAGTCAAGCATTTGGGTCCCTAGTCTGGAAGAAAGGGGAACTCAGAGGCATGGAGAAGTGAAGGTCTTTGAAGGTGGCCACTGAATGCAGGACCTCATCCTTCCTCGGAAGCTACTCTTTCTCACGCACCACCCCATATCAGAAACGTTACTACCAAACAAGTCCCTACAAAATGCACAGGTTGGCTGGTCATACCCAGCTTATCTTCCAGCCCACCAAGGAAACCTACTCTTTTGCACACAGCAGTAACAATCACATCTCCTTTTTTTTCCCCTTTGTACTGTGGAGTACAGTGTGCTCCTTTTATTGTGGTTGGGCCCCATCACTAAGGACAGCTGCACAAACAAGTCCCTGAAGCTATATTCAAGCAAACTATCTATACCCACAGCACTGGCTGGGTGGTTACAGACACAGGTACATCCAGCCAGGGGTAGTGATTATTAATAGCAATGCTATCAGTGTTGTTATCTGCAACCCTATCACAGTCCCATGAGGTGAGCAACAGCACATCCTATACTTCACAAAAAAGAGAAAGAAGGTTCCAAAAGCTCCGTAACATGCTCAAGGTTCCAAAGGCTCCTCCTGTCCCCACCCCGCATGAAAGAACACACACGAGTTCCCACATCAGGATCTAGCATAATAACTGCTTGGAGTCCCCTGGATGTAGATTCCCTGGGGTTTTTCTTCCATTTCCTGCTTCACTGAAAACATTACTGTGATTCTCAAATTCATTCCAGCTGTAACTAAACCACACAGATCGTCACAGAGTCCCGTAGGGGCAGGGCTGCCTCGATTCATCCATTGTTCCTACTATGTGCCAGACATCGCTTTGGGGCACAAATGGAGAACAAACTAGACCACAGTCTCTGCTTATGTGGGGGGAGGGCTGACAGTCTAAATTGGGGAAAAATGAAATTGGACACATGATCAACATGTGCTAGTAGGTGGCCTGAGAACTGGGAAAAATGAGAACAGCAGGGTAGAGCCTCTTTCTGTGAAGAAGTCAGGCAGATCTCACTGGCACAGTAGAGAACAGACAGATGGGAGGAAGATAATCAGAGGTTGGAAAACACAAAGATGGCTTCACCACAACTGAGAAGACAGCTGTGACACCAGGGTAGGCAGGAAAAGGGTGCTGAGCTCCTTACGGGTTCACGGTGATAGGTCTGCCCAGCCTAAGCTCCAGGCCTGCGCTGTGAAGGGGGGAAAGAGGGTCATGCTGAATTCCTGAGCCACCAGGAAAGAGGAAGACCCTTCTGAGAAACAAATGTGAAGTCCCTCCAAAATGCAGGCTCGAAGCAGTGGTGGGTGTAAAATCAAAGGACTTGACTATGGCAGAAGATAAGGCCATATTTGGATTTGACTCCTGTCTAAAATAACCACCTCCAGTGTCTCCTCTAATCTGACCAGGTATGCTGTGAATTTGGTCTGGTCTGAATCCAAACTCTACCACAGACTAGTGAGAGAAGTTCCAAGTCCCCAAGAGATCTATTTTTAGGTTCCAAGCTCTCTAAAGCAGAAAGCCCTTTCCTCAATCACACTGGACACACCACCAAAGACAAACCAGGGCTACTTCACACACAACCAGCCTGGCTTTTTTGTTGTTGTTGTTCCATTCCTACCAGTTTCACTTCAAGAACAGTATATTTTCTCTCAAATGGAGACAATTAATGTTTTTTTGTTTTTGTTTTGTTTTGTTTTTGGGTCCAGTCGTGGGGACTGAACTCTGAGCCTTGGCACTATCCCTCAGCTCTTCAGCTCAAGGCTAGCGCTCTACCACTTGAGTCACAGCGCCACTTCCTGCTTTTTTTCTTTTTGCTTATGTGGTGCTGGGGAATCGAACCCAGGGCCTCAGGCATGCAAGGCAAGCGCTCTACCACTGAGCCACCTTCCCAGCCCAATGTTTTGATGATAGATTTCTACATTTCCCCACAGACATCCCATCCCACAACAGTTTTTTGATCCTATTAATAACAATAGAAGCAAAAGAGAAACACGTGAAAAATTTGAAACCCTTTCCAGACTTGAGCTTTAATAAAACTCAACATCAACACCCAATACCTGTCACACACACACACACACACACACACATACACACACACACACACACACACACACACACACACACACACACACACACACTTTTTTTTTTTGGCTTGAACTCAGAGCCTGGGCACTGTCCCTTAGCTTTTTTCCACTCAGAGCTGGCACTTTACCACTTTACCACATCTCCAGTTTCAGGTTTTACTGGTTAATTGCCCAGGCTGGATTCAAACAGAGACTTTGAGTTCTCAGCCTCCTGGCATAGCTAGTTATAGGAGTAAGCCACTGACACCCAGCTATCCACCTCTTCTTTTTATAGAAGCCATGGAAAGACTTGGAAAAGCTCTTACCTAAATCTGGAATATAATCTGAGTCTGCAACACAGGACAGTCACTACCCTTA
The DNA here is from genome assembly GCF_024711535.1 of Dipodomys merriami. NCBI lineage: Eukaryota > Metazoa > Chordata > Mammalia > Rodentia > Heteromyidae > Dipodomys > Dipodomys merriami. Next base: position 77,761,292 of record NW_027202270.1, read on the forward strand.
CAGAACAATCTTCAGCACCCCTACGTGGGACCAGCATCTAGGCCAGTGAAGACCACCAGAAGCTCAAAGCACTTACTACTCCACCACCCTTGGCTTGTGACCAAAAACCCGGGCTGGCTTTCTATCCTCACTGGGATCCTCTTAGGAAACCGAATTCCTTCTTCCTTACAGTCCTTCCCTCCCCTGGAGATGGCAGGGGTCACAGGAGGTTGCCAAGAGCAGTGCTGCTTCCAGGACATCTAACTTCTGACATACGCTCTCCTTTTACCCACCACACCAGGACCCACATAGCCTGTGAAGCCCATCTGTGTATGGCTCACTTCTCAGACCTCAGGATATTCCATACTGCCTTTTCTCCTTGACTGGCTGCTGCTGGTTCCATTCTGTGACATGCTCTGCCTCAACTTGCCTCCTCCTTGTACCCCACCTATCTGCTAATGTTATCATTCCAAGTTAAAGGACACATCAGAAGAGGGGCCTTCTTTGATCCTGTAATGTCAAGGAGCTTCTGAGGTGATTTTTTTAAAGTTATACCCCCATTGTTGTTTTTCTCTGCTTATTTCTCCTCTACAAAGAGGGTATAGCGTCCACAAAGGCAGGGGTATCAACCTACCTTTTTCCTGCTGTTTGCATAGGCTAGACAGTACATGCATGACACACATCAGCCAACAAAGACATGTCCCTGAATGCCAGGAGCCAGCCAAAGGGATAATCTACACCTAAGAAACTCACGAACCAAGCTGAGTAGCTGGTAGCTCATGCTCATAATCCCAGTTACTCAGAAGGCTGAAGTCTGAGGAATGTAGTTCAAAGTCAGTCTAGGTAAAAAATTTCTAATTAGCAATAAAAAAAAAGTCAGAAGTGGAGGTATGGTTCAAGTATACCATAGTTGGATGAAAAACCTAGAACAGGTCCAAGCCCAGTTACTGTACCAAAAACAAACAACCACCACCCAAATCCCTGAAACCAGGAAACAAAGAAGGACAGAGATAGCCTCAGAACCCCAGGAGAGCAAGTTGTAGGGAGAACAAGTAAGAAATGGGGTGGAGGTGTCATGGAGACACTGAGTACTTGAGCTATGTTAACCTGAGTTGGTAACTATCCCAGGGCAATGTGTCCCTATGCCCAGGGAGGTAAGCAGGTATGACATATTGGGGTTAATAAGATGTGGATGAACCCCAGAGGGACTCTCACCTGGCTTCAGGTTTCCATTACAGATCCCACGAGTACCAAAGTAGACCAGGCCTGCCCTGTTAGATAAGATGTGATCACTGGAAATCCAATTTGGGTCACTGAAGTCAGACACAGATTGAGTCACCTCAGAAACAAGAACAGCATTGACTGGGGTGAGTGGCACCATTTATGACAATTCCAATGACGTCCTGCCAACCATACCCCCTGCCAGGCTGGCCATCGCGAAGCAGAACTGCAGAAGCCTTGCATGTGGTTAAAAGGTCAGAGCCAACACACAGCTCTCCAGATTGCCAGGGAAACAGACACACCCTCAGCACCCCAAGGATGAATACACCAACTGTTCCACACAGTCTGCCTAGTGGGAGACCTCCAGGCAGCACTTTTGAATTACCAAGTCTTAAAAGAAGTCTCTTCATTCTCCTGTTTATTATTTCTTAGGCACCTACATACAGACCTAATGGTCTATACACACCCTCTTAACCCTGCTGTGTCTCATCTGCTTTCCTCTCTGGGAACTGGGACACTTCACTTCACTGGGGAGATCATCAGATCAGGTCCTGCCTTAAAAGGTCAGCAGCTCAGGCTAACGGAGCTTTGTCCAACTCTTCCTCCATATCTGCCTGCTTGCTGCCTGGCTCTCTACTAGGTCTTCCAGATTCCGTGGCCTGCTCTTTTAAAACACCAAAACAAAGATGAGTAGGGGCTCGGGTAAGATGCCTTCTCCAAGAAGCTCATTGACTCACCATGGGGTTACATTCTAATAGGTCCACCACAAAAGCACTGAAGGCAAGATTCATGTAACGCACCTTACCTACTATACATCATTGCTTAGCGTAGCCCATCTTAAATGTGCTTACAATACTTACATTAGAATAGTTGGATAAAATCAACATAGAGGCAATTTAATAAGAAAGCACTGAATATCCCATGTACTCTATTGACTATACCAAAAGTCAAAAAAAAATAGAATGGTTGTATGAGTATGCTTTTGTATCATCGTAAGGTGGGACAATATTAATTAAGTCAAGTGATCTTTGGATTGTTTGTGTACTAATTAAAAGGAGGCACAAGCAAGGTACCTGAATAGCAAAACCTAATGCAAGTTTCACATGCCCTGGTGAGAGGTGCTGATGCCCCATTTTAAAAGTAGTCTATGCCTCTAGAGCCAAGGCTACGTAGACAAGATGTGGCAAAACCATAATGTCCGGCTCCCAAACTAACCACTGGCTCCCATGCTAACCACTACAACTCTCAGCCTGCCACTCAAAAGCATTTTCAGAAGACAAAGGAGAACTGCATTTGAATGGATGTGTTAGGAAGAGGATGTGTTCAGGGGATCCAAATGTAGGGATAAAAAAGATCGATGACTCAAAAAACACCTACAGGTAGGTAGTTAGACTCACCCAACATAATCTAGATCAGAGACTGATATTTTTGTAAAAGACAAGTATTTTAGGCTTTGCGGTTTCTGTAACAACTAGTAGTAACACTAACAGATATGTCTGTATCCTAATCAGCTTTCTTCCCCAAAATGGGTTGCAAAGAGGATTTGACTCACAAGCTATAGTTTGCTCATTCTGTATTAGACCATGGAGTCCAGTGAAATTCTGGGGTCCATGAGAAACACAATCAGACAAGAGTTAAGAATGACCGATTGTGATAGCTGTTGATGGATTCAGTATATTTCATACCTTTTGTGAAATAAGTGCTGGTATTACCATGCTTCTTTGTTATTGTGTTTGTTATAAACACAAGGGAATGGCTAGGTTTCAATAAAACTTTATTTACACAAAAAAGCAGTGGTCTAAATTTGGCTCATAGACCATATTTTGCTGAACATGGCTGTGCTACGATCTCAAACCAGATTCTAATCCTCTAAAATCAGCAAATACAATTTATCAAACACCTGCCACAGACACCAAACATCCATTTGTAACACAGGCTACAATTATACTGATATGGAGATGGTACAAGGGTTGTTGCTGATCTATTAACAGGATCCATTCAGACCAGGAACAGATCCCAGCCATACAACATCAGCTCTTCATTCTTTTAAGGTAGTTATCTAAGCAGAGCACTACACATGGGCTGTTTGAGGCCAACAACAAAAAAAAAGGTACGGAGGAAGAGTTGGCCAAAGCTCCGTTAGCCTGAGCTGCTGGCCTTTTAAGGCAGGGCCTGATCTGATGATCTCCCCAGTGAAGTGAAGTGTCCCAGTTCCCAGTTATACCACAGAGCAACCTGAAATCTGCAAGTCTCATCCAGTAATCAGTTGTCAGAGATGCCTGTCAATGTTTGTAGCTGAAGCACATGTCATCATAATGGCTCTCCAGCTTCCCAGAACTGGCCCTGGACCACACTAATCCTCTCACTCAATCCAGTTTGCTATTTTGTAGAACTGGGAGCCAGAGAGAAGGCGAGGCTGCCAAATCTGAAATAACAAAATCCAATCATCTGCTTTAAAACATCCCAAAGATAGTGTTAAGATGGTGTTTGTTGCTGTTAACTTTTAGTACAGCAGTTATCCAAGGTAGCAGAGAAAGGATACAAATATCTGCTCATGTCTGGAGATATTTTTAATTACCACAACTAGGGATATGCTATTGGCATCTTGTGTAAAATTTTTATGCACAAGTAATCTCCCTTAAAAAAAAAAGACATCTGGCTCAACATGCCAATAGTATTAAGTGAGAAACCCTGTCTTAGTGTGATCTCCCCACAGTATGGTCCCAAATTCCTAAGACATATAAATACTCTCCAATTACATTTCAGAAACTCAACTCCAGAGACCCCTTACTTGAGTGACATGTCAAGTAGGTGTTATAAAAGAGTCCGAGCAGTGCAAGGTAGATCGTTGAAGAGGTCTGTTTGACTGGGTTTTTTGTTGTTGCTGTTGTTTTTGAGAAAACCCATGAATAGCTTTGTGAAAATTCATCTATAAAAGGAACAGGCTAAGCTGGATGCTGGTGGCTCATGTCTATAATCCTAGGTACTTATGAGGCTCAGACCTGAGGATCATGGTACACAGCCAGCCTGGGCAGTTAATCTGCAATTAACTACCAAAAAACCCTAGAAGTGGAACTGTGGCTTAAGTGGTAGAGTACTAGCCTTGAGAAATAGAAAAAGAAAAGAAAAGAAAGATGCTTAGGGACAATGCTCAAACTCCAAGTTCAAGACCCAGGACTAACACAATTTTAAAAAATTAAAAATAAAAAAAATTAAAAATACAGATTGGAAATGTTACAGCAGATAGAAGCCAATGGGTAATTTTAAAATACACCCAGTTAGCGGGGCACCTGTGGCTTGCACATGTAATCCTAGTTACTTAGGAAGCTGAGATCTGAGGGTCTCAGTTTGAAACTAGTCTAGACAGACAAATCCAAGAGACTCTTATTTCCAATTGCCAGCGAAAGCCAGAGTGGAGGAGTGGTTCAAGTGGTAGAACACCAGCCTTGAGTAAAAAGAGGCAAGCAAGAATGTGAGATTCTGAGTTTAAGCCTCAGTACCAGCATAAAAAAAATAAATAAAAAGGAAGTGAGCCTAGTTTTTCAGCATGTTCTCTCAAAAATAGAACCTTATTTTCTTAATTCATTGCATCAAAAAGGTAGTTTTATGTAAACCTTGAAAGAGCACATTAAAGGCATACAGTATATCATCATTTCAAGTAATATGCGCTGAACCACACTCTTCCTCATAATTAACCATGTTCTCCACACACACACACACACACACACAGACACACACACACACACACACACACACACACACACACACACACACACACACACACACACACACACACACACACACACATATATCATGGGACCAAGTGTCATGGATCTTTCTGAAAAGGAAAAACATGCATATATTATTGAGTGTGACATCCTGTGTTTCAAAGGAAGCTGAGTGCGACTGAACCCACGGTTGTACTTTTTCAATAGCCATCATTTGAATTCTACATGCTGCAGAGTGTGTGCCTTGACTGGGTTACAAAGCACAAAACAACCTTCCTACATTCCCCCAACTCTAACTTTACATCTCATCCATGCTACAAGTCCCAAACACTGAGACCACTGAAGCCTTGATTCAATGATTCTGACATTGAGAATAGCAACAGATCCCTCTCTGGAGCATCAGTCCACTCTGGATACTAAGGGACCACAGGACCACAGAGATGTAATTCTCCAGGACATAATGTGATCTCAATTTCATTTGCAAATTTTGCTTTGTCAGAATCTGCCTATACACACACGTGTGTGTGTGTGTGTGTGTGTGTGTGTGTGTGTGTATGTGTGTGTATTTTTTTTAAAAAACCTATCCAAAAGACATACACTGAAATGTTATTTTATATACTGTCTGGAGTAGTGGACATAAGTGTGACTGTTTTTCTCCTGCTCTCTCTGCCTATGCATAGTTTCCCACTTTTTCTATATTGAGCATAACTTTTGCTAAAAGGAAAAATAAGATATACTCCATGTATTTCTTTAAATTTTATGTCATTTCAGAAAGCATTTAAGGCACTTAAAAATAGGCAGCAAGTACCAAAAAATTCTTCCAAAGTGACATCAATTAGAGACAAGGAACAAGGAATAAGAGCAGTAAAATCTGGGTAACCAAAGGTTAAAACCATTAAGGCAGCAGACAGTGGCTGGAAAGCAGCACACATTAGGCTCTAAGCTTACTGACATCTATAAAGGGGGGAAAATAATCCCTTCCACCCCCTCAGTTCACTCCCATTATTCCTAATTAAGTTATGTTTAATGGTAGCTAATAAGAATGTTTATCAGCATCCCCTGAACATATCCCTTTAGAGGCCATAGAGTCCAGAAATGTGAGCCAGCCAGCAGCAATATCACCATCTGCACTTAACAATGCTGCCCACCCTGTCTGGGGAAAGTCTATCTGCAAGAGCTCAGAATCTCCCAAAGGGCACTGTGATACATTTCTGAGGATGTCCCTCAGTGTGCAATCATGGTTCATAAAGGCAGGATTACTGAATTCATGGCAAGTCCATGTCTGGGAGTACCCTGGCATCTATTCAAGATCAAGGTAGGCTCAATGTATGGCCCATGTTATCATGCTTACCATAAGCTGTCATGACGCCAGCATATGGCCCATCCACGACATTCCTGTTTTCTTCTGCCAGTGCCTTGATGTACCTTTTGCTGAGGTCCAGGATCTGCTCCCGCAGCACAGAGCTACTTTCGGGCTGAGTTCGCTGCTGGATGGTGAAATGCAGAAGCATCATCCCCCAAATGAAGCCAAAAGTCACCAAGAAGAAGCCCAGCTTCTGAGAGGACAACTTCCAGGGAGTAAAGAGAGCCATCGCTCTCCAGTAACTTCACTAGTTCTTGGCTCTCAACACAAAGAAGATAAAGTTAAGTTCATGATGTAGGCTGGGTCTGCAAGTCCGTGGGTCTCACTCAGGCTCCTGCATCAGGCAACTTCCTTTCTTTGCTTCCATTCTGCTGTAAAAGAGGGAAAACGTTTAGCAAAGTGGTCATGGCAAAGCACAACAAGATATTAACCAGAAGCCATGATTCACCCAGACTGCTCTACATCAAATGTCGGCTTCCTGTTCTTAATGTGTTGGTTCGGTATCTTAGGTTATGATTCAGGATCTGTAAGCGGAGGGGAAATCTGGCGAGGTGACAAAAGCTGTGCAAATGCAGAGAGGGAAGTGCGTCTGAATGTGTTAACAGGTGTAAGCAGGGCTGTTCCCATCTGGACCTCATTCAAAACAGGAAGTTTGTTTTGCAAGGTGGAGAGGAGATGGAAGGAGATTTTCACTGTACGTCAGCAAAAACCCAGGTGGAGGGTGAAGTCTTCTCACCCCTGTGCGTCTGGTCTGTAACTTGAGCTTACACAGTCCTTATGCACTTTGGGCAAGGATGAGAGCAGGCAGTTGGACAGGTGAGCAAGAAAATGATGGTTTTTGAGGGATAGCTGATGAGCTAGGGGGACAGGGTTCCATTTTATTTAAGGTCAGCCAGTTTTTATTATCTGTATTTATAGATAGAGGCCAGCAAGTGATCTCCCCGTATCAGCACAGGGGGCGTGGTCAGTGGTGTTTTCTGTTCTAGCTTTTCTTTTTGCCTCACAGTTGCTAAGCACAGACTCTACCACTGAGTTCCTGCTTCTTGCCCCAGCTAGCTCGAGCTAAAGTTGTACCTCACTGCTCTAGCACAGGAAACTTGAAGGACCTGGCTGACTGCTTTTTACTGTGGTTCTCACTTTCACTCCTACCCGGAGGCAAACGAAGAGTCAAAAGGCAAGTGCCTCAATAGTATGATGGCCAGATTCCATTTGGTACCTGCACAGACTGGCCCAATGACAAAACATCAGAGCTGCTCAGCAAGTGGGGTCTGAGCATAGGTTGCAAAGAGGTATGGGTATGTTCAGCAAGAGTCCTGGACCCAAGAACCAGTCAGCTAACAAAAGCACTCTGCCAAGGAAAGGCTGAGCAAGGATCTCCTACATGAGTGTGAGCCAGGCTGTATTTCAGAGTGTGCACATTTTAGTTTAAAGTGTTCCTCCTTGCAACCAACTGAAGAAAAGAAGGCAGGAGGATCCTGAAACAATTAGCTTTCGTAGCAGTGCTATTGGTCTGCTTTCCACTGCCTTCCCCTTGCCAACCAACAGAGTAACTGATAGTTGATACTTCCACTAATAATAAATACTAAATAAATTCTAGCTATTTTTCTGGGCATTGTGAAGATTTTTTTATTTATTTTTATTTTATTTTATTTTTCATTGGTCATGGGGCTTGAACTCTGGGCCTGGGTGCTGTCCCTCAGCTCTTCAGCTTAAGGTGAGTACTCTACAACTTGAGCCACAGCACCACTTCGGGTTTTCTGGTGTATGTTTATTATTATTTATTATTATTATTGAAGATAAGAGTTTCAGGGATTTTCCTGCCCAGGCTGGCTTTGAACCATGATCCTCAGATCTCAGCTTCCTAAGTAGCTAGGACTACAGGTGTGAACCACCAGCACCTGGCAAGAATTTTTTCAAGAATATTTTTAAGTGGCTTGATTAAGTCCTCATAAGAAAGTTATACACTAGGAAGAAATAATATTATCATTTCCGCTTCAAGAGATACAAATGAGAGAATACAGATATAAGGAGATCACTTCGAAAAGTTACCCAGCTAGGTGACAGGGGAGGGATAATCTGAGGATGGCCAAAGGATCAATAAACCTTCTTCACCTCTACTTCCCTACTGGTCTGCTGATGTAAAGCCAAGAATGGTGGGTCCATTATTAGAGGTTTGGAAAGCAACAAAACAGAATATGTAACAGTCTATGTATAGTTGTTGACCATAGACATGATAATTTATATTGCCACACATATCAACTGCAATTTACTAAAACATAATGTACTATACATTTGATGTAGTATAGGAATTCAGAAAAGACGGTGAGATTGTGTGTGACAATACAGACAACCATGCCTCTGAATGGAGTAGATCCTATAAAAAAAAAAGGGGGGGGGCAGGGTTCTGGGTGCCAGTGGCTCATGCCTGTAATTCTAGCCACTCAGGAGGCTGAGATCTGAAGATCATAACTTGAAGCCAGCCCAGAAAAGTCCATGAGACTCTTATCTCCAATAAACTACTCAGAAAAAGCCAGAAGTGCCTCTGTGGCGGCTCAAGTGATAGAACATTAGCCTTAAACACAAAGAGGCTTGGGACAGCACCCAGGTACTGGGTCAAGTCAAGCCCCAGGACTGGCAAAAAAAGGGGGGGGAGTTCTATGTAGTTTCACAAAGTCTAAAATATAAATATCTAATATCTAGCTCTTAGCCAAAAAGGTTTGCTGACACTGGAATTCTAGGCTCCTGATTTTCAAAGTGTGGTCCCTTATCTCAGCAACAGCTAGAGCACCGATGAGAAAAGCAGATTTCCAAGCCTCACCACATAACTACAGAATCAACAATTCTGGAGGTGGGCTGAGCAAATTAAGCTCCAATAACCTCTTTAAGATGATTCTGACAAATGCTCAATGTCAGAGCCCCTGTACAAGGTAGCCAGATTCCAGGGGCATATATCCCATTGCTGTGCAATGTACTATGAAACCAAAAGTTCTGCCTTCCATTACTTTTTAAGTTCCTCTATCCCCCTGTAACCTGTATTACTTGCTGGTTTGCTTATTACCATAAACGTTTCATAAACATCTTCCCATCTCCGTTCAAGCTGTTCCTTTACCTGGCTGGCCCGGTTCATGTGCCAATCCAAGTTCAGAGTATTGTCTAATCCCTACCTCCAGTTCTACCTGTGTCAAACCAGGATCCTCACTGTTCTAGCCCACAGAACTCCTTTCCTGCTCTTAAGTTGTGGGAAAACAAACAAACAAAAAAACTGTCTGCCCTTGATTGTTTACTAGTTTCTATCTCCCCGCTCCTAAACAGATCTGTGTATCGAAAACTTATTCCTCAGACCATGATAAATGTTCAGGAGGAGGAACGTGGTGGGAGGAGCTTAAGTAACTGGGTACATGACTTTCCTCTCTGATTTCCTGGCTACCATGAGGTAAACCAGACTCCTCAGCCACATACGTCACTGTGATTTACTGCCTTGCCATAGGACTAAAAGCAATGGCCCAACCTATGACAGAATGACACCTCCCCAATGATGAGCTGAATTTCACCTTTCCTCTTTAGCTGATTTTCTCGGGTATTTTGTCACAGTGATACTAAAGTGACTACCACAGTAAAATTCCATGTCATTGTTTAAGGGGCCCGCCAGGCACACAGACACAGATACTGCTCCCAATTACACTGGGTACCTGTGAATACACCATCGTTAAGTTGAAAATACTAAGAGGAAAATGCACTTTTTAGCCTAACCTATCTTAATCATGCTCAGAACACTTATATTAGTCTACAACTGATTTAAAAAAATCAACTGACACAAAGCCTACTTATCATAATAAAGTGCTACATAACTCATGTAATTCATTGAATAGTACACTGAAAGTGAAAAAACAGTAATTGTGTCCATGTGCTTTCTCACCACCCTAAAGTCAGTAACCTTAAGTCAAACTATTATAAATCAGGAACTGTCTTCATGAATATTTTTGGAGAAAGATACTGGTCATTGGGGCACCATGAAAATGTTACCTAAATGACATTATCATGGGAGTCACTGTGTTCTAAGGTATCCACACTCAGGAGGCTGACAGACATCCCTCTGCTACCACTAGTTCCTCAGGAAGTAGCCATACTTCCTTTCTGACAACCATAATCATTAGTCACCCTGACAAGAGATTGTCTGAGGGCAAGAAAATGAGGTGTTACACATAGTCTGCTGATGACTTCCTTTGAATATTTTAGGACAAGAATTACCTACCAACATTCAGGAAGGCCCTCTCCTCTTCCTTAATTACCCCACTGAAATAAACAATACTCAAGGCTGCACAGTTAAGCCACAAAGAGGTCAAAGGCAGGAACTAGACACAGTCTTTGTTAGAAGGCAGAAGGCTTCTAAATCCTAGCCTTATGAAGGCCAAGACCCCACCACCCCTGCCATGTGGTGCACTGATGGAACACACAGATGGGCAAGAAAACACCTAACTATAATTTTCCTAGCATAGAGTGTAAAGCACAAATCCCTAGCTATAAGGAGTTCAGAGCACTTAAGGGCCTAGATTTTAAGTGAAGAACTGCCAGGAATGTTATTTTCTCTGGTGGAATGTAAAGTGTGAGATAACAGACAGTCTATCAGCATACACAAAGATTCACATTAGAATTCATGTCTGCAATTCCTATTAAGAAGACAGAATTCAAGACTTTCCAAAAGCATTATTCAAAAGACACCCCTATCTCATAGAGTAATAGGAGGATAATGAGGAGGATATAGGACAATCATCCTTACAAAGATTCTTAGTGCCTTGAAAGAACTTAATGATGATCATCAGTAATAGACACACAATTAATAGAGAGGCCTCAGAACAACAGTGATCAAACAGTAGTCATTCAGCTCAAAATCTGTCTGCCTCCAGATTTAGCAGTTGGGTGACATAGGTAAGCAGCTACAAGAAGGATTACACTATGTATCTCAGAAGACCCTGTTGCTAGGCAGAGAAATGAAACGTCCAGGGCCATGACTTCACCAGTTCACTTCAAGGCAAGTTTGCACCGTCTGTTTCTAATATTAACCTCCATCCCCAACTTCCTTCCTTCCACTCACTCTGTAACACAGTAACATCTGGCTTCCCCTTTAACAAATGTGGTCAAAGATCTCTGTCAAAGAAATAAATCAGTTGTCCTATTTTTTTTAGAGCACATAAAAAGACGCCCAACATCATTAATCATTAGGAGAAAGGGAAATCAAAACCACAATGAGATACCACTTTACACTCATTAAGATGGTAAAAAAAAAAAAAAAAGAATACAGGTAATTATTGTTGGAGAGAATGTGGAAAACTGTCATCTTCATACATTGCTTGAAATGTCTCAAACATTTAAAGAGGGAGTTACCATGTGACTCAAACAATTCTGTTCCCAGGAATTCTCCCAAGAGAAGTGTAAACATACGCCCACACAAAAATTTTTACATGAATTTCATAGCAGTATTCTTTATAACAAATTAAAATAACTTAAAATGCCCATCAACTACCATATGGACAAAGAAAACTGGTATGTCCGTAACAGGATATTAAGTGTAATAAAGGAGATGAAGAAGTAACTATGTTACAGCGTATATAACCCTGAGAACATCTTGCTAAGTGGGGGGGAAAAACATCTCACTGAATCCCATGTATTATATGATTCCCTGTGTATAAAATGCCTAGAATAAGCAAAACTAGAGAGAGAGAGAGAATACACTAGTAGTTGCTTAGAAATGGGAAGGGTGTATAAGAGAGGAGTTGTAAGGGAAGATCTAAGGTGTCCAGTTTCCTTTTGCCATTACCATTCACAATCAGGTGATTCTGGGCTTCCACTACTCTGAACCCAAACATGGCACAAGAAAATGCAATGAATTAAAATGCAGCCTAGGGTACTACCATTGAATCTGCTGAGGGAAACAACCAAGTGCAACTACATGTTTTCCAGTTATATCACACCAGAACCCACATCCTGCCTTGCAATACTAATATGGTCTCCATCGAACCAGGCTCACACTACCAGTAACCAGCACAATCTCAGAAGGAAAAGAGGTGTACTGATAGGAGATGCAAACCAGACCCACAATTTGTGGTCTGCAGGAACTGGTATGTTAAATGCCACATTCTATCATCCTGGCAGGGTAGAGAATCAGCAGGTGATAGGTAGTCTTGGTATAAGGAAGACATGCAGGATGAGTAGTGAAGGCAGGGGAGAAGATTCTGACTCTACTCTGTTAAAAGGAGCTGCAGAAGAGGAGGAAGCTTATTTCTCCAAAATAAGTCCACATTCGTGTAAGATCCTGAGGTCACCCTGTATGCCTGGGCATACAGATTCAGTGCCACCAACCTGAACTCAACCAGAGGGCCCATCTAGCAGTTGCCTGGACTTCCATTACCATCCCCAACAGCTTTGCTGACCTTCCGATTCTCCACCCACACATATGAACAGAGACCCTCACTTCTACTTTCACAATCTCAGTCCTTTTCTTTGTAAACCATATGTCACATTCTAATTGAAAACCCTAAAAAAGAAAAAGAAAACCCTCTGCTCCCTTTGCAACCAGCTGTACTGGTCTTAGGCTGAGTTACTAGTTGAAACACACCAGCTCCAGCAACACACCTGTGCTGTGTTTGATTTTATATAGTCCATCCCCCTTTACATTTGAAACCATCAAGCGAGGAAGTCCTAACTTTCACTTATGCACATTTTCATTCCCAATGTAACCTGGAGAAAGGAAGACTTCAACCCTATTTGTCTAAGTGGGTATGCACCCTGCAATTTTGCTGGCCGCTTGGTAAAGTGCAGGCCTCCATTTCTGGTACCAGTAGCACAATTTCCAACAGCTTAATAAGGGAATTGAATCTGGATCCAGAATTCATAACTTCCTGCCTTCTCCCAGATCTTCCCACACTCCTTTTCTACCCACCGTCTGAGCTCTGTCATTCACATATGACTGTTTACACTAGAGGGCTAGGCAAGGATGAGAACCAGTTGGAAATGAATGCCTTGACTTTATTCTAAATATTCTTGGATGTACACATTATTGGAAGGTAGACAACAGAAAAGGAGGACAAACGTATGCAGGAAGCTGTCACTACTGGATCGTGTAAGACTCATGTCCTGTTTCATTCACCAGAGCCTTAAGTTATTCACAGCTAAAGGAATTCCCATGAAAACACAGTGGACCTACAAAAACCCCAAAGAATTCTGAAAACATCAAAATTGATGCAAAAAGCATGAGTTCTTGAAAAATGAAATAAAACCCTCTAATTGAGGATTTTTCTGTTTGAGGACAACTGATTTGAGGTTTGTTTTCATAAGGGGGAAAGGTGGGAGATGTTTCACCTTTGACCTATAGCCACCAGTTACCAGAGTAGTTAGTCCATAACTGGGAAGCTGTAACAAGTGAAAATGTGGCCACTTTTCCTCCCCATCTGCCTTATCAAAAACCCTGGTTGAGAGCCACTGGCTTAACCAATCAGTGGAGCCTTCCTCACTTTAGGAAGATGGAGAGGTTAGCCTCTAGGCTACGCTGCAGAGTGTGAGAGAGAACAATCCAAGTGGCTACAGGAGCCCATCACTACTCTGATGAAAGGCAGGCTTCCAGACCTGTGCTAGGCCTGGGAAGGCCACAGAGTGAAGAGAGGACTGAGCTCCAGCATTGTCCCAAACTAACCAATACATGAACTTCAGTTCCCTTCAATACTACAACATTTGGTACCAGCTGAAGAGATCATCCCTAGGCTAATGTACTAATTTTATATGGCACTGAGGCTTCTCTCCAGAAAGATCTTGGACCCTAATCAACTGGCACAGGAAGGAAACATGTGAGAAGATTCAATCTGGATGATAGACAAAAAAAAAACAAAACCAAAAAACCAACAACACACACACACACACACACACACACACACACACACACACACACACACACACACACACACACACACACACACACACACACACACACACACACACACACACACACACACACACACACACACACAGAGAGAGGATTGTTATCTGGATTCCTGCCCAGGAAATGAGGAATTGTCATACTGTCATTATGTGAGGTTGGCAATGACTAAGGAGAAACAAAATAGTATATGAAAAGATCACACAGCATGTGAACTTGTTAGAAAGATCTCCTCAGCATTAAATGAAAATGCTCAAAAAACTCACTACCACTCAGAGCTAAAGGACAATAAAGTCACAAGGGATCTTTATGACAAGCACCAAGTGCACCCGCTTCACTGACGATCAACTTCCAGGCAACCAGAAAATATCCATGAATGCCAACAGAACCAAATGCCTCCAGTATTTAATAAAAAAAAAAAAAAAAAGCCACAAAACTCACCAGTTATTTAAAAAACATGGGACTATGCTGTCAAGCTGAAACTTGGTGCTAGCCCACCCCAAGAGTGTTTTATTCCATCTGTGTAAAAGCATCAAGACCATCAGATTAAAATCTAGCTCAAGCCAGGCATCAGTTGATCACACCTGTAATCCTACCTACACAGGAGGCTGAGAGCTGAGGATCGCGGTTCAAAGCCAGCCCGGGCAGGAAAGTATGTGAGACTCTTATCTCCAATAAACACTAGAAAACAGGAAGTGGCACTGTGGCTCAAGTGGTAGTTCGCTAGCCTTGAGCTAAAGAGCTGAGGGATAGCAGCCAAGCCCAGTGTTCAAGCCCCATCACTGACAAAATAAATAAATAAATAAATAAATAAATAAATAAATAAATAAATAAATAAATAAGATCTAGCTGATGTATCAGGAGCTAGACCTACCCCCACCTCACCCCCCACACACACGGAATCTGCAATGGTTGCTCAAAGGCTTTTCAGATGAAAACCTTAGAATTCTATTTTTTAATGTTTTTCATTGTAAAAATAGTGTACAGAGGGTTGACAGTTACATGAGTAAGGTAATGAGTACATTTCCTACTGAGTATGGTTACCTCCTCCTTTGTTTTTCCCCTACCATCCCTTCCTGTCCCATCTCCCCACTCTACCCCCCTCCCCAAGTTGTAAAGTTCGTTTTCTACATAGTGTCTTGTACATCTCATTGTTACAATGGGTCATCCTGTATCCTTGTTTCAGCATTTTGTTATTTGCTAGGAAATGGAAAGACTTGGGAAAAATTATATTAAGTGAAGTAAGCCAGGCCCAAAGAAACATAGGTCCCATGGTTTCCCTTATTTACAATAACGACTATAAATCGAGGAAAAGCAGAAAAGGTCAAAAGCTATGTACATATGATCATATAAGATTATGTTAAGTGAAATGAACCCCAAGATAGGGACACAAGTGGTTTTATTCTTGCTTGCTATTGTTTTTTAATGTAGTTAAAATATACTATGTGATTTTTGTTTTGTTTCTCTTGTGATGTTCTTCCCCCAATGTATAACCCCTGTTTTTCCTGTATTTGATGTTGGTGCCCTGCATCCTGAATATACATTTTTCTAATTTCGGGAGGGGAAGGGGAAAACCTTAGAATTTTTGATTCTCAAATAAGAATTCACATGGAGCACACAATCCAAGCTATGATCATAATTACCTCAGGCCATATTTTTTTTTATTTAAGGAAGAACTCAGCAGCTACATGTTGCTTGACAAATCACTTCATCCTCAATTGGTAAAAACTAAGGAGAGGTCAATTTTCCTAAACACAGCAGCAATCTCTAGCAGCGATTTCTGGTCAACCTAGCTGGAACATGTACGTAAGAATAATATGCACAAAACTGAGTTTCATCAGTCTATACCAGTGTACTCATGAAACAACTGACCCTGCTTTGTAATTGCTAATGAGCAGAAGATTTCTGTATCACTAGACTAAAATCAATGTTGCAAGTGTGTATGTGTGTGTATACATACATATTCCAACTCTGAACCCTATTAGAGCAAGTAACTCCCAAAAGGAAAGCAACTTGCATTGCTACTGAACATATTCCTTGCATGTCTCAACAACAGACATACCAGGAGACGTGAGCTAGGAGTGTTTTGGTGTTCTATATCTGCTGAGATGCCATTTGGAACACCTGCCTAACCACCACAAATACATTCCTAGTTGGGTTCAAAGAGAACACCCTTCAACTGAATTGTAAGCATCTTTGATCAATGCCTTAATTTTGCATAAGAAGATGTCAACCAATAATTAAGTTTCTGGAAATACTGCTTTAACTTTCAAAGCACATCATAGTGACCTTATGGCTACTGATAATGCTTTGCGGAAGAAAACTGTATTTGAAAGATGACTTAAAGGATTTACAAGGCATCTATTGTTCTAAACCACTTTTGCTGACCTTTTGGTGAGCCAACAGTGAGTTACAGTAATATTCTATCATCCTTTCCCACATGCACTCACAACCACACACTTACATCCTCATGGAAGGTTTTAATCATTTCTTAATTTTCAAACATGATAGGGTATTAAGTTAAAGTTTAATTCATTTTGAAACAAGGTATTAAAATTATTAGGTTCATTCTGACACCATTTCTGATGTGTTATATGATTAAGTGGGCAAAAGGTAATTTGTTATTAATGTGTAACACACAGCATTTAATTATGAAAGAAAAAGAAGTATGATTTGTCTATAAAAGTCAATTCCAAGACTTAATCTTTGTTAGTATGCATTTGGTGTGGAGACCAAATGTATATTCAAAGCTAGAAAGCACCAGAATTAGTGGCCTTTACATCAAAACTGGGCAAAACAAACAAAAAATGCTCAGTCTTTGGAAATTTTGCATCTGGATTTCAAAACAAATCAAAAGGTTTATAAAGGGAGGACTCTTTACTTCCTCTGGACATTATATGCATACAGAATATGTGCTTTGTTTCCCAGGAAGGAATAGAAGAGAGTGACCAGGGCTACTCTTTCTTTGGAGTGTTTCTAACAGGAGAAAGGAAAACATCTCAGCTCAGAGACAGTGCTTGACACACTGTCTATTCCTGTTCCCATGTATTCAAATTAAGCATGGTGTCCCTAACTACCTTCAGAGCCTACCATCAGCTGCTTGACCATCACAGGGAAGAGAAGAAACATCTAAGGGAGGATAGTAAGTCTTAGACCCAAGTCATGCTTTCCAGCACAGCTTTACACTAGTAGAACTGATTGTGTATTTTATTTTTGTCCTTTCATTCAATTTTTCTTTCATTGGTTCACTCATTCTTTCAGTGCTAGGGTTAAAAATCAGGCCCAATACATGTGGCATTATAATTTAATCTTCCTCTACTCGCTTTTATGTCTATTATTTCAGAACCCAGAAGTGGCATCTCCAAACCTGCGCCCCAATATGTTTATTTTTTATATATTTTTCTGTTTTGTTTCTAAAATACCAGGATAACACAGGTGGTTCCAGCATCCACTTGAAAGCACTCTTTGCAAATGACACGTTGCAGGTGTATCAAGTTTTAATTCTAGTAAGACAAAATGACAATACTCAAAAATACAGTATTTTCTCTTTCTAAATACTGATTTAAAAAAAATACTATGTGGGCTGGGAAGGTGGCTCAGTGGTAGAGCGCTTGCCTTGCATGCATGAGGCCCTGGGTTCGATTCCTCAGTACCACATTAGCAAAAAAGCCAGAAGTGGTGCTGTGTCTCAAGTGGTAGAATGCTAGCCTTGAACTGGAGAGAGCTGAGGGACAGCGCCCAGGCCCAGAGTTCATTCCCCCACTACTGGCAAAATAAATAATACTATATGCTATGCCAAAAGAATTTGGATCAAATAAATGAAACTTTTGGCCACATGGATCCAGAGGGAAACTGGCAGAATTCTCAGTATCATCCTCAATAATTTATACAATGACCCATTTCCTAATGCATTCTGTTTTTAACCAACAGTCCATTAGGAATATAAATATCTTTTATTATGATATAACACATAATGGCAAAAAAAAAAAAAACCTCATGGGTTGTTGGTGTAGAACGCTTTTCTGAATGCCAGAAACTGCTCCATCAAACTCTTGATAAATGCTGGTAGGCTGTCAAATTCTTCCAGCTTTAAGAGATGTAGGATCATATGTATAAGTACATAAATTATTTAATGTCTTTTAAATATAGAAATGGTAAACTCTAACATCATTACTGTTCAGAATACAAGCTCAAGATATCCTCAAAAATCATAGGTAAGGGCTCCGAGGAGGGAATGCTTTTCTAGCATTACAAATCCCTGCATTTGATCTGTTTTTGAACCATGTGGCTTAGAAATAGTCTTCCAAGCAATGGAGCAGTGACATTTCTGTCCTGACATAGAAAGCAGTAAAAGTGACATTGAATATGAGGAAGATGAGGATGATGATGATAACAATGAAAACAGAGATGGTGGCCAAGTGAAACAGGTAGTTGGGTTACTGTATTACCATCTCAAAGGTCACAATTTAGGAAGAAGAAAGTTCCCCTTTATGTTAGTACCATGATATCTGAGCATCTGGCTTGGATTTCACTGGATTGACACAGTAAAATTGTACAGCCAATGCCACTCCAAGCCACAGAGCCAAAGCCATGGTCCACTTCCAGCAAGCAAAGTAGACCCTGCTACATACTTTCTATAGAAACTTTACTCCTAGATCTAATTTTCCCACTCATATTTTCTCACATACTAACAATTCACTTTTAAATAAGTCCCTCTTGCTTTCATGTTTCATTTTAGTCTTTTTTGATAATCTAAACCAAAAGGAACCAGGTAGCTGTATCAGATAGAATACAAGCCCCCCCCATCTTTCCCAAAACATGTTTCATTGCTAAGGACTATGGTTTGGAAGTGGTATGCCTACAACAAAACTCATGCTGATATTTAATTGTCAATCTGGCAGTTTGGGAAGGTGACTGGGTCATGGATGTCACATTTATGAATGGATTTTGTTTCTCAGTACTTCCAGGAACAGTTCCTAGTTCTCACAGTAATAATAAAGCATTCAGGGTTTTTTTTTTTGTTTCCTTTGTATGTTCTTCCCCACTATGGTATATCCCCTGTTATCACTGTTCTTGTTTTTAGTACCCTGCATCTTGTATATACATTTGTCTACTTTGTTGAGGGAAAGGGGAATAACAAAATGCTGAAACAAGGATACAGGATGACCCATTGCAACAATGATACCCACAAGACAGTATATTGGAAGTGAACTTTACAACTTTGGGCAAGTGTGGGAGGGGGAATGGAATGAAGGACATGGGGGAGAGAAAGGATAGTGGGAGAACAAGGGAATGGCTAACAATGATTGACAAGAAATATACTCATTGCCTTACTCATGTAACTGTATCCCCTCTGTACAGCATCTTTACAATAAAATAAAAACTTTTTATAAAGCATTCAGGCCAATTTTCCCGGATCTCTCAGATCCATGCCATATGGTACCATCTGCCACAAGCTAACACATCGTGAGGCCCCTCCTTGTTATTCTTACATGTCCTTGCCTCCAAACCAAGGTCTAAAAAACATCACAAAACTTTGCTTCATACATCACTAAGTGTCACGTGCTCTGTTACAGCAACAAAAATCAAACTAAGACATGCGGCAAACAAGAATTTGGTATCAGCTGAAATTAAAGTTGCTAATCAACTAACAATTAAAATGATCATCCTCCAGTAACATGGTAGATTCAATGTCACCACAAAATCCAGAGACAGACAGACAGACAGACAGACAGACAGACAGAGACAGAGACAGAGACAGAGACAGAGATAGAGACAGAGACAGAGATAGAGGGAGGGTCAGTAAGTAGGACCAGAACTCTTCAGGAAAGACTAAGTGATTTGCATAAATCCAAGGGAATTGATTCAACAAATCTGGCTTTTTGGTTTCCCCTTGTGATTAGAAATTTTAGAAAAATGAGGGGCTGCCTGATGTAGGTAACAACACCAAAAAAGTAACTGCTACTACTGAGGAAAAAGCCCCAAGATACATGAAAGGGAAAAAGACAGTAGTATTGGGACATTCGGCATCAGGGTGAAGAATCTTATGCCTGGCGCATTACTCTATGACCAAGAGTGAATTTCACCCAATGACATGACTAATAACATAAATGTAACACAGACATGTGTGTTAATTTCAGAAAATACATATGGTTGAACTCTCCAGTTAGCAATGATGATAAAACCTTATGGGTCCAACATGCAAAGATTATATGGCAAGGGAGGAAAAAAACAATCACAGATAGGATCAAATGCCACACACTCACTTGTTGCCTCTCCTCGGGGCTACAGCTTCCACTAAACTATGTGCTCTATGGACTCTACAACTGTCTCTATTTTAAGTCAACACAATGAGAGCTAAGAGTTCTTACATTAACACATGTCCTCTCACGGAATACCTACTATAAACCTATGGCATAGGTGAAGTGACCCTTCTCCTTTGAGGGAGGGGTAACTGAGGCATAAAAACTTAGGAAGCTGGGGCTGGGAAGGTGGCTCAGTGGTAGAGCGCTTGCCTTGCATGCATGAGGCCCTGGGTTCGATTCCTCAGTACTACATAAGCAAAAAAAAAAAAGCCGGAAGTGGTGCAGTGGCTCAAGTGGTAGAGCGCTAACCTTGAGCTGAAGAGCTGAGGGACAGCGCCCAGGCCCAGAGTTCAGGCCCCACAACCGGACTCAAAAACAAAAACAAAACAAAACAAAAAAACCTAGGAAGCCATCTGTTCAAGGCCACAGTCATCAGCTGGCAGAGCCATCATAGACTGGCTACTTAGCCACTGCCCAGATGCCTTACCATCTCAGATTTTCACACTCTGGTCTGCAAAACTCAGGAGATGAATAATAGATAGATCAAGTCAAAAGATCATGAAGGAATAGAATCCCCAACCTGGTGCAAGATAATGAGTTTACATATTCTAGTTACTTCTCTTAAGTTGCTCTCCTGGAAAGCAGGAAATAATTCAAATAAGGAGCCAGGTAGGTACAAGAAAATTTCCTGAGAATTGTTCAAAAACCTCAGTCCTGAACAGTCTCTCCTTCAGCCTCCTACTCCAGTTCTGCTTTTTTCCTTTTGCATTGGGGATTATAACCAAAAACTTCCCAGGTGATCCTGCACACAACCGCTTGTCCCTAGACAATTTAAGACACGATGACAGGAGTTGTCCTGGTATCTGTGGCAGGCAAGGACAAGAATTCAGAACATTTGTACGTGGAATCACACAGTGGGTACTAGATTTCAAACACACAGGTAGGGACATTTAGGCAGTGAACAGAACACACACACACACCCTTAAGCCTCAGACTATCCTGAAGGAAAGATATTTACTAACATGCTTCCCGAGTTTAGAGAGACATTCTCATTCTTACTGTTTTTCCTTTGGCAACTCCATCGATGTCATAGGAGAGAATTTTCTATAGAATGAAAACAAGATACAACTAGATAAAAGAAGAAATGTGACTGTGAGACAAGGGTGTGAGGAAAACATTTGATAGGTGTCACAGGCAGTGCTAAGTATGGAGAACACTGGAGGTTTGACCAAGAGATGGCCCCTGCCCTTAAAAACACCTACCTACACCACATCTCCAGAGCAGCCAGGAAGACGCACAGATCATGGCTCCAGCAGTGGGTCCCAAAGACCTTTGCTCGCTAGAAAGAACCTGCATGGAACTTCATAGAGACACTGGGGCCCAAACTGGCTCAGCCCTTCATCATCTCTTCAACAAGACTTGACACCATGGGATGAAAGTCTAGTCAAAGAAACGTCCTGCAGACCCAACCATGTTTCCAATCTCCCTCTGCACTCAGAGTCGAGAAGAAGAGCTCTGAAATGAATGATGGGGGTCACAATACTCAGGTTTCCAGGACAAGGGGATGAGCTTTGAACCAGTTGCTTCTATCTTCATCTTGACTTCCTCCTGAATAAAGGTTTTTTATTTGATAGTGCCTTAACATTATTTTAGTCATTTGGGATGACTACACTCAGAGCTTAGAATGTAATTTTGGTAGAAATCACAGGGGAAGGCAGGTAGATGATGGACATAGATTTACAGTGAGAACTACAGCTGAAGTCATTCTGTAAAAGCCCATTTAACCGTGCCCCCTCCCTGTTAGCTCTTGCCCCAAATAAAGTAAATCCATGTCCCTCGCTTGTTATGACTACTAGATTTACAGGCCCATTAAAAATGTGTTTTTATAATCACCCCATGTAAAAAAGCCAGGGCTTTAACTATAATAATTTAAATGCCTACAGCAGAGCAGCAGATTGGGAGTGTATTAATACCTTAGCAAAACATGCCTGCTTTAGAAATGGACCCAGATTTTCCCTAGTGAGTTTATCCACACTAAGGTTATATAAGCTCCCTTAAAGCTGGGTCAGGTCAACTGCTTCCTCAGGTCCTTCATCCATGGTACCTCCATCAAAAGTGGCTCCTGGATGATGGCTGGTAGTGCACACCTCTAATCCTAGCTACTCAGGAGGCTAAGATCTGAGGATTGCAGTTCAAAGCCAACTGAGGCAGAAGGAGAGTCATCTCCATTTAACCATCAATACATCAGAAGTGGAGGTGTGACTCAAGTCGGAGAGTAGCAGACTTGAGAGAGATAATCAAGCGAGAATATAAGGTCCAGTTTTGGAACAACAACAAAACAAACAAACAAAAAGTAGCCTCTGGATCAAGTGGATGTAATACTTTCTCTACCTTCACTATGCTTTTCAGTCATTTCAAGAGATTTTACCAATACAAACGCTATCTTTCTTCCTCCCCAAGATTAGCAGTCTATTAATTGCTCTAGGAAAGCCAGGAAGGCAGTATCATTTTGAGCACACCAAGAGTCCAAAGCTAAGAATTAGTAAGTGAACATGTCCATCTGAGGGGAGAAGAGGTTTGAGGGTAGATGAGAGCAGAAGAGGGATAGGGATCTGTGATAAGCCATGGACAATGCGCCCTGTCTAGTCAGGGCAGAGTTCTTAGCTCTAGTCAGTTAACAACTGGGAAAAAAGAGAGCTTGGAATGGCCAGGCCTTCTGATCCTTCCAGACACCAGAAACCAAGGGTTTCACTCAAAACTACTTGTTAATGTTATCCTATATCCTAAACTAGTGCGTTTTAAAAGTTATCCTGGTTGGGTCCAATGAAATGTATGTGCAGTCTTCCGGTAGCAATAGTCATACCTTGATTAAGAACTTGACAGTGAACTGTTCTGCCTCCAAATGCAAGCGAGCCCCAGGACCTTGAGCAATTTTACGATCTTTCTCACAGCTCGTTAGTCTCCTTAAAGATGCCTGCTCCTGTATCCTAACTGCTCAACCTTCTCTATAGTTGTTGGCACTGGTGTCAAATACCAATGTCCCTGCTCGTCCCTTTCAAAGTACCCTAAAGAGCATTATCTTCCAGCCTAAGCTACACCCAGTGCAAGCTTGTGAACAGGCCACCCAAATGCTATAATACTAGAAGGAAATTGGAAACAAGTCATCTACTGCCAGCCTTGGAGACTCTGACCGAACAACAATAAAAATAAAAATAAAAACAAAACAAAACCAGCAAGCGAAGAGAGGTACAGGCCCCAAGATCCATAAAGTGCACAGCAACTTGCCCAGGGCCGCAGAAGTTCTTGAAGGTAGGTGAGTAACTTGTCCCAGTGTTGGTATTGGAGGCTCCCCACATCCCACAACCTGTACAACCTGACTGAAGAGGACAGAGACATCTGTCTGTTGTGCACATACCCCCATAACCTTATCATCACAGACAGAGATAGAGACAGAGACAGAGAGACAGAGACAGAAAGACAGAGAGAGAGAGACAGAGAGAGACTTGTTAGGATTTGCTCCGTGCTAAGATTGAGACTTCCTGAAGGAAGATCCAAGTCCTTCTGTGAATTGAGTAATTAATATTTGTTGAGACTAAGTCCTTATGCAGCTTCGGTCAATCAAGATACCTGGTGGTGTTGGCAATCAGACAGGAGGCTCTGAAACCTGTTCTGTGAAGAACCCAAGTCTTCAGTCCCCCATGGAACGTGTTCTATCTCTTCAGTGTGAGAAATGCCCAGAACTGATCTGATGAGCCACTTTAGCTGGCTGCTTCTTTCTCTCCCCAGACCACAGCTTCTCTCCAACCCTAAAGAGATTGTCACACATCAAAAGACACAGTAACCGGTACGATGGGATCTCCTCAGTCAGAGATACACCTCAGAAGGCAGCTTCTCAGCTGTGAAAGCAGTTGGCCTCTGCACGCCCCCTCGGGTGGAAGTTGTACTACTCTGTGTGGATAGAGGCGCAAGTGGGAGTGGCAGGAAGGCTTGGGAATCAGATCAGATTCTAATCTCAGCAATGGCCTAAAACTAGCCCTGTGGCTACTTTGGAAAGTTCCAGAAATGGAGACTAAATTTCTCATCCCTGATACATCTAGCTCACAGGGTTCTAATTCCTAAAGGGTCTTGTATGGTCTGGCGCTCAAGCCTTGAAGAGAGGTGGGTGACTAAGAAAGTCTCCTGACCCCCAGAGGATCCTTCTGTAAGTCAGCTGGCAGAATGAATCCTCCACCTGCTCTGAAACCATAACATCAGGCCTCACTGATCTCCTTTCATTCTGAAGCAGATTGTGGTTAGCTTTCTGCTCTTCAGTTTCTTGTTTCAAACAATGTAAGCACATCTGTGTGAAACACAGAAAACACAGCCAAGTGTCAGTGAAATGTCACCACAACTGATCCAGAGTCTTTTCCTTTTCTGTCACTTCTGCTTTTTAACCATGAACTTGTTGAGCATTGCCCTCACCCAATTTCTCCCCCCCCTGCTCCCCCGCTGTAATTGTTTTTCAGATAGATCTTTCATTGTTGCCCTCCTGCATAACTGGAATTACAGGTGTGCACCACCATGTCTGACTGATTTGTTTTCAGAAGGACTCTTGCTAGCTTTTTGCCCAGGCTAGTTCCAAACCAAGATCCTATTTCTACCTCCTAAGTCACTGTGATTATACGCACGGACCACTGCACTCAGCCTGTGCTCATCAGTGTAGATGAGTATGCCAAGCAGCCTTTAATGAACAAGCCCAGTTTCTAGGGTTGGTCACCATTGCCACTTTAAAGAATTCCCTGGTCAACACAAAAACTCTTAAACCCATCCCACTGAATTCATCATAATCATTAAAAATATCCACCTTTCAAAATAAAACCACACTTTACAATTCATTGTACAGAGTCATTCCCTGGGAGATGTTATAATTTTACAATCATGATTACAAGACCAAAAATAAAACCAGCCTGTGTCTTTACATTTCACAGTCTAAAGAAAAGGTGAAAGCATACTAATGTCTAACAAACAACGCATACTGACATAATTTTAAGCTAACTACATCTTAGATCCAGAAAGAATAAACATCAGTGCTATTATGCCAGCAAAAAAAAAAAAAAAAAAAAAAAAAAGCCTGTTGTGGCAGCTCTGACTTTTTACATAAGAAAGTTTTGACCTGAGGTCACCAGATGGAATTACACTGTTCAAATACATTCTTGGCATGCTCTGTGGGGATATAATCCACTTTACAAGGATAAACAAGTAGTTGTCCTCAAAATTCAACTTTATATACAAAACACAGCATGACCACCACCATGTCAAAGCATCAAGAATACTCATGCCATTCCTAAGGTAAAATGTGTCCCCAGAAAATCAAGAAATCATCCAATAGTTCCTGGAACCAAAACTGCTCATTTCCAAGCTGGCAAGGGAAGTGGACATTACAAAATATTTCCTAGCTCTGTGGTCCACCTGTTGATGTTAATTTCCAGGTCTGGCATATTAGAACGTATAACAGTCCCTGCTCAGTCCCTCAGTTTCAATTATGCTTAGTCAACTGCAGCCTGGAAATACTAACATTTCCACATGGAAGTTTTAGGTTGTATGCCATTCTAAGAAGTCGAAATCCTGTTCCTGACATAAATCTTATTTCTTTGACCACTGTATCCATGCTGTAGATGCTATACTCCCGATAGTTTCTTAATAGCTGCAGGGTAGAACTTTTCTGCTTTATTACCTGTTACTTCCAGAAGGCCCAAATGAAGGAGTGACATTCCTGGTAGAAATGAGAACCAGAAGCATTGTAAGAGGTTAAAAATCAACAGACTCATGGATAGTGGCTAACTGGAAGGAATAAGGGAAGAGGCCGCTTGAATGACCTCTAGGATTACATTTTCAGCAATGGAAGAAACATCAGGGTCACTTTGAGACAGAAAAACCAAACTACCCTCTGTAAGGATGAGGGCAGATGCCTGAATGGGATACAACAGTTATCTTCTTTGTTGCACCTGATACAGCATGGCACAGCCAAGTCACTGTTTGGTCACCTGGGTCACTTAGCTGTGCCTGGTCAGATCATTTGTACATCTAACCACAAACTTAGTCATTTGACCCAGGGTACCAACATTGGGTAAAGGAATACTCAATTGAAGATACTTCCTATACGACACAGGGGGTCTGTTTGGTAGATCTTGCATTCCTAGTAAAAGAACTAAGCTCCAGGGGAAGGAGAGAGGGACACCCATGAAGACCTATGCCTGCTATTTACTTCACTCTGCAATACTCGTGTGTGTGTGTGTGTGTGTGTGTGTGTGTGTGTGTGTGTGCGCTTGAACTCAGGGCCTCGGCACTATCTCCGAGCTTTTGTGCTCAAGGCTATGTTCTCCCACTTGAGCCACAGCTCCACTTCTGGCTTTGAGGTAATTAACTGGGGATGAGAATCTCACATATTTTCTTGCCATGGCTGGCTCTGACACATGATCCTCAGATCACAGTCTCCTGAGTAGCCACAATTACAGATGTGAGCCACCGGAACCAGAAACTCTTCAATACTGTTAAGAAATGGCATTCCATACTGCAAAGAAGTCACTATGAGAGACATGAAGACAGCCCAAGCAGCACTTCCAATATGTGCATTATAGTATGAGTGG
Source organism: Dipodomys merriami (assembly GCF_024711535.1). Lineage (NCBI taxonomy): Eukaryota > Metazoa > Chordata > Mammalia > Rodentia > Heteromyidae > Dipodomys > Dipodomys merriami. Next base: position 77,788,441 of record NW_027202270.1, read on the forward strand.
TCATTCACAATGATGCATTTATCACCCACCATGGAGGAGGTTGATGACTACTTACCAGGTTGAGACCCTTGTTTTGGAAACCACTTTACTAAAATAGAATTCATATGTGATTCAACCATATTAAAATGTGCAATACATTCACTTTGCACATATTCACAGTTTACAAATACATCAATTTCAGAATATATCACCCTGCAAAGAGCCCATGCCCTTTAACCATTTCCTAATTCCTCAGTTTTCACCCAAAGACACAAGCAATTGATGATCTAATTTCTTTCTCTATAGATAGACCTATTCCTTTCATAAAGATGTAATTATGTGCTTTTTACTTTGTAGATTTCCAAGCTTTATCCACTTTGCAGCTTGTGTTAGTACATTTTTGTTTATGGCCAAATAATATTCCATGCTATGGATAACCTCACATTTTTTAGATCAGTTGACTGCAATTCTGAATAGAGTTGCTAGACACATTCATGTACAAGTCGTGTGTGTGTGTGTGTATGTGTGTGTTTCTCTTAGGTATATACTTAGGAGTTGGAAGTGCTGGGTCATGTGTCAATTTTGTGCTGACACATTGAGGAAATACAAGATTATTTTCCATAGTTACTGGTTTTGTCCAATTCCCACCAGCATATGAAGGTTCCAATTTTTCACATCCTTGCCAACATTATTATTGTCCACATTGGACTTTTAGATTATAGTCAGGCTAGCTGGTGTGAAGTGGTATTGCACTGTGATTTTTATTTACAGTGACCATTCTCTGATATGTCTGTTATCTGTACTTCTTTTGGTAGGAAGCCTATACATACTATTTGCTCATTTTTTAAATTGGGTTATTTGATTTTTGTTGAGTTGAAAGTTCTAAGTTAAAATCAACTATCAGATATGATTTGTAGACATTTTCTCCAACTCTGAGGGTATGTGGTCAATCTGACTATTCTCAATATATAATTGTGCTGGGCAATCACTGTTCTATAACTTGCCCAACGGTTACAGAGGTCCAGGAAGATGAAAGAACAGGTAATCAGAAAGGTGCACTAGATACTAAGTCATATTTTCTGTTCATTTTAGAGTGCTCTATCATTTTTTTTTCTGACATAACTGTGGGGGGGGTACGCCAGTCTTGGGGCACCAGGCTTGACTCTTTTTTTTTTGTCAGATGTGGGGCTTGAACTCTGGGCCTGGGCACTGTCCTTCAGCTCTTTAGCTCAAGGCTAGCACTCTACCACTTGAGCCATAGAGCCACTTTCAGTTTTCTGGTGGTTAAATGAAAATAAGAGTCTCATGGAGTTTCCTGCCTGAGCTGGCTTCGAACCATGATCCTCAGATATCAACCTCCTGAATAGCTAGGATTATAGGCGTGAGCCACCTGTTTCCCAGGTTGACATACTTTTTATCAGTCAAGGAGCAATAAGGAGATGGAAAGCACACAGTTATCTGAAAACAGAAATCTTTTTAATATATATGACTTAAATACAACCTACGATTGTACTAGCAAGATACTGACTAATAAGAAGGAACACATAAGGAGCTGGACCAGTGGCTCATGTCTCTAATCCTAGCTCCTCAGGAGGCTGAGATTTGATGATTGTGGCTCAATGGCAGCCTGGTCAGGGAAGTCCACGAAACTTATCTCCTATAGATTACCAAAAAGCTAGAAGAGGAGCTATGGCTCCAGTGGTAGAGTGCTAGTCTGATCTTCTGATCAAGTCTCAAGGAGAGAGTCTAGTTCCCCAAGTTCAAGCCCCTTTTTGGCACATACACACACACATATGAGGAGCATATTTAAAAACTGAGAACCTGGAGCGAAGAGGCACCGTCCTAATGCAAAGGCCCAGGCTTTGTTGTCAACAGCACAACTACAATTCACAGCATGGCTGAGAAGACACTGTGATGTCTTCTAGAATGCCAGGAAATCAATTCACAGAGAGGCACGTGGCTGGGGACACACTACAAGACTGCTCAAGAGGGTCCCACAGGAAGCTGCTGGCTACCATACCACAATGAAGGGACACTAGGCAAGACACATGCTCTATTAGAGCCTTCCACTCATAACCATGATGGATATAGGACACAAAATTCTTTTCTGCTGCCATGTCTCTCTAAAGCCCTCTACTGACAAAGCTTAACATTGTTCCAGCTAAAAAGGAAAATCAAGGAAGGAGCCCAGATCTATTCTGGAAGAGCAGCTTGAAAGGGATGGAAGTAACAGACTATAACTTTGTAACTGGCTCAAGTGATATCTTCAAACTGCCAGATGTGTATCTGAGGGAAGACATTTCTGTCGTATTCTCTTGCTAAAGGAATTTAGGTGACTTGGGTACTAAATGTGAAAACAATTATTCTAATTGGAGCTTTTCTTACACTATAATTCCAGTATTGCATCCTGAGTATTTATAAACCCCAGTACCAAAAGTCCTTCACAACTTTCCTGAGAATTAAAATCTTTCCCTTCAAAGAAACACCTCATGTTCCATTTCACCCTATCCCTTGCAATATTTTACACACACACACACACACACACACACACACACACACACACACACACACACACACACACACACACACACACACACACACACACACACACACACACACACACCAGTCACTAACACATTATGCTGGAGCAGGTAAGATTGCTTTAACTGACTCCTATAAATAACAACATCTATGTCTTTCCCTGCTCTACCATTTTTTGTTTGCTATTATGGGGGTTTCAACTCAGGGCTTCACACTTGCTAAGCAGGCACTCTTACCACTGAACCATGCCTCTAGACCACTTTTCCACTGGTTATTTTTTGAAATAAATTCTTGATATCTCCCCAAATATACTCCTAGGAGCAATCTGCTTATGTTAGACTTCGTGTTTTGGTCAGGATAACAGGCACACACTACCATGTCTAGCTCTTCATTGAGAAGCAATCTCATAAACATTTGTGCCCAGGCTGGTAGACCTTGGTCCTCCCAATCTCAGTCTTCCAAATACCTAGGATTATAGGCCTGAGCCACTGGCACCCAATCATCTTTCATCTTTTAACAGAATTGCTACCTCTGTATAAATCTCTCTCATTCTATGCTGATGTAGTTCCACTTGGAAATCACCACTGATTTTCTACGTCCAATTCATCTTTGTCTCAAGCCTTTAAATCAGGCTGTGTTTTGTCTCATTCCTGGCAAGCAGGAGAAAAGCTCTGCAACTGGGTTCTAGGAAATGTGGCTCGTTTCCACCTGTTATACTCCACAGCCATTGGCAAAATAACCCCATTAGCACCAGCAGTGACTGCTCCAAACCCCATGGCATTGAAGATACAAGGGTTTTAACCTGCCATGAATCAGAATCATTCAAAACCATTCAAAAATCACAGCTAGAGCAAACAAAGGCCTTCTCTTCTTGAGGAAGCCTAGTCTGTCAAGTTCATCCCTGAACCAAACAACACAATTCAAGGGTAGGCAACTATGTGTTATTCAAGTCCAGCTTTTGCAGAATATAGCCTATTTAAAAAAAAAAAAAAAGCCCTACTAACAAAGAAGCTAGTGCCAAAATCCTTTTGGAGAGGCAATATTTGTTTTAGGCATAATTTGTATCTCAGTATTTGAGTGCTCCTAAGTGATAAAAATCTGCCAAGTCCTACTTGCCAGGAGTAGCTAGCTTCTACAACTTACTACTCCAGGTTTTCATATTTGGCTTAAAGAGAAAACAACAATTAGAAGAAAAAGGCCATAATCAGAGATCAGTTGCAGTGTGGGTCTTTTATACTGTACAATGTGTTGTTTCACAAACAGCCACCCCAGAGTCAATTTGTTCACTGTTGTATTCTACAATTCTTAAGAAGAGAAGTGGCAATTCTCTGCAATACAGACCTAAGGTCTCCATCTTGTGGACAGGAAAAAGCTCAGGTTGAAGGGTCAGACCATATTTTTTTTTGCTATTATGGTTGGTCCAGAGAGAGAGGGCATAGAAGTTACATTTGTTCATAAGGATACAGCCTAATTACTTGATGCTTGACTAGAAGGCCAAGATCAGAAAGTTGTTTCTGTTTTTAAAAGCAGTTTCTGTATTTGAAAAACAGGGAAAGCCCTCACTCCTGCAACAAATGGGACTTCTGGGAACAGAGACCCATTTCTTGAAAATGGGTTTCTTGAAAAAGGTTTTGGTAGAAATGGTGTACTGAAGCCTGACTCGCCCATTTTCTGAGGTACCCATCCAGGCTGCTCAATCCCTACTGGGATTCAGTCCTACAAGGATCCAAAGCCCTGGGAAGGTACATCCTATGTCTGTTATCTTCAATCATAGCATATTTCAACACACTTCCCACCACATAGTTCCAGCAACGTTGTCCGTTCCATGCTAGGAGCTAATATCCACTAAAGGACCAGACACACCGTGTACTCTACTGGCAGCATATCTATAATCTGAAATGTTACTGACCAACTGATAGTGAGTTTGTGATTTTAGAATATTTTCCTATATGATAAAATAGCCAAGGATAGGATCCAAACTCACATTTTACAAGCATTCACTAACGGTAATCATATAGTATGTTTTTAGTCTGCCTGTGTTTGAATACAACTACTCACACAGGTCAGGTATAGAGTATCCCATCTGTGGTATCATGTTAGCATTAAATCATTTCTTAATTTTTGAAGCATTTCAGATATCGGGTTAATGATGCTCATTTCATTCTGAACATTTCGAGCACTTGGTTTCCCCCTCTACGCACAGGCTGAAGAAATGAGCAAACTGCACTCCCAAGGCTCATCCAGCTAAAGTGATTAGAGAACTTGCTTTGTTTTCAAATAAACTTGGGTTCAAAAGACTGTTTAAAGCAAGTCAAAACACAGAACTTTAACAAAGCAATAAATGGGTTGATTGCTAACATTGTCTAGTTTCTCAGGTAATTTTTGGTTCTATACTTCTGAACATGAAGTACATATATTAAAGGGTTATTGCTTCTCTGTTCTACAAAAGAGTGACCAATTTTGTATCAAAAAAGCCAACAATCAATCTCCTAAAAATCTGTCTGTGTACAGAGCTGATTCTGCTGTAAGGATTAGTGACCATGCTTAAGCTATGCAAGTTGAAAAGAGAAATATTTAACTTGAAGGTAACAGTACTTCGGTGCAAAAAGGTACAGCAGGAAGTATTCTACTCTATGAAAAACAGGGATTCTTAAGATGTCCTTAGGGCCAGCATGGTAGAACAACCACTCCCAAGCTAGTACCAGCAGGTTGATAAATGAATACTTGTTTAAGCTATTTGCTTTTTTTTAAATTTATTTTTATTTTTTTATTTTTTATTGTGAAAAAACTGTACAGAGGGGTTACAATTATATGGGCAAGATAATGAGTACATTTCTTATCAAGCATTGTAGCCTCCTCCTTTGTTTCCCCTTCCCATCCCTTCCAAGCCTCTCCCTGCCCCCCACCCAATCCTCCCCCCACCCCCCCCCACCAAAGTTGTAAAGTTCGTTTTCGACATGACAACTTATACTTCTCATTGTTGCAACAGGTCCACCTGTATCTTTATTTAAAGGACTTGTTTTTCCCCTTCCCCTCCACAAATTATACCAACATCAAATACAGTGAAAGCAGGGGTTATACTGTGGAGGAGGGACATACAAAGCAACAAAAAAAAATCTTATAAATGTGTTAGAAATAAATGCATGAAAGAAAAAAAAAACATTTAGATACATATCTTAGGGTTCATTTTCCTAACATCACCTTATCTGACCTTTGCTGCTTGACTCATATCTATACTAACTATTGCAAATAAGGGAAACCATGGGACCTGTTTCTTTGGGCTTGGCTTACTTCACTTAATATAATTTTTTTTCAAGTTGTTTAAGCTATTTGCTTTAAAACAGAACAAATGCTACCTATAGTTTGAAGAGGACCTAGGACAGCTTTCTGAGATTGAAGTCTGATAAAGCCCTAAAACTGTTCTGTAGAGTTGTCTCGGTATCTCGGTACACTGAAGTCAGCAACACCAAAACAGCGGAACAAAGACCTAGCTACTCTTTTCTCCTCTCCCCTCCGGCTGTCATAAGATAAAGCCCAGTGAGATAAAATTCCCTTCTTCCATGTTTATCTCCCAGCACCAGATTTCTCAAAGGCAGAGCCAGCATTTTCTGCTTCCAATCTCCAGCACCTTGCATGGCAACAGCATTTGACAGGTACTATGGCATCTTCTCAATCCCATTCTTCCAGGCAACAGTGAACCAAGTATCCACTTTCTAATCTGTACATATATGTGTAGACATATAGAAACATATGCCAAACACAGGTATTTGTTTAAATCATTCTATTAATCCTACAGGGAGCTATGCTCAGAATCTCAGAATGCAATGCCTCTAAAAGAGTAGGCCATACTAGGTCCATGACATAGGTAAAAGCTAGAATTTTCTTGGACAATAGTGTGCCTGCCAATCACCAGTGCATCTGGTTATTCTTCAGATTAGAAGTCAGTGGCAGTTTGGGGGAGAATGATGAAGGGGTGACATTGATCAAGCTGCATTGCACATATAACTTTATCTGTTGAGTTGAAACCTCTGTACATTTAAAGACTTTTTTCAAATCAGTGGGTCTAGGGAGTCTGCATTCCTAACCAGTTCACAAGCTTTTGGGGGGAGGGGGATAACAAGATAAGAGTCAGCAGCTGAAGTCCGTAACTTAGCAGGGCTAACTTGCCCCATTGGACTGGGCCCAATGTGTCATTAGCCTGGAAACTGACCTCTTTCTTCAAACTCCATTTACCAACTAATAATAAGAAGCAATCAACCCTTAAGAATTTAGAATTAAGTGGAAACTCAAAAACAAATCTCAAGCTCCTTTTTTTTTTTTTTTTTTTTTTTGTCCATTGCTGCTTTTAGATGTCACAATTATAGATGCCTATAATGGTGCACTGCTAAGTAAGTCAGAGCTTCATCCTGATTAGAAACAAATGTCTGAGTGCACCTATGGTCTCTATCCTTTTCTGTTAAATCACATATTATAATTTCAAATCTGTGTAGGCTAAGTAACCAAATAATTGGCAGGTATCCAGTTATTTAGGCATCACAGCCTTTATACGAATCTGACCAAAGTCATCAACACCCTCTCACCTATTGAAGGAAGTTGCCTCCCTATCTTTCAGAAACTCTAAAGACACAGGTGAACCCTTAAGAGCAATTTATGTTTAAAATAATGATCCTTTCCAACAATTATTCCACAGGAGATACCCAATCCATCCCTGCTTCTGAAAACTTCCTGCAGATCATAATATGCCTGCAATTAGGACACATAATTTTTTACGTTTAAAAATTGTTTTTTTTTCCTTTTTTTAAAAAAGTGTTACTGTAAAGATGATACACAGGAAGGTTACAGTTACATAAGTCAGGTAATGAGTACATTTCCTTCTGACCAGTGTCACCTCTTCCCTTGTTCCCCCTCAGTTTTTCCCTCCTGCCCCCTGCAAGTTGTATAGTTCATTTTCAACACAGTATCCAGTGAGTACCACTGCTAATAAAGCAAGATGACAAACAAAACTGAAAACTTCCAAGACAAAGCCACCATCCTGGGAACAATCTCCAAGGCCAGCACTGTTATGACCCACATTCTCTTAAAATCATGCCCCAAATTAGGGGACTCATATGATGGATTGTTCACAAAAGGACTACAGGACAGGGTAGGGTAGACAAAGGAGATGAGAACTAATTAAAAAGCAAATGGGGAAAAATTAGCTTGGAAAGGGTTCACCGAACTGCTGACAGCATACAGTGCTGAGGTGAAAAACAAACGCAAGAGATATTTGTCAGAATCCAAAAGAATATGATCAGAATGGACAAGGAGGCCACAGCTAATTCCCAGCCACAATTCAGAGACCGAAGCAATCAGAGTGACATTGGTGGCGATGAAAAAGAAGCTTGCCAGGATAAAAGGGAAGCATACAGACTGGACTAAAGAAGAGGGAAGGCTGGGGAAGAGAGGGCTGGCAGACACCTGCTCCAGCAGCAGCACACACGCATGCATGTACAAACACCAAGGCCAGCAGACAATCTCTCTCACCCAGTGTAATCTGATATTTTCCAAAGGGGAGAAAAAAAGGAAGAGATCAACTAAAGATACAGAGACAATGAGCTGCCTGTGTCAGCAAAAATTAGTTCATAATTATAACCCAAAGCTTTCCTGGTACATGGGCTTACTTGCACTGGCCGGAATCAATGCCCTGTCATGTGATGTTCCCCCAACACTGCTCATTCCCAGGAGATCAGAAAACAGTTTGGAGATGCCATCCTGTGTTCCTTTATCTAAGCCATTTATGGTACAGGCAGGTCATTTCAGTGTTATTAGGGGTGACCCAGAAGAAACAGAACAGAATATGAATAAATGTGCTGAGCCTATCACTTTGAAACCACAGCAGTGTTACATTTCTTGAAAGAGGAGCTCCAGCATATGGCCGGGCAATACCGTCTCTGTAGGTGTGTATGGAATATCATATAAAGATGAATCATAGACTAGTTATTAGAATCTAAAGACCTATAGACCATCAACTACTTTGCAACCTTCCCTCCCCTAGTGGGTTACCTTGCTTTCACAAGACAATGGTCTCACCTCAGCCAGGTAATGTGGCTTTGCTAAAGTCCTAACAATAAAAATAAAGGAACTATTCCCTATAAGCATATATGCTCTACCAGGCTCTACTGAAAGCCCTTTACTCTTATGAGCTTGGTTATTCCTTGCAATAAAGGAAAGGGAAGAGGGAGTTGTATCATCTCCACTTTATGATGGGGAAAGAAGACAAGAAAGTGATGCATTTGTCCTAGTGATTTGGACAAATCACTAATTAGAGGCAAGGCAGGGTTCAACATATTATTCAACAACTTCACCAGAACCTTCCAAATTTAAACATTCCCGAATTCCTCAGTGCTGTTTGTGATCTGGTTTTGTTTTGTTTTGTTTTTCATGGTACCCTAAGGCCCAAAGCAATAACAAATGAAAGCCATTTACTAAGAAGTGAGGTCCAAACAACTCTAGCACTTAAATAGCATCTGAAAAGACATTCTAGTGCTTTCCTCTAAATTTTAAAATATCACATGGCAGCCTCCAGACACTGTTGTGTTGCCCTGGGGTGCCTCAGAATAGAATTCACAGAACTAAACTCTTCATAGCTTCCTCAAAGGATTGATACAATGGCTACCTTATCTGTTCCTTAAAGTGGATGTTTCTCTGGCAGAAGCAAAATAATTTAACAACTTTCATTTAGCTTTCCTATCTGAGCCCTTACTGACCACCCCCCACCTCCCACCCCCAGCCACCCACAGGCTTTTCCATCTATCCCCACAGTAACAAATTCCAGCACTAGTCCTAAATCCTTCTGCCCCTCCCCACCCCCTGCAACCACTCCCTTCCCCTCAACTATTTCTTCTCTCTGATCCTTGTGTGGAGACTCCTCCCATCTGGTCCTGGACATTTGGTCCAGGACTTCCTCTGAGTTCATAGTCCACTGTGCACACAAAGCCTCCTTGGACTTACTCAAATTATCTAACATCAGCTAGCTACATGTCCACCTCCCAGCCTTTTGCTAATGAACATCTAGATAGTGAAGTTGATGTCTTACCTTAGTGGCTTCCTTAGAGTATAAGGACAATAAACGGTCCTTGAGATTTTTAGAAAATTTTAATTAATAAAGAATGGAAACCTAAAAAAGGAAATCAAAACAGAAAGTGGAAAAAACCTCCCATGCTCCTAGATTGGAAGGGTCAACATTGTGAAAATGACAATACTTCCCAAGGCTATCTACACATTCAATGCAATATCTATCAATATTCCAACCTCATTCTTCAAGGAAATAGAAGAGGCAATCCAAAAATTCATATGGAACAATAAAAGACCCTGAATAGCAAAAACAATCCTTAACAGAAAGAACAGTGCTTAAGGAATATCAATACCAAATTTCAAACTCTACTACAAAGCCATAGTAATCAAAACAGCTTGGTACTGGCACAAGAACAGACCTCAAGACCAATGGAATAGAACTGAAGACCCAGAAATGAACCTACAGACCTATAGCCATCTAATCTTCGATAAGGGAGCTAAAAATATAAAATGGAAGAAAGACAGCCTCTTCAGTAAATGGTGCTGGCAAAATTGGTTAATCACTTGTAGAAAACTGAAGCGAGATCGTTATTTATCACCCTGCACCAGAATTAACTCCAAATGGATCAAAAATCTCGGAGTCAAAGCAGACACGCTGAAAACATTACAGGACGGAACAGGAGAAACCCTAGGTCTCCTTGGCACAGGCTGAAATTTTCTGAATAGAGACCCGGAAACACAACAAATCAAAGAAAGGTTGGACAAATGGGATTGCATAAAGTTGCAGAGCTTCTGCATGGCAAAGGACATAGCTAGCAAGATCAATAGAAAGCCCACAGATTGGGAGAAGATCTTCACTAGCCATACAATGAACAAGGGTCTCATATCTAAAATATACCTGGAACTCAAAAAATTAAATCCCCCAACAACAAATCCTCAAAGAAACAACTGCCCAATAAATAAGTGGGCTAAAGACTTAAAGAGAAACTTCTCTGAAGAAGAAAGAAGGATGGCCAATAGACACATGAAGAAATGCTCAACCTCTCTAGCCATAAAAGAAATGCAAATCAAAACAACATTGAGATACCACCTTACTCCAGTTAGAATGGCTACAATCAAGAACTCAACAACAGATACTGGAGGGGATGTGGACAGAAGGGAACCCTACTGCATTGTTGGTGGGAGTGTAAACTTGTTCAACCACTTTGGAAAGTAGTATAGAGGTGACTCCACATAGAGCTCCCCTATGACACAGCAATCTCACTTTGGGCATTTACCCAAATGTTTACAAACAAGACCACACTGAAGCTACCAGCACAACTATGTTTATTGCAGCATTATTTACTATAGCTAAGATATGGAACCAACCCAGATGCCCCTCAGTAGATGAATGGATCAAGAAAATGTGGTATTTATACACAATGTAATTCTGTGCCTCCATCAGAAAGAATGACATTGCCCCATTTGTTAGGAATTGGAAAGACTTGGAAAAAATTAAGTGAAGTAAGCCAGGCCCAAAGAAACATAGGTCCCATGGTTTCCCTTATTTGCAATAACTAGTATATGTCTGAGACAAGCAGAAACGGTCAGATAAGTTGATGATACGTAAAATGAACCCCAAAATAAGGACTCAAATGTTTTTTCTTTCTTGTTATGGTTTCTAACATATTTATAAGGTACTATGTGATTTCTTTGTTGCTTTGTATGTCCCTCCCCCATGTTATAACCCCTGTTTTCACTGTATTTATTGTTGGTATAATTTGTGGAGGGGAAGGGAAAAAACAAATTGTTTAAATAGGGATACAGGTGGACCCACTGCAACAATGAGATGTCGAAAAATTCACTTTACATTACAACTTTGGTGTGGTGCAGGTGGGGGGAGGGAGGAGATGGGAAGGGATGGGAAAGGGAAACAAAGGAGGAGACAACAATGCTTGATAAGAAATGTACTCATTACCTTATCTTGTCATTGTAATCCTTCTGTATGTTAGTTTCACAATAAAAAAACGGAAACAGAGAATGGAAGATTGCTTAAGAAATAACATAAAGGACTGTAAGAAGAATGGATAGGACAATCGGATTGCATGGATACTCACAATTAAGTCTCCTGTCTTCACACCGCAAATAGAACTGCCACCGCCTGCCAAGAGTCTCTGTCCTTACTCATTGAATTAGTCTCAAACAGCTCCTTGCTGGCTAATCAGTCATTGCAAACTAGGTTCAACCTGGGGCTCAAAGGTAGGGCATACTTCTACTTACCCCTTGGTGCCAATCAAATCAACCGTGCTAATCAGCCACAAGGTGGCACTCTAAATGTGAAAGGGAACCCCAGACCACCAGACAGGCAGCCAAGCCCTCAAACAGGTGGGAAAGCCCAGCTAAGAAAGCCCAGAAAATCCACCCAACTGACCTGAAGATTTGTGATCATCAATACACCTTACTATTTGAAGCTACTGAATGTTGGGATAGTTTGTGACTTGATCATAGCGAAGTTGATCACAGCAAAACAACAAATGGACAAAGTCCTCATTAATCTGATGTAGAGCATGGCCCTGTGACTCACCAGTGCTTTATTTCCCAGCCCCCGTCCTATTTCAAAATAAAGACTTGTCTTGAGTTTTTAATTAATAAAAACTCATTGCAGACATTTACGGGATACAATGGGATGTTCCAACCCAAACGTATGTTGTTCAGTGACCAAATCAGGGTATGTAGAATTTCCACTACTTCAAATATTTATCGTTTAAAAATGCTCAAAATCTTTTCAGCTGTTCTGAAATAGAAAATATTGTTAGTCACAGTCACCCTTGTCATGCTATGTAGAACACCAGAGCTTATTCCTTCTGTATCAATACTAAACTTCAAATACTATTATAAAGCGATAGTTATAAAAACATCTTGGCACGGGCACAAGAACAGGCCTAAGGAAATATAGAATAGAATTGAAGACCCAGACATGACCCTACCGACCTATGGCCACCTAACCTTCAATAAGGGAGCCAAAATTATCAGATGGAAGAAAGACAGTCTCTTCAACAAATGGTGCTGGCAGAACTGCCTATATACACGTAGAAAATTGAAGTTAGATCCTTACATCTCACCCTGCACTAGAATCCTTATCTATCACCCTTCACTAGAATCAACTTCAAATGGATCAAAGACCTCGAGGTAAGAGCAGAGACTCTGAAAATATTACAGGAAGGGATACAGGATATGCTAGGGCTCCCTGGCACAGGTTAAAACTTCCTAAATAAAGATCCAGAAACATAACAAATCAAAGAAAAGCCAGGTAAATGGGATTGCATTAAACCTCAGAACTTCTGCATGGCAAAGGATATAGATAACAAGATCAATAGAAAGCCTAGAGATTGAAAGATTTCTACTAGCCATTAAGACAGACAAGGGCCTTACATCAAAAATATACATAGAGCTCAAAAAAGCGAAGGAGTGGGTAACAATATTTGACAAGACCCTTATTTATGTAACTGTAGTCCCTCTGCACAGCACCTTTACAATAATAAAAGAACTTATTCCTCCTGTCCAACTCACCCTTTGTTCCCACTCACATTTCTCTGACCCCTTTGTTCCTATTGACTTTCTCTGACTCCCTTAGTTCCTACTGATCTTTCCCAGACCTCTCTATACAAAGACCTTTCTCTTGACCTCTCAAACCTCATTTTTTTCCTCTGTATATTAACTGTACAAAGTAATGGGTTTCACTGTGACATTTTCATACATGTACATATGTATTTAAAACATTCACTCCCAAATGAAGGACACTGATGAACAACCTTACTGCTTCAGGGGTAGCTGAGTCAGAAATCTTGCATAACACATTTCCTCCGGTGTGGCTTAGAGTTCTGTTTTTGGCCACCCACTTTTACTTTCTCAGGTAACTCTATAGTCACTGAGCCCAGTCAGCCTCAGTCTTGTTCTATACAATGGAGACACACTTGAACCTGGATGGGATACTATATACAGAAGCACACATGTTGGGCACATTCCATCCACTCAAACATTCAACAGATTTTCCTTCCCTTCAGCTACAAAACATTTTTCTGCACAAACTTATATGTGCGTGTACACACACACACACACACACATATACAAATACACATAGGTTTAGACTTACACAACACTCATCCTCTTCTGTCCAATCTAGCTACCCATGTCTCTTAACAGCAATAGCATAAAAGTCTGAAAGCCACACACACATTCATTCAACTAATTTTCACCTGACATTATGTGGATGAATGACAGGTGGTCCCCCGGGGTACTACCAATTTCCTCAGATACCAAAGACCTCCTTACTCAACCCACAGAGGTAGCACAGCATCTGTGATCCTACTGAAGAGGACAAAGCTTTATTTTCTGTCAGTTGTTTCCCTATGCTCAGCAAGATTCTTGCCATGTTCACACTAGGATTCCAAACTTCATCTGGCCCTCCAGTTTAAGTGGCACAGTGGTCACACCTTTCCCTGTCTACAGCTCTCAGTGCATACTCAAGGATCACCCCTGACTATTCAGAAGTGGCAAAAGATCACCAAAAACTGACACCAAACTAGTCTTCATTAACCACCTTCCTATGTCAGGGGTGAACTTCATCACGAAACTACCAGAGGAAAGAACCACCATTTCCCCACTTCCATCGGGAGACCTGAGTCTTTTCATCACTTCCCTTGCTGGCCAAGCTTTGATTTTCCTTCAGGACTATAACAGTAAATTCTTTTGCTCATGAAACTCTCAACTAACAGAAATCTCTAGGACTGCGTGTTAAGGCTATTCTCTGGGTTTAGTGGGTCTCCGCTATTTCACCTTTCTTCTCCCCGGAAACGTGCTGGATTGCAACATGGTAATTCCCAGTTCAGAACTTGAAAATCCAGTTCAGTCTCACAGGACCACAGTGTGAGTAACCGTCAGACTTATTCATCTTTCATACACTGACCACTCTGTGGAAAACCATAAATGTCCGGATTCCATATACATAAATTCAACTAGCTCAGATTAAGCTGCTCCAGTTTAGACCTTGCTCCTTATTTCTGCGCATCTCATTGCAATAAACCAAATATATGGGGAGTGCTGAGCACGATTCAATACAAAGCACCAACTTTGCTATCTTGTCATCTTTGCCATCCCTTGTCAAACAGCTGATAGACTCTGGAACACATCAGTTTTTGAAAATTTAAAAATGTTTAAGGTCACCTTCTAAAAGTAATGGAGATTAATCTATTATCAGCACAAAGCAAACACCCAGGGCCAAGTCTTCAGAATCAAATTCAAAGGGTGAGATTAAAACCACAGCATAATATCACTATACAAGCCACCAGAATGGCCAAGGTGAAAAGAAATTCCAAGTGTGGCAAGGATTTACACACTGCTGGTGAAAGAACCACCACTCAAGAAAACTGACAGTATAAATCTGAATTCATATGTTGCCTGTGATCCCAAAATTCGACTTCTATGTACAGATTGCATTGTACTTGTGTCTGCCACTCAACTGTAGCACAGACCTACTATGTATACTATATTCTTGAGTATTTCTACAAACAAGTTTTCACAACAGCCCCAAACTAGAATGACCTAAATGCCCATGTACTATCAAATGGATCCACAAATTTGTGGCTCATACACAAAATAGAATAGTACATAGCAAGGAAATGACTTGCAACCCTTTGCACCGAAATGGATGGATTTCACAAATGTATATTGAACAAAAGCCAAGAAAAAAAAGCAGTCCACACTGCCTGTAATGTTAAAAGTCAAGACAGAAAGGAGGTGAGAGACAGGAGTTGTGGCTGGAAGAACACGGGAGGCTTCCGAAGAGCTGGAAAAATTCTGTTTCACTGTGCAGGTAAGTGGGTGTGCATATAGGACTTTATGGAAATTTATGGCGCTGTACACTTCTGATGTGTACTGTTCTACACAGTATATTACAGCAATAAAGTGCCCACCATGGCTGTCAAATACTGGTTAGCTACTGGGATCTGACATATACATATCATAGTTGTCTCACTCTATCCTCAGCTATTTTCCAAGCACTGAGCTCCTAAAATGCTAGCAATTTCCTAAGTGATAAGAGCAACTTTTGTCACAATTTTTTATCTTAATCCTCAGTTACTGACCCCAAGAGCCTTTAAGACTCTTACAATCTCCAGTGGTATGAGAACCTTTTATGTGTTAATGGTGATTGAAAGTCCCTAATTCTGTTTCTTCAGAAAAAGGAAGGCAATTTTCAGTAACATCCCCAAATGTCCAAGGAAGGAAAAGAGGCTGGAGATGGACTTAGTCACTTGATCACCCATCAATGGCCAATGATTTAATCAATCATGCCTTTACAATGAAGTATTAATAAAAGCACTATATAAACCAACACCAGTTTCTCATGCTGTGATGTTAGTTACTCAGGAGTCAGATTCAGAGGACTGTAGCTCAAGGCCAGCCTAGTCAGAAAAGTCCTTCAGACTCCATCTCCAAAATAACCAGCAAAAAGCCAGGTTAGAAGCATGATTAAATGCAGTAGAGTACCTGTTCTTGTAACAGATCGAATCCCTGGTGAAGAACTCACTCCAGGACAATTAATCCATTTCTGAAGCTGGTGTGCCAGGACCTGATGACTTATAGCAAGTAGCATGGGAAAAAGCCCCACGCACTTGGTGTCAGAAGTAATATAGGCAGACTTCCCTTTTTACACATAGATCTAGGTTCTTGGAAATGGCTACTCTTCAAAGGGTAACTAGGTAGTATAAATATCAAGCAGCTGACTATGTAAATTCACCCACTGTGCCTCACCTCTTTAAATAAAGAAAAAGTGGGTATAATGTCACCTCATGTTTCCTCAGTTCTAGTTCTTGAAAATTCCAACATCATACTGCTCATTCCTTCCCTCTATTCTTATCCTTAGTGTGTGGTTCAGAATTACAGCATGCTTTTGTCCAAGAATATATTTAAAGCTAAGGTGGAGTATGAGAGAATATCTGATCCCAACCCTTTCTCTCTTTGGATGTAGGATGTAAAATGAAGGTAGCTTCCAAATCTCACTCACCTGGATGTATATTACTGTGTTTCCAAAATCAGCCCAAAGTCTGATTAGACAAAATGGCATTCTACCACCTGAGCCACTTATTTATCAACTGTAAAATTCAGCTGAGTCATTCAAGTTGTCTAATTTGGTCTAATTTGGACATTTTCCAAGAAGTTAGTATCTCAATGCCAAAGACAAGACATTTATATGCGTACACACACACACACACACACACACACACACACACACACACACACACACACACACACACACACACACACACACACACACACACACACACACACACACACACACACACACACACACACACACACACACAGAGAGCAAAACAGAATTCTTTATCCAGTAGAGCTCAGTATCCACTCAGGTTGATTTCCTGTTGTCACTCAGGCAACTTGCAAGTCTCAATGTCTTATTTACATATTCTTTCTTCAGAAGACAGATCATTTGATCCACTGGAATTGAACATGGAAGGCAGTATTTCTGAAGTCGAAGACAAAGGAGAAGAGAGGAACAGACTAGAAGCATGTTGAAAACCCAAGTCCTTCCACCTCAATCACTTTCTACATTATAAATCTAGAGCATTGATTTCTGAGAAGTTGAAGATGCTCTAAATTCCCAGAGAGCTCTGATATAACATTTTCTCACAGCTCAGAAATCAAGGTGGCTCAGAAATCAAGTTCATCACCGTATACTGTTCTAGAAGTAAGCCAATCCCCACATAGCCCTTCTGTGTCCCCTGCCCAACAAGAGAGACAAGTGAGTGGGAGACTGGGATCCAGGGTAGGTCTGGGTCTTTCTGCCCTTAGGGTTTCCCTTTCTACTGATAAGACACATAACCCCAGGCACAGCTGCTCTTATCCACTTGAATAAATAGCTGCTGACCACAACACTGAAACCATTCTTTATCCATTCTCTATCACCTAACAAAATTTTCTCTTGAGGCTAACAGCAAGATAAGGTTTTGTTGTTGTTATTGTTGTTGTTTCTAACCAAGAAAGGTCCAAATAGATATTGGGTAGGTTATATTAATTACATTGTTTGCTTTCCTTAGATATTGAGTTCTGTGACTTGCCTGGGCTCTTGTGCAGGCCACTTTGACCTTTTTCCCCTTAGCCACTTCATATACAAGTTCTTATCTTTTAGGGGTGTGAAACTGATATTTGAACTCAGTGCCTTGTGTCTGCTAGGAAGGTACTCTACCACTTCAGCCATGGCTACAGACCAGCCACGATCCTTCTACATATTTCACCAGCACAGCTGGGAAGACAGCCATATTCTAGCATAGTTTTTGTTGAGATAGGGTTGGCCAGGCAAAGCTCACCTTCCAGTAGCTAGGATTATAGGTGTGAGCCATTAAAACCATCCTAGGTTTTGTGTGTGTATGTGTATGTGTGTGTGTGCATGCACATGCATGCACACGCATGTGCACACACCAATACTGGGGCTTGAACCCAGGGCCTAGGAACTGCCCTTTAGCTTTTTAACTTAAGGCTGGTGCTGCTCTATCACTTGAGCCACACAGCTAACTTCTGGCTTTTTGTTAGTTAATTAGAGGTAAGAATCTCACAGACTTCCTGCCCAGGCTAGTTTCAAACCTCAATCAATTAGATGATGATGATGATGATCTAAACCTTCTGAGTAGCTAGAATTAGCTACTAATTAGCTAGGATACAGGTCAATGTTTGGGACAAAGTTCAGCAGCAGAGCCTTTGCCTGCATACCTAGTTTGTATATAAGGCACTAGAGGTTTAATCCTCACAAAGGAGTGGGGAGAGGGAGGGCTGGGGGAATCAAAAGACCAACAGTTTTATGTATGTATGTTATTCATATTACAAATATTAGAGAAGGTTGTTTTTATTCCCTTTTGCATGCTAGGAGTAAAGGCACATCCAATCCATAATAGTACACCAAAGATGTCCCCAAACAGCTAACCAAACACCTTCTTACCTATAGAAACCAAGAGGAGCTTGGTGATGGAACAGCAAAATCTACTCTACCAAGTGTGATGCATTTACACTATGAAACACATTACATACAAACTTGATTCCAATCATTACTTATTTTAATGTTAAAAGCTCATTAAATTCCTAATCCAGGGATTGAGAAACTAAAACTAATAAATTGATTTAGAATAAATTATATTAGGTAACCAGTAGTAATGAGGTAGCTAACATAGATTTGTTTAAAAAAATTAAAACAAAAACTGCTTGAGTTTAGAAAATACTGGTCTGTTAAAAACCAGAAAATACAATTCATCCCAGAGTCAGGTACAAAGTGCTGTCATGCATCCTTGAACATCCTTCACCTAATCTTTTCTAGGTAGGACTCAGTAGAATGACAGCATCAAAGAGGATAAGGTTAAAACAGTGTGACATACCTGAAACCTTTGAGAAATAGACCAAAAAATCACCTTTAAGTAGGACTGTCCACTGGCCAGCTGAGATTCATGGATCTTTATTGACTTCTGTTACACAAACCAATGAAGCAGCAGACTAAGAGCTAATTCCTCTCCAAAAAACCTCTGGCCTTAGAGAATCATTTGGCCAAGGCTATAGGCACCCACCTCCTGAGGCAGCCGGCAAGATCTGGTGACAACAGCACCACACACAAATAACACTTATCATCATAGCTTGGAGTCTGATCTCAGTCACAACCATGCAAGCTTCCCAGGAAGATGAGGCTTTGCCAAGTCAGGACTCCCTACCAGCCCCTTAAAACCTCTCAAGGGGCTGGGAAGGTGGCTCAGTGGTAGAGTGCTTGCCTTGCATGCATGAGGCCCTGGGTTCCATTCCTCAGCACCACATAAGCAGAAAAAGCTGGACGTGGTGCTTGGCTCCAGTGGTAGAGCGCTAGCCTTGAGCTGAAGAGCTGAGGGACAGTGCCCAGGCCCAGAGTTCAGGCCCCATGACTGGCAAAAAAAAAAAAAAAAAACCTCTCAAAATGAAGCAGAAGCAAATGATGGGTATCTCTGCTAAGCAACTTTTTGTTAACTGTGCAGAGAGAAAGCAGTACTTCTTTACCTTACATACTACTCTTAAAATAATTTCCCCTTGTGGCAGGCCAAACAACAGCCTTCTAGATAAGCTCCTGCGAAACCCCAAGACGTAAATTTCTGATCAGACTTGGGCAAGGAGAATTTCATATTTCAAGTGAAATCAAGGTAGCTGATCATTATCCTCCATTCTCCAGGAGAGTCCAGTGTAATTCCAAGGATCCTTAACTGTGTAAGAGGGCAATGGCAAGAATCAATGTCTAACAAGATCAATGTCTAATGAGTATCTTCAAGGGTAAGAGAATAAAGGTAGCCTCTTGAAGCCACCAGGCAAGCAAACAAATTCTTCCCTAGAGGCAGCCCTGTTGACACTTGACTGGCTCCATAAGACTCTGGTATCTTTGAAGGACCCTAGCAGCAAACTACAGAGCCATTTCCCATCGATATCCAGAGCTTTAAGATAAGACACTTGTGTTTTAAGTCACTAAGTCTATTCACTTGTTACAGCAGCTTAGGAAAACTGATACCCTCACCATTTCCCAGATGTGTGCTCCAGATCAAGCGATGCCAAGTTAAAAGGATAGAGTTTTCTAATATTCACATCAACAACAGAGACCCTCTGTATCTAAAGGGAATCGTTCCTCCTCCAACTAGTAATATCAGACATGACAATACTAAGATTCAATAGGCAGGATTTATTAGAAACTTCAAAAATCAACTCTCCTCACATGTTTCTTAAAATGTACAGTGGCCCAAAGCAAAGCTAAAGGATAAAAACGGCACTTGGCCCCCCATCTGTGGGAACCCTCTGCCTTTGGTTCTATGTATGATTGCTTTTCCCTCCACCCAACGGTCACCTCCACGACCACCCAGTCATACTCCTCCTACTTCCACCTTTATCATTCTTACTGATGAAGACAAGCGTCTTAGCTGTCAATGCAGAGTGCATCTCCCTTTCATCAGAATGTACACTCACTAAGGATAGGGCTCTTTATCTGAGTGTCCTCAGTGACTGGCACATTTCCAGACGTCAGTAGCTGCCTGTCCACAAGAGGACCCATCCAAACCCCAACATCAAATCATCTTATTTGGCTTTGAGTTCATCTCTTTAGGTGTGTAGGACTGATTTCCTGGTTTCAGCAGGAAAGGCACAGATGTCTCTGTCCTAAGGCCTTGCACTTCATTCTTACTTCCTCTTCCAGTTTCTTTGCTTTGTCTTTACATGTGTCCACCCACTAACTGGCTCCATCACTGCTATGGTTTACATAGCACTCTTGCATTGAAAACATAGCTGGAGGTGCTATTGAGAGACGGATGGAACACTAGACAAAGGCTCCGTCTTCATTGATTTATCCTTATTTGAATTCATAATATGACAGTATTGGGAGGGGATGGAAAGTTCAAGATGGAACTCCTTGGAGAAAGTAGTTCCTAGTGGTGTGCTGTTGAAAGGTGTACTTTATTCCTAGACCCTGCCAATCTCTCTCTCCTTCCTTCTTCCATCTCTCCCTTTATCCCTGGCCATTGTAAGGCATATATACTCCTGCCACCATGATATTGCCTCACCTTAGGCCCAAAACAACGGATTTGGTCAACCCTGGACTGAAACCTCTGAACTGTGGGTCAAAACAAATCTTTCTTCCTTTTTAACTAATTTTTCAGCTGAGGACTTATGGCCCGTGCCTGTAATCCTAGCTACCTAGGAGGATGAGACAGAGAATAAGCAGGACTCAAAACCAGCCAGGAGAGAAAAGTTTGTGAGACTCCTCTGGAGTTGGAAATGGTGGTACTTCTGTCATTCTAACTTCCTGGGAAGAATTAGAAAATCAAGGCCCAAGTATATTTCCTGAGCAGGAAATAGGATCTTATCTCACAAAGAAATAGTGCAAAAAAGGTCTGAAGGTGTTACTCAGCAACTGAGCACCTGCCTAACAAGCCCCAGATAATCAACTCACACCCAGTGCAGCCAAAAACTAAAAAAGATTTTTCTCTCAGGTAATAGCACCTGTCACAGCAGCAAAAAGCTAACCATTATCTTCCATTATACCTTGTTTCTACTCCATCATAGATCTAGATAGCAAATTTCTTCCTCAGCTACCAAGATGTCTCAGTCCAACTTCCTGAATCATAACCTCACTAGCCCAGAAAGTATAAGTCACAGTATAGAGCTAGAACCCCAAAATTAGAATTTCCAGAAGATGGAAACAAACAAAACAAAACAAAAATCCAAACTGTCCCAACAACAGTAAGGCCTCAGGAGTCTGCACTTCCTCTCCTTTAAAAGATGAATATGTGGCTACAGGATGCTCCCAGAAGGTGGGAGGGCAGTCAAACCCAGCAGCTGGTGAAAATCACGAGTATGTATAAATCACAAGCACTGGTATGAATGAATGAAGAATAGGGGCATCATTGTGCAAACTGTATAGTTACTTAGGAAAAGCTATGTAGCAAAATACAAATCTGTTCCTTTTATAAATCAGAATATCCAATCTTCTTACTAGAGGAAAGGGGTCTACTAAACCCAACTTTAATGTGGCTCTGATCAGGGCCACTGCAGCATATCGAGTACAGATGAGCCCCTGACCTCTTCCACAACCCACTAAGCCTCTTCACACTCTTACTATGCCTCACTCTGAATTTCATTCAGAACACCAGTCTCTAGGGCTTTCTGAAAAATGTCACGAATCACGGGAATTTCTGAGAGTATAGTTCAGTGGTAGAAATCTTCCCTAGCGTACCAAAAGCCTTCCATCCCTGCTGTTAACAATGTACCTTTTACTGTACTTGTGGAAAATCTGTTCTTAGCTTACCTGGAAAACCCAACTGTTCTGAAACCTGAAACACAAGCTCTGGGGTTTCCTATCCTTAGAATAAACATACCTCTGAGAGAATAAAGACTGATTATTTCAAACTACACTACTCAAAAAGCTTGTCCCAGTCCCTAGACCACCAACCACATTGTGTGGGAATGACCTGGGAAGCTCATTAAATATACAGATTGGGGGTGTTCATGAGGGTGACTCACAAACCTGAATTAGAAATATGCCTCGGGGAAATCTGACTTATTGTGGAGATTGGTTTGTATTGATGGGAACAATGTTCCCATATAGCTATCACAGAAACTAAGTTAAAACTATACTTTGCTTTGTTCTAAACTTTTCTATAAGCCACTAACCACTAAATAAAATACACTTTAACCACAAGTAAACACACTAGATGGTACAAGAAAAAAAAATACACTTGGATATGATAAATTATACAGGATTTAGACATTCACACAGTGAGAACAAAGGAGGATATTCTTAGGAGAGGATCACAAATGCTCAACAGCTATGTGCATATGATCATATAAAATTATATTTATTGAAATGAACTCTAAGAAATGGAAATGAGTTTTTTTGTTATTTTAGGTATTTTTTTGTTCTTCTTTGTTTTTGCACCTTTTGCCTTGTATGTAAATTAATCAGTTTTGAGGGTATGGGGGAATCACAGAAATGGTGGGACAAAGGCTAAACAAATACAGCAATGATACTCACTAGACACTACACTAAAAACGAACTACAGAACTTGTTGGGGGAAATGGTCAGAAGGGAAAAACTGGGAGAAAATGACACTGTTCAAAAAGAAATATACTCATTACCTGACTCATGTAACTGTAACCCCTGTGTACATCCCCTTTACAATAACAATCTTAAAAATATACTTCATTGCGATGCTAAAGCCACTCCTAGAATCTGAGGCAAAATCAATCCTGTAGTTAGAATTGTTATATTTATATGTGATTTTTGCTAGGAGGTAAAGTTATATATGCTTCATGTTGTCTTTATAAGATTCTTGAGCCCAAGCTTTTAAGTAATGAAATATCTAGTTGATCATGCATTACTTGCTTTTTATTTTACATTGCAGTTAGGAAATTCGATTTTTCAAAACATATGTCACTGGGTTATATCATCTATGATTTAGGGAACACTGCCAAATAATTGTTTTAAAAGGAGATTAAGACTGACTTTAAAAGATCCAAAGATCCTGACTAAAATACGCTTGAGACACTGCTTATCTCATAAGGAGGGGAGGTCCCCAGGGACATTGCCAATCCAATCCCCAACTCAGAGAGGGAGAGACTGAAGCCTAAAGCACACTCCTCCCTTAGTCAGTGTGATAGTCTATTTTGGCTGTTATAAGTAAACTGACTTACACTGGTAATTTCTAAGCACTAAAAATTCATTTTCACAGTTCGAGGGAGAGGTTGGGGGGAATGGCCAAGATCAAGGCACTAGCTGATTTGATGTCTGTGATAAATGGCACCTTCTAGTTGTGTCCTCCTGTGATGGAAAGAACAAAGTTCCTCTCCAGCTTCCTATACAAAAGTGTGAAAATATCATTCATAAAGGCTCACATGCATGGCTTAATCACCTACCAAAAGGCCTTATACTGGGCACTGGTGGCTCAGGCCTGTAATCCTAGCTACTCAGGAGGCTGAGATGTGAGGATCAAGGTTCAAAGGCAGCCTGGGCAGGCAAGTCCATGAGACTCTTATCTCCAGTAAACTACCAGAAAACCAGAAGTGGCGTTGTGGCTCAAGTGGTAGAGCGCTGGCCTTGAGCTGAAGAGCTGAGGGACAGCGCCCAGGCCCAGAGTTCAAGCCCCACGACCGATTAAAAAAAAAAAAAAAAAAAGGCCTTACTTTTTTTATTCTTTGCAGTATGGGGATTTCAATTCTGAGCTTTGTGCTTGCAAAGCAGACTCTTTACCACCTCAGCGACACCCCAGCTCCATTTGATTTTTTTAAAATCAAATATCCCATTTATACTCAGGTCATCCTGGACCAAGATCTTCCTATTTATGCTTTCTGTGTATCTGCAATGACAGGTTTGCACCACCAAGCACAGCTTTATTGAGATCAAACAGCAGCCCAACCAATCTCAATCTCAGCTCCCAGAGTAGCTGGGATTACAGGAGTGAACCACCACATTAGCTGTCACATTAGGGGTTGGTTCTCAAACCCCCCCAAAAAAGCTGAGCTCATAAATAAAAACATTAAAAAAAAAAGCTGAGCTCAATAAGTTTTTAAGAGAGAGGTAGGGGTAGGAAAGAAGAAAAACTCATCCAATGTAAGCCCAAGTTCTCGTGATGGATGGTTTTCTGTGTTTAATGAGGATCATGATGTCATGAAACAAGTTGCATATATTCATTAGTACCTAGTCATCAAATTACTGGTCACAGAAGTGACCATACTGCAGGCTGGCAATCTGTCCCTACAGATAGCAGCTCATATATTAGCATTTAATCTTTCAAGTCTGAGTATGACTCAGCAGCTTGGGGCAAAAAAAAATCACTATTTTCTGTGTGTGTGTGTGTGTGTGTGTGTGCATGCGTGCATGTGTGTGCATGTGTGTGTATTATATATTATATATATATATTGAGATGAGTCGATCAAACATATAACATACACATATAAAGTATATATACACACATTCATATATATATATATATAATATTTTCTTTAAAGGCAGCACTTGGTGCAGGGAGGGGGACCTTCTGAGCAGCATGTCAGGGCAGATAAAGATGCTGGTGCTTAGCAGGCACCAAGGCCACCTCCTCATTAGCATTGTGCAGCTGTCAGCACACTTGACAGTAATCCCCGCCTGGGGATATGACAAGCAGGGGTCACCCTGAAGGCGAAAGGAGAAGAGGTTCTGAAGACAAATTATGAAAAAGGTTTCACCCTGTCTGCAGCTGCCATGGTTGCCCCGCATGCCAGAGACGCTGACTTCTCTTCTCTAAGGCCTTTCAGGTTGCCAAGGGGCATCTAACTGTTCACCCTCCATAACTGGTTCTCCAGGAGAAATCATGGAAAGTTTTAAGAGTGAATGGAGAAAAATCAATTTGCTTATTACAGTCAAATATAAGGAAAGATTACACTATCTGGCTCCAGCTCGGAGCAGATATTTACTTTCAAGCTCTCAAGTGACATTTCTTTGGGCTCCCACTGAATCCTGGATCTACTTTAATTTTATCCTTTAACACAAGTATATCTATTGTTTCCCAGGCCAAGATGTATCAACTAGACCAAAGAGCCAAAGAGAGCAAACACCCTAAAGACAGAAACACACATAGGACAAACTCCTCAACCCGGAAATGTAAATACTTCTTAAAATTTGTGTTCAATATCAAAAGGACCTTTTAGAGAATACAGGTACTATCATACTTAAGTCCAGACTGGATGTGATTTTATGATGCTACATCACACATGACCTTTAAATGTTTGTGAGCTCTGGTAGTGATTTACAAGGTCAGGCAAGGGAGGAGATTAAAAACAAAAAACAAAACATATACACACAAAAACTAGGCACCCCGCTTGAATGAAATGAAGGAGAGGGAAAAGGAAGCTCCAGGAAGAAGCCTGGGGTCCCAGGAAAACAGAGAACAATGACTTGATCCAAGCTTGCTTCAGTTGCTTCCATTTCCCCTCATTATACGAACAAGAATTGAGAAGGAGCCCTCAAAAACAGCTGGCTATCCAGTTCAGGCTGCACAGCACAGCCCAACCCTCCTTCCACACCATCTCCATCCATCTTTCCTGGCAGACAGCAGCCTTGATCATGTGGGACAAATCTATTCAGGCAGTGAAGATGGCATGGTATGTCAATTCTAGGAAGGAAGATTTACAACCTCCGCTCTCCACAGAAGTTACTCAGAAGAGGAGTTATTTACACAGCCGTGCTAGGCTTTCCTCTTCCTTATACCACACATGAGAAATTCAAAATTCTTTACCCTACTCAAATACAGCCTGTCATGATCTGAGCTGCTGCTAAGTCATATGACCCTCCCCCCCCCCACACACACACACCTTGCCTCCATTGCTTCCCTTCATGTGCTCCCTTGTACATCTGGCAAGTGCTTTTACCTCTAAGTCTTCCTGCCAAAATGGCAATCCAAATACAGAGGACCAGCTCCTCCCAGATCACCTTGTAAAGCATACATTCCCTTGTCTGTGGTCACAATAACTGCCTGCTATCATCTGCTTATTTAGGTTACCACAATAGAAGTCCTAAAACCTGTTGCTCATTCTGTACCACACCCTTGGCAGTTACAACAGGCCTCGTGCATACCAAGTGGTCAGTGACATTCCAAATGAGTAAAGAGAGAGGCTAATGCTAGGATATATATATATATATATATATATAAAACTAGTTGTTTGTGTAAGACCATTGAAGTTCCTTGCAGGCTGGGGCATGTTGCATCACCAAGAAAAGAACCACCAGCTGACAAACCCTGGATTCTTTCCTTCCAACTCCAGGGGAGCTAACACACAATAGTGAACGCTAACCAGCATGTATTGCTATTGCCCAAATGAAGGATTTGAAAGGAAACTTCCCAAAGCTGAAGTCTCAAAGTAATACAGGAGGAGGAACAAAGAGCAAAGAATCTCAAATAAACCCTAAGAATAATATCATAACTAGAGGAATCAAAGTATCAAATGAATGACAATGATTTCAAGAGTTTACAGATCAGCCTAAAGCACAGAATGACAAAAGAAATCATTGATTTCTTAAACAGAGATTTAAAGCTCCATGTCCAGAGCCAATGACAGAATGAGGTACAAGCTACGCAAGGTAAAAAGAGCAAGCAAGCAAAATAAAGGTTCAGTAAGCTCTGAAACACCGCATCTCACGAAGTCACCAAACATTCTTTGGTGGCACAAAAAGGAGAGTAGCGTTCAGTCAATAAGTAGTCTCAAGTGTTTACCACTCTGCCCTGACCAACGCTCCAGCCTCATCCGGAAAGATCTTGTCTCCTTGGCTATGTATGATTCTGGGTTCTTTCAGCAAATAGGAAAACATTAGTTTCTTGTGAGAAGTAGAAGAAGGAAGGCAAAGACATATAATCAAAACATGAAAGGAAGAGAGTACTCTTAAGAATTTAGTCAAATTATACAGGAAAGGATCTCCCTAAGAAATAATAGCTTAGCATAAGAACTCCAGAATGGAACTTAATGTTTACTTTCAAACCTATCACCAATTTTGGAAGATATGAAAGTATTTAATTTCTCTGAAATGGTACACATGCAACATTTCCTGGTGTGCTAATTTTTACCTTCTGTTAACCAAAATGTTTCAAGACAACTTAATATGCCACAAGAAAACATTTCAAGGGAGCTGTGGAACTGCACACAAATGCCATTCATTCACAAAATAAATTTTTGTCTCCTTTCTACTGGCTGAGTGTCAGAAGCAACCCAATACCTAACATTTACAAGTTATGTTATAATACAAATCTTTTCAATGGAAAGGAAACCGTGATCGAGTTACCAAGAGTTTGAAGTAAGAGGAAAACTGCAAAGCAGTGGTTCCTAAACCTGAACCATCATTTTTAATCCACCTGGGACCCCATTCCTAACATCACTATTCAAACCCACAAATACAACCAGCTTTTCCTCCAGATGATTTGGATCAGCAGGCAGAACCAGAAGCTTCTGTAATAGGAAATATGGCAAGAATGTGTTGAGTGTGGTCACCTACAACAGTGGAACTCTAAGTTGACCAATTGCTTTCCTGAAAAGCTCCAAAGATCCTGTAAACTCAACCACCATAGCTAGGCTCCAGATGATTCAAGCCTTCCACCCAACTAGGTTTAAATCAGAAAGGTGTCATCCTGCCAAGTTTTGGAGCATTGCTATCAGTTGTTTTATAGTTCTGAAGAATGCTAGGTCCAAATGCTGGCAAGCTGTGGAGCTCAATAGAGCTCCGAACTGAAGTGTGCATGTTCCACAGTGCATGTGATCTGCCTATGACCACGTTTACTGATGACAACTAGAAGCTAAGCTGCTATGCTCAGAGACTAAGGAGAAGCAGATACAAGTTAGGCACTTTGCTAATTCTTCAATATGAAGAACCCTGAATGCATCACCTACTGCTACACAGTTCTTGGCTACTTTTATCTTCAAGAATGTTTTACTTCTAGTTATCAAATAGCTTCTAAGATCCAAATAGGGTTGTGCTGCATTATTACTGTTCCCCAAAGCCCTGTTCTTCTCCCATGGGATAAAAGTCAGCAGAGCATGTGGCTATGGCCACATGATTCAATAGGCTTCTCTGGTAGCCAGGTGGCAATGTGATTCAATTATGCCCATAGGGATATGAAGAGAAGACATATAACTTGAGTTGTCCCCACCCTTTTCTGACCTCCCATCCTTTTTACTCCCCTATCTGGGGCTAGACAAAGGAATACAACAATAGATACAGATGGCAGAACAGGAGCTGGAAGGAGCTTGGCTTCCTAAACATTGGGAGAGGGGTGACACTGATCAAGAGGCATTCTAACATAAACTGACATGCTGACTTAAAATTCCTGTGCACAAGTATTTATAGATGACAAAATATATTTAAAAATAAAAAGAAACGGAACTTTACCTCATTCAAATAAATATTGTTTGATTTCTGTTAGATGACTGGAATCTGTTTTCCCACAGGATCTAAATTACATGGAATAGGGTTAAGACTGCTGATCAAGAAGAACATCTGATCAGGAAGAGCAATTTATCTTGCACTCAGAAGGACAGCAAGCTATATTACAAGATTTAAAAATACCTCTCTAATCCTAACACTCAAATTGTAAGTGATAGAATCTACAAAATAAAGAGCCTCTCAATGCCTCAACCCATCTTTTCAAATTCAATGTCTCTCTCTCATAGACTTGCAATTTTTGAAACATGTCTATAGTGTCACCTTGCTAATGCTAATGCTGTTCCTTGTACCTGGAAGACCTTGCATGACCTAGAAAATTCCTAAACATCACTGTCAAGTTCACCTGTAAAAAAGTTCCTAAGGATTTAGAAAACTGGGAAAAATGGATTGAAGTACATTTTATTTTGTGTACCTGTAAAACCAGCAGTTTTTAATGATCAGAACTGCATGTTCATTTTTTTAAATCTCTAACCCCGCCTTCCCGCACCCACATGCATCTCAGTATCAGGCATAGTAAGAATCCAATAAATGTTTGATGAATTAATGAATGAGATTTGTGGACAGTTAATGTGGTCTTATGAGTAATTTCTTAAATAGTTGAAACTTCAAAGGCAGAGCTTCTGAGATAAAATCTTATAAATCAAATAAGTACACACATTCCCCTTAAAGTATAACAACTTAGCCCATTAAAATAGGAAGGAAAGCCTTCAAGTACAAAAGTAGTGCTAAAGATCTATCAACTATCATTTATTACATATTATTCCTAATGGAAAACCAATTTTGCAACTAATAGAAAAATGATCAGTGAGTTCACTACGAAATCTGATCATTTTGCTTTGAAAGCTGATCCTACAGTATAAAGAAAACACTGGCACATTAAGCATTATTTAAAAGCTCCTTTGGATATTTTAAGATTAAAAAACTATACCACATACACTTACGCATCCGATTCTGTAGCCTGAGCACCAGAGACAACCTAAAATCATATCTTTTCCATAAAGGAAAAAACAAAGTAATTCAAATACCAAGGATATATCAAAAGTCACAATTCCTAAGAGATCTGAATAGATCCTATACTTAAATTTCTACTTCTTTTTCTTATAATTTGGGCACAGGGAGTTTGACAAAAAGAGTAAGCAGTAAGAAAATTTGACTTTCAAGGAACCCATGTCTACGGAATAACCAGAAGCTGACAGCAAACTACCTCAAATGATTAGATTAGGAAAAAAAGAATTTTAATTTCATGAGTATTGTCTTTATATTCTATGATTGCCAAAACATAAGGCAGGCTTGTATATCATTGCCTAGAGTCAGAGCATTTTAAAGAAGAGATCTTCAAGAGCATTTGTAATGTATCTGGATGTCCAGATACATTAAGTGATTTGTTGGAGAATGTAACTCATATCATGGATACATTAAGACAAACTTCATGACCCTCATGTCTTCTGCTTCACAAAAAGATACAAGTCTACTTATTATCATAACAATACCAACTATGGAAAAATGAGATCAACCAGTACGTTCAAAAGTTCTACTCAACATGTGTGCACACAAACTAGCATGAACACAGCTGGCATAAAATACAGAAAAATATAAACATTAAAAAGGCTCTGGGCAAACAGAACTGTGGGATTCACTTGTATGCAGGTGTTAGGAGTTCAAACATGAGTGAGACTAAAGGGGACTCATTTCACCTGATGCTTGAAGAAAACAGCACTACATAAATTATAAAATCCATGCTACATCTCATATAGGAGATAAGAACTGGGTATTACAAGACATGTCTTGACTCCAGACTTGACTCCAGAAATCTTTTTATTTCAGTACCTCTGAAAAGTCCTTCACCGAAACAGAAAATGCAAACTTGAAATAGATCTAAGTGTAAAAGACAGAAGGGGATTAATAGTGTATTTGTTCAGGACTAACAAAGATTCAAGTCTAGCACAATATCTACTAATTCAGATTCAAGTTACTCTCGTGAATGGGTGATAAGTGAGCAACTGGTTCAGGAACCAACAAGAATTCAAAGCCTTTACATTCATTATTCCAAAGAGTGTTTATGTCCTAGTGATTATATAACCAACATTGTGCATTACACAGATCCAACTGTACCCTTAGGATTCTGTGATATCAGAGGCTATGAAGGTAGGAGGGACTTCCACAGCCCACAGTATTACTCCAACTGGACACTGAACTTGAGCAAACCCTCAATCCAAGGAGAAAGGAGTATAATACAGGTCCTATAACTTATGAATATGAAAATCCAAATCCACGATGTTCCAAAACCTGAAACCTTGAGTACCAAGATGACACCACAAATGGAAAGTTCAACACATGACCTTACAACAGGCACCCCTTAAAAAATTCACATATACTAAGTTGCTGTATATAATCCCCAAGGCCCGGGGATATAGTCTATTGGTAGAACATTCACTTGATGTAGCACTTCCCTAGTATGCAGAAAGCCCATAGTTCAGTCCCCAGCAGCATGGGGTTAGGGGAAGGGAGGGGATATCAGGCTCTGTTGCACTGGTAGCTGTACTGGAAACATAAACTTCACAAGCTGGGCTCTGGTTGTTCATGCCTATTAATCCTAGAAGGTGAAATCAGAGAATAGTATTTCAGAGCCAATTGGGCAGATGATCTGTGGGACTCATCTCCAAATAAATAGCAAAAAGCAAAAAACGGGGGGGAGGGGGGAGGCAGGGAAGGGAAGTGAAGGGTAAACAAAGGAGGAGGCTGCAATGCTTGGTAAGAAATGTATGCATTATTCTGCCCATGTAATTGTAGCCCCTCTGTACAGTATGTTCTCAAATAAAATAAAATACAATTTAAAAAAAAAAAAAAAAAAAAGCAAAAAACGGAAGTGTGATGAAAGTGGTAGAGTAGCAGACATGACCAAAAACAGGTAAGCTCAAGAGTCCCTAAGTTCAAGCCCCAGTACCAGAGGAAAAATAAATTTCACATTCAGACTTTGGTCCCAATCCCCATATATCTCATTATGAATAGAAAAATAGTCCAATATATGAAGTATCTCTAACATCAAGCATTTCAGGTAAGAATACTCAAATCTGTATCGATGAAACACCTAATTTCATCTTTTTTAATTCCTTAATAGCATAGAACACTTAAAGCACAAAAATAATCAAAAACATCAATGAAAAGCATAAATATGCTCATGGAAGATATGCCACCCAGGCCTTAATCAGTGAGGCATATCTAAATAATTGATCCAAGGTTAGGGGTAGGGCGCAGCTCAAGTAGAAAAGCATTTGGCTTAAAGCCAGGCACCAGTGGCTCATGCCTGTAATCCTAGCTACTCAGGAGGCTGAGCTCTGAGGATCATGGTTCAAAGCCAGCCTGGGCAGAAAAGTCCATGAAATTCTTATTTCCAATAAACCACCAGAAAACCAGAAGTAGGTGCTGTAGCTCAAGTGGTAGAGCGCTAGCCTTGAGCTGAAGAACTGAAGGACAGCACTCAGGCCCAAAGTTCAAGCCCCATGACAGAAAGAACGAAAGAAAGAACGAAAGAAAGAGGGAGGGAGGGAATGAGGGAGGGAGGGAAGAAGGAAGGAAGGAAGGAAGGAAGGAAGGAAGGAAGGAAGGAAGGAAGGAAGGAAGGAAGGAAGGAAAGAAGGAAAGAAGGAAAGAAGGAAAGAAGAAAAGAAGAAAAGAGGAAAAAGAAAAAAGAAAAGAAAAAGCATTTGGCTTGCATGCCAAATTGATCTTGGGTTGAGTACCTGGTGAGAGAGAATTTCAAAAATTTGCCTCAATGACTGGATCAAGACTACTCTCCCTAGATAACCTGAGGTATTCTGACCTTCTGGAGGAGAGAGAGAACTCATGTTGGATGATCAAAGCTCTTAGATTCTTGATATCCCCAAATATTTAACACATCCATCCATCCACCTACCTATTTGTTCTTGTTGTATGGCTTGAATTCAGGGCCTGGGTGCTATCCCTGAACTTCCGTGCTCATAGTTAGCATGTTACTATTTGAGCCACAGCTCCACCTCTGGATTTTTGGAGGTTAATTGGATGTAGAATCTCATGGACTTTCCTGCCCAGGTTGGCTTTGAACCGTGATCCTCAGATCTCAACCTAGCTACTGAGCTAGGATTACAGGCATGAGCCATTGGCACTCAGTTCAAACTTTTTCTTTTTCTTTTTTTTTTTAGTGTAGACAGTAATGTATATTTAGTCAACAGTTATTACTGCTCAGTACAACGATAAGACAAGATACCTTGAAGAGGGGCTGGGAAGGTGGCTCAGTGGTAGAGCGCTTGCCTTGCATGCCTGAGGCCCTGGGTTCGATTCCTCAGCACCACATAAGCAAAAAGATAAAAGCCAGAAGTGGCGCTGTGGCTCAAGTGGTAGAGGGCTAGCCTTGAGCTGAAGAGCTGAGGGACAACGCCCAGACCCAGAGTTCAGGCCCCATGACCGGACCCAAAAAAAAAAAAAAAAAAGATACCTTGAAGTCATTCATGAATGGTAGACGAGATAACATATTCTACCTGTCTCCTTATTAACTGCCCAATGTTAGTAACAAGAAAAAATATGAAAACATGCTACAATATTTCTACAGCCACAAGTACTACGTTTTTCTGATTGTCCTCACACTAGTATCTCTAAGCATTCTACTCCACCTGACAGAGGTATGCCTGTATCTTAAAGCTATTATCATAGACATCTCTATCACGAAATTTATTTTTCTCAGGAATTGGTATAATAGATTGTTATATAAGGAGCCATATTTTCAACACTAGTAACCAAACTAATTCCACTCATGGGCAGTTATTCCAGAAAGTGTCACCTCTTTCTTCTTGGGAAAAAAAATTAAAAATGGAGAGAAAAACAAATGCAAATGGGCAAAAGCCAGAGTTTTGTGGTGAAGATGCACAGAGCATTCAAGAGCAAGTCAAGGTTTTCTGGGCAGGTGTATTCATTAACCCGGCAGGAGGCGCGACACCAGCTGGCACCCCACGTCCAGCAGAAGATATATTGCTCAGGATCAATTCTGAACAGCAAGCAACTTTATTTTTACCCTTTTAAATTTTCATGCACAAAACTCCAAGGACATAAATGTCTGCATCAGGCATGCCAGGGACATTTAATGAGACTAAAAAGTGGGATCCAAAAATGAGAACCAGCAGAAGCCAGCTTTCATCACAAGTGATTAAATGCTCTCACAGCAAAACCTCACAGGGTCTTGGCCAGAAACTCCTTCAAAAAAAAAAAAAAAAAAGACTTCAGACATGTAAGAAGAGAGACTGCCACTATGGTCCCTGGACACCAGGCGTGGGGGGCGGGGGACTCCCAAACACCAGGCCAGGACTTCAGGAAACCAAAAGAAGATCCTGGGGGCATGTCCACCACAGCCTGGGCATGAAGGCAGTCACTGTGAGTGAGATCAGCCAATCTCTGGGTAGTGGGGATCCCGGACAGACAGGACTCTCTGTCCCCTTCTCCTTTTTGGAACTGCAATTAACCAACTAGCACCTTCTGTCACCAAGTGGAGATATTTTTTTCTATCTCTCATAAAAACATAATACTTGGTCAGTACCAAAAATATGATAAATACTGGAAAAGCACAAAGAACTTTTAAAAACCATTCATTGTGCCACATCCATTGGCTAGATCTGGTATAAAATATCTCTTTCCACATAGATCTCCATATATGTGAAAAGATGATGTGTATGTGTGAATATACGTTTCTTGTATATCTTATATTATCTATACCTATATATCACAAATTATTACACTTGGATTCTTTTTTTTTTTTTTTTTTTTTTTGGGTCCGGTCATAGGGCCTGAACTCTGGGCCTTGGCACTGCCCTCAGCTCTTCAGCTCAAGGCTAGCGCTCTACCACTTGAGCCACAGCGTCACTTCCAGCTTTTTTCTTTTTGCTTATGTGGTGCTGAGGAATCGAACCCAGGGCCTCATGCATGCAAGGCAAGCGCTCTACCACTGAGCTATCTTCCCAGACCACTTGGATTCTTTTTTATCTTTATACATTTTAAACATTTTTCTCTGATACATGTAAGCATAACTTAAAAGCTAGGATAGTACGAGAATGCACTGCACATACATATTCACATTTTGCTTAAATAATCCCACACAATTAGGTATTTAATTTATTCTCAAATGAGAAAGCTAGATTTAGCTTATAAATAAATATGTTGGGTGGTATGTAAGTGCATACAAATGTATTAACTGAAATACGATAGCTTCGTGAGAGAACTCAAATTGTGTAATCCCTTAGAAAGGCAAAAGTCAAAGTTCAGGAAAACAAAACAGGAAGCAAGTAATTGAAAGCAGTAGGTGGGGTCAAAGGGAAAGGTGTGCACAAATGAAAAGAAGGAGAAGGGGAGAATTCAGTAGAGAATCCAAAGTGTTTCCTACAAAATTAGTAAGAGTAAGGGAGCTGGCAATGTGACCTAGTGGTAGAGTGCTTGCCTAGCAGGCATGAAGTCCTGGGTTTGAATCCTCAGTACCATAAAAACAGAAAAAGCCAGAAGTGGCGTTATGGCTCAAGAGGTAGAGTGCTAGCCTTGAGCAAAAGAAGCTCAGGGACAGTCCCAAGGCCCTGAGTTCAAGCACCAGGACTGGAAAAAAAATATGCTGGATGCCAGTGATTCATGCCCATGACTCATGCCAGTGACTCATGCCTGTAATCCTAGCTACTCATGAGGCTGAGATCTGAGGATCTCAGTTTGAAGCCAGCCAGGGCAGGAAAAGTGTGAGACTCTTATCTCTAAGTAACCACCTAAAGAGAAGCTGTGGCTCAAGAGGTAGAGTGCTAGTCTTAATCAAAACAACTCAGGACCTGAGTTCAAGCCCAGAACCAGCAAGCAAGCAAGCTCACGTACTCACTCATACACACATGCATGCACATACCCACATACAAATTAACACAGTAAACTGTCTTTTACTTCTATCTTTATTGTTTATTTATTTTTCTTTTCTGATACAGGGTCTTGTTAAGTTACCCAGCCTGTTCTCAAAATGGCAATCAGCATTGCCTCAGTCTCTGGAGCAATCCAGAGACTGTTAAGGCATGTTCCATCACACACAGCAAGCATTAATAAGTGTACTTATTGTGTGTTCAGTGCTGGGGATTGAACCCAGGACCTTGTATGTGCTAAGCAAGTGCTCTCCCTCTCTCTGAGATATATCTCAGCTCTATAATTTCATATATTTCCTTAAAAAATGTAGGAAAATACATTTCTAAATACCTGAAAAGAATTTTTAGTTTTGTATAGTCATATTCCCAAATTTCTTTCACATCATATTCCCCACTAACAAAATATAAGTGAATATGCCCATCTTCTCAAACTTTCTATTGTCCAAATTTTATTGTTAATGAACTATTTGCAAATAAAATGCAAATTACTAACAAAAAACAGAACCTCAACATTTATTGTACACTTAGCATTTCCAAGCACTGTCCTGATGACTTGTTTACCATAACTCACTGCATATATGAGGAAACAGGCATTAGAGGGGGAGATAATTTCTCTAGCTGGTAAATGAAATGGACTTTAACACACTTAATCTGATCCTAGAGTCAAAGATCTTAACCATTACATCACAAAACCCCACAGTAAACTATCTCAATGATGAGTAAAAATTATCAGATTAATGAGTAGCAGAGATTGCTGGAAATGATCACGCATACAGATTCATATCACCACTTGTGGTTAGTCTCTTAAATGATGAGCTTAGTCCTAAAACATAGATGTTTTAGCATCTCAGACTGGTAAGTTCCCATTGACAAAAGTGGCCTGAGTTTATTATTACTTTAGAACCATTTGCCTAGTCAGACTTTTTCATTTTCATGTTAAAACAAACAAAACAAAACACAACTACACAGAATCTACAAATTCCACTTCCACAGAATTCTACAAATTCCAAAGTAATTACACAATATTCACAGCAACATTATCATCATAGTCAGGAGGTAGAAAACATCCACGTGGCCACTTATATGTGAATATACAAAAGCCAGTGTACACATGCAAAGGAATGTCATTTAGCTTTAAAAAGGAATGAAATCTTGATACAGGCTACCACATAGATGAACGCTTATAGGGACTCTAGCTCAGCTGGTGGAACACAACTATTTATTCCCAGCATTCAGGAAGCTGAGGTAGGAGGATTACAAGTTCAACACCAGCAGTGACACTCTGCAAAAAACAAAACTTCACTAATACGGAGAGCCATAAAATGTGGGTGTTGGGCTGAGGGAATGGAGAAATTTAAAGGGTCCAGAATTTTTTGAAGAGAAAATGCAAAGTTTCTTCATAGGAGTGGAGTGGCAGTCACTTACACAGCCATGTTAATATGCTTACCACCGTACATCTGAACTATACCTTTGAAAATAATTAAAATGGCAAACTTGTATGTTACAAATTCTAACCACCAAAAAAAAAAACCCACAAAAAAGAATGAATTAGAAGTAATGGTCCTCCTGTGAGCTTTTAACTGGTGAGGGTACTTTAAACTATTTGGGCTTTAACTAGCTAGATCCTCATATGCCCTTCTGGGTAACATTATGCCACAGATATTGCAGTAAGGCAGGAGAACAGAAGACGAAAAATTCTTAAGATAAAATGAAATGCCTCTGGAATCACTCAGTCTATAATTACGGGGACCAAGATGTACTGTGAGATGCACATAAGCGGATAGTTTGGAGTACAAAGAGATGGAGCATAAAAACCTCACTTGTTATAGAAGCCAATGAGCATATGGGCTTGAGGTGAATACTCCCCAAGGACTCAGATAAGAGGAGCCCACAGGAAAGACCCTGCCACAGAGGCTGCCAACCCTCTGACCTCAAGTCTTCAGGGAGCCAGCACATGAAATGGAGAAAGCAGAAAGGATGCCTGCCCAGCCGCAACGTACCACCCTGTGTCCATCTAGATTTCAGATGTGTTTAATGAGAAAGCTATCTCTGGGAGCCATTAAGATAGTTTGTGACTCACTTCAGCAACTTACTGTACTCACGCACAGCATCAAAGAGCAGTTTCTAAGCCACATTTTTTTAAAGGACTCAAACTCAAATGCTGTATTTGTAGCTTATTTAATAGAAGGTTACTATAAGGTCCCCAAAGACATCTTAATTACCCAGCAACAAAATAAAGTTGTTGTAAAGAAAGGAAAGCTTCAGCCCCCTAGATAGTGGGTTAAGACAAAAGCACCAAGACCAGAAAGGTGTTGGGCCTCCTTCTTGGATCTTGCTATCTAGCATAGTACATTCCTACCATATAATGAAGAATTGGACTGGCCTTTGTTTCTGATTCCTGAAAGGAAGACTCTACACCCTAGCAATTTCCTAACAGGCATGTCTGTTATTCATGAGCCCTGGAAAGATGACTCAGATAGGGAGTTGGTCACCAGAAAAAAAAAAAATCATGTGATCAGGATTCCGAGGGGGAGTATGTGACACTGGAGATCATATTATGAGTTGCATTCTCATAATATATCATACCTGTGCAATGACACCCCATAAAAACTGTGCACAGTAAGCTTAGTGGAACATCCAGTAGGTGAATACAGAGATGTGCCAGGAAGGTGACATTCCTTCATTTCACAGGGACAAGGCAAAGGAGCTCTGCTTTGGAGATCCTCCCAAACCTTGCCCGGTCTCTTCACCCAGCTGATCCTGACTTGTATTCTTTATAATTAACTTTAAGAAGAATTCTCTCCTCAGTTCTGAGTCATTCTAGTAAATTATCAAACCCTGGGAGATCATGAGAACCTCTTGGATTTATGAATGTGCTTTGAATGGCTTGGAATTCTACTTAGAGCTGGCACTTGAAAGAATAGAGGAAGCAGTCTTGTTGGAGACTAGACTAACTGGTGGGGTCTATACTAGCTCTGGGTAAGTAGAGAACTGTACTGAGATACATTATCAGGTGCAAGGACTTTCAATTCACATGCTGTCTACTGATTTCACACCCAAGACCAAAGAACACCTATTTTCACCTGTGCAAACATACGCCTGCTGTTAATGAGTAGAAGACTTTCTCCCACTTAGTAACAGCTTAGATGTTTGGAGGACTTGCTACCTCTGACGCAGTTCTAAAACCTTCTACTGTATTAACTCAATCTTTATAGCACCTTCAAAGGATGGGGACTGCAATCATTCTTATTTTACAGATGAAAGCACTAAGGTACAGGAAGGTGAAGGGACCTGTCCAAAGTTACATAATAGAGATGCCAGTGTTCAAAAGAGGCTTCTCTATCTCCCAAGGTGGCCCAGCTGCCACAAGACCAGAGGACAGGATTATGACTGCTGGACACCACCCTCTCCATACCCACTTGCTCCCATTCTGTCCTCACAATGGTCACATGCCAATATCCTTAGGGAATAATGTCTACTTTCCCATGACAGAATAATCTGATTTGGACTACAGGTCAGGGAAGTTAGTTCTGGGAGCACAACACTGGGGGAGGTTAACTATTTCCGTCAGAGTCTTTTCCAACAGAAACACAAATGAACAAAAGACTGGAATGAGATGTAAACAGAAGTGACAAATGTCACTGCAATCAAAGATCAGGTCTGAAGTTACTTCTTCTCATGTGGCTCTGTCTCTCTCACCACAAGTAAAACCTTCCCATAGCTTACACAGGTCTCCTCTACTTTTCCTTTATTAAACTCCAAAGTTGTAAATATTTCCCCATTCATGTTACACTGATAGCATGGTTTGATGCTTTCCTTGTATTAAATACAACAATTAAAACTTCAGAAAGAGCTGGTCACTGTTGGCTCATGCCTATAGTTGTAGCTACTCAGGAAGCTAAGATCTGAGGATCACAAAAAGCAGCCACGGCAAGAAAGTCCACGAGACTCCATCTCCAGTTAGTCACCAAAAAGCTGGACTGAAGGGGTGGCTCAAGTAATAAAGCTCCAGTCATGAATAAACAGGCCAAACAAGTGCCTTAGTTTCTGAGTTCAAACCTCAGTTCTGTCAAAACAATAAAATGAAATTAAAACCTCAGGCAGTCATTATGGTAGTTCCAAGCAAAAGTCATTATCACCAAGCCATCAGTTGCTTGTCCTACTATTTCATCCAGTCATTCAATAAATAATTTTGAGTACTTATTACATGTGAAATATTCTAGGCACTAGAGACACAGTGATTCATCTGATAAAGGTTTTGTCCGCCTCTGTGACATATGCCAGCAGGAAAGAAAAATCAAAGGAAGAACAAACATAGATGTGAGCATATGTACATGTGTGTAATTTTAGGAAGTCCTATCAAATTCATCAGTGAAAATGAGGAATTGCAAGAGGCTGTAGGGAACAAAGTAGGAAAGACCAGTCCATCCTGAATAGATGCAGAAAACAAGCTATCACCATCTCCTTCCTCTCCCCTGAATCAATGCCACCATCAGCTTACCTGACAACTGTCATCCATTCATGCTCCTTCTCTTCTACCCCTGTCCCTTACAACCAATTCTCTACACAAGCCAAATGATCTTCCCTAAATACAAAAATCCAATCAGACCAGCCCCCTGTCAAAACCCTCTAGACATAGCCATTACAGTCAGAATAAAACCCAGCCCGGCAAGCCTTTCTGTGTATGTCCACCAGCACTGCTCGCCTCCAGGTGCATCTCCAGATCTCTCTACTGTACCGATTGGTCCTGGGATCTGGGTCAAGTTTGTTTCTTGAGAGCTTGTCAGTCTGCACATTGCCTCAGCTCTCTACTCAAACATCTACTCCCATTGGACCCCAGTTCTCAAACAGCCCCCACCCATGCCTTAGGGCCTGTATTCTATCCCCAGTGCTGATTTGCTGGTGTTTTTGTGTGTATATATGTGTGTATGCCCGTGCATGCGTGCACATGTGTGTATGTGTGTGTGAGAGAGAGAGAGAGAGGAAGAGAGAGAGAGAGAGAGGAAGAGAGAGTATATAAAGGGAGGGGAAAGAGAAATGAGTGACTCTGATGGTGCCATCTGACAGAGCTATGCATAAAAGATCCACAATCTACAATCCTTGACAATCTGGCTGTCCACCCCATCTGTCCTGGGACAACAAACTCTGGGTTCAATTTCTGTTGCAAGTTTAGAAGGCAACATCTTCTATCTGATATAGAACCCTCTGATTCAGACCCTAGGAGGTGGAGAACTTGTTACAAAATCATAATGCTCCAACACTCATGCAAAAAGGCCAGTAAGCACTTCTTGGTTGATTAATTTCAACTAGTAAGTGGAGTTGCATCTCAAATCATCTGTTAGAAAGTAGTGAGTAGCTGGGCACTGGTGGCTCATGCCTGAGCTCAGGAGGCTGAGATCTGAGGAACATGGTTCAAAACCAGCCTGGGCAGAAAAGTCCATGAGACTCTTTTTTTTTTTATTTGTGAACATACTGTACAGAGGGGTTACAATTACATGGGCAGGATAATGCGTACATTTCTTACCAAGCATTGCAGCCTCCTCCTTTGGTTTACCCTTCACATCCCTTCCCAGCCTCTTCCCCCCTCCCCCCCCCCCCCGCACCAACGTTGTAAAGCTCGTTTGTCCATGAGACTCTTATCTCCAATAAACCACCAGAAAACTGTAAGTGGCACTGTGGCTCAAGAGGTAGAGCAGAAAACTGTAAGTGGCACTGTGGCTCAAGAGGTAGAGCACTCGCCTTCATCTGAAGAGCTGAGGGACAGCGCCCAGATCCAGAGTTCAAGCCCCACAACCGACAAAAAAAAAAAGAAAAAGAAAAAGAAAAAAAGTAGTGAGTAGACAGAATTCCTAGGAAACAAGTATCTTCAGTACCCCTTTCCTTGTACAGTCTCAGTCCCCCAGCTAAAATGTTCATTTAGCTCCTCACACTCGGTGACTTCAGACTCAACCCTAGGCACATGCTAACCCCAACAGGCAACCCCTGAGTCATAGTACTTCTTTCAGGCTAATGGCAGGGACAACAGGACTGGACATCCTTGTAAGTGTCAGTATTTTGTCTTGAAATGGAGCTGTGGTTCAAGTGGTATAGAGTGACAGTCTTGAGTTCAAAAGCTAAGGCAAAGCGTCCAGGTCCTGAAATCAAGCCCCATTACTGGCACAAAAATAAAATAACCAGGAAACATAGCATAAGCAGTGACCAAAAGCCCTTCCAGTTTAGTGGAATTGATGTCCATAGTAGAGGTGGAATCTCATTCCTTACAGAAAAGAACCTCACTGGGATAGGCTGGGAATGTGGCTTAGTGGTAGAGTGCTTACTTAGCATGCATGAAGCCGTGGGTTTGATTCCTCAGTACCACATAAACAGAAAAAGCCAGAAGTAGCACTGTGGCTCAAGTAGTAGAGTACTAGCCTTGAGCAAAAGAAGCTCAGGGCACGAACTACAACTTTTGGCAAAAAGAGGCTCTCATTAGACCCTCTATAGAGTTCATTCTTTTTCTCTATCTTGTTTTTTTACCCATGGTTTCCCTCATTTGCAATAATTAGTATACATCTAGGATAATTTTATTAGATGAGCAGAAAAGCCTAAAAGCTATGCACACAGGACTACATAAGATAATGCTAAATGAAACAAGATATGGACACAAGTGGTTCTTCTTTGTTGTTGTTGTTGTTTTTAATGTACTATGTGATGGTTTTGATTCTTTTGTATGTTCTTCCCTGTTTGGTATATCTCCTCTTGTCACTTGATATTAGTACCCTGCATCTTCTATATACATTTGTCCAATTTGGGGAGGGAAAGGGGAATAACAAAACGCTGAAACAAGGACACAGGATGACCCACTGCAACAATGATACCCACAAGACAGTAGGTTGGAAATGAACTTTACAACTTCGGGGGTGAGGGGTGTGGAGGAGTGAGGGAGATGGGGGAGGGAAGAGATAGTGGGAGAACAACAAAGGAGGGGGTAACAATTTTTGACAAGAAATGTACTCATTAACTCATTCCTGCAACTATATCCCCTCTGTACAGCACCTTTACAATAAAAATTTTTTTTAAAAGTTCAAAGACAGCGCTAAGGCCTTGAGTTCAAGCCCTAGGACTGACAAAAGAGGACTTCTCCCTGTCCTCAAGTTCCATCCCTGAAGGCACCTTCAGCCTGTCACAGCAGTCTATGCCAGTTTTTCTCCTTGTCTCTGGCAAGCATGGTGACACTGGGTGACTTAGCCTGCTAACCATGGGACTTTTGCTACGGCACTGTCTCAGCATGACTAACACTGGCAGGTTCTTTATATTAAAAGTTTACCAGGCAGAAGAGACCTTCACTGTTGCTATTCAGTCTTCACCTGTCTCCTTTCTGCCCATTAAAATTGAGCAAATGTCTGTCACTAGGTACTACAGTTTGGATCTTAAACTGTCCCCTAAGGTAAGGCTTGGTCCCCAGGGTGGCCATATTGAGAGGTGGTGGAAGAGGCAGAGGCTAATGCTAGGTCTTCAAGTGATAGAGACATGCCCTTGAGATGACCCTTATGCCTATTCCTGCTCAGGAAGTTGGTATCTTTGCTCCCCCACATGGTCCTACCACAATATACCACCACAGATCCCAATGTAACAAGGCCGAGTCCAAGTGAACACAGACTAACACTTCGAAAACCATGAGCTGCGCACAGTAAATCTTTTCTGTTTCTAAGTTGATTATCTCAGGTATCATAGTAATGGGAACTGATGACTGAGAGTATGTTCCATTCAGTTACTATGGCTACACAAAAGACCAACATGTCCCAGGAGAAAATCAAAACTAGATTACAACTGGACCATTCGTATTGGTCTGGCTCTAGTTTCCTATTTGAGGAGATAAGCAGGATTGAAATATGTTTGGGGACTAGTTTTCTCTCACTTGTCTTCCTAAGTGGAGAGCACTCAACCATGCTGGGTGAGCCAAAGGCTTCCCCATGAGGTGCCTCTGTTCGCAAGGCAGTGGTCACAGTGTTGATACTCTGAAAACAGCCCTAATCACTGGACTCCACGCAGAGCACTAGGTACTCCTGTAACAACTCCTTTACTGAAATAGGAACAAAGGGGAAGTGGGGGGGGGGGGAGGGAACAGCCTCTCCATCTAAGGAGAAAGCAGAAAATATCCGCTTTCCCACAGGATCGGGTTTTTTCCTTGGCTATTCATTTTGCCACCCGCTGGCACTCATTGGCAGATAAAGTGATCACTGAAAATCTGAGCTAGTTAGGAAAGAAAAATTCCAAATTGGGA
Source organism: Dipodomys merriami (assembly GCF_024711535.1). Taxonomy (NCBI): domain Eukaryota; kingdom Metazoa; phylum Chordata; class Mammalia; order Rodentia; family Heteromyidae; genus Dipodomys; species Dipodomys merriami. Next base: position 77,832,686 of record NW_027202270.1, read on the forward strand.
AAGTTCTATCCCACCACTGAATTTCCTTTTCTGGGAATTGGAGAGGTGGGGGAGGGACCCACACAATGTTCAGATGTGACTGCAGGGCTTAAGTACTGGAATAAGTTACACACTCTATCAAAATGATGTAGATACGGAAACAAGATATGCAACACATAAGGCCTTTGTTGAGCTGCTTAGTAATCATGGAAAAATGGCCGTTCCCTTAAAGGATGATAATTAATGCTGCCTTTATATAACCACATTTTAGTTTTTCTTTCTTTCTTTTTTTTTTTTTTTTTTTGCTGATGTTTTCCTACATCAGCAATCAGCAAGGTAATCAACATCAATGCCAAGCATCTATCCTGAGACATGAACTCTCTCATCAACACCTTCACATACAAAGCCGCGTGTCACCTGAAAAACAAGGAGGTAGGGATGGGACTGGCAAAGGCAGAATTCCTGCTCCACAGCATCTTGCAAAACTCCACTAACCACAGGGCTTGTCCTGCAGCCATATGCTCAGGGCTTAATACAAACTACTACAGCAGAAAAGACTCTTTTGCCTCTCAAGTGCTTCACAAACCAAACCTTGCAGGCAGACATTATTGAGCCCCTGGTGTCAGGCTCTGAGTGTAACAACAAACAGACAAGATTCTTAACCTCTTACTAGGAGGAGGAGATAAGATACATCAATAGATAAAGGATAAAAGAAGAATCTACACATTGGTTCCATGTGTATCTATTCGGACCTACTAAGTGGAGAGCCCCATTCTGAATGCTAAGCACACAGTGGTATTTGCATACAGCTGTGCCTACTTGCGCACTGCATGGCAAAACTTCTGAAGAAACATTTCTCATCCAGAAACGCTGGAGAGACTCTGAATAGAGCTATGAAGGTTGGCTGGGGAGGGCGCCTCTTGCAGGGAGAAAAGCACATGACAAGGCAGAAGCACCAAATACCACTCACTTTTCAAGGCATTTTTTTCCTAGTGGGTAGGGCTGGTGTGGGAAGGTACAGAAAGATGATTAGGGCCAGAAATATCATAGCAGGATTTAGCATCATCCTGTAATTAAACAGTGGCCTTGAAGAGCCCTGACACCATGACTCAATTCTCATCTCAGAACTGATTTCACTGGTACCTTCTGCTTCTCCATGAGAAGCTTGAAAACGAAAGGAAAAAAAAAAAAAGGCAGGAGCAGAGGGTAGCAGATTTGGCAACTGGATACAAATAAGTATCAAAGAACAAGGCATGTGAGTATTCTTTCTAGTTTTAATTAGAGAAGATAGTTAGAAACCACTGAAGGGGATTTGTTTGGGTTTTTTCGCTCTAAAGTTTTTCAGAGAAAAGAAAAATTGAGTTAAAAGGCAGCTTCCCAGAGAAAATATCCCTGACTTAGCAACTTTTGCTAGAATCATTTGTTTTCATCTCTGCTGGGACCAACGGAAGCCGCTTGGCAAACGTGTCTCACATCCTGTGTGGCCTGCTACCCACATGACACTCCAACAGGAACCATGACAAGTTCCAAACTTGGCCGCCTCAGCTCCCCATGAAACCAGCCTCTGACAGACCCAGAGAGAAGTGTGGAAATAGATTCTCATCATGCATGGAAACTGTACAGAAAGCTTTCTTCCCTTTCCTTTTTTTAAAAAAAATAGTAAAGTTTATAGTTTTCAACACTCCCGAACGAGCACCTTACAGGAGTACTGAATTATCCCATTAACAAAGAGCAATTTTGGATCTCTGTGACCCAAACTTCCAACTATTAAACATCCCATCTATTTGATTTCTATGAACAAAACGGGCTTTTTAGTCAGAAATTAACATTCTCATGTAATAAGTCTGCACTGCTATAGTTTCTAGCTCAAATTCAATTATAAGTTTTTCTATGGCATACCTAGCATATTGACCACACTTTAACCTAGTAAGTAACTCAAGCTTCCAATGAAATTGATTGCTTTCATACTTACATAAACTCAAATTCTATACAATTATCTTCCTCCCAAATAAAGTTCCCGAACTCAATAAGTGTTATAATTAGGCTGGTTGTTTTCCTCTTTATAGAAGAAATCATATTCATTTCTACCACATTGTCGAGCTAGGCTTTCATTAGTAAAACTGTACCTGAAACAGACAGAGAATTCTGGGTCATCTAACAGCATCCACTGACTTTAACTGATAACCCTTGGAACATTTCTTATGTCTGCATTAGAATAAAAATAAAGAAACGGGTAGAAAAGTTGATCTCTTCTTTCTGTACTGCTTAATTCCACTATGCAAATACCAAAAATGACCTTTGCTGTCAGAAGCTAGGGCAAATAATAGTCATGTAGCTTGAGATGGGGTGAAAGTAACAGACTAGAGGAAGACTGGGTATTTAGCTCCTACATCTGGTTACTGCTAACACAACTGTCTGAGGTTGTGACAATTCATTATGCCCTTATGCTAATGAAGTATACACCATCCTTTATGTTCAAATCTATAAATCGACATGAAATCTTAATATATTGAGGGTGAAAGGCAAAAAGTATGGTCCATGCTCACAGAGACCAAACTGGCTCACAACTTCGACATGGCATCTGAAAATGCAATGCACAAACATTAATAACTTTTTCTGGACCTGCTTTCCATTCTCTTTTAGTTTTTTTTAAAGAAAAAATTCTACCATCCTAACAGTGGCATATTTAGGATGGGTGATACCTGGCAGATCACTAATTGATATGTCCTCTTTCATGCCAACAGGAAGGTGCTCAAAACTATGGATGGACCATTTGTCTGCATGTTTCAAGGCCTACTGTGTAAAAGAGCTCTCTGAATTATGTCTACCTGGAATACAATGATCAAAGGTACAAAAAAGTATGTTACTTATAGGGTTATGTACTAAAAATCCATTGTAAGTTGAAAGAATTTTAAATGGAAAAAGCATTGACTACATCTACTACCTAATACCACCGATAGCCCAGCAACATAGCACACTGGACAGTGTTATGCTGTCTCCCCTCATATCCTCATGGTTGACTAGAAGTTGTGTGGCTGGTGCCCCTACCTAGCATCTCCAGAATATCTTAACTCATACCTCAGTAGCCCAGGAAAAGATCCAAATTCAGCCAGACACCAGTGGCTCAGGCCTGGAATCCTAGAAACTCAGGCGGCTGAGCTCTGAGGATTGTGGTTCAAAGCCAGCCTGGATTGGAAAAGTCCAAAAAACTCTTAGGTCCAGTTAAGCAAGTGGTAGAGCACTAACTTTGGACAAAAAAGTTCAGGCTCTGAGTTCAAGCCACAGAATCAAACCAGCACCAACTGAAAAGAAATCCAAATTCAAAATCTGAACTTCAGCTTCTACTGAATATACATAGCTTTCACATCACCATGAAATAAAAAAACCTAAGGGTGAGTCATCTTAATGGATCATCTCTATTACATATGCATACACACACAATTAATGACAGCAACAATTATTTAGTACTTAGATCTATCACAAGCCTTGTTCACAATTTCCTATAATTTTAAGATGATAAAAGCAGGCTTGCTGAAGTCAGTTTCATCCTTTTTTAATCTCAGTAGACACTGTGCTCCTTTATAGCAAGCACCTGGCAAGAACTGTTCTTACCACCCTAACCTCAGGAGGTAGCTACAGCACAACCAAAGGCAAGAGAACCAGGTAAACAAAACCTTTCTGAAAACACAGGTCATTATTATGTTCAGAAAAAAAAGCTTCTGTGCTAGACACTAAGAAGGTCCTTCCAGTGTTGTGCAAAGATAGCGTAGGGTTTCTCACATACAGCAGAATTGATGGATTGAAATGGATTATTCTTAATTATGGAGCTCCACTGAACATTATAGGATGCTTAGCAGCATCTCTAACCTCTACCCACTAGAGGCCAGTAACTTACCAAACCTCAACCAAAATGCAACTAATAACTCCTGAGACATTTGAAGCTCACGAGATGAGAATCAATGTGAAAACACCTCTGGAAGTCTTACACAAGGAGCGTTAGCCTCTTGAGAGGTATTTTTACAGCACCATGAATTCTTAACAGGTACATGTTTTATTTTTGTATTCAACAAGTCCATTTACATACACATGGGAAGCTAGAGAAATAAGGCAGGAAATAACATTGAGGGAGAGAGTATACCACAGAGAAAGTACTAGAAGCCCTCTCCAATTATCTTGCCTTTCAAACACTTCCCTAATGAACAGAGGAAAAAATTTAAAAATTAAAAATTAACATCTAAGCAGGCATTCTATCTGATGAAAGATTTCTGAAAAATATGGAAATGAATAGTTTAAAGAAAAAAGTTCTTATTTTCTATCTTGAGATCTCTCATTTTACACATGACTCTTAACTTTCTGTGTGCTTTCTATAGGCCAAGAAGCAGAATGGAAGAGGCCGACTAGAGTAGCAGCAGCCAGGAAGGCACTCCAACCCCACAGAACACAAAGGAAAAGCATCCTGAAAGAGGAAAAAGCAAGGGAACCAGGTCTGCTGTCTCTTGTCTCTCTAGCCCTCACCAAATCATGGTCTCCCAAGAGCCTTGTTCTTATTTACAAAATGAAGGTAACGTGTTTCACAGTATGACTGAGCTAATCAATACAAGACGCATGGCAGTTTTCACACAAATGTCAACTATTACTGATACTGCAGCATAATGTCTACTGGGCCAGACCTAACTACCAGCCTTACCAAGAGTTTTCGTCACAGTTCTAGGATGGGTTTTTTGTAGTACTCACAACAGATTCTGATGGGTGGAAAAGAGCAGGGGGAAGCAGAGCAGAAGAGAACACAGTGTGAGGGAAAGGGCCTAGGGCCAGTCAACTAGACTGGATCCAACTTGCTGACCTTGGACAACTCCTGACTTCAAGACTTCCACTTGCCTGAACAACAGAACAGCAGCTTTGCTGTACTTGGAGTAGTTGGGTTCTACAAGTCACAGTGACAATGAATAAGTGGGCAATGATATTGCTCTTAATGAATATTCGCAACCTTTGTAACTGATGGAAAATCTCTCTGTGACACATACCCTTGTTTTCCATGTGCTTCTGTTTGAAGACACCTTGCATTGTTGACTCAATAACATGGAACCAATAGCCAACAGCACTAACCCTCACCTGAATGTCACTTGTCTTGTACCCATTTGCCCCTGAGGTCCATCACAGCCTTCTTGGGCTTCAGCACAATGCCTGTAGTCACATTAGCAGCAAAGCCAACAAAGCACAACTGGAAAACACAAAAAACAGGACATGTATGGCACTAGCCATACGCAAGAACACAATATACAACCAAAAAGCTGTGTATGCCCGTGAGCGCCTAGAGATGCACTTGGAGAATTGGCTTTGTAATTACAAATCAGTAAGCAGACAAACTTGGAAAGACAACAATCTGACAATAATGAAGATGCTACTTTAATGATTTAACAAATGAATACAGACCAAAATAAAAACAAAAACATGCCACATAGTATTGGAGAATCAAATGAGTAAAATAAAGGTACAGGACAGGAGGAAGGTTATTATTACACAGATGGCAGCAGAGAATCACAGCAAAGGGAAAGTTGCAAAGGGTAAAGGAACCAGAAATCAACTGCCCTTTCCTAATGCAATCTTTTGCTCAGTGTGTCTGTCCAGGAGTAGCACTCCCATACCAGCCCTCTTGTTTTCCTCTCAAATCCGCTCTCTACCTGCCTGACCTTTTGCAATGTATCCCGGGAAACTGTCTGTCCCAAGCTCCCTGGCTAAATAGTTTCCCCTGGGGTTGGCAGATGAGAAGGTAAGAAAAGGGAAGCAGCCAGAGCCCTCTCCCCTCCCTATCAGCCCAGGGCATCTTCTCCAAGGACAAAACTCTTTCTAGACTATTCCATTGTACCTTTCTGAGAATACCATCAACTTCCTCTGCAGTCCCAGGGGCCAATGTCTTCTTAGGGTTACAAATCTCTAGATTGTCACACTTATACCTTTTGGTACATCATCTCTTCCACCCCTTCACTGAAAGAAATGCTCCTTTTTTCTTGGAGAAGCTCTATGTAAAATGCCTCACCCAGTTTTCTCGACTGGTCCCTGAACGATTCCCTGCTGACCACTAGATCTAGAAGCCTCTGCCCTACAACTTCTAAGAATCCTCCCCTCACCCTACCCCTCCATTCAACTGTCCCTCTCAGAATCTCGCCTCTTCTTCTGATTGCAGGTCTCTGAATTCAAAGGAAATTTTTAAAAAAAGGTTTTGCTTTGTGTTTAATTCACTAGTACAGGAAAGAGGGAAGGAGGGAGAAAAGGCACACTTACCAAGATATTACCACTCTGTCAGCTTTTTATCAAGTTACATTACCTCTGTCACCTTTCAACGTGGGCCCCTTTCCAGATGCCCCTAATGCCATGACTCCCCTCCGTATAAGGGCCATTTGCTTTCAAAGACTAAGCATTACTCTCAATTCACAAATACCTTGATTTGAAAAAACCCAAATGCAGCCTATGGCACATGGCCAATTCACTCTTGCAGTTGGCATCAGCCATTCTAAGCCGCTGATGGCAGGCCTGCGCAATCACCAGCCATTCGTTCTGAGGCAACGTTCATTCTCTTCCAACTTCCACTGTTTGTTTCCTCAGTGCATAAAAATGTCCCATTTAACCATCAGCATGCTTGGTCAGGAGAGATGCATCAACGAGAGAGTTTAGATAAAAAGAATGTAATAGTGAATGCAATTCTGGTAAATGAATCAAGGAAACAGAAAGGGCAGATAAGGGAAATGGCAACTATGCATCAAAACCTAAGCAGTATTCTTCCTGTGCACACAGTCCCACTCCACAGCTCAACCAGGGAGGCCGGGTGATTGTGTTCTAGACCATGGAATGGGAATAGAAAGTGACACTCACACCTCCAGGCCTGGTCATAAGACTGTCCTCCTACCAGCTCCACAATCTGCTCTTCCATCCAACAGGCTGGAAAGACAATTACTACAGGGTAACACGGGAGGCCATGGAGGTCTGGGTGTGAGTGGTGCATATCTGTCATCCTAGCTACTCGGGAAACAGAGCAGGAGGATTGTAGTTTGGGACCAACCTTGGCAAAAAGTTCACAAGACCTTTATATCAGGCCAGAACAGTCCAGGCCAGCCCAGGTAAAAACATGAAGCCCTACTCCCCAAAAATGACTAGGGCAAAAGGAGCTAGAGCATGGCTCAAGTATTAAGGGTGCTGCCTGGCAAATGTGAAGCCCTGGATTCTACCACCAGTATCAAAAACAAAAGAAAAGGAAGGTCAAAGTCAGGGCCTTTTTAACCTGGGTCAATAACAAATTCCTCACAAGGGTCACCTCTCTCACAACCAAACTGTTCACCAGGCTAAATTATAATTCAAGACTAGTACTCCTAGCTACTTGGGAGGCTGAAGGTATGAGGATCATAGTTCAAAGACAGCCTGGGCAGGAAAGTCCATGCAATTCTTAGATCCAATTAAACATTAAAAAAAAAAAAAAACCAGAAGTAGAGCTCTGGCTCAAGTGGTAGAATGCTAGCCTTGAGCTAAATAGCTCAGGGGAAGTACCCAGACCCCAAGTTCAAGCTCCAGGATTGGGAAAAGGAAAGAGAAGAAAAGGAAAGGAGAAAGACTGGGGGAAACAAGGGGAAAAAAAAAAGAAAAAAAGGAAGGGAAGAAGGAGAGAAGAAGGAGAGAGGAAGGAGAGAAAAGAAGGAAAGGACAGACTAGATATAAATAGTTATGGATAAACACATACACAAGTCCATTTGCTATAGAAAGGTACAACTGCAAAAGACATTTTCCAAATGAGCTGAAAAGCATGGGCAGACCTCTGGTCAAGGTGATCGAGGAGGTATACAATGAGCTAATTCCCCACAGGTCCCTTCTTAATTAAACCCACTTGAGCAAGGGGCACAGGAGCAAGCACCTGCTCCCGGTCCCTGCATCCTGCCAGCAGAACAGTGACCTGTTAATCAGTTATCACTTTCATTGCAGAATATGAAAACCAGGATCTAGAAGGGTCTGGGTGGACATCCCAAAGCATAGACACAGAAACAGTTAAGATCCCCCCCCCCTTTCCAAGGTCAGTGTCACTCAAAAGGGGATCCACAACCCAATGCCGGTCACAGTGTTTCTAGTCTATGAAGAGTTAGGTGGTAAAGTGGAAGAAAAGTGTTCTACAAATTTAACAATTCCCTAGGGTGATGTCTTTGGCTCTAAATTTGGAGGCTTATATTGTTAAACTTTGTCGATTTATTTTACCAGCAACTTTTCTCTTTATGTGTTGTTTCTGCTTTTCATTTTACATTTTTTTGACAGGTACTCACTGGATAGCCCAAGCCAACTTACCCTATCTCCTATCTCCACCTTCCGATGCTGAAATTACAGACACACACCGCCATGCTTGGCTCAATTTTTTTAAGAAAAGGTACCTGTTCATGATTTTTTTTTTAAATTGGTCTGATTCTCAGGCTACTCAAGAGACCCAAACTCGCTTTTTTTGTGTGGGGGGGGTCCGGTCGTGGGGCCTGAACTCTGGGCCTGGGTGCTGTCCCTCAGCTCTTCAGCTCAAAGCTAGCGCTCTACCACTTGAGCCACAGCGCTACTTCTGGCTTTTTTTCTTTTTGCTTATGTGGTGGAACCCAGGGCCTCAAACATGCAAGGCAAGCGCTCTACCACTGAGCCACCTTCCCAGCCCCAAGGCCCAAACTCTTAACCAAATCCCTGAGTTATAGCACCCTTTTTCCCTCCTTCTGCACCTCCTCTGTACCTATGTTCCTTTGCCTTTCCTGTCAGCTTGGTCCTTGTGGCACAGCCTTTTCTCTATGCTCACAGTGTGTGACAATTCCTACCAGCCATCTTGACGCTCAGACTGAAACAAAGAGGTAAGTAAACAATTAGTTATCCAACACACATTTGAGCTCAAGTAACACAGGGCTCTACACTCAGAAAGCAACCAGCTAAAAGAGGCATTGACTAGAAATGGTCAGCACCCATCTCAGCTTGCGCAACAAATGCTATCTGTCCCTCACTCAAATCTTGGAAGGCCATGTCTTTGCCTTTGCCTATCAACCCAGAGAGAAACCCCACACGAGCCCCGGGAGAACTCAAAGGTTATTTATAAAGTAAGTTGTCTTCTGCATCAAGCATGAAATATGATGGGAAGAGGAACAACATGTAGAGACAGCATGAGCTCAGCCAAGCAGTAGCCACAGAATTAACCCCTACCAGGAGTCTTCAACTAGCTGGAGAATGAGGGAAGTGAGGAAGACAGGCGCATCTTTAAAACAGAAGGAAAACAGACAGCACTAACAAGGATAGACCAAGCAAAGGAAACTATAGGTGTAGGTCTGGGTCCCAGGCCAACCCTATTATTTACAACTTCCTTATGCCAGAAGCCCAGTCATTTTAACATCAGCCAAAACAAGTACCTCTCAAAAGTTAATGAGACATATATCATCAGCAAGATCAAAAACACAGGGAATGTAGAAGGTAAATATATGACTATCCTAAATGTCTGTGCTCATCAGGATCTTTGAAATGCCTTTTTCCCCCAACCAAGTAAAATGAAAGTACAAATGTCTGATGCTGTTCGGAAGTGCTCCTGACATTGCAGAATGGGAGTGGGGTACGGGAGGGATTATCCTTGATTAGTGAAGAAACCAGCTCTGCAGGTCCAAACTTGGCCTAATAAGAAGGCCATAGCTCCACCTTGCCCTGGGGCCAAGTGGGTGCACTGAGGCCACTGTGCCGTGCAGTTTTATCAATGGGCAATGGTTGCTGAGAGAGAAATCTGAGCATGAGCTCTGAGAGGCTGAGTCAGAGGAGCCACATGTACACAGAGGGCAGGAAGAGGCGACTGACACTTCTGCTCCACTGAGGAAGTGTACCATCAAACTGGCTCAAACGCCAATTTCAGCCCCAACCCCACACAAAGGAAGCACACCACACAACCAGGCACTGGAACTTTGAAAGATATTACCAAGGTCTTGGAAACCATCTGAGCCCAGGCAATGAAGGTGTTTTGTTGATAACACCTGCCATCTACGCCCTTATTTCTTGTCTCAGATGGTTCATCATTAATGCCAACGGGAACATATCGTTAGTGTGTATATGTGCATGTATGTGTGTGTTTTACAGGGGATTGAATCTACAGCTTTGGAAGCACTGACTTTGAGCTACTTGTTATCCCTTTTGAGATAGGCTTTTCCTATGTAGCCCAAGTTGGCCTCAAATTAACTATTCTCCTGCAACAGCATCCCAAGTAGCTGGGGTTACAGATATATACAACTATGCCTGGCTCTTTACTGTTTACCCCATAATCTGGATTTTTCTGAGTTGTGTATTTTTATTTATTTATTTATTTCTGTCGGTCATGGGGCTTGAACTCTGGGCCTGGGCACTGTCCCTCAGCTATTCAGCTCAAGGCTAGCGCTCTACCACTTGAACCACAATGCTACTTTTTTTCCTGCTTTTTTTCTGCTTATGTGGTGCTGAGGAATCAAACCCAGGGCCTCGTGCATGCAAGGCCGGCACTCTACCACTGAGCCACCTTCCCAGCCCCTCTTAGTCGTGTATTTTTAATGACTGCACTACCTAGATAAAAATCAAATGGAGTGAGAGCTTTTCATTGTCCCAAAATTGCTGTGCTCCTTCACTTTACTCATTTGCTGCCCTTTGACAGCCACCGGTGGTACAACGAGGCCATCATCTCTCAGACTTACCCTCCCATGTCACAGACTCTGTGGTTGTCAGTCACTTGGTCTTAGAAGCTAATAGTACTCCATTATTTATACCAATTTCACTTAGTCACACAGAAACCCAAGCACAAAGCCCGCACAACCCAAAATGTGCCCCGCAAAGGACTGTAGGTTAAGCGTTTGATCCCCTGCCTGTGGTACTTCTAGAAGGCTTAGGAACCTCCAAGAGATAGGGCCTAGTCAAAGGTCTTCAGGTCACTGGGGTTGTGCCATCAATGGGGACTGGGGGACCCTACTCCTTCCTCTCTGCATATTCCAGCCTTGAGATGAACAAGTTTCCTCCATGATAGCCACTGTAATGTGCTGCCTTACCACAGGTCCAGACCCAAAAGGAAGGGGGCCAACTGACCACAGACGGAAGCTTTCACAACTGGGCCCCAAATGAACTCTTGTTATAAGCTGACTTCTCAGGTACATGGGGGAAAGAGCCGACCGCCACTGAGAAGAGACCCATGTTTACAATACATCACAGGGAGATGGCAAGCCAATTCACCTCCTTCAGGAAAGGCCCAACTCTTCTCCCAACTCAAGTTGTCCACACGCAGACAGGCCACAAGCTTCGTAGGCTGAAGGCTATTTAAAGGGTGATAAGAAATGTAATGTTATCTGGTGATGTGGCTTTTAAGTTTAGAAATGTCAGTGACAGCAAAGTCTGCTGCTTTGGGAAGTCCTCCAACAACAGGCTGACAACAACCCAACTCAAAGGCTCTGGGGGAGGCTGACAGACAGCTGCTCTTTCAGTAGTTATTCCCCAAGGAGCCAAGGCCCACCCCCACCCCGCAAAGACAAGGTATGGAATGTAAATGGAAGAAAAATGACAACATATTTAATGGCAGAAACACAGCCCAGGAGTCCCACATGACGCCAACACGTCTGCCTGTTTCATGAAGGCTGTGAAGCCCACACTGTGTAGAGCCAAGAACAGGAGGGAGGTACAGATAGTGCCAGGGGAAAAAAAAAAAACAAAACCTGCAGCCCAGTAAACAGAGAAAGACATTCATCTCCAAGTAGAAAGCCCCACAACCAGATAGCAAGGATTATAGACTTAAATCTGGCTTCCCCATTGCCAACCTGCTACCCCTAGTGCCAAACCTAGCAACCCTTGGAGATAAGAGAATGGTGCCATATCAGCCATCACTAATCCAGTTTTAGGAACTTGAAGACACACTGTTCAGTGTCCAGTCTAGCGGAAAGTCACGTTCTCATTAAGCAGACCTTGGGTGTGCATGAGGACAAGGCATTTTTTGCTGGAGTTTGGACTCAAGTCCAATATCCTTAAGTTTTCAAAATCCTTTTGAGGTTCAAAAGGACCTCTCAGCTTCTCTGATTTCTCCCAGACAGACCAATTCTCAAGGTGACAGTTAAAGAAGAAGACACAGATAAAAGTCACATGGTCACGTGATCTTTTTTCTTTAACATGAATGCTTTTATTCACATTCATGTGCTTGTGGGCTGCTGAGGTATTTTTCTCCTGGGAAGTGGTGAGAGATGAAGTGTGTTCAAAGTCCCACATACATTAAAGAAATAAGAACTAGAACTGTTTCATGTTTCCTTGTGTTGGTCCCATCACTGTGACACCCAGATCCTATTAGCCTGTGAAATCCAAATGTTCTGCTCCAAGTTTACTGAGCTAACTGCGTCTCAAGGGCAGCCTACGCAATGGTTTGTAGATGATCCAGACTCTTGAAATAAGGAAGTATTTAGCAAATTGTTTCCTCCATAAAACATGCTTCTAATTGGAGACAGAAATTTTACTCCTTGAGCAATAGTTCCTCAATATAGACCAAAAGTTCAAAAGTTATATGATCTGAAAGTCCCACTCTGCAGCAAGTGGGTCAGGCCGGGCCTGCAGTAAAGACTAAGGAGCAATCACACCCATATTTGTATTTGGTCATGACTGAATGAGGTAATAAACTGTCCTCTAATAAAGTCACTTTGCTAATTCTATGCAGATAAGATATTCTTTCCCAAGTACATAAAAGAGCAATTCCATCTTACAGCCTTAACCAGATGGTGGAAGTTAGGATCCCAGGTGTGGCTAAAAGAGAGTCAACCACACAGCTGTACTTATTGATGGTTTCTCTTCCAAAGATGATATTGTAGGCTCGGGTTAGCCAGGATGAATATTTGCTTATTACCTTATGCATATAGCCTAACTGATCCTTCTCCAATGTCCACTTTAGAATGGGAATTGTTCCTGAAATCACGAGGACATTTTATGTTCCTTCTCGTTAAGGACCTGATCGACTGCAGACAGGTTGACAAGAACTTGTCTGAACTCTTTTTGTCTTCTGTCTCACCATTGTGTTATTCCCCTTCCCTTCCCCAAATCATAAAAATGTATATACAAGATACAGGGTACCAAAAATCAAAAACAGTAACAACAGGAGATAAACCAAAGGGGAAAAAAAACACACAAAAGAAAAATGGTAACTTCACACAGTACATAAAAACAAAAACAAAACCTCTTGTTTCCATATCTTGGAGTTCATTTCGACTAGCATAATTTTATATGGTCATATACACATAGCTATTGAGCTAATGTGTTCCTCTGCTAGGACTAACCTAGACATGCACAAATTATTACAAATGAAGGAAACCATGGAGCCTATATTCCTTTGGACCTGGCTTACTTCACTTAGTATGATTTTTTCCAAGTCTTTCCATTTCCTTACAAATGGGGCAATGTCATTCTTTCTGACAGAAGCATAGAATTCCATTGTGTATACATACCACATTTTCTTGATCCATTCAACTGCTTTGGATTTTTTTAACCCAACTGCCTAAGAGGCAATTTTCCCCAAGTCTCTATCCCCAAGGCCCTATCACTTCCACACCCAGAAGCATTGACTTTGAAATATCACCTTGCTTGTTAGGTTCCAAATCTATCCATTGTAAGTTCAGAGCAGAATGAGGCTATCGTTGAGAAGGATAGAAATCTGTACTGACACTGTTCTTTGTGCCAAGTTACAGGAAGAATTAGACCAATGTTTTCACCAATCCTAATGCTTTCCACAGCAGACGATATTATAACATACACACGGACACAAGCACTTCTATACACATAATTTTAAAAACAGATTAATTCCATTACTAAGAAGGTCAAAAGAGGAGATAAAGCTTATCTGCTTACAAGCCTGTTCATTCAAATATAGCACAGAACTTGAAGTTGCCTCCCCTAAAAGAATAAAACCAAAAGAAACAATAAAAAGGCATTTTAGAAATAAAATTACTATGTGTTTTAATTTGGTGAAAAGTTTCCTTATACAAAGATCCTTTATAATTAGAAAAAAAAGAGGCAAATATGTCCATAACAGGCCATGTGTATATATTTAATACTATTTAATACACTTATATATATATATATATGTATGTATATATAATGTTTCTGATATTTGTGGGATGTATCAGTAGAGAACTAAAAACCTGAAGAGGAACTATCTATCTCTCTATATATAATATATATATAATATACATTATATATTACATTACATACTATAATATATATTATACATAACATTATATATATATATATATATATATATATATATATATATATATAAAGTAGGGGAAAAATACAAAGTACACTGTACCAGTGACTCATGCTTATTATCTTAACTACCAGGAAGGCACAGCTGAGGAAGATTGCATTTAGAGGCCAGCTCTGGCCCAAAAGCCCATGAGACTCCCAAATCAAGCAAAAGCTGGACATAGTGGGACATGCATAATATCCCAACCTACATAGTTGGGATGAGCTGGAGGACTTCAGTTCCTGGCCAACCTGGGCAAAATGTTTCAAGATCCCATCTCAATAGGAAATGTTGGACATGCCTGTCACCACAGCCATGGTAGGTAGTGTAAACAGGAGGATCAAAATCCAGGCCACTCTTGGCAAAAAGCAAGGCCTTATTGAAAAAGTAACCAGAACAAAAAGGACTGGAGACATGTCTCAGTATTATAGCGCCTGTATCACTCCAGTAACACCAACTCTGCCCCCACCAAACAAAACAAAAAGAAACAAGCACACTGTACCTGTCATCTTCAGACTGATTAGTATATTTAAAAATTGACTGGCCTACCTTTTCGTTTACCACATAGCACAAGCTCGCCTTAAACTCATGGGTCTTTTGCCTTGGTGTCCTGAGTGCTAATGTCTGGTCAATTTTTAAGTATGCTATACAATTTTTTTTTTTGGGGGGGAGGGGCGGGTCTGGTCGTGGGGCCTGAACTCAGCGCAACTTCTGGCTTTTTTCTTTTTGCTTATGTGGTGCTAAGGAATCGAACCCAGGGCCTCATGCATGCAAGGTGAGCACTCTACCACTGAGCCACCTTCTCAGCTCATGCTGTACAACTTTTTATGGAACACGTTCAGATATGTTTAATCCAAAGCAAGCCAAGTCCTCTTTTTATATGGTCTGTGGCCTATAAAAGGATTAACAGATACAACATTTGCATCTGTGTAGCAAGATCTAAGCAATACCAGAGGGTTATGCACTGGGACAACTTGGGAGAGTGAGCTGAATCTGCAGTCATTCCAAATCTACTGTCCCCAGGAAACAGTAAACATTTATTGAGCCATACGAACAGCTGGAAGGTTGGAAATAAGCAAGTTAATGGCCATTTGGTCCCATTTTTATACTGGCTTCTGAGATAGTTTTGAGATGATAGAATGGGTTTTGAAAATGTATTAGGATATAGAAAACACTGCTGACTCAATAACTCACCAAGATTTCTAGAAAATCAAGCCTGGCATCAGTGGCTCACACCTATAATTCTAGCTACTCAGGAGGCTCAAGGTTCGAAGCCAACCTACCCAGAAAAATCTATGAGATTCCATGCCCAAAATAGCCAACAAAAAGCCAGGCTGGAGACATGGGTCAAGTGGGAGTAGCAGTTAGAGAGCAAGCGAACAAGCATGAGGCCCAAGTTCAAACTTCCCGAGCTCAAAGTATTTCTAAATAACAATCCTCAGCATCTTATCATTATAAAGAATAACTCACTCATGAAGAGAAGCATAGGCTAAGGAAATCAATACATCAAGGCCAATTGTGTGTGTGTGTGTGTGTGTGTGTGTCAGTTATGGGGCTTGAACTCTGGGCCTGGATGCTGTCCCTGCACTCTTCAGCTAAAGGCAAGCACTCTACCGCTTGAGCCACAGCGCCACTTCTGGTTTTCTAGTGGTTTATTGGAGGTAAGAGTCTCGTGGACTTTCCTGCCCAGGCTGGTTTTGAATCACGATCCTCAGATCTCAGCCTCCTGGGCAGCTAGGATTATAGGCGTGAGCCACTGGCACCTGCTTAAATTTTGTGTTTTTATAAACATCTCATTTGGGACATTATATGACCATGTTTCCTGTGAGTATCATGACCAGTTCCCCACAGGTTGTAGATAACTCATCAATTCTACCAGTTATGAGATTGTCAGATGCAAGAAAATGCTCATAATTATCCTTTCCCTTCCCAATGTTTTAAATTCTGGATTCTTTTCTCCAACAATAGTCACAGGGTTGACAATTCAATCTTGATTTTACTTTAGGAACCAGATCTATTTCCTGAGTCACAGGGAAAATCCTGTCTGTCCTTGTCTTTCGCCCCCCTCCCCACTCAGGGATGGACATTTGCAAAACTCATGGTCACCAAGAAACCTAAGGCCATTTACTTCCATCCTTAGCGAAGCTTTAATGTTCAGTAATCTTCAGTTTTCTTTGAGATTGTACAAAATGTAACTTTTCTGGGCATAAACAGGCTCACTCAATTTCTTCCTAGCCTTATGCTTCACTTCCTACGATCCCCCCTTTCTTAATTATACTTCCAACTGTGAAAACATTTGTAGGTAGAGGTTGTGAGAGTACAATTCAATCCTGGAAAGGAGGAAGGAAGCCACACAGGGTACAGTAACAAAGCAGCCAATTCTTGATCCAATCTGTTTTATATATAAGACATTATAAAATGGTGTGCAAACAAAATAACCTACTTCATGAGCTGTGCACTGTACAAAAGCATTCTCTGAGAAATTTGCCCAGTATCTTGTCCCATGTCTGCTCTCATATCCAGAGCATCCCTACTTTTACACACCAAAAAACAAATCATGACCACATTTATAGACCTGAACTCCTTAATTCTTCGTTCTCAAGCATCAGATGGCCATACACAGACAGACCTGCCATAATTACAATACTGGCTTCCATCTGAAATTAGCCAGAGCAACTAAAAATCACCAAAGTGAAATTTTGTCCAATTACATAGATCTGGTGTGGTTTCTGCACCAGAACTTAGAACATGTTCCTTTCAAGCAGGGTTGGCTTATTCATGCTTCACAACTTTGTAACATCTTTCCACTTCATTTTACCAAGTCTCAGTAGAAAAGCTTTCCTGAAATACAATGGAATATCCCACTTATTTAGACAGCCAGCCTCAAGTACAGAGCTCCAAACTCTCACAAGCCATGAGACAAGCCAAGAGGTTCCCAGAGTGACTCAGCCGCCTTTTATTTTTTCTTGTGTCTGCAACAGACACCCTGGTACCTCATTCAGAGAGTAGAGGCTCCTGAGCCACAGCAAGAAAAGTACAGCCCACAGCTGCAAAGAGGTAGCAAGCTTCGACGAACAGCTGTGGCTGCTGTGGTTTTAATAGGATGAGAGAATCAGATTATAAGCAAGCAGCTCTAGAACCAATATGCATTCTGGAACCACGGCAAGAAGAGGGAGCCAATGAGTCCCCCTTTCATTTTGCTGACAGCTATTTAATCAGTCAGGTATGACAAGGATGGTGACAGTGACTTTGAACCTGGAATACCCTTGAATAAAATGACTGACCTACAGATGATCCCCAGATAAGATGGAGTCAAGAGGAAAAACAAACATACAAATATCTAAATCCATTCAGATGTTTGTAGCCAACAAAATGCATCCATGATATTACTAATATTGGGTTGGGAGACTTATAACCATGTAAACTTACAAACAAAAGATTCCTTTTATAAAATTTTTTTTGCAGCTCTCTACCCCAGTGAAACTCAGCTGTTTCTTCAAAATTTATTTTTCATAGACACTAGGAAATTAATCTTAAACTTTCACTTCTAGAACAAAAACAACTGCTGCTCAAAGTCTAATCACTGAACCAACACCACCACTCTCTTCCGAGAAGTTGAGAATGGAAATCCTCAGACTCCCATCACCCTTACCATCTGAAATTCAGGTGGAGCCCAGCAATCATGGTTTGCAGGCTTGCTGAGGTTGCAGAGCCAAATCAATTGGCTATTGTCATGTGGGTTAGGCCACTAGCTCAGATAAATTTTTTTTGCTTATAAAGTAATCTGGCATTTTTCTGTTCTTTAAAACTTGCTATAGGATGATATCAACAGTTCCTTTCTATTTTTCCTTCCTCATATTGAGGCTAGCAATGATTCATTTAGTACCTTATGGGATCACTTAAATAATAAGGATCATGTCTCACACCCCTAATGGAAGGTGACTACTTGCCTGTTATTTCTGATATAATTACAGGAACACTTCAGTGACAGAAGCTTGCCCTCACTAAAAGCTACATTATTTTATAATGTAGTTATAATTATAACAATCTATTCTTTCCCATAATGTGTTCATCATGATGTAGTCTTTGAAACTGGTCATACCACATGTCATAACAAGGAAACACTGAACTCAAGATCAAATGTAGTTTACTGTACCACATGTCATAACAAGGAAACACTGAACTCAAGATCAAATGTAGTTTACTGTAAATAGAGATCAAAACTGCATGTCTTCAGACAAATGTTTTTCTTTTGGTTTGTTTTTGTTTTTGTATTTGTCAGTTGTGGGGCCTGAACTCTGGGCCTGGGCACCGTCCCTCAGCTCTTCAGCTAAAGGCTAGCACTCTACTACTTGAGCCACAGTGCCACTTCCAGACAAATGTTTTCCAATTGACAAGAAACTAATATGCACCAATTATGTGGCTTTCTCATTTACCAAAGAGAAATGTGTATGAAAGGGAAGAGAAATTGATTTAATGTTTTCTATGGGTCCTAAAGTGACCTCCCAAGAAAGATGTCTCAGACATCTCCACCATCTAACTTGACTAATTATCAAAGCAGGAAGCATCAAGGGGCATTTACTAAATGAATACAACGTTTTCTATACCTTTAATTTGTTGAGGTGTGTTATGTTAATTCGGAAAAAGTCATTTCATATCTGCTGGGAGGTCTCCTGATGAATTGTGAATACTGCCATGTTATTAATTTTCCTTTCTTGTTTGATTAACTTCACACTTATGCTGGACAAGGAAGGTGAGATTAATGCTGTTGGGGAGACAATCTCAGTTCTTGTAAGATACCAAATCAACTTCAGGCATTCAAGTAAACAGAGAGCCCACATAAGAAAGTGATCATGGATCTGGCTTTTGGGGGTACGCTAAGTGCCATGTGAATATTAATGCCAAGAAATGCAGTATTTAAACTGTAAACTATCTAATGCTCTTCCAAGTAGGAGCACAGAAGCTGGAATTTTGAAGACTGTACTACATACCAATAAACTACCTCTGCCTAAAAACATAGACTATCTATTCTCTATTTCCCAAAGATCCTTCTTGTCTTAACTCAACTCTCCTGAGATCATCCCAGGCAGAACCCCTAGCCTAACACATGTGAGGAACTGGTTGCCCTCAGAAGAGAAAAAGAGAAGAACTCAGTCTCATGCAGTGAGAGAGAATTCCACATACTAATCTTACTGGTGCTGATGACGTAACAAGTGGTGCTAAAATGCACCTGTCTTAGGTACCACTATTCACATCATACAGGAGAAACTGAGGCTCACAGAGCTAAGTAGTTCTATTTGGTGACCATATTTAACTGTCATCTTTTGCTTCATTTACAGGTAAATTGCTCAAAAATATTCTCATGATTTGTTAATTACACAGACAGACTTACATTAAAAAAGTAAAAAGCTGCTGGGCACTAATGGGTCACATCTATAATCCTAGCTACTCAGCAGGCTGAGATCTGCAGATTTCAGTTCGAAGCCAGTCTGGACAGGAAAACCCCTGAGACTTTTAATTAACTTGCAAAAGTGCCAGAAGTGGAGCTGCAGCTCAAGTGTTGAACCCAGGTCAGAATGTCATTATGCCACCATCATTGCCAGCTCCTGTAGTTCATCTTGGCAAACTCCTTGCCAATCCCAGACTCATCATGGTACACAGATCAGACTAGAGCTTTCCTACAAGACAATGAATGGGAACATTATAGAGTAAGAACCACAGATTAAAGTGAAGAGTTTTCCATAAAAAATGCAGATCAATTCATCCTTCTGGGCAGTGAGTAGGGAAATAATACAAAATGGTTCTCTCAGAGCCCAAAATCCTGGATACATATGCTTATCTCTCTCCTTGAAAAATCAGCTCAATTGTATCAGTGAGATTTCTGCTTCTCTCCTCAGCATTACCCACCTTCATTTAAGGAAGACAGCCAACTGACTTATTAACCCTGATCAGAAATCCTGCCTTAATTATCTACTAGCTGGTAGCTCACACAGCTTTCTAATCAGCTAGTCTTTCTCCAGCCTTATCCTCTTCCCTCCTAACCTACTACTGAGCATCTTTCCAGGTGAACCTCAGGAGTTGCACCACACCTGGCCTTTCTACTTCAATAGGAGGCTTACTTACCACCAACTTCAAAATCAAATCCTGGCCTCCCAAGTCCTCCAGATCCAAGTACAGCTTCATTTGCATTAATAGCCCTAAGGGAGGACTCTTACCACTTCACAGGTACCTTTTCCTCTGGTCCCAATAATCCCGCCCCAATACAAATACACCCACACCCAACCTCGATCTACTGTTCCCTATCTCATTATCTCTGAGACACTTCCCTTCCTGGGTATCCAAACTGTCAACTTCCCCAAAATAGAGCCTAACATGTTAGTATATCTCTGAAGAGCATTTCAGACACAGAAACTTTTGCATAAGTGTCCTCTACAAACACTTGACAAAGCTATAGAATAGTTTCCATTCCTGTTCCTAAGTTTACAATTCCTCCAGTAGAGATGTGGACCACAAAAGTCATCTAACTTCAATACACATGCACAGTCTCTGCAAGACAGGAATTTCTGTAAACCTTGCTTTCTTCCCCTAGGAAACATAATTAGCACCTACCCCCACAGGGCTGGTGGGACAGAAGGGATAATAGTTAAGAACTTTGAATCCACTTCTTATTTGTTGTCTTCTTAAGGGAATAATGCAGTATAGCAGAAATTGCATGTTTAAGTTCTGTGTTCAAATCTCAACTCTTCAAATCCTAGCTGTGAAACCTTGAAGCAATCCCTCAGCCATTCAGCTGCAGTACAGTCCCGTGTCATTTAATAAGCGGAGTACATTAAGAAATGCATCATCAAGCCATTTCATTCTTATGTGACCAGACCATACTAGCAAACCAAAATACCAACATCACTCGGTGATATAATCTTCTGGGGCTACCTCTGCTACTGTAGACCATGGTCTGGATATCACTATCTTCAACTGTAAAAGGGAAATCAATCTGAAAGGATTACTCAAAGGACACAATGAGGAAATATAGTTCCCTGTACACAGTCTGCAGCTCACTGAGTGGCAATTACACAATAGAATTTTAAGCGAACTGAAGCCCAAACACTCTAGAGAAGACAAAACACATTGCTACATCTCCTTCCAGATATACTCTATTTTAGACCACTGCCTCTCTCTATCACCCACGCTGTCCTCAAGTATTCCTCTCACCTCAGCACACACCACTGTACCCAGCTTCCAGTCACATTTGAAGTTCTTCAGCCAAGCCTGCCAGCATAACATCCTAAAACTATGTGGACAAGAAAATGACACAGAAGCCAGGTGCTGGTGACTCACGTGTATAATCCTAGCTACTCAGGAAGCTGAGATCTGAGGATAAAGGTTCAAAGCCAGCTGGGGCAGGAAAGTCAGAGAGACTCCTATCTCCAAAGAACCACAAAAAGCCAGAAGTGGAGCTGTGGCTCAAGTAGTAGAATTCTAGCCTTGAATAAAAAAGCTCAAGGACAGAGCCTAGACACAGCCAAACAGAAAACCAAAAACTGAATAATAACCGAGCTGTGAGGAAACTTACTAAGAATGTGTGTCCTCACTATGGCTTTAACAATGTTTACATATTCAATCATACATTTTACGCAGCACATCGGCACAATCTTTCTTGATAGACTAGTTTTGTATATTTCCTATACAGATTTTTTTAAGCAACTTTATGACTGAAACCATTTTAACAAAATAAGAGCCCAAAGCAGTGAGAAAAATCCACAGATTAGAAATGGATATGCAAACAAGTAGATGAAATGGCGACAGCCCCACAAAAAGCAGGCAGTGGCAGCCAAGATCTCACTCTTACTAGGAAAAAAAATAAACTCAACTCCTTCAGACCAATTTGCAAGTTTCTGAAAACTGCGGGAAAGTCAGAACTGAACAGCATCCTGAGGCTCTTCCGGGCTCATGTCCCTTCCAAGCTGGAGTGCAGAGGCCCGGAGCAAGGAGAGAGGAGAGCTCCTTGTACTGCTGGCAGGATCTGGAGGGCAGGAGGCCAGCATTCAGAAGCTAAATGATTTACCAGGTAATCAGGTTCTCACAAGAAAAATGCATCCTTTAGGCCACGGCCAGACTATATAAAGCTGGAAAATGACTTCACTTCCTCCCTTTTGCTTTCTAGCCCAAGACCCAGGAAACTTATTGGTCAGACTATGGCTGAGAAGACAGTATTTTATCCTAGTCTGCTTAGACTGTATGCACGGCCATTCATTACCTCCAGTTTCAGGCCTCAGGGAAGGTTTACCAGATTCTACACCAGCAACTCTGTCCATCCTTCACCAGGGCCTAGAAGCTCTGAGGAGCTATCGCTCCACCACCTCCAAATGTCCTTTCTTTCTTCATCCTGCCCTGCCTGGGGGTTCACAGATGTTCTTTGCTAAAACTATTAAGTCTGGAGGAGATCACCAGAAGTGTCAGGTGACACTAATGATCACAGCAGAGCAGCAGCCTGAATCTCACAGCCAGATGCATCTAAAGCCCTTGCAACTATATCCCAACCCATCAGGAGCTACAATCCGTAACACAAATGAAGGAATTGGAGCATGGAGTTAAAATAGCCAGCTAATTGGCAAAGCCAGGACACAAATTCTGTAAGAACACTGTCATCGGGTATAGTGCAGAGGACAGGGAAATGGGGGGACGGGGGTAGCTGCAACAGTCCTCCAATACACACACCAGCTACACGGATACCAGCATCAGTCACCTCTTCCCAGTGACCCATCAAGCAAGCCTGGCTGTGCCTTCTTGATATGGAAACTAAGGTTTCCTCTGGCCATAGGCTCTGCCACCAGGCTGGTCAGGCAGGTGTGTTTACTGATTTGTTCGGTGTAACTCCATCACCATCCTGAGAGGCTGGGAATCTGCCTTCACTTCCCAGGCACTTCTAAGGCAAGTTAGGAACCACAGACCCCCACCCTTCTCCAGAATGGTGATCTTCAAGACAAGCGGGGAGAAGCTTTTAAAAGATAACACCACCCCAACAACAACCAGTCTTCAAGAACATAAAGCAAGAAGAAGCAGAGCTTAAAGTAGTACTCAAGTCCTTATTCTTCCTACCCCACTCTCAAGACTTCTTCCCAGTGGCAGAATCAACCCGTTTGTTGTGAAAAAAGTTAAATTAGATCACATGGAGGTGTTCTATAAAAATTTCAAAGTCATGGCTCAAGCCTGTAATTCTAGCTCTCAGGAGGCTGAGATTGGAGGAACACTATTTGAAGCCAGCAGGGGCAAGAAAGTATGGGGCCCTTATCTCCAATTTACCACACATACACACACACACACACACTACAAGTGGAACTCTGGCTCAAGTAGTAGAGTGAAAAAAGCTAGGGACAGCACCCAGACCTTGAGTTCAAACCACAGGAACTACATTTTTTTTTAAAAAAGAAAAATCCAACCCCCATCCCCAGAAGTTTGCTGTCCACATGGAATTAAAAGCGTGACTAATTTTGTGACATGGTTCAAAGCACCAACTACTTTTTGTTGGAGCAACCTTGTCATGCTTCAGTGATCTCACTTTTCCACCACTAGAGATTCACTTAGCAGAGTAGAGAGGAAAGGCCGGGAATGAGGGAAAGAAGTGGAAGGAAAAGAGGAATCCTAGAATCTTTTGCATCACAGTAGGAAAAAAAACCTGCGCTCCCTCTAACTTTAACATCTTGCAGAACCATGACACTTCTAGCAAAATGAAGACGTTAACACTGTAATGATTAGCTGAAGACTTTGGGTTCTTTCTGTTTTCACAAACATTTTATCTTCCTACAAACTCTAAGAGGTAGGTAGAATTTCAGTCTCCATATGGAAGAGACATTGAGCTCTGGCAGAGAATTCAATTACCTGTGCATAGTCAACATAGCAAGGCCCAAGCCTTGGAGCAGGAGTCCTCCACATAAACAGATTCTGCTTACTCCCTACAAAGTAGCTGCTACCCATCCTCACTCAATAGAGCAAGAAAAGTTTGGGGGAAAAAAAAAAACACTTATCTGAAACCAGACTGCCCTGAATAGCATCAAGTCTGGACATATCTCACCCCAAGGTCGAATGCACCCCAATGACATCATCTCTCTCCATAAGAGACAGCACAAGGGACTACTTGAGCCCATGAAAAAACCTGACACCTACGGAGAATATCCCAGAGGTGGACAAGAAAAACCAGGCAGGAAAGACTTAACTTCTCTACGGCTTAAAAGCTGTCACATGGCTTTCAATCAGCCAAGAGAGACACAAAGCACTAAAGAAAAAATCCTTCCCAAAGACCTGAGAAAGCGAGAGCAGAAGGAATCATCATCAATGATTGTCCTGCTCTTGCTTTGGGCTTTACAGCATGGCTGTGAGGAGATCTGTCCATTGTTCCCCTGTCCACCTGCAGGGGGATCCTGCACCTCCATCCTCCTTGGCCCCTACATCCTACCTCTAAACCACAAAAGAAAAAGAGCGCTTGTCCAGTCTAAGGAGGAGGAGAGAGGACAGACCCACTTGGAAGGCCCAGAACAAACAAAGCATTCCTCTTCTCGGCTCACCTTTATATCTTTGTTGGCATTCCACCAGCTGATAGGCCTCATGCATTGTTAAGCATAATGGTTTTGCTCACATACATTCTCTCTTAATCAGTGGTCTTCCACGTGTGGAACCCATATTAACAGCAAGGGAACATACTAGATATGCAAATCTCAAACTCCAGCCCAGGCACATAGAATGTGGGTACCAGCTGAGCAATCTGTGTTGTGACAAGCTCCCCCCAACCCCAGCTGTTTCTGATAGGCTACAGTTTGAGAACCTCACACTTTGTGGCTAAGCTGTGATCTAGAATTGTATTTAGGTGATGCTTTGCAAATAAACACTCAAGCTCGAGCTATTGCTGGAGGAAGTGAGATTCATTCCTCACACAGTTAACACTGGCCTGACCTACCTTGTTTCCTCTGTGTTAAGGCCACCAGGCTAGGCCTCCTGGAGCTTATAGCATAGGAGAGTTTGAAGATACCAACGAAATAATCCCACAAATAAATTCACAACTGCAAACTGTGGCAAACACTATCAAGGAAAAGAATGGGGAAGAGGCATAGCAGAGAATGTAGGACCAGTTTTCATCTTGGGAATCTAGGGGCCTCCCTGAAGAAGAGACTGTAAAGCTGAGACAGAATGTGGGAGCAAGAGTCAGCAGGTAAAGAAGAAAGTAAACAATCTCAGTCCAACGAAAGCTTGTGCAAAGGTCCTGTAGAAGAGATATATCTTGGTGCTTTGGAGATACCGAAAGACGCCTGGATAGTTAAAAAGCAGAAAGGGGGTAGGGGAGACAGGAGGAATAAAAGACAAGCTAGAGATGCCACCTGGACCTGAAGCATGCAGGGCCTCACACATGTGATCCTAATCACTGTTGGAAACTAAGCTTAATAAGGATATTCTGGAATCTGGAATATTAACAAGGAAAAATAGCAAAGTAGGAGCTTGTACTTTCCTAGCATGCTCAAGGCCCTGGGTTCACTTCCTAAACACCACAAAAAAGAAAAACAAGGGAGAGGCAGACAAGGTGAATGCAGTCAAGAATTCAAGGTACATCCTACAAAATTAAGAAAAGCAAGGGAAGGGGTGGGGGGGCGTTGAGTGAGAATGTTGATTAAGATGCACTGCATTCATAAACTGCTTTGTTAAATGGCAGCTCTTTTGTGTTTAAATATAATGATTTTTAAAGAAAAACAATAGACAACCAAAGGAAAATATTACTATTTTCAGCACTTCCTATGTTTAATCCTATATTCACATAAAAGATGTGATCCTAGCTGGATGGACATGGAAGCCACATCTGTGATCCTAGCCCAGGAGGCTCTCTCAAGAGAGAGTTCAAGGCCAGTCTAAGCTGTACATCAAGACCCTATCTCAAAAGGAAATATGTGTATGTGTATTCCTTATTAACAATTCCAATAGTAGATTCCATTGTGATCACCCTTTTCAAAAAAAAAAAGATGAAGACAGAGGTCAACGAAGGTTCCCAAGTCAGTCAGGAAATGACTAGAACTTGGTCAGAAATTCAGAAACTCTGGGGACCCTTACCATTCTGGCAGATGGCAATGAGTTGGTTTGCATTTCCAAGTGCTTACCATGCTATGTAAACAGGAAGAAGAAATGGAGGCAGAGGCTGCTGAACTTCGAGACCAGAAATGGCCAAGGCCAGGTGGTGGTAGCAGCAGAGATATACAAGGTTGGAGACAGAAATAATAAGTCTCCCAGAGGTTGCTTAACACATCCTAAAGCTCCTGACTATGGACCAACAGAGTGCATCCTAACCTACTCCCTCTACATTCTATCAGAGAATTAGAATAAGGAGTGAAAAGGCATTTTTATCTTTTAAGACTAATCCAAAACACAGGGCTATGACTGTGGCAGGAATATCTGCATATGGAGTTACAATCTGGAGGGAAAGTTTATTCTGTGTCCAGAACAGATATGAGTGTCACCAGGAAAGGTCACACAGGTGACCAAGACATGTCATTTGGTTGTCTCCTAAACTGACTTCAAACTTGACTGAATAAGATGCTTCCAGCTCTAACCTTAACAAGCAGAAATTCTCTTCAATTATCTTGTCTGCCTTATAACTCATTAGAAGAAAATGACAGCGTATTTGTCAGAATGGCTTGCATTTCTACAAAAGTCCTACTTTGGTAAAATAGTCTTAGGGAGGTCTTCAGTCATTTCTTTGGGTTAGATGCAGAATCTAAGGGGATGTGGTCCAGGTTACCTGACTATAAATTTAAAAGATTGTGTATGTGTGTGTGTGTACACATGCACACACGCATGCATGCACAGAGGGAATAATAGCATCTTTACACTATCATCTACAAACCAAAGAATCAAAATAGACCAGTAGAAACAATTCAACTGACCAATGGAGCCAATGGGCTTCTTCTCTCCTATGACGTCTAACCTGGGTTATGCTTCCCCTTCCCCAAAATGTCCTTTTCTCTGCTCTCTGACTTGCATGATAATTGTACCTGGACAGACCAGGTATATGGAAGATGAAAGTGGGCAGGGTCAGGGGGACCGTTTCATTTCCTTCGGTGAGTAAATCACAGCACCATTGACCTCTACAGGTCTGTAAAGGACACTGACATGCTGGAGTTTTGAACAGCTTCATAGTCAGAGGTTAGAGAAGTAGACCCGCTGAAACTGTCTCAGATATGGCCATCTCCTGCCCCTAACCATTTCTCTCACCCTCACTGCCTTAATTGGCTAAAAAGCCAAGTTGAAATTGTTAAGACCTGGTAAGGGGGAAAAAAATGTTGTATTTCCTTGTTTACAAGAGTATTAAGAATCTCTGTTAAGTAGTAGTGTGTTTTTCCCCCATAGAATGACAAGCCCTGAAAAAAAAAAAAAAAAGCTGCTGCAGTATGTATGTGGTATGTATGTGTGTGTGTGTGTGTGTGTGTGTGTGTGTGTGTGTGCACGCACACGTGTGCGCACACATGCATGGAGAATAAAGGGTCAAGATGCTTCTCGTAGTGGGAGGGAAGGGAAAGGATGGATGGGATGGGTTTTCCCTTTTATCCCCTACCATCCCATGTCAGCCCCCACAGCAGAGGGCTTTTTCCACCCCAGGAGCTAGAATTAACAGTTTAACACACCACTCAGAGAAGGCTCCAAGAAACACATTCATCTGCTGTAAGCAAATAGTCCTCAAGTGGCCTGTAAGACACCGAGTGAGTGGCTTAATCACCCAGCAGGGTCTAGAAAACTCCTCAGAGACAAGCCAGTAAATGGAAAGCATTATCATTTATAACAGGATTAATAACAGCACAGGCTGGAAACAAACAGATACTATCAGATACCACCTCTTTGGAGAGACCACCAAGTTGGATGGAGAGGTTTATTTCTTTGTTTTAAACAAGACAGCATCTCCCACATCCCAGCACAGGAGTTAAAAGTTAGTTGAGAAGAAGGTTCAGAAGGAGTTTTATAATTCTGATTCAAAATTTTTTTAAAAAAGAAAGAAAAAGACTAAAGGTGTCCTGATCAAGCTTCACTTTAAGGGGCTCAGTGGTCCCCTGCAGCAGTGTTTCCCCAAACTATCTCAGTTATGTTTTTATTTTTCTTTGTTTTTCTTTTTTGTTTTGTTTTGTTTTTATTTTGCTTTGGCAGTACTAAAGTTTTCACAACTCAGGTCATCATGCTTGCTGGGAAGGTATTCTAACACTTGACCCATATTTTAGCTATGTTTCTGGAACCACTTAAGAGGCCGGTGAAAACAGAACTTCACCCCTGAAGAGGGGCTTCCCCAGAGACTTGTCTTTTTAACAAGCTCCTTAGATCCTCTTTATGCCTGAGGTTGGCAAATCACTGCCCTCTTAATGGACTGCTGGCATACAGCTAAACATGGAGGATGTTTCATACATTTAAAGCCAAGAGGACAGTCTCAATTATTACCTCTGGATGTCCCCTACGCCCCAGGTTTTTCAACAGTTAGCTACTGTAAAAAGCTTAAAATGACACTGATTTTTTGAGTTTGGATCTTAAATGCCTCCCAAAAGGCCTTGTGTTAAAGGTGGCCAGCTACTGTGGTATAGGGAAGGAAGTTAGTGGAAGAAAGTTTTGCCACTGAGGAACAGGCTCCTGGATGGGGCTATTAGGACCCCAGCTTCTCTCTGCTTCCTGCCACCATGATGTGAGCAGCTTTACTCCATCCTGTGCCTCCCATCATACCAGAACTGAAAATAATAGATCCAGCTAACAATGGACCAAAACTTGTGAAACTCTTAAGACAAAATAAATCCTTCCTCCTTTAACAGTGATTTCCTCAGGTATTCTCTCATAGTGATTAAAACCTAGCTAACCCATTTCCATTCTTCTCCTTTAGTTTAGTCTCCATAAACTAGCAGTGCCCTAAAGAGATCAACATTTGGTGTCAGTGGTCACCTTGATATATAGCTAGATTTCTCTGCTCAACAATAGATCCCTGAGAGGATCTGTGTCACTTCTGTGTGCCTTTCTTCAAAATTATACTAATCTCAGGCACACTCCAACCTATGATCTTTCTAAACTTCAATCTGAGAAGGCCTAGAGGCAACTGGAATCAAGCACCCAGGCGAAGAGTGGAGTATCCTTTATCCAAAATGCCCAGACAGAACTGTTTGGGATTTTGAATTTGGGAGGATTTTGAAATCTTTGCATAGACATACTGAGAAGTCTTGGGAAATGAGACCAACCTCAGTGTAGAATTCATTTAGGTTTCCTACAAACCTCACACCAACAGCATGAAGGGAACTTTGTCCCCTGCATTCTGTGATCTGTTACATAAGGTCAAGTATGGGATTTTTCACTGGTGACATCATGTGGGTGCTCTTGAAGTTTCCAAGTTTGGAGCCTTTTCTATTTTGTACTTTCCATACTAGAAGTAGCCTGTATACAGTGCACGGAAAGGTGGGTGGGTGTAGATTTGGTGAGAACCCACCTCCCACAGCCTCATATTTAGATTCTTCAGACTTTCTCTAGCCGGAGCCACAGAGCCTCTCAGAGATGCACAGAATATCGAGTTGAAAGAAGACATTCATCACAGAACTTTCAAAGTTTAACCCACTATCAGGCCACCCCAACTACCATGGCCTATGCCGCCATATTTGTGTAATGCCTGTGGTTATATTGTAAAAGCATGCTTATATTGTATTTAAGTTTCTTTGTGTGTTCAACTCTTACATGTAAACATTGAAAGGTCATTGTGTTTGCTAATCCTGAGTTATTCATAATCTTAAACCTCCTAAAATGGAAGTAGCCCATTCATCTCCTAAGCTCTGTTGAATGGGAGTTGATCCTAATCCAGCAGCAGTGAGGTCTACTATCCATTTGCCACAGGTGTGAAATCATAATACAAAGGTTTTGCTTTTTAAAAAAGAAATTTACTTTCTTGTAAAGATGCTATGCAGAGAGGTTACAGTTACTTACATCAGTAAGGTAATGAGTATATTTCTTTTCGGGCATTGTTACCCCCCCTTTGTTTTTCTCCCACTATCCCTTCCCTCCTCTACTTACTCCATGTCTCACCCCTGCCCAAAGTTATAAGGTTCATTTCCAACATGAACTCAACTCCAAATACAATTGGATGCTGATAGAAATCCTGAGGGAGACAGTATGGGTTTAAGGCCCATATTTTGGGTATTTAGTAGATGCATGTATAATTCCTTTTTACTTGACCTTGCTTGTGACTACTTCATTACTACTAGGAAAAGGAACTCTGGAGGTCTCATGCATCATTTCAAGTTCTGTGAGGGAATATAATCCTCAAGGACTGTAAGGGAAAAGCCACCTGTCATTAAGCTTTGATGCACAGAACTGCTATTAACATGGATGATCCATTGCTCTATGAATCTTACATACCACCATTTTTTCCCCTCCATATACCATTCCTTAAAAGTGAGAAATAAGGACCAATGACCTACAAGTTACTCCTGCATTGAGCCTAGAAAGATGAGGGCCTCAAGTTTTAGGCAAATTGAAAATACTAAGAGAATTTTTATCTTATATGTCAAGTTAATTCATAAAGTAGCTATGAATTAGCCAATGATATAAGCAAAAAAAAAGTATGCAGTATGTCCATATAGTATAACATACATAATATAATCCCATCACAGAGTATTATGGATGTGGATGGCTATAACAATTATGTATGCACAGAATTTGTCAGCCACTATTATCTCCAGAAAGAGGAAATAATTATAGTTTGAATAATTTAGGCCAATGGTCTCTAATTCAGCTAAAAACTGGGGTCCCCTTGACCACCCTAGAGATCATGCATCACCTAAGGATGCTTCCACCAAGAAGGGTCTTATATAAAATGGTGGTCCTAGATAGTAATGAAGTTGAAAAATTCCTATCATCTAGCGAGGTTGAGACTTCACTGAGCTGTCTATGGTGAGGCTGAAGAAACAAACATATTACCCTACAGTCATACAGAAATATAGCATATATAGTATGAACAGCTTGACATTGACAATAAATGACCAGGTTCCTGATTTATGTATTTACTTTATATTGTTATTTTAGTGTACTCCTACTTATTAAAACAGTATACCAGGTTCTACAAGCAGTAGCCTCCTATATCTTGCATTTACTATTATATCTAGATTGCTAAAAAAAAAAAAAAAAAAAAAGGCTATGAATCACCTGACTTATACCCACTAGGTTTGTGTAAGCACTATGTAGGATGACAAAAAAAAAGTCACCTGATAGTGCATTTCTCAAAATATGTCCTTGTGACTCCCGCTGACTATAATTAGGGTATGACTGGCACAATGAGATTCCTCAAACTCCCCTGGGAGTTGCTATTGGACATCCAGAGTCAATAACCATCATGATAGCATACCAGTTAGCTATCAGTTTATTAGAAAAAAATGGGGCTGGGAAGGTGGATCAGTGGTAGAGTTCTTGCCTTGCCCACATGAGGCCCTGGGTTTGATTCCTCAACACCACATAAGCAGAAAAGGCTGGAAGTGGTGGTGTGGCTCAAGTGGTAGAGCGCTAGCCTTGAGCTAAAGAGCTGAGAGACAGCGCCCAGGCCCAGAGTTTAAGCCCATGACCAGCAAAATAAAATAAAATAAAATAAAATAGAGATCAAGGGAAACAACAGAGGCTGTAACCTTTTCCAGGCCATGGACCCCACTCACAAAGTGATGAAGGTGATGGTTGTTTCCTGCAAATAATTTTTCAATACATAAAACTGCACAAACTACATTACAAGGTACACTTAGACTTGCTACCATAATATTTTTAATGATGCTGTAGTAATCAGTGCTTATGTATTAATATACCAAGTTAGAAGATCCAAAAGTGGGCCCGTAACCTACCACTATTTGTAAGTAATGAGAAGTGCGTAAATGCATGCATGTATGTATATATGTGTGTGTAAATACATATACATATATGCAAAGTGATATTTGACAAAGGTCAAGTGACTTAAAATATAGTACCTTCTTATGTGTATCCAGGGATATAGCATGAACAGATTCAATTAACCATAGAGGTCTTGAAAATATTTGGGGAAATATTGCTTTGATACTAGACACCGTCAGACTTTTTTCTTTGATTTTTCTTCCCTAAGCAATACTACATATCAATTATTTACACTGGGTTAGGCATTGTGACCTAAGGATGACTTAAAGTACACAGGGGACATGGACAAACTATATGCATATACAGCCCAAGAAGGGACTTGAAATCTCCAGATTTTGGTATGGATAGGAGTCTATTTTGCCAATATCTATAACTTTAAAAAATAAATTTCAGTTTGAATTGAGGGGGATTTTCCCCCCTATCCAAACTTACTTTCTTCTCTGGTATAAAAGGAAGAGAAGAGGAAAGGAGAATCCTGAGGTTACTGAAGTTGCTCGGCCTACTACCGGATGGTACAAGACCTCAGACAGAAGGGAAGAAAAAACCCAATAGCTTCTTCTGAATGTGTTCACTTCCAGTAGGCTGTTACTATATTTTAAGTAACTCTACAAAGCTTCTTTAGGACATGAAAAATGTACGTTTCCTGAAACTAACACTGTACATGTTAATTATAGCCACATTTTTTCAAATGCCAACTCATAAGATCCCTGTTTCTTCCACTAAAAAGATTCAAGTATTTTATCTGCCTAGAGACATCCATCACCTGAGTGCCAATATCCTGGGACTTAAAAGGGGACTTTTAAAACTTTCTTAATGTTTAATCAATAGGTACCTTTGCACACAGAGCTAGGTTGCCTACATAGAACCTAAATACTTTTTTTTTAATCTGAATTTAAAATCCTATTTACCATACATTGAATGGCTATTGTGCTTTAGATTTTTTCTTAAATTATGCCATTACTCACATCCATTATCTGATCTTCCTAATAAAGAACTAAAATGATCAAGAATTTAAAAACAGCCTGAATTTACAAAATCATTTGGCATAGGAAGGTGGAGAAAGAGAGCGGGGTGGGGGAGGAGAGAGAGGAGAGAGATAAAAAGAGAGTGAGACAGGCCAAATTTCATTAACATCTGTGTTGCAAGTCCAGATAAAAGGGTTTTTTTAAGTATTTATTTTTAATTTTATTAGTATGTTCCTAGGATGGGGGATGAGCCACCACATAGACTGAGCTAATTAACTCAAACATCTTATTTTTCTTCAGAGCCAAACTTTCCTAATGAGTGCAGAACAGCTGAAATTTTTTCTCCTATTTAAGAAGTAACAGAACATTCCAAGGAAATGCAGGAGAGAAAGGCAAGGTCAGAGACAGCCTGTAGGCCTATGATAGTCAAAAAAGCAGTGGACACTTGTAGGATAAAAAAAAAGCAAGCTGCAGACAGTGATGGCCAGCAATCCAGGAGTCAGTAGTTTGTGTCATGTTGGGAACAAGTTGAGGAGGTTCCCAATGCCATCTCATATCCAGTAGTGATAAAAAAAAAAAAAAAAAAAGGGACAGCCTTATCTGCAACAGGAAGTTATCGTCCAGAAACGCCAAGAGGCTTTGTCAGAACTCATTTGCTTCAAATTGATATAAGAAAAGGGGCAGGAGGTAAGGTACCATGTGATTTTTTGTTTGTTTTTTGCTTTGTATGTCCCTCCCCCATGGTATAATCCCTGTTTTCACTGTATTTGATGTTGGTGTAATTTGGGGAGGGGAAGGGAAAAAGCAAAATGTTTAAATAGGGATACAGGTGGACCCATTGCAACAATGCAATGTACAAGATGCTATGTCGAAAAACTAACTACAATTTAGGCCAGGAAGGAGGGGTAGTTGAGGAGGTGGGAGGGATGGGATGGTAGGGGGAAAACAAAAGAGGAGGCAACAATGCTGGATAAAGAAATGTACTTATTACCTTGCTCATGTAACTGTAACCCCTCTGTACAGTATTTTCACACAAAGAAACTTATTTTTTAAAAAAAGAAAGAAAAGGGGCAGGAGAGAGTGGGGTGGCATGACTTGGTTTTAGTTTCTTCCTCCTCTGAAAGTACTTCATTAAACCACTTCATGGAGTGGTAGGGAGGCACATGATTAATGAGTTGTTTCAACAGTAACCAAACACCACAAAGTAACTTAAAAGAGTATTCAACACTCTGTTTAAAACAGGCTAAAGACTAGGAAGAGATTGCCAGGAAAAGACCAGGCTATATGAGCAACACTTAAAACACCCCAATTGTTTTCCCTCAACCCTGCTGTCTTACCAGAGTGACACTGCATAGAGACAAGAATAGAGGAAATAGGGTTGGGGCCTGGTAAGGGTGAGAAAAGGCTGGGATTTACTAAGTGCCAGTCGTAGAAGGGACTTTCACATGCATCATTACCTCCTTTAGGTTTGGGGATTTTTGTTGTTGTTGTTGTTTTTCCCACAACCTTATAAGAAGACACTCACCTCTTCAATTTAAAATGAAAGTGCAAGTGACAGAGGCTAAGCAACCTACCAGAAGCACACTGCTAGCAATGGCAGAGTCCGGTTGTCCTGCCCCTCAAGACACAGAGCTATTAGTACTTTCCAAGCAAATTCTGTACCCTATGTTCCTAAGGTGAAAAAAACAAACAAACAAAAGCCTTCCCTAGACAGAGGTAGAGCACTTGCCTGCCAATAAGCATGCCAGAAGCCCTGGATTCAATCCCTAGGACAGCAAAAGTGAATGAATACATGAGTAAATGAATGGGTAGCCAGCACAAAGAATGGGTTTGCAAAGAGCCAGGCATGCCAGGGTTGCCTCATACTCATTCTGGAAGAGATCCTTAGTTGACCAACCAGAAGACAGTGTAGAGATCCATTGCCTCTATTGCAACCACCTTGGGATCTGTGGGTGGTTATCACTCACAAGGCCTCATGGACATCAAGTGGGCCATCCAATCTCCATATATCCCATCAACCAAACAACAACAACAACAACAAAACAATATATCCTTATCTAACATGTGCTAGCTTATTTTAAAAGTGAAAAAGGTACTAATGCCAATTTATAAACATTAAAGTAAAACTTAAAACATGAATGTTTAGGGGAAAAAAACTAAGTCTTCACATTTTCTTTCTATATTCCAAAAGAATGTCCTAGGCACCAAATTATTACAACTCACTGTCATGGGCTTGTTTGGGGTCAAATGACTTTTCATTCTTCTTCTTGAGCCACATCTTGATACACCTAGTCCTGGTTCACTGTCTCAGTCTTAACGCTAGAGTTTTAGAAGCACTTCTTTCCATTTTCCCCTGGTCTTCAGCCTCTCCCTCCCAGATTCCCTTAGCTCCTTGACTATTTGTTTTAAACACTTTCACCAACAAATTCCACTCCGTTTCATTCTGCCTCATCCTCTGTACTCAAGCAGGTCAACAATACCAGGGACAGATAGACTGACAGATAGACAACACATAAACAATGTCAATAAGCAATGTCACCAGGTTACTTCATGTCCTAGTTTTAGCAGAACTTTAAATATAGTAACAACTCAGGCTTTTTCTTTTCCTCAGCCAACTCTGCTTCACTTTCTTCATAGCCAGTGTTTCTGAGCCAGTACCATCCTTCTACCCTTCTCTGGATCTACCTCATCATAAAACTCAACCATTACCCCATCTATGGTGGCATTTCCTGAGCACTCACTATGCACGGAGAACTCAATCTCACAGTACTTCCATTCTCCTAAGCAAGAAAACATCATGGGATGCAGGAGGGTGAAAAGAAAGCTGATCATGTTGATCCAATGCTGGAGGCTCATGTCTTTAATCCTAGTCACTCAGGAAGCTGAGCACTGAGGATCCAGGTTCAAAGCCAGACTGGGCAGATATATCCAAAAGATCTGTATCTCCAATTAACCACCAAAAAGCTGAAAATGGAGATAGAGCATTAGCTTTAAGCAAAAAAGCTAAGAAATAGTCGGAGGTCCTGAATTCAAGCCCCAGTACTGGCACATAAAATATATATATAAAATTTCCTTTAAAAGTTTTTTTTTTATTTTTAAAGTTGCTCATGTCATAGGCAGCAAGCAGAGATCAGAAATGACCTATTTGGCTGCATGAAATTTTTCTTGCTTTTGTTTTTAGTTTGTGGTAAAATCCATGTACGTGGAATTAACCTTTAAAAGTAAACAAGTCAAGGTTGGGGTAGATCAGTGGCAAAGTACACACCTTACCTACATAAAGCCTTGGGTTCAATCCTCAGCATCATGCATACCACAAAGTGAACAATTCAGTGGCATTTACCCGCATTAACCATGTTATACAACCATCTCCTCTATTTAGTTCCATATCTCTCACCCCAAAAAGAAAACTCAGACTCATATAAGCAGTCAGCTTCACCCAAGACTCAGGAACTGCAAATCTGCATCATATCTCTGTGGATTTTCCTATTCTAGGTGTTTCATATCAATGAGATCAGGCCAGCTTCTTCCAGTTATAAACTTGTCTTTCTGTCTACCTCTTTCTCATGCTTTTGTTCCATGTCTCACATGCATTCTAAAACATGCCAGCCCCACACTCCCACCCACCCTCAACTCCCTCCTGCCCTGTATCTTAAAAATCTGCCTTTGAGCCAGGCACCAGTGGCTCACTCTTAACAATACTAACTACTCAAGAGGCTAAGATCTGAAGACTTGGTTTCAAGCCAGCTCAAGCAGTAAAGTCCATGAGATTCTTATCTCTAATTAATGACCAAAACACAAGAAATGGAGGTATAGCTCAAGGGGTAGAGTGCCAGCTTTGAGCAATAGCTAAATGACAATTCCCAGATTCTGAGTTCAAGCCCCAGTACTGTCAAAATTAATTCATTAAACATAAATAAAATAAAACCTGCCTCTGAACTTGCCTTGCTCTAAGCCAGTGAGCAGTCCTCTCATCCTTTAAGAAAAAATGCATACTTCCCTTGACTCTTCTTTCTCCTACCAAGACAATCCTAACATCTTTCCCTTCTCTGCCTCTGAATCATTCACTGGGATTTGCAAAGAAGACGTCCAAATCTACAAAACCAATAATAACTTAGAAGGTCTTATTTCCCTGGTGTCTCTGGTCATGTGGCACATGTGACCTGGAATAATGAGTCTCTGCACCTGCTGTCCTATTGGTAAATGGGGATAGAACAACACTTACATCATAGGATTTTTATGAAGTGCAGATGAGTGTAATAGGCGCCTAATGTGCTCATAAATGTGCCAGGCACACTGTAAAAGCTCAAAACTGTTAGCACCTATCACCATGGTCAGGATTGTGCCCATGAAACCATGACCCAGCTTGGTCTGGCAGACCAAGCCTTTTTGGATCCCTCTAGAACTCTTTGTGGCCCAATTAAAGGTGCAGTAATTTTTTCAAAGACAAGTTCTTGCACAGTAATGCATTTTTAAGGTGATATTTCTCTCTCTTGACTTGAACTGCATCATGATGCTAGTGTGGCCTAAACTGACAGGTGCCCTGGTATTCACCTTCAAGGGCTCAGAATGGCACCACACACTGCCCACATATTCGTGCCCCTACTGCACCTTCAACCCAGCATCCCCTGCCTTCCCCACCCATCCTGCTGTCAACCCCAATGTAGGCTTCCATGATCTCTCACCAAGACCACACCTCCTTCCTCAATTCTGCCCCTTCTTTTTTTTAATACTGTGGCCAGAATACAGATCAGAAATCCAAAGCCACACACTCCACTTTACTCCACACAAACTCTTTCAGGTACCCTCAACTGTTGTCAAGAAAAAGCTCAAATATCTCCCAGGGATTGTTTTCCCCACCTGCCCCACCCTAGGACCTCCTGACTACTCTCTGTGATCTGTAATCCTAAAACAATGAAAGAGTTAGGATGCCAGCCAGCCCTCTGCTGCTAATACCTTTCTTACTGGAGTCGGTCAAATTTTATGCATATTTTATACAAGTCTCACTCAAAACCTTTCTGAACTGGACTAATATTTCTTCCTGTCCCGAACTCACAGACATTAGCTGTTTATGTGTCTGTTTTCTTCTTTAGACTATAAGCTTCCTGAAGAGCCCATTCATTTCATCCATTCATCCATCCACTTTTCCATCCATTCATCCACCCACTATCTATTCACCTATCCATCTATCCACCTATGTACCCATCTACATGCATCTATCCATCCACCTACCCATCCATCTATTTACCTATCCAAAATGTCCCAAGAGTTTATGTAGAACCAGACACTAGGGATAAAAATAATTAATAAGATAGACATGGTGGCTACTCTAGAGACAGAAAAACACATGTGACTACCATATACCTTTCACAGCAACTACACTGTCTCATTGAACTGAAATCCTGGCTCCACGAAGTTGCTAGTTGTGAAACCTACCTCTATGCCTCAATTTCCTCATGTCTAATAAAATAGAACAGCAATGCCTGGCTGTTCTTTTGAAAGCTAACAAGTGAAAATCGAGAAAAGTGTTCATAACACTATCTGGTAATTCATAACTCTCGCAGAGCCAGATGGCCTTCCTACTGTTGGAACTATGGGAATATTTATTATTATGACAGGCCCCACTCTGGATGTGGGGTCAAGTGCTGGCCACTGTTGTGCCCAGTTCCTGACATGTAAGCTCTGGGTAAATGTTTATTGAGCCATGCTGGCAAACCCTAGAAGGATGGCTCATTGGCTTGGCATCAAAGACTTTCACAGCTGGAAGTCACAATGGATTAACATTCCACCCCACTCCCCAACTTGGATAGAAGAGACAGAGACTTACAAGCTAGTCCGTGACAAGGAACACAGCAGCCCTAGGTCTCCTGATTCCCGAGGGAATCTTGTGGCCTAGTCCAAGTAGCCTTCTCATTGCTTATCTACAGCAACAAACACAGGCATCTCAGTTTCCCCTTGCCACCCAGGTTGCCTTTCCCTCCATCTCTTCCTTTTCTTCCTCTTTCTCACACCTGCTTTCTTTTTCTCCCTGTTTCCTCATGAGTGGTTTCTATTTCCAGAAGAAAAAAGAAGTCCTGTCTTTCAGCGCTGGTTATGCTCTTCAGGGAATGGCACAAAGAAAGCTCAAAAGAGGTGTAATCCCAGGCCCAGGATCTCTCCAGGTCCTACTGATGACTCCCGATAGGAAGGAGCTTTTTCTCCATCACCAGAATGTTACATTTTGTCTGCTTTGGAATATAGTCCTCTTTGGGTGATCCAAAGTTTGGAAGTTGGGTCCTCGTGGAATCTGGGTGTCACAGCCCTCAATTCAAAGTTGGCTCCCCAATGTCCAACCCAAGCACATAAATCTCACAGGTCCAACTGCTTGCTCTGCATTCCCTGCAGTAGATTCTAAAAGACCTGTCATTCCTTGGCACGGCAGACTTGATGACAAATGGCAATCTAGCAGGACTTCTTTTTACAGGCTGTGGTATTTACAGAACTTCTCTGTTCTGAAACTTGTTTTGACACCTCCAACTAGCTTAGACAGCAGCCAGAGCACGTGACACCATGAACAAATAAACCCTGGGGGTCTGTGAAATGCTTGTTTTAACTTTTTATGGTTGGGCTTGTCCTTCATGCATCTCTGAGCCTGAGCCTCTGCCAAGCATGTTTACACCTGTGTGTCTGACACAGGGGCAAAAAGGCTTGTCACCTGTCAGAGTATGTAAAGACTGGGAATGTGACACACTGGAGGGCTGGGATTTTTATCTTAAAATTCTCATAGGAATAATTATATCACAGAAATCTATTTGACAATAACATGAGGGACATGGCAAAAAACTGGTAAATTTGCAGGTACACACCTTCTTACTAAAGAATGTATTACAGTCAGTCCTACAAATCTATGGGTTCTACGTGTGGATGCAACCATCCATTATCAAAAAAATATCTTGAGAAAAATGTACAAAGTATGTAAAGATTTTTGTATCACTATTGCACAAGTCATATAGCTATTAACAAAACATTTACAGTGCATTAGTTATAATACATGATCTAGAGATGATTTAAGATACAGAAGAGAATGTGTGTAGGTGATATGCAAATGTTACACTATTTTCTCTAAGGAACTTGAGAATCCACAAATATAGCATCCTAGAAAGTCCTGTGGATAGCCAGGGACCATTGCCTATCACTGAATCTCAACAGCCATGGGCTATAAAGGGGTCTGTCCTGAATATGAGATGCTAGGCTCTTACTGTGTTTTTCCTGTAAGAGCTAAAGCAGATCTATTCTTTTTAAAGACAGAATAGCATTTTTTAGAAAGACTAAAACTACCAGCCTTCCCAACAAAATGCTTTTCTACATTTCTACATGAACGATCCCTGGTAGCCTTGAAGGGGTTTCTCTTAGGCTCTGCACCTCACACAGGACTTAGATGTCATGCTATTCGATATATGCCTGATGAGTTTGTAGACAGAGCAGCCTGAGCTGGTAGTCTGCTATGGAGAACAGGCAGGCTTTGGAATCAGAGAACTATACTAAATCCCAAATCTCACTGGATTTAGGAGGACCACCTATCTCTATGTATGTCTGCGGTTGCCTCATAATCATTAATGGCACCTCTTTTTCACCCTCACAAGAGTCCAGGCTTGGAGGATAAATTGTAGGGTCACCTTGTGTATTGTGGAAGTATCTGCAGACAAGATTCTTCATTCCACACACAACGATTTCATGTGTGTTCCATGAGGTTTAGAGACCCTAATTTATAAAGCTGCTCTGAGCATGAAATCACAGGCATGGTTGGTCACAGGCACTCTCTAGCATCATCTAACACTCTGCTTAACAAGGCAGCTCTCTCCTTAGCTGGGATTAGGTGGCTATAATCCTAGCTATTTAGGAATCTGAGACCTAAGGATCACAATTTCAAGCCAGCCCCAGCAGCAAAGTCTGTGAGAATCTTATCTCTAATTAACACACAAAAAGCCATGTGGAGCTGTGGCTCAAGTAGTGAAGCCCCAATCTTGAGGGAAAATGCCAAAGCAAAGTGAGCCCAGGCCCTGAATTCAAGCTTGAGGCAAGAAAGAAAGGAAGGAAGGAAGGAAGGAAGGAAGGAAAGAAGAAAGAAAGAAAGAAAGAAAGAAAGAAAGAAAGAAAGAAAGGAAGGAAGGAAGGAAGGAAGGAAGGAAGGAAGGAAGGAAGGAAGGAAGGAAGGAGAAAAAGAAAAAAGAGAGAGAGAAAGAGAGAAAGAAAGAAAGAAAAAAGAAAACAACCATGGAGGGCATCTCTTGAGAGAATGTGTTTCTCTACACATGGTATCTCATTGTACTATCAACTTGACAGAAATTGTATTCCTACTTTTTACTATAATAAGGACAACAAGGTGGGAGTTTGGTCTATCTGTGCCCAGTGGGTTGCAATTAACTCTGTCATCCATCTGATCAGAAGCTGAATAACTCATGGATATTTAAAATCCTATATTCCAGGGCTTCTGGATTTTACACTACCCATAAAGATAGGGTAAGATCAAAATTTATCCCAAATCAAATATGGATAAGGCAGAAAAAAAAGTAAACATGGTTATGAATAATGAGGTAGAAATAGTGAGTAAAATTATCATGCAAATGAATTTAATAAATTTATTGCTTTTTTTTTTAATTTTTTTTTTGGTCTGGTCGTGGGGCCTGAACTCTGGGCCTGGGCATTGTCCCTCAGCTCTTCAGCTCAAGGCTAGCGCTCTACCAGTTGAGCCACAGCGCCACTTCCGGCTTTTTTCTTTTTGCTTATGTGGTGCTGAAGAATCGAACCCAGGGCCTCAGGCATGCAAGGCAAGCGCTCTACCACTGAGCTACCTTCCCAGCCCCAAATTTATTGCTTTCTTAAAAACACTCCTCTGCCCCAAAGAACTGTCCTTATCGATCCCATGATAAAAGAACAGCTTCTCAATGAAAGGATCTTAGATATCTCACTTTAAAATTTAGGCCCTCACTGGGAGCAAGGGACTCATGTCCAATCCTAGCCAGTCAGTTGGCTGAGATCTAAGGATTGTGGCTGGATGCCAGCCTGGGCAAGAAAGTCAATGAGACTCTTATTTCTAATTCACTACTAGAAAGGTAGAAGTGGAGCTGTGACTCAAGTAATAGAGTGCTAGCCTTGAGCAAAAAAGTTAAAGGAGAGCACCAAGACCCTGAATTCAAGTCCCAGGATTGGAGTGCGCACGCACACACACACACACACACACACACACACACACATGCACATGCACACATGCGGGCACACACACACACACACACACACACACACACACACACACACACACACACACACACACACACACACACACACACACACACACACACACACACACACACAGTCCTTTTCTCCTCCCCATAAAGATAAGACGCTGTCACTTCACTAAGCTTGCTAAATACACATACATTCTCTTTCTGTCTTAAATAACACAAATAATATAATGCAAAATAGGACTGCTTTTACTTTTTAAAGGGAGTGACTTGAAGAGAAATTTAATTATTAACAGAAGCCATAGAAAAATGAAAGGACAAATGTGCCACTATTCAATTCCAATTTCAGTATAGTATAATATTTTTTGAAACAAAGAAAAAAATTACCAACCTATCATTTAATTTGCTCATCCAAGTTACTGCTGTTGAATACATGAACATCCCTTCCCCATCCCTTCCCACCGTAACTTGTAAAGAATTAGAAAGGAAATGTTCAGCATTTTCATACTCTAAATATAGCCTTCAACCTTAGGAGAGGGAAAAGATACAGGGACACCATGAAACAATGGCTTTGTATCCAGACAGCAGCAAGAAACAGTGTAGTAAGCTCTTCTGTGGCAAAGTCACTTCTTATCAACAGGATGTTCTAGATACAAACTGGCGGAGTCTACTAAAGGATCTCCAGTTACAGCTGCAGGGCAGCAGCCCCTTGAGAGTCCAGACTCACTGGGTAGCATACTAGCAATGAGATTAGAATTCTAACCAGTGTCAACCTCCACCCAAAGCCATAACTTCTAGGGAATGGCCCTCGCTGCTAAGCCACGATGATGAGAAAACAAACACATACCCTAACCATGCAGCTATCTGTAAAATAAATATGTTTCTTGAGTAATGGGTTACTTCGTAGACTTCAGTTGGTGATAAAGCAAGCTTGAGGTACAGGAAACTGACGAGACTGGTCTGTGTACAGGGAATTTTCTAGCAGAATGTGTGTGGTTTTTCTCAACTTGCAAATCTGAAGCAGAAATCACACTTCTGTGTAGGATTCAGAAAATAAGTATGTTTTCGGCTTTCAATGTAGACTGAGATCACTACTAGCAAGGAGCTGAAAGAATGTTTTGACAAACTTGCCTACCCATATGAGAGATCAAGGGCTAGAAGGCCAGCCTTGAGCAAAAAAGGCTAGTGACAGCAAGAGTCCCTGAGTTGAAGCTCTGTTAGAATAATTAAAAACTAGATTGTCTAAGCATAAGGAGAAAATGGGCCAACTGGAGATGAGCTCATCCCCTCACCTTTCTGCCTTGGGAGAGGGTCAAATCCATGATGAGAGGGAAGGACAGAGCAACAGTAGTGTTCAGAGAACAGCATAATCTTATGATTTCTGTACCCCAATGGCCTGGAGACCCACAGGACCCCTTTCACAGTCAAGTTAGTTAAATGTATAAATGGGATTGCAGAGAAATCAATTATATATATTTTTTTATTGTGAGAATACCATACAGAGGAGTTACAATTACATGGGCAAGATAACGAGTACATTTCTTATCAAGCATTGTTGCCTCCTCTTTGATCAATTATACTTAATAGGTTAC
The DNA here is from genome assembly GCF_024711535.1 of Dipodomys merriami. Lineage (NCBI taxonomy): Eukaryota > Metazoa > Chordata > Mammalia > Rodentia > Heteromyidae > Dipodomys > Dipodomys merriami. Next base: position 77,876,613 of record NW_027202270.1, read on the forward strand.
CAAAATATTCTTAAATTGTGATACTGGAACACATGTGCTTGCTGATTTACACATTAAGTCACACTATCTAACGGCAGGTTTAACAACCACCATAAGTTCCAAGAGGCAATGAATATTGACATTTTATGATATTTGCTAAACTATCTCTAATGTGATATGGCAATACTGGCTATCTGCTAGTGACCAAGTTATAAACAACACCTATACTACTCAATTTGCAGGCTTGCATTCAAAAGCAAAAGCATTGCTAAATGCTAACTCGAGGCCAGGGGTTGGTATAGGTATATTTTCCCCTGAAGCTTTACAAAATGGTCAGCAGCTGTTCCTATGAAACTCATGTGACATCCGATTTCACTCATGAGGTAGCTTCAATGTGGTCTGTCCCCCAAGGCTCATGGGCAGAAAGACTGGCCTGCAGTGTACTGATGTGGGAATAAGAGAACCTTTAAGATGTAGGGCCTAATTGAAGGTAATGGAGTCTTAGAAGCTCCACCCTCATGAATGGATAATGCTGTTTCTCAGGAATGGGTCAGAACTAGATTAGTTCCCCATGAGAATGAGACTATAAAAGGCAAGTTAGGCTGTTTCCTTTGTCAGCACGTGAGCTCTCCCACCATAGGATGCCATCTGCCTGTCACACTGTGGAGTAGCCAGGGGATCCTTGTGTCACATGCTTGCCCTATACTGTTTGGACTCACTAGGAACTAGAATTGCACCAAGTAAGCTTCTTTATTTTATACATTATCCAATGCTATTTTCTTACAGTCATGTAAGAATGGATAAGATAGCCTTCTGTCTCTGCCTTTTTCCAGAATGATACAGAGAACCAAAAACGGAGTCTAGGTCCAACAAGAGGAGTTTAAGGGAGATTCAGAGGTCCCCTACCAGTGGCTGTGACCATTTTTCCTGCTACATCTTAAATATGGGCTAGTTGGCATTTTTATTTGTTTGGTGTTAGGAGTACTAATTCAATTATAATTATGGTTTGGTGTTAGGAGTACTAATTCAATTATAATAATTGAATTATTAGATGGGGGAGGGGGTGAGTTATCTTACAATTATTTACAATTATTTTTGCCTACTACTGTTGATACAGGAGTAGTAGAAAAGTGGGCAAGCAATTTCAGCCTATACAGATCGCAGATGACAGCTAAGAGATAAACCAAAATTTGCCTGGCAATGACAAAAGAATGAGGAAGTAAAAAAACAAAAGAAAAGGGCTGGGAAGGTGGCTCAGTGGTAGAGTGCTTGCCTTGCATGCCTGATGCCCTGGGTTCGATTCCTCAGCACCACATAAGCAAAAAGAAAAAAGCCGGAAGTGGTGCTGTGGCTCAAGTGGTAGAGCACTAGCCTTAAGCTGAAGAGCTGAGGGACAGCGCCCAGGCCCAGAGTTCAGGCCCCACGGCCGGACCCAAAAAAAAAAAAAAAAAGAAAATAATATAAAAGAAAGAAAGAAAGAAAAACAGTCAATAGACACTGTCAATGCAATACAGTCAATCCTTGGCACTACAATCTTACAGAAAACAGAAAGGAAGCCCACTAATCAGAAAGCCTAATCAGGTTTAGTAAGGAGAAAGACAGCTTAAGTCAGCCCAGTATAGCAGACAGAGGCTAAACTGCCATCTCCCTCATGGCATGTCTACGCTTCATGCTCTCTTTCTCCATCATATTGAAGTAAGGAGGCCAGGTCTGGCGGGCGCCATACTGGCCACATGGTGGATGTATGCTTAGGGTCTGGCATCTTGTCTTCATGTTGGGGGAAGGAAACCCACCTCACCCCTATCACCTGCCTCCCAGGTAATGAGCGTACTCGGACCCCTGGAGGCAGGGGCAGGCACTTGGCTGATAGGTTACTGAATCTGTTAGTCTAGTGCCTGGGACTGGGAATTTCCTGAGGATATGCCCCCTGCGCCAACCTATTTAGGCCTGGAACAGCCTAGCCGCCAGGACTCCATGCCATGTGTGTCTCTGTGATCGTGTCCTGTGTCCTTTCTCCTGGCTCGTCTCCAGTCATCATGGAGTCCCAAGTCAGCTCTCCTTTGGAGCTGAATTGGTTTGTTGGTATTGTGCTTATTTCTTTCCTCTTTAGCATGTTTCCTAGCTGTGTTATGTGTCTTTGTGTGCTGCAGGACTTTGTAACAACTGGCAGCCTGCAGCCTGTTAGCTGTATAATAAAGACTCCAACATTCTCTATTTTAAAATGTGACTTCTGGGATGATTCACCTTACAATATTTCTCTTTCAATACACTTTCCTATCACCTTTACTATGTTAGCATGTTGCCTGGATTCTTCTCTTGCCAGATGCAAGGACCAAGAGGCTCCCCTAAACTATCTGGTAACATATTGGATGCATTGGCCAGCAAGTTAGGGATTATACTGTTTTTCTCTGATTTAGATTCATCAAATGGTTACATATTTTAGGGTTCACATGGTTACACTGTACTCTAAATCCTACCAGCCTTAAGGCCCAAAACTTCTAGCAAACTTGTAAAATTGTAACACTACTATCAGAAATAAAATGCTTATATAATCTGTCCAAAGAACAATTTCAAACACACATATTAAATGTCACAAGTGTAACAGGAAGAATAAAAGGAAAGTTGTTTATGATAAACAACATTATTTCAATATGCAATTACCTGGGTAAGGTTACTCTAGAAGCTGAAATAAAGTCTTATATATCACACATGTATATATATATGCATAAATGTGTATGTGTATATACACATTTGTATATACGTATAAATGTGTATATACATTCTACTAATATACACATATATGCATATATACACATATATATCCTACAAATATACATATTTACACATATATACTTATATGTACAACTTTATTGCATGTTCTAATGACTTTATTACAACTTCTAGAAGAGTATATATGTGCATATATACAGATATATGTGTATATACATGTGTGTATATATGTGTATACCTCTGTGTATATGCATACATATACATACATATACACATGTATGAATACACATGCATACATACACACATATACATATATATGTATATACATACACACACATTGGCCAGGTAGCCAGTGTCTCATGTACCTAATAAATTACTCAGGAGGCTGTGACCTGGAGGACAGATTCAACATCAGCTCAGGCAGAAAAGTGCACCTGGCTTCAAGAATTAACCAGCAGCCAGGCACGGTGGCTCATGCCTGTAATCCTAGCTACTCAGGAGGCTGAGATCTGAGGATTGCGGTTCAAAGCCAGCCCGGGGAAGAAAGTCTGTGAGACTCTTATCTCCAATAAACCACTAGAAAACTGGAAGTGGTGCTGTGGCTCAAGTGATAGAGCACTCGTCTTGATCTGAAGACTCAGGGACAGCGCCCAGGCCCAGAGTTCAAGCCCCATAACCGACAAAAAAAAAAAAGAATTAACCAGCAAAAAGCTGGACTGGAGGTAAGACTCAAGTGGTAGGTACCAATATGGACTAGACAGGTGATATGATGCTCTCTGGGTTTGCTGTGTCTACAAAAGAATGGTAACTTTCTTATACAAAAGAAAGAACAATCTTTTTTCACTGGATGGAAAGGTCGATGTTTATTTAAATGTGCAAAAATGATTTGTTTATATAAAAGTGAGGTCTCAATTCAAGTTTTGGTTGCCCACGTTCAGTTAGCCATAGGATACAGGTTTTGGTAAACAATGTCTCTACCTATTACATAGCTCTTTAACATCCCTGGTCTGTAGCCAATGAATGCAATAACCACACTCAATCATTATTACCAAAACTATTCCTACGAATTTCTGCAATGTCTTACCAAATATCTTTAGGGCCTGGAACCACACCAGCGTCTTATCTCCAAGTCCCACCTCCTGTCTAACTTTGAGTGATCTGAAGCTGACACAGAAAGGACACTTGTTAGGACTTTAGAACAACCATTACAAGAGGAAGAACAGATTTCTGTAGCCTACCAAGTAGCAGGTACCCTTACCCATAATTTTACTCTTGGGACAGGAAAAATAGAAGGCAAGGAGAATTAAGTAGCTAGACTGATAGAAACAGGAGGAAAGAACTCTGCAGTTCTCAGAGCCTCCATCCCAGATTGCGGATGGCTTCAGGTCTCTCTCCCGGACCCTGATGTGAATTTTTCATCTTGGATGCTGCAAGCTCTAACAGGTTCCTACTGCTGGCTCTCAAAAGAATTATTAATTAAACCCAAGCACTTAGAGGGGCTGCCACCCACCTACGCTAAATTGCAGGCCAATACCAAAAGTTCTGAGGGAAAGAGTTGGTGTGAATATGTTCAAAAAGGTCAGGAACAACGAAATCCTGTGATGTCTAAGAGCCTACCTTGCTTCAGATTTAACCTAAACTCTTCATACTATAGTCCGGGTTCATTTATTTTGATTATACTGTCACTGGTAATAAGTAAATGGGTCAGTGGCTATTCTTCATCTGGCATTTCAGAATCTAAAAAGGCATATCCGGATCACTCTGGTCTTTTTCTGCCTTAGCTCTTGCTTATCAATCCTGTGAGCCACACAACATAAATAACAATGCTGTCTTCCCTTGACAGGCTTAGAATTAAAGAAATATGGCCTTCAAGGGCCAAATTCACTCTGTAAGTAAGAAAAAGAAAAGAGAAAAAGAAAACTTTTCTACCAAAGTCTCTTTTCAACTATCAAAGTTCAGGATTTAATGTCTCTAAATTGCCTTCTGCTCAGCAATAATACCACCTTAATTTAGAAATGTAGCAATAAGGACCAGTTTGCCAGAGAGGTGTTCTACAAAGAAGCCAGGATCACGGTTTTTTCTACCTCTTCCACTAATGGGCTCCATTATATCACAAAAAGGCACTGCTGGAATCTAATGAATAAATAACTAGCACTTGAATGGAATTTGTGACCATTTTAATTCCAATTAGTTTCCACTAGAAAGTCTTATTTAAATTAAAAGGGGGGAGGTATAACACTACTTATAATGAAACACTTCAGAAAAGCTTAAAAAGGTTCCTATGCAAGCCCATCAGGAATAATGTTAAATAGCAAAAACTTAACTATTGGATCTAAATAAAGAGCAGATAGTTTGAGTAAGGCCTAGGAAAAGAGTTGGTTTTACATATGACACTGTAATTTCCAACAGGGCACTAGGACAGCTCAGGGTCATTTCCAAAGGGAGGATCACAACTAACTGATGGGTTATGAAATCATTTCAATGCAAGGGTCAGAAAACTTTTCTTAAGGGTCAGAGAATAAACAGTTCAGGCATTGCAGCCCAACTCATCAGTCACAAGTACTCACCTTGACCACTGCAGTGTGAAAACAGTTGGAGGCAATATAAGAACATGAGGGTGTGGATGTGTGCCAATAAAACTTTACTAACAAAATGGGCATTGGTCATTGTTGATCCCTGATCAACATTTTTTTAAATAAAATAAAATGGAGTAAGGGAGAGAGGAAGGGGGAGAAGGATGAAGGAGGGAGTGAATCTCATCAAGGCAAAATACATTTTATGCATATACAGACGTCAACATACAATTTCATTGTACAGCTAATTGATTTTAAGTCAGTATGTACCTCTTACTGTAAGCTCTAGTCAAAAACTACCCTACTAGAAGTAGTCTGAAAAGGGAAAATAAGTCTGGGTAAAATTGTTCATAAGTTTTTAAACTTTAATGGGCTTTATTTTTTTTTGTCTGTTTGTTTGTAATTGATAAAGAGCAGATCCAGTGGGAAGTTCTTGACCCTCAAGTATAATTTCCAAAGAATACAAATTAATTGCAAACAACTCAAACTGATCTTCCCAAGGACAGTAAAATTACTCTTAATGCTACTATGACCTGTGACTTCAGGCAGGCTAGGGTGACTGTAAGCAGTGCAGGGGTCAGTGGGCTGCCTGGTCTAGGGTAGAATAATGGGGTACAACCTGGCTTACGTCAGTAAGCCAGCCTGCACATGTTCTCATTCAGCAATCACAGCTCTAAGAGAACAAAGCAATGGTGATAAGTACAAGAGAAACACATAGGCACTTTTAAACATAGTTTATAGCCAGGCATCAGTGGTTCACACCAGAGGCTGAGATCTGAGAATCATGTCTGGAAGGCAAACCAGAGAGAAAAGTCCAAGAGACTCTTATCTCCAATTAACCACCATACAGCCAGAAATGAAGCTGTGGCTCAAGTAGCAGCTACTAGCACTGGGCAAAATTGCTATGGGACAGTACCCAGGCCGTGGTCAAGCCCCAGTACCAGCACAAAACAAAACAAAAAAAAACACACAATTGTTAGGTTTTTAAAAAGAGGTGGCCAAGTAAGAAATGCACCATGCACGTGGTATTCAGGTAAGGGGTAGGTTTATCCAGTAGAACTGCTGGGACCAGGCCAGGTTGGCATTCCACGTGGCTGGGAAAGGCCTGGGAATGAGAGAGAGCTGGGAAAGAGAGGAAAGAGCTTGAGAAGAGCTAGACAAGAGCAGAGAGAGAGGTAGCCGAGTAAGAACAGCAGCACGCACGTGGTATTCAGGTAAGGGGTAGGTTTATTCAGTAGACCTGCTGGGACCAGGCAAGGTTGGCACTCCACGTGACTGGGAAAGAGAGAGAAAAAGAGCTAGAAAAGAGCAGAGAGCAGAGAGAGCTAGAAAAGAGCAGCGAGAGAGCGTCTGGGCCTGTGCTAGGCCTTATCTAGGGTATGGGCGGAGAAAGGTGTGGCCACATCAAATTCAGATGTGACCTCAGCAGATGCAGATGTGACCTCTTCCAGGTGTCCCAGTTGCCTAGGTAACACAGGTATTGGGTGGAGACTTTGCTGCGAGGAGGGTGGAGTCTGCTAGCCATCCAGGAGCGGACCTTACAACAATAACAGTAACATCTGCTACAGCCTACTGGCCAAAGAAAGTCACAATGCCAATCCCATGGGGTAGGGTGGGGAGTTAGAACTACAAATCTGCAAGGCAAAGAATGTACATTCAAAAAGGCCATTATTCTGAGCCATTAGCATAATCAGTCTTCCACAGTAATATTTGCTGTTTATCATCACCTTGGCAGAAGCAGAGAGATTTTACATTATTTTCAGTTTTTTCATCACTCCTTCTTATTTTGTTTTAGAATTGCCAGTTGCAAGGCAGAGAAGCAGAAGCTTTTGTGCCCTGGCTTTCCTACTTCTAGCTAATGTGACCCTGAGTAGGTTTCCTACACACCTCAGTTTCCTCACAATAATAGGGCTGCTGACAATTACACAATGCATAAAACCTATACAATTACATAAAACCTGTACAAGTTTTTACCTGACTTCATGTCTGGCCTTAGTGGAACTCAAATCTTACTTAGATACCAATGTACTTGACAAAGAATTAGTGTGAATATGTTCAAAAGGACAGGAATAAGGAAACAAGTAAATTTCTTAGAAAACTTCCTTTATGAAAAATGAATAGTTCACTTTCATAAAGAGTAAAATAATATTTCCTTTCAGAGAATTTTGAGAATGGTGATAAGCAGAGGGGAAAAAAGGCCCCTAAAGATGTTCATATCCTAATCCCTGGAACCTATGATTATGCTACCTCACAGGGCAGATGTGATTATATTAAGGACTTTGAGATGGAGAGATGATCCTGGATTATCCCAGTTAATCTAATCTAATCACTTGGATCCCTAAAAGCAGAGAACTTTTCTGGCTCTATTCAGAGAAACAACTTGGAAACAGAGGAACAAGATCTCAGCTCACTGTTCCTGGAGACTGAGGGAGCACACATCTAGAATTCCTACCAACAGAATAAAGAAACGGAGCACTTGTTTAAGCCACTGGATAGTGAGTGTTAGGGTAGTGACATGCCAGGTAATGGTGACTGAATAACATTTCTTCTACAGGTTGACAATTAGGACAAAGACAAGGTCCTCTTGTAATCACTATATATGGCTTCTGGAATTGCTGGAACTTAGCGAATACAAGGCATGGCATCAAAAACAGAAAGCTGAATCTAATTCTGGCTTATAAAGACCGCTGAAACAAAGGCAGTGTCATGGAAAAACTTGACCACAATTTATAGGAATCCATAAGATCATTATCCTCAGTATCTCCAAATATCCCTTTATCATGAGTCCCAAAATGCAAGTACTAGGGGAACTTCCCTATTAGCAGAATCCCTCCATAGAACACTCTGGAAGCTTCACTTAACCAATAGCTACTCCAGTCCTGACCTCCAACTCTAATCAGTCCCAACTTTTTTCAAATAATGTGAAAATAAGGTAGTAACACATGAGGCATATAGACACATGCAGATGTGCATGTGTGCATGTACACAATCCTAATGATCATTGTAAGCCCAGGAATTATACTCATTGTAATGTCTACAAAATCCACTGACTGATTTGATATGCAAAATTCTAAAAAGATACAAAGACCAAACAGGCCTTCAAATAAAGGAGCACACCTATACATATTCATAAGGATAGATTAAAGAAGCTCCAGTCAGGTGTGCTGAGCCCCATCAACTATGAACAGCAGAACCCCCAAGTACAGGAGAAGTTGAGTGATGGGTTACTTCATAAATAAGAAAGAAAGAGAAATCCCAGAGCCCAGATCCAGCCCATGTGTAGACAGTCACCCAGCTGCACAGTCTCTCCTGTGGGTATGGAAACTCCACTCTTGAACCGGGCTAGCTGATCTCATGTCTCCAGTGTGCCACCCGTACCAGGCAACAGGGTTTCCAGTCTGAACCTATTAGAGTTCCACACTCCTTGCTGAGTGTTTTTTTTTTTTTTTTTTTGGAGCCAGACTTTTTTTTTTAAATAAGCCTAGGAAAAATAACTTTCTCCTGAAGAAGTTCTTAAAAATTAGAATTGCAAATAAAAAAATGGTAATCCTATAAAAGAAAGATAATAGTGTTTACACTAGAGAATTACATTTGCATATACAGAAGAATATATGGGGAAGACTGCCCACCTAACAAAGTCACCTCTAAGTCTGGCAGGCATAACCTTTATCAATCAAATAAATGGGGGAGGGGGCGTCATTTCCTTCTCCATGGAGATGGGAACTTCCTTAAAGAGAAAGGCAATTCAGACAGAGGGGCTTTCCCCTCTGTCTGACAAAGGTGTTATAGGGGCGTGTATATACCTCATAATTAATATACATTATCAGGAGATAGAACAGAAGAAAGCTCCCTTCCCCTCTATACCCCACCTGGGGCTGTTTCTGTTCTCTCTTGCTGAAGTTGAAAAGATTACAAAAGAGGGGATGAAAAAAAAAAAATATCAAGTGGAAGTACTAAGGAAAGATGCCAAAGGAAAACAGAAAGAACCTATTAGCAGCAGGCACTAGACAATCTTCTCCAAACAAGGAGAAAAGAAGAATTGGTCATTTAGAAAACTCCTCATTGGTATGAACAGTAGTAAATTTTTAAAAAATCAGAGCTGAAAATAACAGATGGTTTAAAAAATAAATAAATAAAAGCAGCTGCAGTGAGGTTGATATGGAGCTCCCTTAGCCATCAGTTAGTGTGTGCGGAAGCTCAGAGGAAGGCATGGGATAAGATGTGGCCCAGCTGGGGGCAGTGTCAATTCTGAGCCCCTTTCCCCATGCTGCTGGACCATGAAGTTCTGTTCATCATCTGTTCTTAGGCTCTCAATCTCCCAAGGAGGGGGAAATTAGTTCCGTTACAGGAAAGTAGATTATTTCTTGGTTGAGAATCAGGACTGAGGGTTTTCATTTTTAAATAAACTAAGATAAACATCCCAAAAGATAGTGATGATAAAGGATCAGTTCTCAGGTAAGTATCTCACTGCCTACAAAAGGTAGTCTACTGACTGGGGCAAAACCAACTTGAATGTTTTCTCCACCTTTTTTTGAAATGCAATAAGTTAATGTCACTCAATTTCCTTATTCCACAATTCCTTCACCACATGGCTAGACAGAGTCAGACAACATTAGGACTGAGCATATCTCCAAAGCTCATTCAGTCCCCTTACTTTTACTTTTCAACGTAACAACGGAGGCCCAATAGTGTGTATGATGGTGGACAACTGAAGTCCCAATTACTTAGGAGTCTGTAATAACAGCAGCATCACTTAAGCCCAGAGGTTCAAGATCAGCAACATAATGAGACTCTCACCCAGCCTATTAAAAAAAAAAATCCACCTGAGGCCCAAAGTGACCATATGGGCTACTGTAATGTTTCATGTGTTCTTCACTTGCAATTGTTCTTATTGCTGAATTGAATTTTTCTGTCTTCAAGTCTATACTTTACACCCGTTGAACAGTTTGCTATTACTAAGCAAAAACCTTTGGAATCAGAAGCAGATAAGGCACTGATGTGTCTGGTGTGGTCCTTGGGCAGGTGAAGGAACAGAAGGAAAGGAAATGGTGTTTATAGATGTACCCAATGGGAGAATGCCACCAAGTCTCTCTCAGTAGTCATGAGGATATCTTGCTGGATCTCTGCTCTTTTCAGCCTTCCCTACACTCTGGAATGTCTTCACAGGCAACCTTGACTGAACTATTAACCAATTATCCGTGTTCCTCTGACTCATTACTTCAGTAGAACTCAAGTCTGAGAGAGGTCAGGAGCCCAAAGAAGGACTCATAAAAGTGAAACATATAAACCCAAAGTTTATAAACTCAAAGCCCTATACTTGCTCAACTTGCTCACTGAAGGGCAACATTCTACCACTTGAGCCATGTCCACAGCCTGGCTTTTTGAACCATGGCTTGGCTTTAAACCATGATCATCTTGATGTCAGCCCCCATGTAGCAAGGATTACACGCTATTAGTAGCACCCAATCTACACTATTTTCTTAAGATGCCAAACTTCATAGGTCACATGAGGAAGGGAACACATGTCACTGAAAGGGACAAAGGTTGCTTAGATATTCCCAGCTGGAGATAGTGAAGAAACTTAGCTACTACCCCCACCCACTCCCTGCACACTCTAAGATGAAGGAGAGATGTACCTGAGGCTACAGGAAGAACTCAAATGATCTGCACATTCACTTCCTGAAGCATCTCTCTGGCACAGATCTGTTATCAGCTGTTACCAACCATTCCCCTGGGACCAAGATTCAGAATGGAGGCTCTGTTTTGCCATTGCCGCCTGCTGGTGAGACTGTGAAAAGTCCTTCTTAAACCTCTCAGTATCTGTGACCTCAGCTAAAAAGAAAAAAGGATTCTTGCAGTCCCTTCCAAATCACTGCGTGTGTAAGACTTCCTTTGGTATGGGTTGGAAAGAAAGCTCTGCCTACCATAAGACATCACTGTCATTGGACAACAACTAGACGTGATTCATAAACTCTTGAGTTCAAATCCTCACTCTGCCACTTCAAGCTGTCAGTGACACTGACCAGATCTTATAAACTCTCAATGCTACTCTATTGGTCTCAGGGTTATACTGAGGATCACATAGTATGAAAGAAGTATGTGGAATAATATAAATTATGGAAGACAAATTCTTTCATCACCATCATCCCTTTTTGCTTGGTCACCCGGTCTTGATATCTTTCCACCAAAACAAAGAATCTCCATGACAATAAGCAATACAACAAAACCCTAAGAGGAAGAGACATGGAAGAGATCAAAAATTATTATGAGTGGAAGATTCTCTGTGTGGACAACTTACAAAAAAGCATTTTATGAAAGCACAGATTGGCAAGGCCTATAAGATATGTGCAAAACTAAAGGGCTCAGGACTGGGCAGTGGGAAAACATGCTTCCTCTCAAGCACCAGCCACAAAAATCACAAAAGGAAGGAAGCAAGGAAGGCTCTTATTATTTTAATATACCTTGTGGGATTGATTCTTTTTATTCTATATTTTGCTTTGGTAGTGTTGGGAATGGAATACATAGCCTCAGGCTTGTTACACAAGCACAGGACTACTGACAACTAATTTATTTTTAAAGTAAATCATTGCAAACAGTGGTACTTAACTCTTATTAGCAACAAAATACTTAAGACATACCTCCTTCCTGAGTTCAGCAGCAGCAGGGTGAAAGAATACTTCTTAACCCTTCTAAGTAGCCACCTCAGTAGCAGCCAAGGTTCAAGTGGCAAAACACTCTGGCAGTGAGGGTAACAAAGAGACAGTGCCAGTTTACAAGGAAACTGCCCCCATCGTTCGTACCCAGGCACAATAGCTTATACTCCTTCTCTGTTCTCATTTCAGAAGGTGGAACATTTACCTAAAAGAGCTGCAGGATTTTGAAGAAATACAGTGATTTCTCTGGACACACACACACACACACACACACACACACACACACACACACACACACACACACACACACACACACACACACACACACACACACACACACACACACACACACACACACACCGCCTTCAGGGATTAAGTCAGGAAAGGATGCATTGGTGGAACATTTACCTAAAAGAGCTGCAGGATTTTGAAGAAATACAGTGATTTCTCTGGACACACACACACACACACACACACACACACACACACACACACACACACACACACACACACACACACACACACACACACACACACACACACACACACACACACACACACACCGCCTTCAGGGATTAAGTCAGGAAAGGATGCATTTAACCCAGACAATTAAAAAAAAAAAAAGAATAAAACAACCCAAATAGTCAAACATACAGCTTAAGGCCTCACTCTCCCAGCTGGTCACAGTAGTAAAGCTCCAGGGACTCACCTTGGCAACTTCCCAAGAGCTATTAGTTTGCATTAGCACATTGAAAGAGAAGGTCAGATGGATTAAAAGTGAGAAGGTAATTTGGAGGAAGGACATCTTCATACCCAGCACCAGCACCAGTTATGGTGCACAGCAGATGATGGACAGATGCTCTGTAAGTATATCTGTAGTCAGCTCAGTTGCAACTGTACTCAGGTTAGCAATGTAGCCATAGGATGCAAAATAAGTACTGGGGTGTGGCTTAGATTAGAAACTTACAAAACTTCAAAGGTTGGGAAGATCTTTACTCATTTTCAAACAGAAATGAAAAAGTGTAGCCATCTTCTGGCTATTAAGAGTGGCTCTACTTCAAAGCAATTATTAACTTTAAAAGCAGCATGGTAAAACCTGCACTGACAAGTCCCAAATGCTTATTTATTTTCTACATAAACTTCTCAACTGTCGCCCACATGGTAACTCCACCCCCTTACCCCTTGTATAAAAGTACTTCCTTCCCTTTTAAATCCCTGGGATTCTGTCAAAATTTACTCATTACTTTTTTTTCACCTGGTACCAGGACCCTACCTCAAACTTTGGTCATCACCATAGCAACCCCAAAAACAAAGTTGACAGCACTGACTTTCAGGAAGCCCACTACAATAGCACCCACACACTATGCCACTCCAACCACCATCCATCTACTTCCTAGGGCTGGGAGGCCAGGATGAACAGGAAGCAGGAAGAAGAGGACCCTGGCAGCCTCTTGGGAAGGAGAACTATCTCTCAGAATGGTCAGAGTGACAAAGGACAGGTACTTCCCAACCCAGATCTTTTTTTTTTTAATATTATTTTATTTTATTTGAGAACATACTGTACAGAGGGGCTACAATTACATGGGCAGGATAATGCATACATTTCTTACCAAGCATTGCAGCCTCCTCCTTTGTTTACCCTTCACCTCCCTTCCCAGCCTCCCCCCTCCCCCCACCCAATTATACCCCCCCCCACACCGACATTGTAAAGCTGGTTTTGACATGACATTTTGTACTTCTCATTGTTGCAACAGGTCCACCTGAATCCTTAAACGACTTGTTTGTCCCCATCTCCTCCACATGTTATACTGACATCAAATATAGTGAAAGCGGGGGCCAACCCAGATCTTAATGATGACTTGTCTTTGCCATTTTCCAGGCACCAATTCAGGGCACACTAGTCACGGCCTATTCCCTGGTAAAATTTATTCAGGAGTGACTCTGTAGAGACATGGACTCCAAAACAAATGGAACATTAGGAAAAGCAATGATGAATGTCACATTGACATCTACAAAGAATCCTGAGCAGCCACACTGCTCAGAGGAGGATCCAGAGGCCTCCCCGGTCCCTCCAGCTAGGATCATAGGGGAGACTCCAACATTTCAATGCTTTGAGAGACCAGCTGGGCAGAAGGCTGGCTGGTTATTTTTAAACTGAGAAAGCTGAATGGGAAGGGGGAAAATTAGAATTACTATGATCTCTGGAAGTCCCTTCCAGCTTCCAGATTCTCCCGAAGAACTCTGCATATGCACATGCATATGCACATGTTTCTTTATAAAAATGTACACGGATGTGTGAATATATATAAAATATAATATATATAAATGAGCACAGTATTCACACTTCCAAACACAAATCACCTCAAATGCACACTGCTGAGATCAAAAGGCCCTGCATCTGGCACCACACAGCTATCACAAAAAGGTCTAGACAGAGTCTCCCAGCCATTCTGCCATCACACTTTACCTTACAACCAACCAGTAGCCATTTAGAAGTAGGGGCAACCCCTTCAAAACTGCAGACTACGTTTAACACACTTCTCCAGTTATAAGTATGCCAGATCCCGGAAGGAAAGAAAGTAAAGGAAGTGTCTGAGATCTCTGCCCAGACACCAAGCTCTGTCCCAGACCTGGCAGAAGTCATTCTCTCCCCTCATCTCAGTTTTCAGAGCTCTTCTATTTGCAGTTGACCATATGAACATTAAGTTGATTACAGGAGAGAATTGAACAGTCCTCTAGAAAGGAGAGCTTTGCTTGTTCTGATCCTGAATAGCAACAACATAATTTATAGAATAGAAGGGAAGGAGGAGGAATTCATTTAAGATAGATTTGAGACTTTCCTCTTCAGGGAGGGGTGGATCGGACAAGGAAGTTCTAATCCAGTCTCAAGACTCAAAATGTGAATGACCCAGGGGCCAATGTAAACAAGACCAAAAACCAAAGGTGTCTTTCAGTTGCTGACCAAGATCTGGGGCGAGTTCAATATAATGCACTTGCTTCCCACCTGCACAATGGAGCATGCTCTGGGTTTGTCTCAGACACAACGTTGCCTTCTCATTGAACGCCATAAAAACCTCGGTGTACCCCATCCCTAACTTCACAGCCCCAAAAGTGTCCAGCCCTCCCTAACTGAGGCGCCAGGGCTGGGTGCAAACAACAGCATTCACTGAGCACGGGCCTGGAACTCAGTGCCAGCAGTCCTTGGCCCTGGACCCCGCTACTCCAACATCTCAGACACCCCCATGTACCATCGCCTGGTCACTGGCAGCCAGTAGGCGCTAAGACGGGTGCCCCCAAACGCTGCTGTGCGATGCAATAAAAAAAAAAACCAAAACGCCACCCCTTCCCTCTTCGGCACCTTGGCTGGGAAACCGAAGGCTTTGTGTGCCGCCTGACAGCTACAGTGAGCGCGCGAACCTCCCCGAGCTCACACACCCCCTTCCACCAGCCTGCCTGGCCGCGCCGGGTCCGCCAGCGCGCCGGGCGCACGGTCCACCTGGCCAGTGGCCGAGCCACCAGGCCTCTGCCCACCCGGCCTCGGGAAGCGGGGGGGGGGGGCGGGGGGGGATTGGGAGGGGGATGACATCCACGCCCCCCCTCCCACGTTTCCCAGCCGCAGAAGTGAGTGCTGGGGGGGGGGGGGAGCAGCGACCAGTGCCAGGCAGGCGGGGAGAGGGGGTGGGCGAGGAGGGGGGCGGTGCGGAGAAGCAAGGGCCGGAGGGGGCGAAGAATCGCGACGGTCGGGCGCAGCGCTGCCCACTCGCGAAGCCCCTGCCCCCGCCCCCAACTTTACGAGCCGCGGACCGGGAAGGGGCGGGGGGGGGGGGGGGGAGGCAGGCAGGCCAGGCGACTCGGCAGGAAGTTCCCAGGACCGCACTGAGCATGCTCTCGGGGAGTGTGCGCGCGGGTGTGGGCTCTCCGATCCCGCAGCCCAGGCGACCCCGCAGCCGTGCGGAGCGCGCGCGGGCCCCACCGCGGTCCAGCCCGGGGTGGAGGGGGGTGGGTAGGGGACCCGGGGGTTGGAGGGGCCTCTCAGATCACCCCCCCAGCCCGGAGCGCCTGCCCCTTAAATCCCTCTCGCCTCCGGATCCCGAGCCAGGGTCGCTCTCATTCTCCCCCCCGCCCACCCCCGCGCTGGTCCGCGGTGGCACCCGCCCTTCGCACCCCCCCTCCTACCTCCCTGGGTCGCCCGGAGCCCAGCCTGGCGCACGCCCGCGGCGGCGTGACCCCCCGCCGGGACTCCGCGGCGATCGGGGCGCCCATCTTCTCCTCGCGCCCGCCGTCCGCGTCTCGGGAGCCACCTCCGGACAGTGCTCGGGCGGGCTCGGCCAGCCCCTCGCCGCGGCGGGCTGGGCCGATCGCGGCTGCCCCGGGGCAGGTGGGCGGCTCCGGCGCGCGCCCCGCCGCACCCCCGGGTCCCGCAGCCGCGCGCCGGCGGCCGGGGCACCCACGCAGCCCCGGCGGCGCGCCGGACTCCAGCCCCGGGTTGCACCACCGCGTAGAGTGCGGGTTTCCCAGCCACCCCGCGCGCCTCTCCCGGGGTGGGGGGGAAGCGGGACCCGGCCGACGCCGACGCGATCGCCCCGACCCCCAGGTCTTACCTCCCCTCCGGCTCGCTCGCTCGCTCGTTCGGGCGGCGGCGGCGGCAGCAGCAGCAGCAGCAGCCAGGACCGCCCGCCCGCCGCCGCCGTGCGCGCGGGGCCCGAGGCGCGGCCGGGCGCGAGGTGGCGGCGCCCCGAGCCAGCGGCGCGGCTACCTGGGCAGGATCGCGCCCGGGGCCGCCGCCGCCGCCGCCGCCGCCGCCGCCGCCGCGGGAGCCGCGGGAGCCGCAGGGCCGCCGCCGAGCGGGCCGCGGCAGGGACGGTCTGCAAACTCCCAGCCCTGGCGGGGCCGCGCACAGCGCGCGTCCACACTCAACCCAGACGCAGTGGAGCCGCTCCTCCCGGGTCCAGTAGATCGGAGCGGCAGGGACGGGGGAGGGTGGAGGAGGAGGGGGACGGGCGGGGTTGGGGATGGGGGGGGGGGAACGATCTGTGGGCAATTTCTCCCAACAGCTCTCCTACCCGACCTCTCCAACTTCTCTTCGCATCTGAGCTCGCGGCTCTCTAGAGGCTGGGATTCCGGCCGGGGACGTTCGGCAAACTCCCCGCCCTCCCCCGCGGAGCGCTCAGCCAATTCGGAACGCCCCAGCTTCTCAGGGGCTGTCTGTAAATTCTCAACTCCGCCGAACAGGACTTCTAGCCTCTCCATTCCGCAGCCCGAAGGGAGACACCAGCGAGCCTACGCGTGGTTTGCTCGCGGCCTTAAATAAAATTGTACAAGGTCAGGGGCAGGCAGTGTTCGATTGCTGATTACCACGATGCAATCTCCAGTGTTGCAGTCGAGTCTCGAGTGACCCGGGGCCTCCCCAGCAGTGAAGTCGGTGGGGCTGGACTATTAAAAGATGCTACTTTAGCAAGTGCCCGGCGACTCAGTTTCCTCCTGCTGTGTGAGTTTCTGTCACTTGGTTCTTGTGACCTTGGGCAAGCCGTTGAACTATCTAAATACAGCTGCTTTATCTATAAACATAATCAACACTGCCTCTTAGGGTTACTGTTAAGATGAAATATTTGTAGTCAGCAATAATCGACATACACTATATGAAGTAGGCTTCTTTTTCAGCCTTGCTCTCCGCCTCTAGATTTTAGGAACACTGCACATGCTAGCTGAATATTGTACTTTAGTAACTTCAAATGAAGAGGAGGAGGAGGAGGAGGAGGAGGAGGAGGAGGAGGAGGAGGAGGAGGAGGTGGAGGAGGAGGAAGAGGAAGAGGGAGGAGGAGGAGGAGAAGAAGGAAGAAGAAGAAGAAGAAGAAGAAGAAGAAGAAGAAGAAGGAGGAGGAGGAGGAGGAGGAGGAGGAGGAGGAGGAGGAGGAGGAGGAGGAGGAGGAGGAGGAGGAGGAGGAGGAGGAGGAGGAGGAGGAGGAGGAGGAGGAGGAGGAGGAGGAGGAAGGAGGACACATCTCATGTCCTAGAAGCACCACAAAGCACACTGACTGGCATGAAATATTAAATCCAATCAATTCTCAGGAGAGAATGCCATACATTTGCTTTGCTAAGTATTATGGATCCGTTGTTAAGTAGTGTCTGCCGTGGAGGGAGAGTGGGCTGGTGTAAAGGACATAGTGTGTAACTCCAACAAATTCCAAGTCCTGTAACCAGCCATGGGGCTGATGTTCAAATATCTCTGATCTTACTACATGCAGTATTGTACTACCTTCATTTCACTGTCATCCCTGAAGTCTTCATTCTTGGACTAAAATTACCCCCACCCTGCTGCCCACCCTCTCTAGCAGAGCAATTTAAAAACTGAAGGTAATAGAACCTGTAAATTTCATAAATAATGTAGTTTTTCTTCCTCATTTTGTGAGTTGTCAGGACCATGACTCCAGGCAGTCTCCTAATTCCAGGACCTTAGTAGGACAGTAGGGTTTCTCTGGCGTAGAATCAGCCTGGGACCTAAGCACCTGGAATCAGTCCTATCTTTAACCTCAACCTGAAGGTAATAGCTGGAACATCTCCTGACCAAATGAGTTCCCAAATATCAGCCAATTGGGTCTTCTGCTGTCAGAACCCATCTAGGTGATGCTCAGGAGCCACAAGGAAATCTGCAAGGGTGTAACATTACTCTTCATAAGAAAAGACTTCTTGTGGAACACCCCCATCCAGAATGTTTAGAAGCTCATTTTTCCCTCAGTCCCTTAGAAGAAAATCTCATTCTCTCCTCCAGCACCAGGAGGGAAATAGAAGAATGGTGACATCTGGTGGCCAGGACTTTCTGTGCCGGATATGGATCATAACAGATTTTAATCATAATAAATTCACTTTGAAGCCAAGTTCCCACGGATGGTTACTAACTTTACAGCCTGGTGGCCTAAAGATTACTGAAAAGCACCCATCATTTAAACTGTATGGATCCACCGCTATAGAGGAGGTTACAGATAGTTATTTCAGGATTGCTGTTGTTGTTGTTCAGGTACTAGGGTTTAAACTCAGGGCCTGGGCTCTATCACTTAACTTTTTTTTTGCTCAAAGTTGGCACTCTACCACTTGAGCCACAGCTCCACTTCTGGCTTTCTGGTGGTTAATTGGAGATAACAGTGTCACAGACTTTCCTGCCCAGGCTGGCTTCAAACTGTGGTCTCAGTCTCCTGAGTAGCTAGGATTAAGATGTAAGCCACCAGTGCCCAGCTATTCAGGGATTTTTTAAACAAAGAAAAGGTATGTGTGTATATATAGAAACAAAGTATATGAGTATAAATTCACATGTATCCACAGATATACATTTTATATATTGTATATTCTGCTCATTTGTATAAATAATATATACTTTCATGCCTTTGAGGAAATTAATACTATGACAAATGTTTTCTCAGAGTAAAGATTTTAGTGTATTTACTATGACAAATGTTTTCTCAGAGTAAAGATTTTAGTGTATTATACTATTTTTGAGAAGACACTGCCTTGTAGATAGAAAGATGTTCACTAGGATGAAGTCAACCATCTTACCATGTCTTCTCAAATGAGAATTCACTACAAACATAGGAAGAAAATAATACAGTGTCATCTTAATACTAACAGTGTCACATGTTTATGCACGAGCAGCTGATGGCCAAGCTCATGTGCACGGGTGAAGTGAGATTCCTTTGTTGTGTTTCCATCACTTGTGAACAATAAGTGCTAGATGAAAAGAAGAATGTTTGGATTATGTCAGTGTCTTCTAGTATTACTAAGCCTGTTTGCTCCATGTCTGTCTGTGTAATTGTCCCAGGTACCACATGTTAGAAAATTGCCCAATTTTAAGTACAGAAAAAACACATGTCTGTCAACACAATCAAATCTATTGTATCCCTGCTTATCTCTGGGAATTCTATTGATTTTTGTACCAATCCATGAGGCAGATCTTACTATATATACCTCTTTTAGAAATACAGAAGCTAAGTCTTGGAAAAGTTAAATATCGTACATCCTTCAACAAGCACTATTGATTGATAAAGTTCAGAACCAGAATTGAATCCAAAATCTGCCTGACAACAAAGCCCAGAATCTTCTACACTGTGCTGCCCACTCCAGCCAGCCAAGAAGAAATGAAGATCAAGACAGAAACTACTCTATCAAATATCTGAAATATTAAAGAAGATATTTAAGGTATTATCCATACCACATTTACTCACCTGTTTGAACTGTATGAAAATTGTGACAGTTGTACAGTTATGTGTGTAAACTTGATAAAACTAGGCCCCCTGTGGATCAGTCTTGGTTTAGGTTTCTGTGAAATAAACAAGTGACTTTTTTTTCTGCCAAGACCTGACCAATCTTTAAAGGTTGGAGGACTTATGCACTATGTAATGTTGGTGGAGGCCAAAGCCTCTAAGGTGGCTGCCCACGTTTTAGAGCAGCACTAGGACCTGGAGATTGACCCAGGATGTACTGATGTGAACAGTGATGTCCAGCAAGTAGTGGGAAATATGGGAAGTATCTTTACCCTATCTGTTCAATGGCATGCTTTTAGCAGTTATTTCCAGATCCTTGCTTCTGAGCCTGACTCCCCACCTTTTCTTTAAAGAAACATTTCGTGACCAGGTGCCGGTGGCTCACCCCTATAATCTTAGCTACTCCAGAGGCTGAGATCTGAGGATCGCGGTTCAAAGCCAGCCCGGGCAGGAAAGATCGTGAGACTCCTATCTCTAATAAACCACCAGAAAACCTTGAGCTGAAGAGCTGAGGGACAGCACCCAGGCCCAGAGTTCAAGTCCCACGACTGACCAAAAAAAGAAAAAAGAAAAAAGAAACCTTTCTTCTTAAATTAGTCAGAGCAAGTTTCTGTTTGTAGTTAGATAGCTAGAGCAATACAAAATCCAAATTAGAATCAAGAGATATAATGTCTCAAGGAAACAAAAGGTTATCAAGTTTGGACTATCTAGTTTGATTAAGGCTGTGAGTTGAAAACAATGAGTTTATAGGTGTGATTAAATTCTGGACTGGGAATATAGATTAGTGATAATGTTCATGCAAGTCCCTAGGTTTATTAAAGTATAAACTGTATGCATTGAGAATGTAAGTATCCATCAAGTATTAGGAAAGCCAAGATATAGCTAAGGAATAAAAGAACTATGAGAATAAGATGGGTGTTTTTTATGAGGTTGATTAAAGAAAGAGAACAATGAACTTAATCTAAAGTTCTCAGGCCAAAGTACATATAAAACAGGAATTTTCTGACTTCTGAAATTAACACAACACACACACACACACACACACACACACACAACTAATAACAACAACCACCTGACTTCAGCAGCTGGCATCCAAGATTTGTGAAACCAAAAAGGAAACTTTGCTCTAGTGACTTACTGACTGACAAAGTCACCTATGTTCACAGCTTTAAAACTCTTACTTGAAATCCTTGATTAGAATAGAATAGAATCTTGAGGACTGAATGGAGGTTCATGAGAGAATTCAAATGAGTTAATGTACTCCATATGCCCTAAACGTTACAATGGCTTCGCTTAATAAAGGAAGGCAACAAAGAGGCTCTTGCTATCTTCACTGAGATCCTGCAATGATCTGGATTGACATGTTGCCCTGAAACCTCACACTTCATATCAAACCTTCACTTTCTTTCGCTCTCTACAGAGTCAGACCCCAGCATGCCTAAAGTGGATTGAGGAGAGAAATTTCAAAGGAAAAAGACTTACCCATTGCAGGTGTTGGGAGATCGTGCTAATTTGCAAAAGCAAAACTCAAAAATACATATGGAGACTGATGCTGAGAATGCCAGATCAAGGAAAGAAAACCAGCTTTAGATCAGGCTAAAATTATTGATATGGAGGAGTTTCCAAAGCTTTTAGACTCAATGTGCTCACTTGAGCAGTTGGGTGTAGTGTTAATCATCTGCTCAGTTGGCTGCTAAAATCTAGACTCATGGGGGCTGGTGTAAATAATAGTGTTAGCTGGCACACATGCAGATCTCACAGCCAAGCACTATTTAAAGTACTTTCCTACATTAAGTTATTGAAGCCTAATAATAAACTTAGGAGATATGTACTGTCATCCCTTTTACAAAAGATGAAATCAAAGCACAGAGAAGTTCAACCATTCTGGCATGTAGCCTATAAATAGTCCAAGTGGGATTCAAATTGGATGGCTTGGTTCTAGTGATTGAGCTTTGAAGATCTATGTGAAAAAAAATTTAAATGAAAGTGAGATGCCACAAGTACATTGGTATTATGTAGATAAAGGAATCCAGGAATTTAGGGCAATGATTTAATAGACTTTTTTTCAAGTGTGACCTAGTTATGTGTTCCAATATCATTTCCTTAAGATGGGGGGAATGGCAGTGTGTTTCAGGAACACTGTATTAGCTTCTCTCTGGAGGCCAAACCTTGGTTCCTACACACTCTGACAAAGCTCCAGCCCTTTGAGTGAAGGAGTGAATGGATACTTGCAGCAGGCACCATTATATGACCTTCCAAAAGCCATTCCCAGTCTATTTTCTTTTGCAGCTACATTAGTCTATAGACTCAACAGTCTGATGCTTGCTTGCTCAGCTCCTAAGTCCACTAGTGCTGGGAGGTAGGGGATGAGCATGAGACTCAGTTTTGGCCAATGAGATTGAAGGGAAAATAGGAGGAGGAATTCTGAGAAAGAGACTGTGTATTGATGTGTTTTTATGCTTACTGTGAATGTTTGCTTGCTGTTTATTTACTGGGAGTGCTAGGGATCAAACTTAGAGTCTAGGGGGTTAAGTTCTCTATCACTGAGTGATGTCTCTCACTCTTGGTTTCTTTTTAAGAGGGATTTAAGGAGCTAGATTCTTAACCATGGATACCCTGGACATCATGCCTTTGAATAAAGTCATGAGGCCTGGAGCCACAGTCACCCTTATTCAAATCTACAATTTAAACCTAAACTAAAAAGCCACTTGGATGATGCAGTTCAGAAAGATGAAAAGAGCTGGGATCTTTAAAGAGCCATACTCAGCAACTGTGTACCTTCAGGCTGCTTATTAGCGGAGGGAAACAAATTCAACTGTGTTACAGTATTGCTGATTCACTTTTTATCATCTATGGTCTAAAACATTTCTGAATGATAACATAATTCTGGAGGAAGAACCCAAAATGACATCCCTGATATAAACTATGTGTCTTTCTTCCAGCCATCAGAAGAAATCTCAAAATGGCCTATGTTCTTATGCTGTGTTTTGTGAGAACTTTGAACAGGATCCAAATGCATTTATATAATTTATAATGATACATTTTTTAAATCCTTTTTTCCTTTTGATTGAATAGTCCAGCTGCTGCTGAGCACCTTACACCATAGGCAGGCAGACCTCTTTTCATGATGTTTAAATCTCAATAATGTAGTCTCCCTGGATTCTCACTAGCAAAGAAGAATAAGTGCTTGTCTTTAATATATATTTCATTTTTGATGATTGTTTTAATTGTACAATTTTATAGAGTGACAAGAAAAGTTGGTATGCATATATATAACCATCAAATCAAACTAATTAGTATTTCACTGCTTACATATTAAAACAAATGGCTTTTATGAGCATAAAATAGATATACATACTTATGGGATAGATTGTGACCTTTCAATACATGTATACAATATGTACCAATCAAATCAGGGTAATAAACATTCCTCTTTCCTTATCAATTCTTTGTGTTTGGAACTTTGAAGTTCCTCTCTTCTAGTTCTTCATAAAATATATAAATGTTACTATGGGCTCTCTCTCCCCCTCAATGCTGTAAAACATCAGAACTTATTATTTCTATAGATCTTTGTTTAGAAACACACAACTCCCCATTTCCTTTCACCTTTTCTAAACTTCTAAAAATAACTTCTATACTTTCAAATATTTGAACCTAACTCATTCACTTAATAGAGTACTTATAAATGCAAAAGTCTCTTTGGTGACTCCTAAAGCTCACATTAAAATTATGTTCTATCCTATATCGTTTTTAATTTTTAAAATGTTTATAAATTATTTATAAGGGACAATTCTGTGTTTAAATTCTATTATTCACTATAAGTTTTAAAGTCAAGCTACTTCCTTAAGCTATGTGCTGGTGGATGATGCCTATAATTCTAACTAATCAGGAGGCTGAGATCTGGAGGTTCAAACCCAGCATAGAAAGAAAAGTGCCTGAGACTGTTTCAAAATAATAAGTAAAAGATAAGCCTTTAGGAGTGGTTCAAGTGGAAGAGCACCAGCTGAGTAAAGTAATCCAAGTTTGAGGTTCTGGGTTTAAAACCTAGTACCACATGTGCATGCAAGCATGTACGCACATGCACGCGCGCGCACACACACACACATACACATAATTCTTTTAGAAGACAACTTGGTCCAAAGGAGGCTCAATCACAACTGAGAATGTCAAATATTCACAAATTATATGTGATAATAGTAGCATATGTTTTATAATAATCATAATACTTAAAACAGGAGAGCAGTTTTGTTTCTACAGAAGATTTTGTTAATTTTATTTACTGTTTACTTGCTGTTATAAAAAATTACCTCAGATGTAATTTAAGATGATGCAGATGCATTAATTCACAGTTCTGGAAGTCAGACATCTAAAATGAATTCAAGCTTAGAAATCAATGTATCAGTCAAGATAATTCCTTCTGGAGACCATAGGGAAAATTTATCCTTTGCCTCTTCTAGCTTCTAGAGACTGTGGTCCTTCTTGGCTCCTGAATATATCATTCCAGTATCTGCTTTTTTATTTTAAATCATTATTCAGCTCAGTATTGTCTTCCCTCTGAACTCCAGAGAGTTGCATCCGTTTCAGAACAACATACATCTACCTTTGCCCCAAGCCCCCCAAAGTCTCTTATCACAGCACCAACTCCAAGTCCAAATCCTCTCTAGATATTATCAGTTCAAAAGTCCCAAATTGCTACATCTACATCCAGAAGCTGTAAGACTCCAAGTATGAGCCATTCTGTGAACCTCTGAAACAAGAAAGCAAAGCATCTGATTCTAAAATACAGTGGTGAGACAGGCAAGGGCTAATGGTTATAGACATCCCTATTCTGCAAAATGGAGATGGTAGAAAGAAAAAATCATCCCAGTCTCAACTTCATTCACAGCCCAGGATTAATCCTCTGTGGCTCTCAGCTCTACTCTTAAACTGATGCTCCATCCTCTAAATCATAGCTCATTTTTAATGAGGACCATTATATATTTTCATCTAAGTAGCTTGTTCTCTGACTGCACAATTTTGGAAGCCCACAACATCTTTTAATTTTTGTATCCTCAAAGGCCTCATATCTAAAATAACTTAAAGCTCAAAGAGTTATCCCCCCAAATAAATCCTCAAAGAAACAACCACCACATTAATAAGTGGGCTAAAGACTTAAAGAGAGACTTCTCTGAAGAGGAAATAAGAATGGCCAATAGATACACGAAGAAATGTTCTACACCTCTGGCCATAAAACAAATGCAAATCAAAATGACAGTGAGATTACACCTTACCCTGGTGAGAATGGCCACTGTTGGAAAAATAATAATAACAGATGCTGGTGGGAATGTGGTCAAAAGGAAATGCTACTACCGAGTGGGAATGTAAACTAGCTCAACCACTCTGGAAAGCAGTATGGAGGTTCCTTAAAAGACCAAACATAGAGCTCCCCTATGACCCAGCAATCTCACTTCTGAGCATTTACCCAAATGACCACAAATAAGGCCACACCAAAGCTACCAGCGCAACTATGTTCATTGCAGCATTATTTACCACAGCTAAGATATGGAATCAGCCCAGATGCCCCTCAGTAGATGAATAGATCAAGAATATTCCATTGTATCTATGTACACAATGGAATTCTGTGCTTCCATCAGAAAGAATGACATTGCCCCATTCATAAGGAAATGGAAAGACTTGGAAAAAATCATAGTAAGTGAAGTAAGCCAGACCCAAAGAAATATAAGCTTCATGGTTTCCTTCATTTGTAATAATTAATATATGTCTAGGTTAGTCCTAGCAAAGGATCATAATAGTTCAATAGCTATGTACATATGACCAAATAAAATATTAATAATTGAAATGGACTTCAAGATACGGATAAAAGAAAGATTTTTTTTTGTTTACCAAGTGTTGTCACTGTTTTTTATTTCAGTACTCTTTTTCTTGTGTATAAGTTTATCTTATTTAGGGAAGGGAAGAGGAATCACAGAAATAGTGAGAGGAAGGACAAAGGGTGAACCAATGCAACAGTGATACTCATTCGATACTATGTTGGAAATGAACAACTTGGGGGAGGGAAAGTGGGAGAAAATAAGGGAGATAACACTATTTGACAATTGTGCTCATTGCCTTACTTATATAACTGTAACCCCTGTACACATCATTTTCACAATACAATGAAAATAAAAATAACATATATTTATTATCCATCTGTATTTTTTATTCGGAAAAAAAATTTTTTTGTCTCATTTCTCCCCCTTTCTGTCTATGATGGCAATATTTCTAGCTCAACATCTACAAAAACTGTGTAGATTTTCCATGCATGTTTGTAGGGGTACATACTGCATAGGAGTCTCCTCCACAGAGCTTTCATGGATCATCTTAAGAGATGGCTGATGGCTCTGTATGTGACAGAATGCTGTGACATTTTGTTTCTTCCTAGGCTCTAGCAAAAGATTTTCCAGCCACATTCTTGGCTTTCTTTCCAGAGCACAATTTCTTGACAGCAAATATCCTGACCTTCTCTTTTTCCAAAATCTGGATAAGCTGATAATTTCCAAGCTCATTAAATCCTTGTTCCTTTATTTGAGCTGTCATTTCCTCAGTTAAATCTCTTTTTTTATATTTATTCTATAAAATAAATAATAAACTAAGTTGTACCTACAACACTGTTTGAAACTCTGAAGTAAGTATTCAAGTACACTGCTGACAAGTTCTTCTTTCTACATAAACACAGAAGACAAATTCTTCTAGACTTTATGCTACTGTATGACAAGGACACCTTTTCTTTTACTTTCTTTTTTTTGGGGGGGCGGGGGTTCAGTCGTGGGGCCTGAACTCTGGGCCTGGGCGCTGTCCCTCAGTTCTTCAGCTCAAGGCTAGCACTCTACCACTTGAGCCATAGCACCACTTCTGGCTTTTTTTCCTGCTTATGTGGTGCTGAGGAATCAAACCCAGGACCTCAAGCATGCAAGGCAAGTGCTCTACCACTGAGCCACCTTCCCAGCCCCTTTTCTTTTACTTTCTACTGGTGTATTTGTTCCTTATTCCCTCCTGAGTCCTCATCAGCAATGTCTTAACATTCATCATTCTACTAAGTCCATTCAAGGCAATTCAGGCTTTGCTATTATGCTGCTTAAACTTCTAAAGTCACTTCCACATTTGTTACCCCATCACCCCACAATATAAAAACAAATCTATGTGAGTTTTCTGATGTTGTAACAAATTACCACAAATTTAGTGGCTTCAGACTTCATACACTTATTCTTTTGCTGTCCTGGAGGTCAGAAGTATGAAGTCCAATGACTGTATTTCTTGGGGAAATTATTTCCTTGCTTTGGTCTGTTTTCTGGAGCCTGTCTTCAGTCCTTGGCTCACACCTCCCTTTTCCCTCTGCTTCAATATTCAGGTATAGTACCTCTAACTCTTAACATCACACTTCCTCTTAGAAATACTCCTGTGGTTACAGTATCTAGTATAATCTCTCCACATCAAGATTTTTAATTAATCTTATCTATGAAGTTCTATTTATTTCTTCCAATGTAGTATTTACAGATTCCAGAGATTAGAATGTGGGCATCCTTCAGGCACGCCATTCAGCACATCACAGGCTGCCTCTACCTCTTCCCCCTCCCAGGCATATTCTTCACTCTTGGATTCTGGTCTTGGTCTTGTGCTTTGCTTTCCCTAGATGACAAAGGAGGCTTCCATCAGTGACTCTATAAGATGATGAGGATGTAGAGAGCAAAGTTGCTTCAGTTTATTCTAGTTCAGAGTGACGCTCCAGCATCTCCACAGACAGAAGAATAAAACCAGGTAAGAGCAGCTAATCTAAGCTGTGTAAAAAGAAACACACATTGTCACTGGCTTTTAGGGTAATTATCTCATCTGCACAATGACTTTAAGTCCCACTAGATAACTACCAATGTTCATTCAATTGTTCAAAACACCCAAAGTTATGTGAATTTAAACACATATACACATACTTTATGATGTATCAGACTTTCTTTCTTAGTGCTTATAAAAACTGCTTCTTCAGAAAATATCATTTGGATGAAGTAAACTTTTCCTGAACTACAGAAAGAAAATTCAAAGGCAGTAACATAAAATAGAGGAACCATCTTTCTTGGAACATCATCAACAGCAGATGAGTTTATGATGGACTGTGTTTGCTGAAACAGGCTACAAAACAACTTAGCGTTCTACAGAGAATAAGCAAGTCAACTCTTTCCCCTGATTTTCAAGACCTGCAATTTAGAAAGGGGCTCTAAAGTCTGTACCTTGCATAACTGTTTCAGCAGTTTCTTAATTGTGCTGTTGTGCAAGTATAGTAATTGTATACTGAGAGCTGCTTGTGCACACGTCTCCCAAACTCAGGTTCAGTGTGGTTTGGTGACATCAGGCTGATAAGTGAGTGGTAGCAAGCCTTGCTGGGACTATTTCCACTACAAATGATGATCTAGCTATATAGATTTTCCATATGGGCTGTGCCAGAAAAATCTATTTCTTATACCAGGTCATGGCCAGAAGCTCTGAAAGCCATCTGAGTGATTGAGTAAACTTCAACTCCAGGCTCACTCAGAATATCCAGGATAATCTCTCCCCATCAACATTCTCCATTTAATCACATCTACAATAGTAACCATTTATTTGTGTAACTGATTATTACACAGTCACAATAGTAGCAACAATCTATTTGCTTAAAACCTTCTTGTCCCTGGAGGAAAGGCTTGAAAAAGTAACAAAGTAGATGATGACTTTATTCAAATCAATTTAGAGTTAATTATTCTAAGGATACTCCTGCCTTGAGTATTCAGAGATCTATATTCTGTGTTGTTTATCAAGGTGGGGAGAGTGCAAGAGGATGATATTTATTCTAACATTTAAGGCTATGAGTGGAAATTTACATCAGCTGCAGGAAAAGAATGAGTCTTTTGCATGATTTCAAAACATGGAGAGTTCCTGCTGCCCTGTTCTCAGACATGACTCATGTCTCTACAGTGCCATTCTTGACTGAGTTGACCTTGAACATCGTTGTGGGCATAGTGGTGGCCCCTTATCTGCAGCTAGTGTACATTTGTGTAATCATTCAAGAAATCTTCTGCTCTAGAAAAACATTACTGGACTAGAAACTAGAAGCAAGTCAAATTAGCATTGTTGAAGGCTGGAATAACCTCTGAATCAGACAAGAATCTGAAAATCCCCTCAGTGTCTCCATTCCCTTGAGTAGGCTCAGATAATACTCTGAATTTCCCACATCTCGATAGCATATATTTTGACAATCATACTCAATCTTTGCCTTGGCTTTATGACTTTCTCAGCATTCCAAGTTTCAGATGTATTTAGGCTGTTGGCGCTGCTCCCTGTTTTCCTCACTTAGCCCATATCAGTGTAAATCAGGGCTCTGTGTAGACACGCATGTCAAGGAAATTTCCTGGATCCACAGTGTAAATCATTTCCATAGCCTTTCCTGAAGTCTTGCTTGTTGCTTTTCCTTTCTGAATAGTTTATTATCTTCACTTGTCCAAAGCAGCTGCCATTCGCCAATACAGTGTATGAATACAATGCATTTTGATCAATGCCACCCCTTCCAACATTGTCACCCACTCCTCCCAACCCACCCTTTCCCTTACATACATACTTTAGGGTATGTGTATATATATATATATATATATATATATATATATATATATATATATATATATGTTTGTACATTCACCCCTCTTCAACCCACCCCTTCCCTTATAATATTTCTCAATTCTATGGTATATACCATGAATTCTTGCCTGCATTCTCCCCTCCTCCCCATTTAATTCTTCTACCCCCCCCCCCTTACCTTGGCCTCACCCTTTGCTCTTACAGGTACCCATTTCCTGGTACTTACTTTGTTGGGCTTTGTCTTAGTCTTTTTAAAGATTTACACTATTTCCGCTCTCCCTAGAATATCTTACACTTCAGTTAGTTCATTTGTAACCCATTGCTACTACCTAGGATGTTTACGTGTAGACATATAGGCACATTCTAGCTACCACAAATGGGTGAAAGCAAGCAACCTATGTTTCTCTGGGTCTGAATGAGGTGATAGAACATTGTTCCTACCTTCCATGTAAGAACATGCCCATGTAATAAGGATTTTGTGTTATAACAATACTTTTCTGTGCTTTGTGTTGACTTTCCATGTCTGGATTATTTAAGAGAACAAAGGTTTCTCATTTGGGAATTAGCTGAGATAAGGTTTTATACCTCCTGTATTTAGAGATTTATCGTATGTGTGTGTGTGTGTGTGTGTGTGTGTGTGTGTGTGTGTGTGTGTGTGTGTGTGTGTGTGTGTGTGTGTGTGTGTGTGTGTGTGTATGTGTATTGGAGGTTGAGCCTAAGGTCTTGCTTAGTTTTTTGCTTAAGGATGTTACTCTACCACTTGAACCATACTCTGGCTTTTTGCTGTCTAACTGGAGATAAGAGTCTTTTGGATTTGTCTTCTCAAGCTAGATCTAAACCTCAATATTCAAATCTCAGCCTCCTGAGTATCCAGGATTATAGGCATGAGCCACTACTGCCGATTTGCCTTTACTTTAAAAATCTGTCAGTTTGATCATGTTGGTAGCCAAGTTTTGTTCTCAGTAACCTGTGATCCTATCTTGATCAGTGTTGATATCTCCTGGAAATTTTTGATAACATATCTTCCTTAAGTTGAATTTAAATAATTTTTGACACTTTTGACTACCTTAGAAATTTCCTAGGGGCTCCTGGAAAAGGACAAGAACTTTGTTCTTTCATCTTGTCAAAAGACAAAGTCTAGAAATAATTAGGTTTGTTAGATATGTATTGATGAATTCCATGGAAAGAATTGTTAATTTTTTAGGTTAAATTTGTATGGGTAAAATGTCATTAGCAGAAATATCTTGAAAAGATAGGGTATATGGAAAGTTCCAAGGGAATTTTTGCTCACTGTGCAAAACAGGGTTCCCCTTCACAGTATCTGTGTGCTGCTTTGCCTACTATAAGACACCAGTGGTATAATGTTGTCCATCATCATTTTTAAAACAGATAACTTGGTCACAAATTTAGTTTTATTCTAGCCTATTTTGAACCAATGGTTTTCAATGGGACATACATTCTCTTACCTATGGAGTGCTATTAGTGTACAGATATAGATGTTTAAGACTGACTTCTCTCTCATTGGATCTTTTCACTTGATTCACTTGATATATTCTTGTGTGTGTGTGTGTGTGTGTGTGTGTGTGTGTGTGTGTGTGTGTGTGTACTGGGACTGGGGCTTGAACTCAGGATCTCACAATATCCCTTAATACTCTACCATTTGAGCCACACCTCCAACTTCTGTTGCTGGTTAGTTGAAGATTAAAAAATCTCATTGAATTTTCTGCACAGGCTGGCTTCAAATTATGATCCTTAAATCTCAGCCTTCTGAGTAGCTAGGATTATGGTGTGAGCCACCAGAACCTGGTTTCTTAATGTTTTTTGTATATTCTATGAATTAATTGTTGGTGATATATTATGAATTATCAAGATAATTATTTGCTCTGCCTAAAGATTATTTCTCTACAGAGATTATAGTTATCCATTTTTATAAACTAGATATAGTACCTACTCTGTTATGAAAATAGAATTAATCACTATGTTTGTAAGTATTTTATGTAAAACTTGTTTGTGATTGACTATATGTGGTTTTGAATATCATAGAAACATCTAAATGTCTTTGTCGGTTACATTATCTTACTGTGAACATTTATCTTTTACTTTGGAAAAAGTACTCACAACCATTTGAAGTCCTTTCATTCATACATAAGTTTTGCTTTAATTTGATGCCTCCCTCAAAGTCATTGCCTGTATGGATATTCTCCAACAAAGCACCAAGTAAAAGCTGCTTGGCAAAGGCCTTTGAGAGACAAAAGTTTCTGAAGGGTGTGTCCTGATTATCAATGGATTTACTTAAAAAGCCTATTCATGAGATTGCTAACTCCAGATAGAAAGGAGCAAGAATTAATTATGTAGCACTGAATGAACAGATGGGGAATAGTTGTGATTTTCATTGAGAATATGGCTGACTTTTTGAATGTTCTACTTTCTGGATATAAAGAAACCCTTATCAGATTTTTTTCTTGATGTTTCTATAAATCATGGCAATTGAGTAGATTATGCTATTACAAACAGAAGTGAAACACATATCTTTTATTCTCCCTGTAGAATTCAGGAACTATTCTTTGTGTGGCAACATTCTTATTTGACTAAGCTCAATAATGATGTATCTTCCATGTTAGCAAGACAGAATTGGAAACATTGCTTGTGCAACTATGGCCTGAGCATTATATTCCTTGATCAGATGTGACCAAAACCCTTGAAAAAGGTTGACTTTCTCATCTTGGGAAGCATGTTGACTATGTCTACCTGGCTTGGAGGGCTTTTAGCACTGCAGGTAAAAGCTCACTTCCTGGGAGGCTTAAGAAACTTAGAATAATATTTTGAGAACTCTACAAGGGTAGAATTCACCCAAATAGCAGGAACTTCAGATATAATCTTGTGATATGTTGTTTTATTTGGTTTGGAATGTTTTTAAAATTTCAAGTTGAAATTCCTCATCAAAAGAAATCCTCTGTGAAAACAGACTTAAGAAGACTAACATACAATGAACTACCATCTTGCTGCACCTATGTAAATAATCAAGCCAAATCTAACAAACCCATCCTTATTTCGTGTTCAAGATTACTTTTACTTTGAGATTATTTTGAACAAAAGGAAGGTGACTATAGTGAAGGATCTTGAGTGTCAGTGGAAAACTGCATTGTCTCATACTTACCCATTCCAGTTAGTAGCGCCTGGCCCCATCCATTACTCTTAGGTATTTTGTACTTCCATGTGAATTGCAAGTCATTGATGGATATATAAGCTCCCTGTTCCTCCACTTCCCTTTTCCTCTCCTCCCCTTTTCTTTCCTTTATATTCTTCTTTTGAACTAGCATCTATGTAGATTAGGCTGGCCTCAAACTCATGATTCTTCTGCATCAGCCTCCCAAGTACTGGGATTGCAGATGAACACCACCATACCTGGCTACGAACTCTTTTAATGATAGAGATATTTGGCAATATCTCTCAGAAAATTAGACTAGATCCTGTCACCTTGCCCAAACTGCTGACCCATATCAAATATTCAATTTTTCCAGTTTACTTCTAAAGGAAAGCTGTACCATTCCATACAAACTTTTCCTTCCTTCTATCGGAACTGGTAACCTGGGAAACAAAAGTCTGTTGGTTAGAATTCCAAATTTCCTTCTTCCAGTCCTTTTCTCTAGGGTCTGAACAAGACCTGAGAGTTAAATACAGTTAATTGATGTAGGCCTTGAAAAAAAATCCATCACTGTAACAGATGTCGCATGGGACTGATATTTTTCTTGTGTAGACCTTCAAGGAAGAAAATCCCGTGAAAAGCTCGTATCATTGTCTCTTTATATAGGAGACACCTTAGACAATGGACCACGTCACCAGAGTATCAGTATCCTAACTTCAAAAAGCTAAATGTATAGTGTTGTATAATCAAAAGATTCTGTCTTATCAACCACCTGGGATCCATTCAGATTGGTCACTTTTATGGTTTGATCCCTGGCTCCTTAATGTAACCTTTAATACTCAAAGTTTTAAAAGAATTGACCTTTGCCACCATCCCTTAACAGATAGGTTCAACTGATTTTTTTATTATTTTATTTTATTTTATTTTATTGTGAGAATACCGTACAGAGGAATTACAGTTACATGGGCAAGATAATGAGTACATTTCTTATCAAGCATCGTTGCCTCCTCTTTGTTTCCCCTTCCCATCTCTTCCCATCCTCCCCCCACCCCCCACCAAAGTTGCCCTCATTCAGAGATTTATGATCATTTGTTCAGGGCCAAATAATATTCACTTGTCTTGAATAAATAGGCACTATTGAACTTCACCTGAGCTCTACACTTCTGGGAAAAAACAAATAAGAAATTTTGTGTCCCAAGAAGTGACTCACACAAAAATATCACTCTTCCTCATACGATGCACATGAGACTCACCTTCTGTCATCTCTTGTTATTTGCTTCTGTTAAGCTCAAAAGTTTTTGTCTGTATTTTGAGCATTCCTCACTAATGAATCTTCTCTTTGTTGCAATAGCAGGAAAAATAACCTCTTCAGTTGCTGGGTGCATTTTTTCATCTTTCATGGAATAGATTCCAGCTGCTAAGAAGGTTAGGGTCCTGGGATGTGAAGAGAAGGGCTATGAAAAAAGGGAAAATATTGTGCAGATAATGGAGGAGAATCCTAGCCATAACCACCTCTGGCCAGCCAGCAGCACTGTCAACAATGCCAGCAGCAATAAATTGCTAGCTATCTTCCACTGTCCTTTAGAACCTCCTAATGTTTACAGGTTATGTCCATGGGCTCTGATGTCCTACTGAGTTAGGCTTCATGGGAGATTAAACAGGAAATTGGAGGGAGAGAAGAAATGGAAGTGAAGGACTTCATATTCTTGATTTCTTTGTGTTTCCCTTAGCTATGCCCTTACACAACTCTCTCCTACTTAGTTGTTTTCTGCTGAGTTTCGCCAAAATCCTCCCTTGCCTCCACCCTTTAAAGGCTCTTCTACCTCTAACATCTAAGCATTGTACTTTTCCTTGTAGCTTGCTGAATCAAACTTCTATTAGTAATTAATTGGTAAATCACACATCCTCATATAATGTGCTGTTTTCTGTTGAGATCCTCATTGATGACATTGAATTCATTTTATCACCTTGGGAGTCATTTTTGTCTAGAGAAATCTATTCTCTGAATACAACTGATAAAGTCATTGGCTTATTTTATTTTCACAGAACAAGGCCAGCTATGTTCTAGCCCCTTTCTTTGAACTCTTCTAACTCATCCTATACTCAAGCCAGCACAGACTATTTGAAGTTCCTCAAACATGCAATGTTGTTATTATCCCATTTTGCTTTGGTCCAGGCTGGGATTAAAATGCTTTTACCTCCATCTCCTCAAAGCCTGCACTTACAGCTGTCAAACTCTCAGCTATCCTTCAGTCCCCAAGTCAAAAGCTTCCATGCTTTTACTCTTAAATAGCTCCCCCCAAAGGCCCATGTATTAAAGACTTGAAGCATAGAATATGGTGCTACTAGGAGGTAGTCCAGACTTCAGGCTTAGTAGGAAGTTAGGTCAATGGAACATGACCTTGAAGAGGACAGTGGCATCCTGGTCCCTTTCTATCTTCTCTGTTTCCATGTTATCATGAGGTGAGTTATGTCCTTTAGCACGAGCTCTTCCTATGACTTCCTGTGATGCTACAGGCTTAAAGGGAATGGGGTCAAGTAACAATGGACTGAAACTATGGGTCAAAATAAATCTTTCCTCCTTTTAAGTAGCTTGTCTCAGGTATTTGTTACAGTTATAGAAAGTTGACAAACACAAGGGTCCCTTCCCAGCAATTTCCACCATCTCCACACCCCCTTTTTGTGTGCCTTGAGATTTGAATATGCCACACTCTGCTGGAGTGGTTCCTCCTCCTGGGACTAACCTAGCCTCCAGTAGACAGGTACTGGGGTAGTCAATTCATATGAATATATGGCCTGTATACAGTTAGCACTTAAGAAATATTAGCTCATTGAATTAAACTGAGAATACAACTCATGTTGAGGTAGTGAAGGAAAGAGCAGAAAGAGGAGGAGCAAAGTGTTGGATCTTGACCTCTTCCTACTATGGGCATCAAATATCTTTTACAGATATAATAAGAGAGAAGAAAAACTTTAGAGTTAATATCTCAGCTACAAACTGGGTCATCCTGAAGCTGGGGTATTCAAATTGGTCTGTCTAGGGAGGCAAGCTGCATAAATTAATACACTGAACCTGGACCTAAAGAGCCTGTGGCTTTAATAAATAAAGAGTTGCACCCAGCCAAATAAGAACATGACACTGCCAAATGTCCCAACAGCTCAGTTACAAAAACAATGCTTCCTGGGCTCAGGCCCGAGAGCAGCTCAGAAACCATTAAAGAATTTCTCTGAACATCTTTTCTGATTAAACAGACAACTTTGGCATCTCCCAAAAGCAAAGTAGACATCTCCAGTCTGCTTAAGGCTCCTGCTAGAGTTTGGCTAGAAATGAAAGGCTATTTCTGGATCTACTCTCTCTGCACTATTCTCTCCTTGATGGCTTCTCCATCTAAATTAAGACAGAAAAAAAACAATCAAACAACTGATGTTAATGGCTAAGTCTGCCCTGTATGATGGATCCTTTGTCTATAGAAGGCTATTGAGAAAGACAAGGTAATTCCTGGGACAGATGTTCTTACCCCACCATAGAGTATATTTCAAGTAGAAATTGTACCACCCAGTTTCTTGATTTTATAGATGATAAAACTAAAGTTTAGATTAGTCATCAAACTTGCTCAAGGTTAGATATTAGGACACACAAATGGTTTAGAATTCTGTTTTAGGGTTTTATTTATACAATATTCCATGTCATTTGAAATACATCTTTCAATCAATTCAAAAGTTATTCTGTGCAATATGCTTCATGACATGATAAGAAATATAGTTTAGTTTTTGCATCGTGTTGTGGTAGAGATATCTATGGCTCATCCACATTCAATTTCCTCTTTGTTTTTGTGTTCACATGAGATGAGTAGACTTCTGTACCCCTCTGTGTTAGGAAAAGACACATATAACTAGCTACGTCTAGTGGGCTTGGAGTTGAGGTGTCATGTGCCACTTCTTGGCCAAGGCATGAAATTCCCAGTGTAAGATCTCTAGTACTTTTTTTTTTTAAGCTGCAATAACTGAGGAGGCCACTGGTCAGGTCACTGGTCAGGTAACTATGAACCTGAGTCTGAGTGACAGTGTGGAACAGATTCCTTTACTGAATTTAGTGAAATATGGAACTTATAAGAGAAATTGGTATTGAGTTAAATCACTAAGGTTCAGGAATATTTGTTATTATAGTATAGACCTAACATTAAGTAAGACTAATATGAGATGAGAAGTGTCGTATGTTTATCTATAGTAGAATCTCAGTAACTCTACTTGGCACTGAATTTTTTTGTTGTTGATGTTGGCTGTGGGGCTTGAACTCTGGGCCTGGGCGCTGTCCCAGAGCTCTTCAGCTAAAGGTGCGCACTTTACCACTTGAGCTACAGCACCACTTCTGGTTTTCTGATGGTTAATTGGAGATAAGAGTCTTATGGATTTTCTTGCCTGGGCTGGCTTTGAACTGCAATCCTCAGATCTCAGCCTTCTGAGTAGCTAGGATTACAGGCATGAGCCACCAGCGCCTGGCTATTGGCACTGAATTTTTATGTGAATTTATATGCATATACAATTACAAGGGAGTTTGTGAAGACCACCAATAATAATACAGACAATGTGCTATGGGAATGTGGAGGATGATAGGAGATATTATGGATGTTTCATTTAATTCCTGTTGTATGTGAAACATTGGAGAAAGGAGATTTGATGGCAAAGTTGCATTTAGAACTTCAGAGAGAGAGAAGAAAATTATTCAATATCCTGAATGAAAAGGAGATGAAATCTACCTTTCCTTCATTTACTTCACAATTCCTTGGAATACTTTTAAGATTCTGGAATATGAAGTTCAAAATTATTTCAGAACTAAACCAAGAGCATATCTTGTGTTTTCTGAGAGTTTAGTAGAGGATGATATTAGTACAGTTGGTTTGAAAAAGTTCTGGGCCTCAAGTCAGACTTCATTAGTTGTGCATTCATCAAGAGTCTGTTGTGGACTAAAGAGACACAGAAATGAGAGGTCTATTGCTGTCATTGCAGTATATATGCTGAGGTAGAAACAAGTAAATAATAGCATTGACCAATTGCTTATTATCTCCAAGACCAATTCTAAGCTCTTTATGTTTAGATAACTCCCTTAGTTCTTCCAACTTAATGAGGCAGACATCATATCAACCCCGTTTTCCAGACAAGACAAATGAGGCACAAATGGCTAAGTGAATTACCCAAGGTCACACAGCAAGTTTGCATCAGAACTGAAATTTCAGTGGGAGTAAAGCAGGGAGGACAGATGAGTCATACATAAGATGTAAAGGCATCAAGTCATGGGCTCTATTAGATCAGCATAGTGGAAGAAGAAAGCAGAGCCAGCCAGGAGAAGAGTCTTCAGAGAAGTGTTTCTCAAGCTCAGCACCACAGATATTTCTGCCTGGGATAACTCTGTTTGGAGAGAGAAATAAGACTTCCTTGCACATTGCAGGAAATTGAGAGTATTCCTAGTTCCTGTCACTGGATTCCAGTATCTTCTCGCCTCACACTCTAATTGTAACAATCAAAAATGTCTTGGGACATTTTCATACGTTCTCAGGGGACAGTAGTGTGAGATCACTTGCAACTCTGCTCATATATGGTCTGCAGAGCTTCAGCAGGAAGACTACCAGGGAGCTTCATGACATGCATATTCTATGGCTCCAAATCATATCTACTAAGTCAGAAACCTTGCAAAGTTTGGGATTTTTTAGTACATTTTTTATTGTAAAATTGTTGTACAGAGGGGTTACAGTTACATGAGCAAGGTAATGAGTACATTTTCCATTGAGCATTGTTGCCTCCAAGCATTTCCTAGTGGTTTTGATGCTTGCAAAAGAACCACAAGTTCCCGAGAGGAAAGAGCAATCATGGAGGTCACTATTCTGTGCCAGGGCCATGCATGTTAAGACTGAGTGGAATATGGATACTGAAATATTTCTAGTAGCCCTGGTAATGTCAAGATTAGGTGTGTACAGGGAGCAGAAGTTATCTGACTTAGGTTGGAGGTGGAATAAATGAAAACTCTGTGTATACCCCGCTTGTTACTGAAACTAGGTTTGAAGGGATGGAATAAGAGCTAGAAAATCACGCAGGATATAAGAAAGGTAATTTTTTTATTTTTGGAAAAGGTTTACTGTGTGTGTAAGTTCAAGCAAAAGAGCCAGTTAGAGTAAGGCTTAGAAGAAGCTACAAAGGGAGATAGAGAAGGTCTAGAAGAGAGAAGAAGTTGAGGTGAAAGTGGAATTTGTGCATAAACAACCTAAAACAAAGAATCCAGTGGTTGTGGTCATGTTATAGTTGATATGGCAGAGTTATAGAGGCAGAGAAGACTTCAATTTTTGAGTGCAGTCAGACTAGAGCTTGACCATGGATTCTGGAAAGAATCCTACAGAACTCTACTCTCTTGCAAAATATCTACCATTTAGGCCAAGGATAAAGTACATAGTTTTAAAATTATTTGGACATATTTGGACATACCAACTGAAAGTTTTTTTCTTTTATTTAATGAGTCCATTGCTCAAATTAAAGGAGCTCTCTTTTCCCACATCACTGATTCATTTATCATGCACATTGATCCTAGTCAGTGGGCTGGAAACTCTAGATTCATAAATCACTGTAGAATCTTTGTTTCTTGGTAGGAGCCAGTATATTAAGAAATGAACTGGTCTCTGCTTTCTCTTTGGGCAAGAAAGATGTAGAAGAAACTTGCTCAAAAGTGACAAGAGTCATCTTATTGTTTTGATAAGTTAAGTAATGATCTTGCTACCAATAGCTTCACAATGAGATGGCTGAGTACTGTCAGAGCATAAAACATAAATGACAGCTTAAGGACAGCAAATAAGGATCCTGAAATAGAGAAAGCAATGTTGTTGAGAAAACAGCTAGTTGGAACTGAGCCACAATAAAGACTATATGGACCAGAGAGGCAAATTCCCAGCACATTTGCTAAATCTCCCTTATGAGGGCTTTCTCCCAGTGAGTTAGCATACTGATGCTCTCTGAGCTTCTCTTTCTTTTTCCCTCAGCTGATTAGATAAGGAGCAGACACCTGCCCCATCAACAGCCATGGTGAAGGCTACTGCAAAATCTTATACCAACAGACTTGGTCATTTGGACCAAGGAGTTTCCCTTTATTTGAACTTTGAACTGGAACTAATTGGAGAACATGATTAGTTGGCAGTGGAAGAGGGAAGGAAGAGAGGAGGAAGAATTTTTTGTCACCCCCAACAATGAAGTGGTGGAGTGAGGTGTACTATAACTTGAGAACTACTACTGCTTTGGGCTGAGAGCCAGCTTTGATCTCTTGTAGAGTCCCAGACCTGGTGAGACCCTCACTCTAAGATTCTTATGCTGTTACTATTCTGATATAGCAGAAAAACGAACATAAGACCCCCAAACCAAATAAACTAACAGACCAAACAACTCAAATGAAACAAAAAAAAAAAACGTAGTAAAAAAACAATCTCTAGTCCCTCCTTTGGGAGTATCTGCCTTCTTGCAAGCAATTGTGTCTGACCTGGTACCCCGTCCCAGATCCAGCCTCAGTACATGCATTTCCTAAAACATGGCCAGAATAACACAAGGAAAATCTCTAGGTCTCAGCCATAGATAACTCATCCGTCAAAGGTTGTTTTCAGGATGGAGGTAGGCTACTTGACCCATGGTTGATCTCTGTACGTTAATACACATAATGTAGTGGAAGGTAGAGGTAACTGTAGGAAAAAGGCAGAAGATAGCCACCATAAATATAGAAAAGATTCTAGTAATCCACATTAGCCTTGATCTTCAATGCTGGTAAACAGAAGTGAACAAGATCTGCTCCTTGCTCTCAAGAAACTCACAGCTTAGTGGAAGAATTAATTTACAAGCAAAGGAATGTAATCTAAGGTGACAAGTACTGTTGTAGGTGATCTGGGAGCATACCTTGAGGAGAAACAAGAGATCATTCCCCACAGAAAAGAGCATTTGTGAAGTGCTGTGGGTGAATACACATGGTAAGTTGGGCAAACAACAGCCAGTAACCATGGGAACACACAGACTTGGGGCACAATGGCATGTGAGAGGGATGAGATGGAGCCACCTCACAAAAGGCCACAACAAACATTCTAATTACTTTCTTAGTGTGTGGCTATTTTATTTTCATCATTTCCTGAATCCAAAAGAAATATCTTAACAGTTCTGTTTATTGAGTAGTTTGGTCCAAATAGCCTAATAGGTATTTATGTCCTAACAATGATAGCTTTTGGGGGGAAAATACACTCATGTTGAAAGCAAAGCAAACATTATTATTCTACATCATTATTCCAAATTTATCACAATGACTTACTGAGAGGACACTGCACTGGACATTATTCGACACTGCATGACTTATTAAACTTTGGAATCAGATTAGATACTGCTGCGCACATTTTCTTTTATCTTTCTTTTAATTTTAATTTTATTGTCAAGGTGATGTACAGAGGGGTTATGGTTACATAAGTAACGTAGTGAGTATATTTCTTTTTTAATAAGTTTTTTATTGTGAAAATACTGTACAGAGGGGTTACAGTTACACGAGCAAGGTAATGAGTACATTTCTTATCAAGCATTGTTGCCTCCTCCTGTGACCCCCCCTTCCCTCATTTTTCTTCCATTTTCTTTTCCCATATCCCCCCAAGTTGTAAAGATAATTTCCAACATATTTTCTTGTGAGTATCGCTATTGCATTGGTTCCCCCTTTGTCCTTTGTCTCACCATTTTGTTGTTCCCTTTCCCTTCCCTAATTCAGATAAACATATATACAATACCCAGGGTGCCAAAATTGAATACAGTGACAACAGAGGATAAACCAAAGGGGCAAATCACAAAAGAAAAAAAGAAATCACATAGTACATTAAGAATAATAACAAAGAAAAATCTCTTGTGTCCATATCTTGGCCTTCAGTTCACTTAGCATCATTTTATATGGTCATATGTACATAGCTATTGAGCTATTCTGCTCATCTGCTAAGATTATCCTAGATGTATACTAGTTATTACAAATAAGGGAAACCTTGGGACCTATGTTTCTTTGGGTCTGGCTTACTTCATTTAATATGATTTTTTCCAAGTCCTTCCATTTCCTTACAAATGGAGCGATGTCATTCTTTTTGATGGAAGCATAATATTCTACTATATATACATATACATATATCATAGTTTCTTAATCTATTCATCTACTGAGGTGCATCTGGGTTGGTTCCATATCATACCTATGGTAAGTAATGTTGCGATAAATAGGGTTGTGCTGGTAGCTTTAGTATGGCCTTGTTTGTGATCATTTGGGTAAATGCCCAGAAGTGGGATTGTTGGGTCATAGGGAAGCTCTTTGTGTAGTCTTTTGAGGAACCTCCATACTGCTTTCCAGAGTGGCTGAACAAGTTTACCCTTCTATCAACAGTGAGTTCTCTTTTGGCCACATCCCCTCCAGCATCTGTTGTTACTAGATTTCTTGACTATAGTCATTGTAACTGGGGTGAAGTGGAATCTCAGTGTGGTTTTGATTTGCGTTTCTTTTATTGCTGCCCACATTTTCTATTCTTCATTGCGTTTTTGATGACACTTCCCTCTTATCATAGTGATCACCAAAACCTCAACTTTGCATAAACACAAGGCTATCAAAAAGCACATAGCTGGGACAATGCTAAACTATGAGTTAAGCACAGGCTACTAGCTTGAGTAGTAGCCTTCAATATCAGATACTGCTGCATTTTCCTCAAAAATGAATATTATGGGTATCCCAGAGAGTTCCCTACCAATGCATTGAAGCATTTCCAAAATGCAGAATTGCAAAATCCACAATGTAGTACATGGTTTCTAATAGAGACATAACAACAGTCAAAACTTAGAATCAGTCATTGAGGATAAAAAGTTATTGTTTGTGTGTTAGTAAAGGGCAGAAAAGATTCCCTAACATACGAAAGGCTGATGGAGAAAGAAGCACTCAAAGGAAAAGATTATAGCAAAGGAGATAGTGTGTGCTTGAGAGATTGTCATTAAAATTTTACCAATGGTTTTGCTTTCTGTTACCTATTAATAACTATCTGCCTGGGTGGAAGGAGCCATTTCTGAGTAGAGGAAGGATATAGAGTCAAATCACCAACCTTCTCCCCAGGCCTGTTGGTGAGGCTGACTCTGATAAGCTATTATTCTCATCTTCTCATTTTGGTGGTGGTGGTGCATGTACACATTTTCTTGTTTAGTGTCAGCCAAACATAAAACAATGAAGTAATTGCTGTAGACTCTAGTGCTCTCAAACACCAATCCTCAGCTTATAGTGAATTCCTAGTTGAATTCCAAGATTTCCAGAGTGCTGTTGGAGCAACAAATGTCAAAGGAAACAGAAGAAATAAAAAAGAGAAAAAACTCAGCAGGCAGCAAAGATATAACTGGCCCAGAATGGAAAGACCACCTTAGTGAAAGAGATAAAGGAGAAAATGACTGACCTTTATCCAAGGGACACCAGATATAGTAAAAGGAGCTGAAAAGAAAGGAGAATGAGAGCCCTAGAGAGAAAAGAGCCTTTTCCTGTCACTCAGAGGGTGGTGACATTATGGAGTCCCTGCCCATGTTGCCTCTGATAAGAATTGTCTCTGAGCCTCCTAAGGAATGACTAGAGGCACACACCAGAAGCAATAGGCAGCTGGCTGCATAAGGTGATTAAAAAAACCACAGAAACTTGGCCAAAAATAACCTCCC
This sequence comes from Dipodomys merriami, assembly GCF_024711535.1. NCBI lineage: Eukaryota > Metazoa > Chordata > Mammalia > Rodentia > Heteromyidae > Dipodomys > Dipodomys merriami. The sequence continues at coordinate 77,920,294 of NW_027202270.1, forward strand.
TGCAGGCCTGCCCCCAAGCTTGCAAATGCTCCCCATGTCATGATACTTTTGAGTTGGGCCACTACCTCTCCAGGGTTCCTTTGTTAAAATAGAAAGGTGGTTTTTGCTTTTTTATGAAGGATAACTCATTAGCCCACCAGTGCTGGTCTAAATGTTAACTTAGATGGACTAATTGCTAGGCAGTAACATATAAGAATGTATTTTAGTTTATGTAATGCTATCATATTGGTATGTTTAAGATCCTTCTAAAACTTAGTGGCTTCAGACAATAAAGACATACATTGGGTTAGAAATTTTGGAGCAGCTTAGCTGGTAGCTTTGGCTGAGGGTCTCTCATGAGGATGTATTAGAGCTAGATGTTAGAGCTCAAGGTTTCCCTGGGCTGGTTAAGTCTGTTCGTAAGATGTCACAGTCTGGTGGATCTTGGTAGATGACTCAGCTGATCATCACATAAGTCCTCCACTGCTGTCTGATTGTCCTTACAATGTGGCTATTGGATTCTCTCTAGAGTGAATGATCTAAAGATAGGGGGCAGAAGTAAGTTCTAGTGCCTTTTATGACCTATGATAGGAAATTATACACTCTTAGTTCCCAATTTAAGGTATACAATTAGCTATTAGTAGCTATTCACCACCACCTTTTCGGCCTTAAAACATCAATCGGTAATCTGTCTTCAGGATAGGTAACTTTTTTCAATATTTATTTTTATTAAGTAGTTGCAATTCCAGAAGTGAGGATATAAGTGTGATGCGTCTTGATCAATGTTCCCCCCTAGATAGGTAACTCCTGATAGTTGGATGTGGAGCACCATCCATGGTTAGATGAGTATAGATCAATACAGGTTTCTACTATGGTTTCCCTTCTTTTTGTTTGTTTATTTATTTATTTTTGTCAGTTGTAGAGCTTGAACTCTGGGCTTGGGCGCTATCCTTGAGCTCTTCAGCTCAAAGTGCATGCTCTACTACTTGAGCCTCAGTGCCACTTCCAGTTTTCTGGTGGTTAATTAGAGATAAGAGTCTGACAGACTTTCCTGCTTAGGCTGGCTTTGAACCGTGATCCTCAGATCTCAGCCTCCTGAATAGCCAGGATTATAGGCATGAGCCACCGGTGACCAGCTTGGTTTTCCTTCTTTTTAAGGAGTGGAGAGAAGGCAGAGTGGAGAGAAGGCAGCACCAAAGGGAGATGGCATGCTACAAAGCATCAGTTGGATGTCACTCCAGAACTTCTTGACAGAATATAGACACAACTTAGGGTCTGCCTGCTGATAGGATCCCTGAACAGTTACTCAAGAATCCCTGAGAACAATGAGGGCTAAAGTAATTTGTATGCACACTTGTGTTGAGAACCCAGTTCCTTTTCTGGCTAGCTCGCATCTTTGGTTAAATTATGAAACTTTATTCACATCAAGGCTTCCTCTGAAGCTGATACAGACTTTTTTTCCAGTTGCATTTTCCCTTTACTGATAAGCTCCTGGATTCTTGACATATCACCTGGGAGGGATACCATGACAGAGAGAGCAATATGACCCGGACCCTCCCTCCCCTTGCCGGCCACTGAGACTTGAGTTCAAGGTCTCGTTTTCTTCCTTTTTTTAAATATCAGTTTGGTGCTTTACTACTTGTGCCATGCCTCTACTTCTGGCTTTTTTTGCTGGTGATTTGGCACAAGAGTATCTTGGATGTATCTGCCTGAACTGGCTCCAAATTTTGATTCTCAGATCTCAGCCTTCTGAGTGACAGGATTATAGACGTATGCCACTGTATGAAAGTATATGAAGCATTCCTTAACGTGGTTGGTCTGCTCTCCTTTCCTTAGCAGAGAAAGGTTATTACTACTATGATTCACAAGTAGAGATTGGGCATTCCTTGGATGGAGGCTAGGCGCCTATTAGTCACCTCACAGGTATTCAGGGTAGTTTTCTGCAGCTGGGAACAGCATAGACCTTCTTACTGTTCAAGCAGTGTATCTTTGTATTAAGTTAAAAAAAAAAGCTGCTCTGCTCTCACTTCACACAGAAGTACAGAGAGGTCTTAAAACGCTACTATATTCATTCATACACTTATATGAAAATTCACACTATTACACATAAATCACATGCATGAATGCACCATTTTGTGGTGTTAGCAGAAGTCAATAAAAAAGAAATCATGCTATAATCCAAACTGACAACTGGAGCAGACAGAGGGGTGGTAAGGACAGTGTGTAACTGGATGGTGTGCAGGATTCTTCTCTTGCCTCTGGCCTCCTGCAGGCTCCTGTTCCAGATCCCAGTCTAGACAAGAGTAGGGTTACACCAGACCACAGCCTCCCTGCTTCCAACCTACATTCCTCCTGGCACAGGGTGGGCATGACTGTTTACATATAGCCTCCACCCCTTCCTTGCAGTCTTGTAAGACTCCTCCACCCTACCCCAAGTAAGTCACTCATTTGATCCTCTGTTCTCATCGAGTTCTGCATTCAGCCCTTCGCTATCATGTCCCTGTGTATTATTTCCCTCAGCACATCTCAAAATCTCTTTGTTGTTTGTCTTTCAGTTATTCTTTCCATACCTGTAGGATATAAGCTCTGAGGAGTGAAGGAACGTGTCATCTTTCCACTCAGAACCCTTGTTTCAAGCATTCTGTGTGGTGCAAGCAGACATTTTGCAAATGCTGCTGAGGGACTGAAGGCATGAGGAAATCTTAACTGCATATTACTAACCAAAAAGGCTGCACACCGGATGGTTCTGACTGCATAACAGCTTGGAAAATGCAAAACCACAAATAGGACTTGATTGACGGTTGTGGGAGGGAGGAGGAACTCTGTGGTAGAGTGCTTGCTTTTCATGTGAGGCCCTGGGTTCCATCCCTAGCAGCTCCACATGCAAACTAAGTGACACAAGCATCAGTGGTTGCCATGAATTGAGGAGAGGAATGGGGAGAGGGGGGTGGAGAGGTATGGGAGAGTGGTCTGAGTAGACAGAACACAGAGGAATTTTAGGACAATAAAATTTCCTGTATGATAATAAGGGATACAAGGACAGATAAAAATGTATTATGCATTGGTGCAAATCAGTTAGTATGGTACAGGACTGACCCCTAATATAAACTATAAACACAGTAAAGTATCAGTGAAGAGCCACTGATTATAACAAATGCATGGCTCTGGCCTAGATTTGGTGATAGTAGAAGTTATGCATATGTAAGGGTACGGTTGTTCAATTTTAATGTGAAAATACATGACGGTGAGTGGTTGATTATAGAACTAAAAAATAAAGAGCTCAAAGATCAGTCTATTAAAAATAAAGATAAAATTATAAAAGGAGGGGAGAATATTTCTGCATGTAGACTTATATATGCTTCAAATACTTCTGGCAGGAAATGTGAGAAATTAATTACATTAGCTCTTTCCAGTGACAGGATTTGGCACTTGGAGTCAGGAGTATGAGTAATGCTTTTTTGTTGTGTACCTCCTGTAGGATTCCTGCCACTGCAAGAGGATGTCCCTCCCGAACACCAGTAGACACTGAGCTGTGATGCCTGCTCTCTCCAGTTTGAAGTAGTAAATGAGGACTGGAGCAAATATATGGAGGAAGAGCTGTTTTCCTTGGGCACATTCTTGGAAAGAAGTTTTTTTCAATATTCTTTTTCTGTCAGGTCATTTGGCAGTAGGTCATTGATCAGAACAACATGAAGTTTTGGTGAATAGTAATCAAAACAGCTTGGTACTGGCACAAGAACAGACCTGAGGACCAATGGAATAGAACTGAAGACCCAGAAATGAACCCATAGACCTACAGCCACCTAATCTTCATTAAGGAGACAAAAAAATATAATGGAAGAAAGACAGCCTCTTCAGTAAATGGTGCTAGAAAAATTGGTTAAACACCTGTAGAAAACTAAAGCTAGATCCCCATATATCACCCTGCACCAGAATCAACTCCAAATGGATTAAAAAAACCTTGAGGTCAAAGCAGATACCCTGAAAACATTACAGGAAGGAATAGGAGAAACTCTAGGGCCCCTTGGCACAGACCAAAATTTTCTTAATAAAGACCGAGAATACAACAAATCAAAGAGAGTTTGGACAAATGGGGTTGCACTAAACTCCAGAGCTTCTGCATGGCAAAGGACATAGCTAGCAAGATCAATAGAAAGCCCACGGATTGGGAGAAGATCTTCACTAGCCATACAATGGACAAGGGTCTCATATCTAAAATATAATTAGAACTCAAAAAATTAGATCCCCCAACAACAAATCCTCAAAGAAACAACTGCCCAATAAATAAGTGGGCTAAAGACTTAAAGAGAAACTTCTCTGAAGAAGAAAGAAGGATGGCCAACAGACACATGAAGAAATGTGCTAAGCAGTTTTTCTCCACATGTATCTAGAAGGGCAGTCTTCTGGGACTGTCCCAGAAATGGAGTATAAAAACACATGCAGAAATTGATCATAAAACACTCTTTTAAGGGATGGTAGGGGAAAAATAAAGGAGGGTGTAACGATGCTCGCTAGGAAATGGACTCATTACCTTGCTCATGTAACTGTAACCCCTCTGTACAGCATCTTTACAATAAAAATATATATTAAGAACAAAAAAAGTCTTGGTGAGAGAAGGAGGCCTGTTCTCTTTCCTGTTATCAGATGCCCAGGTGGCCACACCCTTTTGCCTGTCCTCTTTGGGATGGTGTGCTCCATCTTTCCTGCCTCTCTTGTTACACTGAGCTCTGTCCTCTGTTTGGTTCCAACTACCAGCATTGTTTCTCTCTTTGAAGAAAAAATGGTGAGAATTTACCCATGCTCAAGTCATGATCTCTTCTTCCTGGTCTAGTTTCTATTTCCTTCTGTGCACAATTGGCAACCTTTCCATCCTTTCGTGAAGTACAAAGCCACATGGCTTGTCCAGGACTCTCAGAATGGACTTCCTGTTTACTGTGCCTCCTTCTTCGGGGGGGAGGGGAGGGGGGCAATAAGAATATGCTTGTGACCTTATTGCCACTCAGGGAGGCCAGTCATTCCCCAGAGACCCAGAGATTCCTTAACTCGCCGATGCCAAGTCCACTTGAGTGGCCACTAAGCAGAACAAACTCTCGGGAGCTGAAAATACCTACCATTCTCTGAGAAACTCTTGATTCCGGTAAGGGCGGTCTACATCATACTTTTGGGGAAAACACACACACAACAACAAACCATAATAACACAGTGTGATTGCAGCAGAAGCATAAGTGTGCAACTAATTACAGACAGAGAAGCAGATGGCCTCGTCATCATGGAATATTCGAGGAAAGGCTCTCTGCAAGGAGGCTAGGTGATGGCTCCGATAAGCCTATGGCAGATGGAGGAGAGGCAGGCTTTATCTCTGGTGTCATCTCTCCTCCCAATGTGTGAATGGCTAGAGAAGTTCTCTGTCATTAGTGTGTCCTAGCAGCAGCCATAAACAAAGGGAAAAGTCCCTGCCCTTTTGGCAACTTGAAATGCTGAGAGGATGAAAGAAGTCGAGTAGAAGAAATGAAATGCTGCTTTGCAGTATTTCCTCTTCCTTTCTGTTTGGAAGAAGCTCTCTTCAGTTGTGTCTGTACCAACAAACCAGCTTTGGAAATTATTTTGGTGTGAGTGTGTGTGCGTGTGCGTAGTGTGTGTGTTTCCAGCATATCTCCTTCATCTTGATTTCTGAGGTCACAGCCCTGCAAACATGTCCCTGGAATAGTGCCAGCTCACTATAAATATGTTCTGTGACATGATAAGGGAACAGGGGAGATTAAAACAGTTTATCATCCAACTGGGCCCAATGGGGTCACAGGGTTCTTAAGTGAGGAAGAGGAAGACTCAAGAATAGATATGACATGAAACAGACTCAACCAGCTTCTGCTGGCATGAAGGTGAAGTGGGCCATGAGCCCAGAACTCTAGGTAGAATCTAGAAGGGAAGGGAAAGAAACCCTCTCTATTATTGTCTCCAGAAGAGATGTAGACCTGATGACACATACAGATTAGCTCAGTGAGACTCATTGCAGTCCTCTTATCTTCAGAACTAGAAAAGCCTCCAATTTGATTGTTTTCTTCACAGCTACATTTGGGTAAGTTGTTATAGCTGCAACAGGAATTGAATGGAAATAAAAATTGGGGCCTGCTTGGCTCAGGGCAAGGCAGATAGTACCTATGAAATCTTCCCAGTGGAGGTCATCATCACTACCCAGAAATGAAAGTGAATCCCACCCACTTGTTCTGAGATGGGCCAACAGGTAGAGTTGAAGAGTCTCTAACCTTTGACTCTCCAATATCATGGGCAGAAGTGAAAGGTTACCTCTCCTCATAAGAGATGAAAGGAAGATTGGCTTAGAGTTCTGGCATTCCGTGTTGGAGTCAGTTATGGAAAGAACTGAATGATAGCAAGAGAGTCAGCTGCAGCCTGAAAGTTGTAAGCAGGCAGAGGGATGGATCCTTACAGAAGAGTGCCTTCGGGGGGAAGGGGCCCCCAAGAGGCTGTAGTGCCCTAGAGGGGAAAATGTTTATCTATGATGAGAAAGAACAGCCATGGCTCATGAGATTCTCTAATATACAGAGTTTTCCTTGAAACTCAGATTTTTTGTTTTGCAAATTATAAAATGAAATCTTGTGGATAAACCCAAAAGAGGTAATGACCATTGAATGGTGTGACAAGTACAACTTTAAAAATTCAGTAGAAACTCATTACTAATTCATTCCTAGAATCAGCTTTTTAAAATTCCTCTCTTCAGTGCTCATGAGCTACAGAATCGGAGTTCACAAGCTGTTTAATTTTGTCCCCATAGAAAAGGCAACATGTGGTGAGTCCAAACCTAACTTCTCTTTCCACCCTGCCCTGCAGAGTCTTTCTTCTCTTCTCTGGAAAACAATAGGGTCTGCAGCAGGAGATGAAAGGCCAGCATGCGAAGCAAACCAGACAAGGCCCTCTTGCCCACTGGAGGGTGAACATTGCTTACTGGGCTAGGAAGCTGAATCTTAAAGAGGGTGTGGCCTGAATTGGGAAATTTGTGCGAGGGTGTATATCTCTGTTGCCGCAGTTCTTTGGGGGCAGTTTGCCTTTTAGCTGGAACCCAGCCTGTAGATGAAGCTTCCATAAACAGAGACTGAGTCTGTGCTACTTTTCACTGCACACCAATGCTCTCTCCCAAGTGCCAAGTACGGTGCTGTCCACAGACAGATGTTCCAGTAAAACCTTGGGATTGAAAGCGCATCCAAGGATCCTCTTGTCCTCTCAGTATCTGTGAGTGAAGATCTCACTTCCGGTGGACCTCTCTGCATGCTGGCCCTTAAGAATTTTAATAAGACTATGTAGCATTTTGTAGGCTGGGGATTGTGACATTAAATGACTGTTTACTATTGATTCAATGCACTGTGGGATAGATTCTCTTTGGTAAAGCCTATCTATCATAACTGAACTTGTTCTCTATCCTAACCACAGCTCCCCAGCTGGCCTCTATTTCCCCAACATACCTATTAAAAGTCTCAGTCCTTTCAGCACACCATTCCTGTGTTTGGATACCCTCCTTGCATCCATACCCCTACTTATCAGACAAATTCCCATTCATTTTCTTCCAAGAACCTATGTGTCATATCTGCTAGGAGACTTCTGGTGTATCTAGGCTTAGTTGGTTGGCTCCTCACTGTGCACCCCTAATTGCCATTATGTGGTTCAAAGACTGTATCATGTAAATTAATATCACTGTGGCCTGGCATGTAGCTAAGTCTCAAAAAATGTCTATAGCATAACTGCTAGTTTCAGCTAATTGCAGATCCTGTTTATAACATATTTTTTCTATATATAATGCACTATGCTAAGCTTTCTACATGTGAGGTCTCCATTAGAAACCCTAGCAGATCTTCAGAGTAGATTTCTTTCTGCTCTTTTATCAGTTTAGGATATGGGAACTGGGACATAAATAATTACCCCAAGGTTTCCCGGATAGCTGGAGAATAAGCCAATATTCAAATCCAGAAGTGTCTTCTAAGGTCCCTAAAACAGTTCTAAATTATTGCTGTGGTTTGAAATAAGAAAATAAAACACATTGGGCAACAGATTCCTTTGTTTCCACTTGCCTTCCAGTCATAGCCTTTGTTACAGGAGTTTGCAGCTCCTACTATGGGAGAGAGGGTTTAAGTTTTGGCTTTGTTGATATTGGGTCTGGTCATGTGATTTGCATCTATCAAAGGAATGTTAGTGATCTGAGGTAGGCATGGGCTTTCCCTCTAGCAAAAGGGCTGGACTTGTTCTTGTGTTCCTTTTTTTTTTTCTATAGGAAGACAAGGTCTCCAGAGACCACTGACTTGAACAGTATGAGAGACTGGGGAGTCAACCTAGTCCTAAACTACTAGAAATTACCCCATCTTAGTTAAATCCCCAAAACCCACAAATGTAGGAGCCAGAAAATACTTTTGTTTTACCACTGGCATTTGGGAATGTTTCTTATGCCTCATATTTTGGCAATAGCTAAATAAATAAAAAAACTTTTTCTCACAAGGTAGATTGGAAAAAGGATCTTTATCTTTCAGACGCATGGAAGAAAGAATTTGTTGATGGTAACTGTGTCATTGGTTGATTTGGGGAATTATGGACATTTTATTTTCTGAGTAGCTTCATAAGAATCATCTTTCTAGAAAACGATTCTTTTTGGCTTGTAATCAGCTATGGTCAAAGAATAAGCCACAGGTTCTTTAAAAATCTCTCAAAGTCTTGAAGATTCAGTGGTCTCTAACAATTTAGTTTTCAAAGTTACAAATACAAATTTCAGAAAAGAATCTCAAACCGGCAACATTTTGATGAAGTGATAAATAGAGACGGTTTACTCTCTGGCAAGGTTGTTCTTGGGAACATGGTTAAAGTGAGAAAATATGTGAGAGCCAGAAAAAAAAGGAAGAAAGGATTTGAATTCAGAAGCTATGTGCATACCCAGACTTATAGACTATGAGAGCTTTCAGTGGACACACACACACACACACACACACACACACACACACACACACACACACACAAGTGTTGAGGGTCATTCCAGGTTCCTCTTCTTGCTGCTAGTCTTGGCCTCTCCCAGAGCTGTGTCAGCCTTCTCCTCAGACTCCAGGAAGAACAAATGTTTGTGGTCAAGCAAGGCAGTCGACTGAAGCATCAGTTGTATAATAATTGTCTCACCACCAGTCTTCCTTTGATAATAATTTTCATGTTGATGAACTCATTGTGGGTGGAGTTGGATATTGTCAGCACTTCAGGAACCCTACTTTCTCTGCTGCAATTTTTCTTCAATTAATTGGATGAGTTCTCCTCCCCCAAGTATAACCAGAGAAAGAGTAAAAGAGTGTTATTAAGATTTGTAGCAACATAGTCTGACCTACTTTACAGCAAGCATATTCTGGGATGGAAAGGAGCCTAGCTTTTAACTCTCTTGTTTTCTTTATGTCTAAATCCTTCATTCTTGTTAGTTAACCAGGACCAAAGGCAGTTATTATTTCATGGAGACTCTGAGAATTTCATTTTTGATGATGATGGTTGATTAATAAGATGGATTCTTATTTGGGTGAAGAGCATTATATAAGGGAGAGGGTTCTGCAATTGGGTCAAGGGCACTGCTAGTTTTACCTTTGTTTGAAAAAAATTAGAAGTTAAAGCAATAATCTTAGCAGCTGCTAAAGCAGACCATAGTAGAAGGATAAAAATAGAACTTTAAATGAATAAGAATCACTTGACAATGTTGGTTGGAACCTTCAAAAGCATTCTAAAAAAAAATAGAGCTGGGTGCTGGTGGCTCACGCCTGTACTCCTACCTCCTCAGGAGGCTGAGATCTGAGGATAACGGTTCACAGCCAGCCCGGGCAGAAACGTCTGTGAGACTCTTATCTTCCATTAACCACTAGAAAACCACTAGAAAGCAGTAGAGCACTCGCCTTGAGCTGAAGAGTGCAGGGATAGCGCCCCAAGCCCAGAGTTCAAATCCCATGACCAACCAAAAAAAAACAACAAAACAAAAACAAACAAACAAAAACTGGCAGAAGAACCATGAGTTTCTGATTAGCCTGAGCTCCATAATAAGATTATTGTCTTAAGGGAAAAAAAGCAAAAAATAAAATTGTAAGGTAGTGAAAAACAGTACTCCCAACTCCCAGGCAATCAGTCACATAAGACTTTTCATTTAATCATGAAAAAGTCAAACTTGCCTTCAATCAATAATTATCTGGGTATATGACCATATCTCCTGTGGGCTTCAGACTCTTCTAGGAATGTCTTCTAGAGATCAGGAATGGATCATGTATGGACTAGAGCCATAGTTTTCCACCGGTGTATTTTCATTATCCTAGAAGGGAGTTTTCCTATCTGTATGTATCTCCCCCCACTGCCAAGTTGTTCTGGGTTTAACGTACCCATTCTGCTAAGCCCCCCCCCCCGCCCCCGACCCCTTTTCAGGATGGTGCAGCACAGATTTAATAATGACAAGACCAAGCAGGGTGGTATTGTAGCGAGCATCTCCGCATGTCTGGAGAGCAGCCCAGCACAGGCAGCAGCTTCACAGGAAAATCTCAGAGAACATCAGGAGCAACATCCTGATGTAAAAACACGTCAGAATGGGCAAAATCTCCTACATATTCACAGACCCGAAAAAGGCAGATCAGATATGAAATATCCATAGTGTAGGATATGATGTTAAAATATCCATAGCATGGAATATGATGTTTAAATATTCATGTTAAAAGAGGTTAAAAAATTAAATACTGATTGGAAAGGAAATCAAAGTCGTGGAAGGGTTCCCAAAAGGTTAACAAGTATAAAAAATGTTTAAAGGTGAAAATGAAACTATACAATTTATTTTATAGAAACCTCAGTGACCTGCTGAGCAAAACATTTAGGATAGTGGTCACAACTTGGGAATGAGGCTGGGAGGAAGAAAGGGATGTGAGAAAGGGAAAAGAGAAGGTTTAGTTTATAAAAAGCTGGATGTTAGAAACAAAGGTATCAGTCATATTTTGTTATACTTTTTGCATGTCTAAAAATGTTATCATTATTATAAAAACAAAGGAGAAACAGAGCAACCATCAAGGAGACTGGGTCTAAGTTTCCATCTTAGTGCTAGTCCTCACAGGCTTTCTTATCCTCAGGTCTCTAGCCTTGGTTTCCTCTTCTATGATAAGAAAGGAGTTGCATTCATCAGTCCAGGATTTTAGGCATCTGCCTGTAGGAGAGAGATAAGTATACCTGTCTTTTGAATAATAACATTGGATGGCTAGTTCAGAGAGAATGAAAAAACAAAGTGACTAATTAGGACCATAATGATTACTTACTGCCTGGTAGTTTTTTTCCCTTTTTCTGTCTAAATTACATTGGTCTGTTATTTTAGCATCTATTAATCCACCTTAGTTGAAGAGAGGGCCCCTTCCTTCCTTCCTTCCTTCCTTCCTTCCTTCCTTCCTTCCTTCCTTCCTTCCTTCCTTCCTTCCTTCCTTCCTTCCTCATTCTCTCCCTCCTTATCTTCCTTTTCCTTCCTTCCTTCCTTCCTTCCTTCCTTCCTTCCTTCCTTCCTTCCTTCCTTCCTTCCTTCCTTCCTCATTCTCTCCCTCCTTATCTTCCTTTCTTCTTTCCTTGCTTCTTCCTTTATCTTTCTTTATTTTAGATCGATTCTCCCTATATAGGCCATATTTGCCTCAAACTCGTTATCTTATTACCACAAGCTCCCAAAAGTTCTGAGATTTGGATGGGATTCATTTGTTTTTAAATTCTTCTAGAGTGAAAAGACCCCACAGTGTTCCTGGCTAGCATACCTTAATAATACTAAAGAGTTGGTGGGAGAGGAAAGGGATGGTGGGAAAACAACAAGGGAAGGGGTAACAATGTTCGACAAAAAATGTACTCATTGCTTTACTCATGTAACTGTAACCCCTTTGCACAGCATCTTTACAATAAAATTTTAAAAAATACTAAAGAGTAGAGACCACAAGGAAATCAAGCCATAATCAGCCCTTTCTCTTCACCCCTTGTTCATTTTTGCATTAATAGATTGATTGGTTTGGGTGAGAATCATATATTTAAAATATCACTAAAATAATACATTTTTGAAGAACCTGTTATGTCTTGACATCATTGATTTATGATACTAAAGGAAAGGAAGACATACAAGTATAATATGAATCCCAATTCTGTATACACACAAACACAAGCACAGGCAAAGAAAAGATTGGAAGAAAGTACCTTTTAAGTATAGAAGTATGAGTAATATAAATTTTCTTCCTCATACCTAAATGAATCTTTCAATTTTTCTACAAGTATATATTAGTTATAACCAGCCTGTGTAGCTCTTAGGACTCTCAACTACCCCTATCAAACCTATGTATTTTTGGAATTTGCCATGTTTCTACACCCTCCTCCCTCCTAAATCTGGCCCCTACCCAGTGAAGTAGCCTGAGGCTACTATGAGGCTGTCAGCAAAGATGGAGAAGGAGCCCTCTTGGAGCCATTCAGATACTCAGCAGAATTTTCAAGAGTTCAGCTTCACGAAGGGTTTCAAAGTTCCATTCACTACAATGTAAAGGAATAAATACTGTTGCCAGAGAGGACTCAAAAGCTCCCAAAGAGTTGTAGAGTGAAATGCAGATAGCTGTGATAGTCAGCACGGACCTCTGACTAGGAGATGATGAAGTGCCTTACACAGCTCCTCTGGCAGCTCAACAGCTCAGAGCTTGTTGTGAGACAAACCTTAGGCCCTACAAATGTCTCTGCATTAGTTGGCTCTGGCTGCCATGACAAACTACCACAGGCCACATAGTTTCAATGACAGATATTTATTTTTCCACTGTTCTAGAGGCTGAGAAGTGCAAGATCAGAGTGACAAAAAGTTGGTTTCTGGTGAGGACTCTCCTTCTGACTTGCAGAGAGCTTTTCGTCATATTGCTTTTCTTCAGTCTAAGTGGGAGGAGACAGCAAGAGCAGGGGTCTGTCTTGCTTTTGCTGATGTCTTACCAGCTCCCTTGTTTCTCTTCTCCTAACTACATTAATCCTCTTGGCCTCACCCTATGATTTGCTCTAACCTTAAATACTACCCTCAAGGCTCATTCACAAATACAGTCCTAATGAGGAGTAGGGCTTCACTGAATGCCTTTGGGGGATGACAAAACTCAGTTCATAGTAGTGCTTATAGGAGAACTTTAGAGATAGCCTAATCAATTTTTTCTCTCTGAGAGGATAGATTAACAACATCCTTACTCCACCTGTCTCTGTGTGGACCACTGTGAAGAACAGCAACCAAAAGGACAGACTGATGTAGAAGTAGGTGTGAGGGTATAGTACGATGTGAAGGGGGAAACACAAGTATGTGTGTTGCCTGGAGCCTGGGACCCAAAGATTTATCCTACCCCCTAAAAAATCTCCTCTCACTTCCCACTGATACCCATCATGATGGCTCAGGGGATTGTTTTTCCCACTAGACAGTCCCCTACCAAACAATCCTTGGCTGTTCTCTGGGGTTTACAATCACCTCATTTACCGGAGGGGAGGGGTGGTGGCGGCAGGATATTTCTGTTTGACAGTGTGGGCACCGAGAGTCAATTTTTTCTCAGACTGTGTTATCTAGGAGGCTTATCAAATGACAACACCATGTACTTATTGTCATCCCTTCTTATCCAATTTAGCTTCTTGAGGTCTTAGTTACATATGTTCAACTATAGCCCCAAAATAATAAATGGAAAATTCCAGAAATAAACAATGCACTTTTAAATTATGTGCCATTCTGAGTACATCATCTAGCATCAGATCCTCACACAGGCATAGAATTGTCTCACATGATCTCAAGAAGAAAAGGGGTGAGAAAAGTTCAATACGGTGTTTGGAGACAGCTGGGAAGGTGGCTCAGTGGTAGAGTGCTTGCCTTGCCTGTCAGAGGCCCTGGGTTCGATTCCTCAGCACCACATAAGCAAAAAAGAAAAAAGCTAGAAGTGGTGCTGTGGCTCAAGTGGTAGAGCGCTAGCCTTGAGCTGAAGAGCTGAGGGATAGCGCCCAGGCCCAGAGTTCAGGCCCCACGACCGGACCCCCCCAAAAAAAGTGTTTGGAGAGTGCAAAAGATACCATGGTCCCATGACTATTATAGCAATATGTTATTATAATTGATCTATTTATGAGTTATGGTTGTTAATCTTTTATTGGGCTTAATTTATAAATTAGGATATCATAGGTATGCATCTATAGGAACAAACTGCATATATCTATGTCTATATCTACATCTATATCTATATGGTTTGGCACTGGCATCCATTGTCAGAGTGAAGGCAGGCTGCAAAATATCCCTTGTGGATGAAGTGGGGTGACTGTAGTCAGTGTTACTTCTTCGATACTATCTTGAAAAAAGAACTAGCTAGTTGGTAGAGACAGACTGCTGTAGGGTGAGACTGGAATGGGGATTGGCTCTTGCAGGTGCCTGTCAGTGAGTTAGCTTTGTTACCAACTTGTGACTGCAGTGGGGTCACAGGAAATGTTTACTATCCTTATGTTAGAATGACCACACGCTGATCTGAGACTACTCCAGCACTGGGGCCCATAGTAGGCTTTCCAAACATTACTTGTTGAATGCTTGCATAAATAAAATGGCCAACCAGAATGTCGTCTCCTCCTCCTCCTCCTCCTCCTCCTCCTCCTCCTCCTCCTCCTCCTCCTCCTCCTCCTCCTCCTCCTCCTCCTCCTCCTCCTCCTCCTCCTCCTCCTCCTCCTCCTCCTCCTCCTCCATCTTTATTGAGTATTTACCATGTGGTCATAACTTTTGTAAACATATTAGAAAGGGAACATTATTTATAAACCAAAGACCTCCAGCCCAGTGATCTCATCTAGGAGGCCTGAGGTTGCCTATGCATATTGCAGAGGAATTAGGTAGGAATAGCTAGGAGACAGAGATGGGGCTTGGCTCCTCTTCACTTGAACTAGTATTATTTTTACCTGCATGCTATATAATGTTAGTGTCCAAAAGAATAATATTAGAAATAGTGTTCAATATGATCAAAGTATATTGTACATGTGTATGGAAATATTGTAATGAAACCCTACATGTTGCGCTATTAATACGTGCTAAGAAAAATGTGCGAAAAATAAAGATTTCACTTCTAAAATTTGAATAATAGTATTTCAGTCCACATTTCCATAAGGAAAATCAAGCACCAGAGTTAGGAAGGGAATTAACTGGTACAATGCCATCAGTGAGTGGCAGAGCTGACTAGAAATCAGGTCTCTAAAACAATACCCTTTAACCATACACCGTCACCCTCTACCATGATAGCCCATATTAATGAGTAGTAGTATGATCCATATTGATAAGTAGTAATATGATCTGTGGATTATACACAGAAATATAATAATAAAAACATGATTGAGTTCTTAGTACATTCTAAGCATTATGCTAAGTACTTTTTAAGTATTAATCTTCTTGGAAGATGTTGTGCTTGAACCTTGTTCTTGGTAAGTAGGCCTTTGCCGTTTGAGCTATTCCCAGCTCTCTAAGTATTCATTTACTTAATTCTCACAAAAAATCCAGAGAATTAGTTACTGTTATTGATATAATTTGAAGCCATTCAGAATCAAACCACAAAGGAATAAACAACGTGTCCATGGTCTCACAGATAGTATGTGATAGAATAAAATTTGATTCTAGAAAAGATGGTCAGAGTTTATCTTCTTACCAGCATATTATTCTTATCTCAAGACTGAAATGTTTTCAACAAAGCAAATACATAAGGTCAGTCAGTCCTTAGCCTTTTCCTCTGTTCAAGAAGTGAATGTTATAGAATAGAATCTCCAATGGTCTTATTAAGATGACTGCAGGAAAAATTAGCAATGAGTTATTTTACTTTATAGATGGAGTTTCTTGCAGAGACTTATAGAGACAACTTACTATGTCTTATTCAGAAAATGCATTGAGAAAATTGGAGACAAAGAGGAGATTCCATTTATATGAATCCTTAAACCTGGTTTATCCCCTAGTCTGAGGCAAGTGTATGCAGAATAAATGATGGTAGAGATGGTGGTGCTGGCGATGGCAGAGGTGGTCATTGTTATGGTGGTGGTGGTGGTGGTGTATGTGTTGATGTGAAGGGAATGGCTTTGGAAGAAAACTGAGGCTGAAGAGATAAGTAGATGAGTTTTCAGGACCATTGGAACTCCTCAGATACTACACATTGTAGATTCCCTGAAGAGCTTTAAGAGTGAGTGAACAATTACCTTTGTTTTAGAAACATCACTTTGTACAGTAAGACTGAGTTGGGCTTGCAGGAGGAGCAGACTAGACAAGAAAGTAAGGGTCACAGAATTGAGTTAGGAAGTTGTTGCAGTTTTCAGATAAACTGATAGTCTAAGCAATGCCTGAGGTGCTTGAACAATGTAGTTGATCCATCTAACTTCAATAATATGCACTGTAGTGATGAAAAATAATTGCTGCTGTCCCTTAAGCTCTCAGCAAACCCTTCTGTATCGATTGGATATAAATTAATTGAAAGCTTGTCATATGTGAATGCCTGATAAGAAATTTCAAATGAACCTCTGTATCTGGGGATGGTAGAGGATAAAAATAGATGTGTTTATTTATTACAATATTGATGCTGAAGGACTTAGTGATGAGACCATGAGTGCAAAGTTCAAAGGAGAGCTGAATTGGAAGAGATCCTTATCCTCCAGGGTCCTTTTTTGTTCACCTGGTGTCTTATGAACAAAATGTACAATGGTTCCCTGGCCAGATGATATAATAATGAGTAGGGATCTAAAAGAAGGTAATAAGAGCAGCAGATGCCATCATAGTTGGCAAGGAGACTTTTTCAGGAGTGGACAGAACTTGTCATTCATTGAGAAAATATTTATTTAGCAGCTCCTATGCATCAGAGACCATGGAGATACATCAGTAAAGACAAAGACAGAAATTCCCTCCCTATGTGGAGTTTATATTCTTACAAACATTCATGGAGGAAGCAGGGCTTGGGTGGATCTTGAACACAACATTAGAGGGGGGACAGCAGTATGACACTCAGTTTCAAGGAATGTTTGTTGTAGGAAATGCAGAGACTTGAGAAAGGGCCAAAGTGAGTATATAGCAGAGGGAGCAGTAAGAACCAATTGGGAATGTTTGTGCTAGAAAGTTGTGGGGAAGAGAAAACTTAGCAGGGAAAATGGAACTTCACATGTAAGCATCATTAAGCTTTGGCAATGTAAACCGAGCTTCACATTGCAAGGAGACAGCCAAGACATACAACAGATGGTAGGGCAGGGAAATCTGTGGCCATTTCAGAAATTAATTATTTCTCTTTCTCTTACTGTGCCCTATCTTTTCCTTCACCCTCTGAGTTTTAAAATACTTAAAATGTTGTAATGATGTCTTGACTGTGTGAGAAGAATAGAATCAGGTGACAACAGCACACAGTTCCATAGAACTTATTATGTAAACGATTTACCGAAGTAATACAGACTGAGCCCCCAGACAGCTTCCACTGTCTGTTTCAGCATACTAGAAATTTGTACTTGGGTGGAATGGGTCTCTGGCAGAGTTGCCTGGACAGAGTTCCTCCACTGGAAATGCCTCCTGGGAAATTTAATTTAAATGGGTGATAATCAAGTGGAGAATTAAAATTCAATGAAAGGGAGGAAAAAATGGGTAAAGTCACCAAATCCTTCCTCTTTCTTTTATTCACACCACATGTTTGATGGAATTATTATCACTCTGACACTTGCCATTTGTATCCCCAGTGTCTTGTCCTGCCAGATTTATTTTACTCTTACTGTTCAGGAAGAATAAAGCTGCTTATGAAATTCTCTAGCTTGCTTTATGCAAAATGTAGAGCCTCTGCAATGATTTCCATATTGCCAAATCCCTTGAATTTCTCAAAGCAAGCATGTGCATTATTACCTAGAATAGGAAACCTGGGAGCCTTCCCAATTCAATATAGATATTTATGACTTGTATTTGACTGATGGTACACATCATTGTCTGGAGATGGTGGAAACATTGAGCCTGGGCAGAATCTCTGCAGTGATCTCTGGAACTTTCCAGGGTCCCTGTCTCATGTCCTACATCTTCTGTTGGTGCCCTTGAAGAAACATTCTTTTAGTCTAGGGCTACCTAGGTCTTCAGGGATAAAGGATGGCAGCATGACTTATGATAAGCTCTTGTTTCTTATCATGGAAGCTCAAGCATCATTGATTGTACTCTGACTCTCAAAGTCATTCTGATTTTCAATCACCAATTATTTCCATAGAGATCAACACTAGGCAGTCAGAAATATACATAAGGATTTGTGACACAGATATGCTTTAATGTTTAAGGACTGAGAATAAACTGATGTTATATTACAGAAGGAACTAAATTGAATAAATGTAGCCATGAAAAAGAATAACAATAGATAATAGAATTAATTGGCACATAGAGAGGGAAGATCTTGTAGAAACACAGAGAGGTGATGACCTACAAGACTGACAAGCTGAGAGGGACATCATAAGGATATCAATCCTGCTCATACTTTGATCTCAGATTTCTAACCACTAAAATCACAACAAAACTTTCTTGTTTAAGCCTCTATGACAATACGTCTCCCATTTTCCATTTCTTCCCTCCCTTTCTTTTTTCCTTCCTTCCTTTTTTTTTTTTGGTTGTACTGATTTTGCAACTCAGGACCTTGTACTAGCTTGGCATGTTTAAACATAGCCCCTGTGGGAAGGACCCAGGGCTGTGCTCACAGGAGATGGTGGGAGTTATGGAACCCCCTTTTTAAAGTAAAATTGGAATTTTGGAAGAAACAAGTAAGTTTTTAACTTGCAGAATGGGGAGTTACGTCTCTTACAGAAGAAGCCTTGGGATTAGAGAATTATAATTATGAAGGATTAGTAAATATGTTCTAGAAGATTGAAAAGTGAGGTCCAAAATTCTGGGTTGATAGCAACTCTATGTGTTATTAAATCCTGACTTTGGAGTGAAAGGAAATTTCCCACTGGAAAAAAATTGAATAAGAATCGATATTTGGTGCTTGGCTGAACAAGCAAGAGGAAAGAAAATATAGATCTTTGCAAACATTAGTTTAAGGATTTCAAAGTACTAGGCCATCTCCTTTTACCTTAAGAACCATGTTCCTACTGGTCTGTCTGTTAAACAAGCATAAATTCATTATTCTTTGTTGAAAAGTATAATTGACAAGTTGGACCTTCATTGCTACCTCCCCTCTGCCTGATGACAGGTTTCCTTCAGCCTTACCTCCTTTACAATCTTTGCTTTTTCTCTTGTAGAGATCAGGTCCTCAAGGCCATGAAGCTACTTTGAGACATTAGAGCCAATAGTGAGGAGTTCTGGAAAAATGTTCTTATCAGGATGAAGTTTTCTTTCCATCTCAGCTGGCTATACATGTGTGTGTGTGTGTGGGGGGAATTGGGAGGTTGTCCCAGAGATGAAATAAGCTGACTATCCAGGTATGGAAGGCTGGGGGCTTCCAATTACCTACAATCTAAACGACATTTAGGAATTTGTACACTTTGGAAACCTTCTAGATTGCCAGCAGTGTCTTCTATGTGGGTGAGGATGTTGGTTACTAGGTACATGGTATACTTTTATATTAGTCACTGTACATAATGTATATACCAATTAAAAAATGGGAGAAAAAAATATGACCTCAAACTTTCCAGGGCTTGGGCTGAGAAGGTGGCTCAGTGGTAGAGCGCTTGCCTTGCATGCCTGAGGCCCTGGGTTTGATTCCCCGGCACCACATAAGCAAAAAGAAAAAAGCTGGAAGTGGCGCTGTGGCTCAAGTGGTAGAGCACTAGCCTTGAGCTGAAGAGCTGAGGGATAGCGCCCAGGCCCAGAGTTCAGGCCCCATGACTGGACCCCCCCCCCAAAAAAAAAAAAATTTCCAGGGCTGTGGAAAACATCTGTAAGTGTCATCCTTGTGCTTTTTGAGTTTGAAAATTGATCTAGAGGTTATTGCTATTTTTTTTTTGGCCACAAAACATCACTAGGCATATATTTTGAATCAACAGCAATTTTAGTTCATGTTCTGTTGTTATAACTTCTAGGACCTGTGCTTTTCCTAGGAGAAAGGAGAAAGAACAGAAGATATGGACTTTTTATTGTGAGACATTGGGATAAGAGGCAAAAATCTTCATTTAATTGATTGTTTTCTTCTTTTCTCTGTTTTTTTTCTTTGTGTGTGTGTGTGTGTGTGTATGTGTGTGTGTGTAAATGATGACTTTTGATCTATAGATGTTAGTACCTAAACTGCACTTCCATTTCAGCAATGAAGTGTTCAGTTTTGAGTGATATGTGGACAGCTGCTGCTTTCAGGATATTTTCTCGAGAGATGCTGTGGATAGCTAGTGTGGCTAAATTGCTGGTGTGTTCCTGGCTGGAGCCTGAGGCTGAACAGGGGTCTCTGTAGCACGATCTCACCAAGGTAGAGATGCCTCACAGATTGCTGGCCAGGTGTCTGTAACTTGAAATTGTCTGTTTTTATTACATCAGGCGCCTACTCTAGGAAACCTAGGCAAGCCTTTGGGAGTTTATGGCTTTTTCACCTGTGAAGTGAGGGCCTGGATGGCAGCTGCGGTATGAGTGAAATTCACCTGGGAAGATTTAACCCACCCAGGGATGCAAACACTTTTTAGGGCTTTGGCTTACACAGTGCTAATCCCTGGGTGTTCTTTCACGAAGGACATGTTTTAAAACACGTGCTTTTCCACCCTGCATTCACTGAGTGACATTCTAGTGCACTTGTGGAGAATATTCTGTAACCTGATATCTTTCCCTCTCCCCAACACTACAGCTCTCCTTTGCTTGTTAGAGTAAATGGAGGTTTTTCTTTATTGTCTAAAACTATTTTTTCCTCTTTATAAAATTATTATCTTCAAATACTTGTACTAATGGGCTTCTATTTAACATGCCTTTTCATGTGTACAATGTGTCTTGATTACTGTCACCCTTTCTATCATTCTGTACTACCCTCCTATATCCATTTCCTCAACCCCATCCATTTCCTCAATTTCCTAGTTCTGTTTTCATGTATGTACTTTGAGTGATGTCTGTATTTGTCTACCATTCCTCTTTCTATTCATGTGCCCCTCTCCTTAGCCCCCAGCTAGCCCCCCTCCTTAGCACCTTCAAACCAGTCATGTCTGATTGTTGTTACAGACCACTGTTATACCACAGAATCCCTCACTTTGGTCAGTTTGATTGTGTATAGACACATATGGCTCTGTATGTGCTTTTGTATATGTTTATATTTTAAATCTAACTTCCATCTATGAGAGAAAACGTGATCTTTATCTCTCTGAGTCTAACTTCTCTCAATGTAACTTTTCCAGATCCATCAATTTTCCTGCATATGACATAATATTATTCTTTCTGGTGGGTGGATAAAATACCTTGATACACACACACACACACACACACACACACACACACACACACACACACACGACTCTTATTTTTCTTGATCTATTCATTGGCTGTAGGTTATCTGGGCTGTTTCTGACTTGGTTATTGTGAATAGCACTGTAGTGAACATTGATGTTTAGGTGTCTTTATTGTATCCTGACTTGAAATCTTTCAGATAAATGCCCAACAGTGTTATCCCTGGATCATGGGGCAGTCAACCCTTCTTCTTTAGAAACATTTTCAGAGTCCGTGTAATTTTACAAAAATAACACAGATTTCCTAAGGTTCTTTGCCAAGCTTTCCCCATGAAAAAATATATAGAACCATTATCACTGGTTATCACAACATGACTAACCCCTCTTCCCCTCCAAGGAGGCTCCAGCGGTTGGGATTGGAATCTGACATAGCCTATTAGCCAAGAAGAGCAACATGTTTTTAGTTCGTGAAGATGAGGTGCTGGGATGAAAGCTCAGATTTCAAGCTTTAATCCAGAGTTTCTTTGTCATTTTATAGGCACTCTAACACTTGAGCCATACCTCCTAGGCCTTTTGCCTTAGTTATTTTTTGAATAGGACCTCATTTTTGCCTTGACTAACCAGGACCTTGATCCTAGTTGGTTGGCTTACTGGTGTATGCCACTGTTCCTAGCTTGCTTCTTTATACAGATTTGCAGACAGATTAGAGTATCCTCAAATTAAAACCAAAAGTTTATCTATTTAAAGTAGAGGCAGCAAATAACTCATGTGTGCATGCATTTGCTTATTATTTCTCCTCGTAGTGGAAATGGATGGATGAATCAATTTATTTTTTCTGACTACTCATCTCTCTTTGCCATGTAAAGAAGATAAGGCATGTTGGGGATGGCAATGAGGTATAATTGAAATAGGCATGACTGAGACTCCAGCTAGCTAAAGATTTAACACGAGTTATGCTGACTGCATGAGCTTGGTAAGTCACTCTCCAAGCCTGTATTTCTTCATTTATAAAATGGAGGTGAATGAGACAGGGAGGACTTAAAGCTCAGAGTTTATAGAAGTGGATGTGACCAGTAGCCTGCCTGTCAAGATGACTATGAGAAGGGGTTGGAATATAGGCCATTTGGCAAGGAAAAGCCTTTGGGAGGCAGGGATGGAGGAAAGCACTGAAGCAGCATTATGTAGAATGAGCAGTTGAGGCTCAATGGCAGATTTGGCCAACTCAAGGGGATTTGTGGGACTAGATCACCCTTTGGCATAGTGTTAAGTAGGGAGAAAGGGCCAGATCTTTCTACCCTACATCCATCAGTGTTGTTGTCTCAGGATGTTAAGGAGTATGATGGTTGACTTGGTAGTGGTCTGCAGTGGAGACCATTTTCCAGTGACATTGTCAATTGCTGGGTACTAAAAACTTAGTTTATAGGTCTACTGGAAGGCCCATAACCTAATCTACTACCATGTGAAAACACAAGGTACTTATTTTGTGTGTGTGTGTGTGTGTGTGTGTGTGTGTGTGTGTGTGTGTGTATGTGTACTTGAACTCAAAGCCTCAAGCTCTTGCTTTTTTTTAAGCTTGAGGCTAGTACTCTACTATTTGAACCATACCTCCACTTCCAGTTTCTTGCTAGTTAATTGGAGATAAGCATCTCACAGACTTTTCAACCAGGGCTGACTTTGAAGCTTGATTCTCACATCTTAGCCTCTTGAGTAGTTTGGCATAAGCCACTGGATGCTAGCATGAGGTAGTTGTTTATCAATAGAATAATAGGAACAAAAGATATTAACATTCACAGGCATATAAAAAGTCATAATAAACTTTTTAACCAAATAGAAGTGGAAAAGAAAGCTTCATATTTGACCTTGTACAAGGTCAAATAGCAAGGACATGTCCAACAAAATCCTTGTCCTTGGCTTCCTTCTTTGTGGGATGGGTCAGTTCTCATGCCAAGTTTCTGCTGGGCAATCTCCTTTGCATAGTAGCACATCAGGAGCAGGCAGATCACAAGTTGTCCTGAGGGTACAGAAAGGCAGCCTCATTCACAGTCACGGGCCCTGGGTCTCATTCTCGGGGCCTTCAGCCTTTCATTCATCTTTTTGGCTGCCTGTGAGCCTGTCCAGGGAATTATTTTCAAGGCACTCTTTTCTCTTTGGTCCTGGTTAAAAGGGGGAAAAGTTAAAAATGCATTAGGTTTAGGCTGAGTGGTGATCATGTCTCAAGTGCCTTGAGCCACATGGGAACTTCATCATCCAAAGCTGGGTTGACAGAAAACAGCCATGACAGGGAGAACTGGGAACTGACATTTTCCCTTGGTCTGACACAGTTTATCTGCAAGGATTTCTAGGGCCCACATTGAAGAGTCCCACGGGCTGGGAAATTATCTTCCTAAGTCCTGCTGAGAGTTGGCCTTGGTGCCTGGCAACACTTGGTGGAAGAAGGGTGGTAGGGATAGGCAAGGAGTATGCCAGAAATGGTCATCTTTAATAAGAAATATTTTATCTTATTCCATTCACAGAAGAAAAGGAAATATCAGCGCCCAAGCCAAACCCATTTTTCTGGGTTATATATCTCTGTTCAGTTGCTCTCTGTAAATCTCTCTTGTATTAGACTTCCTGACTTCTGACTAATATACACACTGTACTCTATGGAAATTCAATGAGACCTACACTATCTTTTATAATTCATTTTTCTGTGTCTTATCTCCACATAATGTGTTAATATGAAAATTAATTTTGTGCTTATCAGATAGTGAAATAAGTTGTCAAGGTATGGGTTTCTTTCAACATCGTTGAAAGTTTTCTCCACCCTCCGCTCTAGCAGCTGAATACCTAATATTATCCAAAGAGGAAAGACATACTTGGCTATAAATACAGAGGAACTGATTTAAAGCTTGAGAGACTCCTGTGCTTTTTAAGCCTGGATGGGACCCAGCCCTTTCTGCTCAGTCTCTCTTCCCATCCCTCCTGTGGCCCAGCTTCATATTCACTAATTTCCTAAATGCCAGATCTCAAGCTTCTATTTCTTTCTGTGTATGGATCCCTTGGCTGGCCTTTCCCTGAGAGAAGCCTGCTATACATTTTAAGACAGTTGCAATGTTACTAATGACTTTGGCTGGAACTCTCTTACCATAATGTGTAGGTTTCTTACCCTAATATGTAGGTCACTAATGCAAGTGTCATTGGTGGCTGAGTCAGGCATGTTCCTAGAGGTGACACATCATAAGCATTTCTTCCAGTCTTGGTAGCTAGGAAGGCCAAGGTCATAATCCCACATCTTGCTTTCATCCCATGGGGGGAAAGCACAACAAGAAAGGATGAGAGGGAGAGAGGGAGAGGGAGAGAGCGAGCAAGGAAGTGAGCAAGAGAGAGAGAGAGAGAGACAGAGACAGAGAGAGACACAGAGAGAGAACCTAATGGTGTCAATAATCAATTCCTGAAGGGCCAGGATCTTCCTTTCAACACGTTTATATTGTAAATCAATATATGATGTTTGGGGGACACATTCAAACCATAGCAATTCTCCTACCGTATGTATTGTCAACTCTTCCAGAAAAGGATCTGGTCTCTTTTTGTTGGTTTCAGGTCAAGAAGGAGGGAACTAGACAAGTCCTTCACTGTGCATACATACATAAGCAAGTAAAGAAATGATGTATGAATGGAAAGGAAAGTTGTTTTAAAGAGAAAACAGCTGGAAAAATAATTTTTCATAAGACTTAAAAGATGACAAGTTATTGTTTTTCTTCTTTTTTTTTAAGTTTAATTTTATTTTATTTCTGAACATACTGTACAGAGGAGTTACAATTACATGGGCAGGATAATGCGTACATTTCTTACCAAGCATTGCAGCCTCCTCCTTTGTTTACCCTTCACATCCCTTCCCAGCCTCCCCCCTCCCCCCCAATCCCAATCCTTCTCCTTCTCCCCCTTCCCCCCTCCCCCGCACCGACATTGTAAAGCTCGTTTTGGACATGACAACTTGTACTTCTGATTGTTGCAACAGGTCCACCTGTATCCTTAAACAACTGGTTTTTCCCCATCTCCTCCACAAGTTATACTGACATCAAATATAGTGAAAGCAGGAGTTATACTGTGGGGGAGGGACATACAAAGCAACAAAGAGATAATCTTATAAATGAGTTAGAAACACATGCATGAAAAAAAAAACATTAAAATACACATCTAAGGGTTCATTTTCCTGACATCACATTATCTGACCTTTTCCGCTTGACTCATACATATACTAGATATTACAAATAAGGGAAACCATGGGACCTATGTTTCTTTGGGCCTGGCTTACTTCACTTAATATAATTTTTTTCAAGTTTTTCCATTTCCTAACAAATGGGGCAATGTCATTCTTTCTGATGGAGGCATAGAATTCCATTGTGTATATATACCACATTTTCTTGATCCATTCATCTACTGAGGGGCATCTGGGTTGGTTCCATATCTTAGCTATGGTAAATAATGCTGCAATAAACATAGTTGTGCTGGTAGCTTTAGTGTGGTCTTGTTTGTAAACATTTGGGTAAATGCCCAAAAGTGGGATTGCTGGGTCATAGGGGAGTTCTATGTGAAGTCTTTTGAGGAACCTCCATACTGCTTTCCAAAGTGGTTGAACAAGTTTACATTCCCACCAACAATGAAGTAAGGTTCCTTTCTGTCCACATCCCCTCCAGCATCTGTTGTTAGAGTTCTTGATTTTTGCCATTCTAACTGGAGTGAGGTGATATCTCAATGTTGTTTTGATTTGCATTTCTTTTATGGCTAGGGATGTTGAACATTTCTTTGTTTTTCTTCTTTTAAAGAAAAGTCCTTCTCTTTAAAAGAAAAAAAATATGAAAGATTTTTTTTTTCAGATCCGAAGCCAGACAGAAATTTTCACAGCTCTGATGAGGTGACAAGAACAAAATTCACTCCCCTGGTTCCAAAAGGCACGTGCTCCTCTCAAGTGTTTGTCTCTTCCTGGATTCAGCTTGCTCTAGAGTATTTGGGAAGGAAGAGTCTGGTGTCCCCTTGCTCCTGTAACTGTTCCTCTGTGACATATAAGCTCCCCTCTTCTTCCGTTCTGGAAGAACCTGGGCTCTTTGTAATCCACATCAATTTTGGTGACACCAGGACTCCTGGCCCTTCCTGCAAATGCCATACTGGGCAGGAATATGCAGAAAGCCCCCTTCTTTTCTATCCCTTTCCTACATTTCTTTCAACACCTGTTCTTCAGCCTCTCTGGGAGATTCTGAGTTCCCTGAAGGGTAGAGAAGAAAGGAGAAATACGTAAGAAGGAGGACTTCTAGAATTTTGCTTGATCTGCCTGTGGTATGTCTACAATCACCACGAGAAAAGCACAGATGGTCTTTTGTGTTTTCACTTAATGTCTTTCTCCTTTCCAAGAGAACTGGGCCTACACATGCACTTACTACCCAACTCCAAGAGCATCTTTGGTTGGAGAATATTGAGAATGGTGCCTCTTACTGGTGTGCAGTATAGCAGCCCTAGAAAAAATTCCTAGCAAGAAATGGCTTCAAAATGCCATAGTTGTGGAACAGGTCCACTACTCTGCCCCCAGAGACTGGGCTTGTCTCTCTCTCTCATCTGGCTATCATTCACCCTTAGCATCTCCTCTCTGTCTCTGGAAATAGCCATCCACAGAATTAGACATACAGACACAACAGGACAGCCTTTAGTGGTTAGCATTTGAGCTCTTCCTGCCAAAACGAGGTTCATTCACAAATTCATATGCTAGATTTATCCACAATGATTTTATTTTTGTCTGTTGTTCTGAGGGTAACTGAGGATTGTTCAGAGGGTAAGCTCCCAAAGATGTGTAATAATTCCCTTCAGTGGCAATGGTACAGTCTCTCTAGTCCATATTAGTAAAGCAAAATATTTCCCTAAACAGAATAATCATCTATCTCCAAATGAGGAATATTATTTTCTATTTTATTGTGATGATGTCAAAACATTTCCCTCCCAGTTTCTAGTTTTCTCCTCAGGCTCATTTGTGCCCCTGTGGAGGACTAGTGGCTGTCATAAGAGCACTTATCCATTGGTGGGAACACAAAGAAATGGGGGGGGTGTGCTTAGGCTCCTGAGACCAGTTCCCAATCCTCATTGAGGTGTCCTCACGCTTGTTAGGGAAACACTAAGAAGCTTTCTTCCTGTACTAGCACCTCCTTGAGGGCTGGCATTCATTCTCTGGTTTTACACATGGTGCCGGTTCTAGGCATTGTCTTTAGCTTTTCTTCAGCCATGCAGACAGAAGGACAGGTAACTGGACCATCTCCTAAGTGGAGCTACAGTGTCTTCTTTCCATGAGCTCCTCTATAGCCACAGGAAGCTCAAACCTCCTACTTGGGTAATATAACACAGACTCGTGGGAAGCTACTTAGCAGTAAACACTGCGTAGCGTGCATTCTGGGGTTGTGGGCTACAGGCAGAGAAACCTAACTCAAAGAGGAAATGGGAGTATGTCAGGCAATTTAGGGATATGATTAGAGGACCCAAACCACATTTTCTATGCACATACCGCAGTTTGGACCTTCTTATTCTTCTTGCTAGTGTTTGCTGTGCCTAGAGGACTTGGTGGCAGCTGTGACTAGTGGAAGAGGTGACATGCTGCTCCCTGGCTGTGTGGTTGTGGGACAGTTGGAGAGCATAGTGTGTGGCCTTGTGTGTGCCTATGGATTATACATGATGAGTGCTGAATAGGGCTCCTTATGAGGGATGTATTCAGTTCAAAGGGCAGGTCATTAATTGGAGCTGGGGCTAATAAGTGTGATGCTTAGGATAAAAAGGCACATCTTGCTGGGAGCCAGTGGCTCATGCGTGTAATCCTAGCTACTCAGGAGGTTGAAATCTGAGGACTGCAATTTGAAACTAGCCTGGGTAGGATAATCCATGAGACTCTGATCTTCAATTAACTACCAAAAGGCCAAATGTGGAACTGTGGCACAAGTGGTAGAGCATTTGAGCAAACGGCTGAGGGACAATGCCCAGAACCTGAGATCCAGCCCCAGGACTGGCATAAAGAAAGAAAAAAAGAAGAAAGATATATCACATTAATTCTTAAGCCAGAAATAACTTCATCCCAGTAAAATACTGTTTCTCAAACTATTTGGGTCCTGATCACAATAACAAATATATTATTATCAAATTATATTTAATTATGTAAAGCACATAACTTAAAACTTACCATTTGGTCATTTTAAGGGGACAGATGTGTAGTGTTGACTTTATTCATGTTGTACAACAGATTTCCTACTTATTATTAAAGAAAATTGAACCTTTATATTCATTAAACAGTTATTTCTTACCAGAGGTTAACTTGTACACTGCAGCCTAACACACACACACACACACACACACACACACACACACACACACACACACAGAGAGAGAGAGAGAGAGAGAGAGAGAGAGAGAGAGAGAGAGAGAGAGAGAGAGAGATACAAACATTTCATGAAACAAATACTTGCCCTTACTATATGGAACACCCTCACCTATTCTATTGTTCATCCTATTTTGTTATTCTACTCAATTCTATTCTTTATTCTAGTCTTACTATTATTCTATTCGATTCTTCTATTTATTCTTGGAAATACTATTGAAGACCTAGTGACTTAATTCAGCGTCCTTTAGTTGGTCTTTTAAGTGTAGTTAAAACACTGTTGAATGTAGATAAGAGACAAGAACTATGAATAGCCATGTGGCAGGACAAGGCCAAGTTTGAGGCACATGCAGAGGCAGGAAGAAAGCTGTGGGATATTCACAAGGAAGAGAGACATGATTGCACTAGGAAAATCAGAAAAGGTCTTTCGGAAGAAGGTTACTGTCAGAAATCTGCCTCAGAATCTCAATGAGATTTCACCAAGAGCAGGAAACAAGCAGGCTGAGGTGTGTGGATAAAAGGAGGATATAGTAGTTGATAAAATTAGTATATTGTGACTGTACAATGTACCAATTGACTGACTTTCTGCCTCTAATTTCTTGATCTGTAGTTGTACCTCCTCCTCCTCCTCCTCCTCTTCCTCCTCCTCCTTTTCCTCCTCCTCCTTCTTCTGCTGCTGTGGGTCTTGAACTCAGGGCCTGGTCATGATCACTGAGCTTTTTTTCTCAAGGCTGGTGGATTACCACTTTGGGGCACAGTGCAATTTCTGGTTTTCTGGTGGTTAACTGGAGATAAGAGTCTTAAGGACTTTCATGCCTGGACTGGCTTTGAACTGTGATTTTCAGATCTCAGCCTCTTGAGTTGCTAGGATTACAGATGTGAGCCACCAAGTACCAGGACCATACCCTACTTTTTTTTCGGGGGGGGGGTCTGGTCGTGGGGCCTGAACTCTGGGCCTGGGCGCTGTCCCTCAGCTCTTCAGCTCAAGGCTAGCGCTCTATCACTTGAGCCACAGTGCCACTTCCGGCTTTTTTTTTCGCTTATGTGGTGCTGAGGAATCGAACCCAGGGCCTCATGCATGCAAGGCAAGTGCTCTACCACTGAGCCACCTTCCCAGCCCCATACTCCTTATAATGTCAATATTGAATGAATTAGTGCATTAAATTAAGTGAATACATTAATTTAAATGAATTAAGTGTCCAATATGTCAGAAACATGCAGTATTTGTCATTCCCATTACATAGACAGAATTTATTAAGGCCATTTATACAGATGTTCCACTTATTTACAACATCACTGAGAAAAATAAACAGAAGATACTTTCCAAGAAGCTACCAATAGTCTTGTTATTTTCAAGGATACAATAGGCTATAAAATAGTAAATCATATAACACTAAAAGTAGCAATAATGATAATAACTACATTTATGGAATGCCCAAGAATGGAATTGAGTATTTCTGTGTATTGTTTAATCTATTAATATTATGGTCAAACTGCTACTATTGCAGAACCATTCAATCTTAATCTCTGATTGTACTGATTCTGTTTTAGTTCTTCTTGGGGAGACCTTTGCCTCCCCTAGGAGCACATTGATGAAGAAGTGAGAGGATTTGTTCAAGTAGAGAGAAGACTAAATTTCAGCCGGCAGGGGACCATTTCATAGAAGGTGACAAGTTCTTGCTCATAGCTGATATTCTACCTCTGGAGCTGTGCCTCTTATCCAAGATGGCAGGTTCTGAGAAGCCATAAATAAGTAAGACCTCTGTTAACATGATATCTCTTTATGTTTTAAGAAGCATTTCCCAGTAAGCCCTTGGCCCTACCCTGAGAGCTAACCTGAATGTTTCCCAATTCTGAATGCAATTCTCTAATCTGTGCCAACCTCAGGCTACACACTGATCAACTTCCTGTCATATGTTAGCCAACTGAGGAGATTCTATCTATCAAGCTTCATCACTGATGGCCTTGACTCCAGACCTATCTTGTAGATAACCAACTTCACTGTTTTCATCGTAAGCGTTCAGTCACAGGCTGGCTAACTGAAGTCCATGCATGAAAACATATCCTTTACTGGAAAGATTGCCTTTCAGGCCTTCACTCAGAGCTTGTTAACTCCTAGAAGCTATGACTTTGCTAAGTGCAATTAGCAGCCTTTCTGTGATGAAACAGATTAGATGCCAAATTGAACCTGCTGACTACAAGATTGTGAAGGGAAAGGAAACCTAGATCTTCTTACATAATATGTACCTATGCATAAATGCCTGGAGCTTTTTAGTGGGAACTTAAAACACTTGACACAGCTTTGTGGACCACCTGAACCCTGTAACCCTGAGAGGAAGGAAACCCTGTGTTCTCAAGGGAAAGTTAGCGTTAAGAGGAGGCAGCAGCATGCCTCAAGGGGAAAGGGAAGTGAGAAGTTGACTCAGAAGATGTAGGATCACTCCTCATTCTACCACTAACCAGCCTGTGACCTTTCATACGCCCTAGTCTTCTCTGTGTCTGAGTTTTACATTTGTCTAAAGGCGATGAGAAGCCTCATAATAGGACACCCACCACGAGTGCATTGGGAAGACAAGATAATATAGACTAAAAGTCCTCTGCATGTCTTAAAGCACTAAATAAATGTTTGACTTTTATTATTCTGTTCAGTGTTTGAGGGGACAGGAATGTGTGCACTAACATTAAAAATTGCTATCTCCAAAGTTGAAGGGAATGAGTTTGGGAAGGGTAAGACTAACATTAAAAATTGCTATCTCCAAAGTTGAAGGGAATGAGTTTGGAAAGGGTAAGATATGACTTCCAGTTTGTTAGAGTTCTCCTCTGTGAACTTGTGCATTAGGTATAGATATGGATTAAGTATATAGAAATAGACATCTATTAAAGAAAAGAAAATTCAAATATTTAAATCCCAGTTTTGCCACTGATTGGCTGTGCAATCTAATCTTGGGAACCTTGATGAATCTGTGTCTTTATTTCTAGATCTCTAAAAAAATCAATCCTTATCATACATATTTACATATAGACTAAAATGATGGCCTAAGAATGAAGTTAGTTCCATGTGAGGGAACATAAAATAATAACTGGGCTAGGATTTGAATGTTCCCACCAAAATTAATTGTGAAGTAGAAAGAGAATGGAAACTTAATCTGACTATGGTATTTAAAGGTAGAACTTTCGAGAAAGTAATTAGGGCTAAATGGGGACATAAGAGTGGGTCCTAGTTCAGCATGTCTGTGGCTTTCTAAGGAAGAGGAAGACCTGACCTAGGAGCTTTGTATTGCCTACAGGACCCTGTGCCATCTCAAGGATTCTGTAGAAAGTTTCTACCAGGTAGAAAGTTTCTACCAGGAAGAAAGACCTCCACCTTCTTACTTGAAACTTCCCAGCTCCCAGAATCATAAATTGAGGTCTTTATGAATTACACAGTCCATGGGATTTAGTTGCAGTAATGGAAAATGAACTCAGGCTGTTTCTTTAAAGCAAGGTCCAGCAAACTGCAGCCCATGGCCTGAACCTGGCCCACCATCTCTAGCACTCAAGTCAAATATTTTTAATCATTTAAAAATTGAGTTGCAATTCTCAATACATAAAACTGAGCCGTTTTTTGTAAAAACAATTTCTAAATTTCAAAGGGTTGTATAGTCCACTGTCAGTGACTTGCAGCTGGAATCCTACCTACTCAGGAGGCTGAGATCTGAGGATTGTGGTTTCAAGCCAACTTGAGCAGAATATTCTGTGAGACTCTTTTCCTCCATTTACCAACAAAAAGGCAGAAATAGACATGTGGCTCAAGTGGTACAGATATAAGCAAAAAAGCTAGACCCTCAGTTTAAGCCCCACTAATAGCACACACACACACACACACACACACACACACACACACACACACACACACACACACACACACACACACACACAGAAAAGATGGTACAAGAGGTTTACAGGACACATTAAGTTGTAAAACTCTCTTCTCCCTACCAGAGCAAATCCTCTCATTTCTTCATCCATGCATTCCTAGGGGAGTACAAAGGTCTCCCCAAGAAGAACTAACATTCTCCCCCACTCCCCCCGAACCACTCGAAAGAACTTAAGTCAGTGGGAGAGAGTTTGAAACTTTCAAATGACTGAAACATTTTGGTAAGAAAATTCCCTGCCTTGTGAGAGCTCTATGAAATTAAAATGTTAATGTCTTTTGTGAGGTTTTGTTAGACACAGCCCCACTTATTCCTTGTCTGCTTTCACCCAAGGAAGGCAGAGTTGAACAGCTGTGATGGAGACCATGTGGCCCAGGAAGTTTCCCAGAAAGCTTGACACATTTCCTGTCTGGTCCTTTGCAGAAAACTTTGCTGGACTACAGGACTGAAAAGTTGACCACTTCCTTTAGGAAAAAATGTGTCTCTCTTTTTGTCCTGCTTTCTGACTTTAGTGAATGGTGGAGCTTACTGGAAAAAATAGGAAGCACAAATGTTTTCCCCATGATTTGGCACAGATGCCATTATGTGTAGCCTTGTGGCTAGAATGGGCGGAAGTGAGAAGGGACTTCATCTCGAGTTTCGAGGAGGGACACATAGGACCTCTCACTGCTATCTAACTTTCAGTTCCTCTTCTTCATTTTTCTTCACCCTCTAAAGCTGATACAGTGGTCTGTGGAAGGCTTTGCCAGTTCAATTTCAGGTAATCAATACAGGCTGTCTATGCTCAGTGTCACCCATTTTTATACCTGTGACATCATTTCTGTGAGATCCATTGAAACATCAGTGTTCTGTTTTTATCCCTGGGACAAAATAATTGCCCTCGGAGCATTGCTCTGCCCAAGGATTAAACAAGCATTTCCAATGCTATTGGTTTTATGGTAAACCATTGGACTGGCTGGTTTTGGAAGTCTTGTAAAATCTGGAGCAAGTACAACAGGAAAAACACATTTTCTCTTTCGTTTTGTTGGGTTGTAATGTTGCAGAAACCTGAAAATGTTTATCTTGAGCAGATGGAGTTGAGGTGAAAGAGGACAGGAAAGCTTATATAAAAGATAATGCTGGAGTGCCTTCCACAGAAATACCCTAGGAAGTTTGCAGAATTTTAGTTATCACAGGGAGATGTTTTATAAGATACCTGAAAAAAACTTCCAGAAAAAAAGCCTTTCTGAATGGTTATTTCCCACAGCCTGACCAGAGGCTACCTCTAGAATTGCTTTTTGGCTTTGGCATCTGGACAAGAACTGAACTTGTGGACATTTTCCTCATGACCCATGCAGGGACAACATATGGAAAAATAAATTCCAATTTCCTGGGCCTTTCCTTGAAAGTATATATTTCTTCTTGGGCCAGGTACAGCAGAATATATCAGTAATTCCAGACACTTAAAATCAAGAGGATCACAACTCAAGGCCAGTCTGGGTAAAAAATTAATAAGACTCCATTCTCTACCAATAAGCTGGGTTTGGTAGTTCCTGTCTGTCATCCTATCAACTTAAGATCAAAAAGCAGGATTGTAGCCCAGGCTGACCTCAGAAAAAATTAGAGACCCTATCGGAAAAAAAAATCCACAAGGATTGAGGATATGTATCAAGTTGTAGAGCTTCTGATTGGTCAATGCAAGGCCCTCAGTTGAATCCCTAGAAACATGACCTGCCCCCCCACCCAATTTTCTTCATGGGTATATGCATATTACCCGGATATGAAAGACTCTACTTAATGACCTTTGTTTTAAACATCAGTAATCCTATAGATCAAGTTATACTCCCAGAACACCTTTGTCCAAATCCATCTATCATCTATCATCTCTTAGGCTGGTGATCCTGGAGAGACCATGGATCAGAAAGTTCCCAAACTTAGAGGGGAACTGGGACACAAACAAGATGAAAAGAAATTCAGAGCCAGCCTAGGAGCCTGACCATCAATAACTAACTAAGAAAATGTGGTACATATATACAATGGGGTATTGTTCAGTCATAAAGAAGAATGAAATTATGGAACTGGAGGACATCACGTTAATCAAGCTAAGTCAAACTCAGAAAGACAAATATTGCATGTTTTCACTTAAACGTAGACTCTAGGCTTTTCTTAAGAAGAACCAACAGGTGGAGGAAAGAGAAAGAAGAGGTTGATGTGGGGTAAATATTATAAAAGCATTTTATATGTGTAAGAAAATAGTGGGGGAATGGAGGGCAATTAAGGAGTAATATAAATGGGATGAGCTTAATCAAAATACATTATGTGCATGTTGTAAATATCATAATAAATCCCCTTTTTACAATTCATTTATGCTAACTAGACATTAAAAAAAGTGGTTCCGATCTAGCAGATCTTATTGTGAATGTATTAGAAGGTTCTGGAAGTAGCTTTGAGACTCCTCCTAAGACTGACTGATCACATTCTGTCCTCCATGGTGAAAGGCTTTTGGGTTGCTTTAAAATTTCTCAGTTCTCTGATAGGGTACCTTGGAATAGAAAATACCTGACATCAGGAGAATATATTCATTAGTTTTGTATTAGAATTGATTGTCAAAATTAACAGATCATAAACAAACATCAGATGAAGACCCTCAAAGTTCTTATAATCATGTTGGGGAGGTCTACAGACAATTTTTCATGGCAGAGGAATTTGAAGGCTCTTTAAGAGTTGTTCTGAAAATGTTTGCCTATGAACTCTTAGCTGAAATTTTAGAAGGAATCCAAAATGCAGCCTTTAATGAGAGGTGAAGACTAATGAATTCATCCAGCAGTGATCCACATCAGTTCAGTCTCTAAAGAAAAAGGAGGAGGCTAATCTTACATTACTACAAATTAAAAGTTTGTAAACGCAAAGCCAGGTACCAGTGGCTCATGCCTGTAATCCTAATGACCCAGGAGGCTGAGATCTGAGGATCGATGTTGGAAGCCAGCCAGGGGAGGAAAGTCTTTGAGACTTGCATCTCCAATTAATTATGAAAAATACTGGAAGTGGAGCTGTGGCTCAAGTTGTAGAGTGCCAGCCTTTGAGTAAAAAAGCTAAGGGACAGTGCCTGGGGTCTGAGTTCAAGCTAAGTATATCCCTCTACCCCCACTCCATCCCAAAAAAGGATGTTCAGCCTTATATAGTGTCTCAGCTTAAACCCAGAACCCACATACCTCTAGATTCCTAGTAAAGAGGTCAGAAGATTTGAGCTCTAATGGCAGACAGGACCACTATTTTGTGGAGAATTTATACCACCTTAATAGGTATGTCAGCTTTGTTCATCTCATGTGTTCTAACCCCACCACCATGGTCTCCAGGAACCCAACTCAGATCTTGGTTGTTTACCTGGCTGGTGCATTATTTTTTCTCTCTTGTACATTGCCATTTCCAATTCCTCTTGCTTTTTCTACCATGACAAATAGCTCACATCAATTACATGGATGGGCTTAGTCAGGGAATAGCAAGAACTGTTGTAGCTGCTAAAGCTGCTTTTCTCAAGGACCATCTATTTCCTCTTGCCACTTGCCAGCCATAAAACAACTCTATGATTTAAAGCATGAGGCCCCTGATTAGAAAAAGGTCATCAGGACAATAGTAGATTGCTTCTTTCTTCTTGTTTACAACCTGGTTATGCTCCAGTGGGCATCCTGTGACTCCCAAGTCCCTGCTAGTAGTTAATACATCACTTAGAAGAGACATCTGGGGAAGTGGTGGGGAACAGATCAAATCAGTGGTGCCTTGTGAGTGTCTAGGTGAGCTTGTCATCGCAGATTCTCTCTGCTTGTAGTGCAGGGAAAATGGTCCAGGGGTTACCCAGGGCTCCATCAGGTGGGAGTTGCTTTCCATTCACTAGCAAACTGAATAGATCAACCCTCTAATGGTAATGTTATCTTTGTTATAGTATGCCTATTTTCTGAAAAGTCCGGGGCTTTCTCCTCGATAAGTGGGTTTTAAACTTCCTTGTGCATGCATTGGGACATTTGAAGAGATTTTGTTACAAGATGAGCTATATCTTCAGCCTGTAGAGGACATTTCATATTTCAAACTATATAAACTACAGAAGACTGTCAGGGGCTGGCCCAGCTATGTTTCATCAAGGTCAAGAACAGCAGTTGGCAAACTAGGGTGCACAGGCATATCTGGCTTGTGTGCTATTTTCGTGAATAGTTTCATGATCGGTTTACATTTGGAAATGGTTGATAAAGGATTGACTTTTTATGAGATGTAAAATTCTATGCAATTCAAACTTCATGATCCACAAGACTTTATCAGAACACATCCATTGCCCTTGTTTTACACTGTCTATAGCTAAGTTCAGTAGCTACAACAGAGAGAGTGTATTTCACAAAGCCTAAATGTTAACTATCTGGATATTTTTTTCAGGGAAATATTTGCTAGTCCCTACTCTAAAAGGAAAGGGATTAATTTGGATCATCCACTTGATTGAGTAAAGAATATATAAATTATATAGAGTGACGTAAGCCAGGCCCAAAGAAACATAAGTCCCATGGTTTCCCTTATTTACAATAACTAGTATATGTCTGAGACAAGCAGAAAAGGTCAGATAAGTTGATGTTAGGTGAAATGAACCCCAAGATAAGGACTCAAATGGTTCTTCTTTCTTGCTATTGTTCCTAACATA
Source organism: Dipodomys merriami (assembly GCF_024711535.1). Classification (NCBI taxonomy): domain Eukaryota; kingdom Metazoa; phylum Chordata; class Mammalia; order Rodentia; family Heteromyidae; genus Dipodomys; species Dipodomys merriami. The sequence goes on from NW_027202270.1 coordinate 77,957,597, forward strand.
TTTATAAGATGATTTCTTTGTTGTTTTGTATGTCCCTCCCCCATGGTATAACCCCTGCTTTCACTGTTTGATGTTGGTATAATTTGTGGAGGGGAAGGGAAAAAACAAATTGTTTAAATAGGGATACAGGTGGACCCATTGCAACAATGAGATGTACAAGATGTTATGTCCAAAAATGAACTTTACAACTTTGGTGGGGGCGGGAGCAGGGGCGGGGGAAAGATGGGAAGGGATGGGAAGGGGAAACAAAGGAGGAAGCAACAATGCTTGATAAGAAATGTACTCATTACCTTGCTCATGTAATTGTAACCCCTCTGTACAGTATTTTCACAATAAAAATAAAAGATGAAAGAAAAAGAACATGTAAAGCCTGCAATGAAGTCATAAAGAACTATTAGGGAGTGTAGGCCCAATGGCTCAGGACTTGGCACATGGAGTAAAAAGTTCTAGCACTCAAATTCACAAAGGACTACTAGTCATCACTGCAGTTAACTGCTTTTCTTCTTGGACCCCTGCCACTTTCTTTGTCCACCAGTGTCTGAGTTCTTCCTCATGTGAAATTTTCTCAATAATGCAGCTAACAGTGTAGTAATCAGTTCTCCAAACTCAACAGCCACACTGGAGAAAAGAAGTCTGTGCTGTTTATACATGTGTCCCTTTTACCGGGTTATATCTCTCCTTGGTCTTAACTGTTACCATTTCATCTTGACAAAATTCCATGGTGAAGATGAAGTTCCTACATAGGGAAAGAGACATAATGATGCCATGCAAGGGGCTGCAGAGTCACCAATGTTGTCACAGGCCCACAAGCTTCACAAGAGCAGCACAGAAACCAACAGTAGGTCAATGACAAAAGTGTAGTCTCACAATCGCTTATGAATATCCATTAATGGAAGATGGCATCATAGCTAGTATTCTGAGGGAAACTGAGATTCCACAAAATAAGCACAGATTTTTTTTAAACAGTGTATGAGAATAGTGTTTTGTGTTTTCAGGGTCTCAAGCATGATTGACTATTTGAAATATTCCCTGGAAGCAAATAATTTAAAAATATTTAATTCACAAATGAAACTTCATTTAAAAAGCCATAAAGAGACTAATACTTGAACATCTCAGCACTTTCTGACCAGGAAAAATGTGGAATGTGTTTTATATGATACCAAAAATTATAAACTGCTTTAAAAACAAGATTTTTTTCCCAGCTCAGTCTTACACTATAACTTTTTGATCCATTAATAACACAGTCCAATGGATAAAAAATTCTAGTTTTAGAAAAAGCAAAAATGTGTGAGTGTTGCTTTATGCCTTAAATAATACTTTGAGAATCTTGCTTTTTGTGAAATCTAGTTTTCTATTATTGAGACATTTATAAAATATCCACTTTAACCTCCACACATTTAACAACATTTGCATAGTAAAAACAAAAAATTTAATTTTATTTTAGCATTAAAATGTGACTTGCTGTTTTTTTTCTCCCTAGAGAGAAGAACAATAGTGTTATGCAAATATAATGTAATATGGGATTTCAATTGAAGTATATGTAATTGTATTTTGCTAGTTAAGTGTTCTCTCTTGAGAATCAGTGCAAGTGAGACCCCAATTTTTAAAAAAAATCTATGAATGTAGAGAAATGTTTGCACTTGAATGGGTAGGATAAATTGTTTTTATAGAATAGGTAATAGAGCTCCATGGCTCAAGAAAATCAAAACAATGCAAAGAGATATAGGCTAAAGTATTTTATCTTACCCTTATTTCTACCCACTCTGCTCAGCCTACTCTTCACAGGTAACTAGTGTTCATCTGATGTTTCTTAATACAAATGAGCAAATAGAATATTTATACTAATCTTTCCACTTTCTCTCATGCAAATGTAAAACAGGATAATAAAGGCACTGCTACTTTGCTTCCTCTTCCACTGACATACTAGTACTGAGGCTTGAACTCAAGGCCTAATGCTCTTGTTTGGCACTCTACCAGTTGAGCCACACTTCTACTTCTGGTATTTTGCTGGTTAATTAGAATAAGAATTTAGGGATTTATCTACTTTGGGTGATTTCAATCCTTGACTCTCACATCTTGAACTTCTTGGTTAGCTAAGATTATAGGTGAGAGCCACTGGTGTCCAGCTACTTTTCTTTCTTCCTACATAGATGAATATATAGATTTTTGTTTGTAGGATTTCCTTGGTCATTCATATACAGTCCCCATTTTATTGTTTTAGATGTGTAGTACTCTATTGCATAATTTTAACAGGGTAGATTCAAGCTATTTCTTTTTTTTTGTCTATTTCTTTTTTTAAATTTTATTTTATTTGTGAACATACTGTACAGAGGGGTTACAATTACATGGGCAGGATAATGCATACATTTCTTACCAAGCATTGCAGCCTCCTCCTTTGTTTACCCTTCACCTCCCTTCCCAGCCTCCCCCCTCCCCCCACCCAATTATACCCCCTCCCCCCCCCACACCTACATTGTAAAGTTGGTTTTGACATGACATTTTGTACTTCTCATTGTTGCAACAGGTCCACCTGAATCCTTAAACGACTTGTTTGTCCCCATCTCCTCCACATGTTATACTGACATCAAATATAGTGAAAGCGGGGGTTACACTGTGGGGGAGGGACATACAAAGCAACAAAGAAATAATCTTATAAATGCGTTAGAAACACATGCATGAAAGAAACGAAAACATTAAAATACATATTTAAGGGTTCATTTTCCTAACATCACATTATCTGACCTTTTCTGCTTGACTCATACCTATACTAGATATTGCAAATAAGGGAAACCATGGGACCTATGCTTCTTTGGGCCTGGCTTACTTCACTTAATATAATTTTTTCCAAACCTTTCCATTTCCTAACAAATGGGGAAATGTCATTCTTTCTGATGGAGGCATAGAATTCCATTGTGTATATATACCACATTTTCTTGATCCATTCATCTACTGAGGGGCATCTGGGTTGGTTCCATATCTTAGCTATGGTAAATAATGCTGCAATAAACATAGTTGTGCTGGTAGAGCTTTATCACAAATGTTTCCTTCTTTCTTCTTCAGAGAAGTTTCTCTTTAAGTCTTTAGCCCACTTATTTATTGGGCCGTTGTTTCTTTGAGGATTTGTTGTTGGGGGATTTAATTTTTTGAGTTCCAAGTATATTTTAGATATGAGACCCTTGTCCGTTGTATGGCTAGTAAAGATCTTCTCCCAATCTGTGGGCTTTCTATTGATCTTGCTAGCTATGTCTTTTGCCATGCAGAAGCTCTGCAACTTTATGCAATCCCATTTGTCCAACCATTCTTTGATTTGTTGTGTTTCTGGGTCTCTATTCAGAAAATTTCGGCCTGAGCCAAGGAGACCTAGGGTTTCTCCTATTCCATTCTGTAACGTTTTCAGAGTGTCCGCTTTGACTTCGAGGTCTTTGATCCATTTGGAGTTGATTCTGGTATAGGGTGATATATAAGGATCTAGCTTTAGTTTTCTACATGTAGTTAACCAATTTTGCCAGCACCATTTACTGAAGAGGCTGTCTTTCTTCCATTCTATTGTTTTAGCTCCCTTATCGAAGATTAGATGGCGATAGGTCTGTGGGTTCATTTCTGGGTTTTCAATTCTATTCCATTGGTCCTGAGGTCTGTTCTTATGCCAATACCAAGCTGTTTTGATTACTATGGCTTTATAGTAGAGGTTGAAATTTGGTATTGATATTCCTCCAGCAGTGTTCTTTCCGTTGAGGAGCGTTTTTGCTATTCAGGGTCTTTTGTTGTTCCATATGAATTTTTGGATTGCCTCTTCTATTTCCTTGAAGAATGAGGTTGGAATTTTGATAGGTATTCCGTTGAATTTGTAGATAGCCTTGGGAAGTATTGCCATTTTCACGATGTTAATCTTTCCAATCCAGGAGCATGGGATGTTTTGCCATTTTTTAAGTTCTGTGTTGATTTCCTTTTTCAAGATTTTAAAGTTTTCGTCATAGAGGTCCTTCACTTCTTTGGTTAAGTTAATTCCTAGGTATTTTATTTTTTGTGGGGCTATTACAAATGGAATTGCTTTCCTAATTTCAGCCACACTTTTCTCATTGTTGGCATACAGAAAAGCCATTGATTTTGGGGGGTTAATTTTATAACCTGCTACTTTGCCAAAGTTTTGAATCAGCTTGAGTAATTTGGGAGTGGAGTCTATGGGATTCTTTAAATATAAGATCATGTCATCTGCAAAGAGGGAGAGTTTTATTTCTTCTTTCCCTATTTGGATCCCCTTTATGTCTGCATCTTGTCTTATTGCTGTAGCTAGACATTCTAATACTAGATTGAAGAGAAGTGGAGAGAGTGGACATCCTTGTCTTGTTCCTGAGTTAAGAGGAAATGGCTTTAGGTTTTCACCATTAAGTATAATGCTGGCTGTAGGTTTGTCATATACAGCCTTTATTGTATTGAGGAATGTTCCATGGATTCCTAATTTTTCCAAAACCTTCATCATAAAGGGGTGTTGGATCTTGTTGAATGCTTTTTCTGCATCTATTGAGAATTCTTGTTCTTGCTCCTGTTGATGTGATGAATAATATTAATTGATTTGCGTATATTGAACCAGCTTTGCATCCCTGAAATGAATCCTGTTTGATCATGGTGTATGATTTTTTGGATGAATTGTTGAAGTCGATTGGCCAAAATTTTGTTGAGAATTTTGCATCAATGTTCATCAAAGAAATGGGTCTATAGTTCTCTTTCTTTGATGAGTCCCTGCCTGGTTTTGGGATGAGGGTTATGATGGCTTCATAGAATGTGTTCGGTAGTGAGCTTTCTGTTTCAATTTCATTGAAGAGTTGGAGGAGTATTGGTGTAAGCTCTGCTTTGAAGGCCTTGTAAAATTCCACTGTAAAACCATCTGGTCCTGGACTTTTCTTAGCTGGGAGGTCTCTTATTGCTGTTTCTATTTCAATGCTTGATATGGGCCTGTTAAGATGGTTTAACTGATCTTGGTTTAGTTTTGGCATGTCAATATTTGCTAGGAAAAGGTCAATTTCTGTCAAGTTCTCAAACTTATTAGCATAAAGTTTTGAGAAGTATTCCCTTATAATGTTCTGAATCTTGGTTGTTTCCGTGGTGATGTTTCCATTCTCATCTCTGAGTTTATTAATTTGGGTGTGTTCTCTTCTTTTTCTGATAAGATTTGCTAAGGGTCTGTCAATTTTGTTAAGTTTTTTGAAGAACCAAGTCTTTGTTTTGTTGATTCTTTCTATAGTTTTTTTGGATTCTAATTCATTTTATTCTGATTTAATTTTAATTATTTCTTTCCGTCTAGTGGATTGGGGTTTATCTTGCTGCTCTTTTTCAAGGAGGTTTAGATGTGTCATTAAATTGTCAGTTTCAGATCTCTCCAATTTGTTGATGTAGGAGCTCAGAGCTATAAACTTGCCTCTGAGTACTGCCTTTGCTGTGTCCCAGAGGAGCTGGTAATTTGTGTGTTCATTTTTGTTGAATAGCATGAACATTTCAATTTCTTCCATGACCCACTCATGATTCAGCAGTGTGTTGTTCAGCCTCCATGTGATGCCGGACTTTCTTTGGTGGCTTTTGGTGTTGAGTTCTAATTTTATTCCCTTGTGGTCAGAGAGAATGCAAGGTATAACTTCAATGTTTCTGAACTTAGACAAGTTTTCTTTGTGGCCTAAAATGTGGTCTATTTTAGAAAACGTTCCATGTGCTGCTGAGAAAAACGTGTATTCTGATGCTGCTGGGTGAAATGTTCGGTAGATGTCTGTTAAGTCTAGTTCATCTATGCAGCTGTTTAGATCTGCGGTCTCTCTGTTGAGTTTTTGCCGAGTTGATCTATCTAGTGGGGTGAGTGGTGTGTTAAAATCTGCAACAATTTATGTCTTTGGATCTATATGGGATTTGAGAGAAAGTAGTGTTTCTTTGATAAATTTGGGTGCTCCATTGTTTGGCGAATAGATAGAGATCCTTTAATTAGTATGTAGCGACCTTCTTTATCTCTTCTCACGAATTTTAATTTGAAGTCTATTTTATCTGATATTAGGATTGCAACTCCCGCCTGTTTATGGGGGCCGTTTGCTTGGTAGATTTTGTTCCAGCCTTTAACTTTGAAAATGTGTTGGTTTTACGGGCAAGATGTGACTCCTGCAGGCAGCAGATAGAAGGGTCTTGTTTTTTAATCCAACTAGACAGTCTATGTCGCTTAATTGGAGAGTTCAGTCCGTTAACATTAAGAGATAGGACTGAGAGGTATTTGGGAGTTCCTGCCATGTTATCCACCTTCTTGGGGGCTGTGAAAACTGGGTTCTTCCTATGGTTCTTGGCTTCTCAGTTTGGGTGCGGTTTCTTGGCCTTTATTGTGGTCTTGTTGGTTTTCTATATGTAGGACTTCTTAAGAATCTTTTGTAGGGCTGGTTTGGTGGAGATGCATTGTTTCAATTTTTCTTTGCTATGGAAGGTTTTTATTTGGCCTTCAGTTATGAAGGAGAGTTTAGCTGGGTACAGTATTCTTGGTTGATAGTTGTTTGTTTTTAGAGCATGGCATACATCATTCCAGGCTCTTCTTGCTTTGATTGTCTCTGCTGAGAATCTGAGGTGATTCTATTGGTTTCCCTTCGTAGGTGATTAACCTTTTCTCCCTGACAGCTTTAAGGACCTTTTCCTTGGTCTGAGTTGATCCTATGTGGATTATAATGTGACGGTGGGATGTCCTATTCTGGTCTGGTCTATTTGGGGTTCTAAAAGCTTCTTGTATCTGAATAGGCCTATCTTTTTGTATGTTTTGGAAGTTCTCTGCTAGGATCCTGTTAAACAAATTTCCTAGACCATTAACTTCTGTTTCTAGGTGCTCCTCTACACCCATTATCCTTAGATTAGGCTTTCTGATGGTGTCTTCCAAGTGTTGGATAGATCTATCATATTTCTTGGACTTGTCTTGGATGGTTGTATGTTCTTTCTCTATAATATCTAGGCTGTCTTCAATCCCTGAGATTCGATCTTCTGCATGGTCTAACCTGCTGTCAAGACTCTCTACTTTGTTTTTTACCTCATTTCCTTCTTGTTGGTCAGCTTTGATGGCTTCAAATTCTTTGTTGAAGTTCTGTTTTAGGTCTTGTATGAATTTCTTTATTTCCTTAATTTGATGTTCAGTGTTTATTCTTAAATCACTTAGTTGATTGGTTATGGTTTCTTTGGACTCCCATTCCTTCTGTTGGGTTCCATTCAGCATTCCCTTTGTGGTCTCCCTGACTTCCTTCAGCTCTTTGTTAATGGATTCCATGAATGCCTTTAGTGATCTTTGTGTATTCTCATCCTGCTCTCTCAATTCCTGTATTACTCTTTGATTAGCTGCCTCTCGTTCGTGGGATTCCTGCAGTTGTCTTTGAGTGTTCTCAGCCTGCTCACGCAAATCCTGTATCAGTTTTTTTTTTTTTTTTTTTTTTTTTTGGGTCCGGTCATGGGGACTGAACTCTGAGCCTGGGCGCTGTCCCTCAGCTCTTCAGCTCAAGGCTAGCGCTCTACCACTTGAGCCACAGCTCCACTTCCGGCTTTTTTCTTTTTGCTTATGTGGTGCTGAGGAATCGAACCCAGAGCCTCGAGCATGCAAGGCAAGCGCTCTACCACTGAGTTACCTTCCCAGCCCCCTGTATCAGTTTTTGAGTAGCTTCCTCACGCTTATGATATTCCTGTATATACTTTCGGGTTGCCTCCTCTCTCTCCCTATCACACTCATAGAGTCCTTTGTATGTTTTCAAACTTTCCATTTATCATGTTTGCCAGCAGTGTTTGTAGAGCTATTTGGGAACTCTCCTCTGGATTATTCATTATCTGTTCTGTCCCCTGATTATCAAGATTGGGAATTGAAATACCTGGATTTGCCATTTTTCTTGTGTTTTTCCGGCTTACTCTGCCCATTTGAGATGAAAATAGCACCAGTTTTGTGCTAGAACACTATCTTAAGGCTACCATCAACCAAAGTATGAATTTGTACAGTCAATAGTCTACAGATACAATCTAGTTCAATAGATACATCTATTCAACATCAAACAACTATATGTTAATGGGCTTCGAACCGCAGAGAAGAATTTGGAAAACCAGAAATTATTAGGGTTAGGGAGAGATGTGAGTAAAAAATAGGAATAGATTGGTGTGGGGAGGCACAGGGAGAGTTAACTATGTCTTAATCTCAAAGCAGGAAATAGGTTGGGTAGGATGCAAGTAGAGAGAGAGAGGAAAAAGAAGAAAGGGAAAGGGTAATGAAAAGAAACCAGAAAAAATAGACAAGTAAAAATTAATGATATTATGGAGATCAAGAACAATCTATTTAGAGAGGAACGTGAGTATATTGAGAGATGGGGAGGACATAGAGGAGATGTGAAAGACTTAATGCTTAAAATGTTATATAGGTATAAAGAGGTAGTTCTGCTATTAAGGAATTTAAGTCTCGGAGGTTTTGAATTGAGTAATAAATTTGTGGATTAAGTGTGTACGCAATGGGGGATAGGGTCTACTAGTTAACTACGGGTTTGTCTGAGGATGTGCAGGACAAGAGTTAAGTCATATAAAGAAGAACAAAAGAGAGGAAAAAGTGAAAAGGATAAGAAAGGGGGAATAAAAAGATCAGAAGTTCAGTAGAGCTAAACCAAAAACAAAAAGATAAATAAAAAAGAAGAAGAAAAAAAAGAGAAAGAAGACAAGAAAAACCCACCTTCACGTACCCCTAAAATAAAAATTATAAGAGGAAAAAAAAGTTACTGGAAAACTATTTTTTTTCAAAAAAGGCAAAAATTAAAGATTAATAAAAGTTTTAGAAAAGAAAAATTTTTTTCTTATATATAAGGAACCAAAAAAAAAAAAAAAAAGAAAAAGAAGAAGAAGAAAGAAAAAAAAAAGTTCTTTGATTTTTTTGGGAGGGGTGGGAAAAATCCTGTATCTCCCTTGTGTCTGTAACCAGCCTCTTGTTGGAGTCTCTGATCTGCTTGAGGTCCTTTGGCTTGATTGGTTTCTTAAGTCAGATTGTTCGAACAGGCAGAAAAATGCTCTGCTTTATCCAAGATTTTGAGATCGCCTTCTCAGGTTAGTTTAATGGGAGGGTGATCTGGTTTGAGAATCACAAAAGAGGGGAATGCAGTGGTGAGGCTAGGTTCTGGGTAGAGTTGAGGCCTTTCAACAAACAGTAGCTTTTCCCTGGGGCTATTTTGTGAAAACCTCACAGAGCCCAGCCTGGAGCCATTCTCAGGGTTTCTGTTTTTCAATTGATTGTGGAGGCTGCTAGAGGGAGGGGTAGCCTCTGGCTCTGGTTACCCAGTGCGGAAAGCCACTCCTATGGCTGGCGCCTGAGCTGGGTGACTTTTCCCTGGATGGAGCTGAGTCTGGCAGGTCACGCCGCCGCTAAGTTCTTGTGACCTGCTAACTGACTCCTTTTATTCCAAGGCCTGAGCTGGAGCTCGCAGCTCTGCCGAGCTTTGTCGGTATCCAAGATGGAGATCAGCGGTGCTGGGGGGGGGAGGGGTGCCTTCCCTCCTCTGCTCCCTGAGAAGGAGTGAGGAAGTCGGGCTTCTACTCACGTCAAGTCTTGGATCCTGGGTCGTCTCTGGACCGCAAACTGCAGGATGAAGATGTCCGCTCCTTGTCCGTTCCTGCTGGTGTTGAGTAGAATCCGCTCGCCCGCCGCGTCTGGCTGCTTCATCCTGGACTCTGTGGCTCAGTTATGGTGCCCTGCAGTCGCCGCCAGGACCGCTGCCGCCGCCGGGGAGGCTACTGGCAAGCGCTCAGATGTGTCTCTTTGCCTTGATTTCCCCTCTCTTGCCTAACCCTCTGTCCTCTGATGGCACACTTGGTGTGGTTCTCTGGCTTAGGGCTGTTCACTGGAACTCTAAAACTGCTTTCTATGCGAGAGCTTGTTCAGATTCCAGCTTCTCCTCCGCCATCTTCCTGGAACTCCTCAAGCTATTTCTTACTGTTGTACTTGACTTGCCTCTATATTTTTGCTTTTATGCCTTTTAGGAATATTTTAAAGATTTTCTCTAAGGGTTTTACACATTTTCTATTAAGAAAATGGATTTTGTTTATCTGTAGTTGCTTTTGTTGCTCTGAGTATAATTTTTAAGATGTACTATCTGTCACATTTTTCTATTCTGTTTATTAAGCAAAGTATTTTATCTGGCTATATTTGCTAATATTCTTAATTTGCTCTTAGATGCTTAAATTTTCATAACATTAGGGTAATGAGCACTTGTGTTTATATAAAGGCCTCTGGGAACTTGGCATTCCATATTAGAATTATATTTAATTGAATGTAAGATTTCTAATAATACATTCTTGATATGGTACATGAAGTAATGCACTCTTGCATAATCATATCAGCCATGTTTTGTGTATTCTTCCTTATTAATCACACAGAATTCAAATTCACTAGGCCTTTTTAAAATATAATATCCTAAAGAAAAATGAAAGACTTTAATTGCTACTGGTCCAAATAACTAATTAGAAGAATTCTGAGTTATAAATTGGCTATGCAAATATGTAATGTAATTTATGATATAAAGAAGAGAATATTGATTCTTACAAAAAGAAAAAAAATTGAGTTCAGATAAAATGTAATGATAACACAGAAGAGTTCTTATGCCAAGGTAGAAATCTCTAAGAAAGAAAGAAATGATGCCAGTCCTGGAGTTTGAACTCAGGGCCTGGGTGCTGTCCTCAAGGCTAGCACTCTACCACTTGAGCCACCGTGTCATTTCCAACTAGTTAATTGGAGATGAATGTCTAATGGATTTTACTGCTTGAGCTGGTTTTGAACTATGATCCTCATATCTCAACCTCCTGAGTAGCTAGTTCTGCTGTTACTCAAAATTCCATAATAGAGGAAAGGCAAAAATGGCTGATTGCTAACAGTCACCATGCAGCAGACCAACAAGAAGTGCAAGGTTTAAACTGGGAAAACCAGTATAGGTGTAGGTGAGGATGCTAGGCAGAACAGAGGCAGACAGGTCGATGCAAATGAAAAAAAAATTACTCAAACTTCTAAAAGGGGACAAAACCAACAGACAACTTTGCTGAGATAAAACCCAATATGAACAATATTCTCCAAAGTAGCAGCCGCAGGCAGGATGATGAGATGGATCACCTGCATCCTTTGTGGCTTCCTTAGAGACCTTTCTGTTTTATTTTTAATCTACTAGTATGACCCACACATCTGACACACCTGTGGAACAGTTTCACTGTACAGAAAACTGAAAGTTAGACTTGGAGCAAAGGCAGAAAAGAACTGCAGCTCAGTGTGAAATGCTGTGGCAGCCGTTACCTGAGGGCACCACCCAAGGGAACAGCAGTTCCAAGAGAAAAACAGGTAACCTGAGTGGCCAACACTGTGAGCAAGTGATTCATATCTGTCACAGAAAAGGTGAACTCCAAAGCTCCACACAGGCAGGGAAAAGGGCTACTGTATTTACTTATAACACACCTCATATCCAGGCTGCCAGTTCACCCTGATTCAGTAGGTCCAAGTGGCAAGCACAGCTGAATATTGCTATAACCCCAAGGGTAGCTGCCCACACTATCCATGTGGGTCCAAAGGTAGGAGATCAAAAAGAAATTTCACTGGTGGCAAAGGGTAATACACCTGTCCCTGCATAGTGGTATCTAAATTGGTGAGCTCTTCACAGCCTGAGAAAGACTAGAAACAAAATGGTAGCAGCAGCTCCTCCTCCCTTCAAACAGCATTAGAGACTTCCCATGCTTTATCTTACCCTGCGGTGCTGCCAGGAAACACAACATAATCCAAGCAAGGCAAAGATTGGGTCTCAAAAGAGACACCATGCTTCCTGTACCACTAGAGGAGATACACCTGTTCAAACCAGATAGTAGAAGGGGATCTGAGTCAGAAAGGGAGAATAATTTTGAATCAAAAATGTAGGTGGCAACAAACTAGAAAGGAAAACTGTTTGGAGACTTATTGTTTCATTTTGTTGATTAGTTTGTTTGCTTGCTTGACTTTTTCCTTTCCTTTCCCTTCATTTTCTATTAACCTCGTTCTCACTAGTAACCTATTCCACCTCCCCCTTTCTTTACCTCAGGGCTCTTATCTTTTCTACTCATATCCAACCCCTGATGTCACCACTTTTTCTCATAACTGAACTAGGTACCTACAACAAACATCAGATACCAGCACTCATCAGATCCCATTCCCTTTCTCACAATCTTATTTACTCCACATGTCTCCCCTTACCTTTTCTACTCCTAATAGTTTCAGACCCTGTGGTACTATTCAAAAACCCAGTTCCCAGTACATACAGCATTTACTTTATGTAAATATTTTATTGAATTTTGAATTGAAGAAGCTATTAGAGCTGAGATATACCCCCACAACAGTAATATGAAATGGATCATTAACCCAGCTAACACTCACTCTAGTATGAATACAGAGGATAACCCATTAAGAAGATTTTAGGTTTTTAGGTTAGTAAAAGCCCAAACCACAAAGGGTCCATAAATGAGTAAAAACCAACACAGAAATATATGAAATAAGAGAAACCAGGGAAATAAAATATCTACAGAAAACAGTAATTATACAATAAAGGACTAGAATGACAGCAAAGTACAAGAAACCTCACACACTGATTTCAAATGACTATTGACAAAATTAGTCTATGTAACTGGGTGTCAATGACTCATGCCTATAATCTTAGTTACTTAGGAAGCTGAGGTCTGATGATTGTGGTTTGAAGCCCAGCCTTGGCTGGAAAGTCTCTGAGACTTTCAACTCTAATTAACCACCAAAAAAGCCAGAAGTGGAAGCTGCTCAGCCTCCTGGTAGCCAGGATTAGAGACATGAGCCACTGTTTCCTGGCTAGGAAGATCAGTCATTCTTCTTAATATGTATTCACCAAATGCCAAAGCACTCAACTTTGCTAAATAAACACTATTGGACATAGATAGATCCTAATACAATGACTGCAGAAAACTAAAATCTTCTGTACAGTAAAGGATATAGTCAGTAATCTAAAAAGACAGCCTACAAAATGGAAGATCTTTGCCACTCATATATCTAACAAGTGTCTAACAAAAAGAAAATACAAGGAGCTCAAAGACAAATTCCCTAAATCAATAACCCAATTAATAAATGGGCTAAATAGATACTTCTGAGAAAAAGTACTAATGACCAATAAATACATGAAGAAATGCTCAGCCTTCCTGGCCATAAAGAAAATACAAATTGACACAAAACATTTTGGTATTTCTTCTCACTTAGGAATGGCCGTCATCAAAAACATGAACAACAACAAATGCTGGCAAGAATTCAGGGAAAGAAGCAATCTTTATAAACTGTTTGTAGGAATGTGAATTGGTGCAGCCACTATGAAGAACACTATGAAGATTCTTCAAAAACTATAAGTAGAACTACATTATGACCAAGTGACACATTCTTGGACACTTATCCAAAAGATTAAAGGTCAGGATACAATAAATTTTTATTTGTGTATTATTCACTATAGCCAAGTTATGGAAAAAGCTCAGATGCCCTACAATGGACAAATTGAGCAGGAACATGTAAGATGTGTATGTATGTGTATTCAAATTTTATTTATCCATCAGGAAAAATAGTATTTCATTTACAGGTCAGGCTCAGAGAATCAAAGAATACATTTTTTTCTCCCATATGTGGAAGTGATATCTAAAATATAAACATATATGAAACATATCAAGGGCCATGTGCGTATCTACACATATATGTATATGTACATATACAACCAAACTACTAAAGTATATACTGGAGTGAGATTCCATGGTATAACCCTCTTTGAACAATTAATTGACAATATAACAAAATGAACATCAGGAAACTGAAACATGTTTTAACTGGGGATCCAGAAGGAAAGGGTCACATGAATGGAAAGAGGCATGGTGAATGAATACAATCATAAGACTCAATGTACTTATGGGAAAAGTGAAAGCAGGAAACTTGAAGGAGGGGTGGGCTGATGTAGAGTGGAGAGGGTAACTGATTAAGTTGCATTTTACATATAAATTGACATTTATATTGAAATCCCTTTGTATAATTCTTTGAAGGAAATAAAGAAAAAGGAAAATGATATTCAATAAAAAAAAGTTCATTTGGTTGTTAATGACTCTTCCAACTGGCTGAATAGTGAACACTACTCTTTTTTTTTTTTTTAAGAACTTATAGCTTTTAATTGAACGGTAAATAAGAACAATGAGACCAAATCAAACTTCAGATAAGTACTTTAAAAAAAATCACAGGAAGTGAGACTTTAAAACAATCATATTATATGGTCATTTGTATATGGCTTTTGAGCTGTTCAGCTCATCTGATAAGATTGTCCTATATGTATACTAGCTATTGCAAATAACTGAAACCATGGGACCTAAATTTCTTTGGGACTGGGCTACTTTTCTTAATATGTTTTTTTCCCCAAGTCTTTCCATTTCCTAACAAATGGGGCAGTGTTGTTCTTTCTGATGGAAGCATAGAATTCATATATCTCTATCTATGTATCTATCTATTTTCTATCTATCTATCTATCTATCTATCTATCTATCTATCTATCTATCTATCTATCTATCTATCTATCTATCTATCATCTATCTATCTATCTACCACATTTTCTTGATCTACTTAAGATATGGACACAAGAGGTTGGTCTTTATTGTTATGGTTTTAAATGTACCATGTGATTTTATTTTTTGGTTATTCTTGTTGTTTCCTTTGTATGTTCTTTCCCCTACGGCATATCCCCTGTTGTCACTGTACTTGATTTTGGTACACTGCATCTTGTATACACATTTGTCTAATATGGAGAGGGGAAGGGGAATAACAAAAAGCTGAAGCAAGGTCACAGGATGACCTATTGCAACAAAGATACCCACAAGACAGTATATTGGAAATAAACTTTACAACTTCCAGGGGTGGGGGGAGGGGGGGAGGAGTACAGAAGGCGGGGGAGGGAAGGGATAGTGGGACAACAACAAGGAAGGGAAGGGTAACAATGGTTGATAAGTAATGTACTCATTGCCTTACTCATGTAACTGTGAGCCCTCTGTACAGCATCTTCACAATAAAATAAAGAAAAGAAAAAACAAAAACACATTCAATCACCAATAGTTACCAAATGAAGACTACTCTTAGGCCTATTAATGTAAATATAAAAAGTGGTGAAACATCAGAATACAAACTTAGACTTCAGTCTCAGTGGGATGCTTTCTTTTTTTTAATTTTTATTTATTTTTTATTGTGAAAATACTGTATAGAGGGGTTACAATTACATGGGCAAGATAATGAGTACATTTCTTATCAAGCATTGTAGCCTCCTCCTTTGTTTCCCCTTCTCATCCCTTCCCATCCCCCCCCCAATCTTCCCTGCCTGCCCCCCACCAAAGTTGTAAAGTTCGTTTTCAACATAACAACTTGTACTTCTCATTGTTGCAACGGGTCCACCTGTATCCTTATTTAAATGACTTGTTTTTCCCCTTCCCCTCCACAAATTATACCGACATCAAATACAGTGAAAGCAGGGGTTATACTGTGGGGGAGGGACATACAAAGCAACAAAGAAATAATCTTATAAATGCGTTAGAAACAATTGCATGAAAGAAAAAACATTTGAATACATATCTTAGGGTTCCCCATTTGTTAGGAAATGGAAAGACTTGGAAAAAATTATATTAAGTGAAGTAAGCCAAGCCCAAAGAAACATAGGTCCCATGGTTTCCCTTATTTGCAATATCTAGTATATGTATGAGTCAAGCAGAAAAGGTCAGATAAGGTGATGTTAGGAAAATGAACCCTAAGATTTGTATTCAAATGTTCTTTTTCTTTCATGTGATTGTTTCAGTGGGATGCTTTCTAGGGGTAAATTAACCAAAATGTATGTTGAAATCCATTTAATAGTGTTACTGTTACGTATTAAATATCAATATGGAATTTATTTATTATTAGTTAAAGCAAAAAAGTTAGGCATTTTTTGTAAGAATGAGGTTTCTGCTATGAGGAAAAGTTAATGTAAACTGTTAAAAATTTAGCATAGCATTAGTGTGCCTGCACACACACACACACACACACACACACACACACACACACACACACACTCACACACACACACACACACACACACACACACACACACACACACACACACACCTCTAATTAGAAGGTATGGTTCTATTTCCCATTGGTAGTATTACATATATTGTGACTTTAAGTCAGACAAAGAAATGTAAGAAATGTTCAAAATTCAACTTGCTATAATTGTAAATATCAGAAACAACTACAACTATTGAGAATATGAAAGGAAGCAAGATTCCATTATAAAGGTCTTAAGTGTAGATATAAAATATATGTGCATATTTTAAACACCCAACACATCCCCTAGGCTAACAGGATGCTAACAAGGATGATGATATATAGTGGAATGGGGTGAGAAATTGGAAGTTGGAGTACATGTGGGAATCTGGCAGCAAAGTGAGAAAGAACAAGAGAGGATTAAGATACACATTGAGTAAAAAGTAAACTGACATAAACCAAAAAAAAAAAAAGGAAGACAGCAAAAACCAAGACCAAAACACCTTAGGAAAATAGACTCTTTTTCAGTAGGAATCTTAACCTTTTTTTTTTTTTTTTTTGTGGATCCCGAGGCTTGAGCTCTGGGTCTGGGCACTGTCCCTAAGCATATTTTACTAAAGGCTAGCACTCTACCAACTGAGCACAGCACCACTTCCAGCTTTACCTGTGATTAATTGAAGTTAAAATTCTCATGGTCTTTCCTAACTGAGCTGGCTTAGAACCATGATCTTCAGATCCCAGTAAGCTGAGTAGCTAGGATTACAGGCGTGGGCCACTGGTGTCTGGCAATTTTTTAAAAAATGTACCTGCTACCACTGGACTGTCTTGTGAAGCCTATATATCCTTCTAAATGCAGGAAATAAAACATGTAGGATTGTAGAGGAAACTGATTGAAATATTGTTACCAAAGTGTAAACAAGAAATAAATTTGAGAAACAAGAACATACAAGCTCCACTATTTTTTGGAATAAGGTATTTCCTCTATTTTTATTAATAGGAAAATTATATTTAATGTTCTACAGCTCAAAATTTAGATAATACACTTATTCATAATATCGTAACAACTGTTATCTTTCTTTTTTTTTCTGTGTGAGTGGCTTTTTGTTGGTCCTCAATATTTAAAAAATATCTTCAAGTAGATGTACAGAGGAGTTTCAATTTGACAAGTCCAGGTATCTGAATCAATATTATTCATTTCATCATTCTCCCTTATCTCTCCCAACCTTACCCATCGCCTCAAGTTGCATTTCCCATCCTTTTTTATTTATTGTGAAAATACTGTACAGAGGGGTTACAATTACATGGGCAAGATAATGAGTACATTTCTTATCAAGCATTGTAGCCTCCTCCTTTGTTTCCCCTTCCCATCCCTTGCCATCCCCCCCCATCCTTCCCACCCCTCCCCCCCACCAAAGTTGTAAAGTTCGTTTTAGACATAACGACTTGTATTTCTCATTGTTGCAATGGGTCCACCTGTATCCCTATTTAAACAATTTGTTTTTTCTCTTCCCCCCCACAAATTATACCAACATCAAATACAGTGAACGCAGGGGTTAATACCACGGGGGAGGGACATACAAAGCAACAAAGAAATAATCTTATAAATGTGTTAGAAACAATCACATGAAAGAAAAAAAACATTTGAATACATATCTTACGGTTCATATCCCTAACATAACACCTTACCTGACCTTTTCTGCTTGACTCAGACATATACTAGATATTGCAAATAAGGGAAACCATGGGACCTATGTTTCTTTGGGCCTGGTTTACTTCACTTAATATAATTTTTTCCAAGTCTTTCTATTTCCTAACAAATGGGGCAATGTCATTCTTTCTGATGGAGGCATAGAATTCCATTGTGTATATGTACCACATTGTCTTGATCCATTCATCTACTGAGGGGCATCTAGGTTGGTTCCATATCTTAGCTATAGTAAATAATGCTGCAATAAACATAGTCGTGCTGATAGCTTTAGTATGGTCTTGTTTGTAAACCTTTGGGTAAATGCCCCAAAGTGGGATTTCTGGGCCATCCTTTTTTTGGTCTATCCTTTCTCTTTCCATTCATTGCCTTCTCCCACTTCACTGACAACATATGTTCCAGCTTCTTGATGTCCATTTTGTTCAATGGTAAGTTAGTTGTTCAACATTATTAACTGTACTTTAGATGTCCATCATTATTAATGCTGTACATAAAAAGATGCTGTAATGGTCTAATAGCCAACACAAATTTTGAAGTCATGATGAGTATACATGATGGATCTCCAGATCAAACAACTGTCATGTGATAGGAAAAACACCAATGATGGAGAAAGCCACAAATAAAGCTTGTCTTGGTGCCTTCATGAATACAAATAGTATTGTTGTCCAAGCAGAGTGGCAGACTCTAGATAAAGAATCTTGCTATTGGTATAATGTAAAGTTTCTTTTTCTCAATGAAAATCCCTAGTAAGGATCCCTGGCAACAGGATGCAAGACTTCCAGGTAAGTGGAGGAAGGAAAAGGGAGCAGAGTAAGGGTCCAACCTCTTGCCAGCTGTCTGGATTAGGTACTTGCCAAGGGCTTGGTACTCCATGGCATTTGCTGGCTGAAGGTGGAGTCTTGACCCCTGCTAGTCATCTTGTATGCACAAATGCAGGTGATGACAAGGGTGAACACACAGTATCTACTTATAAGAGAAATGCACTTCAAAACCAGGAAATAAATAGATTAAATATTTCCTTTAAGGTACATTAAGAGGCATTATTAGGAAGTCTGAAAGGATTTCGCTGTTCCTTCCACCTCCTCATATCCCTACAGTATTTTTAACTTCTCAAGGCATTTTTTCCATTAACTAATTTGTTTTTCCCAGCCACCCTAGGGCTGGTGGTGCAATTATATATATATATATATATATATATATAATACATATATATACACATATATATACATATATATATACATATATATATATTGTGTATATATCATGAAGTTACTAGATTCAGAGCAAAAGTTCAAGATAGAATGAGCTATGATATTTCTGAGATCACAACAGTTCCATCCTCAGAAAATTTGAATGAAATGAAGCATCTTACATACAAATATCTCCTATTGTTTCTAAAAGAAGAAGAAGAAGAAAGGGAAGAAAGATGGTACTAGGAACAGCTCATTTCTAGTTCATTTTTTTCCTTAAAAATATAGGCTTATAAAATATTAAACAATGCAAAACCACTAAAGAAAATCCTTTTTGTTCTCTTTGAAACAGTGTCTTGTATGTAGCCTAGGACAATCTCAATCTGGTGATTCTCCTACCTTAGCTTCACCAGTGATGAGATTACAAATGTCTGCCACTGGGGCTGGGAAGGTGGCTCAGTGGTACAGTGCTTGCCTTGCATGCATGAGGCCCGTTTGATTCCTCAGCACCACATAAGCAGAAAAAGCCAGAAGTGGGGCTGATGCTCAAGTGGTAGAGTGCTAGCCTTCAGCTGAATAGCTGAGGGACACCACACAGGCCCAGAGTTCAGGCCCCATGACCAAGACCTCCCCCCCCCCAAAAAAAAATCAATCACAAATGTCTACCACCATGCCTGGCTTGAGAATATACTCTTCCCTCCCCCAACAAAAGTACATTAGAGAAATTGTATCAGTAAGAGCTTGGCAAAATACAAAGATAAATAGTAATTTAGATGTCAACAATTTAATATGAAGAGCTGTTTCCATTTTAAGTAGGTTTAAAATTCTTAACTAGAAACTAAAGTGGTAAGAAGATAACAAGAAAGCAGAGGGCCGATAACCTTTGCAACAAATCTAGCTTGTGGCTGTTTCTGTAAAAGCTGTTTTAATAGAGGGCATCCATTCTCGTTTGTTTACATCTATTTATGGTAGTTTTTGTAGTAGAATGACAGAATTAAATTGTCTCAACGAAGGCCATATGGACTGCAATGCCTAGCATATTTACCATCTGTTTGATCCTTGGCTGAAAGGGTTTAGTGACCCCTTCTCAGAATTCGAAGATGACAGCTGTAGAAAGCAGGGTCTACCCCCCACCCCAGAATGGTATGAACAAAGACAGGGGATTGGAAGATTGGGACAGTGAAGACTCAGTCTGTGTGTCTGCAGCTGGTGATTATCAGGGAGAAGACATGCTGAAAAACTGTGGACCAGATCTTTTTGAATGTTTTAGAGAGGAGATAGGGATCTAAGGGATTAAGAGAAAACATGGAAAAAAATGAGAAGAAAGGAGAAAGCATGGCAAAATGATGGAATGGGGAGTATATATTCTCTGACATGATCTTCTCACTTGGAAAATGCAATGCAAGTATAAACTTGCACAGGAGGCAAAGTCCCCCAAACTCTCATTCCCAAGGTATATATTCCAGGCAGATGACATAATCTCTGGACACGGACTTTAGGGCATTTGTAGTTTGGAAATTTTTCCAAGCAATTCCATCAAGGCTGGGTCCAAGTGCTTGGAACTGTGACATGTATGCAGTCCAGTTTTCCCAGTACTTTCTCTTCCCTTCTTACTCACAAAGTCCCCCTTCCTTGGAGCGAGGGGAGTCCATTGTTTTGAAACACAGGGTGTTGCTTCTGTCTCTGGTGGGCAGATGGCAATGGGTGGTCCCTTGTCTCTCAGAAAAGACATTCAAGCTTATTGTTCTGAATGCTGAGGCCACTGGGGCAGGGAAGCTCTTCCGAAACAACTTGCTCAGAACAGGGTGGCTCCATCTCCAGCATCTGCAGAGCAGTCAGGTCCCTTAATATAACTTTCACTGAGCATTTTCAGAAAGGCAGTGCTTGTGTAATGAAGGTCAAACACACCTTCCCGCAGAGGAAAGCTCCCACACAAGAGGCTGGCAGGAAAGTCACATCCCCAGGTAGCTCTGCGTGGTGGACTTAAGTGGGTAGATTTGCCAAGCAACACAGCCAGGGGCAGACTCAGCTGAGCCTTTGTTGGGCTTACTGATGCTTTTCACATAGGAGAACACAATGGGAGATGGACTGAAAATGCAAGCCTTATTCTTTCAGTTTTCTTTTTATGACAAATCTAGTATTTAAGTGAAGACACTTAAAATACTGAAAAGCACAAAGTACAGTTATTTTTATCTATCTATCTATCTATCTATCTATCTATCTATCTATCTATCTATCTATCTATCTATCTATCTATCTATCTATCTATCTATCTATTATTTTATATTTTTGAGACAAAACCTGTCTCAGACTGGCCTTGAACTCATGAACCTCCTATCTCAACCTATCACTTGTCACTCTAGTTTCTAGATATGGCTGTAAGTTGAATTTTGGGTAGTTAGCAC
This sequence comes from Dipodomys merriami, assembly GCF_024711535.1. Lineage (NCBI taxonomy): Eukaryota > Metazoa > Chordata > Mammalia > Rodentia > Heteromyidae > Dipodomys > Dipodomys merriami. The sequence goes on from NW_027202270.1 coordinate 77,978,972, forward strand.
TGGTATTTACTGAATATGTGAAAGAACTATACAGTTATAACAACAATGTTTATACCACACTGTCCCTTGTACCCCTTAAAAACTTTATATATTTTCAACATGATCATCTGAAGCATTACTTTTTAATAGTTCCTTGTACTCTAGTATCACATCACATAGCATATTATTAAATAACATTCCTCTATCCTTGGACATATGAACTTGTATTTTTCATTATTATAAAATATGATCACCATGAAGATCCTTCAGATATAATTTGAACACAGACTTGATTCACCTCTTCTGACATTCCAAGCTGTGGGATCTACTTCCCAGCACATTTTCCTGTCTTCAGGTTCTTTGTTTAGTTCATCTCTATGTATTCCTTCACTTATTCCAAGGAAGTCTTCCTGGCCCCAAGACTAAGGTAGCTCTGTCAGCTAATTTAACTTTCTGGTGAGGTAGGTGAAGTGCCTCTAACTCATGTATTCCTAAACGTCATGTAACATATCACCTCTAATCTGAAGCTCATCCTGGGACAGAGAAAAAAATAAAGGGAGAAAGCTTAAATTAACAAAGAGAATGAAAAAATAAAACAAAAAGCCACGCTAGCAATTTGCACATTTCTCTTATATCACCAACACATTCATCTCTACTTTGTTTTTGTTAGCTCTCCTATAACCCTGCTTTGAATAGTGCTGTGTCCACTGTTGATAGTTACACATTTGCTAATTAAACCCATACATAACACATCCATTCTTTTATGCTTTCTTTTCAGGTATGTTCTTGTCTTTCAGATATGGAAAGCAGACTTACTGAGTTCTTATTCATCAACAACCCCAAGTCTTTAGTGTAGTGAAGGTAAGGAGAGTCAGGTCCAAAGCCTTTATGACTCCATGTGCTGATTAACTGTTCTTGTTGTCAACACTATAAAACCCACACTAGTCAGCTCAGAAAGCATGCCTTGAGTTCCTACAGATAAATGCATATTTTTTACAGGAAAATATTGATGTCTGTCCATCCAATTTCTGTCTTTTTATCCATCTGTCCATCTTACCATCCATTTGTCCTATCACTCTTCCTTCCTTTAATCCTCGGTAGAATAAGCATGTATTTTCTTTCTCTCAGCAAACATTTATTGAACGTTTACCATAAACCAACCATTGTTCAAGGTTCATTGCACATAGAAGACAAGTCTTTTTCCTCTTGGGACTTATGAGTCATGTATTATGTGGAGGCACCATGCTATCAATTTAGTGAATATTCACAGGAAAAGAATATAGTTCCTTACCCACAAGGGATTAGGATTTATGGCAAGGATACAAATAGCCACACCAGTCATGAAAGGTAATTTGAGGATTATAGACTAAGAATTGTAAAAGAATTTCCAAAGATTCTAACAGGTGTTTACACAATATCAAGTTTTGGTTCAATGGCAGAAATACCATTCAAGTTAATCTATAACCCAAGGTTTGGTTGAATGGACTAAGGAAGGAGCATAAACATGCCTTGTCCAATCTGCTTCCTTCTTTGAAGTATTTTAACCCCAAACTGAAAGACTGTTTTTCTGTAAGAGAATGTATGTTCTAAGAGGCAAAGTTCCAGAGCTAGAGGTATGTGGCTCAAGTGGTATAGTGCCTACTGAGCAAGCATGAGACCCAGAGTTCAAATCCCAGGACTTCCCCCAAAACCAAAGCAAGAAAACAAATAATAACAACATTAAAAACCCAGGGAAAGAGTGATTCAGGAAAGAACTTGGCTTGTTCCATGTTCCTGTGGGTGCTTAGCTGTTCTTGTAGTCCATCTGCAACTTTTCCATCTTCCTCATGTTTGGCTCAAGCCTTCCTTAAATTCATGGTTGCCATTTATTAGCTACAGCGGCACCCATAAACAAGAATTGTCTGTAAGCCGCAAATCTTCCCAGAGAAGGGGACCTTTGAACTGTACTTGAAATTTAATAGGGCTTAAATACTCTAAAGTTTGGACTTTCTGTCAGACTGAGTTGCCAAAAAGTTGGGGAGGGAGGATCCAGTTACATTTCAGTGCTTTCTTTTAATTTGTACTTAAAAATTGAAATAGTCTTTCTTTCAATAATGTTAAAAACACGAGAATACAAAATAATATAGAAGTTAATGATAATCTCCTGTGGCAAGATAAGCCTACCATCACAAGCAGCCCTTTTAATACTGTATACCTATTCTTAAGTTTACAATATTCTATAATCTTTTTGAAAAGAGAGACTATAGCATTTAAAATGCTATATTGATATTTAAATGTCTTTACTTAAAACATTTTTATTCAAAAATCATTCCAAATTCACAGAAGCTTGCAAAATTAAAAATAGTAGCAGGGAATAAAATCTCACCCAGATTCATTTCATCCTAATTGCTTTGCCCTTTGTCCACTTTGGATCATTTAAAGGCAATTATGGATGCACAGCATGGCCCTTTCCCTCTAAATTCTTGGTTGTATCTTATACCAATAGAGATATTCTCTTATGTAATTAAAGTTCATTGTCACCTCCATAAATTTACACCAATGCAGATTTACCTAGCTTACTATCTATATTGCAGTTTTATCAGCTATCTTAATAATACTCTTTATAGTTCTTCCTTTCCAGAATCAAATTCAATCTCCAGTCAGGTATTGTGTTTTGCTGGTATGCTTCTGTCACTTTTGTTAAGCTGGAAATTTCCACAGCCTTACTTCGTATTTTATTATACTGACATTTAAAAAGATAGTTCTTCATTGTGTGTTTTTCCGATATTTCCTGCTGATTAGATTGATTATGTTTGGCATTCTCTGTGGGAATACAGCAAAACGGATGTTATACTCTCTTCAGGCAATCACATCTGGAGGTATAACTTACCTGCAGGAAAATGCATGAGGCATAGGTATATAACTTGATGACCTTTGGCATATTTGTATAACTCCATAACTCACAAGAGAAGAATTGAGACTATTTCCATTAGCTCAGGTTGCTTTGCTGTGTTGTTTCCAGAAAATGCCCGCTCCTTCCTCCACCTGCAGTCACCACTGCTCTTCCTTCCATCAGAGGAAAAGTCATATTGTGCTGGAGATGCAGGAGATACATGAGAAATATGTCCTTGGACAGTTCAGTCTTCACGTGGACAACACAGAGCATATACAACCCTAGGTCCCTCACTCAGCATGGGTTGTTGATACAATTCAGAGATGCAGTGAAGCTATTGCTAGTTTAAAGAAGGCACACTTGCATAGTAAGAAAATTTTCTAAGTAGCAGAAACGCCCTGTATATAGAAATAAAAGGTAGAGTGCAGTAAATACACAAGCCAATTACACAGGTTGTTCACTATCATCAAGTCTCATGTACTGTACCTAAAGGGGTGTGTTTGACTTTTATATGACCAGCAGCACAATTAGTTTGTTTATACCAGTATATTCTGTGTGTGCAAGGCAAGTGGTGAGCCTCAGCATTTTGAAAGGTGACAGGAGCTTCTTACATGATGACCTTGTAGGACCAAGGACAAAACATCACAATGTGCCAGAAGACTGCACCTGTTCTTCCTGTTCTTTGATTTCCTATAAATGGGATCCTAGGCTTGTTCCTTTGAAGTTTTAACTCTTTCATTTAATGTAACAATTTTGAAATCATTCCTTGTTGTGGCACATATTAGAAGTTTGTTCTTCTTCATTGATACTTAGTATTCCATTGTATGATACTTAGTATTCCATTGTATGAATTCCACTTTTTATATATACAATGTGGTTATCCATTTTCTTTTCTTTTCTTTTTTGTCTGTCATGGGGTTTGAACCCTGGGGCTGGGCGCTGTCCCTCAGCTCTTCAGCTCAAGGCTAGCATTCTACCACTTGAGCCACTGCACCACTTCTGGTTTTCTGTTGGTTAATTGGAGATAAGAGTCTCATGGCCTTTCCTGCCCAGGCTGGCTTTGAACTTCCATCCTCAGATCTCAGCCTCGTGGGTAGCTAGGGTTACAGGCATGAGCCACTGGCTTCTGGCTATCCATTTTCTTTTTGATGCAGAAAGTTTTACATTTGAAGCTATGGTGAATAAAATTGTTAAATAAAAAAATCCTGTAAAGGATTTTGTGTTTTTATTTATCTTGGGTAGTTAGCTTGGGCTAGTACTGTGAGATTACAGAGAAGACTTAACGTTTGCGCTCACACCAGATGCGTTGGAGGAGTCTAATGGCTGCATATACTCATCAGTGCTTGCTGTTGTTGGCCTTTGTATTTTAGCCAATTCTGATAGCAATAGTGTAGTACCTCTTTGTTTGTATTCTCACAATCAATTGTAAGCACCTTTTCATATACTTTTCAGTTTTTGGATATTTCTTTTTTGTAAAATACCTCCTCAAGTCTTTTACTTTTTACTTTATTGGGCAGTTTAGCTTTAAAAAGTTGTTTTCTAGGAGTTATTTTTGAGTGTGTATGCAGGTTCTGGGACTTGAACCTTCAGGGCTTGGATGCTGTCCTGGAGGGTTTTTGTTTATTTATTTATTTTTTAAATCAAATCTAGCACTCTACCAATTGAGCTGCAGCTCCACTTGTCGCATGGTTTTTTTTGTGCTAGCTTCAAATCAGAGTCTTCAGATCTCCACTGTCAGAATAGCTAGAATTATAGGCATGAGTTACCACTGCTTGGCACTAGGAGTTCTTTATATATTTTGGGTAAACATTGTATCAGATATGTATGATAAATATTTCCATCTAGCTCATCATGGCTTACACTTTAACTTGGTTAATTGCATCTTCTCATGAACAAAAGCCTTGGCATGTCAATGGACATTTTTCTGCTCAGGAGTCTAGTCCAGATTGTGTTGTTGATCTGACTGTATGCACAGAAAATGACAATAAGGAGCACTGATGGGTATGGAGAACGGGTTCTATATTTGAAGCTCTTACAGATGCCAATCTCTTTTGCCATCCCATGAGGCGGTTTTACACTCCACATATTTATTCTCATTGGGCAAAGTCTTTTGTTTATGTCAGATGTTCTACATACTTGTAACAAGACTCAATAGATGCCTCCAGGAAGGAAGATGGACTGTGGATCCTTCTTATCTGCTGGGGTCTTATCTATCACTGGCACTTTGTCCCTTACGCTTTATGTCTACAACTCTCTAATGTCACTTAAATAAGATACACTGTTTTTCAGCATGTTCATTTTTTTTTCTAGTTGTTAAACTGAGTGTGATGACTTACTGTGACAGTCTAAATCACAGCTGAAAAGTAGGAACCCATTTTCATGGTTGCCAACTAACATTTCTATATTGGCTACTCTTTGCATCTTTATTTGAAGCCAGGACCTTGCAAACAAATCCCAGTCTTCTCTAGAATCCTAAGATTTCATAATTTGTGTAACATAACTTCGGCTACCATTGCATAACTAAAGTGGATCTTATCATCTTTCCAATAAACTACTCTTACCTAGAGTTTCTTGTCTTGACAGTTGCCATTCCCCTATGCAGTCATCTAATCTCTGCACGTGTTCACTCTCTTTTCTGTCTCACTGCTCATGTCCATGGGTGACTAGTTTCATTGAAACTTGTAAAGTCTCACACATCCCATTGCCTCCATTGCCAATTCAATTCAATTGCTCAATGAGAGGGTTTCATAATCACTAGCTGAAATTATTGCATTTGTGTCCTCTTTGAACTCTTGTCTTTTTTTCCCTCCCTCAGCCTCCTCCAGCTTCCCACACCTCTTTCTACACTATCATTCTGATTATTACAAGAAGGATCTACAAATAAATTTTGCTTTGCATAGTCAAACACGGCAAAGGTACCCCAAGATTTAAAATTCCCAATGGCTTTCTGATTTTTCCAGAATAAAATATAGACCCTTTAAATTTCAAAGTATCTTATGGTCTAACCTAGCTTGTCTTTCCAGTCTCAAGTTCCATCTTTTCTCAGATGCTCTGGGCCCACAGCTGTTGGGAAGCACATATATTTCCGTGTGACCCTACATCCATGTCTCATAAAGCCCCTAGAATGTTGCAGAGAAGTAGCCTACTTATGCTTGAGCAGCTCTGTCTGCATGGTTCTTTGCTCCTTACCCAAAATGTGCACTCACTCCTGTGCACTCTTCTACATTGTACCAGGAGTACCTTCCTTAGGCTGACCACTCACAGAGTTCTTTCTACTCCAAGCCCTTTGTACATAGCTCTTAGCTATTTCAGGGTTTTCTAACAACCAACTGCTTGACACAAAAGAATCATTTTTTCTGAATCTGGGTCACCATTATAAGTGTCATTCCAACATTACCTTCTTGCTTGTTTCCTATTTATCTGTCACTCCTGGTAGGCAGTCAGATTTTAGAGAGATTTGTTTTTGAAGTATGCACTCCAAGATGTTTAATTTTAAGGATATGTTACATATTAAATATAATTTTAATCACTAAGTTCTTCTTTATCACTGCAATGTGCATTATCTATATCTTTGTGTTGTATGGTAGATTCGGTCACAAGAACAGAGAAACCACCACTTAAAAAGGCTGAATTTGGCCGGGCGCTGGTGGCTCACGCCTGTAATCCTAGCTACTCAGGAGGCTGAGATCTGAGGATCGCAGTTCAAAGCCAGCCCGGGCAGGAGAGACCGTGAGACTCCTATCTCCAATAAACCACCAGAAAACCGGAAGTGGCGCTGTAGCTCAAGTGGTAGAGCGCTCGCCTTGAGCTGAAGAGCTGAGGGACAGTGCCCAGGCCCGGAGTTCAAGCCCCATGACCGACAAAAAAAAAAAAGGCTGAATTTGGAGTCTTTATTGGAATTCTAGTGGGCAGCAGGGGAATTCCTCTCACAAAGCCCTACCGCCCTGAATAAAACTAACACTTGACTTCTATACCCCCAAACCACATAAGGGGCATGAAATTAATCTCAACAAAGTAGAAAGCAAATCAGATGTGAACACAATCAAAGTAAATAAAAATAACCAGCTAAAACTCAAATCTAACAAAGTTATACACCAAAACAAATCAAGTGTGGACACAATCAAGGGGAATCAAGAACCAATCATCTAAGGAGAATAAGACTTTTCTGGAACCCATCAACTCAAAGCACATCTGCAAATCAAAGAATACCCTCAACCATCAAAGCCCATTGCTGAGACCCAGCCTCCTTACTTCTTGAATCTTGAATTATCTGATATTGAGGGATTCCCTGAACTAGGTCTCCATGTGTACTGTTCCTCTTCAACATTGGCTGGCTGGAAGGCTATGGTTTGACAGAGAGGGTAAAGAATAGGATCTTCACCTTTATCTTGACTTTCTTTTCCTCTACTTCCTCAATTGCTTCTGGTTCAGGAATTTTCTCTTCTCCCCTTTCTTCTTTGGAAGTTCACATTCTCCAGGCACATTTTTAGAACTGGTATAACTTAAATGTCCACTTCCCCCACATTCGTAACACTTTGATTTATCAAAGTAGTTTCTCCTTTGGATAAGCTCAGCTGTTTTTCTACTGGCAATAGCAATGCTTGCCTTTATCACTCTACCAAATAACTGTTTGTTGTTAATTGCTCTGGTGCAGTTTTGTGGGGGTGGAATCTAGTAACTCAGATCTAGTAATTCTTGTGATTGTAGAAAATAGGCCTTGTATTCACTATAGGACCTGGAGCCAGGCAATAGACATTCGAACATATTTTTTTTAGATGGTCCATGGGCTATGAGGAAAATGGTTCAGGGGATATGGGTTATGAGCCAGAGTGTATCTGAAGTGCTACTTTAGATAGGATGAGGACTTTCTGAGTGACGTCCCTCTGACTTGAGAACATCATGGGAGGCAAAGAAGGCAGAGGAAATGACAGTGGAGGCAGATCACATGTGGTCTTGAGTCACAAAAGTAGACTCGATTTTTGTTCTGATTAGTTTTTAATTGTCACAGGATGTAGGTGAGGGTTTTTGAAGTTTCCCTTTAAAAGTAGGGACTCTTTACTTAGAGTCTTTGACTTTGATAGCAGAATAAGAACTTCTGGAAAGTCGCAGTGGTAAGAAAATTTGGTGGCACTTTACTGAATAGGAAAATAGATAAGCAACGCGGCAAGTATGCATTCAGGCAAGGAGACAAGTGGAAAAGCAGAGACATACTCTTAACAGTCTCTAATGGAGAGACATGCACCTCTTTGTCCTTCAGAGTATTTATATGACAAAGTCATGGAGTCTGACTTAAAGATAAGAAAAGAGAGGTGTTTATCTGTGCTCTCAATCGTTTTTGGTATCATTATACTTTTAAGTTCCTTGCTCTTCTTTACCATTCTGGTGTTTATGTTTGAATCACCCTTTAGTTACTTTGGATAAGCAATTTTCTCAGAAGGGGATACATCTTGCCAAACAAATGTTATATCTTAGGGTGAGAAATGCATCTCTCAGGAATGAATTCATCCTGTTGTCCCTTTCTGAAATAAAGATAATCCTTCTATGTTTCTAAATACTTTGTTTGTGAGTTGCCTTCACTAGGCCTCATTTTCCCTAATTTATCCTGCTTCATTTTCCCTTAAAATGATTTTGGTCCCTTAATCTTAAGGGAAGTAGATGGATGAATATTTCCTATATTTGCTTAAAGTTAAGTTTTTCTGAATTCCTTGCATGTCTCATTTTCACTAATCTATCTTGTCTCATTTTATTATTTGCTTTATTGTTATTCTAAATTTATTGTAAAAGCTAGATCTGGCAGGAAAATCCACAAGAATCTTATCTCCAATTAACCACCAGAAAACTGGAAGTGGTGCTGTAGCTCAAAGTGGTAAAACAGTAACCTTGAGCAAAAGAATGAGGGTCAGTGCCTAGGCCCTGAGTTCAAGCTTTGTGATGACAAGAAAGAAAGAAAGAAAGAAAGAAAGAAAGAAAGAAAGAAAGAAAGAAAGAAAGAAAGAAAGAAAGAAAAAAAGAAAGGAAGGAAGGAAGGAAGAAAGAAAGGAAGAAAGGAAGGAAGGAAGGAAGGAAGGAAGGAAGGAAGGAAGGAAGGAAGGAAGGAAAGAAGAAAGAAAGAAAGAAAGAATCAGTTACTGTGTAGAAAGATTTTTATGCCATAATGTACCCTCTATATGTCTTAGCAAATTTGAGTTGGAGATATTTTTTGTGGACAAAATGTAGCCTGATTGTTAAGGACTTTGAATATCAACTTATGGAATATGCATGTTATCCAGTAGAAAAAGGAGAGATATGTTTATGTGTTTATTATGGGACATTTTTCCTAGGATTATAGTGCGGTGGCTAGTGGGTGATAACTTGGACTCTGCCATACTTAACAAAATGAGGAGCATTAGACAAAAGAGCAATCTAAGTATGTGTAGAGGCAAGAAGGGCAAATATAGAGCCTATAGTCTCAATAATAATCTACCTGACATTATGAACAGTTATGTGAACATGTTATTCCTTCATAGAACAATTAGTGCTAATGTCCAATTTGACGCTTCAAATATTAATTTGTTTAAATCAAATTTCAAGTACATTCATTTCTTGATGGCATTGGCTGGGCTACTCTAGGTGTCAAAATAGCTTTTATTTGTATGATTTCATTCATATATGAAACCCTTAAGAAAGTTGATACTAGAAACAACACAGACCAGCAGTTTCCTGGGTCTGTTGATGGGAGTGGGGACTGAAGGCAGAAAAGCCTAAGCAAACTCAATCTGAGCTTTGGTAAAGGTTTTACAACTCTGTAAATTCATTAAAACTCACTGGACTGTACACTTAGAACACATGAATTTTATGACTTATAAATTATACCTTTAAAATATCATTGAGGGCAACTTCTGGAAATGCATTGACAGGTGCACTCTCTAGTGCCTAGCACAGAGGGCTCCATAACTTTTGCCTACAGAATTAAAAGAATTTGTAAGAACATCCAATAATTAAAATTGCTGCCCAGGTGTTAGATTAAACCTTCTGAGGCTGAACACACTGCCACATTCAGGCCATTAAACGATAGCTCTTCTTTGTAACTCCTAAAGATGGACACAAAGTAGAAGGCCTTGTTGGTCCTTCCCATTCTGTTTCCTCTTCCTGACCACAAATGTGTGTGTATGTGTCCTTCGGAATGTGTCCTTAACCAAGGTCTTTGCCATTTTTTAAACCTGTGTCAAAGGTGATCACAGAGCAAGTCACTATTTATGACATGGTGATCTTTCTGCTTCCTTCTGGGCTGTTTGGGAAAGAACCATTCAGCTCACAGGCAGGTTCAGGTTCAGGCTCTGCTTTGCTCCCTTGCATAAGCCTTCTCTTTCTAGCTAAAACTCACTGACTTCCAACAGGGCATATTAAGGCTGGCCAGGACAGGGATATAAGCAAATCCAGCAACCTATTTTGTTTCATAATCAGGTCCCCTAGCAGCTTTGTTCTTTCTCCCCTTCTTGCTTTTTGTATTGTTTTCCCCTTGGTCATGATTTTCTGTTTCATTAACCTCATTGTATATTTCTCCTGTTGAAAACCACATCAAATACCTTTTGGTAAAAGGCATGCTATAAATAAGACCAAGGAAAAAAGAAACAATAGCATGCTTGGAAAAAAATGTGTATATTATAGAAATTTTATGAAATGTAGACAGGTATGAAGAAGAAAGTAAAAACTATTCTTTTAAAAAATACCAGTGTTAACATTGAAATACATCCCTTTATGTATTTTTACCTACAATTCATATATTTAGTATCATAGTTAATATATCTACATAGATGTAGACATGTAAAACAATGTTAGAAACTGTTTTATGATCTGCCTTTCATTTCACTTAATAATATATTTCTCTTTATAGTATGTGGCCAATCAACTATTCAAATGAATGTAGTAGAGCAAGATTAGAACATATATTTTATGTTTGACTAAATAAAACAACCAAGGAAACAACAATAGCATAAAATAATAGCAACCAAATAAATAAATACAACTCCATTAGAATGGTTATCAAGAAAACAAGTACTTATTTTTCCAGCTCCCAGGAGTAGAATATGAAAAGAGAAAATTAAAGCCTTGGAATTTTGTAAATATTCTCTAATCGGTAAAGGAAAGAATAAGAATTGAGCATGAATCTCTGGATATTTTCTTCCTGGAGTAGCAAAAAAACAAGCTGCTATGACAAGACAGGTGAAAGGGAAAACCAATGACTGAGATTGGGCAGTCTTTAGGACATCTTACTGAATTAAAGATATATCTCAAACCCAAAGGTCAGACTAATATTTCCCTAAGCAAAATAAACCTTTAAATAGTGATTTAACTGAATCTTAAATGACAGTAGGGTCATCAAAGGCTTTATGTATAAAGCCCAAGCTGATCTTCAAGGTGATTAGATTTTATGCTCTGCTCTTAGATGGAAGTTTGGAGTTGTGGGAAATGCAGTCCAAGTGGGAAAGGAGTCAACATAAATACATCCACCTGCATCTAAGGATGGAGCCACCTTGTTTCAGCATGAGTAAGATAAAAAACTGAACAGCACTTAAACCAGCACACAGCAACCAAAAATAATAGTAAATTATAAACAGTAACAAGAAGTGAAAGGAACATCAAATGCAATTGAAGGTCTATTCTGGAGCAAAGTACCCTAAAGAACAAAACTCCCTGCAAGTATTTCAAGCCATACAACCATATAAGAAGTTGGATTCAATTTTCAGAACTCAGGAATTACATCATAAAACATCTGAATGGGAGAGAAATGCAGGTTGTAAAGCTAAGGAAGGAAAATGCAGAGCAAAGTATTACCATTTGCAAGATTAATAAATAAATTACAAATAGGAAGGAATAGAATCATTCAGGAAAGATGACATAATTCCATTAAATTTAAATAGCTTGGAAAGAGAATAAAGGAGTTAGTGATAGAGCACTTGCCTTGCAAATGAGGGCTCTGGATATAGTTCTTAGTAACACACACACACACACACACACACACACAAAATATATAGAAAGAACATAACAGCCATAAAAGAGGAATAATAATGATCAAAAGTTGATAAACATGAAGAAGAAAGCCCAACAAATAAAATAGGAAAAAACATGAAAATATTTCATAGAACAGAAAGTTTTCTGGAAGAAATATCTTAATTTGATGTAAGATACACATTTTATTTTAGAAAAACATTGGTCTTCCTCTGTAAAGCAGTATGGAGGTTCCTCAAAAGACAAAATATACAGCTCCCCTATGACCCACTCCTGGGCATTTACCCAAATGATCACAAACAAGGTCATACTAAAGCTACCAGCACAACCATGTTCATTCAAGCATTATTTACCATAGCTAAGATATGGAGCCAACACAGATGCCTCTCAGTAGATGAATGGATCAAGAAAAGGTGGCATATATACACAATGGAGTTCCATGCTTTCATGAGAAAGAATGACATTGCCCCATTCATAAGGAAATGGAAAGACTTGGAAAAAATTATATAAGCAAAGCAAGGCAGGCCTGAAGAAATGTAGGTTGCATGGTTTCTCTCATTTGTAACAACTAGAATATGTCTATGATATTCTTAGCAGGGGATCACAATAGCCCAATCACTAAGTGTATAGGACCATAGGTAATGAAGTGTATCAAATGAACTCCAAGAATTGGAAACAAGAGGTTCTTACTATGTTCTGTTTGCAATTCATTCTTTTTTTTGTTTGAGTTTTCTGTACCTTTTACCTTGTATATTTTTATCTGATCCATGGAAGTGAAAAGGAATCAGAGAAACAGCAGGATAAAGGTTGAACACATACAACAATGATACTCACTAGACACTATATTGGAAATGAACTTTACAACTTGGAGGGGAGGAGGGTGGAGAGAGAAGAGGTAAGAGTGTTCAAAAAGAAATATACTCATTACCTTACTTATGTAACTGTAAGCTCCCTGTTCAACACCTTTACAATAAAAAAAAAAACAAGAAATAAACATTGGTCCTAAAGGTAGACTCTAAGTTGTAGCCATTAAATTTACTGGAGGAAGAAAGAGTATGAGAAAAACAAAGGAGGAATAACAATACTTGACAAGAAATGTATTCAATACCTTACTCATGTACCAGTAGCTCCTCTGGTAGAGCATTTTTACAATAAAATAAAATTAAAAAAAAAGAATTTTCTTTAGGTTATCAGGAAGAACAAAGAAGTCTTTTAAATAATGTTCAGGTTACATCAGATTTTCCATAGCAACAACCTGATCAAAGAAACAATATCTACACTCATAAAGAAGAAATTCTCACACATCCACCATTTGTATCAGTGATTATCAGACATGAAAGGATCACTGAATAAATACATATAAATCATGCTGGAAGCAAACAAACTATTTTGTGATAAGATCCCTGTTAACTAAGAGATGAAAGGAAAAGCCATAGGAGAAAAATTTGGTAGATCAATACATTCAAGAACACAGAGAAATAATTCCTAAAAGTCCTGAGATAATAATATATGATTCAAGAATTTCATAGCCAAGTTGATTTTAGCGTAGGTTTGCATTTAGCATATAGACTTTGAACTGTCACAAAACAGAGATAAAGTTCTGGAATAATGAGCAAGAGCTATGGTGGCTTTCTTTCTTGAGTCCCCTCCTGTCTTTGTTCCATGGTCTGATCTGGTCTCAGCACCTTCATTGGTTTGATTTCAATCTTCTCCTACTCTACCAATAGAAACAGAATAATATTTAGAGTAGGACTTTTGCACTTATGCTCAGGAGATTGTGAGGTTGCTTTCTCAACATACCCTTGCTCACTCGATTTTCAAATCAATGTTGTTTGTCTCTAAATATGAATTGAGTCATTATTTTTCTTTACATTCTAACATCATAGATGTCATAATGTGATACAGTTTTAGTGTGAATTTCTTCATTTATTTTTCCTGTTTTCACTCTACCTTTTCAAATTTAAGTCGTTGTACAAAGGAGTTACCATTCAACAAATCAGTTTATAAATCCAATGCATTTTAACATCACCCTTTTCATCATTCTCCCCATCTCTCTCAACAAAACTCTTCTCAATTTTCTTATTCATTCATTAAATAATATGACTTCATCCTCCCCTTCCTTTCCTATTTTTATTCATCTACCTTCCTATCTTTACATCTCCTCCTGGTATTCATTTTATTGGACTGTGAATTAGCTTTTCTAAGCAATTACACTATTTGAATTCTTGTCTGAAAATAAAATATTTTGGTTAATACATTTGTGTACGCTTGCACACCACCCCAAAGTGTTTAGTTACATATTTGTAAGTTAATTCTAGCTTCCACATATGAGAGAAAAAATATATATCCTTTGCCTCTCTAGGCCTGGTTTACTTCATGATTTTTTTCCAGTTCCTTCTATTTTTTGCAAATGTTCAATATTATTCTTCCTAAATTATGACTAAAATTTCATTGTATATATGTACACCACATTTTCTTGATTCATTTTTCCCTGAGGGGCATCTGGACTGATTCCATACCTTGACTATAGTGAGTAGTGAAGCAATGAACGCAGTTATACAGGTATATATTGTATCCTGATTATTAATCTTTTGGATAAATGCTCAAGAGTGGTGCTGGGAATTGAACCTAGGGCTCTACCACTAAGCTACATGCCAGCCTGTAAATTTGTATATTGATAGTATAATAGTAGGTAAAATATTGTCTGATACTACTAGATACTGAAGCATACTAAGGTTTATTTTATCACCTAGCACAAAATCAGATATTACAAGTGCTTCATATACACTTTATCTGTTCTCTCCTATTATTGGGCCCAAAACTATATATATGTGTATATATATATGTGTGTGTTACAAATAGACATTAAGATCAAGATTAGTTATGATCTGCTATATCTTCTATATCTTTCTATATTTTGTCTTCTCAAAATCGTATTTATAGACTTGTTATCATAAAATCTCTCACTATTAATGATATATACATACACACACATATACATATATATATATATATATCCTGGCTGTTAAATTTTGTTTTAAATATCTTGTAAATATGCTATAAGAATATATTAACACAAATTAAGTCAATTATACCATTCATGTTTAAACTCATTGCATTTTAAGTTATTATCTCTGACTGCTCACAATTTCAAACAATGAAAGATCTTTGAACATTTAAATTCCTATCATATTATTCTTTCTTTCCATGCTATTTTTATCATATTTTTTTGTATTTTAATTTAGTTTTCTTTTATTTTCCTCAGTTATGATTATTCTTAGATATTTATTTGGTTGGTTTTGCAATAGAGTACTATGCAAGATACAATATATGCAAATAAATTTAAAAAAAAATCCTTTCTCAACCAGGCATTGGTAGATTATTCCTGTAATCCTAGCTAACTCAGGAAGGTGAGATCTGAGGATTGAAGTTTGAGGCCAGGCAGGAAAGTTTGTGAAACTTATTTCCAACTAACCACTAAAAAGCCAGAAGTGGAACCATGGTTCAAGAGTAGAGTGCTAGCTGCTCAAGGACAGTGCCTAGGGCCTGAGTTCAAGACCTAGAATTGGAAAAAAATTCCTTTCTTTTAACAGTGACTACAACACACCTCCCCATATAAAAGATTTTCCAGTTTTCTGGTGTTTGTTAACATTCATGCAACTACAAAGATCATTTCTTATTTTCTTCTTTCTAATAATAAGCATAATGTAGACACTATACTTTGATTTTTAAAATTTGGCAGTTGCTTAGAGAGCTTTCATATCAATAGAGATTGTCATCATCATTGGACAATATCCCATTGATGTTATGCAATAATTCATATAATGAAAGATTTGTTTTTAGAAACTTAAATTATCTCTAATATTTTCATAACCACAGATGCAAAGAATACCCTATATTGTAGTTAACACCTGTCATTTATATGAGGGCAATTCAGTCTGTACAATGAATCTCTGGAGTTACAGCTGTAGCTCCAGGTTAATTTTCAATTGAATAGCTTTTACTAATTTGCCCTGGCATATTGGATTTACTAATATTTTGAGTAAGATTTTTGCATATATATTCATGAGTGTTATTGATTTATAATTGTTTTTCTTGTGTTTTGACCATGTTTAAGTATCAGAATTATCTTACCTGAAAAAGTAATCTTGATACATTCTGTTTTCTTTTCTGTAGTAGAGGTTGTATAATATTTGATGTTATTGTCTTCTTAAAAATTGGGTAGATAGGGCTAGGAAGGTGGCTCAGTGGTAGATGCTTGCCTTGCGTGCATGAGGCCCTAGGTTTGATTCCTCAACACCATATAAACAGAAAAAGCCAGAAGTGGTGTTGTGGCTCAAATGTTAGAGTGCTAGCTTCAAGTTGAAGAGCTTGGGGACAGCACCCAGGCCCAGAGTTCAGGCTCCATGACCAACAAAAAAAATAATGAATAAATAAAATTTAAAAAATTGGGTAGAGGGGCTGGGAAGGTGGCTCAGTGGTAGAGCGCTTGCCCGCATACCTGAGGCCCTGGGTTCGATTCCTCAGCACCACATAAGCAAAAAGAAAAAAGCCAGAAGTGGCCCTGTGGCTCAAGTGGTAGAGCACTAGCCTTGAGCTGAAGAGCTGAGGGACAGCGCTCAGGCCCAGAGTTCAGGTCCCACGACCGGACCACCCCCCCAAAAAAATTGGGTAGATATGTGATAGTAAGTATTGGTCAGTAAATATACCTGAGCCTGGATTTTTCTTCCACAGTTAATTACAGATTCAAATTTTTAATTGAATTATTTAGTTGACATTACCAGAAAGAGAACTATCTGTGACTTCATTTTAGAAAGATATTTGGGTAAAATATTCAGGTTGCCAGTGATTGCTCTTAGCATGGAGAATTAATTGAATATATGAATCAAGAGCATAGTCTTGGAAACAGGCTAATTTGATTTAAATTGTCTGTGACACAGTGTGATCATAAGAACATTATTTAAGATTTCTACTTCAGTTTTCTCATGGGTCAAATGAGCATAAGAACAGGGCTTACCTCATTAGGATTTGAAGATTAGATAGATTCATTCAAATAAAGCCCTTAAGACATTTCTAGGCACCTTATAACCATATAAGTGCTAATCATATTATTGAAGATATCAACCTACTATATTCTGATCTATGTTGAGAAAATACTTGTAGCTTAATTTTCATTCCATTCAATTTAATTTGTCTTTTTTCTCTTATTACTTTCATGATATGCTGTTCATTTTTGGCATTTTCCAAGTTGATAACAATGTATCTCACCGCATTTCTCTTTATCACTTTTTTTCTTCCTTCTATTTCTTGGTAGTACTAGAGTTGGAACTCAAGGCTTCATGCATGCTTGCTTGACTTTCTTGCTCTAGCACTTGAGCCACTCCTTCAGCCTGGCTTTCTGCTTGTTGTTTTGGAGACAAATCTAGTCTGGCTTTGGACCATAATCCTCTTTCTTCTTGCCTCTTTTGAAAGTTTAACTGTTACATAGGTTGTACCTTCTTGCTGGATCCATGATGCCTCTTAAAAATCTTTGTGTACTTCTTTGTCTCTTTGCTTGTTTGAGATTAATTTTAGTAATCCTTCCAGTTCTTGATCCTATATCCCTCTCTCTCTTCAATGATTTTAATCTCAATTTTACCAGGTTAAAAAACATGTTTAGAAGCAGTGTTGGGTTCTTGAAAGGTAGTTAAGTATGTATATATATATATATATATATATATATATATATATACACATGTATATAATATGTATATTACATTATATATATATATATATATAATTTTTTGCTGGTCCTTGGGCTTGAACTCTGGTCCTGGGAGCTGTCCCTGAGTCCCCTGAGTCCCTTTTGCTCAATGCTAGCACTCTACCAGTTAAACCAGAGTACCATTTCCAGCTTTTTCTGTGACTAATTGGAGTTAAGAGTCGCACAGACTTTCCCGACCCAGCAGGCTTCAAAACTGTGATTCTCAGTCCGGAGGAACATGGAGGAGGAGAAGCTGGGGGCTAAACAAGTTCTCACATAGAAAGCAGTTTTAGTGTTCCAGTGAATAGTTCTAGGCTAGAGAACCACACCAAGTGTACCATCACAGTACAGAGAATTTAGTCAGAGAGGGAAAATCCAGGCAGCTTGGTCAAGGAGACAGATCTGAGCACTTGCCAAGTAAACTCTCTTTCATAACCAAAGGTCAAATAAAAACCTTCCATAGCAAAGAAAAACTGAAACAGTATATCTCCACCAAACCAGCCCTACAAAAGATACTTAAAGATGTCCTACACATAGAAAACCAACAAGGACAAAATAAAGGCCAAGAAACCACACCCAAACTGAGAATCCAAGAACCATAGGAAGAACCCAGTTGTCGCAGTCCACAAGAAGGTGGATAACATGGGAGGAACTACCAAACACCTCTCAGTCCTAACTCTCAACATAAATGGACTTAACTTGACAATTAAGTGACATAGACTGTCTAGTTGGGTTAAAAAGCAAGATCCTAAAGACCTTGGTCAAAGCAGACACTCTGAAAGCATTACAGGAAAGAATAGGAGAAACCCTAGATCTCCTTGGCATAGGCCAAAATTTTCTTAATACAGACCCGGAAACACAACAAATCCAAGAAAGGTTTGACAAATGGGATTACATGAAGGTGCAGAGCTTCTGCATGGCAAAGGACATAGCTAGCAAGATCAATAGAAAGCCCACAGATTGGGAGAAGATCTTCACTAGCCATACAACGGACAAGGGTTTCACATCTAAAATATATCTAGAACTCAAAAATTAAATCCCCCAACAAGAAATTCTCTTTAAGTCTTTAGCCCACTTATTTATTGGGCCATAAATAAATGGGCTAAAGACTTAAAGAGAAACTACTCTGAAGAGGAAAGAAAGATGGCCAATAGACACATGAAGAAATGCTTAACTTCCCTAGCCATAAAAGAAATGCGCATCAAAACAACATTGTGATTCCACTTCACCACAGTTAGAATGGCTATAATCAAGAACTCTAACAACAACAGATGCTGGAGGGGATGTGGCCAGAAGGGAACCTTACTGCATTGTTGGTGGGAGTGTAAACTTGTTCAACCACTTTGGGAAAGTAGTATGGAGGTTCCTCAAAAGACTCCACATAGAGCTCCCCTATGACCCAGCAATCCCACTTTTGGGCATTTACCCGAATGATCACAAATAAGACCATAGTAAAGCTACAGTACAACTATGTTTATTGCAGCATTATTTACCATAGCTAAGATATAGAACCAACCCCATATGCCCTTTAGTAGATGAATGGATCAAGAAAATGTGGTATTTATACACAATGGAATTCTATGCCTCCATCAGAAAGAATGACAGTGCCTCATTTGTTAGGAAATGGTAAAACTTGGAAAAAATTAAGTGAAGTAAGCCAGGCCCAAAGAAACATAGGTCCCATGGTTTCCTTTATTTGCAATTACTAGTATTTGTCTGAGACAAGAGAAACGGTCAGATAAGTTGATGTTAGGTGAAATGAACCCCAAGATAAGGATTCAAATGTTTTTTTCCTTCTTGTGATTGTTTCTAACACATTTATAAGATGATTTCTTTGTTGCTTTGTATGTCCCTCCCCTACAATATAACCCCTGTTTTCACTGTATTTGATGTGGGTATACTTTGTGGAGGGGAAGTGAAAAAACAAATTGTTTAAATAGGGATATGGGTGGAACCATTGCAACAATGAGATGTATAAGAAGCTATGCTGAAAAATGAACTTTACAACTTTGGCCAAGGTGGTAGGGGTGGTGGGAGGTGGAAAAGGGAAGGGATGGGAAGGGGAAAAATTTTTTTAAAAAGCAAGCTCCTTCTATCTGCTGCCTTCAAGAGTCACACCTTGCCCATAAAAACAAATATATTTTGAAAGTGAAAGGCTGGAATAAAATCTACCAAGCAAATGACTGCATAAACAGGTGGGAGTTGCAACACAAATATAAGACAAAATAGACTTCAAATTAAAATTAGTGAGAAGAGATAAAGAAGGTTGCTACATACTAAGTAAGGGATATCTCTCCTTCAGGAGGATATTACAATTCTAAATATCTATTCACCAAACAACAGAGCACCCAAATCCATCCAAAAACACTACTTTCCCTCAAATCTCACACAGATCCAAAGACATGAATTGTTGGGGACTTTAACACACCACTATCCCTACAACAGAGATTAACTCGGCAAAAACTTAACAGAGAAACCACAGATCTAAACAACTGCATAGATCAACTAGATTTAACAGACATCTACTGAATATTTCACCCAGCAGCATCAGAATACACGTTTTTCTCAGCAGCACATGGAACATTTTCCAAAATAGACCACATTTTAGGTCACAAAGCAAACGTCCAAATTCAGAAATATTGAAGTTATGCCCTGCATTCCCTCAGAACACAAGGGAATAAAATTAGAATTCAACACCAAAAGCCACCAAAGAAAGTCCTGTAACACATGGAAGCTGAACAAGACACTGTTGAATCATGAGTGGGTCATGGAAGAGATTAGAAAGGAAATTCAGATGTTCATGATAGTCAACAAAAATGAACACACAAATTATCAGCTCCTCTGGGACACAGCAAAGGCAGTACTCAGAGGCAAGTTTATAGCTCTGAGTTCCTACATCAACAAATTGGAGAGATCTGAAACCAACAATTTAATGAGACATCTGAACCTCCTTGAAAAAGAGCAGCAAGCTAAACCCCAATCCAGTAGATGAAAAGAAATAATTCAAATGAAATCAGAATTAAAAGGAACCAAAAAAAATCATAGAAAGAATCAACAAAACAAAGGTTGGTTCTTCAAAATAATTTAACAAAACTGATAGCCCCTTAGTAAATCTTATCAGAAAAAGAAGAGAACACATGCAAATAAACAAACTCAGAGATGAGAATAGAAACTTCACCACAGAAACAACCAAGATTCAGAACATTATAAGGGTATACTTCTCAAACCTTTATGCTAATAAGTTTGAGAATCTGGAAGAAATGGACGATTTCCTACCAAATATCGACATGCCCAAACTAAACCAAGATGAGTTAAACTGAATTAACAGGCCCATATCAAGCAATGAAATAGAAACAGCAATAAGAGACCTCCCATCTAAGAAAAGCCCAGGACTGGATGGATTTACAGAGGAATTCTACAAGGCCTTCAAAGCAGAACTCACACCAATACTCCTCAAACTCTTCAATGAAAGTGAAAGAGAAAGTTCCCTACCGAACTCTTTCTATGAAGCCATCCCAAAACCAGGCAGGGACTCATCAAAGAAAGAGAACTATAGACCCATTTCTTTGATGAACATCGATGCAAAATTTCTCAAAATTTTGGCCAATCTCCTTCAACAACTCATCTAAAAAATCATACACCAAGATCAAACAGGATTCATTTCAGGGATGCAAATCTGGTTCAATATATGCAAATCAATTAATATAATTCATCACATCAACAAGAGCAAGGATGAGAACCACATGGTTATCTCAATAGATGCAAAAAAAGCATTTGACAAGATTCAACACCCCTTTATGATGAAGGCCCTGGAAAAATTAGGAATCCATGGAACATTCCTCAATACAATAAAGGCTGTATATGACAAACCTACAACCAGCATTATACTTAATAGTGAAAAACTAAAGTCATTTCCTCTAGACAAGGATGTCTGCTCTCTCCACTCCTCTCCAATATAGTATTAGAATGCCTAGCTCCAGCAATAAGACAAGATGCAAATATAACAGGGATCCAAATAGGGAAAGATGAAGTAAAACTCTCCCTCTTTGCAGTTGACATGATCTTGTATTTAAAGAATCCCATAGACTTCACTCCCAAATTACTCAAGCTGATTCAAAACTTTGGCAAAGTAGCAGGGTATAAAATTAACCCTCAAAAATCAATGGCTTTTCTGTTTGCCAACAATGAGAAAAGCGTGGCTGAAATCAGGAAAGCAACTCCATTCGTAATAGCCACACGAAAAATAAAATACCTAGGAATTAACTTAATCAAAGAAGTGAAGGACCTTTAAGATGAAAACTTTAAAAACCTGAAAAAGGAAATCAAAGCAGGACTTAGAAAGTGGAAAACCTCCCATGCACCTGAATTGGAAGGATCAACATCATGAAAATAGCAATACTTCCCAAGGCTATCTACAAATTCAATGCAATACCTATCAAAATTCCAACCTTATTCTTCAAGGAAATAGAAGAGGCAATCCAAAAATTTATATGGAACAATAAATGACCCAGAATAGCAAAACGATCTTAACAGAAAGAACAATGCAGGAGGAATATCAATACCAAATTTCATTCTACTACAAAGCCATAGTAATAAAAACAGCTTGGTACTGGCACAAGAACAGACCTCAGGACCAATGGAATAGAAATGAAAACCCAGAAATGAACCTACAGGCCTATAGCCAACTAATCTTCGATAAGGGAGCTAAAAAAATAGAATGGAAGAAAGACAGCCTCTTCAGTAAATGGTGCTGGCAAAATTGGTTAAAGACCTGTAGAAAACTAAAGCTAGATCTTTATATATAACCCTGTACCAGAATCAAGTCCAAATGGATCAAAGACTTTGGAGTAAAAACAAACACCCTGAAAACATTACAGGAAGGAATAGGAGAAACCTTAGCTGTCCTTGGTACAGGCTGAGATTTTCTTAATAGAGACCCAGAAACACAACAAATCAAAGAAAGGTTGGACAAATGGGATTGCATGAAGGTGCAGAGCTTCTGCATGGCAAAGGACATAGCTAGCAAGATCAGTAGAAAGCCCACAGATTGGGAGATCTTTACTAGCCATACAACGGACAGGGATCTCTTATCTAAAATATACTTGGAACTCAAAAAATTAAATCCTCTAGCAACAAATCTTCAAAGAAACAACTGCCTAATAAATAAGTGGCTAAAGACTTAAAGAGAAACTCCTCTGAAGAGGAAAGAAGGATGACCAATAAACACATGAAGAAATGCTCAACCTCTCTAGCCATAAAAGAAATGCAGATCAAAACAACATTGTGATTCCACCTCACCACAGTTAGAATGGCTATAATCAAGAACTCTAACAACAACAGATGCTGGCGGGGATGTGGACAGAAGGGAACCCTACTGCATTGTTGGTGGGAATGTAAACTCGTTCAACCACTTTGGAAAGTAGTATGGAGGTTCCTCAAAAGACTCCACATAGAGCTCCCCTATGACCCAGCAATCCCACTTTTGGGCATTTACCTGAATGATCACAAAGAAGACCATAGTAAAGCTACAGCACAACTATGTTTATTGCAGCATTATTTACTATAGCTAAGATATGGAACCACCCAGGTGCCCTTCAGTAGATGAATGGATTAAGAAAATATGGTACACACACACACACACACACACACACACACACACACACTGGAATTCTATGCCTCCATCAGAAAGAATGACATTGCCCCATATGTTAGGAAATGGAAAGACTTGGAAAAAGTTATATTAAGTGAAGTAAGCCAGGCCCAAAGAAACATAGGTCCCATGGTTTCTCTTATTTTCAATAACTAGCATATGTCTGGGACAAGTAGAAAATATCAAAAGCTATGTACATATGACCAGATAAGGTAAGGTTAGGCGAAATGAACCCCAAGATAGGGACACAAGTGGTTTTTTCTTTCTTGCTATCATTTCAAATATGTTTATAAGATATCATGTGATTTTTTTTGTTGCTTTGTATGTCCCTCCCCCACGATATAACCCCTGTTTTCACTGTATTTGATGTTGGTATAATTTGGAGAGGGGAAGGGAAATAAAAAACAAATTGTTTAAACAGGGATACCAGTTGACTCATTGTAACAATGAGATGTACAAGACACTATGTTGAAAAACAAACTTTACAATTTAGGTGCTGGTTTGGGGGGGGGTGAGTGTAGTTTAGGAGGTGAGAGGAAAGGGATGGTAGGGGGAAAACAATGGAGGAGGCAACAATGCTTGATAAGAAATGGACTCATTACCTTGCTCATGTAACTGTAACCCCACTATACAGTATTTACACAATAAAAACATTTAAAAAAAACTGTGATCCTCAGATCTCAGCCTCTTGTGTAGCTAGGATTACACATGTAAGCCACCAGCACCTGGCTACATTTTATATGCCGAGTTCTCTGCTCTGTATTTCTTTAGACATTTTTTAAATTATATATTTGATAACTTAATATTCAAAATATTGCTTATGCACTTATTCTCAGAGAAGGAGTTTGTTGTCTTATACATTCTGTGATAATTGTGTGTGTGTGTGTGTGTGTGTATGTGTGTGTGTGTGTGTGTGTGTGTCTGCGCACCTCTCCTGGGGGCTTGAATTCTGGGCCTTAGTGCTGTCTATGAGGTAGTTTTTATTCCACCGCTTGAGTCACTTCTGCTTTTTTGGGGGGTAATTGGAGATAAGAGTCTCAAGGACTTTCTTGCCCCAGCTAGTTTTGAACCATGATCTTCAGATCTCAGCTTCTTGAGTTGCTAAGAATTCAAGTGTCATGTTAAATTTTCTGCTGCCCATTTCCTTGCATCTTGAGCTGTAGAAGTTCCCAGGGGGCCAGGATGCAGGTGGGGATTCCATGAAGTAGTTGCTTGCTTGGCACCTTAAAGTAATATTCCAGATTGTTTGACATCAGATTTTTGGCTGGAAGTTTTTCAAATTATGACAAAGTGCAAATTTGGACTGCAAATTTAAATAAAAAATATATATCTAAGTAAATTTAAGTAAAATGAAATCTAATAACTTTAAAATAAAATAAATGCTTTAAAATATTTCTAGTGAATTTCTGAGGGCCATCTGTATCATCTTTTTGTCTCTGTCTCTGTGTGCTTAGACTTTTCTGAAATAAAATAAAATTCTTCTACAGAACAATCTCCTTACATAACTTTTTTCCCATTTTGTATTTCTTAATTTATTTTATACGAGTTGTTACTCTCAAAACAAATCTGCAATTATTATACTACAACATATTAGACATTTTTCCTGTGTCTGGATGAATTTCTGGCCCTCCCCTAAAGCTTCTGTTGTGTTACTAGATTCCTGCAGTGTGCTCTGTGCCTAAGTCCCTGGGTGTAAGCTTGGAGTGAAGTCCTGTCCCCAATTCAACATTCTAGTTTTACTACTTGGTGACAGACTTGATAAGCCTGTCTACTTAGTTTTCAAATCTGGCCCTCATGAAGAGGCCTCTTGCCAGGCCCTTTCTAGCAGGTCACCTTTGTCAGATCCTTGGTGGCTCTTGCCAGGCCCTTTCTAGCAGGTTACCTTTGTCAGATCCTTGGTGGCTCAATGCGCTCTGCCACTGCCTCCAGGCTCCCCTCAGGACACCACCATTGATGGTGCCAGATGATATCTCTAAACTTCTCTTCTCTATCTCTCCCCTCTTCTGCTCCCTTCCTCTCCCCTATTACCCATGTCCTCTCTCTTTTCTCTTCCTTTCTCTATTCTCCTAACTTTTTTCTTCTCCCCTTTCCTCCTTCTTTTTCTTGGTCATCCTCCACTTCTCTCCATTTATCCTTTTTCCCTCTTTCTATTTTTCCATTCATTTTCCTTTTATTTCTTATTCTAATATTTTTAGGAAGATTAAATAGAATTATAGAATATAAACTGGAGGGTATACTGTTGAATCTGTAGGAAATTCTCTAAATGAAAGACATTATCGAAAATTTTACTCATTCTGTCAGCAAATGAGCTTACCAGGTGTTAGGCATCGTTCCATGCATTCATGATGTAGGCAAGGATTCACTCTTGATTCTTGACCTCAAGAAGCTCACAGGCAAGTAACACGAATGGAACCGTGCTGTGCAGTGTCTTATATAGTGAGGCTAGGTTGGTCCATCCTGTGGTAGAATTCGAGAGAAGCGAACAGATTTATAACTTGTAATGTTGCCTAATAAATGATTCGTTTACTGTCAGTGATATCAACTGTATTATATTCATGAAGATGGACTTCAAAGCCTCTGATTAAATGGACAGGCATTTTTGACAGCATTTTGGGAATTTGTAAAAAAATTGTGAATTCTTGGGCCCCACCCCAGACCTCCTGGAATCTGGTACTCTGGAAATGGGCATCGCAGCTTGGGATCCAGTAGGGCTTCCATGCTCACTGTGACTTGCTAAGTCTGAGAACCCTGCTCTATAACCAATCTGACTCGGTGGGCAGAGCTGCCATTGAGATTGCATTCTAGCTTAAATCCTTTGACTTTACACCTAATTTTTTGCTGGCAGTTTACAGTCTTTTAGCTTTAGCTTTGTCTTTTGCAGAAAATTGCTACAATCCTCTCAAAATGGCCTGTGGTTACACTAAGTGAGCCATGCCCACATGGTCAGAGACCCATGCACCTTATTTCCTTGCATCCTGCTTAGCTGGTTCTGAGGCCTGCTTTACCTTTATGCCTGGTACTGGCATTCATCCTGGCATGGGATTGCTGGCACAGGTCCTGTTCTTTCTCAGCTCATATGGTATACAAGGGCCTCATTTTACTACCTAGGTCTTTTGATGGCTTCTGCAGGTACTATAGATCTGAGTTTTTGTTACAACTTTAGTTTACCCTGTTGGTGTTGTCCTGCTGTGACCTGTATAGGTCTTAACTATCTCAAACTTTCTGTCCACAACAGCTAATCTGTGTTTCTCTGCTTTTTTAGCCAAAGTGGTACCAAGGAGTGTGTCACCAACTTGCTTTGCTTATAATCTCTACCCCAAGTCCCACATGGAGACTAAGAAAAGGTTTTGTCTCTCTTCAGTGGTCCTAAGAGTGCATGGGACACAGCTGTTTCTCCCCAAATATCTTTCCATTCTTTCTCTATTTCTCTTTCCTCTAATCCCTAAACAAAGCCATGAGTATGATGAATAACTCTCTCCTTCCAGTTTTGAGCTTTCAAACACATCTAGGGATGAAATCTTATCATGAGTGTCAAAAGCTCAACAGGATTTCCTTCTCTTGGCATCTGTAATAATGCCTTACTCCAGGCAGATGGGTGTGGGAAGGTAAATTAGAAAAACATAACACTATGTTTCCAAAATTTCCACTCTTTTTATAATCAATAGACACACAACTTCCCCATAATTTGGGTTCTACGGCATGTATTTTCTTTGATATGTCTCCATTTTCTGTAACTTATCCATATGCAACGAGCACAGTTTCCATGCCATTCAATACTCTTCTACAGCGTGACTTTTAATGACTGAGTAATTCAATTAAATGTGTGTTAGGAAGGAAAATAAATTGCTACTTATAAACCTATTGGCAATTCTGCCCCACCCCTTGGATTTCTCTAGGTGTGGTGGCACATCTCATCTGCAAGAGGACTCTTTATTTTATTGGAATTAAAGAAACTCCGATGGGTAGACACTGAAGCTAAAATTTGAGACAAGGAGGAGATAGATAGTAGCGAGAACTCCTTGAGTTGTTCTGATGATGGCAGATATTTTTTATTTCTTTGAGGGGGATGGGAACAGTTTCAGGCCTAGCACTGTGGTGTGAAAAGGACTTGGATGTATGTAAGCAGGGGGAGGTAGGCTAGGATTAATAAAGGAGATGGTCAGTAATGACCATCTTGCTTTGGTTGAGGAGTTTAGGGTTATTGATCTGATTTTCAAGTTCTATTTTCTTATCTTATTTTTTATTTTATTTTCATTTTTTTATTATTTTTGTTGGTCCTGGGTACTGTCCTTGAGCTCCTTTTGCTCAAGGGACTCTAGGACTTGAACCATAGCACCACTTCCAGCTTTATCTGTGATTCATTGGAGATAAGAGTCTTTCCTGCTCAGGCTGGCTTTGAACTGTGATAGTCGGATCTCAGCCTCCTGAGCAGCTAGAATTACAGATATGAGCCACTGGCGCCCAGCATTATTTTTGGCGCCCAGCATTATTTTTATTTTTTAAATAAAATAAAATTAAAATTAAATAAAATAATAAAAATAAAAAATAAAATAAAAATGAATAAAAATAATGCTGGGCGCCAGTGACTCATATCTGAAATTCTAGCTACTCAGGAGGCTGAGCCCTGCATCTTGAATATACATTTTTCTAATTTTGGAGGGGAAGGGAAATAACAAAATGCTGAAACAAAGGTATAGGTTGACCCATTGTAACAATGAGATGTACAAGACACTATGCTGAAAACTAACTTTACAACTTGAGTGGGGGGAGTTGGGGAGATGGGGAGGGAAGGGATGGTAGGGGAAAAACAAAGGAGGAGGTAACAATGCTCAACAGGAAATGTACTCATTACCTTACTCATATAACTGTAACCCCTCTGTACAATATTTTTACAATAAAAACATGAAAAATTTATTGTCATTAAGTAGTTGTACTTAGGAGTTGCCATCCACAAAGCAGTTTATGAATACAGTGCATCTTGATCAATGTTACTCCTTTCAACATTCTCACCCAACCCATTTAACCTACCCGTTTCCTCACTTTTCTTAATTTTGTAGCATATTTATTGAATTGTTTGCCATTTGACAAAACAGATTATATATACATCTTGATATGGGGCACCTTACAACATTTTCATCCTCCTTGCTTATTTTTCTTAATTTTGTGGTATCCAATGAATCCTTGACTGCATTCTCCTCCTTCTCTTTATTCATCAACCCCTTTCCCCTTGGTCCCACCCCCAGTTCCTACAAGTATTCCTTTCCTGGCACTTACTTTGTTGGGCTCAGACTTAGTCTTTCTAAAGAATTGTGCTATTTGATCAGACATAGAGTCTGATCTTATATATCCTTATGATTTCCTTGGTAAAGACTGCTACACACATGCTTACACACCTAAGTGATACATTGAGAAATTAAGGAAGAAGTTCTTTCTATGCTTTCAGTAATGTGGAAAAAGAGTAAATCTATGCCCAAAAGACATGAACTCGCATGGTAGCAGGGACCAAGGGTGACTACAACTACTCCCTGTAAATTGGTAGAAATATTCAGGCATCCTTGTGCCATGAAAACTGATTAGTGCAGTTATTTTATTTGAATAATAAACAGAGGGTAACTTCATCAGGCTGGAAGTCCTAGAATATTTTAACTACGTGCGTTTTGTGATTTATTTAACCATCCCCTATTTGGATTGTTACCAAAGTAGTGAATATTATTCATAACACTGGTGGTGTATTATTATTATTATTATTAGTAGTAGTAGTAGTAGTAGTAGTAGTAGTAGTAGTAGTAGTAGTAATGCGAGTCCGGGGGCTTGAAACCAGGGCCTGGATGCTGTCCATGGTGTGTGTGTGTGTGTGTGTGTGTGTGTGTGTGTGTGTGTGTGTGTGTGTGTGTGTGTGTGTGTGTGTGTGTGTGTTCATTCTGTGTTTATTTTTTCCTCAAGGCTAGCATTCCATCATTTGAGCCCCAGCTCCATTTTTGACTTTTTTCCCCAGTCCTTCCTGGGGCTTGAACTCAGGGCTTGGTCACTGTCCCTGAGCTTCTTTTTGCTCAAGGCTAGCACTCTACCATTTGAGCCACAGCACCACTTCCAGCCTTTTCTGTTTATGTGGCACTGAGGAATTGAACTCAGGGCTTCATGTATGCTAGACAAGCACTCTACCAGTAAACCACATTCCCAACCTCCTAACATTTTTGGGGGTAGTTAATTGGAGATAAGGATCTCACAGGCTTTCTTGACTGGACTGGCTTTGGACTATGATCTTCAGATCTCAGCCTCTTGAGTAAGTAGGATTACAATCATGAGCTACCAGTGTCCAGTTCATAGTATGGTATTATTTATTGCTCCTTAGAGCAAATTCCTAGAAGAAGAGCTTAGGTGATGGTTATAGCAAGACTTGTGTGATAAATGGATTTTGTTTGAAGTCCTTGAACTCTAGCAGGCCTCCGCAGGGCTGTGACTTCTATTAGAATAGAAGTGCTACTTTCCACAATACTCTGTGAACCAGATGGAAGATTCCAGCATTTTATGGGATGATCACATTTTTGCGCTGGTCTCATTTCCTTGAGACTTGTCTAATTTTAAACAAAGAAGATTCCATATCAATCTTATCAGTTGCATTTCATGGAAATTACATTTGGAAAGTGCATGGATTTTTTTGTGTACTGAAAAATAATCTGTAAATGTTAATAATATTGAATTATTTGCCCTTTCTATTTTCTGGGTGAGAGAAATTGATATCAGGGCTTTGTTTCCATGATTCCAGAAAAGAAAGAAAAACAACACACATCTAACCTGTTTGTTGTAGTGTCTGCAGCCAGCCAGCCATTAACTCCAGTGATTGGATTTAAGTATATTTATGATCTACTTTTTGAGTCATTGCAGTTCAGACTATGCTATTTTTTATGTTCCCTCACCAAGAAACTGATAAACAAGCAGAGATTTTTTTTTCTGCACAGGAGAGTAGATAGACCTCTTTGGAAATTCTAGAAATCTTTCTAACTTTATGGTACAAACTACCAGGATAATACCAAGGTCTGCTTTGCAAACTTGGATCTAATTTCCTTGTGTTGTACGCAGGCCTGGAGCTGTACAGAGAATTCCTCTTGTGTCCATTGTGCTTGACTCAGTCTCAGATGCTCCCTGACAGTAATTAGATCTCATCTGGCATAAAGCAAAGACTCCACCTCTTTCCTGATTTCTCTACTTTCATTAAGAGTGGAATCATCTTAATATGAGCAGGTGATACCAGGGGAAAAAGAAATGCTTCCCACAATGCTTGTTTATAAGTTCTGCAGGACCAAATTAGTATAAAATGGACTCTGAGCAAGCTCTTTAATACCTGGGAGGACAAATCCCAGAAACAGTTCTTATGACAACATTCCCAGAGCATAGTAGTAGAAGAAATCTGCTAAACTCATAATGATATAGACAAGGAAGGAAATGCAATGAGGGTTTATCATGTCTCTCTAGCCAATCTGACTGTCCTGGAGGCTTCTTACAGAGATGTTGTTAATGGGGTTAGAGCTCAGGGAGGTGAGAAAGGTGAGCTATGTTAGTGTGGGGGTATATTTTTGTCTTCCCTAAGAAGTGAGACATTCAAAATTGCATTTATTTTGATTTTTTTTTTTAAAAAGTATTGCTATAGGGAGGTAGGTGTGGTGATACAATGTAATCCTAGCTCTCAGGATGCCGAGACAGGAGAATACATGTTGAGATCCTGTATCAAAAAACAAACACACCAAACACACATTATTTTTTAGCCAGATATGGGTGACTCAGAAGCCTGAGATCTGAGGATCACAGTTCAAAGCTAGCCCAGTGAGGGCTCTTATCTCCCATTAACCACCAAAATGCCACAAGTGGAGCTGTGGGTTAAGTGGTAGAGTTCTAGCCTTAGAGTGACAAAAGATGAGACAGTGCCCAAGCCTGGATTTCAAGCCCTAGTACTGAAACACACACACGCACACACACACACACACACACACACACACACACACACACACACACACACACACACACACAGAGGCACACACAATTTTTCTATTGGGTTAGTTTTCCACCAAAATTCATTTCCACCTAGAACCTCAGAATGTGAGTTTATCTGGAAACACGGTCTGCAGAAGCAATTAGTTAAGTGAGATCTTGGAGGATTAAGGTGGATTCTACATGCAGTAGCTGATGTCCTTGTAAGTTTGCCATATGATTTCTTCTCAAGGAAACAGGGAAAATGGCCAGCTGTGTGGAGACAGGGGCAGAAATGGAAAGGATGCACTATAAGCCAAGGAATGCATGGTTTACTAGCTAGAAAAAGGCAAGGGAGGGTTCTCTCCAAGAGCTTCAGCAAGAGCAGGTTCAGCTGCCACTTCATGAATATGAGCCTGGCAGGTGATCACCCCATGACCAATCCCCAGTATGCCCCTTTTTCAGCCATAACAATTTTCTGGTACCTTCAGGATCCCAGAGAACCAGAACAGATACAATGATCAACCAGGCAGACCTCACTTTGACCACTTTGCTCCCTCTGATAATTATGCTCATTCCTTCAAGTAACCAAAAAAAAAAAAAAAACAAAACCTAACATTATTGAATATGCTGAAGTCTTTCAGACTGTAGAGTAAGTGCTTTTGCTAAAGTCTCATTTTTAGTCCCCATAATAACTTTAAGAAGGGATTTAAAAATAGTCCAGAAATGCCAAGACACCTTTCTCCCTCCACCCACCCCTCACTAGGTTGAAATGCCATTTGGCTGCAAGAATATACTTACTGCCCCTGGGCTTTGGAACACAGGCAGTATGCTTTGATGGCTACAGTAGAGTTTTTTTGTACAGAATTGCTGAACTTCTCAGTGCAGGCACTATATACAATACCTGGGCTATGGTGGTAAAGAAGATGGTGTTGGCCTCTCCCTTGGCCACAAGGGTAGCAGATGTTCCACGTTCAGATTGTTGCCAGGGATCGGGAGTAACATCCAGTTGTCAGAAAAAGAGTGGTTTTGGCTTGGTTGCTGTTGGATCTGAATGGCAACTAACTAGGAGTTGGTGGTGCAAAGTCAGTAAAGTGAAAAGACATGTGGGGTAGAGGGAAAGGTGCAGGGCTGGGCTGGAGAAATCAGCAAAATACCTCAGACACTCTCAGAAAGTTCCAGGTCAAGGCCAGGAGGTGCCACAAGTGTGTGGTGTGCCACATGCTGGGTGCTGGGCAGACACAGCTCACTTGGTGTCTGCAAAGGATTTTAGCCTTTTCTCTAAGAGCTGTGGGGGAAATTCCAGAGCTTATATAGAAGATAAAATACGTACAGAGGCAATATCTTTATCGTACATTTTAATTCACTTGTTTAACACAATGGTTTGGACCTCAGTGTGCACATCTGAATCACCTGGGAAGTTAGAGAAGCAAATACCAATATCCCATCATAGACCAATTAACTCAGAATTTAAAGGGTGGAATGCAAAATGTGAAATCAGGATTTACTTAAGGAGTCCCCGAAGATTCTCTCATGGGGCCAGTTTGGGGAAGCACTGACTTCAACATCTTTAATTAAAGTTTGAATCTAGGCTCCTTTGGGCCAGGCGCAGGCTAAGCTAGAAAACATCAACTCAGACTTTCCCGTGAGGACATTGGCTTTCTTGATCAGGGTGGGCTAAGCTTTCTTTATTCATTATTTCATCTGGCAATTAATTCAGCCTCCACTGGCTCCGAGCATAGGCACTGCTTGATCTGTGGTGGCAGTGCCCATACCTAAGGCACTTGCAGGCCTAAGTCTCATCAGCAATAAACAACAAGGCTGACATGCAGAACAAGGCTGATGTGCAGAACAAAGTCTCTCAGAAACATATTAACTGGGCTTCAGGGACAGGGCATGGCCATGTTCAACCCATGCCAATCACAAAGTGACAGAATAGAAGTTGTCTCTTCAGGGGATCAGTGATGGGGAGGGAAAAAGAGGGGCCATCACCACCCCTTCAGTTTAGAAGGAGACCTGATAACTTCATTAATAGTCAACCCATCCTGAAGGGCCACTGTAGAGGGTTCTTGGGGATCCTTCACCCCTGGGTCTCTTTTCTCATTTCTTATCCTTTTTTGACTACAAGAACAGCTATGAAAGACCCTTGAGACATGAGAGAAAATTGAACATGGATTGGATACCCCAGGGCATTGTGATTGTTTTTAACTACATGAAGTACTATAAAGGGCTATGCTTTATTCACAGGATATTCATGCAGCAGAATTTAGGGTTGATACATTGTGACACCCTTAATTTTGAAGGGTTTGCCAAGAAAAAATAGTATGCATGTATGTGGATATAGGTGTAGATACAGAAGCGCCTAAAAAGAAAACAGCAAGTATGAGTGAAATATCAATAATTATTGAAATCAGGTAGATATGATGTTCAGTGTACTATTTTTAAAATTTCTTCATGTGATTTAAATTTTTTCATAAAATATTAGGAGGAGCATGACAAAATTTTAAAAAGTCAATAATTCAGATCTTTTTTTACAGTAAAAATACTGTACAGAGGGGTTGAAGTTACATGAGTAAGGTAATGAGTACATTTCCTATTGAGCACTTTTATGTCCTCCTTTGCTTTTCCCCTATTATCCCTTCCCTCTCCACCTCCCTAACTCCTCCCTCCCCCATCCAAATTGTAAAGTTCATTTTCAACATAATGTCTTGTACATCTCATTGTTACAATCGGCCAACTTTTATCCTTATTTCAGCATTTGCTTATTTCCCTTCCCCTCTCCAAATTAGAAAAAATGTATATACAAGATGCAGGGCACTGACATGAAATAGAGAGAAAACATGGGTTACACCTGGGGAGGGGGAAGAGCATCCAAGAGAAACAAAAAATCACATAGTACATTTTAAATACATTAAAAACAATAGCAAGAAAGCAAAAACCACTTGTGTCCTTATCTTGGGGTTCATTTTATTTAACATTATCTTATATGGTCATATGTACATAGCTTTTGACCTTTTCTACTTGTCCTAGACTTATACTAGCTATTGCAAGTAAGGGAAACCATGGGACCTATGTTTCTTTGGGCCTGGCTTACTTCACTTAATATAGTTTTTTCCAAGTCTTTCCTTTTCCTAACAAATGGGGTGATGTCATTTTTTCTGATGGAGGCATAGAATTCCATTGCATAAATATACCACATTTTCTTTATCCATTCATCTACTGAGGGGCATCTGGGTTGGTTCCATATCTTAGCTATAGTAAATAATGCTGAGATAAACATAATTGTGCTGGTAGCTTTAGTATACCCTTGTTTGTGATCATTTGGGTAAATGCCCAAAAGTGGGATTGCTGGGTCATAGGGGAACTCTATGTGGAGTCTTTTGAGGAACATCCATACTATATTCCAAAGTGTTTGAACAAGTTTACACCCCTACCAACAATGCAGTAGGGTTCCCTTTTGGCCTATGGCCAGCATTATACTTAGTGGTGAAAAGCTAAAGCCACTTCCTCTAAATTCAGGAATAAGATAAGGATGCCCACTCTCTCCATTTCTCTTCAATTTAGTATTAGAATGTCTAGCTACAGCAATAAGAAAAGATGAAAACATAAAGAGAATCCAAATAGGGAAAGGTGAAGTAAAACTCTCCCTCATTGCAGATGACATGATCTTGTATTTAAAGAATCCCACGGACTCCACTCCCAAATTACTCGAGCCGATTCGAAACTTTGGCAAAGTAGCAGGGTACAAAATTAACCCTCAAAAATCAATGGCTTTCCTGTATGCCAACAATGAGAAGAACAGGCTGAAATCAGGAAAGCAATTCCATTTGTAATAGCCCCACAAAAAATAAAATACCTAGGAGTTAACTAAAGAAATGGAGGACCTCTATGATTAAAACTTTAGAAACCTAAAAAAGGGAAATCAAAGCAGAACTTAGGAAGTGGAAAAACCTCCCATGCTTCTGGATTGGGAGGATCAAGATCGTGAAAATATTTCCCAAGGCTATCTACAAATTGAATGCCATATCTATCAATATTCCAACCTCATTCTTCAAGGAAATAGAAGAGGCAATCCAAAAATTCGTATTGAACAATAAAAGACCCTGGATAGCAAAAACAATCCTTAGCAGAAGAACAGCGCCAGAGGAATATCAATTCCAAATTTCAAACTCTACTACCCCATAGTAATAAAAACAGTTTGGTACTGGCATAAGCACAGACCTGAGAACCAATGGAATAAGACTTCAGACCGAGAAATTAACCCACAGATCTATAGCCACCTAATCTTTGACAATGGAGCTAAAAATAGAATAGAAGAAAGACAGCCTCTTCAGTAAATGGTGCTGGCAAAATTGGTTAAAGACCTGTAGAAAACTAAAGTTAGATCCTTATGTATCACTCTGCACCAGAATCAACTCCAAATGATCAAAGACTGCAGAGTCAAAGCAGACACCCTGAAAACATTACAGGATGGAATAGGAGAAACTCTAGGTCTCCTTGGCACAGGCTGAAATTTTCTTAATAAAGACCCAGAAACACAACAAATCAAAGAAAGGTTGGGTAAATGGGATTGCATGAAGCTGCAGAGCTTCAGTATGGCAAAGGACATAGCTAGCAAGATAAATAGAAAGCCCACAGATTGGGAGAAGATCTTCACTAGCCATACAACAGACAAGGGTCTCATATCTAAAATATACCTGGAACTCTGCCGGGTGCGGGTGGCTTATGCCTATAATCCTAGCTACTCAGGAGGCTGAGATCTGAGGATTGCAGTTGAAAGCCAGCCCGGGTAGGAATCTCCGTGAGACTCTTATCTCCAATAAACCACTAGAAAACTGGACGTGGCACTGTGGCTTGAGCTGAAGAGCTGAGGGGTAGCCCAAGCCCAGAGTTCAAGCCCCACGACTGACAAAAAATAAAATAAAATAAAATATACCTGGAACTCAAAAAATTAAATCCCCCAACAACAAATCCTCAAAGAAACAACTGCCCTATTAATAAGTGGGCTAAAGACTTAAAGAGAAACTTCTGAAGAGGAAATAAGAATGGCCAATAGACCATGAAGTGCTCAACTTCTCTAGCCATAAAAAGGAATGCAAATCAAAACAACATTGAGCCAGTTGTGGCTATAATCAAGAAATCTAATAACAACAGATGCTGGAAAAATACAGATCTTTGCTCTGCTTCTTGGTGGAATGGGACTTGAGCTCTTTGTCTCACTACACTTCCCTTTCCTCATCCTATCATCAGGGATAATGATATGCTCCTCAGAGCAGAGCTCATTAGAGAAAATAAATGTAAAGCCCTCAGCACAGGAGTAACAAAGTTAGGTGCTTCACAGAGTCCTGTTTAGCTAGAGATAAGACTTGTATACATCCCAAGAGTGGAATTGAGTGGTTCCTTTCTCCTAAGTATCCCTGGATACATAAGTCAAGAGACTTAAGAAATTTCCTTGAATATTGTCCACATTTGGGGGTTCAGATATATTTGGTTGATATAGATAGAGAAGATCTGATGATACTAGTTTGAGGAAAAATCCCTGATAGAATCTCCTATAACTCCCTACCTCAATATCTCACCCTGATCCCTTGAACTGAATATTATGAGATTTCATCCTTCTGATTATGGGGTATGCAAAAGTTGGCCTTAATATAGGAAGAGCATTCAGATGGGACCAGTATAAGCACATGGCCCTCAAAAGTAGAAGCTGGAGAAATCCAGCTGGACAGAAGAGGAGCCAGAGGAGATCTAGGTGCTAGGGAGATTCAGTAGGCTGTTGCTGAGATGGAGGGGCCTTGTGAAAAGGAAGCTGAGAATAGCCCCTCTTGCCAAGGACATGCGTTCCTCAGTCGTATAACACCAAGGAACTCAATTCTTCCAAGAACTTGAATGAGCTTGGAAGTAGATTGTCTTTTAGATCTTCCAAACAATAGTGCAGTCCATCTTGATGGACCTTGATCAGCCTTGGAAGACCCTCAGGTTTCACTCTTGTGAGAAGCTCTCTGGGCTGTTAGACAAAGAACATGAGACTCTACTTCTAGACTTCCAAAACGCCTGAGAAAGTGAACCAAATAGGATCTGTGTTCATGGCTTGGGCTAGTCTTGTGCTATTTGCTCAGGATAAAAGGAACTACCCTTGCAGTAACTTACTGTGTAGCCATAGGAAACATTCACTTTCCAGGGGAGATTATGCCAAAATGAAAAAAGAATATCAGCTTGTGTAACGTAGGAGGAAGAGCAGCAGTGTTGAATATGCTGCCCTGACCCGACCACTAGGTTTAAGAGATGACTTATTTAGTGTGCAAAGTTTTGAAAGCCTCAGTCATTTTACCATAGAACATCCTCTGAGCATTTTCAATCCACAGGGATTGCTCTGTGGTCTCTGCAATACAACAGGAATTTGAGGGTACTGGTAGGGAGTCTGAGGATTGTGGGAGGTGGGGGAGAGAAGGGATCGTGGGACACAACAAAGGAAGGGGTAACACTGATCAACAAGTAATGTACTCATTGCCTTACTCATGTAACTGTAACTTCTTTGTACAGCATTTTTACAATAAAATAAAAAATTTTAAAAGTTGGGTATGCCAATAATGCCAAAATATATGAAGATAATGCTCATATATATTTTATACATAGTACTCTAACACACATAAATCTAAGTAGTTAAAATTGGAAAAAGTTAAAACTGATCAACACACACACACACACACAACCATAGACCATACACTGAAAGAGAACTAAAAGTAAATAGTAAGAGAAATGTAAGCATACAGTATTGAACTATAACTGCATAAGACTAACTGTAGTGATGCTTTACCATATTGACTTTGTAGCTACCTCCTGTTGTAAGCATGTGCTCAATAATGTCTTGTGATGTTAGTCATCTCCCAGTGAGTAGCTTGTCTCTCCAGAAAACTATGTAGCAAAGTAAAAAGTGATCTCTTGTTAGGGGTTGGGGGTGGTATATACCTGAGTATGTAATGTATGAGGCTACTGCTACTCAGGAGACTGAGGAAGAATGATTTCTTATGTCCACGAATTTGAAGACAAGCTAGGCAACATAAAAAGATCTCATCTCAGAAACAAAAGCAAAACCAAGTGATTTCTCATGGTTATAACCTATTTTAAACATGTATTTTTCACTACATTTAATACATATACAAAAATATGTGTTAATTGACTATTAATAGTAGTTAAGTTTTAGGGGGAAAAATTATACCTAGATTTTTGATTGTGCCAGGAGTGGTTCAATGATCAACAGTATAGGAAAACCTAAACACTCTGCTAACTAGATCTTAGAACTTAGAAACCACTTCAATAAAGTTGAATAATATAAACTCAACTTATAAAAATTAATAGTATATTATACACCAATAACTAACTTGATGAGAAAGAAATGATAAAAACAGTCCCATTCATATTCATCATAAAAATACTTAGCAATAAGTTTAACCAAAAAAAGTCATCTCTACAATGAAAATTACATGAGGTGGGATGCGGAGGATGGGAGGGCAGGGATGGTAAGGGGAAACAGAGGAGGAGGCAACAATGCTTGATAAGAAATGTACTTATTACCTTGCTCATGTAATTATAACCCCTCTGTACAGTATTTTCACAATAAAAAAACTTAAAAAATTGAAAAGATACCAAAGAAATGATTTAAAAAACTATCATGTGTATGGATTGGAAGAATAAGTGTTGTAAAAATGTTAGCATTTTTCCAAAGTAATTCAATATGATCCCCCTCAAAACACAAGTAGTAGACTTCATGGAATTAGAGAAAGATAATCCTAAAATTCACATAGAGACAGAAGATCTTGAATAAAAACAATCTTGAAGAAAGAGAATAGAGAGAGTGCATAGTACCTCATCTTATGACATATTATAGGGCTGTAAAAACCAGGATATTAAAGACCAACACATAGGGGCTGGGAATGTGGCTTAGTGGTAGAGTGCTTGCCTACCATGCACAAAGCCCTGGGTTCAATTCCTCAGTACCACATAAACAGAAAAAGCCAGAAGTAGCACTGTGGCTCAAGTGGTAGAGTGCCAGTCTAGAAGAAAAGAAGCTCAGGCACAGTGCCCAGGCCTTGAGTCCAAGGACTGGCACAAATGGAACAGAATACAGAGCCAGAAAAAAATCCATGCTGCTACAACCAACTGACAAAGGTGCTAGGAACATGAAGTGGAAAAGAGTCCGTTTCTTTAGCAAGTGGTTCTGGGAAAACTGAATATTCATGTGCAGAAGAATGAAACTCGATCTTTATCTTACACAATAAACAAAAATCAATTCAAAGTGGATCAAAGACATAGATATAAGACCTAAGCCCATGAAATTATTAGAAGAAAACCAAGGAAGCACTTCAAGATACTGGGAAGGAGAAAAATCTTTTAGTTAAGATCTTAAAAGCTCAGGTAATAAAAGCAAAAGTAGACAAAAGGATTATATCAAAACAAGAGGTTTCTGCCCAGCAAAAGGACTAATTAATGAGAGTGAATAAATCGTACAAGATGGGAGAGAATATTTGCAAAATATTAATCTGACAAATATTAATATCTAGAATGTATAAGGAAGTAAACAATCTTAACAATCTCCTCAGATAATACAATTTAAAGTGGACAAATGATTTGAAGAGAATTTACTCAGAGGAAGAAACACAAATGGTCAACAAACATGAAAAATGTGTAACATCACTCACCATCAAGGAAATGCAAAGCAAAATTATATGTAATATCATTTAATCTCAGTTAGAAAGTTTAATATCAGAGAAACAAAAAATGAAACAATAAAACAAAAACAATCCACCATACAAAACTAACCAACCGGAGCTGGGAAGGTGGCTCAGTGATAGAGCACTTGCCTTGCATGCATGAGACCCTGGGTTCGATTCCTCAGCACCATATAAGCAAAAAGAAAAAAGCCAGAAGTGGTGCTGTGGCTCAAGAGGTAGAGCGCTGGCCTTGAGCTGAAGAGCTGAGGATAGTACCCAGGCCCAGAGTTCAGCCCCCATGACTGGACCCCCCCCCAAAAAAAAACAACAAAAAAACCCAAAACCAACCAAACAAACAAAAAGACATAGGGGATATAGGAAAAAGGGACTCTTGTATACTGCTGATTGGAATATAGATTAGTACATGCACTATGGACAGCAGTAAAGAGGTTCCCCTAAACTGAAACTAGGTCTATTGTGTGATTCAACTATTTTACTTCCAAATATATATCTGCAGGAAATAACATCAGCATACCAAAGATATGCTCACTTTTGTAGCACTATTCACAATAGTCACAAGACAGTCATTCTAGTTGCCCACTCATGAAGATGTGGTCCACATACACAATGGAATAATATTCAGCCAAACATAGAAATTCTGTCATTTGTAACAAAATAGAACTAGAGATTTTATTACATGAAATAAGCCATACTCAGAAAGACAAATACTGAATATTCATTTTCATAGAGGGAAGCTTAAAAATGCTAATCTCAAAGTAGAAGGATAGAATGTTCTTTAGCAGACTAAGAAGAGAGTGGTAGACTAAGTGAGGGGTACAGAGGAGTGTTGGGTAATGGTTACTCAATATATTTAATAGAAATTCTTCCTAATGTTCTCCAGTGCAGTGGGAGGGCGGGGCACAAT
The DNA here is from genome assembly GCF_024711535.1 of Dipodomys merriami. NCBI lineage: Eukaryota > Metazoa > Chordata > Mammalia > Rodentia > Heteromyidae > Dipodomys > Dipodomys merriami. Next base: position 78,019,805 of record NW_027202270.1, read on the forward strand.
AACCTAGAACATACTTTAGGAAGGATAGGAAGAAGAGCTTGAAGTCTCCAAACTTGGAAACATTGATAAAAAGATGGAAATGCTAATTATCTTTATTTCATTAGCACCTATTGTAAACATGTATTAAAGTATCACACTGTACTCCACAAGTGTGTACAGCTATGTGCAAAATGATTATAAAGATAAAACAAAGATAAACATGGTCTCCACCTTAAAGAAACTTAACTACAGGAAGAATGATAGAAAGTAGAAATGGGTATCACAGAAAAAGAGCAAAGCAAGTATCCCACCACCCAGAATTTCTTCTCTGCTTTTGAAATTTTCCCCTACTCTGCCCTAGCCAACCTGCAAGGAATCGCTTAGACCTTCTCTTTCTCACCCATGGGACAAGAGACAAATGACAGGAACTGTTCCTTTGCCCTGTTCCCTCCCTCTTGCTTTCCAACAGGTGTGGTCCACCTGGTGTCCCACCAATTCCTCTCTCTTGGCAGAGGTGATCAGAACGGAGGTCAGACTCAAGATTATGTCAATAAAACACCCAGAACCAAGAGGCCCATGAATCTTGGAATGTTGCCAAAATAAGATTGTTATCAAAATACATCTAAGATGATCTATTTCTTTTCTTTGGGGATGCTGAAGAAGATAGAGGATTCCTGAATTCAGGAGCCCCTGGTATTCAAAGATAGGGACATGGTAAAACAGAGCAATGCTGGTTTGAGGAAGAGGCTGATGGTTTCTGTGTCTGGGACTTGGAGGTGATGCTACAGTGCAGGAAGAACTTCAGCAAGAACAGGGATGGGCGGTGACTCTGGTACACAATTTTCCCAGCTGGAGAAAACTCAGCCCTGTTGGAGCCAGCTGTACATAAACTATTTGCCTCAGTGATGCAGGTTAAAAATAGTGGTAATTGCCAGCTCCCTGAGTGTGGCCAATTATTACTATTTTTTTTCTAATTGGACTAGAAATTAACCAATTGTGTGTGGAATCCACAATGCATCCAAACTTGTACCAGGCCAGATGGTTTGGGAAATGCTAGCACTAGCGTGATTGTGTGTTCAAAGCAGAGGTGGGGGTAGGAAATGGTCGGGAATGGTGTCAGCTGCAGCCCTTTCTTCTTCTAGGCATGCTGCAGGAATCCAGGAGCTGAGAGAAGTTGTACCATGGGCTGGGACTTCATCCTTCCTGGTGAAGTGGCACCCAACCTGACCACCCAGGCATATTTGCCAGCTCTTTGTGGGGAGACATGGCCATGTGGCTACTAGGATATAACCTGTGTATTATTTGGGCTCTGGAGATCCCAAGAAAAGCACAAAGTCTCAGGATCTTGGTGAACCTTAAACTGGGGGGGGGGGCGGGATTCAAAGATGAATTACCTGGTTTTGGAAAGCTAAATGTAATGGGAAGAAATTGCAGTGTGTGATGTGATGGTGATGAGGAAGAAGGTAAGCTTACCTCCCTGGGCCATCCTGTGCCTGGGTGGGACTAAAAGGAGATAAGCAAAGCATCTCTGGATGCAATTGAAGGAGGTACTCACCCCTCCTCTCCCACTCAGCTTCACATAAACACAGGGTCAGCATTTGACACCAACCTGAGAGTGAAAGCTCCTTTTGTTTATAGCAGTACCGGGGTAGGAGTTCAGGACTGATTCCCATGCTTGCTAGTCAGGTGCTCTCCCACTCGAGCCACACCCTCATCCCTTTAAGGTTTATTCAGTGGTCTCAGTCCTGCTCATGCCCAACTCAGATCTGGTCCTTAATAAAAGCAGGGGATGCCTGTGATCCAGGGGACTTAGAATGTGAATTGGTGGGATGGAGGCTCTTAGGGCAGTCTCCAGTTCTCCTTTGCTAACAGAAGCCCATGTTTATTTGGGGTGGTGAGCAATGAACCCAGTTTTAATGCCAGTATGGGAGGGAATATTTCCCAGGCTCTCTTCCACCCTGGTGTGGCCATGTGGGTGGGAAAGGGAAGCAGACGGTATGCTGTGTGGGCAGGGAACGCTGCCTAGAAGAAGCTGACTAATCCCAAAAGGCTTCCTTGTTTTGGCATTTTTTTTTCTCCTTCGAGCTTGTAATTTGAAAGCTCCAAGGACCATTAGGTGACACTGAGAGACACCTATCAGGATTGTGGAACAGAAAGATAGAACTCTGGCAGTGAGGAGTTGTTAAAGATGGTCATTGAATCTCATAACAACATATACGTAGATAAGGAATTGTGGCTCTGAGAGGTACCTGGCTTCACATTTTCTTCCTGAGAAAGGGCAGAGTGGGAATGAAGAGTCAGGATGATCCGATTCCAAAGCAGATGTGACAGAATGTGTGTGTGTGTGTGTGTGTGTGTGTGTGTGTGTTGGGGCATGGAGGGTACCTGGAAAAATGGTGCCAAGTGCAGCCCTTTCTTATTTAAAACTGTGTACTTTATCCCCTACCTTTACTTCTGTAGGAGTGCCTCTCAGGGACAGAGCTGAAAGTCAACCATTTCTTCTGTCACAGTCTCAGAGCAGCTGATGCTCTCTAAACCTGAAGTCTAATCAATGGATCTGTTGCTTGTTTCCCAAGTCTGGGTCTGACACTAGCTTTATCCCTGGGGCCTCCAACCTGTCAGCTTCTCCTTACTACTGGAGCAGTGCTGGCTCTGCCTTTCTGTCCGGAAGAAACACCTTCCCACCAGGGATTCCTTTCCCAACCTCCACATGGTCAACCCGATTGGGTTTTCATGAAATATGTATGCTTTCTCCAAAGGCCTTGGAAAGTGTCTGTGGTGATCAAGTGGTCTAATCAGCATATAAGGCTGAGAAGAGACACTGTCACCAAATGCCTGGTCCTTTAGAGACATTCTGGCCACCTGTCTCTGTTTCAAGGGTGGGGCAGGCTCTGAAGGGCTGATCAAAGCTAGATTCCTAGGGAGTAACATAGCAACTGTACTCTGTTCACAGGAAACCTATCTAGCCAAGAGACTGGACAAGGCATCCTCAGTATAATCCCAGCTTGCTGTTGAAAATCACTGCCCCCCACATCCTAATTCTCTGCTCCCAGATACTCAGGATTCTGCTGACAATGAGACTCATTCCTTTTATTTTGGAGACTGAGATTTTCAGCAGGGCTCCCTAGCTTTAAATTTTCAGTGCTGTTCATCTTGGGGTTCAGACTTGTCTAATTGCAGGGCTAGTCAGGGAGCTATTTATGTGAAAAAAATGAAAGAGCTTTGGAGGATTAACTCAGTGAGGAGAAGAGAAAGTTAGAGGGCATGTGTTTGGACAAGGGGTAAGGAAGAGGACAAAGAGGAGGCAGACATGCTGTCACCATGCCAGTCATGAATTACGACTCTGCATTCTTTATGGGATCCCCTGCATGCACTGCATTAGCCCCGTGGTTCTAAATGGGGATTGTGATTGCTGGGGATGCAAATCAATGCTGGCAGCCTGTGGGCACCCTCAGTGTAGTCTATAGTAGGCATCCATGAGCATGGTACTTCTCACAGATATTTGGTCTCACAGGCCTCAGAGGTGAGTAATGCAGCTGCCACCTCAGCCAATAGCTTGTGTGGTAGTGACATTCTTTTGTAAATCAGCATGGCTAGGTCACAAGGCCCTCAGATAGTTGGTCACACATGCTTTTAGGTGTTTTCAAACTATTTTTGGATTAGCTTAATATTCTGATTGTTGGACTGAGTAAAGCCCTCCCTACTGATCTGGGCCTCACTCTATCTATCTATCTATCTATCTATCTATCTATCTATCTATCTATCTATCTATCTATCTATCTATCTATCTATCTATCTATCTATCTATCTATCTATCTATCTATCTGTCTATCTGTCTATCTGTCTATCTGTCTGTCTGTCTGTCTGTCTGTCTGTCTGTCTGTCTATTTGTCTGTCTGTCTGTCTGTCTATCTATCTATCTATTTGTCTTTCTGTCTGTCTGTCTGTCTTTCTGTCTGTCTGTCTGTCTGTCTATCTATTTGTCTGTCTGTCTGTCTGTCTGTCTGTCTACCTACCTACCTATCTACTTACCTACCTTTCTATCTCCTTATATACCTAACTCCTGGTGGTTCTTTTTCTCTGTGGAGGCTCTGACAGGACAAATCTCCATGATACCATGGTGATTTAAATTAAAGGCAAAATGCTATGAGGTAACCAAGAAGGCTACCTGGAAAACATATCTTAAAGTTACCAGCATTATTTGGCAAAACTCTTTAATAGGGGCAGCCTGTTTCTTCAGAGTCAGAGAGCACATAGAGACATGGGCGGCTGGTCTCACAGAGATCCATGGTGAGCAGAATAATACTCCTCCTCCCCTCCCCCCCAGGGTTATGTCCATGTGTTCATGCCCTCCACCAGTATATGCCACCTAACACAGGAAAAGGAACCAGGTGGATTGGATGGTCTGGGTGTAGTCACAGGGGTCTTTGTGAGATGGAGGTAGGAAGACCAGAAGTCGGAGGATAGAAGGGCAAGAGGCAGCAGCGATTGTCAGGGAAAAGAGGGTTGTGAGCAGAGGAGGACAGGTGGCCTTGGAAGCTAGAAAAGGCATGGGAGGATAATAGGACCCCGTCCCCTGGCAGGTGCAATCTGAAAGCCTCCCTGAGTAACTCATGTGACGCACTGAGGGTGCTCCCCACCTCTGACCCCGGTTGCTGTCCTGATAATGTAGAACAGATGACCTGACGCTGAACCTCCTTTTATCAAATTCCATGTAAAAGCATTCTGTGGGTGGTCACTGCTTAGGAGGGATTCCTGAGTGACAGCCAGATGTATCCTGGCAAACCCAGTCTTAGCTGGGCTGCCTCTGACCTCCTCACAGTTTGATAGAAAGGATGGGGGAGGGGAGACTATACATTTTGCCGTCTATTCCCTTTGCATGTAAGGCAGGCCTGGGCCACGCTGATTCAGAATGGAATCAGGACCCCTCTCTCTGTTCCTGGGACTGTCTTTGATGTGAACAGCCTATTAGGCAAGGCAGTTTGGTTCTCTCATTTGAATGCTTTGATGTGCAGTGAAGGTGCCCTGAGATCCTTTTATACTATAGGAGAACCAGTAGGAGAGAGTACTGTTCAGCAAACAGACAATAATTAGGGGTGTAATTATTGCTAAGGAATGGGGCCTTGAGGTTCCATTTCTCTGCTCCCCACCCATTCTGTAGTTTTTTCTAACTTGGGCTTGGCTGCCCAAATAATCTGATTTGCACATTCTGTCTTTGTGTTTTCTTGAGCTATTTTTAGATCCTTTGATTCAGCTTTGTTGGCAGCTGTTCTTCCTCTAAATATTTGAAGCGCTTCCAATTCCTCAGTGGGATGAGGCAAAGCCTTGCTGGCTGGGAAGTTGGCTTCTTCCCATTGTTGACTTCCCAATGGCCAGAGGCTTGGAGGGGCAGCCATTTAGTAGTGGCCGGTTAGCATGGTCTACGGGAGGCCGCTAGCTGGGGTGTTCACATGGTGCTTGAATGCCACTTGTTTTCTGTGAGTGCTACACCTGGCAACATGTTGTTTCCTTCAGGAAAACAACGTAGTTCTAAGGTTCCTTTTCTGAAGATGTGGCGGGAGCAGGACTTCTGATTGGCTCTGTAGTGAAGTTATGGTTTGTAACTTGAGCGTTGTGTTTTTGTTTGTGGTCATTGTGAGTTGAGAATGCAGGGCCCTGCACTTGCTGGGCAGAGGCTAGTTACTACAAGAGCAGCACCCTCAGCCCTTTTTTGTGTTATTGTTAAGATGGGGGTCTTACATTTTTATTCGAGGTTAGCCTCAGACCACAATCTTTCAGCTGCAGACTATGATCTTTCTATCCATGCCACCTGTGTAGCTGGGATTAGATTATAACACCATGCTCATCTAATATTTTGAGAAGTTTCACCAACTTTTTCCCAGGCTGGTCTCAAACACCCAATTTTCACCACCAGAGTAGCTTGAACTACAAATGTATGTCACCAGGCTTGTCTCTGAGTTTTCAATACTACTTTATAATTTTACCCAGGATATTTCTTCAGTAAGTCTCAGCATTGGCTAGCAAACTGCCTGGGCTCAAAATCCCGGCTTTGCTATTTCCTATCCATGAGACTGTACATTCTCAGTGCCTCAGTTTTCCCATCAAATAATGGGCATGAAAATAATAGATCTGCTTTGAGGCTTAAAGGAATATGTGACAATACATCCAAACACACTTTAAGAATATGCCAGCCACTATGTCGGAAATGAACTTTACAACTTGGGGGAAAGAGATGGAAGGAGGGAAAATGGAAAAAAATTAGGGAGGGGTAACAATGTTTGATAAGAAATGTACTCATTACCTTGGTTATGTAACTGTAACCCCTCTGTACATCACCCTGACAATAAAATAAGGTTAAAAAAAAGAATGTGTCAGCTTCTATTTGTCTAAACCTTTGCACGTACCTCAAGTTCCAACCTGACTGTATACTTGGGGAACCTTATTGTTGTCTTTATTGCTAAGAAAATAGAGGCCTCCACTGCAAATAATCAATTTCCCTTTCATTTTATAAATTTGTATTTCACAAGTGTCCATCTGTTCTTCCCATTCTCAAAGGGCAATGTTCTCTCCTTTTGGCCAGTGCTGACCTACCATTAGCTTGATCATTACTCTCTTGCTGCTAAGTTCACATCTTCAGCAGTGTCCTTTTGCCGTGTGTTCCTTCTCCTCAAGTTGTATAAAACCACAATCATGCTGGGAAAAGCCCCAATAAATAAAACTTAGGAACTACTCAGCCTTCACCTAACCCTCTTCTCTCCAGTCCCCTTCTCCTATCTCCCTAATCCCTTCTATTTGTCAACTTTATTTCTTCATTATATATCTGCTTTAAAACCTTTCAGGAGTCTCCACTTCTATTGAATAAAGCTGCTTTTCCTCTGCCTGAGGTTGTTACGGTTTAGGTAAATGTCTCTCCAAGGTCCATGGACTAAAAGGCTTACTTCCCAGCCTATGGTACTACTAGGAGGTGGTAGAAACTTTTGTAGGACAGGCCTAGTTGAAGGAAATTAGATCACTAGTGGCATGACTGAAGGAGATAAGAGAATACTCTTGCAGGGGGTGGGAAGGCATAGGGGGGAGATGGGAAGGGATTGGGAAGGGAATGAGAAGGGGAAACAAAGGAGGAGGCAACAATGCTTGATAAGAAATGTACTCATTACCTTGCCCATGTAGCTGTAACCCCTGTTTATGGTATTTTTACAATAAAAAAAGAGGACACTCTTTGCTCTTTGCCTCTCTTTGCTTCCTAGCCTATATGGTAGACTCCATGGTAGAGCTCTGTTATGTGTTTCTTGCCACAGACCCAAAAGCAAGAGGTAGAAATCTCTGAAGTACAAATTATGACTTGTCCTTCTTATAAGATGACTTATCTCAAGCATTTGTTATAGTAATAGAAAGCTGACTAACACAGGTCTTCATAAGAAGGATGACTTTCCTATTCTTTGTTGGATCCTGGGAAGCCTTCATGACTTCTGACTTTTGCCTTTTCTTTCCCTTCTTGGCAAAATTCTACTCTGTTCAAACCCTAAAATAAATGGTGTCTATTTGGAAAACAAAACAAAATGAAACAAAACCCTTCTTCTAACTACCTAAAGCATCAACGATTGCTTTCCGTGCTGTCACATCTCTAATAAAACATGATCACAACCTAACACCTGTGCAGGTTCACATATTCATGATTTTCTAGATTCATGGGGTTTGGCTGCTGTTGGGAGATTCCCTCTTGCTTAGCCTGCCTGGGAATGGCTGAAATTGCATTCTCCTCTAGGGTGATCAAATAGGGATTTAATTTATATTTCAAATGAGTGTTCAAACCAGTTCAGTTTGAACAGCTCAGAATCCCAAATTGCAATCTGAATGGGTTTGATGTGGGGGTACTTATGTTGGGAAAGCCTCTGTCCTAGTTCCTTTTCTGGCCTTTCCAGGAAAGGTGGGCGACATTGATGAGCACTCTCTGCATTCCTGTGTACTTTAAGACTTGCTACTCACTGAACTTTAGTTTAGGGGTCCTCAAGCTTTGGAGCCATCAGACCCACCTGGAGGTAGGGTGAACAAGAGGAAGTAAGAGTGCTGGTTCATCATCCAGGAGGCTGAGCCCCACTTTCGGTGGGGGGATATTTCCAGAAGGTGTGGGGGGAGGCCTAGGAGTTGGCATTTCTACTAAGATGCAGGAAATGCTGATGCTGCTGGCCTGGAGGTCACTCTCTGGGAAGGTCTTCTCTCTGAAAGTGGGCACACTAGAGCCAGGCTTTTCTGCCCTGCAGTCCTTCATTTCCTCTCAAGCTCTATGACAATGGCTACCATTTCTCTTTTGCTCATTAACATCATGATTGCAAAGCCCATTCATTAAAAAACCTGGTTCTCTCTCCTCCCTAACCCTTTTCCTTCTTCCCTAATCTGCCTTTGATGAGTGAGGGAAGGACACGGATTATGCCAATGGGGTTCTGCCATCTTTGGTGTCCACAATGATTGGCATACGTGAACCTGATTCAATGGGAGAATAATTGAATTGGATGACTGCTTCTGGTTCTGCTGCTGAGTTGTTCATTTTGGCAGTGAGCTAAATACTCGTTGCTTAGTTTTTATTGTGAGTTCAATGAAAGGAATGGTGCCTGACAGCAGATATGGGTTAGAGAATTTTTGTGCAAAAAAGCCTGCCTAGGAGGGAGGCTAATTCATAACCAGCCTGAATTAGTCAACTAGAGGAGGTGGCTGCCAGTGACATACATAGTAATCTCACAGGGCAGCAAGGAGCTCAGGTGGCCAACAGAAGCTTTCCAAGGCAGGACCGGCCTAAGCTTTGTTTTATAATGATCTCCTCAGGAACATAGCTGCTGTAGCACCCATGAGAGAAATCTTCTCCAATGAATTTCAGTGTGAGAAAAACAAGAGGAGCTGTAGCCCTGGATAGCTGCCCTGGCCCACTATGCTCCAGGCTGTTACTGTAGAAATGGGCTGTAAAATGGAGCCATGTGTATTTATTGCTGATTTTAAAATTAATTCAAAATTTAGATGGTCTAAGAAAATAAAAAGGTGTCTTGAAGGACATGTTACCTATAATTATTTCTTAAAAATATTTTATTGTCTTTATAGTTGCACAAAGAATTACCATTCCACAAAGCAATTTATGAATACAATTCATATTGATCAATGTCACCCCTGTCATCGTTCTCCCCCAGCCCTCCCAACCCTACCCCTTCTGCCAATTTTTTTTTTGTTGGTCATGGGGCCTGAACTCTGGGCCTGGGCGCTGTCCCTCAGCTCTTCAGCTCAAGGCTAGCGTTCTACCACTTGAGCCACAGTGCCACTTCCAGTTTTCTGAGTGGTTTCTTAGAGGTAAGAGTCTAACAGCCTTTTCTCCCCAGGCTGGCTTTGAACTGTGAGCCTCAGATCTCAGCCTCCTGAGTAGCTAGGATTACAGGCGTGGACCACCACGTACGGCCCCTCAATTTAAAAAAAAATATAGGATATGCATTAAATTTCATGACTACATTCCTCCTTTCTTCCACTGTCCTTCATCTACCTCCCTCCTCTTGACCCCATCTCCCCTCATGAGTACCCATTTCCCGGGACTGTAGTCACAGTCACTAGCCTTTCTAAGGTATTATACCTTTCTAAGGTATTATTCTTACCTGAATAAGATATTTTGGTTAAAACACCAATCCAAAATATTTACTTATATGTTAATTCTAGCTTCCAAATATGAGAGAAAACAAACATCCTTTGTTACTGTGGGCCTGATTTGTTTCACTTAACATGACTTTTTCTAGTTCTTACATTTCTTTGCAAATGATAGAATATTATTCTTTCTAATAGCTGACTAACATTCAATTGTGTGTGTGTGTGTGTGTGTGTGTGTGTGTGTGTGTGTATGTGTGTGTGTGTGTGTGTGTGTGTGTCCTATTTTATTGATCTATTCACCCATTGAGGGCATCTTGGCTGATTCTATCCCTTGGCTATGATGAATAGAGCTGCAATGAATATGGATGTTCAATAAGTTACCAATAGTCTTAACACCCAGAAAGTATTGGCATTTGCAAGTAAAGCATTTTCTTCTGGCTAAGGTACTGGGGTTTTGAATTCAGAGCCTCACACTTGCTCAACAAGTACTCTTATAGTTTAGCCAACATATCTAGCCCTAGTTTTTGCTTCCAGATAGGATTTTGCTTTCTGTTTGGGTGTGCACCTGGGTGTGATTCACCTGTTGGCCTTCCTGGTCATTAGGATAACAGACACACATTACTGAGTTGATCAAGCAATTTATTGACTAGTAGTCAATAAGGTCTTCAGACCTTTTTGATGCCCCAAAGTTGGATTTAAATCACAATCTCATCCTTCCAAGCAGCAAGGATCACACTTATGAACTCATAACTTGGTTAATGTTTATTATCTTTTTCATTTTTTTTGGTAGTAGTGGGGTTTGAAATCAGAACCTCAGGTTTTCCACTGCTGAGGCAAGCCCCCAGTCCGTTTTCTTCTTTTCATCTCTCTTTGGGTAATATTTCGTGGCAATTTAAGCATTTAAATATACTATGATATACTTTAAAATTTTATCTTACATTGTTAACCTTTTCCTGTTATTTCTCATGTTTTAAAAGAATTATTTTTAGTCTCTATTTTTAGATTGTAAAAATAACAACAATTGCAAATAAATCAAAAGATTCAGAAATGTATGTAGTAGGAAGTAGAAAAAAAACTCCTCTACGCTCTCTAGAGAAATTCATTACTAACAGCTTGAGGTTTGTTTTTCTGGGCACAGTCAGTAATTTAAACTTTAAAGCAAATAAATAAGTGGACTTATATCATTCTGTTAGTTACTCCCCAAAAAGATTTAGCATTTTGTTGACATGCATTGTTTTGCAGTTTGAGTACATCAAAGAACATCCTCAATATCATTACCATTGTCTCCTCTTCTTCCTCCTCCTCACTCTTCTTTTTCTTCCTTTTGTGTGCTCATCCTGGAGCTTGAACTTAGGGCCTGGTCACCATCTCTGATCTTTTTACTCAAGGCTAGAGTTCTACTACTTGAGCCACAGCTCTAACTCAGCTTTTTGGAGCTTTTTTGTTTTGTTTTGTTTGTTTGTTTGTCATTAATTGGAGATAAGAGACACATGGACTTTCCTGTCAGCCTGTCTTTGAACTGTAATCCTCAGATCTTAGCCTTCTGGATAGTTAGAAGTATAGGTGTGAGCCACTAATACCTGACCCAATGTATATTTCTTAACCTGGCAGAATTAAGAGTATTTTGAAGGCTCCTGGATGCTAGCAAGTCAGTATCAGAAACTCAGCCTCCGAGTTGGATACATGACTTGTTCCTTCCAAACTCTTTTACCTCCTTTCCTTCAGAGTCTCTTAAGCCACATTGGGGTTGGGTGTTGTTGGCAATACCAGTCACTGACACTCTGCTTCCTATGCTGGTGATTTAGCAAGGACTTTTTCCCATGGCAAGGGAAGTTTTTAGGAACTCGGACTTGCAGAAATGACCTGGAGGAAGTGGGATTCCCTTCATCCACTACTGTGAATATCAAGGCTAGGGTGGTAAGGACCAGGAAGGGAAATGGGCTCTTGCCCCTAAAGTGGAGGTTTTCCATTTCCATGGTTGCTGCTGGGCCACACTATATAAAATCACTCAGGGAAAATTATCAGCATGATTAAAGGTGCAGCCTCAGGGCTTACCTAGAACCATAAGACCTGGGTTGATCCTCAGTACTGAAAAGAAAGAGGAAAGAAGGAAAGAAAGAAAGGAAGAAAGAAAGAAAGAGAAAAAGAGAGAGAGAGAAAGAGAGAGGAAAAGAGAAGAAGGAAGAGAGAAAGAGGAAGAGGAAGGAAAGAAGGAAGAAAGGAAGGAAGGAAGGAGGAAGGAAGGGAGAGAGGGAAAGGAGGGAGGGAGGGAGGAAGGAAAGAAAGGAAGGAAGGAAAAGAAAGGAAGGAAGAAAAGGAAAGGAAAGAGGGAAGGAAGAAAGAATGAAACAAAGACAGAAAGACAGAAAAGTTGGAAGATAATGCTACAGGACTTTCTAGAAAGGATTATCAATTCTCAACTGCTAAGAGAAAGCAATAATAATAGATGGCAGGACTGAGGTCTTTCAGAATGGTTGCTTGCACAATTTTCTTGGATGGGAGCAGAAATACGTGCCTTTTCAAAGGACAGGAAGATGTGCTTCATGGGGCAGTGCTAGAGAGGGTTTATAGTTCATTGAGAATGAGCAGGAAATCACATCCTCCCCAGATGTGCAGCGATAAGGAAGGACTCTGGTCCTTGAGGAATAGAACTGATTTGTGATTAAGTCTTCAGAGATTTTGTTCACTTCCTCAAGCATTTCTCATCTATCTATAAATCCTCCCTGAGATGATGGTTCAATGAGAAAAATAATCACTTTAGCATGAAAGGAAAATATTATAAAGACATGAGGGTTTCTCTTTCATATATAGAGCTAGGAGTAAACTATGGCAGATGCCCAGGTTAGGGCTCCTCAAATGCTCACAGGAGTAGTGCCTAGTATTCACAAATCTGTAACCTCTGGACTAAGTCTATGTATCAATTAGGAGTCAGTTATAGAACTAGAATCATTGCATCTATCTATCTATCTATCTATCTATCTATCTATCTATCTATCTATCTATCTATCTATCTATCTATCTATCTATATGTATGTGTGTGTACATATACATGTCACTGGAACTATTGTATATACACACATGTACATATATATAACTTGAAAAACACACAAATATATACCTATATATATAAATATACATTTATAATGGTATTTGTTAGGAGTATCAGTATACTGCATTGGGATTGTGTGTCACAGTAAACTGTGACATATTCAAACAGATTAAGGTATTTACTATATGCTGGAGAATTTGTCCCACCAGTTCAGTATTTGGCCATTTACCTAGTGCTGTACTGGAGAATATAAAAAGCCAACCCATAAACCTGCAAAGCCAGCTGCTTCAGGATAATGAGGAACAACATCTGACAAGTGAATTCGGTACAATTCCATGAACATAGCCCTGTTACTTTTCTTTATCTCCTATGAATTGAATTCCTTGGTCAGAAGTGAAGTCATATGGAAAACTTTAAAGGGGAAATGTACTCTATAAGTACATAGCTGGTAGTTTTGGCAGAAAATTTGTAGGCAGATAAAACAAATCCAAATACTAAGTAGCCAAGAGCAAAATATCATTTCTTCCATAATGGAGGCTGTCCAGTATAGTCAGTCTACTATCCAGCCACCATTAGGTATCTCTGTTAGCTTTTGTGGCTCATAGTTATGACACTCAACAATAGTTGAGACCAGATTGGCTTTAGTGAATTGAAATCCATGTTTCTGAACCACAGAGACCTTTGTTCATGATCAAAGAGGGAAAGAGGCTAATGGGTACTCTCAGAAAGAGTCACTGTTAAATTATTCCTTTGTTGAAGTTACCTTTTCATGAACATTGGTACATGACATATCAATAGTCTTCAAGACTCATTTCCATTGGTAATGTTCTACCCATGGACTTCTTCCCTAGAATTCCTGCCATTAATTTTCCAGTCTTATTCCCCCAAGTATTTATCAGCTAAAACATTAGCTATAGCTAGAGAGGCAATTTATTTTATTATTTTCTTTTTTTCAGATTTTTAAAATTATTTTTAAGTAGTTGTACAAAGGAACTTGATATTTATGAAAGCAGTTTACGAACACAATATTCTTACCCCTTCCTCCCCTATCCACTCCTTTAGATTTATGCTTCTGGCCATCTCTCCTTCAAGGCACAATTATGTTCTCTGCTTAAGTTCTAGCCATTAGTACCATCTCTTTTTTATCACAGTCCTTTTGGTCCATTCCAGTGTGAGACTGCCGTGTTGCAGTTGCCCACTTTCTCTTGTAGAACCATCTATAAACAATACTCATTTCTCCTTACTTCTGATCAGTCAGAAGGCTTTAGGAAATTCCCAATGAAACCATAAGCACATGTTGAAAGAGAGAGGGAGGTGTAGCAGATAGGTACAGGGGTTATGAGGATCTGGCACCTTGTATCCTCAGAAGCTACTCAAGACTAATATGATGAGTACTATATCCATTTGATTATGGAGTCTGCTGGGAACACATATAGCTTGACGAGTCAAACCATGCCCAATTCATGCTAGGTAGCTCAGATCACATAATATTTGGTGTCCCATAGTAATTTTGTCTCTAATAAGGCTCAGTACCAAGTCAAACGTTGTTACTGTTTCTCAAAGGGAGAACAGTTATATGCAGAAGACCACATGGTTTTGGTAAGTGTCTGAATTACCATTTGTATATAAATGCCATTGAAACACACCATGTTTTGTCATTATCAGCCACTGACACTTTATTCATCATTAGATCAGTGGGTCCTATGGTCCAAATAATAGAGTAACTTGCATAACAGTCTCGCTCTTCTTCAAAGTCTCTTCTTACTCTTCTCTTATTCTCTTATTATATGTCTTTTGTATCCATAGAAACCTACTATATATTTGCCTCTTTCCTAGTGGTAGGATGACCCTAAAACAATTTTTTCCTCAATTTGAAAGAGCGATTCAATAAAGTTTTATGGGACTTATTTCTCTTAACCTGATGTGACAGAAGTATTTGCTCACATGCCTAATGAACATTGTATTTTCAGTGTGATGAGTGGAAAAGGATTGTGAGTTTATGGACTATGTTATGATGTGGGATTTTTGGACTACATTATGATATGGAGTTTCCATATCATAAGTAGAAGAATGAAGTAGAAGAATGAAGGCATATGGATGGCCTTGTCTGTTGAAAGAAAACTGCTTCTGATAGTCTATTAATAGGTATAGAGGAAAGGACAGTTGTCAGATCAATAGTTGCCTAGAAGGTAACAGGATATGTTGATTTGCTCTAACAATAAAGCTACTTCTGGAAGAGCTGTTGAAATTGAAAACACCACTTAATTGAATTCAAATAACCACTGTTACTATCCAAGCTCCATGAGTTTTCTGCATAGCCCAACTATTATGGGCTAGTTGGATGGGGTATGGTTGAAGTTAACATACTTGCATCTCTCTCCAGAAATGAGGTATTATTTTGTTTACAGTTTTGGGGGATATAGTACTTGTGGTTTCCACTGGCCTTTCCTTCAATAGGAACCCATGTTCTATAGCCCAATGTGGGCTTCAATTTAGAATACTAACTATTCACTCCAGAACTGGGGAAATGACCCTAGGTGATTTTAGTCCCATTGGGTCCACAGTGAGATGGAAATAAACATAAACTCTATTAATTGTTTTGTAAGTGACTAATCCAACTGGTAACTTGCAGTGACATTTATGGCATTTTCAAGTCAATGCTCTTTTAGACCCATGTCCCATAATCTCTGAAACATCTGATGATTTTTGCTTCCCTAGTGCACAATCACTCTAATAAATGGCCATAGGTTCCTTTGGTAACAATTGGGAAATACACAGAATATATTTTTGGCAGAGTCTGTTGAGAACTTATTGACTTGAGGATGGTGAATCAGTTCCAGTCTGAAAATTGATCAAGGAGCTATGATTCTTTGGTGACTAAAACCAGACTTCTGTTCACTAGACTTAGAGATTCTCTATTTATACTATTTAGATTTTAATAGATGTCTATTTTAGTTTTTCAGACAGCACGATCTACTAGCCATTGCCAAAGAACTCTGTGAACCATACTATTTTGATTACTTCCTTGGCTCTAATGTTACATGACCCATGTCACTCTGGAATTCTATCATCCTGCTGCATTCTGGTATCATAATTCTATCACAGTCCACACTGTAACAGCTAACCTCTTGTATAGACAGTAAACCACAGACCTCTTCAAGGATGCTGGGGGAAGGAAGCCTTTTCATGAATCTAAAGCACAGGATACAGAATCTTCGCTAAGTGAGCCCTCGCCAATAAATATGGCTTAATGCACAGTGTTACCTCTCTCTGAACTAAGGCAATATTGAGAGGGAGTAAAGGCATAAACCTGGTTAGCAAATCAACAACAAGATATAATTAATTTACTGGTCACCATTTATAACTTGACATATTTTCTATAGATGCCCCCAAGAGATCAGCACACCTCCTAAGGAGCAAGGCAGTTGACTTTCCCCTTAAATATTGTTGCTTTATTCATTGTTAGAGGATGCACAGTCATGTGGATTATAAATCTGTCTTTCTCTGGATAGGAATAGTAGCTTAATCTCTGGTTCCCTCCCCTTTGAATGGGGTACTTTGCAGTGGAAGTTGTGGGGATTAGAGAGATTATCAAGTACTTGGCACATAATATGCACACACCAAGTAGCTGGAATCTATTCTTAACATCAAAACTGACTATGAGATGCAAAATCCATTCTCATCCTTTTTTATTTGAGGGTTATTTTTTTCTAGTATTAGGGTTTGAAATCAGAGTCTCTGTTTGCTCATGCCCGACACTCTACCAGTTGAGGTGTGCCTTCAGCCCAGCTTTTTTTTGGTTATTTTGGAGATGAGGTTTTATAGACTTTTCTGGCCAGGCTGGCCTTGAACCTCCTGTGTAGCTAATATTACAAATGTGAATCATTGACACCCAGCTTGTTTGAATACTTTTCAGAAACTACAAACTGGGCACACATGGCTCAAGCCTGAAATACCAGCTACTTAGGAGGCTGAGATATGAAGATTGAGATTTGAATTCAGCCCTCAATTTATGAGATTCTTATCTCCAATTAATAAGCTAATGCTGGAAGTGGTGGTAAGATGCAAGTGGTAGTGAGCTAGCCTTGAGCAAAAGAACCAAGTGAGGACAAGAGGCCTAGAGTTCAAGTTCCAGTACCAGCACACACATAAAAAAGGAAAAATAAAATCTTAAAAAAATGTTCCCTCTGTAAATCCCAAATGTCATACACTTGGCAAATTACATCTGTGGAGCCATTTGCTTTTTCCTTTAGATTTCTACTTGAATGATCTGAAACTCTAGTGAGAATAAGATGTGGAGCCTAAAATACCAAAGAACATACATGACAGTCTATTCCCATGCTGGTTTTCATGTAAGTGCTGCTTGACCAGGTAGTGTCATGTACCACTCACCAACTTTGCTGTTGCTTCCCACCTTTGTTTCCTAGGGGTTGCAATGAATATGAGATTTGAGTGCAAGGGAGAATAACCCATGGGTACTGGACCCCTTGCATGGTATTTTCTTGCTTAATGAAAAGAACTCTGCTTAATTTTTCTAAATATACAAGGGATGGTACAGGCAACTTGGCACATAGAAAAAAATCCAGGGCAATGTTATGTTTCAAAGAGTGGATTCTAGAGACAGATGGTGTGGATCTAATTCTGGCTGAGGGCAGTTTATCTAAAGTCTTTGTATCCTGTTTTTCTCAACTATAAAACGGGGAGCTTCTATGCTTATTCCAAAGGTGTATGTGGGTATAGAAGGAAATAACTTTTTGAGACGTTTAGGACAGTTCCTGGCATATTACCTGTGTGCTCAGTTTGCTTCTGCAGCAGGTCTCAATGCCCCGTGCTTATGGGATGTCAGCCATGGGAGAGTCTGGAGGGAGGGTAGATGGGAGCTCTCTGTACTGTTTTTGAGACTTCATGTAAATCAGAATAATGTTATATAAAATAAAATACAATGAAAAAGCCTGAATGTGTCCTTAGATTTTTCTCTCTCCCCAGCATTAGGAACATTTATTTATTTATTTTTTTATGCCAGCTCTGGGCTTGAACTCAGGGCCTGGATACTGTCCTTGAAATAGTTTACTTCAAGCTAGCACTCTAGCACTTGAGCCACAGCTCAACTTCTGGCCTTTTGGTGGTTAACTGGAGATAAGAGTCTCATGAACTTTTCTACCCAGGCTGGCTTTGAACATTGATCTTCAAATCTTAGCCTTATGAGTGGTTAAGATTACAGGTGGGAACCATTGGTGGGTGGCAGAAAACATTTTTTTCTTAAAAGCCTCATTGTAGGGCTATTCTGGCCTTAAGGCTGTAGGATTAATCAAAGAACTTTCTCTCAATACCCAACTGCACATGTGGAGAACACTGTCAGCTGTTGAGGAAGCAAAAATAAACTTGCCAAAAGCTACAGCCTTGAAGCTTTAAATCCAAAGTTGAGAAGAGATAAGAAATATCATTTTGTCCCATTTTGACCCTAGCAAAATTCATTAAGCAGTCGGTGTTAGCTCAGGATTAAGCCACACAGGCAACACACATTTGCATTAGAAAACCTTAGTTTGCAGCTTGTCTTATGTTGAGGGCCTCTGTCAAAGAAGGCCTAATGTAAGCAGGTGGAGCACATACTGTAATTTGTACATCAAGTAAGATCAAAACCTACATCTAGGACTCTAATTTTCAAGATTCAGAAAGGAATTGTGTATCCAAATTCAAGTGGTTTTTGCTAATCAACTTATTAAAATCAAGTGATTTTGTGAATCCCTTGAGGAACTGAGGATATTTTGAACTGGAGGCTGGTATAGAAACCAGCTTTCTGTTCCCTCCAACTTGTTATTGAACTCCAGTTAGTATTTCTGAGGTAATACGCTTGAACCAAAGCTCTGGGCAGTAACGTCTTCTTTTTGGATCCTTAAGAGGATTGGGAGGGAGGGGTTTTTCTAGTGGACCAGGGATGAGCTATTTGAAAACTACCATTCACATCATAACAAAATTTACATTTGTTTTCTCATAACTTGGCACATTGAATTGAAACCCCTTTGAACAACTACTTAAACATTTAAAAAAAAAACACTAAAATTTATATTTGGAGCACAACCCCCTCAAAAGCATTTAGGTAAATAGGCAAATAGGTAAAGTAAAATAAAATCTTCTTGGCTAGTTAGATTGTATCACAGGAGACTTATTTTCATATACTAATTCATGGGACGGTGATGAAAACTTTCCTTGGAACATGGGTGGATTAAAAATAAAAAAAATACTGAAAAGTTCTGGACCAAAAGGTATGACTCTTCTTGCTTATCCTAAACATAGCATCTTCTTGAGTCCTCGCCCCCATCTTCCTGACTCCTCGCCCCCATCTTCCCTCTCATACCTTTTACTGTTGGCCGAGATGAACCAGAATGACTGCTCCCTTATTCATAGCAATTTTACTTTATGTTGAGGAGGGGGGACTGGAGAAACATTTTCTTCTCACTGGCTCAAAAAAGCAGAGTCCGTTAGGCTTTGGGGAATTTCTGAACGCTGGCTAAGCAAACTAAAAACAAACTGGATTGCATGAACCACAGGCTACATATTAACGTCCTGCCTATGGCCTTGCTTGGTCAGCTTGAATGATGGATTTGAAGCCTGTTTCAACAACTTAATAGTTGAAGTATTCTGGGTGATACGTTAATCTTCCGGAGGCATTATGTCTGCATTTGTAAAGTGGTGTGAGGCTGAGTGCTTCTAAGAGGGTGGCTAGAATGTTTAAATTATTTGCGAGTCAAGTGGTGTTTCTGAGGTCAAAGTTTTTCAGATATTGGAAGATTTGCATAATCTTCACTGGTTGTGTTCCCCTAATATGTAAAGCTGAAATCTTAGCAACGTGCCCTTCCAAAAGATTGGGATTTTGAAACCTTTTGAATTTGGGCTTTTCAGATTAAAGATTTTCCATTTAAATTCATCTAAAGCAACCAGCATTTTAAGACACTACTGATCTGTTCTATTCTTACTATTATCCTGGAATGGCATAAATTGAACTTCTGCTCTTCCTCACATGACCCTTCCTTCCACCACTATGCCAATGCTTTCAGTCCTATCCTAACATCTTGTATAAATGCATGGTCAGATTCCAAGTATAAATGTGTCCAGTGAGTAGGAGGGCATCATCAGTCAAATAGAACCAGGATCAGAATAATCTAGTATCCATAATCCAGTATCTATCCAGGACGGGATTTGTGTATAAAAGGTTGAATTTTGAGTACCTTGACCTAGGGCCTCTCTCTCGGCAGGAAGTACATCAGTTACAAGCTTTTTACTTTGTTTTGTTTTGTGACAGGGACCCTGTAACAACTCTAATTTTACAAAATGAGACCCATTCTTTCAGGTGGGGTTGCTTCTTTCTTGGGAGAATTCAAGCCAGAGGTCTTTCCCTTGGTAACAAATGGTCATCTTCAGCAGGTGACATGGCTAGTGTGACATTCAGTCCTCCTTGCTCCTCTTGGAGATGCAGCCACTTTTGAATCGATGCCAGCTGGATCCTGTGAACGTCACATAGGACTACTAGCATTTGAATTTCTAACTTTAAAAACAAATCTCTTTGGCATTTTGTTTCTATTTTTTATTCTCCCTTTTTGTATTTTATGTATCCTTGTAAGCCATCTGCCATCCTTTCTGTAATCCAATGGCATATAAAAAATACATATACGCATACATAAAATATATACTGATATTTGAGAAAGAAATATCAAACACAAATACATCTCTCAAGGTGACTGGTATTCTAGAGAAGAGAAGTGAGAGGGTGCAGGAGGAAAGGGAACTGTGTTTCTGAAAATATATGTGACTCTAATATGCTGATCCCTCCTGACTTTTACTCTCAGGGACTCAGGTTCTATGGGAGTCATGGTAGTGAGAAGATTTGTATTTTAAGCAAATTATCTAGGTGATTATGATATACCTTCTGCCTTCTGTTCTCTTACCTATGGCTCGGAGCCATATCTCCAGGTTTTCTTAGTTCTATTCCTGCTCTTGGTCAGAAAGCAGCCCACTCTGCCACATTAGCTCATCTCTCCGTGGAAATGCCATCCTGGAGTTCTGATGCAGTGTTCTGCCCTTGCCTTTTACAGAGATAATATAAGAAACAGACAGTTGAAGGGCATTTCTTGAATCTTTCGCAAAGCCTTAGATGAGACCATTCTCCATTATGTGACCAAATGTCACCTAAATAAAGCTTTCTCTTCATCCCTTAACAATATTCAATTGTAGAGGAAAATTTGACTCTGCAGGATAAGTTGAGAATTCTTCCTTTTTATAGACAGGAGAATTGCAGTGCACATCATGCTGTCAATTTTTCTTCTTTCATTATCTTCCAGGAGACTCTCTTCCATCCAGCAAATATTGAATACTAGGTACCACGTTATTTACTGGATTATAAAGATCAATAAGGCCAGTTCAGGGCTCTGAGGCACTTAAAGTCTAGGGATGTGAAGCCAAATACACATTCCATTTAACTGTTTTCCTTAGCTTCCTTTTTTAATGGTCTCTACATTCTCAGTAGTTTCTCAAAAGCCAAATTCTCTAAATTTTTAAGTGCCTTCTTTATATATGTAGTTTTCCCCTGTGGAAGACAGGATTTAGGAGTTTTTTTAAAATATAAAAATAGTTTCTGTTCTCTATTTCCTTCCTTCCTCCCTCCCTTCTTCCCTCCCTCCTCCCTCCTTCCCTCCCTCCCTCCCTCCCTTCCTCCCTCCCTTCCTTCCTTCCTTCCTTCCTTCCTTCCTTCTTTTCTCTCTTTCTTTTGTTGGTCTTGGGGCTTGAACTCAGGGCCTGGGCATTGTCCCTGAGCCTCTTTGTGCTCAAGGCTGACTAGCCCTCTACCACTTAATCCACAACACCACTTCTCACTTTTCCTAAATAGTTTATTGGAGCTGAGAGTCTCATGGACTTTCCTACCCTGGCTGGCTTCAAACCATGATCCTCAGATCTCAGTCTCCTGAGAAGCTAGAATTGTAGGTATGAGTCACCAGAGCCTAGCTCTGTTTTCTATTTTCTATAACATCTTTTCTATGGTCATAGGTGATAGACAGAGGTTCACACCTTATCTAAGTTAGGATAGCAAATTCCCACTGGGAATTTGGAGTTGGAACCCTGAGAAATGATGCAAGTGTTCTTGTAGTTGAAGGCTGCCATCTTGGAATAATGTGATGGTGGTGAGAAAGAGATAATAATGATGTTTTTAGTGAAGTAAGAGTGCAGTAACCCTCTGGGAACTCTGAGGGGCAAGGCAATGGGAATGAAGATGCAGGGCTACAGGAGACTCAGAGAGAGAGAGAGAGAGAGAGAGAGAGAGAGAGAGAGAGAGAGAGAGAGAGAGAGAGAGAGAGAGAGAGAGAGAGAGAGAGAAGCACATGGGAGGGAGTGTGTGAAAGTACTCTTCTGTTGGCTTCTATTTTCTCTGTGAAATTCAAGGCAAGGTCTTCAGCTGAGAGTAGGAATGTGAAGGGAGTGGGCAACTTGACAAGAGAGAAGGTGTGAATTACTCATCATGAAGCAGGAGAGTGTCAGCACAATACTCTAAACTCACAGGAGGTTTCTGTCATGAATTTAAGCTGAGACAAATCATCCTAGTTGCATGAATTTTCTATGGCCACTTTCAGCTGTGTGTGTGTGTGTGTGTGTGTGTGTGTGTGTGTGTGTGTGTTTGTAGCAGGGAGAAAGTGGAGACTGAATTCTCTGTAGGCTGATTATGACAGAACAAGAATCACAAAGGAACTTTGTGTTTGAAGGACTGATCAGAACAATGGTCACAGAAGCTAATAAGAAAGAGTATGGTACAGAGTAAAGTAATGGTGGGGCTAAAGATCCCAGTTAGGACTCAGAATCTTTGGTGTTGGAGTACAGAGGGAGTAAGCCAGAGAGATATAAGAATGGTATGAAGAGGAGATGTTACATGTATATTGTAGATGTTACACCAAAGAATAAGATGGGTGAGAGGCAGAGGGGCTCAAGGCCAGCAGTCTACCACTTGAGCCACAGCACCACTTCTGGCTTTTTCTGTGTATGTAGTATTGAGGAATCAAACCCAGGGCTTCATGCATGCTAGATAACACTCTAACACTAAGCCATATTCCCAGCTAATCCAAATACTTTGAAATAACTTTACTAAGGGAGGGCAATAGATGACATTGTGTGGTCCACATAATTCATAGAGGCTCTTAATTATTCATTCAACACACACAGAATATTTCAACCTTGGGCATCAAAGTTTATGAGATTATCTTCCCATGGACAACCAATTATCCAGCTGAGTACAATAATTCAACTCTGACACTGATTCCTGGAGATGATGTCAGATCCCATATCCCACAAGGCAAGGACTCAGTCCTAAAAGATTCCCTGCCACTTCAGTTACCAATTATAGGTCCCAGGTCGTGACCTGCACTTTTGATTAACTAGCTATAATTTGGAATTCCCATGAACCTCTCCTTGTGTTCAACTTACTTTCTAGAATGGTTCACAGGACTTTTGAGCAGGGGTAGTGCTGAAAGTCCTAAACTTATAATCACTTAATTGGTTCCTCTGGAAACCAGCCCCAATCTTGTGTCTATCTATGTGTCACACCTCCACATACCAGGCTACCGTTCATCTCAATACCATCCAAATAGAAGCCACATGTGATACCAAGGCGTTTTGGTAGCTACATGCCAGGAAATGGGAGATTGGACCCAGGATGCATTTCTTATTACTAAGTATCCTTATTACAATTTATAGGGGGGAGGAAATGAAGGTCTGAAAATATCAGTGAAGAGAGGGACACATTTTCCTTTCATGGGATCAATGGTAGAAGAGGGCTAAGATGAGATACATCTCTGATTTGAGGGGGTTTGGGGTAGAGTTTTGTGGGATTGTGTGTCCTCAGAGAAGAGCCTCAAGTAGAAGAACTTGAAAGAGTAAGAAGTAGAAGGAAACTTTCAAAAAAGAAATTAAAATACCCTTCTTCATATTGGGAATGGACGCTAAAGAGAATTTGTTGATGATGGACCATGAGTTTCAGAAGGAATGAGAGTTTGAAGGTGTGGGAAATTTAGTTTGATTAGGGGATCTCTGGAACTTTATAAGAATGAGAGTAAGATGGAGAGGAAAGACCTGGGTCACTTTAGTGATCCAGAAACAGAAAAATATAGAATATAGGCTCTCTCTCTCTCTCTCTCTCTCTCTCTCTCTCTCTCTCTCTCTCTCTCTCTCTCTCTCTCTCTTTCTCTCTCTCTCTCTCTCTCTCTCTTACTGGGGAATGGATACTGTCCCTTATTTTTTCTGTTCAAGGCTGGTATTCTACCACTTGAGCTACACCTCCACTTCCAGATTTTTGGTGTTAATTTGAGATAATAGTGTCACAGACTTTTCTGCCTGGGCTGGTTTCAAAAATGATCCTCAGATCTCATCCTCCTTAGTAGTTAGGATTACAAGCATGACCCACCAGTACCTGGCCCCCTGATTGCTTCTTATCAGGAAGTAATGATCTGTTATAACTGTGAACTTCTTCTTGGAAGTAACTTTGTACAAAGATGGCAGCAGAACTGTTGGTAGGAGTAAAACTTGTTCAACCACTCTGGAAAGAAGTACGGAGGTTCCTCAAAAGACTACACATAGAGCTCCACTATGAGCCAGCAATCCCACTTCTGGGCATTTACCCAAATGATCACAAACAAGGCCGTACTACTACCAGCACAACTATGTTTATTGCAGCATTATTTATCATAGCTAATGCTCCTCCATAGGTGAATGGATCAAGAAAATGCTGCTAGATATAGCATAAAAATCCTACGCTATAGTTGAAAGTTAAGGAATTTTATTGCAAGTGTTGAATTTTAAACTCTAAGATGTAGTTCTTGTCATCAGAGAAAACTTGTCTTTAGTGAGTGAAGGTGAAATATCACACTCTGTTTTCTGTTGTTATAACAAAATATTTGAGGTCAGCTGATTTTTTTAAATAAAAGATTTATGTAGTTCACAGTTCTGGAAGTTCCATAGCATGGTACTTTTTTCCTCTGATGAGGGTGGTGTCTCAAGGTGGGTAGTGACCAATGGCAAGAGTAACCAGTGGCACATTCAGAAGAGAGAAATCAATCAAGGGTGGGGCCAACCTTGCATATAGTAACATATTATCTTAGAAACCAGTCTAGTTCTGTGAGCTCTGACTCACTCCCCTGAGAAAGCATCAATTCTTTCATAAGCGTAAAACCTTTAAGGCCTCGTTATCATCTACTAGTTCCTACTTTTCTCGCACATAGACTTTAGTGAAAGAAACCATATTGAAACCATAGCATGAAGTTCACATTTAAAGACAGCAGCAGTAAGTGAGAGGATAGAAATCATATTCCAGTCCCTTGACTCTATTCACTGTTTCTTTTTTTTAAGAAATGTTATTTCTTGTCCTTAAATAGCTGTACTAAGGAATTACCATTCAATGTATGAGTACAATGCATCTTGATCCATGTCACCCCTTTAATCATTTCCCTCTACCCTCTCAATCCATCCCCTCAGTTTTCTTACTATCATAGGTTATGTATTGGATATTATGACTTCATTCTCCTCCCTTTAGTCTTCATTCATCTGTCCCCACCTTACTTGGCTTCCCTCCAACTCTTTCAAATCCCAGTGTCCTGGTATTCATTTGGTTGGAATGTGAGTTAATTTTGCTAAGGAACAACATCATTCGAATTTGCTCCTTCAAACACCATACTTTGATTAATACATTTATGTACACTTGCATACAACCCTGTATGTGTTTACTTGTACAATTATAAATTAGTTCTAGCTTTCACATTTGAGAGAGACATTATTTCTGGGGGACAGAGCTTTTCTATTGAAGAATGTGACACTGGCTCCTGCCTTGTTCTTGTGGCGAACTGTGTGCTGTCTTCCCAAAGGGACAGCCACAGGACTGTGTTGAGACCTGAGAATGCAGAAGCATAGAAACAATCAACAGAGTATCTTTGCCATCTATATCTGGAAAAGCCAGAGAGGGAAAGTATGCCCTATTTTCCTCATTGCCCTGAAGGAGCACTAAGCTTTATTGACCCCATTAAGTCAGAATGGCAATTGCTGTAATTTACCTCCCCACCCTCTGTGGAAAAGTGGGGATAAACACTGCAGGTGGGCTTCTTAGGTAAATCTTCCCACAGAGCCTTAATTGCTTTTAAAATAATGGGTCAAAGTTCTTAGAGGAGAATCAGACTACTTCCTTTTTTCAAATGCAGTGTTGGTATTGAACACAGGGCCTTGGGAGCTTTCCTACTTGAGCCGCATTCTCAAATCCTTTCACTTTTTTAGTTTGTTTTTCAGATATTGTCTCAAGCTATTGCTTTGATTCTTCCGTCTCCTCTTACCAATTAGCTTAGAATACAGGCTTGCATGACTATGCCTGCCTTTTTCTGTTCCCTGTTGTCATGTTAGGGCTTCCTGCATCTATATGAAGATTGCAGTTCTAGGGAGGATAGTTCTGGGGACACTGAAGCACAGGCTCACTCCTCTTTTTAGTATAAATGTTCTAAGAATAAATCCCAGATTTTAATCTTCATCACTTGATTAGCACTTTTCCTTACCATGTTTCTATCTGTTTCCAGAATCCCAGCGATCTGGAGATTGCAGGACTTTTTCTATGACTAACCAAAGTATAACCGGTCCTACTATAGGCTGAGAGGAATGAGAAATGCCAGCAGTTTCTTTCATCATAGGCAGGGTATAATGTGGGAGTATTTGTGTTAAGTTCAAGAAAACAGGTATTGAGTAAATCCTAATGGTTGGGTCATCCAAAGATATAGAAATGAACATAACTTAGTCCCTGCTTTGAAACATCCCTGATGTTTAAAACACCACTGTGTTAATCATGGTTGTTCAAGCCTATAGCCCTAGCCACCAGGTAGGTAGATACTGAGGGATCAGGGTCTAGGCCAGCCTGGGCATAAAGTTTGAGAGATTCTGTGCCAACTAACAGCTAGGTGTGGTGATGCTTGCCCTTTATCCTAGCTATGGGGAAACTGCACTGGCCTGCATAGTGGCTCCTGCCTGTCATCCTTAGCAACAAAGGCAAGCACAAGTAGGAGAACTGCAGTCCAGTCTAGCCTGGGCAAAAAGCAACACCATACCTGGAAAATTACCTATTAAGTGAAGTAAGCCAGACTCAAAGAAACATAGGTCCCATGGTTTCCCTATCTACAATAAGTAGTATATGTCTAGAACAAGCAGAAAAGGTCAAAAGTTATGTACATATGACCATGTAACCTAATGCTAAATGAAATGAACCCCAAGATAGGGACACAAGAGGTTTCATCTTTCTTGTTTTTTATTTAAATGTGATTTTTTTGTTTTTTGTTTTTGTATGTTCTTCCTTCATGGTATAACCCTGTTGTTACTGTATTTGATTCCAGTGTCCTGCATCTTCTATATACACTTTTCTAATTTGGGGAAGGGGAGGGAAATAACGAAATGCTGAAACAGGTTACAGGATGACCCATTGTAACAATGAGATGTAATACAAGACATTATGTTGAAAACGAACTTTACAACTTTGCGGTGTGTGTTTGGGGGGGAGGAGTTGGGGATGTGGGGAAGGAAAGGGATGGTAGGGGAAAAATAAAGGAAGGGGTAAGAATGATCAATAGGAAATGGACTCATTACCTTGCTTATGTAACTGTAACACCTCTGTACAGTATCTTACAATTAAAAATATATTTAAAAAAAGAAGTGCTAGATGTGTGGCTCAAATGCCTGCCTTATCAATGTGAGACCTAGAGTTATTAATGAGAAAAGAAAGAAAGAAAGAAGGAAGGAAAGAAAGAACAAAAGAAGGAAAGGACAGAAGGAAAGAAAGAAGTCCATGTTATATACCAGTAAGGAAGGAAGGAAAGAAAGAAGGAGGAAATCCACTGTACATACCAGGAAAGTATTGGCAAAGTATACCTATGGGCTAAAAACCACTGCTTGTTTTTGTAAATAAGGTTTTACTAGATCACAACATGCTTACTCATTTATGTACTATCTATGGCTGCTTTTGGAGTACAAATGCAGAAGTGAGTAGCTCTAACAACATTCATATGGCCCACAAAGCCTAAAATATTTACTATCTGGACCTTCATAGAAAATGCTTGTCTGCTTTCACATAATTCAGTGATTTGGGGGGGGGGAAGACATAGAATTATGCAGCCATGATTGCAGTCAAATTTATGACTATTTTCACCACTTCAGGAGAAAGCTCAAATCCATCAGCAGTTGCCTCCCAGCCCTTGGCAAATACTAATCTACGTTCTAGCTCTATGAATTTATCTGGGCCTGAAATTTTATATACATAAAACAATGCAATATGTGGCCTTTTTGTGTATGTCAGTCATGGGGCTTGAACTCTGGGGTTGAGTGCTGTCCCTGTTCTTCAGCTCAAGGCTAGAGCTCTACCACTTGAGCCACAGTGCCATGTCTGGCTTTCTGGTGGTTTATTGGAGATAAGTCTCACGGGCCGGGCACCAGTGGCTCATGCCTGTCATCCTAGCTACTCAGGAGGCTGAGATTTGAGGATCACGGTTCAAAGCCAGCTGGGTAGGAAAGTCCGTGAAACACTTATCTCCAATAAACCACTAGAAAACCAGAGGTGGTGCTGTGGCTCAAGTGGTAGAGAGCTTGCCTTGAGCTGAAGAGCTGAGGGAGAGTGCCCAAGCCCAGAGTTCAAGCCTCACGACTGACAAAAAAAAGTCTCAAGGACTTTCTGGCCCAGGCTGGCTTTGAACCTTGATCCTCAGATCTCAGCTTCCTGAATAGCTAGGATGACAAGCATGAGCCACTGGTGCCCAGCTGTGGCTTTTATTTTATTTTTTTTACTTTTTTATTGTGAAAATACTGTACAGAGGGGTTACAATTACATGGGCAAGATAGTGAGTACATTTCTTATCAAGCATTGTAGCCTCCTCCTTTGTTTACTCTTCCCATTCCTTCACAGCCTCCCCCCTCCCCCACCCAATCCTCCCCCTTACCCAACCAAAGTTGTAAAGTTCGTTTTCGACATGACAACTTGTACTTCTCATTGTTGCAACTGGTCCACCTATATCCTTATTTAAACGACTTGTTTTTCCCCTTCCCCTCCACAATTTATACTGACATCAAATACAGTGAAAGCAGGGGTTATACTGTGGGGGAGGGACATACAAAGCAACAAAGAAATAATCTTATAAATGAGTTAGAAACAAATGCATGAAAGAAAAAAAAAACATTTAAATACATATCTTAGGATTCATTTTCCTAACATCACATTATCTGACCTTTTCTGCTTGACTCATACATATACCAGATATTGCAAATAAGGGAAACCATGGGACCTATGTTTCTTTGGGCTTGGCTTACTTCACTTAATATAATTTTTTCCAAGCCTTTCCATTTCCTAACAAATGGGGTAATGTCATTCTTTCTGATGGAGGCATAGAATTCCATTGTGTATATATACCACATTTTCTTGATCCATTCATCTACTGAGGGGCATCAGGGTTGGTTCCATATCTTAGCTATGGTAAATAATGCCGCTATAAACATAGTTGTGCTGGTAGCTTTAGTGTGGTCTTGTTTGTGAATATTTGGGTAAATGCCCAAAAGTGGGATTGCTGGGTCATAGGGGAGCTCTATGTGAAGTCTTTTGAGGAACCTCCATACTGCTTTCCAAAGTGGTTGAACAAGTTTACACTCCCACCAACAATGAAGTAAGGTTCCCTTCTGTCCACATATCCTCCAGTATCTGTTGTTATTAGAGTTCTTGATTTTTGCCATTCTAACTAGAGTGAGGTGGTATCTCAATGTTGTTTTGATTTGCATTTCTTTTATGGCTAGGGAGGCTGACTGATGGATTTCATTAGGCAACATCTTCCTCGCTCCAAATAGATGTCTATTTGTATATACTACGCTTTTCCACATATATATAAAACTATGATAAATTTACTGTACCAATCTGTCAGAGTAAGAGATTGAAAACAATGACCAATAGTAAAACAGAATACTCATAATCTATCCTAATTATGACAACATAAAATAATAATTATAACAATATACTATGATAAATGCACATTTACTTAAAGTTATGAGAACATAGTCTCTTATTCTCATATCATCTTGTTGCACTTGTATTTTGCCACTTTCAGGTAGCATTATATAGCCCCTCTTTGGTTATGATTTTGGGGAGCATTATTAAGTACAACAAGGCAATTTGAATACAAGCACTCTGATTCTGTGACAGTAGATCGGGCTAAACTAGATGGCTTCTAAGTAACAACAGATATATAGCATATATACTATGGAAAGTCATCAGTTGATGAAGACTGTTCTCACTTTTTGCCTGTTTTCCTAGTTACCACTTTAAGTACAGTGAGAGAGAGAGAGAGAGAGAGAGAGAGAGAGAGAGAGAGAGAGAGAGAGAGAGAAAGAGAGAGAGAGAGAGAGAGAGAGAGAGAGAGAGAGAGAGAGAGAGAGAGAGAGAGAGAGAGGAGTATACTGGGGCTTGAACTCAGGGCTAGACACGGGCCCTAAGGTTTTTCACTAATTTATACCACTTGAGCCACATTTCACTTCTGTTTTTTTTGCTAGTTTTTTTTTATTGTGAAAATACCATACAGCGGGCTTACAATTACATGGGCAAGATAATGAGTACATTTCTTATCAAGCATTGTTGCCTCCTCCTTTGTTTCCCCTTCCCATCCCTTCCCATCTCCCATCTCCTGTCTCTGATTATGCTGCACCCTATCCCAGCTTACTTCAAACTGAGATCTTCAAATCTCAGCCTTCTGAGTAGCTAATGGCATGAGCCACTGGTGTTCAACTTGTGTTTTTAATTCATTTATGTAAATACCTTGGCACAGATTTAGCAGTCATGTGATAAGTCTGTATAACACAACAATGAACTGACAAACAGCTTCCACAGCATGATTAATTATACTGACTATCTTTTCATTTATTTATTGGCAATTTGTATTTCTTGGTAGAAATATCTATCAAGTCCTTTGCTCTGATAAGACATTTCTGGGTCACTGATGTATAAACTGAGAATCAAAAAAATAAGAAGGATCCAGGTTTGTGCACTGGGTTGGAAAAGAAATGCTTGAGAATGGACAGTGGCAAACACAAAGGCACTGAGGCTAGAAGATGTTGGGGCTGTCCCAGTAACAGAAAGGCTTGAGAAAATGGAGGGGCTCATGGTAAAACCCCTGTATTTGATTCTGGTGCCCTGCATCTTGTGTATATATATATATATATATATTTCTAATTTGGGGAGGGAAAGGGAAATAACAAAATACTGAAACAAAGATACAGGTTGACCCATTGTAACAATGAGATGTACAAGACACTATGTTGAAAACAAACTTACAACTTAGTGGGGGAGGGAAGAGTTGGGGAGGTGGAGAGGGAAGGGATGATAGGAGAAAAACAAAGGAGGATGTAACAATGCTCCACAGGAAATGTACTCATTACCTTACTCATGTAACGGTAACCCCTCTGTACAGTATCTTTACAATAAAAAAATGAAAAAGAAAATGGAGGGGCTAGAGAACAGATTGCCTAACAAATATATAGATTCTTGGTGCCACCTTGCCTGAGGAAATCTTATTAGAGAAAATATAAACACTGTTGGAAAATAAAGTCCTTTGTTCTTTTACAGATTAGGTTATTTGCTGTTTCATGGCTAAGCTGTAATACTACTCTTTATATCTTGAGTTTCAGTCTCTTAGCAGATGTAAGACTCACATATAGGTTCTCCTTTTTCATGTATCATATTTTCATTTCTTTGATGATGTTCTTGGAAGTAAAAATATGTTTAAAATTTTGATGATATCCTATTTATTATTTTCTGCTTGTTTGCTTGCTTGTGCTTTTGGTGCTTGATCTAAGAAATCATCGCCTAATCCAAAACCACAAAGGTTTATTATTTGTTCTGCGTTTGTAGTTTCATTTATACATTTTGGTTCATCAACCATTTTTTTCAGTTAATATTTTGTACATCCTATTCAGTAGGAATCTATCCCCATTGTTTTGTGGCTAGTCAGTTACCCTAATACCATTTATTAAAACGACAATTCTTTCCCCACTGTGGCTGAAATCAATTATTTGTCAATGTGAACATTTACATTCTGGATTCTCAGTTTTAGGTCTATTGATCCACGTCTATCCTAGCTTGTTTTGACTATTTTGGATTCGTAGTATTTTGAAGTAAATTTTAGCATGATCTTGTCAATTTTTGCAAGAAAGAAACAGACAAAGAACACAGCAGCTAAGACTGGTGTGTTGAAAGGAATTGCATTGATCTGAAGACGATCTTGGAGAATATTTCACGTTTAGTTTGAAACCCTTTGCTTCCAAGATATTTCAGTGTGAGTCATTTGGATAACTTCCACTAATTATTCCAAACAATTTTGAACACCAAGATCCTTTTAGTGTAAAACATTATCATTGACTTTTCTAAGGATAATTGTTTTACTTTCGTATTAAATGTGTCCTTTTACAGCTTAGTCCTAAGGACAAAATGATTATGAGTTTGGGAATGCTTTTAAGAACATTTATATTTTATTAACTCAGAATGGCATTTCTATATAATTGACAAGTGATAAAACACATTGTAGGAAATGTTTTCTATTTTCAGTTAATAAATATTCTGCTCCCTGATACATTTATGGAGTCCTTAGCTGTAAAATACATCATCACCTCCACTTTGGGAACTTTTGGCCAGTTTGAAAGCCTTCTTCGACAGCAAATCCCTCTTCCTGTATAGAGAGCTTCAAGCACTCAGGAGGGAGGAAGATTGGCCCAGCACTGAGCTCAGTGAAAATGCCATTGGCTCACAATCAGCCAGGCATTTCCATAGCTGATCTTACAAGGGAAGGAAATTCAACATTGAGCCATTTCTGTCCTGTCTGCAGCTGGCCGTGTGACCATGCTGGCCATGTTTATTGGTTAATTGTCTTGAATATGACCTCCTAGGATAATCTGCCAACTGAGCTGAATAACAGTACCACAGATACACTCATCCACAAAAATACCAATCTATATAAAAAAAAGAAAACAAGCAAACAGAAATCACATGAGAACCTTGCAATCTTTCCTGCTGCTACTCTAATGTTTCTTTTTTATTTAGAACAAAGTGCAGAAATGAAAAATTGACTTTAATTATTTTGTTTTATTGTGAAGGTGATGCACAGAGGGGTTACAGTTACATAAGTAAGGACATGAGGGGGGAGGTGGATGATTGGGTGGGAGGGTGGGGGAGGATGGGAAGGGATGGGAAAGGGAAACAAAAGAGGAAGCTACAATGCTTGATAAGAAATGTACCCATTATCTTGCCCATGTAATTGTAACCCCTCTGGACAGTATTTTCACAATTAAAAAAAAGATAAAAAAATAAGTAAGGACATGAGTACAATTCTTGTCAAGCAGTGTTACCTCTCCCTCATTTTCTCTTGCTCCCTTTCCCCTTCCTTTAATTCTTTGTCAAAGTCCTTCTGAAGAAAGGGAAAAAATAAGATGATTGCTTATATCAGTTCAGATAATTATTTAGATTTTTATTCTCTTCTACTTGGAAAAATCTATTCTGTTATATTTCAATGGAAAGGTAATTAATTCCAGCATTAAAATTCTTTCCTTCTTTCCTCCTTTCCTCCTTTCCTTCCTTCCTTCCTTCCTTCCTTCCTTCCTTCCTTCCTTCCTTCCTTCCTTTCCTTCCTTCCTTCCTTTCCTTTCCTTCCTTCCTTCCTTCCTTCCTTCCTTCCTTCCTTCCTTCCTTCCTTCCTTCCTTCCTTCCTTCCTATCTCCCTCCTTCTCTTCCCCTTTCTCTCTTTCTCTCTTTTTTCTCTCTCTTCTGTTGTTCTTTCGTTCTCTGTCACCCTTCTCTCCTTCCTTCCTTCCTTTCTTCCTTCCTTTCTTCCTTCCTTCCTTCCTTCCTTCCTTCCTTCCTTCCTTCCTTCCTTCCTTCCTTCCTTTCCCTTTCCCCTTTCTTGCTTTCAAGCTAGTACTGGGGCATACACTTGAGGCTTGGTTGCTTTCTCTTCACTTTTTCACTCAAGGCAGGCACTTTGTCACTTAAGCTACAGCCCCACTTTCCCAGATATCTGTCTTGATGATCTTGGTCTTAATGTATTTAACAGTTAAATGGAAATAGTGATAGCTAATTTTGGGGATGAAATGAAGAAGAAGATTGAAGAAAGGAAGTAATTTAATAATTTAAGTACTACATTTTACTTTTATTGTGAAAGGGCAGAGCAGCCTTCAACTCACTGGCTTCATGTTTCCAAGTCTAGCCCACAAGGGAGAAGATCAGAAGTGCCCTGAATTGGCTGACGGATGATAGCAAAGTGTGAAGGGTAGAAAATGAGTGGACTCTGAGGAAAAGGCTCAATGCAAAGAATTTCTATTCTCTACACTCCTGCCCTGGAGCAATAAAAGTTTCTTGAGGAGTAAAAAGCGATAGAAAGGCAACAAAGGGGAACAAAAGAGCCAACAGGCCTGAAGGTGCTTTTGTACACCCCATTTCCAGGGCAGGCCCATGGCAGTGCATGAAGCTGAGGAGAGCTTGGAGGAGCTCGAACAGAAGGGAACTGCCACATGCATAAAAATTGGCATATAAGATAACAGAGATAACTGAGAACAAATGGAATAAGACACATTTTCATCATCACCTGTGGTTGAAGACAAGAGATATTTTCCTCTTCCTCCTCTGTTCTCTATAGTAATTAATCTCTTTTGAATTGCTGAACACCCTGATACAGTGGGCATTGTTTCCTACTGATGATATTATATTTTGTATATTTGCCACTCTGGTAGGGAGACGACTCAAGGCAAAATTAGATTTCATTGTAAAAAAATCTTTATATTTGTGCACATTTAAATCAGTGGAATGAAATTCGTACCTGTATTTGTTCAAATTTATGCTGTGATAATGGAATACTCAAGAGAGTATAATTTATGAAGAACTGCACATTTATTTCTCATGCAGCCCTGGAGACTGAGAAGTCTAAAGTCAAGGAGCTCACGTCTAGTGGGGGGCTGCTTGCTGCATCACCTCATGGCAGAAGGTGGAAGGCAAGAATGTGTGCATGTGGATGTGTGTGTGTGGTGTCTGTGTGTA
Source organism: Dipodomys merriami (assembly GCF_024711535.1). NCBI lineage: Eukaryota > Metazoa > Chordata > Mammalia > Rodentia > Heteromyidae > Dipodomys > Dipodomys merriami. The sequence continues at coordinate 78,054,556 of NW_027202270.1, forward strand.
TTTGTGGGAGAAAGATGGAGAGAGAAAATGGAGGTATAGGGGAACTATTTTCACGCTAATCACATCATTCCTATGATAATGATATTAATCCAATGGCCCAATAAAACCAGTTGGTCCTCCATTACATGGTGAGCTGATCAAAAAATAAGTCCTGAGAAAAGGAACAGATGTCTTTGGCCAAGATCCATATAGGGAAGCTTAGCTTTTTAAGTGTTGAATCTTGAGGTGGCTTTGGCCTTGGAAAAGACTCTTGGTGCCTCTGGCTTTTCTGACACTCAGAATTGATATAATATGTGCTTTCTGTTTTAAACTTCTGTTACTTGGAATTATTACTTATGCAACAATAGAGAGCCAGTACATGGTCCTTACCCATTAGGAACTCTTGTTCACGAATGAGAATTTTCTTGAAATGAACATTGATGATAATAAACATTAGAGAATGACATGACACATGTTGTGTTACCTGGAGTTCAGGTGGCAGGAGAGAACAAAGATGCTGAACAGGAAAATGGCTGGTGAGGACTGAGAAAGGCTTCATTTAGTTACCACATCCTCTTTAGTGACAATGACCATCTTTTTCTAAATTGGCAATACTTTCATTTTTTACTTAGCAAGTTGGCAAAAGTTGGAAGTGGCACCCTAGCATAGATTTAAGAGAGCAGGGGTATTCAACTGAATCTAGCTAAAATAAACTACTATGCTTTGGTTGTCTGATTTTTAATTTTATTTGCCATTTTCAAATAGTGATACATGCCCTGCTCCAGCCTCAACACAAAACTTCATGGAAGAAATTTTGCTAGAAGAGAAAGTGCTGTAAAGATATCCATATCCTTCATTCTTCCTATGAGTGGGGAGCTCCAAAAAAATCAATGTTCTCTGACATCCTTATAGTTGTACAAATATATGACCCAATTTATGGAAGTGGTAAAGGAGAGATATGGGTGTTGGTAGGTATGAAAGCAAATGAGAAACCTTTCAATTTGTCAGAAAAGTTTGGACCCAGTCAGAATATTCAATGTAAATACTATGAAACTAGGTGGGAATGGAAAAAAATGCCAAGTATGACATTAATCAAGATACAATATATTCAAGATACAATATATTCAAAAGGTGAGATGATTATTCCAATTGTGACATCACATCCCAATTTTGACCTAATACACTCATTGTGGCTTCATGCCTATTTTGTCTTCACATTGTCATTGTGAGCTCACATTCCCATTAAGACCTCATATGAGGTCATAATTCCCATCATGATCTCAAAATCATTGTGCCCTATAATGCCATTGTGGCATGACTGACTGACTGGGACTTCATATTATTGTGACCTTATGACTAGTGTGCTCTCCTATTTACACAATATCAGAGACCCATTGTGACTTTACTTCTCAACTGTGACCTCATGAACATAAACTCTCATATCACAAGTTTGATATCACAGACCCATTGTAACTTCATCTTTCCATTGTGATCTTAAGAATAATGTGACCTCGTATTACCTCTTTGCTACCACACACCCATGTGACCTCATATCCCCACTGTGGGACCAATCCATGGCCATGGTAACCTGATGATGATTGTGCCCTCACATTGCCATTCTAATAACATGGACCTATTATGACCCCATATCACCATTGTAACTTCACCACCACATGCCATTTTGACATGAGGGACCTATTGTGACCTCATATTCAAATGGTGTCCTCATGAACATTGTGCCCTCATATTGACACTTTTACCTCACCTCTATTGTAACATCATATGCCCATTGTGATCTCAATCACTGGCTTGATCTCAAGATCCTTGTGCCCTTATGTTGCCATGGTGACATCACAGACCCATTGTTACCTCCTATCTCCATTGTGTCCTTAGGTCCATTGTGCCCGCATATCATCCTTGTGATATCCCACACCTTTGTGACCTCATAGTCCTAATGTGACCTCATGATGATTATAAATATAATCTCTCCATTATGACATCACAGATCCATTGTGACTTCTTATCCCCATTGTGATCTCATGCCCACTGTGCCCTCAGAGCACTATTGTGATATCAAAGATCCATTGTGACTTTGTACCCATTGTTCCTTCTTACCAATATTGAGACAGTTCAAACCCATGGAGACATCATACCCATTGAGACTGCAAATGCACTTTTCACTCACATTGGCATTGTGACTTCACAGACCAACCAAAGCCTCACATCCCCATTGTGACCTTGCCACGCCGACCCCAGTAGAGTGCTTAGCATGGGAAACCATCTATCAGACCATGATAGGGGCCTCGAGACCTATCTCTGAGTTTTGGGACTTCACTGAAGTCTACCTCAGAGAATGGGGCTTTACAGAAACCTATCTCCAAGTTTTGGGACTTCATCGAAGTCTACCTCGGAGAATAGGGCTTCTAAGAGGCCTACTCCTGGGAAAAGGCTGGCAAAAACCCCTGGAAAAGATGTGTTTCTGCCTATCTTTTCCTCATAAGAGTGCCTATTAATCTTTTACTGTTTCTACTGCTCTTTGTACTTGCTCATTGTCAACGTTTCCCTTATTCAAAGCTCTTTCTTAAGAGTGTTGATGACTCCAAAATCTGATGAGTGTCTTAAAAATATGACTAACTCACCAGAGTTAAGTGCTACCCTGAAACCCCTCTTATGGAGGCTAGTAGACAAGCCATAAGCAAATATAAAAGTATTGGGTATTGGGGGTTTCACAAAGTCACTTCAGCAGAAGGAATTGTTTGTAAGAGATTTACAAAAAGCTGTAGGCGCGGCTAGAACAGAAAGAATGTATGGCAATTGCTGAGATAACTACTTAGGAGAAAGAACTTCCTCATTTACTAAGAGACTTGCTAAATCTAAGTCTCCTTGGTGTTTACTATTAAAGAAGGAAGAGAAAAGATCTTATGAGACAGTTAAGGCCTCTACATCAAAGAATGAAGCCCTGCAGTAAGATTATGTAACCTTTTGCCCTTTCTTATGGAGACTTTTTGCTATAAAAGTTTGTTATCCTCTGCATTAAATCGCACTCAGCACTCAGCACTCAGCACTCAGCACTCAGCACTCAGCACTCAGCATCCACTCCTCTTGTGTGTGAGTTGTCTGTTTGCCATCTCCCCACCTATTCCAGTTCCTCCCCTAGGTGTCCTCCGTCATCCCGACAGAACCAGGTCCGCGGCATGACCTCATGACTTTTGTGCTCTTATATGTTATTTTAATATCATAGAATCATTGTGACCTCATATTTCCATTGTGACCACACATTACCATTGTTAGCTCATGAATCTCCTTCATGGACTCATTACCATTTTGCCCTCATATTTCTATTTTGAAATCACAGACCTATGTGACTTCACAATCTGGTTATGAGGTCACAAATCCATTCTGACTTTACAGTGGGGATTGAGCTCACAGTGCCTGAGTGATAACTATTGGCAACTTTAGAACATCTTTTTCATGAAATCAAAATTGGGATGATGTCAGGTCACAGTGAATTTGTAACATCAAAATTGCACAATTGGGTGTGAGGTCACAAGGGGGATATTAGTTAACAGTGGGTAGATGATGTCAAAATTGTGACATAATGCACAATGGTCATAATGTCACATTGAGGATGTAAGGTCCCAGTGGTGATATACTGTCATGAAGACAATGTTACTGCACAATGGCATCATGAGGACACTTTGGACATAAGGTCATAATGAGTTTTTGATCAAAACTGTGATTTGAGGGCACACTGGTCATTAGGTCCCACTGAATATATGAAGTTACAGTGGCTTTGTGAGGGTAAATGAGCATGAATTCACAAGGTTTATGAAGTAATATGTGATGTCACAATGGTGATAATAGGGCACAATTATCATGAAGCTACAATTGGGATGGTAGAGCTCAATGGGATTATTAGGTCTCAGTGGTTCTGTTAGATCAATACAGTGATAGGAGGGCATATGTTTATGAGGTCATATTAGAGATGTGAGGTCACAATGGGTTTGCGATATCACAATGGTAATGTGAGGGCAAAATAGGCATATAGTCCCAAGGAGTATGAGGTCACAATTCATCTGTGATGTCACAATGCTAAAATAATGGCATAATGGTCCAAGGTCACAATGTTAGGTCACAATTACTCTGTGATGTCAGAATGGCAGTATGAGAATAGAATGGTCAATGAGGATATGAGAGTACATTGGATATGAGTTCACAATGGGGATATGAGGTTACAATGAATCCATGTTGTCACATTGGCAATATGAGGGTCTAATAATCATGATGTCACAATGGGTCTGTGATGTCACAATAGGTGTAAAGTCACAATGGCTTTGTGAAGGCAAACTGGGCGGGAAATAACAATGTGTATGAAGGCATAATGGATCTGTGATGTCACAATGGCAATATAAGAGCACAATGGTCATGAAGTGACCATGTATTTGAGGGTAGAATGGGTCTATGATGTCAGAATGTCAATATGAGGGCACAATGGTTGTGAGTCAGTCTTTCTAAGGTCAACACAGCAATATGAGGGCATAATATTTATGATGTCACAATAGAGATGTGAGGTCACAATGGGTCTGAGATACCACAATGGAGATATGAAGCCACATGGTCATGAAGTCTTAATGGAAATATGAGGTCACAATAGGGACATGAAGTCACAATCCATCTGTGATAGAAATGTGAAGAAAAAATAAACGAGATCCCAATGTGGATGTGAGATCCCAATAGGGATATGAAGTCACAATAGGGACATGAGGTCACAGTGAGGAATATGAGGTCACAGTTGGAATATGAGGTCACAATACAATTGTGAGTTCACAATGGAGATATGAAATCACAGGGTTTTGAGATCAAAATGATGATATGTGATGGTATGAGGTTCAATTGGCTTGTGAGTCACAATGCCAATGTGAGGGCAAATTAGGCATACAATGGGTATGAGGTCACAATGGATCTGTGAATTTACAGGGCTGATAATAGGACATGATGGTCATGAGGTCACAAAAGGGATTGACTGTGATCACAATGGGGATGTGAGGTCACAACTGGTATGTGCTATTACAATGATGACAGTAGGGCACAATGTTCATAAGGTCACAAAGGGGACGTGACTGTGGTCACAATGGGGATGTGATCTCTGATGTCAATGTGTCTACGATGCTAAAAGGATGATATAAGGGCACAATGAGCATGAGTTCACAATGGAGACATGAGGTGGCAATGGGTCTGTGAAATCACAATGACAATGCTAGGGTAAAATGGGCATAAAGGATATGAGGTTAGAATGGAGCTGTGATGTCAACATGGTAACATGAGGGCACAATGGTCATTAGGTCACAATGGTGATGTGAGGTCACAATGGGTCTATGAAGTTATAATAACAATCTGAGAACAAAATGGGCATGAAATCGCAATGGATATAAAATCACAATGCGACCACAATGTCACCATGTTGATGTGAAGGCTCAATGGTCATGGGGTCACAATGGAATGTGAGATCACAATGGGTCTGCAATGTCAATGTGTCCAGGATGTCAAAATGATGACCTAAAGACACATTGGTCATGAGGTAAAAATGTGTGAGGTCACAATGGCATCATGAGGAAACAATGGTTCTGTAAGGTCAGTATAGCAATATGAGGTCACAATGGTTATGAGAACATAATAGAGTCTGAGATGTCATAATGGCAGCAAGAGGGCATAATGGAAATTATCTCACAAAGAGTCTATGAGGTCACAGTGGGGGTTATGAGGTCTCCATTGTGACATAACCTCACAATTACCTCATATCTCCATTGTAATGCCCATTATGCCTTCATGTCCCTGCCATTGTGACATCCAGACCCACTGTGTCCTAATACCCATTGGGACTTCAGAGTGATTTTGCCCTCACCTGGCCATGGTGATGTCACAGATCCACAGTGATCTCACATCCCTACTGTGACTTCATAACCATTGTGCCCTCATATTGCTCTGTTGACATCACAGAATCATTGGGACCTCCTATTCCCCATTGTGAGCACACATTTCCTTTTCACCTCAAGACCACTGTGCCCTGCTATTGACATTTTGACTTCACAGATACATTGTTACCTCGTTTCACTGTGACTTCATGCTCATGTTGCCATCACATTGGCATTGTGAGTTTTTAGGCCCCTTATGACCTCCCATCCTCACGGCAATCTCATGACCATCATGCCCTCATATCACCATTTTGAGATCATAGAAACATTGGGACCTCCTTCTGATTGTGACCTCCTATCTCCATTGTGATTTCATGAGCACTGTGCCTTCATATTAGTATTTTATATCAATGAGCCCTCTGACTTCATTATCCCCATTGTGACCTCATATTACCATTGGACTTCATGCCCATTTCGTTCTCACATTGCCATTGTGAGTTCACAGATCCATTCTGACCTTATATCCCCATTGAGAGCCCAGTATGTCTTCTGGCCATTGTGTCTCACATTGCCATTGTGGCTTCACAGACCATTATGATGTCCCCGTTGTGACCTCATGAACATTGTGTCCTCCTATTACTTGTGACTGCAATCCCCATTATGACCACACATGACTCCTTTGTACAACTTCTTAAAGATAATAAAAATGTATCTAAAAAAGATAGAGGGAATAAAAAACTTTTTGCCTAGTCCACACATTGGTGGTAGTATTATCTTTTTGCTTCCCCCACCTCTATCTTAGATTCGTGAGATGCAGTGAAGCTATTCCCCTTTCTCAACTACAATATTGCATTACTCCAATAGCAACACTAGATGCCTAAGTGGTTTTCTTTGAGATTGATTTTTCCTTTGGGTATGACTATATTAGAACATTTTCCTTATTCTTAATTTTAGCCAACTTCAGTAGAAAAGATGTATCACATTGAAGGAGGACACTGGAATCAATTACAAGCCAATTAACTTGGAACCATTTTCCCATTCTTTGTGTTTTTTCCCATTCTGTATTGGCAAATCCCCATGCACACTGTAATTGGGTTCAGTCAAGCTGCTACAGCCTTCTGAAAACTGCCTCAACTGTTCAAATTCATAGGGAGCACCAGCAGTTCGCCACCATCTCTACAGAAGTACCACTGAGATTTGTGGAACTTTGCTGATTTTGCTGGAATCATTTCACATTTCATCTTGTGTGCCCAAGTAGCTTACTGTTTTTATGTGCAGCATTTTAATAATCCATCCCTGGGTGCAATGTTTATTTTATGTGCTGAGCATTTACTACCCTGTCTTCTGTTAACAGCACTCTGACTTTCTGAGAAGGAAAATCCCATCGTCAGTTCACATGATAAGGTGGGCTAATCTTATCCCTGGCCCTAGGATGGGTTATAACCCTTCTCTGGTCAATTAGCATAATGTGCAATAGTTGGATGTTGGTGCAAATGATTGGCTTAGGATAGATACATTCCACAGTCCATGCCAATCACAGCCACTGAGACTTGAGTCCAGAACTTCTGTTAGAAGGATTGTAAAAGGCCATATTCTGTTCCAGTTGGTTTACAGGTGTTTTTCCAGTTGGTGTTACAGGCAGCCCTCTTGTAATCATGAGGGTGAATGAAGACAACATGAAGGAAAGGGTAGCTGAGAGGGAGAGGAAGAGAAAAAAGGAGAGGGAAGAGTTAGAAGAGAGAGAGAGACAGAGAGACAGAGAGAGACAAAGAGAAATAGAGCTGTAGATAGAGACAGACAAAACACAGAAAGAGACACACACATCTGGGGGAGGAGATTTTTGAGTCAATACGTTTTTCTTCTTTCTTCCTTCTTTTGTTATTTTGCTCAATAAAGCACCATCTTGTGTTGATGTTTGCACCAAGCAATCTTGAGAGACAATACTATCTTTCTTGAAGACAAAGAACAGGCTTGTTTCTGCTTACTGCAAAATGATAGTTTTCTTGAATTTGGGGCTCTTTTTTTCAGCAGACATTCATCTAGGCCCACATGAGTTTAGAGAGTCATAAGCAACAGATACAAACCAACATACAGTATGCTTATCTTATTACTGGACAGACTTTGTCTCTGATCCAGTCTCTTGTCAATATCCATGAAAAAGTAACAGACTATATCGTTAGGTCGAAAAAGATGAAATCCAAGCTCCTTAACCCTTTTGGACCTTAAATAGCTCTTTCTTGAGGTAATTCAATGTTACACACTGGCTCGGTGAAAGGCACAGACTTGATATGGAAACAGAGTTGACTCCTGGCTCTGCCACTATCTATGTGATTTTGAGCAAGTTACTTAATATCTGGTGTTCATGTTTCCTCTCTGTGAAATAAGGATAATACTGTCAATTATATAGATTTTCTTGAGAATTTGACATGGAGCCTGGCATAAAGTAAGATCAGTAAGTGCTAGCTGGTTTTATACTTGGTCATGGTACTTAGCACATTATGTTATGTTATTTTATTTTATTTTATTTTATTTTATTTTTTTTGAGTCCGGTAGTAGGGCCTGAACTCTGGGCCTGGGCGCTGTCCCTCAGCTCTTCAGCTCAAGGCTAGCACTCTACCACTTGAGCCACAGCGCCACCTCCGGCTTTTTTCTTTTTTGCTTATGTGGTGCTGAGGAATTGAACCCAGGGCCTCAGACATGCAAGGCAAGCACTCTACCACTTAGCCATCTTCCCATCCCCATTATGTTATTTTAAAAACTGTTTAAAATATTTTTATGACAAAGGTAAAATATTTATTTTATTGATTTATTTTTTGTCAGTTGTGGGGCTTGAACTCTGGGCTTGGGCACTATCCCTGCACTCTTCAGCTCAAGGCTAGTGCTCTACCACTTGAGCCACAGCGCAACTTCCGGTTTTCTAATGGTTAATTGGAGATAAGAGTCTCATGGACTTTTCTGCTCAGGCTGGCTTTGACCTGTGATTCTCAGATATCAGCCTCCTGAATAGCTAGGATTACAGGCATGAGCCACGGGCGCCCAGCTTAGTTCATTGTTCTTTTAAAATTGTCCAATTATATTTGGAGCCCCAAATATAAAATATCAATAGCATGGAAGTTATTAAGACCAAAAAAAATGAACACTCAGATTTACCATGCAACTTAAGCAATCCAACATGACCCACATCAGCGGGGATCCCACGTGGCTATCCCTGATCACATCACCTGGACTCAGTTCCTTTGCCCGTAGAAAACCACAATGCTGATTTTCCCTGCACTTTGTGTAGTTTTTTCCCCATATAAATTACTAAACAGTAAATTATTCATTTTTCTCATTTTAGAACTAAATGGCAGTCTTCTGCTTCATTAATTTCTGTCATTTTCTTTTATGTTTTGTATTTGTCCCTGAGTTCTAACTATGTTGATCCATATAGTAGTTGTTCACTCATTTTCAGAAATAGGTGGCAATGCCATGTATTTGAATGTGTGATTTAGTCAATGCAATTTAGCTAAACCACCAAGGAAAAATTTACTGAGAATGTCATCTACCTGCCTGGGCAGATGCTTCAAACTTTAGGTGGTGTCTGACCCAAAAATTCGGCTCCAAGACCAGTTAAAATGTTCCCAGCAAGAGAAGTCTTATCTAGACAATTCCAGCCCCAGAGAGAAAAGGACTAAGCTTCTTGGAAAGGGGAACCCTGAATACTACAGGTAGGTTGCAGATTTCACCAAGGAGAAATACAAAAAAGACAAACTATTCATTCATCAAGAGATATGGCTAGAGATGTAGAATCGAAGGAGCTGAGATTACTCTGCATAAGAAAGAGCAAGTAAAAGACCCCAAATTCAGGACTACTCTGTGGGCTGAGTAGAGGTAAATTAACACTCTCCAACATTGCTAATAGAAATAAAAACTAGTAAAAGGATGGGGGACAATTTGGCCACAATCCATAAAAATTAAGAATGAGCCAATAATTAGATTTCTAGAAATTTATCTTATATGATAGACAATTGTACATCTGTGTACAATTACTTACTAAGCCATTATACAAAAATACTGAAACAAGGTAAAAGTATATCTTATGTGGGATAGGAGCAATAAAATTTTGTTTCCCTGTCCAAAGAAAGCAATGTGGCCATTAGTGACAATGAGGCAACATTTCAGGTACTAGTATGGTGTTATCTCCAAATTTCACTAAATGAAAAAGCAAGGTGGGCAATGTAAAAATCTGTGTGTGTGTGTGTGTGTGTGTGTGTGTGTGTGTGTGTGTGTGTGCATGTATGTATGTCATATATGTATGTATGCATAGGACTGTCCTGTTACTTCTGGCATCTGGATAACTGATGAAATATAGAAGAAAATACACTACTTTCTATTTTTATGAATTATGTTTTTAAAGTTTTGTGTCATGGGAGGGCAGCAATGAATCAATGAGCAATGAAAATAAGGAAAAGCGAGAAGCAGGAGTCACACAGAGGAAAGCAGGGCCATGGAAACATGCTAGGACAGGTTGTAGCTTTGGGTCCTCAAAGGAATGTGTCCTATTGGGACTGAAAAATATCCTGGTGAAGGGTTTTTTAAAAAATTTGCAGATTTTTGAGGTGTATCACCTTCTGTTAGGACCTACTTTATCCAAAGAAACTTACTCTTTCATGCCACTTTAGTAGTTGGATAATTTTTCTTTGGTTATCCAATACATTAGTAATAAAGGACCTATGACATCAGAAACAAGGCTCTTTCCAAGCAAAAGTTGTAACAGGAATAACAATGCAATATTAAAATAATAATGAAAAATAGATGTGTATTATTATCACCATATGTGTATTATTTATTAATTCCTATAGGCTCTACAGGAAGTTGGAGGTATTTTTCTTACTCCGTAAATGGAAATTGAAGGTACAAAAATGGGATGTCATAACATATTCAAGATTATATAGCAAGCTGGGAACTGGTGGCACACACCTCTAATCCTAGCTACTAAGTAGGCTGAAATCTGAGCTTCAGGGTTCAAAGCCACCTGGAGCAGACAAATCCAGGAGACTTATTTCCAAGTAACCAGCAGGAATCCAGAACATGTCTCAAATGGTGGCGTGCCTGCTGTGATCAGAGAAAGCTGATTGCAAAAGTTCAATGTCCTGACTTCATGTCCCGGTACCTCTCACCTCAAAAATAAGATACATAATGAGGAAGGGATAGAACTGAAATTTGAGTTCAGATTTGTTTGCCTTTTAAGGTTGTGCTTTGAACCATATCACTGTAATTCATTTCCAATCAAACAAGAAATGTATTAGAAAAGTAATAGTACGAGCAGGTACATAGGTGCACACACACAAATACATTCACTCCCACACGTCTAACTTGACATGTTCATTGTGTATGACTATTTATGTGCCAACTGTCAGAGCTGAGACACAAGTGATATGTTACAATCTTGTTCACCCAAGAAAAATCTAGTAGGCAGGGCGATCATTTGGGGGACATAAGGAAGAAAGATGCTTGGAAAGTGACAAGCAGGCAGGTGTTGCTATTCCTATTAGGCCACTGAAATTTCCCAGAGCATGAGCCGAGGAGGAAACCAAATAAATAGTTGGCTGACTCCTCTAACTCGTAAGAATATTTTCAGAACACCAAGCAATTTTTTCACTCCTGAGCAGGCCTCAGAACCTGTGTGATATTTCAGAGCTAATGTGTTAACCCAAAAGCTCTTACAAATCTCCCCAAGTGGAGATGAGCCAAGCTGTTTCAGCTCACCCTGGAGACTAAACAGCCAGTACTTTCACTGGAAGACTGACTCGTTCTGTCTTCTCTTCCCTTATGTTCTGACAGGAGAATTCCAATGTGTTTATGAGAACAATTCAAGGCATCATTTCTCAGCCCTTCTTTCAGAGAGAGCTAAAGTAATGTCAGTGTCTTTGTCCATAGAGAGAGAAAGTATGTTTCTGGGTTGTTCTGTATATTAAACATGGATTAGTTTGGGCAACAGGGATTCTAGTCAGTTAACCTGAATCTTATGAACACTTTCCACCTTTGGCTTAAAGAGAAAGGACACTAGATTTGGGCTTCTAAATCTTATAGCCATTAGTCCATGTGGCCATAGGACATTTGAAATGAGGCTGGATATTTGTGTTGGCACAAAACACATACAATTTCTCAGAGTTACAATGAACATGGACTTTTCTCAAAACCTGTACATTTATCAATTGTCATAATGATTATAAGTGATCTTAACTTTGAGTGTTGGCACACAGAAATGACCATTCAAGCTGAAATGATGATACAAGTAATTTTTTATATTAAGTGAGGAGAATAGCCAGGCATGGTGGCACATACCTGTAATTCTAACTATTCGTAAGGTGTGAAGGAAATGGAAGACTTGGAAATAATTATATTAAGTAAAGTAATCCAGGCCTAAAGAAACATAGGTCCCCTGGTTTCCCTTATTTGCAATAACTAATACAAACAGAAAAGGCCAAAAGTTATGTACATATAACCATGTAAGATGATGTTAAGCGAAATGAACCCTAAGATAGGGACACAAATATCTTTTTTCTTTCTTGCTATTGTTTCTAATGTATTTCTAATGTCATTTTTTTGTTGCTTTGTATGTTCCTCCCCGCATGGTATAACCCCTATTTTCACTATATCTGATGTCAGTGCCCTGAATTTTGTATATACACTTCTCTAATTTGGGGAGGGAAGGGAAAAAAACAAAATGCTTAAATAAGGATACAGATTGACCATTGTAACAATGAAATATACAAAACACTATGTTGAAAATGAACTTTATAACCTTGGCAGGGCGGGAGGGAGGGTGTAGTTGTGGAGGTGGGAGGGAAGGGATGGTAGGGGGAAAAACAAGGAGGAGGTAACAATGCTCAATAGGAAATGTACTCATTACCTTGCTCATGTAACTGTAACCTCTCTGTACAACATTTTTACAGTAAAAAACGTACAAAAAATTTCTTAGCTCAAGGCAATTCTTGTAGTTAGTGAGACCTTGCCTCAAAAACAGATTAGAGCCAAGTACTATTAGCTCATGACTCTAATCTTAGATAATTAGGAGGCTGAGATCATGATTCAAAGCTGTCTCAGACAGAAAAGTCTAAAGACTCGATTTCCAAAAATAGCCAGCAAAAGGGGCTTGAGGCATTGCTCAAATAGTAAAATGCCGTAAGCAAGCAAAGTAAGTGTGAGTCCCAGCCTACACAAATCCCAGCACTGGAGGACAAAAAGAAGAGGAATGAAGATACCTATCTGTAATCCAAGCTAAGTGGAAATAGATAGGTGGATCAAGGTCCAAGGCCAGTTCCCCTCTCAAAAAACTACCTGGAAATACAAACAACAAACAAACAAAACTGGGGCTTATGTTGCTGAATAAACTGGTAGTATTTACCCGGTAAGTATAAAAGCCTGGGCTCAGTCTACAGTATTGTTAAAAAACATCAATGTGGAAAAAATATGATTATGTAACGTCTAAATATTTTGTTAGATCACCAGAAGTTCTCACTGCTAGTTGTCAATTTATGGAGAAATGATAAATAGAGAAGGCTAATTTATTTTGCTCACAGAAACTTTAAATCTCAGGAACATGGAGAATGAAAGCGTTCTTCTTCATTGTAATATGTTTAATCAGAAAGAGTTTGAACAGAATTCTCTTCCTAAGCCTTTCCTTTGTCAAACCTTGGTGAACGGTTTTATCCCTTTCTAAGGTCACTTGCAAAATTCTGGAATGTGAACTACTTCTCCTACTATGAACTAGTCCTGAGAGTTTCTTCAATGTGAAGTTTTCTTGCAGATGCCATTTCTACCTGGGCATCTTTGTTCTTTATGTAATATCCATGTTTCTCATTTATGAGATGAGTTTGCCTTCACCAGATTTCTCTGGCTGTTTGCCTTAACTTTGTTAAACAGTGTGATGTCAACATTCCTTGCTGATGCTCTGTCTCATCACACCTATGTTCATTTACAATATCACTTGTTGTTTATTATACTTTTATTATCTTTCTGATCATTTCTTTTTAGATAAATCACCTTTGTAAAAATGTCACATGAGTTTGCCACTGGAAGATAATGAAGCAACTACAATGCTGTTTTTTATGTATGAATAAGTAACAGCTGCATAGTGACCAATTACTATAAAAGAGATAGTGTAATCCTTAATGATAATGATGCACATCTGTTCTTTTTGAGGTGATTAGCCACTGAAAGCTTAGCAGCCAAGTTTCTATTTTTAATACGTTTTTTATTGTGAAAATACTGTACAGAGGGGTTACAGTTACATGAGCAAGGTAATGAGTACATTTCTTATCAAGCATTATTGCCTGCTCCTTTGTTTTTCCCCTACCATGCCTCCACAACTACCCCCTCCCCCAATTGTTACAATGGGTCAACCTGCATCCCTATTTAAACATATTGTTTTTTTCCCTTCCCCTCCCCAAATGATACCAATATCATATACAGTGAAAATGGGTTAGAATGACATGGCTCCACTTGTTAGGAAATGGAAAGACTTGGAAAAAATTATATTAAGTGAAGGAAGCCAGGCCCAAAGAAATACAGGTTCTAATAACTAGTATATGTCTGGAACACGTAGAAAAGGTCAAAAGCTATGTACATATGACCAGATAAGATGAAGTTAAAAAAAATGAACCCCAAGATAGGGACACAAGTGTTTTTTCTTTCTTGCTATTGTTTCTAACATATTTATAAGGTACACCATGTGATTTTTTTGTTGCTTTGTATGTTCCTCCTCCATGATATAACCTTTGTTTTCACTGTATTTTTTTTTCTTTTTTTCTTTTTTTTTCAGTCATGGGGCTTGAACTCTAGGCTGGGGCGCTATCCCTGCGCTCTTCAGCCAGCGCTCTACCGCTTTAGCAATAGCACCACTTCTGGTTTTCTAGTAGTTTATTGGAGATGATAATTTCACAGGCTTTCCTGCCCGGGTTGGCTTTGAACCATGATCCTCATATCTCAGCCTCCTGAGTAGCTAGGGTTAAAGACATGAGCCACCGGCACCCGGCTTCAAGTTTCTATTTTATGTGGTCACTCATAGTTCCTTTACTATAGAAACAATAATTTGAATTATGTTGTTGGAGGATAGTATTAATTAATTAAGTGGAATTGCTAGCTGAAATTTCCACATATTGGAACCAAGTAAAGCCAAGTTGGACATTGGTTAAATATATATTAGTGAAATTAATTGCATCTGTTTCTTTTTATTTTTTGAGCCTGATGAGTAGAAAATTTGACATAATGTGTAACTTATACTATATTTCCAATGGACAGTGTTATTCTATGCTCTATGCTAACAGAAACTTTAGAAGAAGAAAAAAAGTAATGCACAGTTTGGAAACAAACATTCTCACAGTTTGAAGTGATAAGTGTATCCCCAAACAATGGGGACAATTCAAACCAATACTAGTTGAATATGTTACCTGATTTAAAAAAATAGCAAAGTTAGAATAAAAATGACAAGAAATGAGGAAACCATTTCCCCCAAACACATAAGCCAATGACAATGTGCCAACATTATAAATTTATAGTTCAATTTAAATTTGAAAATATCACAATCTCAGCACTAACCAGTGTCTCACACCCATAATTCTAGCTACTCAGGAGACAAAGGCATAGATGTTTCACAGTTCAAAGCAAGCCAAGGCAGAAAAGCTTGCATGCTTGTCTCTACTTAACCAAAAAATGCTGGACTGGAGGTATGGCTCAAGTTGTTGTAGAGAGTCTGCCATAAGAAAGCAAGCAATCTGAATGAGGCTTGAGGGCTTGAACTCAAGGCACTTTCAGTACTGGCATGCATATACACAAAAAAGTCTTGGTAGATTATTAACAGGTTAATAAACTATAGATATATAGTATATATAATGTATATATAGTATATATATACATGTATATTGTATCAGGGAGACTACCAAATGTCTTACATAGAACATTATATTCAATGATGACAATATTCAAAGACTTCCAAATGCACATAAAAATGTCACTAGAATTTAGTGTCATAAAGCAAGCTGAAAAATATTTGAAAGGATGGAAATGATTTAGGATATGTATTTTGGGCAAAATGAAAATACTCTAGAAATCCATAATAAAAAATATCCATAAAGGCACCAGTTGATTTAAAATCAAATTATAAACTCTAAGTAATCCATGAATCAAACATAAACACCATGAGAATTAGAAAATTAGAATTGTAGAGAATTATGAACTAAAAGGATAGTGCAGATATAGCATATTGAAATAGGTAGAAAGTAGCTCAAGAAAATAACTATAAAACCTAGAATACTTTAATTATCAAAAGATCCTTCAAATAAAGAATGAATGTATCTTAAGATTAACAAAATTTAGAGAATTCATGCTTTGTCTGAGCAAAATTTATATTCTTAGATGCATATATTAGACAGAAAATGTTACAGATCAGTAATTCAAAATTTCACCTTAAAAATACAACCTCACAACACCACAATGCAAAACAAATAAATATGAATTAAGATAAAATATACGTAGAAATAAGAAAAATAAAAAACAAAATGTAATTAAAAATTAACCAAATAAAATTTTTCTTTGAAATCAAGTAGGTACAGTAGCATGTCTGATATAAACAAGAAAGAAAAACAATGACTAATATCACTAATAAATGGGAGACATTCACACAGATCCTAAAGGAAAAGAAGACATTACAAATAGTTTTATGCTATTTTCAATTAAATAAATTACGTGAAAACCAATATCCAACAATCAAAGTATCATACATCGACTCAATAAATTGTTTTGAAACACCTCCAAAAGTATGCTCTTGATCAAAATTATTTCTTTAGTAAATTCTAGCAAATATTTAGGAATAACTCCAATTCTATGTAAACTCTTCCAGACAAAAGGAAAGAAAATATTCAGTTGTTCTTTGAATCAGCATAACCTTGAAAACTAAATGAAGGAAATTATAAGGAAGGAAAATTGCAGACCAATGCCTACCATGAATATATATGTAAATAATATAAATATTTATCAAGTGAAATTTGGTGATGTATAAATGAGGACTGTAAGGTAGCCAAGTGAAGTTTAGCCTAGGACTGCTAACAGTAGTTTATCATTAATAATTGATCAACCTAATTCACCATATTCACAGAAAAGAGGAGGTTAATTTAACTATAGAAAACCTTTTGGTAAAATACAGTATTAATTTATCATCAAAGCTTTCACAAACTAAGAAGACAAGTAAATTTAATAGTGAACTATTGAAACCTTTCTTTCCAAGATTGGGACCGCTACTGCTGTGAAGAGAAAAGTGAAGATATTATGCAACGCAGTAGGCAGTAAAAGAGTTTGGAAAAAGATAATATAAAATGATCACTATTCATGAACCACAAGGTAATATGTATAGGAAATATGAAAAAGTATAGAGAAAAATCTGTTAGAATAAATAACTGAATTCATGTTTTGAAAGAGTAAATGAAACAAGGAATGCATCATTTTAAAAATTTTTCAGCAGTGTAAAATGAGTAATTCCTGTCAACCTTTTTTTTTTTTTAATTGTGAAAATACTGTACAGAGGGGTTACAATTACATGGGCAAGATAGTGAGTACATTTCTTATCAAGCATTGATCCTCCTTTGTTTACCCTTCACATCCCTTCCCATCCTCCCTCCCCCCCAACAATCCTCCCCCCCACCCAACCCTCCCCCCCCAAGTTGTAAAGTTCATTTTCGACATGACAACTTGTACTTCTCATTGTTGCAACAGGTCCACCTGTATCCTTATTTAAATGACTTGTTTTTCCCCTTCCCCTCCACAAATTATACTGACATCAAATACAGTGAAAGCAGGGGTTATACTGTGGGGGAGGGGCATACAAAGCAACAAAGAAATAATCTTATAAATGCATTAGAAACAAATGCATGAAAGAAAAAAAATTTAAATACATATCTTAGGGTTCATTTTCCTAACATCACCTTATCTGACCTTTTCTGCTGGACTCATACATATACCAGATATTGCAAATAAGGGACATCATGGGACCTATGTTTCTTTGGGCTTGGCTTACTTCATTTAATATAATTTTTTCCAAGCCTTTCCATTTCTTAACAAATGGGGCAGTGTCATTCTTTCTGATGGAGGCATAGAACTGCATTGTGTATATATACCACATTTTCTTATCCATTCATCTACTGAGGGGCATCTGGGTTGGTTCTAGATCTTAGCTATGGTAAATAATGCTGCTATAAACATAGTTGTGCTGGTAGCTTTAGTTTGGTCTTGTTTGTAAACATTTGGGTAAATGCCCCAAAGTGGGACTACTGGGTCATAGGGGAGCTCTATGTGGAGTCTTTTGAGGAACCTCCATACTACTTTCTAAAGTGGTTGAACAAGTTTACACTCTCACCAACAATGAAGTAAGGTTTCCTTCTGTCCACATCCCCTCCAGCATCTGTTGTTATTAGAGTTCTTGATTATAGCCATTCTAACTGGGGTGAGGTGGTATCTCAATGTTGTTTTGATTTGCATTTCTCTTATGGCTAGGGAGGTTGAGCATTTCTTCATGTGTCTATTGGCCATCCTTCTTTCTTCTTCAGAGAAGTTTCTCTTTAAGTCATTAGCCCACTTATTTATTGGGCAGTTGTTTCTTTGAGGATTTCTTGTTGGGGGATTTAATTTTTTGAGTTCCAAGTATATTTTAGATATGAGACCCTTGTCTCTTGTATGGCTAGTGAAGATCTTCTCCCAATTCGTGGGCTTTCTATAAAAGGCATTTTTTTCCTTCATATTTCTTGTATCGCTGTTGCATTGGTTCCCCTTTGTCATTTGTCTCAGCATTTTGTTGTTTCCCTGCCCTTCCTTAATTCAGATAAATGTACCAAAGTCAAATACAGTGACAGGGACAGGGTGACGAGTTCGACAAGAATCGTTCTGACTATCTTACTTATGTAACTGTAACCCCTTTGTAATCACCTTGACAATAAAATTTTAAAATAAATAAAAAAGAATTTAAAATATTGTGTACCTTTAAAAGTATATAACATGTTATTGTATATATATATATATATATATATATATATATATAAAATGTTTCTGGTAATGAAATAAAATGACATACCAAAAAAATAATCTAATAACAACAGATGCTGGTGGGGATGTGGCCAAAAGGGAATGCTACTGCATTGTTGGTGGGATTGTAAACTTGTTCAACTACTCTGGAAAGCAGTATGGAGGTTTCTCAAAAGACTAAATATAGAGCTCCCCTATAACCCAGCAATCCCACTTCTGGGCATTTACCCAAATGATCACAAGTAAGGCCACACTAAAGCTATCAGCACAATTATGTTCATTGCACCATTATTTACCATAGCTAAGATATGGAACCAACCCGGATGCCCCTCAGTAAATGAATGGATCAAGAAAATATTATATATATAAAATATATATTGAAATTCTCTGCCATCAGAAAGAATAATACTACCTCATTTGTAAGGAAATGGAAGGACTTGGAATAAGTCATATTAAGTGAAGTAAGCCAGACCCAAAGAAACATAGGTCCCATGGTTTCCCTCATTTGTAATAATTAGTAAATATCTAGGATATCCTAGCAGATGAGCAGAATAGCTCAATAGCTATGTACATATGACCATAGAAGATGATGCTAAGTGAAATTAACTCCAAGACATGGTCGCATGTTTTAGTTTTGCTTTGTTGTTTTTAATATATTATGTCATTTCTTTTTTCTTTTTTTTCTCTCCCTATGTTTTTTCCCCTGTTGTCACTGTATTTGATTTTGGTACCCTGTGTATTGTATAAATGTTTATCTGAATTAGGGAAGGGGAGGGGAACAACAAAATGATGAGATAAAGGACAAAAGGGGAACCAATATAACAGCGATCCTCACAAGACAGTATGTTGGACATGATCTGTACAACTGGGCGGGGGGAAGTGGGAGAAAGATGAGGGAGGGGGTAATAAGTTCAATAAGAAATATACCACTACCTTTCTTATATAACTGTAACCCCTCTGTACATCACCTTGACAATAGAATTATTTTAAAAGGCACTGATCTATAATAAAAAAACAACTTATGCATAAAAAACAATTTTGCTTAGGTTAGTAGAAATAACTGATTTTAACTAGGCTGTTGGCTCTAAGGCTAATATATTACTATATATTACATATATCAAGGCCAAATTGATTATCTTTTTATATATGGAAAAAGTACAAATGATATAATAATTTTAAATACGTTTATACTTGCTAAAACTCTCAAACCTAGAATTGTGTATAATAATAATTATGTTTAAGAATCTTACACTGAATATTATAAAATTTGCTAAGAGGAAATTTAAAAGCCTAAATATATCTTTTTCTATTTATGGATTAAAAACCCCCAAAACTGTCAGGATTAATTCTCTCCAAATTAGTTTTAGGATTAGACATATTCTCAATTAAAATTTCGATATAGAAATTGACAAGTTGTTTCTTACATCCACGTAAGTGTGGAAGAGGCCAAAAATAGTTAAGGAGTTCATTAATAAGAGGAAAGAAAATGAGAAACTTACATCCTCAAATATCAAGACATATTATAAAGCTATTAAAATTAAGACAGATTGAAGTTTTCATAAGGATAGATAAAAATACCAATAAAATAGAACCGAAAGCTCCACATTTCTATAGTTAGCTGGCATTTTAGAAAGGTGACAATAGTTTATAATGTAGAAAGAATGCTCTTTTTAACAATTGGTGATGTTATTTGGATCTCTACTTGGAAAAATAAATTTTGAACTAGAGGTGCAGGTCAGAGATAGAGCATTGGCTTAGAATATACAAAGCCTTAGACTCAATTGAGAGAGAGACAGAGAGACAGACAGAGAGACAAACAGATACCTAGACAGACAGAGACAGAGATACTTTTAGAAAATCAGGTATCATTCTTATCTCAGATAGATAATATTCTTTTAAATAGAATACACAATACTAACTATGAAATGTTAACTTGGACTATATTAAAATGACAAGTTTTCTATTCATCAAAATATACCATTAAGAGAATGCTAATATAGACTATAAAACATTGAATATAATGGTAACATGTATACACAGGCCCATAACAGAATATGTTAAAAGCTTACAAGTATGGTGAAATGTTAAGGAATGCAATATGAAGATAGGCAAATTACTATGGTAAAACAACTGTTGGCAGAAGTAGCACTTGTTATAACCATTTTGGAAAATTTATTGACAGTTTCTACTAAAGCTGAAGTATGCCAACTTTGTGAGCCAGTGATTCTACTCTTAGTACATCGACAGCAGTGCATGCTCGTGCACCTGAAAAGGTTCAGTAAAGGTTACCATATTATTTTAATAGCTCCAAACTTGAACATCAGTGGTGTTTAACAATATAATGAATACAGAATCTTTGGGTTATTCATATAATAAATACAACAAAGCAAAATAAACTATTGCTACATGCAACAAGGATGATTTCTTAAGAGTTAGTTCTGAGTTATAAACTAGGTAAGAATGTATAGTGCACGATACCTTTTATATTATGGGTTAAAAAGTCAGGCAAAATGGATCTTTGCTGTGGATGTCAGAATGATGACTAACTTAGGATAGGGTACTATAGTCAAGACATCCAGATTATTAGTCATGTTCTGATTTTGAACTGAATAGCTCCTTATAAACTTGATTAAAAATTCATGAAGCCCTGTGAAAATTCATGCAGTATGCATAAACATTACATTTCATAAAGAGCTTATGATGGAGAATAACTACAGACAAGTGTATGTGTGCAAATATGGTGTTCACACACTTAATCAGGTTTGCTGGGCATGTCTAAGCACTGCAGGAAGAGAAGTTCAGAAAGAGATAGGAGGTAGTTTCCCTGGATCAAGTGGCTTGACAGTCTGATTACATGGAGGGACCTACAGAATAGTCATTAAGACAGACTCACCCATGTGTTGTGGGATTTTTAGATTACAATAGTCCTATCTGTACGCTTGTTTGATTCATCTTTGAAAGAAGCTTTTGATGTAAAAATTAATTCTTATCCTCACTTTGACTTTCAGGAACCAGACTCACAGACATTAGGGAATATCTCTGAAAACAACAAGTGTAGAGACATGGATATGTCCTATGGTTTGGATGCCTGTATCCCTCTAAAATTCTCTTTGAAATTACATCCTCATTGTGGTGGTATTAAGAAGTGGAGCTGCTGGCCACCAGGGGCTCACTTCTGTAATCCTTGCTACTTAGGAGGCTGAGATCTGGTTCAAAGCCAGCCTAGGTAGACAAACTTGAGAGACTCTTATCTCCAATTAACCACCAAAAAGCTGGAAGTGGAGCTGTTGCTCAAGTGGTAGAGCATAACCCTGAACACAATAGCTCAAGGACAGCCACCAGGCCCTGAGTTCAAGCCCAGGATAGGCACAAAAAAAGAAAGAAAAGAAGCGGAGCTTTGTAGGTTATGAGACTACTTCTTCATGGATTAAATTTAGTGCCATCATAAAAGAGGTAACACAGAGCTATTGGGCCTTTCCATCATGTGAGAACACATCATTCCTCCCTTCTGGAGGACATAAAAACAAAGAAACAAAGCACCATATTGGAAGCAGTGAACAACCTTCAGCAACTACCCTTAGTTGGCCCTTTGATCTTACACATCCCAGTCTCCAGAACTAGAGAGCCTATTTCTATTATACGAGTTACCCAGTCTAATGTATTATGTTATAGAAACAGGAATGGACTGAGGCAGAATATATACATTATACAAGTTATTATATTAGTCATTAATATACAATCATACTATTATACAATGGATTATATAATATATGAATTATTTCCCTCACAATATTTTAAATGAAATTCATGTTATCATTTTCATTTTGCCTATCAGTTTCAGAAGCATTAGATATTTTAGGAATGGAGAAGGAACATGGATCTGTCCCTTCTACAACACATCCTTTTCTTTGAAATATCAGGGTTCTCGAGGGGTACATGAAAGTCCATGGCAAAAACTCAGACAGAAGAGTGATCAGTGCATAATGGGTTGCCTGGAACAGGAGTCATTCTTTCAGATGGCTTTAAATAAGAAACTATAGATGGGAAAGGATTTTCAAGAAAAGTACAGAAGCAATTAAGTTAAATAACTTACAGCTGTACAGAATGAGAATGTTGCAATTTACATTTTTCCCAAAATTAATACTTAGAGAAAATCCTTGTATTTTGCCAGCTAAAAGAGAAAAAATATAACCGTGCTTTAGTGACAGCATAATATTAAGTTTGTTTCCAGCTCTCTACAGAGTAGTAATAATTAAGATTATCAACTTTTTCTCATACAGATTAAATAAGAATAGAATTTCTTGTAAAAATACATAAGACATCTTGTCCAGAAAGATTTCCTTGCTCACAGTTAATTGGTGATTATACAACTGGTTGCAGTAAATCAACTCCACCATGGAATATGAACTTAGAAAGAAATTAATGACCTCAGGAGTATTTCAAGATGTTTTCTAAACATAAGTGAAATGAATTATCTTGAATGTGTCTGTAGTAGGCATTCACATATGTGGGACCATATGTGCAGTTAACATGCAGTTAAAAACTGCTGTTGTCAAAAGGGCTGCTGACTTTGAAAGGTACCAAGTAAATAGCTGTGTAGTCACTGCATTAGAGTCTTTAGCTTGCACCTCCTTCTCTCCCATTCCAAACCTTCTGAAATAATCACAATCAATTTTTTCCCTTTTTGCAAGGACTTGGGCTTGAACTCTGGGCCTGGGCACTGTCCTGAGCCACTTTTGCTTTATGCTAGTTCTCTACCACTTGAGCCACAGAACCATTACCAGCTTTTCTGTGATTAATTGGAGATGAGTGTCACAGACTTTCCTGCCTGGACTAGCTTCCAATGGTGATCCTCAGATCTCAGCCTCCTGAGTAGCTAGGATTACAGGTGTGAGTCATAGGTGCCTGGCAGTAATCACAATCTTGATTTTAAAGTTTAACATTATGGTCTTTCTCCCTCCTTCCCTCTCTCCTTCTCCCTCCCACCTACCCTATCTTCTTCCTAATCTCCCTATTTCCTACCTTCCTTTGCTTCTTGTCTTCCTTCTTCTTTTCTTTCTTTGTAACACATATGCCTTTATATTTACAATTTTCTAATAAATTCAAATATATTTATGGTCTACAATGCAATGATGTTTTGATATATGTATAAATTATGGAATTATTAAATAAAGCTACTTAATATATTTATAACCTTAGCAATTTTCAAGTAGTAAATATATTATCATCAACTCTAGTCATCATGCTGTACAATAGAACTCTAGAACTGATTACTGCTAACTGTATCTTTGCATACTTTGACCAACATCTATGAGCTTGAAGTTTTTAGATTGCAGATATAATAATATCAGTAGTTGAAATGGCTTATCTCAAGTCCCAATGGCAAATTGTTAAATTATTTTCACCATAAATTTTAGATGAATTTTATTTTTATGATGGATATTTTGTCAAAATTGTTATAGTTTACAAAATTCTTCACTAAGGTTAAGAGTTTCCCCAACTATCAAATTTTTGTATCACAAATTTTCACAAGGCTTAGATTTATTCCAAAGACACATGTCAATTGTGGATCATAAGGAATTAAATATGATAGGAACCAGGAAAACACAGAAAGTCTCATAGACTAAATGATAAAATAATAAGCAAGTACTGTTGCACCCATGAAAGCATTTTATGATTTAGAAAATGCAATTGTTTCAAATATTTTCCATCTCAGAGATATGACAAATATTTGCTTTCAAGCATATAATATTTGAATTTCGTGTTTTTAAAGATAGGTAATATATAGATAGATACAGATATAGATGATATATAGATATGATCAAGCTTGCTAAAAGGTGAAGTACCATGATGAACTTCATTTGAACAATTTACAGGTAGTATAACAAAAGGAATATTAGGAGGTTGAAATATGTCTGGAATGGGAAGAGAGTAGTAGTGGGAGGGAGCAGGTGAACTGAGAGCAGAAAACAGGGTGAATATTGTTATACAAATCTATGTACCTGTGTACATAGAACAAAGAGACTTGATAAGACTGGTTAATTCTAGCTACTCAGGTACCTGAGATCTAACAACAAAATAAGCGGGGTTTTATTAAAGGAAGGTCTCCTAGGCACTGGCCGAAATTTTCTTAATAAAGAGCTAGAAACACAACAAATCAAAGAAAGGTTGGACAAAAGGGATTGCATGAAATTGCAGAGCTTCTGCATGGCAAAGGACATAGCTAGCAAGATCAATAGAAAACTCACATGGGAGAAGTTCTTCACTAGCCATACAATGGACACTGGTCTCATATATAAAATATACCTAGAACTCAAAAAACTAAATCTCCCAACAACAAATCCTCAAAGGAACAACTGCCCAATAAATAAGTGGGCTAAAGACTTAAAGAGAAACTTCTCTGAAGAGGAAATAAGAATGGCCAATAGACACATGAAGAAATGCTCAACTTCTCTAGCTATAAAAGAAATGCAAATCAAAACAACATTGAGATACCACCTCACCCCAGTTAGAATGGCTATAATCAAGAACTCTAATAACAACAGATGGAGGAGAGGATGTGGCCAAAAGGGAACCCTACTGCATTGTTGGTGGGAGTGTAAACTTGTTCAACCACTTTGGAAAGTAGTATGGAGGTTCCTCAAAAGACTCCACATAGAGTTCTCCTATGACCCAGCAATCCCACTTTTGGGCATTTACCCAAATGATCACAAACAAGACCATAATAAAGCTACCAGCTACCAGTTATGTTTATTGCAGCATTATTTACCACAGCTAGGATATGGAACCAACCCAGATGCCCCTCGGTAGATGAATGGACCAAGAAAATGTGGTATATATATATACAATGGAATTCTATGCCTCCATCAGAAAGAATGACATTGCCCCATTTGTTAGGAAATGGAAAGACTTGGAAAAAATTATGTTAAGTGAAGTAAGCCAGGCTCAAAGAAACATAGGTCCTATGATTTCCTTCATTTGCAATAACTAGTATATGTCTAGAACAAGCAGAAAAGGTCAAAAGCTATGTATATATGACCATATAAGATATGTTAAGCAAAATGACCCAAGATAAGGACACAAATGTTTTTTTTTTCTTTCTTGCTATTGATTCTAACATATTTATAATGTAACATGTAATTTTTTTTGTTTCTGTGTATGTTCTTCCCCCACAGTATAACCCCTGTTTTCACTGTATTTGATATCAGTACCCTGTATCTTGTATATACACTTCTCTAGCTTGGGGAGGGGAAGGGAAAAACAAAATGCTTAAACAGGGATACAGGTTGACCCATTGTAACAATGAGATGTACAAGACACTATGTTGAAAAATGAACTTTACAATTTAGGCAGGAGGGGGGAGGGGGAGAGTAATTGTGGAGGTGGGAGGGAAGGGATGGTAGGGGAAAAACAAAGGAGGAGGCAACAATACTTGATAGGAAATGTACTCATTACCTTACTCATGTAACTGTAACCCCTTTGTACAGTATTTTTACAATAAAAATGTACAAAAAATAAGTGAGTTTTGGTGATACATGTCTATCATCTCAGCTATTTGGAAAATAGGTTGAAAGATTGTGGTCTAGGCTAGCCTAGGCTGAAATGTATGACCCAATCTTAAAAATAACCAAAGGAGTGAAAAAGTGGTGGGGTGTGGCTCAAATAGTAGGGCTCCTGCCCAACATAGGTGAGGCCCTGAGTTGAGTACCATTTCATGTTTTTTTCTTTAGTTGTAGTCTTCTGGCCATAATATTATATTTTTAAAAGATTACTATATATCCTTTTATAAGACTTATGACCAGAAGGAATAAATCCCTTGTCTCTTTCCTACCACCAATTTCCTCTGCCCAGAAGCAGTCATGCCACATTCTTTTAACTGTTCTTTCTGGAATTTGTTCTAAATAACACACTTGCACTGTACTATTGCTTTATAAGAAGATGTATTCATTTTCTGTCACTTTTGTAACAAAGTAGGATAAACATAGCAGCTTTAACAACATTCACATATATTATCTTACATGTCTATGGGTTAAAAATCCCACACAGATTATGTTGGAATTCTGCCCTGCTCTTCCTTGGATTGTTCCAGGCAGAATCTATTCCCATAGTGTTTCCAGCCTCTAGAGGCTAACTACATTCCTTGGCTCATAGCCTGTTTACCCATCTTCAAAGCCAGCAACACTACATGACTGTATATCTCTTCTGTGGTCACATCTTTGGACTGCCTGCCTTTCTTCTGCATATAGTTAGAACCTTGGTGATTATACTAAGCCTTTCAGATCAATCAGTTAACTGACTAGCAACCTCAATTCTATCTAATACCTTAATTGCCATTTTCCATGTAATATAACATATTTACAGCATCTAAACTAGAATATGAACTTTGGAGGGAGTTAGTTATCTTATCACAGGAAATTTGGAGACATCACCAGCCAGAATACAGAGTTTTCCAACCCCTTCATTTGTAATGTAGCAGCCCATCTTCTGCAATACCCAGCTGGTGTCTCTGAGTCCCTTGGTTTAGTTTCTCCTCCAGTCTTCTACTGTCATAAAGGAAGATCTCAGTGTTATTATCTGTTGCTGGGAATAGACCCTGGGGATTGATCTGTGTCAAATCAAGTTTTCTGTTTCTTGAACTATTTGAAACCTCAATTTTAGGGATGTAGTGTGGTCCCTGTTCTTGAGCCTCTCAGGAATTCTGTGTTCCCATTTGGTTGGTTTACAGGATCAACCTGAAAGACAATAGCATTTCTCCACATAAGTATTTTCACTTGGGGTTCTCTTTAGCTTATGGGTAAAAATCTCCCTTCTATAAATTTACAGATGTTTCAGAAGAGTGGAAATAAATGCTTCTGTTCCATAGACCATGCCTAACAAAAGGTGATATTAGACTGTCATAGAACAGTGTTAAAACTAACAATTTGCTTCATGTTGTAAAACCAGTCATTGTCAGATCTGGGGCTTGGATTGAACCTTGATATAATGCAATGGCAACTGCACACACAGACTCTGTGCTTTATGACGGTTGTCTGCCTATACAAACATGCTTGAGATACAGAATCACAAGTGAAAACAACAATGAGATACTACTATAGCCTGTTAGCATACTACCAAACGCTGACAGAGATGTGAAGCAATAGAATCTCTCTTTCATTCTTGATAAGAATCCAACATGGTGTAGTTACTTTGGAAGACATCTTGACAATTTTTTGCAAGCTCTTATCATGTGATCTAGTTTATAGTTGTTGAAAGAATTGAAAGCTTATGCCTACACAACAACTTGGTTGTTTATCGCAGCTTGACTTGTAATTCCCAAAACTTGGAAGTAATCAGAATGTTTTTCATTAGGTGAATAAATAAACAAACTCTGGTACCTCAAGACAGTGGAATGAAATTCAGTGTGGGGACAGAGAGGGGGCGAGGGATGATCCTATCAAGATATCAAAAGATATGAGGAAAATGAAATTCTATTATTATATAAAAGAAACAAATCTGTAAAGGCCTTAGTACACTATCCCAATGATAGGACCTTTTGTAAATGGTAAAGGTACGATGACAGCAAAAATATCTGTGACTGCCAAGGGGTAGGAAGAGGGATAAATAAGTGGATGACAGAATATTCAGACAGAGACACTAGGTGTAATATTATCATGTAAATTAATGTCACCAGACCTCTGTCCAGGCTCTGACTGTTCACCACCAAGGATCAACCCTAAGGTCAACTATGAACATGAGTGAGTATGATATGCCAGTAATGGAGAAGGTCAGTGGAGGAGAAGGCCATGCAGATATGGGCTAGAAGGATATTATGTGCACCTCTGTTAGTTTTTCTGTCAACATAAAGCAGCTCTAAAAATAAAGTCTATTTTTTAAAAACAAGTTTATGATGCCTTCCACCTCCATATATTATTTAAATTGTAAATTAAAAATTATGGTATCTTCCATTTATAATCAAAAAATGGAAACAGTACTAAATTGCATGTAATTTTTCTAAGTGACACCATCTGCCTTTGGGGGGAAATGGAAAATTTACTTCCAAGGATATTTTTACTCTCCTTTTTGTAAAGCAGATTATTGTAGTGTGCGGGTTGTCTGTCCAGAAACCTGGCTGGAGGCCCAAATGCATCATAATTCCTAAGTCCTTCTCCCTTCCTCTTTCCTCTCTCTGGCCTCATCGTTGAGATTCATGTGTAAGCACAAAGCTGAAAGCTCACACTAATGTCGAGGTGTTTCCTCTGAGCTCCTGAGTCCTTAGAGAGATGGATGAATCTTCAGAGGCCCCTGCCAAGACTGAGTTTGAGGTTTCTGTTAATGGCTGTGGACTCTAGAACTATATTCTCTTGAACTATATTCTCTTGTGTAGCTGAATGAACTTGAGAAAGTCATTTCTCTCTCTGTGCTTTGGGCTCTTCTGTATCAAGTCCACTGTGATCTTGGAAATAATAATCTAGGATATTCTTTTCATAATTTACAGATTATAAAGCAATTTCATATACATTCACAGCACTATTAAATATTACTACTGGCTGGGTGCTGGTGGCTCATGCCTATAATCCTAGCTACTCAGGAGGCAGAGATCTGAGGATCGCGGTTCAAAGCCAGCCAGGGTAGGAAAGTTCTCTCCGAGCTACTGTTTATAATTAGCTGCTGATTAATTTCTCCAACTCTCCTGAGGTGGGCACTATTGTTTCCTTGTTTAAGAAATCTAGAAAAATAGCTCAGAGAGAACAAGTAACATCTCTAAGACCATCCAGACAATGGAAGGCAGAGGAAGACTGAGTCTCACCAAGTATAAGTTTATGTTCTTAGCACTGCAGTATGTAGTGGACAAAAAGATCCAGTTTGTTGAAGTGTTTATACCATCTCTGTAAGTGACTAGTGCTCAGTATCTATGGTAGAAAAAAAAAACCATGGTTGTGGGAAGTGTGCCTGATTTGTAGCTGGACCTGGGTAGGAATCTGAATTTTAGAAAAGTTATCTGTGGAGTAGAATCCTTGAAGAAGGACTTTGTGCTTAGTCAGAACCTTATTTGAGTTTTGGCTTTGCTGCTCCCTGATGATGTGACTTTGAGCAAGTT
Organism: Dipodomys merriami; assembly: GCF_024711535.1. Lineage (NCBI taxonomy): Eukaryota > Metazoa > Chordata > Mammalia > Rodentia > Heteromyidae > Dipodomys > Dipodomys merriami. The sequence goes on from NW_027202270.1 coordinate 78,084,577, forward strand.
ATTGTCCTTTCTCATTTGTGAAATGGGATCACAGTACCAATTTCATTGGATTATGTTGAAGAGGAAATAAGAAATGTGTTTACGGGCTGGGAAGTTGGCTCAGTGGCAGAGCGCTTGCCTTGCATGCATGAGGCCCTGGGTTCAATTCCTCAGCACCACATAAGCAAAAAGAAAAAAGCTGAAGTGGCACTGTGGCTCAAGTGGTAGAGCGCTAGCTTTGAGCTGAAGAGCTGAGGGACAGCGCTCAGGCCCAGGGTTCAGGCCACACGATGGGACCCCCCCCCAAAAAAAGAAATGTGTTTACAAAAAAGATATACATAGAACTTAGCCTAGTTCTTGTTACCTAGTGAGTGCTTTCTAAATACTGACTTTTGTTATTACTGTTGCTCTCATTATCATTAAACTTTATGATTAAATTAGTATTTATGTTATAGTATCATAATAATTATAGAAATATATGTAATGTGAGTAGAATTCAGTAAATGTTAAATAAAAAATAGTCTAAGTCAAGTGTAATTCTAGAGTCTTTTATAAGTAATTCTTAGATAATTGCAAATAAATATCAGAAAAGGATACATGAACTAGCTCATGCTCATACTGTCTTTCTATATGGGGAATTGATTCCAAATTCCTATTTTCCAATCTGCAAAACCAATATCAGTGTTAAACATAAAGCTACAGGTTAGACATGAGCTTTGCCTAGAACGAAATGGATGGAAGCCCAAACATTTGAACTCCAAGACAGTAAAGCAAAAACTCTCTCTGCTGGTTGTCTTTGTCAGGACATATTATCCACTAATTCCTGAGTTAGCTAAGACATTAGACTTAGAAGAAAAATAATTTCAATTAGATGAAAACAAATAAAATGGTTACATTAGGCCAGTGAGAAAATAAGATGGCAGTCATTTCAATGGCTTTGAAGCAGATTGTTAAGTGTGTTTTGTTGGCTCAAGTAAGACTTTTGTGCTGCTTAAATCATACTGGGGTGGTAGGAACTGCTTAGGTTCACACCCAAGTGGCCAATTCCATTCCTTGCACTTCTGGCAGTCATAGAAACTTGTGATGTGATTGTTGGAAGTGAATCTCTGCTTGGGGAGGTGGAAGTGCTGTGGGTGGCACACAGGCTGTGAAGCAAGGGTCCTAGACAAAAATTCTCTTCTCTATATTCAGGTGGGGAAACCCCCAGACATCATCAAGAAAGCCATGATGGTTCTCTGTACTATGGTTGGGTGCCTCATTCTCAGTAAAATTGCTTCTGAGGTTTCCATGCCCTACATAAGGCTTATATCAAAGCCTGAGAGAGCTTTAGACATCATGGAAGGCTTTCTTCTTCCTGGAATATGTGATGCTCAGGAACATGGTGTTCAAAACCTTGGAGAAACACAGAAGGAAAGAAACTGAATTTCCACTCAGTTTTCATTCAGATGTGGACCCAAGGTAAGTAAATCAACGATCCTGTGTTGTATGGTAATGCTACAATCTGAAAATGGGTATTAGGAGTTCTATGAAAAATGCAGGACTTTGTCTAACATATACATTGCCATGTACCATAAAGCAATTGAAAGGTAAATGATAGAGAAATATGGAATACAAAATGACAAAAGAAGTATAATTTTCCAATCTCCTATTCAAAGAATAAAATAACTCCAGGGAAGCATTTTTAATAATTACCCTGTCTATAACAGTGGGAGCCATTAAAAATACCCTTTATTTATATTTAATTGGCTTAAGCTTCCTTGAATGATTTTTTTTAATCAAACAGTGACACACTCTCACTAAATTATTTTGTGAGGCAAAATCATAAGAGCTGAATAAAAAATTTTAATCTTCTTAAACCTTTAGAGTCTATACAAACAAATGAATTTCTAATATTGTTATTTTATATCTAGAAGACAGTCTTTATATTTCTGAAATGTTCTCACTGTCATCTTCATTATGACAAGCTATTTAGTTTAAAAACTGTCCCTTTTGACAACTTCCACGATTACACAAAGATCAATTAATGAATTCTGGATTCCTTATTTACATACAATTTAAGGCTATTGCTATGAATACTCACTAATTTTTCGTGAATTAGCTTATTTTTGAAAAACAGTCCAAGTTGTATCCCTTGACTATTCCAGTCTTCTTTTTATAGGGAAGAATAATATTTCCTCAAATATTGTTACCTATAATTTTCCATACAGAGAATAAAATCTTTATCTACATGAGATACTAATACTACAGAAGGGAATGATATTTATTGAGCATCTGTCTGCACAAGGCACAGTATCAGGAGAATGCCACAAATGATCTGATAATTCCATTAGCTCCCCTTCCAACCACCTTGTGACATAGGCATCAAGTTCACATTACTGTGCATCTTGCTCCCCAAACACATCTATCTCCTGGTCCTGCCTTCCTTGATCCCTCTACATATTGAGCAATGTTCATCTGTTTCCATGTTGTAGTTTATGTACAAAAATGTAACTTTTGCGTTTCGTGCTAAAATAATGAGCAGAGCACTCTAGAGCATTTGGATGACACGTGATTGTTAATCTGGTTGTCAGTTTGATTGGCTTGTAATGTGGGGAAGATTAGGAAAGCACACATTTATGTGTGTGTGTGTGTGTAGGCACACACACACACACACATACACACACGAACACACACACGCACATGTGTGTACACACTTCCAGAAACAATTAAAGGAGAAATATCTATCCTGAATATGGTAGCCCCATCTCAGGCTGGAAGCCCTGATGAAATAAAGGAGGGGAAAAGAAAAAGCTAGTTAGTACAAATGTTTCTCTCTTTCTCCCTCCTCCTCTGCCCCCCTCTCTCTGGCTGTATCCTGGCTTCCATGATGTGATCTACTCTGATGCACGATACCCTCCTCATCTTGATGAGATGAAATCTGTGGAATGATGAGCAAAATAGGTCTCAGGTATTTGTTACAGCAAATGAAATCTACCAGACAAAACATTAGTACCAAGAAGTGGGCTTGGTGCCGTGACTACTTAGAAATGTGATTCAGAATCCTTTGGAAGTAGTTTGTGGGAGGAATTTGGAGAAATTTGGAGACACAATCTAGAGTAGACCTTAGTGGGTAGTTCTTGTGGGAGCTCAGATCAGAATACCAATAAGAAAAGAGACAGTACAGACTTTGTGCAAGAACTTTCAAATGGGAACAAGAACTCTATTGGGAATTGGATTTGAGGCCATTAATGTTACATTGTGGCAAAGAGCTAATCAGCATTTTGTCTATACTCTAATACTTTGTGGGAGTCTGTTTGAAGGGGATGGACTAATTAATCTGGTGGAAGAAAAGTTTCAAGGCAGTCCAGAATTCAATCTGTGGCATGATTATTACTGGTTGCCTTTAGCCAAGTTTTCAATGAGAATTGTGAGCAAAAAGCAGAATGGGTTGAAAAGCACACAATTTGCCAGAAAAGTAGCATTTATTAAGTTGTGGCCAGGAAAGTGTGGCTGCTGAGCAGATTAGGGCCATTGAAAAGAAACTAAGTTTGTATCAAGACAGTAGGAAAGATGGTTTGAGGACATCTCAGGAATTGGACAGACTTTACTTGTAGGCTCAAGGCTGTAAGGTTTTAATCATTTGAAAGATTTTTCATTAATAACAGAGATCTAAGGCAGCATGCTTTCAAAGGGCTGCATAGAGGACTCTCCATCCACCTCAGTCATCTAGGAACTCAGAGGATACCACAGCTGATTAGTAGTCCACAGGGACCTGATTGTTGCCCAGGCTGGTAGAAGACCTTGGTATCATTCACATGATGCTCGATTTTCATGCATGAAGAAGAGTTATGGGATCATAAGTCTTCCACCCAGGATTCAAAGAAAATCTTGCAAAGCTGGGCAATGTGTGACAGGGTCAATTTCCTGCAGGTAGGCCCTGAAAACAGTATGTAAAGCTAAAGGCACAATTTCAGCACTTAGACATGACAAGAACATGGAGTATCTGCCATGAAAAGCTGTAGGCAGCAAAAACAGCCAAGAGAGAGAGACCACGTGGGACACAATGGGCCAGGTCTTGGAGGGTTCGAGCTCTGCTAAAATCCTCTAAAACTCATATCATGCTACCACATGCCCCCCAATACTGATATGCAGCTACCAGGATTTACTGGTTACCCTGCTGTGGTTTTTTTTTTTTTTGGTCCAACCATTTGTTGGTATTTTATTTTTTATACTAGTACTAGTTTGAAAACAAAGCCTTACATTCTCACTTGCTTTTTTTGCTAACTGTTGGCACACAGTCATCTGATCCATGCCTCTAAGCCAGCATTTTTTACTATTTAGTTGGAGATAGAGTCTCAAGTACTTGTCTGCCCAAGTAGGCTTCAAACCATGATCCTCTGACTCAGCTTCCTGAGTAGCTAGAATTACATGCATGAGCCACCAGTGCCCAGTTTATAACTAGCTTTTAAATATGACAGTAGCTTACAGCTAAGAGTTTACCTTGAGTATCAGAGGAAAGTTAGAAACTCTTGGGGAGTGGATTGAATTCATTTTTCATTTTCAGATGGAAAAGAGACTTTTGTGGACCCAAAAGTAGAATGATAAGATTCAAGATATATTTGGGTGTCAAGTTGACATGGGACAGACTTCTGATGGTGTATCCTGTTGTCAACGTGATAAAACTGGGAAAGATCCAGAATACTAGTAAAGTACAACTCTGGGAGTGTCTTGGAGGGTGTTTCCTGAGAGGATAAACTAATAGAGAAACACCAACCCTGAATATGCTTAGCACTATCATTTTTCATACCTACTAACCGTGTGGGAGAGTTTCTGTTGCTTCTACATCTTCATCAAACTTGGTGGTATTGTATAACTACTTAAAAATAATAATACAATTTTAAAAAGAAAGATGGAAGAGAAACCATACAATCAGGGAAATGCAATATGATTAATGATATATATTTATGATTAGTAAAATGCTAATTAAATTGTTTTACTGAGTGTAGGAACATTAACTACTTTAAGAAAAGATCTGTGTCTATTTCTAAATAAGTTATTTTTTCAAAAATGCAATCATACTATGAAGAAATAAAGAGAAACTCTAATGTTAACATTTAGTGGTTTTATTAATTTTAATTTGAGCCATGTTGGAGTGATTTACAATAATATCTAATTGATATTATTTAGTTTTATTTATGTGATACTAATGATATAGAACATTGTTTTCATATGCTTATAGTCTATTTGTAACTTTCCCTTTGTGAAATATTGTTCTAGCTTTTACCTAGTTTTTTTTTAATTGGTCATTTGACTTTTTAGGTAAATATATTCAAGAGTATGTGAATATATATATATATATATATAGTCACAATTCATTTGGTATATATTAGTGTTACAAATATTTCTGCTAGTCTTAAACTTATATTTTATTTTCTTAATGTTGTCTTATCATGCAGAAGTATTAAATTTTAATGAAGTACAATTTATCAATATTTTTTCACTGAAAACATGAAATTATAAGAAATGTTATTTACACAAAAGTCATGAAAGTAGTGTCAGTGTTTATTTAGAAGCTTTAGAGTTTAAATCTGTGAGTCCTCTTAAATAGCTTTTGTGTGTGAGATATGTGGTAGAGGTCTAAGTTATTTTTTCTTCTGTAAAGATATCTAGTTGTTCTTATATATTTTTTCAAATTATATCCTCCTTTCTTCTTTGAGTTTCTGAAGTATTTCTGTTGAAAATAATTTATCATATATATATATATATGACTCTTTGTTTTTATTTATTAATTTGTCCAGCCCTCACCAATACCACACTGTGTTGATTAATGTAAGTAAGGTGTAATGAGTCTTCCAAATTTAATTGGCTCTCTAGATCTTCCTTGTTTCTATTACATTTTTAAACAGCTTGCCAATTTTCAAGTGCTTCCAAGCAGCTATGGGAATTCCTCGCTTCTACGAGGTTGTCACCACTTTTTGGAATTTGGTTCATTAGATTACTTTATAGTCTGAAGTCTCTTACAGTCTTTAAAAACTTGTGATTTTTGTTGGTTATCTGGCTTATTCTTTTTGTTAGAGCAAAACAATGTTTTCTTGTGATTTTTTGACAGTGTTAGTGGTGGCTTCATTCAACATAGCTTTTTATATTGTGTTTTATATTGAAATAATTACAAATTGATTCTAATGGACTTCTTAATGTGTTCTCTTCAAATTTTCAATCATCATAATGGAAGACAGAGTTTGCAGTCATAATCTGACCTATGGAATTGTAATGTCTTTGTACAGCCATTTACTACTAATAGTATATAAAACATTTTAAACCATTTTTAACAGTCACATATTTTCAAGGAGTTATATTTCAAGACTTTAATAGTACTTTGGGTTTTTTTTTCAGCCAATGATAATAAAAGATGTTGATGTCAATTTATTTTGTAGCAATGTAAATGCAATTCAAATACAAAGTATCTTTTGCATACTAATTATTTGAAAATAACAATTGGGCTGTAATTCAAAACATGCCTGGTGAAGCCATCCCTGGGATGTGCACTGGGTTTCTGGTAAGTGGCCATCAGCCACAAAGGACAATTATGTGATATATAGTATATATTTTCACATATTGTATATAATATAGCTCTATATATCTATATGTATATCTATCTCTATTAGAAAGCTGAAGTTCTAAAGAAAACCCCACAAGTATTTGCACTCCCAGATTTATTGCAGAATTATTCAGAATAGCCACAACATGGAATTAACCTAGGTATTTATTTATTTATTTTAATATATATTTTTATTGTAAAGATACTGTACAAAAAAGGGTTATAGTTACATGAGTAAGGTAAGTACACTTCCTATTGAGCTCAGTTACCCCCTCCTTTGTTTTCCCCTCCCATCCCTTCCCTGCCCACCTTTCCAACTCCTCCCCCCACTATGTTTTCAACATAATGTCTTGTACATCTCATTGTTACAATGGGTCATCCTGTATCCTTATTTAAGCATTTTGTTATTTCCCTTCCCCTCCCCAAATTAGAAAAATGTATATACAAGATACAGGGCACCGGAATCAAATACCGTGAAAACAGGGGTTGTACCATGGGGGAAGAACATACAAAAGAAATTTTAAAAAAAGCACATAGTACATTATAAATACATTGAAAACAACAGCAATAAAGATAAAGCCTCTTGTGTCCATATCTTTTTTTTTGGGGGGGGGTCGGCCGTGGGGCTTGAACTCTGGGCCTGGGCACTGTCCCTCAGCTCCTCAGCTCAAGGCGAGCGCTCTACCACTTGAGCCACAGCGCCACTTCCGGTTTTCTGGTGGTTTATTGGAGATAGGAGTCTCATGGTCTCTCCTGCCCGGGCTGGCTTTGAACAGCGATCCTCAGATCTCAGCCTCCTGAGTAGCTACGATTACACCAGCGCCTGGCAAAGAGGTTGAAGTGGGTATCTTTTATTTTATTTATTTATTTTTTTGGTCCGGTTGTGGGGCCTGAACTCTGGGCCTGGGCACTGTCCCTCAGCTCTTCAGCTCAAGGCTAGCGCTCTACCACTTGAGCAACAGCGCCACTTCCGGCTTTTTTCTTTTTGCTTATGTGGTGCTGAGGAATCAAACCCAGGGCCTCAGGCATGCAAGGCAAGCGCTCTACCACTGAGCCACCTTCCCAGCTTGTGTCCTTATCTTGGGGTTCATTTTACTTAGCATCATCTTATCTGGTCATATGTACATAGCTTTTGAACATTTCTGTTTGTCCTAGATATATACTAGTTATTGCAAATAAGGAAAACCATGGGACCTATGTTTCTTTGGGCCTGGCTTACTTCACTTAATATTATTTTTTCCCCAAGTCTTTCCATTTCCAAACAAATGGGGTGGTGGCATTCTTTCTGATGGAGGCATAGAATTCCATTGTATATACCACATTTTCTTGGTGCATTCATCTACTAATGGGCAGCTGTATTGGTTCCATATCTTAGCTATGGTGAATAATGCTGTGATAAACATAATTGTGATAGTAGCTTTGTGAACAAATCTAGGTATTTATTATTGGATGAAAGGGCCCCCCCACCCCTCCTCACACACCAATGAAGCAGTATTCAGCTTTCAGATCTTCAACTTCAACAACATTGATAAATCTAGAGTGAAGGAAAATAAGCCAGTTGCAGAATGACAAAATAGTGCAGGACTGCCTCTAAGTATGAATCAGAACTCAAACCTATACAAGCAGACAGTAGGATGGCTGTTAGCTTAGGGGTGAGGAGAGAATTGAGGAGGTGTTAGTTAAAGGATAAAACATTTCACACTAGACAGGAGGAATAAATTCAGGAAATCTACTGGAACACTGGAAAGTGATTCTTGTGACCCAGAGTACCTGGCTTTTTGACCCTTGATTCCAGGCATTTCTCAGCTGCACAGATAACTGGAAGAAGCAGTATGTCCAGGCTCACTTTTACCTTCTTTCATTGGAAGCTCAGAGCCAGGCAGCTCTCTATGCCAGGCTCAGATTCCTTGCTTTCTTCTCACTCTATTTTGCCTTCTGTATTCTGCTTTAATTTATTAGGCTGCAAAAATCAGATAAGCAATAAATAACATTTTCTTTTTCTTTTTTTCTTTTTCTTTTTTGTCTGTTGTGGGGCTTGAACGCTGGGCCTGAGCGCTGTCCTGCAGCTCTTCAGCTCAAGGCTATCGCTCTACCACTTGAGTCACAGCACCACTTCCAGTTTTCTAGTTTATTGGAGATAAGAGTCTCACAGCTTTTCATGCCTAAGCTGGCTTTGGACCACAATCCTCAGATCTAGCCTCCTGAGTAGCTAGGATTATAGGTGTGAGCCACCAGCACCCGCATAAATAACATTTTATATACCTAAAATTCCAATTTGATTTTAGAGTCCTGTACTTTTATCTGCTATATCTGGCAATCCTACCCCCTCAGATAAAGCTAGTAATTCTTCGGTATGTTGAAAAAAACAGTCCTTTTCAGCTCCACCAAGATACTGAATGGACATGCTGCATAATGTAATTATACATGATTATATATTATATTATACAATATCACACAGAGATAAAGATGCAAACTTGTCAGAAATAATTAAGCCTATAGTGCCCTATTTGTCTGTTTCTTTATTTGGCTGTCCTGGAATTTGTATTCAGGGCTCTACACTTGCTGAAAAAGCACCGTACCACTGGAGCCATATTCTCTCACCCCGGCACTCCAGCCCTCTTCTTTTCAGGTAGTGTTGCATTTTTGCCAGGGCCAGCTTCTGACCAGGATCTTCCTACCCATGCTTCCTATGCTTCTGTAACTATAGGGGCACACCATCATGCCAAACTTATTTTTAAGATGTAGTCTTGCTAATTCTTTGCCAAGGCTGGCTGGAACGGTTATCCTCCCAATCTATAGCTTTCCTTCTTAGAAGTTGGGATTATAGATATGCACCATCAGCACCTGGTTTCCTTTATACCACTCTCTCTCTCTCTAACTTCATAAAGAACTGGATAGAACCCTTGTGTCTAGATCCACCTTCACCCACAAGCAGCATACCCACTGGGAAGTTCCAAGATAGAGCAGACCTCTGCTCTGTGGATGGGAATACAACCATATCGCGTCAGCCTGCTGGAGAGGCCTTACAGTGTAGCTAGGGAGTACCAAAGTAATTTGAATCTTGACTTAACCGCTTAACTAGCTGCGGGGAGTGGGAGGAACAATGTTCCATTTCTATGCCTCCCATACCTGTATCTTCCTTTTTGTAAGGTGGAGAGAAACTCAGTTTGGAGCTCAAAGGTTGGTCTCTTCTAACCCTATTACACCACCAATAGGTTGCAAAGACTCAGAGAGTGCCCTCTTCTAGTAAAAGAAGCATGGTGCTCCACACATCACTACAAGCAGGAGACTGTCTCCTCTTGCTTTTTATTAGCACTTCCCTCAAGTGTGAATATATGTTCTGTGGGAAAAAGTCACCACCAGTCATGTTTCTATAATAAAAATTTGGGAAATGTAACACGTTGCCTGTCCTTCTAAAGCTTCACAGCATGCATTTGCACATCAAAACGTCTGAGATTTTCACTTTAGAAAAATGTATTTTATTTTATCCAGGATGTTGCAAATTTATTTACACATGAAACACTTTTTATGGCCCAGTTAACATCTTGTATAACTATTTTCATATCTGTGTTTAAAAGTATTCCTTCCATGCAAAGGGGAAAAAGAAGGACCAACGTTCATGGACACAGTACTAGAAATGAAGAAGTATGGCAAATCTGTGCAGATCTGTGCAAATCTGTCAGACAGTTTATTTGAGCAAAACAAAATAAAACACAATCCATTCCAGCAGCTTCCAGAACCAGAGGAGGAGGTTCTGAAACTCCAGTCAGCAAGGTGATCAGACAGTATCTGTGGAAAAATGGATGTGAGCAAAAGCAATCATTATATTCAATATACATTACTTAAAACTGAGGTAGGTTACTTGAGGGTAGTGACAGGAGGGAGAATAATAGGGGAAAACAATGGAAGGGGCGACATTAACTAAAAAGCACGTCCTTATAACTCTGACTTATGGAATTGTAACCTCTTTCTACAACTGCTTAATAATACAAATTTTAAAAATTAAGGTGAGACATAGAAATCAATATTGGCTATAAGTTTAGCACATCCCTCCCAAGTAAGCCATCCAAAGCTCAGATATTAAACCCTGAGATTAAAGTCTGGCTAGCTTTGGTCTGTTGGTATCAGCTACAAATGTATCACCTCCGACAAAATTTTACTTAACAGACCTATCTTTTAAAGTGACAAAAAGTAGTGGATAAAGAATACAAATAGTGACAAAACCTATTGGAAGTAGAAGTTAGTGTGATTGTATAGGTGAGCTAAACTGATAGAATCAAGTGGGAAGATTGGATCTGGCTGGTGCCATCTTGGCCACATGGTAGATGGTAGGGTCTGGCCTCTTGTCTTCATGGTGGGAGAAGGTGAAGCCCCTGACTCCCAGGTGATGGGTGTACCTGAATCCCTGGAGGCAGGGGCAGGGACTAGGATGATAGGTTACTAAACCGGTCAGTCCAGTCTCTGAGACTGACTTCCTGTCACCCTGTCCCCTGACCCTCACACTATTTAGGCTGAGACCAGCTCAGATGACATTATGCCATGCCATTCATATGTGTCTGTGTTAGTCTCCTGTCTCTTGGCTCTTCTCTGGTCACCACAGCATCCCACTTCATCTCTCCATTGGAGATGAATTGGTTTGTTGGTATTATTTTTGTTCTTTCTTTCCTCTGCAGCCCTCATGGCTCCATTTCCTAGCAGTGTTCAGTGTATTTGCTGGCTGCCTTCTAGACAAAGAGACTAGTAGTCTCCCGCCTTTTAATAAAGACTCCAAATTCGACCTCTCAAAATGTGGCTTTTCTGTGTTCTCATGACTGGATTTGTATCTGATTTATGGAACAATGATATAAAGGAAGCTAGGAGTTCTGCAACATCAGAATGCAAAGCAAGAATGATATCTTATTTGTAGATAGAGCAGGAACTAGCCACATGACTGCCATTGCTCCTTTATTACAAGCCTTCTTGGATTTTTAAAAATTGGTGTCTGTACTACTTGGATAAAAATTCACACACACACACACACACACACACACACACACACACACACACACACACACACACACACACACACACACACACACACACACACACACACAATCCTCTTTGGGTATTCTAGTTCCCAGGCTTGGTTTACAGTAGGCTGGGCCAAGTGTAAAACTGAAGAGGAAGTAATGTGGAAAGACTGTGGAACAGCCAATGGAGATGTGATTGATCACTGCCAGCTAGCTTGAACTTCATAGACTGTTTCCCACTTGCTCCATTTCCATTTTGTGTTTGCTTTAATCACCCATCCCACCCTCCCTTTCCTTTTTCACATTTCACACCATCCTACAGTTCTATATTGCAGCACAAGATGAAAAAGAAATTGCTAAGCCCAGGGCAACTGGCTGATTGGTAAATTCAGCTACAGTGTTATCTCCACAATATTATAACTATTTCTGCTCTCAGCAACCCCATATATGTCTGCTCCTTCATGGCTTGTTTTACCACATAGATTCTGAAAAGTTACTATGAATTCTAAGCTTAGCTTAGAAATGGGGTCTAGGTGCACTGTCTAAGCTCCCTTAAATTGCCAAAGCAAGTCAAGGTGGTCTGGCTGACTGCTTCAATCATTGATTCTGCCTGAATTTAACTTGTTGCTTTTCTGGATTTTAGTTGTGGTCTAGATCAAAGTATTAGTTCTTTGTCTAGAGACTTATTTAGTTTTCTTTTGGTTTACATGTATTTCTGTTGGTGAATAACGTTTGTTTTTTTGTTTGTTTGTTTATTTATTTATTTATTTTGGTGCTGGTCCTGACGCTTGAACTTAGGGCCTGGGCACTGTTCCTACATTTGTTTTTTGCTCAAGGCTAATTCTCTACCACTTGAGCCACATGCCCATTTACAAATCTTTTGCTTCTTCTTTTTGTACTTGATTGGAGATAAGATTCTTATAAACTTTCCTGCTTGTGCTGCCTTTGAACTGTGATCTTCAGATCTCAGTCTCCTGAGTAGCTCGGATTATAGCCACCGGTGACCAGCAGGGACTAATTTTCTAAGCTGTATCTCAGAATTTACATCCTTTCTAAACATCCTGCTTCCCTTCCCAGGATCTCACTTTCCTTCTCTCCTCACTTTCACTCCCACTGTTCCAAATGTCTCCCACACATCTTTGTTCCTGTGTTGTGCTGAAGCCTATTTATTTCTCTGACCTTACCTTGCTTAAAGGTCTTAGATACATAGCTAGTGTGTACAGTCCTGTCTACACTGACTGCATATAGGCTTATGCATATGATGAGCTATCACTCTATTGATCCTGTGACTTAATATAACAGAGGTGATGGGCTAGGTACTCTGAAATTCCCTTAATTACACAAGACAGTGGGAGTAAATTTCAGAATGCAACCTTGCCGATTATACCCCAATCCACTGTGAATGACTGTATTTGTTGCCTCTAGAATTGTGATAAGTTGGTGTGTGACATTTTGTTACTGCAGCAATAGGAAGCTAATACAGACTTCAACCCCTATGCATTATTTTTTAAATGATGGGAGTAGCAATTCAATACTCACTCCCCTTTCCCACCAAAGAGAAGATACAGCCCAGGTTTTCTCTCCTGAAATTTGAAATTTAAGTGAGGTGAGATCAGAATAATATGGAAGGCATTTGGAACTAACTTGTCCTAGTGGTAACTCTCAGTATAATATTATGTCCTAAACTATGTGGGTTTTCCCCCTTGTCCTGAATTTTAATATCTGAGTTTCCTGTAGGTCCATCCTTCCCAAATTTGACTATTCTGGCCACTCTTTGGGTCAGATAGTACCCTGGTGTTTTGGAATAACCTTCAGCTCTTGGTTAAGTTTGCAAAATACAATATATACTTTTTACTTGCAGCCCCTAAATTACCAGCTCTCATTTGTCAGAACTTATCATCCTCACCCAATAATTTTTGTCTAGGTAGGGTGATGTGCTTTAACTTTGTCTTAATGTTTTGTGATAATTAGTAGTTTGTACTCTTAATAATCTAATACTTCTTATAATCATTCTAGGAGGAGCTATTTAGATCCATTTCACTGACAGGAAATAGACACAGAGATGTTCATTGCCCATTGTTGCCCTGCTACTTCATGGAAGTACCTGAATTAAAATGTGGCTCTCTTATTAGTATTATTGTTTTGGTCAGTCATGGGGCCTGAACTCTGGGTCTGGGTGCTGTCCCTGAGCTCTTCAGCCCAAGGCTAATGCTCTATCACTTGAGCCAGAGCACCACTTCTGGTTTTTTTTTTTTTCCTGGTAGTTATTTGGAGATAAGAGTGGATCTCAGTCTCCTGAATAGCTAGGATTACAGGCATGAACCTGTAATGAGCCACCGGCACTGGGCTTGGCTCTCTCTTATTTTATTTTTTTTTCACTTGTATTTTTTTTATTGTGAAAATACTGTACAGAGGGGTTACAATTACATGGGCAATATAATGAGTACATTTCTTATCAAGCATTGTAACCTCCTCCTTTGTTTCCCCTTCCCATCCCTTCCCATCCTCCATCCAACCCCCACCCCGCCCCGCACCAAAGTTGTAAAGTTCGCTTTCGACATAACGACTTGTACATCTCATTATTGCAATGGGTCCACCTGTATCCCTATTTAAATGATTTGTTTTTTCCCTTCCCCTCCACAAATTATACCGACATCAAATACAGTGAAAGCAGGGGTTATACTGTGGGGGAGGGACATACAAAGCAACAAAGAAATAATCTTTTAAATGTGTTAGAAACAATCGCATGAAAGAAACAAAACATTTGAATACATATCTTAGGGTTCATTTCCCCAACATCACCTTATCTGACCTTTTCTGCTTGACTCATACATATACTAGATATTCCAAATAAGGGAAACCATGGGACCTATGTTTCTTTGGGCCTGGCTTACTTCACTTAATATAAATTTTTTCAAGCCTTTCCATTTCCTAACAAATAGGGCAATGTCTGGCTCTCTTATTTTTAAGTCTACTTTTCCAGCTATACAAGCTTAACCAAGCTATACAGTTTTAAAATAAGTGGTGCCTACCAAAGAGTGATAAAATAGGCATTAATCACAGAACAGAAGATAAAGTAGAGGACAAGGAATACTCTAAGTAGTTATAAATATAGAAGCTAAAGTAGAATATTCTCAGAAAAGAAGAGAGCATCAGGGTACAGGAAATAATCACTCAACTAATGTTAGTTGTTCTTCCAAGTATTGTATGTTGGCCTGTGATGTTTGAACAAAAAAATAGCCAAAAGAATGATGAGAAACAAAAGCTATGGTTTCTATTAGGGTTTTAGCAATCTAGTTCCATAAGACCAAGATTAGGGAAAGAAAGAGCTATTGGGGGAGATTAAAGAATGGAATTCAAGGAAATACATAGCAAGGTGTTTAGTAAGCCATGAAGCTATGAATATCTTTGTTCTGATTCTAGGACCCAGCAACCCTCTGTTGTTGGAAAGATTCTTCCTTATTCTCCCTGCCTCCATCTAAGATGTCCTGACACAAGGCCTATCCATTTCTGTTTACTTGTTTAAGGGTAATTTCATTTTCCTTCTTTTTAGTTCCCTAGAGCATGTTTCCCATTACCACCAAGGTCTGTATGGTGGAAGCCAGGTGCTAGTGACTCCCCCCTATAATTCTTGTTACTCAGGAGGTTAAGGCCTGAGGATCAAGGTTCATAGCCAGCCCCGGGCAGGAAAGTGTGAGAGGCCAACCAAAAGCCAAAAATGGAGCAGTGGTTCAAGTGGTTGAGTGCCAACATTAAATATAGTGTTCAGACCCTGAGTTTGGCACAGGCCCCTTTTCTAATACACATACACACGCGCGCGCACACACAATCCTTCTTGAACTGGGCTTCCACTTTCAGAAGAATCATCACAGGGACAGAGTGTAATAGCCAATAAGCTTTGGAGTCTGGAATCAATCTTGTTACTTAACAGACTCCCTGAATCTTGCTGTTTTGAGCTGCTGGTCTTCAAAATAAGTTTCTATTTTTTTTCCATTTTTTTCATGATATAATGAAGAAACTAGACATCATTCTTAATTAGTATTAACCTGCATCACTTGACAACCCTGTCATTCTCCTATTTTTTTCCTCTACTTTTCTTTTTCTTATAAATCAAAATCTGTGCCTCTGCCCACATTTTATCTATCCTTAGAATGGCCTTAGCAGCCCTCAGAAGACCAGATCTTCTTGACTTGAGAAAGATACAATCACTTCCATAACAGAAAGGACAGAAGGCTTTTGGCCACACTCTCCAAGCTTAGGGAAGCTGGGGGCCAGCTTTTATGCTTCTCTCTCTGAATATTCCAAAATTCTCACTACCCTGAGGACAGACAGTGCAGAAAGTAGCGGAATCAATGCAACAGTAATTCACAAGGCAACATGTTGGAAATGAAATTTACAACTGGGGAGGGGGCATTAGGGAAGAGGGAAAGTGGGAGGAAAATGAGGGAAAGGGTGACAAGGTCTGACAAGAAATATACTCACTACCTTATGTATGTAACTATAACCCCTCTATGTACATCACCTTGACAATAAAATGAAATTCAATAAATAAAATTTAAGAAACAGAAAGTAATTCAGAGCCAGATACGTGGTACATGCTTATAATCCCAGTCCTGGGAAGACAGGAGGATCATGAGTTCAATGCTAGCCTAGATTGCATAAAGAGACATTGTCTCCAAAATAAAAAAAAAAAAGAAAAAGAGAAAAGAAAAAAAAGTAGTTCTAAAAGCTACTTGGAGAAAGTTACTTTAGTGTTCTACAAGAAAACATCTTTGTTTTTACTATGATTTAAAAAAATGAATAAAAATTTTGTTAAGTCTGTAAAAAAACACACAAAAAAACAGAAGGTCTCTGAGACTGCAGGAGGTACTAATATTCTAGGCAGACCCTTCTATCTCTACTACAAGACTCTAATCACTTGGACCTGTAATAGACCCCAGGAACTTGCATTTTAAAAGAAAGTTCCATCAATTTATTTCCTCTAAGTCAATTGATACCTGAGCCCAATGATAGAAATAATTTGATTTCATCTTTTAATTCAGATACACAGATTAATATGAGTTGCAAAGCAATTATTTAATATTTCTTAAATGTAATTAGAATTTCATATCTAGTAAATGTTGAATATGATTAAAAATACTGAGAAATAAAGATCACCTATTATGAAAAGGTTAATGTAGGTGTACTTTTTCCATTTTTCAGTAAGTGGTAATAACAATTTAAAGCTGAAATTGTTTCTTATTTACTAATTTCAAAAGTAATCTAACTCTAAAACCTCAAATGGAAACCCCTTTGGTCTCAGGAGTCATAGAATCAAGAAGGGCTAGACAGTGGGGAGGGTCCTCTAGTACTTTGTCTGTAGTGATTGTCCATGGTGGATACATTTTCTAAGCCAGGACATCTCAGAGATGGGCTACTTCCTAGCTATGCTTGGAGCAAGGAAGGCCTGGACAGAGCTGGAGACCCTGGTGCCAAGTGCCCAGAATTCATAGTTGCCAAATTACCATTCTCTTCAGTTTTCTGCATGCCTCCTCTTTAGGCCTCTGCAGAACTGGGTAGTGGTGTGGGGCTGGGGTAGGGAACAAGTACTACTGAAGGAGACCTGAAACCACCACCTCCTTCCCAGCCAGAGAACTGCTTAAGAATCTGCCTGTATAAAAAGTACCCGTACCCCTAGCCTTGACTCACTTGGCAGATAGAAAGTACTCAGTGTTGTGTGCATGTGATTTGGGGGAGTCTGTTTAACAGACTTATTGTATGTAATTTACCTTTAACCTTTAAAATAAACAATGTATTGTGTGAGATTTTAATGATTTCGTCAGCTGCAGCAAGAACTCAACCATGTACAGGACAGGCAGGAGAAGTCAGCTAATATGGTAATGAGGCCTGGTGTGGTAGACACTTAAGATGGAGCAGTGTCAAACAAGCAGAAAGTCTCTACCCTCCTGGAGCTTTTGGTCTTAGGTAGGTGGTCCACAAATTAGCAAGTAATATATGTTTTATATATATATATATATATATATATATATATATATGTATGTATATATCAGATAGTGATGAGCAAAGAGATTGGACCAGAAGAGCCACCCAACTCTTGCAGAATATGGCACAGGGCTTGAATCTTCAATTGAGAGAACAGTCTCCAAGGAAACAGGTCTGAGGTTGGTTCTGGAGCACAATGAGGAGGTCAGTATGGCCAAAGAAGATTGGGGTAGCAGGAATAGGAGACAAGAGATACAAGGTGGACAGGATCAGTGAAAAGGACCAGGGGCCACCAGACATTTCAAAGGGAAAACCCCTTTGGATGTTGGCGATGACTAGCAAGGATGCTGTTAATGCCCTGGCCAGAGCTTATGAGACTTCTTTTACCAACTCTGGGTGCCTATCCTGTCTACTTGTTCCTTCAGAAGGTGCTCATGGGTGCTTGAACACCTGCCTTGTACTCATGGAGCCCGCCAGCCCTGAGTCCATGGCTGAGAACTGAGGTCAGACTCAAGCTTACTTCCTCTTTCCCCATCCCTACTGCTTCCACTTACTGAGTAGGTTCTTGTCACTTGAATCAAAGTTTTGATTCCAGTTCTGTGCTAGGAGAATTCTCCCCACCATAATCCCTAGAGGCTAAAATACCCAGCAAATCTGCTGGAACCAGCTGCCCTTGCCTAGGCCTGGTCTCCCAAGGTTTGCTGGCTGGAAATGTCTAACTGTGCCTCTGTGTCCCGTGCCTCCCACTTACCTACTACTCCTAAGAACTTGATCTTCCTGATATGTGTTAGTTTTTAATAGCATGTTGTTGACAGGAGTTCAAGTGCAGTTCAGGGGTGGCAGGTGAGGCTGCTCATGGGCTTTCTCATCCAAGAGAGTTTCAGTCTTGACTCTGGCATTTACTACCTGTGTGGTCTTGGGTGAGGTCCTTGTGCTATTTGAGTTTCAGCTTCCTTGTGTGGGAATCAGTGAGGATCTAACACACCTTGCCAGGTGGCTGTAGTAAAATGTCATTAACCATCTGAAATATCTGCCCCAGGGTAGTGTTCAATAAACGGCCAAATGTTCCTTTAAAAAAAAATACCCTCACATAGGAGAACAATAAGTTGTTTTAACATTTAATTACAGCTAAGATTGGTATTTCATGTTTGTATGTAATCCCAGCACTTGGGAAGTAGAGACAGGTGAACAGCTGAGTTCCAACTAAGGCTGGGGTACGTACTGAAACCCTGTCTCAAATATCTTGTAAAAGTTAATTGCAATAGTAAGCTCCATTCCATATTTATTGGCATACCAGGAATTGTGGTAGGTCTTATGTACATGTGATCTTTGGTGGTATGTTTAACAGCTCTGATGAAATGTGTGCTATTTGCATTCAACCTTTAAAGTAGATAATGTGTCTTTGTGGTTGTTTTGGTGAAGCAAAAGCCAGGTACAGCCAGAACTCTTCCATGGGCAGAACAAACAAAAGAGGTCAGCTAGTAGAACCAGCCCTTCCCTGAAACTTGAAACTGGTTTACCTTCCTTTCTTCTTTTAATATCAGATGCTTCATCAACTAGCTCAGAATGTCAGAGATGCTTTGTTTTTTCTTGGTGGTAATGATGTTTGAACTCAGTGCTTTACACTCACTTGGTTTGCTTGCTCATGGCTGACCCACTACCACTTAAGCCATGCCTCCAGCCTTGATTTTTGCTGGTTATTTTGGAGATGGAATTTAGTGGACTTTTCTGCCTAAGATGGCCTTGAACTGTGATCTTCCACATCTCTGTCTCTGAGTAGCTAGAATAATAGGCCTGAGAAACTTGGCTCTAGAAATGCTCCTTGATTGGTGAATATAGTAGCTTGTTAAATAACATGGCAGAAATGGTTTTCCAATGGTTAAATGAAGATCTTCAAGGCATCTGGACTAAAAAAAATACTTCGGGAATAATTTCTATCCTTGCATGAATTGAGTATCAAGATCTACAGATTTCCTTGGCCTAATTATGTAGAAATAATTCAGAAGGCCAACTTTTCCAATCTGCTTGATGTGTCACCTGGAGCAAGGAACATCTGGTGTCTCTTGACAGTGATACCATTAGCCAAACCCTACTTCGGTGTCACTGTGTCTGCCTTAGGAGTCCTCCAGGCCAGATGCAGTTTGAGATACTAAAGAGACAGACAGCTGGGACTTGGTGGGGCCTACAAAATAGATAGAGTGACTCCCTTGCAGGGTTTTGTTTTTGTTTTTGCTAGCAAATGTCTATACATACAGAGATACTTCAAAATAGTCTTCCTTTTAACTTTATGGTTACTTTATAGAGAAAAGAATGGCCAACCCAACTTTTATACTTTACAGTCTTCTTAGTTTACTCATATCTATCCAGAAGAAATTCAGAAATCTGGGAGATGAAACTGACTTAGACTGGTTTACAGTGAATGGAGTATTTTATGGTCTGTGGAGGTTACAGTGTATGGACTACCAATTATATGAGGAGTTCCCTGTTGCCAGGAAGTCATGGAGGAACTAGGTTCAAGTTATACTGTAATTCATAGTTATCTTCATTTACTTGGTTGCAGCTGGCTTTGGGTGGTCATACACACACACACACACACACACACACACACACACACACACTATATATATATATATTATATATATATAAATATTTTTAACAGTCATATGATATCATGCTCCATGAAGCTTGTTTGTTTATCTTCCCTGTACTAACTTACATTACTTGGATTAAAACATCTGATATTATGCGCCAAAATATATCTTATCCCCTTTAAGTAGTTTCTCTTAGGTGTTTTTCACAGTGGTAAATAGATAATCTAGGTAGTCTCTGTTTATTTCCAGTCCCCTTCTACCATCTGATGGCTAGGGAAATGGGCCTCCTGTGGAATTTGGTCATATACACAAGCAATGTGAGGCAAAGCAAGTATGCTGGCAGCCATGCACATGTGTTCTGTTGGCTTGTGGGCACCCCAGCCATACTTGGAGACAAGAGGGCAGAGAGCTAAACTAGCCTGTTAGAATCCAGACCTAGGATCATCCTTAAGAGAAAGGGCTCCTATACTTACTGATTTCTCACCTTTCAATTCATAAAGGGATATGAATGCCTATACAATTGTGTGGATGTTCTTAATCTTTCTGTGTCTTGAACTCCTTGACTAGTTGGTAAAGCTCATGGATACCTTCCCAGAATGAATAAAGACTATCTATATGGAAATTAATTATATTGAGACATATCAAAATCTGAAGTTCTGAATCAAATTTTGAAGACAAATACATAATGACATATATGCTTCTTTTTGTAGAAAATGCTTATTAGCATATATTAGTTGCACAAAGGAATTTTACGTGATATTTTCATACATGAATATAATATACATTGATCAAATTCTATCCCTTGATTACTCTTTTTATCCCCTCTGTTCATTCAAAAAATTAATGAGTTTAATTTTTCTGTTTTTATACATGTGTGTGAAGAAAATTTCAATCTACATTTACTTCCTTTTACCCTCTTCTGTGCTTCAGACATTAAGCCTATTGGTAGGTCAAAGAAGTGTCATACATTTGGAATCAAGGTGAGTATATATTTTGAAACATCTGCAGCAGTTGCAATGTGATATGCAAGTATAAGATTTCAGTTGACTTATAAAACCACACAGTCTTATTGAGTTACATGAGTGCAAGTAACCACTTAGAAGGAAAGAGTAAGATTTTAGTTAGGTTAACAAATAGAAAGAAAATTCAAGGTCATGCACTGCCCTGAACTCTATCTGTAGGACTCCACATAGAAGCCCTGCCCTACAGGGTAAACTGGAATATTCACCATACATGTGTCCTGCTGAAGGAAGGTTTTTACAAGCCACTGTATATGTAGAGGGATCACCATTTGCTTGGTGATTTCTTCTTCACTCCTCAAGATGACAAGCTTGGGGCCAGTAGAGACCTGGTGTGGACTAGTGGGTGGCCAGTATTGAAATGGTACCTATCATGCAGGGTGTTCTGTAATATTTACCTAACAGTAGGTTGAGAGGGAGAAAGCAAGGTGACAGGTCTGTAAGCCTCACTCAATCAGGAGGCTCAGTACACAAAGTATTCCATATGCCAAATCCAAGGCCTCCCTAGCACAGAGTTCAGGCAGGGCCAAAGTGGGGGCAGGGTTACCTGTGGCTCCAGCACTCCATCAGGCAGCTCTCAGGAGCTCAATTGCTGGAGCTCCCTTCCCATTTTTCTGACTCAGAAGTTGCTGTCTTCTAAAATCTTCTTCCAGAAGTAGCCTCTAGTTTTCATCCCTCTCATTTTTCACTTCCTCCCTGAGTGGACCTCAAGACTTCTTTTTGTGTCTTTGTTCAAAAGCAATTCTTTCTTTTTTTTTTTTGCCCCAGGCCTTCTTTCTTGTTTCTTCTATTTCATACACTAAACTGTCATTTTTCCCCTTTCATAAGAAAACTTGATAACTTATGAAATCTAGAGCTTGCATCATAAAAACATCATCCAGAAGTGTTCACAGCATTGTTTTGTTTTCCATCCTAAGAGCTGGGACCTGGAGCCTCATGCTTTCTAGGCAAGTGCTTTACTGCTACAACCTTAGTATCCAAAAGATTGTTTTCTTGTTGGTAGAGAGCTTTATTCTCAAAAAAAATTCCCAAACAAATTTATCATAAAATACGTGTCAAAAAATCTTTTCCAAAGAAATTAAGGGGTGTTTCTTGCAGAGAAAGAGAAAGAGAGAGGCTGCAAAAGAGGTATGCAGACCCCCGAGTGTTTGGTTTCCCCATAACTTTCTTCCTTCTTATTGCTGTTACCATTACCTCAAACGTTATTTCAGTATTAAGATCCAAAAGGCTAGGCAGTGTGCCAAGTCTACACAGCTGGTAATTAATAGAAAAGATTGCATCTCTCTCTGTCTCTAAAGCCTGCACCCTGTTTCTTCTTCTTGAGGCTGGGAACTGGATGGGCCAGGTTGTAGTAAGCTGGTCTTCCATTTCTAGGATAGTATTTTCCCATAGCCTTTGAATTGATTTTCAGTTTGCTTTAGATTGAAAAGTACTTATTGCGCAGGACCATTCCCGACATCCCAACTAGTCCAGCAACGTTGCACTGATTCCCATGCATGGATACCATGGCAGTGGCACATGACTATGAAAGTTACTCCTGCTTGCATGCCCATACTTGCTCTGCTTTCCTCTTGATGCAGTGCTAGCTAGCTAAAAGTTGTAGAGGGGCAACTTTCACTGTAGGACAGTCTCCAGCCCAGAAATACAGTCGCCTATTGAGCTGTGGCTCCTTCTAATCACATAGAAATCTGTAGTTATTTTACAACATAGGCAATTCACAGCTGGTTCCAGATAAATAATTTGACAAAGTCCTCATATGTGAGAAAGAATACCTCTGACTCCTCTGAGATGTTAAATGAAGTATTTTCAAAGTTTCACTTGCTTTGCCTGTGATGTTAATTATAGTGTATTTATGGCTGTTGCTATGCATTCAGGCAAAGAGGCAGCTGCTGTTTTAACAGGGACTTGTTGAGGTGCTTGGATATCTCCACTCTTAGCAATCAGGCTTATAAATTGTCATTTCTGGGCATACCTATGGGGATTTCTGTGTGCTCCTGGCAAACAGGGGTATTAAATAATGTGCATGTCTCAGGATTATGATTTTTGGCTGCAACACAAGTATGTAGATCTGCTGCTATCTTTTTCTATCAGTATTAGACTCCCAAGGAAGCATTTCTTAATCCTTTCCTTTGAACCTTGGCTTAGTTTCTTTTGGCCCTCTTTGCACCCTTGTTTGTACAAGGCTCTCTCCTTTAGGAGGAACATGTCAGGGCTGGAATCTGCCCTAGTCTGCTGGCTTTTGTAGCTCAAACACTTTTTGGTGCCATCTAGTGTTCAATTAGGTTGGTTTTAGATCTGAGGATGGAATTTGCCTTCTAGCTGGCAAACTTGAACTTAGATTGTTTAAAAAAGAAAGAAGGGAAGGAAGGGAGAAAGAAAGAAGCAAGCAAGCAAGTAAACAAGAAAGCAAGCAAGCAAGCAAGCAAGAAAGAACAGGAAGACTAAGCTGGGCACCAGTGGCCTATAATCCTAGCTACACAGGAGCCTGAAATTTGAGAATCATGGTTTGACCCAGCCTGAGCAGAAACATCTGTGAGACTTATTTCTAATAAATCTTACAAAAAGACAGAAGTAGAGTTCTGGCTCAAGTTGTAGAGTGGTAGCCTTTAGCAAAAGAAGCTTAGAGATAGTGCCCAGGTCCTGAGTTCAAGCCCTAAGACTGTCACAAGAAAGAAGGAGAGGAAAGAAAGAAAGAAAGAAAGAAAGAAAGAAAGAAAGAAAGAAAGAAAGAAAGAAAGAAAGAAAGAAAGAAAGAAAGAAAGACAGGAAGGAAGGAAGGAAGGAAGGAAGGAAGGAAGGAAGGAAGGAAGGAAGAAAACTAAGAAGAGACGAAGTCAAACAAAACCTGAAAATCATAGGCCTAGAGAAAGGATATATGATTTCCCTTATGTATGTGGAACCTGGATTTAGCTTATAAATGTATAAGTAAATATGTTGGGTGTTATGCAAGTGTATGCAAATGTATTAACTGAAATATTGTCAATTCAAGGGAAAAATAAAATAGTGTACTTTCTTAGAAAGGCAAAATCAAAATTCAATAAAATAAGCACCAGGAAAAGGTACTTGAAAGGGGTGGGGTGGTGTCAAGGGAAAGGGTTACACAAATGAAGAGGAGAAGAGGGGGAAATGCAGTCAAGAACCCAATATTTATGCTATAAAATTAAGAAGAGTGAGGGAAGAAGTTGGTAGAGGAGGGATGGGTGAGAATGTTGAAAGGGGTAACATTGATCAAGATGCATTGTATCCATAAACTGCTTTGTTAAATGGCAACTTTTTTGTACAACTACTTACAGATAGTAAAAAAAATAAAATGCAACAACAAGAACAATGAAAGAATGACCTCAGACATTTAATAATCTGGTATCTTAACACAGCAGTGTAAGAAATGGCCATCTAGAAAAGTCTGATTTATTATTTCCCTCCACAGCACCCACTTAGGGCATAGTTTTGAGCACCTGTTTGATTTGGACTTGAACTCTGGCTCTGATGTGAAGTAGCTGGGTGATACCATTCTAATTACTTAACCCCTCTTAGCTTGGCATGTTCTTGTAGAAAATGGGAGAAATTAGAAATGATATTATGGTAATAACTAATAAAATAATACATTATCAGTGCATAATGTAGTACTTTTGACATAATAGTGCATTAGTTATAATGGCCATTACTATTTGATTATTTGCTATGTCTACTATAGTACATAGTTATGGGTACTTTTATTTCTACACTGGAATTTGAACTCAGGGTCTCTACCACTTGAGTTATACCTCCAGCTTATTTTTTGCTTTTTTACTTTTCAGGTCAATTCTGATTTTGTTAAGGTGTGTCTCAGAACATGATCTTTCTACCTCAGCCTCACAGATGGTTCGAATGACAGGCACACACCACCATACCCAGCTTATTGGTTCATGGAGTGTCACATTTTTTTGCTCACATGGCCTCAAATTGCAATCCTTCCAATCTCCGCCTTCTGAGAAGGTGAACCATGGTGTCTAGCTTCATTTGACGATTACTTACTTATTTATTTTTCCTCCTTGAAGCGCTTAAACTTCATTCATGTGAAGAAATAGCCAAGGAGATGGTGATTCTCTCTGGTATAGAGGGATGAAAGAGGAGCAAAAGTGGCTTTACCCCTGGAGCATTTGGGATGGAACAAGACCATCCAGAGGAAAAAAAAAAACAACTAGGAATTCAGTGAATACCCAAACTTAAGAAGGCTGGGAGAGTGAAGCAGAAAGCTGGGTAAGAGAAGACAGTCAGGGAGTGATTGTCAAAAATCTTATCAGAAAAAAAGAGAACACACCCAAATGTACAAACTCAGAGATGAGAATGGAAACATCATTACAGAAACAATCAAGATTCAGAATATGATAAGGGAATACTTCTCAAATCTTTATGCTAATGACTTTGAGAATCTGAGAGATATGGATGAATTTTTAGCAAATATTGACATGCCCAAACTAAACCAAAATGATTTAAACCAACTTAACAGACCTATGTCAAGCATCCAAATTGAAACAGCAATAAGAGACCTCCCACCCAAGGAAAGCCCAGGACCGGACAGATTTACAGTGAATTTCTACAAGGCCTTCAAAGCAGAATTCACACCTATACTCCCCCAACTCTTCAATGAGATTGAAAGAGACAATTCACTATCAAATTATTTCTATGAAGCCATCATAACCCTCATCCCAAAACCAGTCAGGGACTCATCAAAGAAAGAGAACTATAGAGCTATTTCTTTGATGAACATCGATGCAAAACTTAACAAAATTCTGGCCAATCTACTTCAACAACTTATCAAAAAAATCATATACCATGATAAAACAGGATATATTACAGGGATGTAAAAAACACAAATCAAATATAATTCATCCCATCAACAAGAGCAAGGATAAGAACCACATGGTTATCTCAATAGATGTAGAAAAAGAATTTGACCAGATCCAATACCCCTGTATGATGAAAGCTCTGGAAAAATCTAGGAATCCATGGAACATTTCTCAATATAATAAAGGCAGTGTATGACAAACCTACAGCCAGCATTATACTTGATGGTGAAAAGTTAAAGCCATTTCCTCTAAATTCAGGAACAAGACAAGGATGTCCACTCTCTCCACTCTTCTTCAACTTAGCATTAGAATGCCTAGCTAGGGCAATAAGACAAGATGGAAACATATCGGGATCCAAATTGGGAAAGATAAAGTAAAACTGTCCCTCTTTGCAGATGACATGATCTTATATTTAAGGAACCCCATGGACTCCACTTCTAAGTTACTTGAGCTGATTTAAAACTTTGGCAAAGTAGCAGGGTATAAAATTAACCCTCAAAAATCAATGGTTTTCCTATATACCAATAACAAAAAGAGCACGGCTGGAATTAGGACAGCAACTCCTTTTGTAATAGCCCCACAAAAAATAAAATACCTAGGAGTTAACTAAAGAGGTGAAGGACCTCTATGATGAAAACTTTAAAAATCTGAAAAAGGAAATTAAAGCAGAACTAAGCAAGTGGAAAAACCTCCCATGATTAGGAGGATTAACATCTTGAAGATGGCAATACTGCCAAAGGCTATCAAATTCAGTGTGATATCTATCCCAACCTCATTCTTCAATGAAATAGAAGAAGTAATCCAAAAATTCACATGGAACAATAAAAGACCCCTAATAGCAAAAACAATTCTTAGAAGAAAGAACAGCACAGGAGGAATATTAATTCAAAATTTCAAACCCTACTACAAAGCCATAGTAATCAAAACAGCTTGGTACTGGTACAAGAAGAGACCTGAGGACCAATGGAATAGGACTGAAGACCCAGAAATCAACTCACAGACCTATAGCCATCTAATCTTCAATAAGGGAGGTAAAACAATAGAATGGAAGAAAGATAGCCTTTTTAGTAAAAGATGCTGGCACAATTGGCTAAACACCTGTAGAAAACTAAAGCTAGATTCTTATGTATCACTGTGCACCAGAATCAACTCCAAATGGATCAAAGACCTCAAAATAAAAGCAGACTCACTGAAAACATTACAAGAAGGAATAGGAGAAACTCTAGGGCTCCTTGGCACAGGCCTAAATGTTCTTAATAAAGACCCAGAAACACAACAAATCAAAGAAAGATTGGATAAATGGGATTGTGTGAAGGTGCAGAGCTTTTGCATGGCAAAGGACACAGCTAGCAAGATCAATAGAAAGCCCACAGATTGGGAGAAGATCTTCACTAGCCATACAACAGACAAGGATCTCATATCTAAAATATACTTAGAACTCAAAAAAATAAATCTCCTAACAACAAATCCTCAAAGAAACAACTGCCGAATTAATAAGTGGGCTAAAGACTTAAAGAGAAACTTCTCTGAAGAGGAAATAAGAATGGCCAATAGACACATGAAGAAATGCTCAACTTCTGTAGCCATAAAAGAAATGCAAATCAAAATAACATTGAGATTCCACCTGACCCCAGTTAGAATGGCTCTAATCAAGAACTCTAATAACAACAGATGCTGGAGGGTATGTGGCCCCAAGGGGACTCTACTGCATTGTTGGTGGTAATGTAAACTTGTTCAACCACTTTGGAAAGTAATATGGAGGTTCTTCAAAAGACTCCACATCGAGCAATACCACTTTTGGGCATTTACCCCAATGATCAAAACAAGGTCATACCAAAGCTCCCAGCACAAACACGTTAATCTCAACATTATTTACCATAGCTAAGATATGGAACTAACCCAGAAGCCCCTCAGAGGATGAGTGGATCAAGAAAATTATATATATATATATATATATAAATGTATATAAATGTATATATATATACAATGAAATTCTACACCTCCATTAGGAAGAATGATGTTGCCCCATTTGTTAGGAAATGGAAAGACTTGGAAAAAAATTGTATTAAGTGAAGTAATCCAGGCCCAAATAAACACAGGTCCCATGGTTTCCCTTGTTTGCAATGACTAGTATATGTCTAGGACAAGCAGAGAAGGTCAAAGGCTATGTACATATGACCATATAAGATGATATTAAGTGAAATGTACCCCAAGACAGATACATAAGTGGTTTTTTCTTTTTTGCTATTGTTTTTAATGTACTTATAATGCACTATGTGAGTCTTTTGTTTCTTTTGTATATTCTTCCCCCACAGTATAATCCTTGTTTTCACTGTATTTGATTCTAGTGTTCTGCATCTTGTATATACATTTTTGTAATTTGGAGAGGGGAAGGGATATAGCAGAATGCTTAAATGGGGTTGCAGGTTGACCCATTGTGATGATGAGATGTACAGTATAGTATGTTGAAAACAAACTTTACAGTGTGGGGGGGTAGGGAGGAGTTGAGAAGGTGGGGAGGGAAGGGATGGTAGGGGATAAACAAAGAAGGAAGTAACAATGCTTTATAGGAAATGTACTCATTACCCTACTCATGAAACTCTAACCCCTCTGTACAGTATTTTTACTGTTTATATGTGTATATACATACATACATCTATATGAGTTTTTCTCTAAACAAGATCACATGAGCAGTTCAAGGGATGACAACTTGATACATTTGGAGCCATTACTTCATATAGTGCCTCTTGTTTATTTTCTCCTATTATACACTTTTTTTGTTCAGTTTCAATCTGTTTTTCCCAAAATCTACTTTTCACCATCCTCATTCTCCTTGATTCTAGTTCCTCTGATCTCTACCCTCTGCCTTTTCTCTGCTCAGAGTCTAGGTACTACCTAAATTTATCAGCATAAAAGGAATTCTTAGGCAAGCCAATCTTGATGATGTGTGGTGCCAGTAGATATCCCTTCCTCCTTCCTCCTTCTCACCCTCCCTCACTTTCTCCTGCTTAGCTCCTCGCTGCACCATCCCTGTGCAGGTATTATCTGCTTCCCTGGAATATCTTCTCTTCACTCCATGTCACCCACATAACTCCTCCTCCTCCCTATTCAGTCTTAGCACAGCCTCTTCTGGGAATTCCTTTGTGGCCAGACTTCTTGGTCCCCCTTTAAAGGACTCCCAGGGCATCTTGGGTGTTTTTGCTACATGTCCTCTGGGGGTTGGGAAGCATCTCTGTCCAATTTTCATTACCTCTTTGGGACTCATACCAGCAGAAGATTTGTCTGAAGCTCCCACTTAGTGCTGACAAACATGACTTCTGCTCTTGTTTTATTGATGAGACAAATCATGCATCTGATTTCAAAGGGGCTGGGGGAAGTTCTGATACTATCTTGGGATCTTGGGTCCTTTCTTTTCTTTGCCAAACAAAGGATTATGAGACAGGAAAGGTGGGAGTGAGGCAAAGTTTATTTGAAAGTGTGGGTAAGGTGTCAGGAAGGTAAAGATGGCCTCTTGGCCACTATTGGGTTGGCATAAGCCTCTAACCAAAACTAAGCCTCTAACCAGAAGTGAGGGCCACTTTGTGGTATATGAAGTACTGTCCACCTGCTTCTCTGAGAAGGAGGAGGGAACAGAAGAAGAGGAAGAGCAGGAGACTGCAGTCTTCCAGAGGCCACAGGATGAGAAGGGAACCCCAAAATTGGTAGTTTGCTTACATTGCTTGTAGAGTCTCCCTTTTGCACTCTTGGGGTGAGTCACAGCTGAACTAGTGTACGGCTGGATTGTTGTCCACCTCACGCCAAGGGAGGAGGCACCTGAAGCAGGTCTCCTTCAGGGTTGTCAGGGGCATTTCTCCTCCAAGGCAGCTATCTCTGTCTTCCTGTGTTATCAGGAAGAAGGGCCCTAGTCTCCACTGGGCTGCTTCTCTCCTCCCCCCCATCTCTTCCCCCTACCCTCTGTACAGTTTTTCTTTTTCTGACTTTCCCTCAGTACAATCATAACCTGTATAGGAGATATATTTGGACCTATTTGGCAGATGGCATTGATGACCATCCTAAATACCAACTTGTTAAAGAGTTCAAGTCCAAGCAGGGAAGTGCAGCTTCCTAGCCTTTGTATGAACTGGACATTCAGGCAGATACAGAGGGTTAGGGTAGGAATGTCTGTGTATATTCTCAGGTGTACCTATTGGTTCCTGGGAAGAGGAATGGGGTAAAGGAAAATGCCTGCTCACAGATAATGTGTAGAGAATCTCATAGTTCACAACCACATCTCAGAAGAACTCAGTTTCCCCAAGCCTGTATTGACTGGGGAAGTTAAGATGGTTCAGCTGACTAGCAAGAAGCAGCAATTTCACGCCAACCCAGGCTCAAGAATGTGCTGGTGCAAAAGTGTTACATCATGACATAGCTCTCTGCCTTTTGGCTCTCACTGAAAATATAGTGGGACTTCAGATTTGGTAGGTATTTTTTTTCTTTCCCTCCAGCATATGCTTGTTTCTTTAGTGGCAAAAGGAAAGGTGATATATGAAACTTCAGATAGATTGTGCATTGGCTCTTTGCTTCCTGAAAGGGCCCTTTTATGTAGACAAAACAACTTGTCATGAAATTTAAGATACCTGAAATATAATCTGAGATACAAAAACTCAGTTTGGATACAAGATTCTGGGACGCACCTCTTTCTTATCTAAAGCTCATCTGCCTACTGGAATCTGAAGAATAAGCCCTTTGAATTTAGGCCCTTCAGACCTAGCATTAAATCCTATATTTGCCATTTATTAACAGGTCTCAAGGAACACGCAAAGCTGAGCTTCTTGGCAGATGTACATCTATGCACCTCAAAGGCATATGTGAGGAGCTTGCAGGTGTATTGCTCCATCCCAGTACCTAGCACTGAATTGGCTCTCAGTGATTGTTTGTGTTTTCCAGTTCTTGAAGTGCTGATTGGGATCATAACCTCTCTGAGGATGTAGGCCATGTATGGACTTTAGACAGACTTGCGCAGCTCTATGCTTCTGAGAGAAGGAGTCGGAGTTAGACTGTAGTATCCTGTCAGCTTCAGCCAGACAGGCTGAATGAAAAAATCACAGAAAATTCATACTTGTGTTTCGTTGCCTCTAGCAAGGTCCAAGATTTTGAGAGTCCCACCATGTCAGAAGGGAGAAATGGAATTATTTCTGAGCCAAAAGCAGTAGTGGGTTGCAAAGCCTTAATCTTAGAGCTTCCAGAATCTTCCACAAAGCTGACTGGGAAAGTTTCCCTGTTCTATGCCAGGGAGTAGAGGAAAATAGGCTGGACACATGGACCCTGTGAGCACATTCCAAGCTTCTATGGAGAAAATACTGGGGACTAGTATAAGTATCCTAGACACTTAGAAAACTGAGTCTCTACTAAGTGCTACATGACTCTATCCCCCCCTCCTGTCTCCCTCCTTCTCTCTGCCTCCTTATTTCTTCTTTTCTTCCTCCCCTTGTCTTTCTTCCTCCAATTCCCCGTTCAATGTGAATACTCCCTTGTAAGAGTTTATTTTATTGAATTACTTTATTATCTTTAAGTAATTGTACAAAGGGGATTTAAATTCAACATGTCAGTTTAAGAATACAATGCTTCTTGATCGGCTTCACTCTTTCCATTATTCTCTACCTTTGAATTTGAATTTGAATGCACTGATTTCTAATTGCCTCTCCTCCCATTTGTCCCTGCTCAATCTCCTTCATGGACCAGCCTGACTCACACAGATTCCTAAATCACAAAGACTCCTCTGTTTTCCCTTTCACGCTTACTCTTCTTTTCCTGACTGATTTGACATCTTGTACCTTCAGGCAATCCCATCTCAAAACTTCTAAATTCTTATTTCTAGCTGTCAAATGTGCATCTCCTGTGGCCTGTCCCACCTACTCTCTCTAGTGTAGCACACAGTGAATGAACTCTTCCTTTGTACCTACCCTATTGCTTAAGCCAGAGACAGGCATGCCACATTTTCCTTTCTCTGTCAGTTCTCCTAGTCAATGATTGCTTCTTAATTTTGTCTCTTCTTATTGTCACTTTGCTGGTTCAGTTCCCAATATTTTTATTGTTATTCTCTTTATGAATCTTTGGCCTTTGGATTTTATTTTCACAATAATTTCTTCATATATCCAACTACCCTTCCTTCCTTCCTCCCTCCCTCCTTCCCTGTCTCCCTCTGCTACAATTGGTTACCTTGTCCTGAAGGCTTCTGGATGTTGGGTGGAGTCGGTCAAACGGTGAAGAGCCTACAGCCTGTAATCCTAACACTTAGAAAGTTGAAAATCTTGAGTTTGAGGACAATGTGGGTGACATAGCAAGACCCGGTCTTACATGAGTAACTGTTGTTGTCCCACTATCCCTTCCCTCCCCCACCTTCCGTATTCCTCCCCCCATACCATACCTGGCCCCTCCCCACTGTTCCGCCCAAAGTTGTAAAGTTTGTTACCAATATACTGTCCTGTGGGTATCCTTGTTGCCGTGGGTCATCCTGTGTCCTTGTTTCAGCATTTTGTTATTCCCCTTCTTCTCCCCAGATTAGACATATGTATATACGAGATGCAGGGAACCAAAATCAAGCACAGTGACAACAGGGGATATGCCATAGGGGAAAGAATACACAAAGGAAACAACAACAACAACAAAAAATAAAATCACATGGTACATTTAAAACGATAACAATAAAGACAGACCTCATGTGTCCATATCTTGGATTTCATTTCACTTAGCATCATCTTATATTGTCATGTATACATGGCTTTTGAGCTTTTCAGCTCATCTGATAAGATCATCCTATATGTATACTAATTATTGCCAATAAGGGAAACCATGGGACCTAAATTCCTTTGGGACTAGGTTACTTCACTTAATATGATTTTTGCTGACTTATTTCTTTTTGCTTATGTGGTGCTGAGGAATCGAACCCAGGGCCTCAGGCATACAAGTGCTCTACCACTGAGCCACCTTCCCAGCCCTGGTTTTTTCCAAGTCTTTCCATCTCCTAACAAATGGGTGGTGTCATTCTTTCTGATGGAAGCATAGAATTCATATATATATATATATATATATATATATATATATATATATATATATATATATATATATATACCACATCATCTAATGAGGAGCATCTGTGCTGGTTCCATATCTTAGCTATGGTAAATAATGCTGCGATAAACATAGTTGTGCTGGGAACTTTAGTATAGTCTTGTTTGTGATCATTTGGGTAAATACCCAAAAGTGGGATTGCTGGGTCATAGGGGAGCTCTATGTGAAGCCTTTTGAGGAACCTCCATATTACTTTCCAAAGTGGTTGGACAAGTTTACACTCCCACCAACAATGCAGTAGGGTTCCCTTTTGGCCACATCCCCTCCAACATCTGTTGTTATTAGAGTTCTTGATTATAGCCATTCTAACTGGGGAGAGGTGGTATCTCAATGTTGTTTTAATTTGCATTTCTTTTATGGTCAGAGAAGGTGAGCATTTCTTCATGTGTCTCTTAGCCATTCTTATTTCCTCTTCAGAGTCTCTCTTTAATTTTTAACCTACTTGTTGATGGGGTAGTTGTTTCTTTGAGGATTTGTTTTTGGGAGATTTAATGTTTTTGAATTCGAAGTATATTTTAGATATGAGACCCCTGTCCATTGTATGGTTAGTGAAGATCTTCTCCCAATCAGTGGGTTTTTTATTGATCTTACTAGCTATGTCCTTTGCCATGCAGAAGCTCTGCAATTTCATGCAATCCCATTTGTCCAACCTTTATTTGATTTGTTGTGTTTCTTGGTCTTTATTAAGGAAATTTTGGCCTGTGTGAAGGAGCCCTAGAGGCTTTCCTATTCCTTCTTGTAATGTTTTCAGGGTGTCTACTTTTACTTCAAGGTCTTTGATCCATTTGGAGTTGATTCTGATGCAGGGTGATATATAAGGATCTAATTTATTTTTCTACAGGTGTTTAACCAATTTTGCCAGCACCATTTATTGAAGAGGCTATCTTTCTTCCATTCTATTGTTTTATCTCCCGTATCAAAGACTTGGTGGCTATAATTCTGTGGATTCATTTCTGAGTCTTTGGTTCTATTCTTTTGGTCTTGTTAAAAGGAAAAATCTTTATCAATGGAAGTCATAAAAGGAAGGAAACCCAGCCCTGCTCTTAGCCTAAACTCTAACAAATTGCTCTGCCCCTACAGCCTGCTTGATGAAATCTCAGTTCACTTTGAGGCAGTTCTGAAGACAACCTAGCCCTACAGGCCAAAGAAAAAAAGCTGGCAGTTTTCAAAAGTTTAAGAGTTAATCCAAGCCAGGTACTGGTGGCTCATGCCTGTAATCCTAGCTACTAATGAGGCTGAGATCTGAGGATTATGGTTCAAAGCCAGCCTGGGCAGGAAAGTCCACAAGACTTTTACCTCCAATTAACCAAGAGAAAACCAGAGGTGGCTCTGTGGCTCAAGTGGTAGAGCATTCACCTTTAGCTGAAGAGCTGAGGGACAGTGCCCAGGCCCAGAGCTCAAGCCCTATAACCAACAACAAAATTTAATCCAAAGTACTAATTTGTTTTTTTTTGGGGGTCTGGTCGTGGGGCCTGAACTCTGGGCTTGGGTGCTCTCCCTCAGCTCTTCAGCTCAAGGCTAGTGCTCTACCACTTGAGCCACAGCATCACTTCTGGCTTTTTTCTTTTTGCTTATGTGGTGCTGAGGAATCGAACCCAGGGCCTCAGGCATGCAAGGCAAGTGCTCTTCCACTGAGCCACCTTCCCAGCCCCCAAAGTGCCAATTTTTTAAAAAATGTTTTCCTCCGGATAAAAAAAGGTAAAAAGTAAAAATTGTTTTACCCCAAAAGGTTCTTGTTTGTAGCAGATTGTATAAATATATCTTAATTTCACTTATTTATTTATGTCAAGGTCCTTCAAATGAACACCTTTTAACTCAAATGCCATTTTCCCCTGTTTGATATGTAAGCTGCTTTGGATATAGAGCTAAAATGACAACTCCTGCATTCTTTGTTGTAATCACAAAGGCCTAGTGACCCCTACAATGTCTTAACCTCAATTAGTTTCTTAAAGTGTTATATGCAATTAAGAATATATTTCTATTTGATCTCCTTGTTGCTTTAATTGGAAACAATAAAGGGTTCAAAGATCTTGGTTCAAAGCCAGCCCAGGCAGAAAAATCCCTCTGAGATTCCATCTCCCAATTAACCAGCAAAGAGCCAGACTAGAAACATGGGTCAAGAGACTCTCTAAATAACCAACAGAATTCTGGGAGTGGTGCTATGGCTCCAAGTGGTAAAGTACTAGCGTTGAGCAGAAGTGCTCAGGGGCAGTGGTCAGGTCTTGAGTTCAAACCCCATGATTAACAAAAGAGATGTCAACTGGGAAAAGCCATCCCAGCACTAAGCACCTAGACTCCCATGACAAAAGCTTGTCCTTGAGTAAGGGGGTATGGTGTCACATCCAGAATGGAATTGTCCTTTCAAAATTAACCAGACCAGGAGATCAAAAGAAAAGAATGCCCATATAATTTTCATTCCTATCTACCTTCTAAGGGGATAGGAATTTACATTCTTCCCTTTGTTACCTGCTTTTTCTATATCTTATCCATACTATATAATGCAGACATCTATAGTCCAGTTACATGAAAATTCCTCCTTCCCTGTAATGGGACACAACTGGGCTCATGCTCCAAATGGAACTATTCTGGTTTATGGCCAGGGTGTATTTGCCTGTGTCATTCATATCACCTGGTCTTGCCACTTTGTCAGCCTATTGCCTGATCTCACCTTTTACTAGTTTCTCTTTAACAGGATTACAACTGTTATTCAGGATCTGTGAGCAAGGCCAGGCCATCCTATTACTGCAGGCAACCAGAGGTTTCTCTTACACCACCCTGTCCTGCCCAGCACAGACCTGGATCCTGAAGACCCCAGCCTCAGTGACTCCTCAGCCCCTCCTTGTCAGCAGGAAGTAGCCAGAAAGACACCTGCTGATCCCTTTCCCCCCATCTCCCTTCGGCACAACTTTTTTATGTATCCAAAAGACCCTATATGAAAGATTTGCCTCTTCCCTCTAGGCCCAATCTCTTTTTATGCATCTAAAGATGGAATATGAAGGATTGAGTCTTGCCTTATTCCCCATGGTCAAACAAAGCACCAGGTGCGTGCTCACCTGCTTGTCCACAGACAGGCCATTTGGACCTTGGCCCCAGGACACAATAGTCCCCACACCTAGCTTCCAATGTGGAACTGGCCAGAGACATCACACTTGATCCCAAGGAGACCATAGCCCATTTTTTTATTCTCTGCTTCCTTGTTAAGCCTATAGAAGCCCACCCCCAAATCCAGTCCCTTACACAACCTTCAAACCTGCCGGAAGGTCTGTACCCCTCACGGTTCCTCAATAAACAGTCCTTGCCTGTTGAAAAAAAAAGACCACACAACTTCAAACTTCATTTTTCTGGAAAGTCCTCTCCTCTATTGTATACTTGGTAAACTCAAATAGTTCGTAAAGATTCTTGTTTTTTTTTTTTCTCTAGAGAGTTGTCTCTGACTTTCCAAACTGAATTAATCACTGCCCCCTCTGGGAAATTGCTGTAGCTTGTACCATTGCACCTCTATTGTTGCTGTTGAAATTGCATTTTATGGATGCATCTTTCCCATTAGATTATAAGTGCTGGAAGGCAAGAACTGAGTCATATTCATTTTTTGATCATCAACTTCTGACTTAAGGCTATGTTGTCAATATTAAACAGACACTCTGGTTCAAAGCCCAAATGTTTCAGAGAAGCCCTTCATGGATTAGTAAAGAGATAAGGAAATCATGACTTTTGTCCCCCTCTGGTGTCGTTCTGAGGATTGCTTTGCTGTGTGCAAGCTACCAGATCCCTGATTCCTCTGCCAAACACAGAACCTCATTTAGTCCTATGAACTTTTTTCAAACCCTTTTTTTCCCCCAAAGCTTTACAAGACAGTTAACCTATTTGGCTAATGGTTCAAATAATAACTAAAAGCAGTTTACATTTTGTAATATAATTGCTGCTCATGTTATTTATGCCTTAATAAAAATTATTACCATTTATGAGAGGTTTTAAAGAAATGGGATCAATTTGCATGGAATTAAAATATAACTATCATTATTGATATAAATAAGGACAAAGGATCTCAAATAATTGCCCAACATTAGCTACATGTTTCTTTTAGCATGAGTCATAGTTTCTTTAAAATCTTCTAAAGTTCATTAAGAAAATTATGAACACCCACTAAGAATTAGTGCTAGGTGCTGGTGGTTCACACTTGCAATCCTAGCTACTCAGGAGGGTGAGATATGAGGATTGAGGTTTGAAGCCAGCCTGAGCTGGAAAGGCCATGAGACTCTTATCTCCAATTAATCAATCAAAACAAACAAACAAATAGTAATTAACTAAGCTAGAAGTGGAGCTCTGACTCAAGTAGTAGAGCACTAGCATTAAGCACAAAGGTCAGGAACAACCTCATGCCCTGAATTCAAGCCAAAGACTGGCACATACACACACACACACACACACACACACACACACACACACACACATTTATTGTACTGGAAATTGTCACAAATTTCTGCATCCCTGAGAGTGATGGCTGTGGGGAGGGGATAAGCAAGGGACAAGACAACATGAGAATCACATGAGAAGATACATATGACATCAGAGCTGCTCAGTGAACTCACCAAGAGCCATTTAATACTGAGAGATTTTATAATGCATGTCAATAAATGTTGCGTATTGTTTAAGCCAGTGATGATGACTGATGGAATCTATGATGAAATGGAAAAGGTAAAAGAATAAAGCTACGAGAGTGAGCTTAAAAATAGATCTATAAAAATGCTACTGAATTCAGAATCAAAAACTTTCCTCCAAAGAAAAACCATCTAGTTCTTAGTTTTCTTTCTTTCCTTTTCTTTAATTTTATTGGTGCTAGTCCTAGGGCTTGAACTTGGGGCCTGGATGCTTGTCCCTGAGCGTTTTTGCTCAAGGCTATTACTCCACCATTTGAGCCACTGCTCTACCTCTGCCGTTTGATTTTTTAATTGGAAACAAAGAGTCTGAATGACTTTTCTGCTCAAGATGTCTTTGAACCATGATCCTCAGCCTAACTAGTCAGCCTGCTGACTAGTTAGAATTATAAGTGTGAGCTATTGGCACCCAGCTTCTTTTACTTTCTATGTTTTGTTTTGTATGACTTTGTCTTTGTTGATTTTTTGGTTTGTTTTCACTTTTTAAAATTTGCTTTCTCGGGGCTGGGAAGGTGGCTCAGTGGTAGAGCGCTTGCCTTGCATGCCTAAGGCCCTGAGTTCGATTCCCCAGCACCACATAAGCAAAACGGAAAAAAGCCGGAAGTGGCGCTATGGCTCAAGTGGTAGAGCACTAGCTTTGAGCAGAAGAGCTGAGGGAAGGGCGCAGGCCCAGAGTTCAGGCCCTATGACTGGACCCAAAAATAAATAAATAAATAAAAATAAAATTTGCTTTCTCTATCTTTTTGTTTCCAAATTACTTTTTAGTTCTGTTTTTCTTCTCTCTTTTCTCTGTAGTCATGATATCTGAGCCACAATATCTGCCTTTCAGTATTTAACTTTAAATCATGATTTTCCTTGCCTGCCCTTATTTATACTTCTCTTCTATCTACAATTAGAATTGCTCATCTATTTTTGAATTTCTTTTTCTCCATCCCTAATCCCTTATTGTTACCTGCATGCTTAGGTGCTAATTAGTGTTCTGAGGGGTTTTTTTGTTTGTTTGTTTTGTGCTTTTTATTTTAAATTTTTATTTATTTACTTTATTTTTAAGATTGTTATTATAGCGGTGATGTGCAGAACAATTACTGTTTCATAAGTCAGATAATGAGTCATCTTTTTGGACAATATCACCCTTTCCTTTGCTCTCTCCCAGTTTTTTCCTCCTGCACCCACTCACAAGTTGTATAGATAATTTTCAACATAGTATCTAATGAGTACCACTGCTGCATTTGTTCACCCTTTGTTTTCTGCATTTCTATGTCCCCCTTGTCTCTGTCCCCCTGATACAGATACAAACAAAGACAAATAACTCCATTTCCTGGACTTTATTTCAATAAACATTATTTTATACAACCAGAGGCACAGAGGCCTTGTGCCTCAGTGTTCACCTGCTAAAAGTATCCTCCTTTGGTCTGACTCTGTGTGAATGAATATAGAGTTCTATATCTTGTTGTAGTGTATTTTCGATCTAGCTATATGAAAGAAAACAGGAGCAGATTGGCTCTCTGAGCTTGGTTTACCTCATTTAGCATGATTTGTTCTAGGTCCATCCATTTCCCCAAAAATGAGATAGTATTATTCTTTTCAATGGCTGTAGAAAATTCTATTTTGTATAGGTACCATACTTTTTGGATCCACTCATCTATTGAAAGGCATCTGGGCTGTTTTCATACTGCTGTGAATAGTGCAGCAATGAAAATGGATGTTCATTCATAAGGAAATGGAAAAACTTGGAAAAAATTCTATTAAGTAAAGTAAGCCAGACCCAAAGAAACATAGGTTGCATGGTTTCCCTCATTGTTGTAATAAGAATGTGCCTATAAATCAATAAGTAAACACACTAGTTGGTAAAAGACAAAAAAATACACTTGTACATGATAAATTATACTGGACTTTGGATATTCACACAGTGAAACCAAAGGAGGAGATTTATAGGAATCAATTACAAAGGCTCAGTAGCTATGTGCATATTACCATATAAAATGATGTTTATCAGTCTGGGAATGTGGCTTAGTGGTAGAGTGCTTGCCTAGCATGCATGAAGTCCTGGTTTTGATTCCTCAGTACCACATACACAGAAAAATCCAGAAGTGGTGTGTGGCTCACATGGTAGAGTGTTAGCATTGAGCAAAAAGAAGCTCAGGGATGGTGCCCAGGCCCTGAGTTCAAGCCCCAGGACTGGCAAAAAAATATGATACTTATCAAAATGAACTCCAAGAAACAGAACAAAGCAGTTTTGATGTTATTTTGCTTTTTTCCCCCTTTGTCACTGTTTTTGTTTTCTGGACTTTTTGACCTGTATGCAACCTTATCTGTTTTGGAGAGGATGAGAGGGAGCCCACAAATGGAGGGACAAAGGGTGAACAAATGCAGCAGTGATGCTCACTAGACACCACGTTGCAGGAAGGGTTGGGAGGGAAAAACTGAGGGGAAAATGAAGGAAGAGGTGACACTGTTTAAAAAGAAATGTACTTATGTAACTGTAACCTCTCTGTGCGTCACCTTTACAATAACAAGTTAAAAAAAAGAAAATGTAGATGAATGGATCAAGAAAATGTGGTATATATACACAATGGAATTCTATGCCTCCATCAGAAAGAATGACATTTCCCCATTTGTCAGGAAATGGAAAGGTTTGGAAAAAATTATATTAAGTG
This sequence comes from Dipodomys merriami, assembly GCF_024711535.1. Classification (NCBI taxonomy): domain Eukaryota; kingdom Metazoa; phylum Chordata; class Mammalia; order Rodentia; family Heteromyidae; genus Dipodomys; species Dipodomys merriami. Next base: position 78,124,985 of record NW_027202270.1, read on the forward strand.
AAGTAAGCCAGGCCCAAAGAAGCATAGGTCCCATGGTTTCCCTTATTTGCAATATCTAGTATAGGTATGAGTCAAGCGGAAAAGGTCAGATAATGTGATGTTAGGAAAATGAACCCTTAAATATGTATTTTAATGTTTTTGTTTCTTTCATGCATGTGTTTCTAACGCATTTATAAGATTATTTCTTTGTTGCTTTGTATGTCCCTCCCCCACAGTGTAACCCCCGCTTTCACTATATTTGATGTCAGTATAACATGTGGAGGAGATGGGGACAAACAAGTCGTTTAAGGATTCAGGTGGACCTGTTGCAACAATGAGAAGTACAAAATGTCATGTCAAAACCAGCTTTACAATGTCGGTGTGGGGGGGGGAGGGGGGTATAATTGGGTGGGGGGAGGGGGGAGGCTGGGAAGGGAGGTGAAGGGTAAACAAAGGAGGAGGCTGCAATGCTTGGTAAGAAATGTATGCATTATCCTGCCCATGTAATTGTAGCCCCTCTGTACAGTATGTTCTCAAATAAAATTAAATTAAATTAAAAAAAAGAAAATGTATATTTAAGTGTATTTACAGTATCCTGGCTTATAATTTTCTGGGTAGATATCCAAGAGTGGTATCTGGGTATGTAGAGAAGATTGAGGAATAGAATAGAATGGTATGGTTGGATGGTAGGGAAGAGATCTATGCTTAGCTTTTATGGGGAATCTCCAGATTGCTGTCTAGAGTTGTTGTACTAGTTTACATTCCCACCAACAGTGCAATAGGATTCCATTTTCTCCGCATCCTTGGCAACAATTAGTTGTTTGAATCACAATGTTGGCCAATCTAACTGGAATGGATATGGAATCTCAGAATTATTTTGATTTACATTTTCCTTTATGGCTAGGGATGTTGAGTATTTCTTTGCCATTCCAAACTCTTCTTCTGAGAAGTTTCTTCTTAGCAACTTTTCCCTGTTAATGATTGATTTATTGGTTTGGGGAGGGGTTAATTTCCTGAACTCTGTGTATAGTTTATTAGGCCTTTGTTGGATGTGTTGCTGGTAAGGATTTTCCATTCGGTTGGCTGTCTTTCAAGTTTAGTAACTATATTCTTTGCTCTGCAGAAACTTTATATTTCGATGTGATCCCATTTGTCAAATACCTCCTATTTGCTGTATCTCTGGGACTCTTTTCAAAAAGTTTCTGCCTATGCCTATGAGTTCTAGTGTTTTTCCTACTCTCTTTTGCAATAATTTCAGTTTCAGTTCTGACATTGGGCTCTTGTATACACTTAAGAGGTGACAATAGTAAATGATTACAAAAAGAGATCCACTTTTAGTTTTTGACATATGGATGCCTAGTTTTCCCAACACCAGTTATTGAGGAAGTTATCTTTTTCCCACCATATATCTCTGGCTCCTTTATCACATAAGAGATAGCTATTAGGATATAGTTTGATTTCTGTGTCTTCTAGTCTGTTTTTGTGCCAACTCCAGTGTTTTTAATTATTATAGCTCTGTAGTAGAGTTTGTTATCTGGGATTGTGATATCACCAGTATTGCTGTTTTTGCCTATAATTGTTTCAGTTCTTTGAGGTCTTTTGTTATTCCATATGAGTTTTTGAATTGCTTTCACTATCTCAATGAAGATAGTGATAGATATCTCATTGAGATTTTGTTGAGGATTGCATTATATTTGTAGATAATTTTTGGCAGTATGGCCATTTTCACAATATTAATTCTACCTATCCTTGAACATGAAATTTTCCCATTTCCCAATGTCATCTTTTATTTCAAATTTTTACAGTTTTTGCTATAAATATCTTTTGCTTCCTTGGTTAGGCTACTGCAAATGAAGTTGTTTTCTTGATTTTCCTCTCTGTACATTGTTGGTATAGAGATTTTTGTGGGTTAATTTTGTATTCTGTTCCTTTGGCAAAATTACTGATCAGCTTTAGGAGCTTTGGAATGGAGTCTTCCATTGCTTTTCTTTTGTTTGTGTGTATTTTAATTGTAAAAATGCTGTACAGAGGAATTACAGTTACATGAGCAAGGTAATGAGTACATTTCTTATTGAGCATTGTTGCCTCCTCCTTTGTTTTCCCCTTACCATCCCTTCCCTCCCACCTCCACAACTACCCCTTACCCCCTGAAAGTTGTAAAGTTCCTTTTCAACATAGTGTTTTGTACATCTCATTGTTACAATGGGTCAACTTGTATCAGCATTTTGTTTTTTCCCTTCCCCTCCCCAAATTAGAGAAGTGTATATACAAGATGCGGGGCACCAACATCATATACAGTGAAAATAGGGGTTATACCATGGGGGAGGAACATACAAAGCAATAAAAAAATCACATGGTACATTGTAAATACATTAGAAACAATAGCAAGAAAAAAAGATATTTGTGTCCCTATCTTGGGGTTCATTTTGCTTAACATCATCTTATATGGTCATATGTACATAGCTTTTGGCCTTTTCTGCTTGTCTCACACTTGTACTAATTATTGCAAATAAGAGAAACCACGGGACCTATGTTTCTTTGGGCCTGGCTTACTTCACTTAGTATAATTTTTTCCATGTTTTCCCATTTCCTAACAAATTGGGCAATGCCATTCTTTCTGATGGAGGCATAGAATTCCATTATATATATATATATATATATATATATATATATATATATATCACATTTTCTTGATCCATTCATCTACTGAGGGGCATCTGGGTTGGTTCCAAATCTTAATTATACCATGTACTTTTCATATATGATCATGTTTGACTTTTCCCTTTCCTATGTGAATCCATTTTATATCTTTTTCTTGCCTTATTGCTCTGGGTAGAAATTTCAGAATTATACTAAAGAAGAGTGGAGAGAGTAGTCATTCTTGTCTTGTCCTGATTTTTGAGGAAATGGCTTTAGTTTTTCACCATTTAGTATGCTATTGACTGTTGGTCTATCATAGATAGCCTTTAATATTTTGAAGTATGTTCCTTCTATCCCTAGCTTCTCAGAGCTTTTAACATGGATGGATGTTGGATTTTGTTTAATGCTTTTTCTGTGTCTATTGAGATGATCATGTCGTTTTTGTCTTTGGCTCTGCTAATATGATATATTACGTTTATTGATTTTCATATGTTATAGAAGCCTTCCATCTCTGGGTTATTACCCACTTGATCATAATGTATGATTTTTTAAAATTAGTTATGAATTTTGTTGACTAATATTTTGTTGAAGGGCTGTACATCTATGTTCATCAGAGATATTCATCTATCGTTCTTTTCTCATTGGATTCCTGGTTTGGGGATGAGTATGATGCTTACTTCATAAAGTGAGTTTGGAATTGATACTTCCATTTCTAATTCCCAGATAAGTTAGGACCTGGCCTTTTCCTTGTTTGAAGACTTTTTATTACTTCTTCAATATCTAATGGGCCTGTTTGAATGGCTTATATCTTCTTAGTTCAGCTTAGCTAGTTTGTATGTCTCTAGGAATTTATCCATTTCTACTAGATTTTCCACCTTATTTGAGACTAGGTTTTGAAAGTAGTCATTCATAATCTTTTGGATTTCTTCAATGTTTGTTGTATTTCCTTTGGCATCACTAATTTTGTTGATTTTCGTCTTTTCTCTCATTTTCTTAGTCAATTTAGCTAATAGTCTGTCAGTTTCATTGATTTTTTTTTTTTTTACAAATAGTCAGCTCTTTGTTTCATTGATTTTATATATAGATTTTTTTAGTCTCTAGTTCATTTCATTTATTGCTAATCTTTACTATCTCTGTCTAGTAATTTTGGGTTTGGTTTGTTCCTGTCTTTCTAGCAGCTTTAGTTGCATCATGAAGTTATTTACTTGAGCTGTTTCTGTTTTATGTGTGTGCTTAAATCTATGAACTTTCTGCTCAACACTGCTTTCGCTGTATCCCAGAAGTGCTTTCTTTTTCATTGAATTGTAAAACCTTTCTGATTTCATTCTTTATTTCTTCAGTGACCCACCTGTTATTCAAGAGTTTATTGTTCAGTCTCCACGTGTTTGAGTGTTTTCTGTAATAACTTTCACTGTTGATATCTAGTTTAATTCCATTGTGATCAGGTAGTATGAAAGGACTTAATCCTTTTGCATTTTCTCAGGCTTGTTGAGTCTCCTAGGATAAGATCAGTTTTGAGAAGATTCCCTGGGCTGCTGAGAAGAATGTGAATTGTTTGGCTGTTGGTGAAATGCTCTATAGATGTCTATTAAATCTATTTGGGTTATAGTGCCATTTAGTTCAGAGGCTTTTTTGCTGATCTTTTGTTTGGTTGACTTATCTTTTGGTGAGAGAAGAGTATTAAAATCTCCCATTATTTATTGTGTTGCAGTTTATTATGCTCTGTAAGTCTATGAGTGTTTAATGTATTAGGTACTCCATTGTTTGGTGCATATATATTAACCTCTGTGATTTTCTCTTCTTGGGTCATTCCCCTTATTAATATGTAATGACCTTCCTTCTCTTTTCATACTGGTTTTAAGAAGAAATATATATATATATATATATATATATATATATATATATATCAGATGGCTATTCCTGCCTTTTTTCAGCATACATTTGCTTGATAGATCTTTTCTATTCCTTCACTTGGAATTTGTATTTATTTTTTCTTGGCTGGATTTTGTTTTCTGATCCAGTCTGCTGCTCTATGTCTTTTGGCTGGGGAGTTAATCCCACAGATGTTTAATGATTCTATGGAGAAATATGTCAAGTTTCCTGCCATTTTGTTGTTTTCCTGTGGTGTGATTCTTTCCTCTTTTTATGTTTACTAAACTCATCTACTAGTGATTTTTAATCAATACTGAGTTTCCTTGATTTTGATCATCTTCTTCAGATTGTAAACTTCTCTTTAATATCCTTTGCAGTACTGGTTTAATGTTCATGAATTCATTTAGATTTTGTTTGTTGTATAACGTTTTAGTTTTTCATCAATTGTGTTTCTCCATCAGTTGTTGTGTATAATAGTTTAGATTGGCAGTTGTCATGGCTTTACTTGCATTGGAGTTTGTGTGGGGAAATCTGCAGTAATTCTCATCTGTTTGTTGTAATAATGTTCCCACTCTGATATTGCTGCATTTAAAACTAATTCCTTGTTTTTTAAGTCCAAAGTGTTTTACAATGTTGTGTCTGAAGTATTTTTTCTCAGGTTCTGTCTGTTTAGAGTTCTGTATGCCTCTGTCAGGTGGGCAAGATTCTCTGTCTTGACATTGGGGAAATTTTCTGGTTTTTTTTTGAGGGGCGGTCTGGTCGTGGGGCCTGAACTCTGGGCCTGGGCACTGTTCCTCAGCTCTTCAGCTCAAGGCTAGCAATCTACCACTTGAGCCATAGCACCACTTCCGGCTTTTTTTTTTCTGCTTATGTGGTGCTAAGGAATCAAACCCAGGGCCTCAAGCATGCAAGGCAAGCGCTCTACCACTGAGTCACCTTCCCAGCCCTTCTGTTATTTTTTAACTAGTTTTTCAATGTCTGTTTGGAATTCTAATTTCTCATCTAGCCTGATTATTTGTGAATTTGATCTTTTGGCTAAATCTGCCAATTCTGGAATGTCCCTTTGGTATGTTCTGAGTGTTTTTTCCAGGCCTTTGATTTTTTTATTCTAATTCCCTTGTTTTATCCTCAACTTCTGATACTGTGTTCTATTTTGTTGGTTCTGTTGCCTATGCTTTCAACTGTGCTTTGCAACAGGGAGAAAAAAGCCTTTCATGTTTCTAAGCTCTTTGTTGATGTCAGTTCTCATGATGTAAATTTCATCTTTCATCTCCCTCATTGAAATGTGTAAAGTTTATCTTCTTATTGATGTCATCTTGGATGTCTTGCATTTTCTTCATCATTTCCTCCTGTTTTCCTCTGTTTGTGGATCTGCCCTTTTATTTTGTTGGCCAATTCTCGCATCATTGCTTTAATGGTTCTTTTGTTCTCCCTTTCTTCTTCTTTGCTCTCACTTGGTTTTTCAGAGTGGCATGTTGTTTTGATTGTTCTTGAATTTTGTGATGCTTCACTGTGATTTACACAGCTGGGATCAAGGTTTGCAGAGGCAGGTAAGATTAGGTATTGGGTTCTGTGGTAAAGGGCTGTGGTTTTCTGGTTTTCATGTGTGCACTGTGCTCTTTATGTCCTCTGTAAGGCATGGGCAGTCTTGTATCCAGCTGGGTGCTGTCTCTGGCCCTCTACCTGAGGGAGTCACACAGGGTCGCATGGAGGGCTTTTGTGCCAGTTAGGTGTGAATCACGGCAATGTGGGTTGTCAGCACAAGAATGTTCAGGCAGGTTTCTGGGGTCAGATGGGCATAGACCCTAGGTTAAGGGTTTCTTGCTTGGTAAGCACAGACAGGCTTTGGAGGCTGGCTAGGTGGAGACTCCAGGTGCTGTGGGCAGGGCATCACATATAGGGATGCCCCTGTAGGCTTTTGGGCTGCCTGGGCAAAATCCTTGACACTGTGGGTGGAGGCTTCTCACAGGAGATCCTGTATGGGCTTTTGAGTGCCACTGGATCAGAACCCTCCACCTGGGGGCTGTAGGCAGTCCGGTGGTCCACCCAGAAATGCAATGGCAGGCGTTTGGGCTCTGCTGGGTGCAGATCCATGGTGCTGTGGATGATTTCTCAGAGATTGATTGGGCTGGTGTCCCACTTGGTAATGTAAGGTTGGGCTTGGCTGAGCACAAACTACCGATGGTGCATCCTTTTTGGGATTGCACAGGAGGCCCAGGCTGGTTGCGGACACCCAATGAGCCCTAGCAGCATCCTGCTGTGTCCACTGGTATTAGAGGTCCCATCGAGGCTGTTCCTGGGGTTTGAGGCCTCGCGGAGTTCATTCTAGCATTAGGGAACCCGCTGAGTTCATTCTGGGACGGGGTGGGGGTGCATTATTTTCATAGTCACTTTGTCTCTAAAGGTGGTGTTCTTGGTGGACGCTGCTGTGGCTGTCTTGGTCAGTTCCAAGCTTCTGGATCACAGGTATGTTGTTGCTGTCTGCTGGTGAGGTTGAGTTGGTGGAAGGTAGTGAGGGGGAAAAAGAGGCGGGAGGAGGAAGATTAAATATCAACATGACTCTCCAGCTGGAGCCTGTGGCTGCACTGTCCAGCCACCTGCTTTGGTTTCTCTGTGTTGTTTCCCGATCTTGTAGATGCTTAAGTTTGAATCTTCTTGGCTGGTGCCAAACTCTCATTATTTCTGTTTTGCTTAGCGTGGTCTCTTGAAGTGGAGTTTCGTGCTAGAGGACCCATTCCTCTCCTAAATGAGAAGGAGTTAAAGTTCATCCCTGTCACTACTCCATCATCTTGATTCCACCTTCACTTTATATGTATTTTAAAATGTGTGTTTACCTGTTCCATTTTCTTCATTTTGCCTTCCATCTTCTAAGATCTTTTCTACTTACCATACGCCACTTTCTCATCAACTTCTATTACACTCAGTTGCCATTCCTTCCTTCCTTTTATAACCCCAGATATATTATTCAATAGAATAATCCTCCTTATTTCATTTCCCTTACTATCCTTGTTAAGTAAAGCCTTCCTAGATCATGAATAGAGAAGCTTTGCTTCTATAGTTAGCTAGAGATACTGGAGCAGTCATGGTGACTGGTCTGCATTAGGGATTATCACAAACATAAGGTTGTGGTTAATCAACAACAATAAGCTTTTGCAATCAAGCTCCTTCTCTCTGAGTGGAAAATACATCTGCACACAATGTCTTGAGCACTGATTTTTAATGTTTGTTTACTGCTGGTTTGCCATGCTCTTTCCATATAGTACCAGGAAAATATGCCGCAACCCAGCCACTATTCATCATTAACTAATCTGAGAAATCTTAAAAGCTACCTAAAATCTAGGCCCCAGACAAGCAAAATACAGTGGAAAAAAATTCACAAAATTAATTAATAAACAAGGCAACAACTGAACTATAAAGATTATGACTGTCTATCACAATTTGAATGGACTTTGTATTTTAGAAATTGACATAATGATCCTAATACGTCTATGGAATTATAAGGCTAAAATAATACAGAAAGAACACTGACGGACTCATATCACCCAAATCCAAAATGTAGGCCAAGTAACTTTAATCAGGTTGAACTGGAACTGCTATAAAGAAGATAAATATCAATGCAATAACATTGGGATTCCAGAAATATGCCATTATGAAGTTATTTTTTAACTGGAGGGCCAAAACAAGAATAATATTTTTAACAGATGCTGAACAACTAGTTATTCACATGTGAAAGGTTGTATTTGTATACCAATCTCACATTACATGAAAAAATAAAGTTAATAGATCAGAGGCTTAGATAGAGTAAGGGCCAGAACTTTAAAATCTTAGAAGCAAAAACAGGAATAAGTATTTTTGACCTTAAATAAAATGACAACTTCTTAGAATAGTAAAAGCCACAACAAAAAATGCATGAATAGAACTTCATACAAACAAAAATTTTTTTGGGGGGGGGGTCCAGTCATGGGGCCTGAACTCTGGGCCTGAGCACTGTCCCTCAGCTCTTCAGCTCAAGGCTAGTGCTCTACCACTTGAGCCACAGTGCCACTTCCAGCTTTTTCCTTTTTTGCTTATGTGGTGCTGAGGAATTGAACCCAGGGCCTCATGCATGCAAGGCAAGCGCTCTACCACTGAGCCACCTTCCCAGCCCCCAAAATTTTTATGTTTCTTATGATTTCATTATGAACATGAAAACCATGAGGGCACTGGTAACTCATGTTGGCAAACCTAGCATATGGGAGAGGATGATGATAATGTTCTGGAATTCGATCATGATGAGAACTAGACTATGAATATATTAAAAACTACTGAATTGTAAACTTTCAAAGGGTCAATTTTGTGGGTCAATTACTTATGAATAAGAACTTTAAAAAGATTTTAATAAGAAGCAAATAGTAATAGCTTATGGGCAAGTTTTATATTTCAAATTTCTCTCTCCTAAACTTTCTGAAAAACTGAACTAGAGATGCCCTATACACATTCATGGGCCATCTTTGACTTTAGAACTTTAACAAAATAACACTTGGATTTAAGATAATGACAATTAGGTATATTTTATCAAGGTAAAATGTGTTTTTAAAGTATAAACACTCAGAAAAGTACACATATCCTAAGTGAGTATATTTATGTAATCATCAACCAGCACAAGAGAAAAAATATTTTCAGCATCCTATCAGTCCTCAGGGGTATCTTCCCTTTCAATGATCCCTTATGACTCTCCTCTCCTTAAATGTAAACACTAAGATAACTTCTAGTAGTATAGATGAGTTTTACTCATTTTCAAGCTTCTGTAAATGAAATCATCTTTCCTTTCTGGCTTTTTTGCACACCATTACACATGTGAGATTTATTTTTGTTGCTGCCTGTAGCTATAATTAGACATTTTTCTTGTTGTATTGAGTACATTGTGTACACATACTTGGTTTTGTTGAGCTTTTTAAGTGATAGCCATATGCAAACGTTTTGTCCATGGTAACTTACTGTGGTTTTAATGTGCATTTTACTAAATGATGATATGCTTATAATCTTTTAGGGATTCATTTTTGTGACATGCTTATGCAAGTATCTTGCCTATTTCTGAATGCAATTGTGTCTTTTTATCTAGTGAGAGGAGTTCTTTACATTGTCTCCATGCATTTTATGTGATTATGAACACAAAGTCTAAGGGCTTGGTGGGAGCATGTCAGACTTGAGTAGATATCATAGATGGTTCTCATTGGTTTCTCCCAAATCAGGAAGTCAGAGTGTGTGTGTGTGTGTGTGTGTGTGTGTGTGTGTGTGTGTGTGTGTGTGTATGAGCGCACATGCGCACACTGTATTCACATAATCCCTAACTCTGTTTATTGTATTTGAATTGATCTTAAAGTCTCTGACAAACACACTTAGTATGGCTTGCAGAAGAAAAGCTACGGAAATATTTCTGAATTCTAGTTGTTTATATTTTCTCTGTTGCAATATCTATAGTTAATGGAGAGCTAGCTGGCATTACTTTGATTTTATATACTATCCAGTATTTTCACACAAGAGTGTCTCTTGATGAATGGAAATTGTTGTTTTTTAAGTTAATTAATTTGTCCTCCTTTCCTTCATGGGCTGTCAAATTTTTTGTCTTTTTCAAAAATATTTAACTAATGCAAGGTCATAACCATAATTTACTATTCATTTATTATCTCAAGAATTTCATTGTTTTATATTTCACATTTAGATATCCAATTCCATGCAAACTAGCTTATTTTATGTGGTATAAGGTAGGGATCAGATTTCATTTCATTTCTTTACATATGGCTTGTTAATTAATCAGCAAATGCTAATGACCAGAATCAACTTCTCTACTGATTTAGGGTCATAATTGCATAAATCAACTGCCTATTCTGCATAGATCTGGTTCTAGAGTTTCTATTCACTTCTATGTATCTACTTGTGCTTTTTTTTTTTTTTGATGGTCAGGGGGCTTGGGTGCTGCTCCTCAGCTCTTCAGTTCAAGTGAATGTTCTACCACTTGGACCACAGTACTACTTCTGGTTTTCTGTTGGTTTATTGGAGATAAGAGTCTCATGGGCTTTCCTGCCTGAGATGGCTTTGAATCTTGATCCTCTGATCTCTGCCTCCCGAATAGGATTATGGGTGTAAGCCACCAGCACCCAGCTCTATTTGTGCTTTATATATTTTACCAAATATGATGGTGATTTAATTACCATTACTTTACTACAAATCTTGACATCTTTAAGTAAATCTCTTTCTTTTTGTTCTTTGAATTGCCTTAGATTTCTTGGTAGTTTACTGTTACATAAAATTTTAACAAGGAAAACTTCCACTACTTTATCATTAAGCAATATAAGTGTTTTTGGGTTATCATAGACAACTCTTATCAGATTAGGAATTTTATTTGCATTTTTTGGCAAAAATTTTATTTTTGTTAAGCATTGAATTTTAGCACTTTTTTATACTTCTATCAAATAAAATCATATATATTCCTCCTTTTCCTATAGTTACAATAAATCACTTTGAGTTTCAAAAGCTAAGCTTTCATTTATAACATTAGCTCAACTAATGATAACAGATTATCTTTCTCATGCTTTTCTATATTCTTTCTGATAATATAATGTTTAAAATTTTTGAATTCAACTTTTCTTTCTTATATGTTTCCTCTTGGTTTTTTTGCAAAACATTATGGCTGGCCTCCTAAAATAAGCTAAAATCTATGCACCACTAAAAAAATCTTTTGGAGGTTTTAAGAGACCTTATTATTTCTTTTTTAATGATACTTGCTTTTGGAAAAATTTCCATATTCTAAATTCTGAGGTAGATGAGGGATCTTTCACTGTGTTTCCTCAACTAGTCTCAGATTTTACAGCAATTGGCAGACATGATTCTTAGTTGGTGCTTTGGACTTGTACTTATTTTATTGAAAATGGCACTTTTTCCCCTTCCCTTCCCTTCCCTTCCCTTCCTGCCTCCCTTCCTGCCTTCCTTTCTGTCTTCCTTTTGTGTTCTCTCTCTCTCTCTCTCTTTCTTTCTCTCTCTCTCTCTCTCTCTCTCTCTCTCTCTCTCTCTCTCTCTCTCTGTGTCTCTCTCTGTCTGTTTGTCTCTTAATGGAGTTGTAAGGATAAAATGCAGCAAAAGTATTTCTATTCTTCTATTCCAGGTATGACAATTATGTACCAATAAGTACCTTAAAAAGTACTTATTTCAGGGGAATCCCTCTTCTTGTCTCACTGTCTGAATTCTTTAAAGAAGAATGAAATGATATAAAGATTTTTGGCTGGCCATGAGTAGCTTAAACCTATAATCCTAGCACTAAAATGGCTGAGACCTGGAAGATTGTGGTTCAAAGGCAGCCTAGACATAAAAGTGTGTAGGACTCTATCTCCAAAGTAATCAGCAAATAGCCAGAATGGACACATGGCTCAAATAGTTAAAACATTAGCCATGAACAAGAAGGCCCAATGAAAACATCAGGTTTTATTTCATGAATTTTTAACCACTTTGATGTACAAAGTGGTTACAGTTATATAAGAAAAGAGTACAATTTCTTAACAATGTCACCCCTTCCCTTGCTCTCTCCCAGTTTTTCCCTCTCATCTCTACCCACAATATATGTAGTTCGTTTTCAACAGTGTCTAGTGAGTACCAGAGATGCATTTGTTTACTCTTTGTCCCACCATTTCTGTGCTCCCACTTACCCTCTCTTATACAGATAAATAAACAAACAAGACAAAAGGAAAAGAAGAAAACAACAACAACAACAACATCAAAAATAAGGAAAATACTTCATTTTGCCATTTCCTGGAGCTTATTTGGATAAATACTATTTTATATGAGTACTACACATAGGTATTGGGCCTTTACGTTCCTCTCCTAAGAATTTCTTCCTTGGTCTCACTGTTTGTGAATGCCTAGAAACATGTATAATTTTTCATGTCCCAGTGTAATTTTTTTTGTATAGTCTTATAGGCACATTCTAGCTACCATAATGAGGGAAACCATGCAATCTGTGTTTCTATGGGTCTGACTTACTTTGCGTAATACAATTCTTTCCAAGTCTTTCCATTTCCTTATGAATGGTACAATATCATTATTTCTGTTGGATGAGTAGAATTCCATTTTGTATATGTCACATTTTCTTGATCCATTCATCCACTGAGGGGCATCTGGGCTGATTCCATATCATATTTATAGTAAATAATGCTGCAATGAACATGGTAGTATGGTCTTGTTTGTGTTCTATTGGATGGAGGATAAGTGTTAGGTTTTAAGTTCAAGCTTTGATCTCTCATGAATATTTCAGAAGCATAGATATCCTGTTTTTGGGAGAATCATAGTTCCTAGAAAGAAAAAAAGTAAGAGAGAAAGTAAGATATACTGGAATATTATTGGACTGAGAATGATTTAGCCAGAGAATTTGACTCTATTCCCTTTCTTATTTTCTGTGGGAGGAACTTAACTTGTTTGAACTTTAATTTCTTCTTTTTTCTCTACAGAATAAACAGAATAACACCAGTCTTGCCAAGTTCCCTGGTTTAGTAGGAGGATCAAATGGAATACAAATATTATCTTATTTGTAAAATGCTATAGAAATGAAGAATATTATTTTAATACCTTCACATGAGTTCCTGAAAGCTGTCAGAAAATAGAAAACAAAAGAATGTCCCACCTACTGTGGCCTATTATACCATCTTAATGAATATCCCCCAGCTAATTTTCAGGCACAGAGGACTCATATTAATATAGAACTTATATAATTTATAAACTGTTACAAGAGCTCAGAAAGGGTTTAATCAGTTGCCTTCACTATTAATTATTTTAAAACCTCAGTAATGATCAAATGAACTGAACAGTAGTTTAATTAATTTGCATTAAGCCCAAAGGTCTCGATTGAGTGGGAAATTTATGAATACAGAGTCTAAGGGCTTGGTGGGAGCACATCAAGCCTGAGTAGATATCAAGATAGTGAATTATACACCATCCCATCTTGAGCCATGTATGACCAAATGACAGATAGACAAGGAGAAAGAAGAAAGTGGGTAATAGTTGTCTACCTGACTCATTTTACTGATCTATTTTCTACCAGCATTAGAGTGCTATTACCTGTTGGTTTAGGGAAAGAAAACCATATGGTATGAAGGTCAGATGGCCATGGCTCTGACCCTTCTTCAATCCTGCCAATGGTGTTGGTTTTATCAAGAGACAACAGTGACAGGCAGCTTCACAGATTCACTGAGTCCAGAGGCTTCCAGAAGTGGGGCAGTTAAATCTGCCATAACATCCATTATATATTGTGTAGTGGTTGTAATATTCATTATGTCTTGGTTAGATTTAAAAGCCAAATGTGGTTGATAATCTGGCCAGTTTAACCCTTTGATATAATAAATCTTGCTAAGGAAGTCCCATTAAAGATGTCAAGTGGGAGATGGCAGAAAACTGACAGAATTTGTTACATGTGGTCAACTCAGCTAGTAAGACTTCAGCTGGAGGTAAGGGATAAAAGTCAGTTTTGAGCCTCAAGTGAGCAAGTCTGATCTACTTCCCCACAAGCCACTGTCTTAAATGAGTGCTCTTAGTCATAAAGTGATGGTAGAAAATCACCTCTGCATTCAGATAACTCACATCTTTTGGTTTGCGTTGTGGTCAGTGCGGACAAGGACAGGGAGAAGAATGAACATGAGTAAGATTAGCCTGTAGTTCTTGCTCTGCTATTTAATGCAATGAAACTGGATTTAATTTACCTCAGTTGATTTCCTTAAATATAAAATGGAAGTGGTATGGGATGAATTTTGTATTTCTAACATTTAGATTTTTGAAATCTTAATTTAGAGACTGGGTATTTGGAAAAGTAATTAAATTAAATTAGGTCACTGAAGTGGGCCCTAATCTAATACAACTGGTGTCATTATAAAAAGATATTAGAACACAGACACATACAGTGAAAGGCTATTTGAGGACACAAGAGGAAGGCTGCTGTGTACAAAGTGAGGAAAGTGGTGCAGAAGAAATTAACTCTGCTTAAAACTTAATCTTGGGTTTCTTGCCTCTAGTTAGAATTGTGAGGAAATAAACTTAGATTGCTTGAATTACCCAGTCTGTGGCACTTCGTTCTGACATTTCTGGTACAGGACATAGTACATTTCTACACATTTTCAAAATTATGGGTTTTTAAAGAGACATTGGTAAGAAGAAAGTGTGACAGAATCTATCCCTCAGTAAAAAGAGTAGTTGTATTAAGTGAAAGTCTTCCTGCTCAGATAATTTTTCAACCTGGTGTGTATTTGAGGAGCTGATCAGGGTGGTCCCATAGAACATTCTGTATTGATTGGACTGTTTTATAAACTGTCTAGTTTGAAAGCACTTTAAATGTGATTTGTGATGTTGAATAACACAATTTTCAATTGAATTTAAATAGCCATGGTTTGTTGACAGCAACTCTATTGGTCAGTGCCCATCTGGACCTACCTAGGAGTCTGTATGTCCATTTGTGCTTTAAATAGCTAAACTATGTCTCTTCTATCAACATGTTGCAGACTTTTAATCACACAGACTACAATATCATCAATGTCATTCTTACTACAAATTTTACAGTGTCAGTGCTTGACTGCTCACCCAGTTAGAGTAATTGAATTCTACTTTCAGCTGAATACATTTGAGTCTTCTTGTTGCAGTACATTTTAATAGTAGAAAATAGTATGTAATTGATGGTCCATAAATAAGTGGGCTAAAGATTTAAAGAGAAATTTCTTTGAAGAGGAAATAAGAATGGCCAATAGACACATGAAGAAATGCTCAACTTCTCTAGCCATAAAAGAAATTCAAATCAAAACAACATTGAGATTCCACCTCACCTCAGTTAGAATGGCTATAATCAAGAACTCTAATAACTACAGATGCTGGAGGGGATGTGGCCAGAAGGGAACCCTACTGCATTGTTGGTAGGAGTGTAAACTTGTTCAACCACTTTGAAAAGTAGTATGGAGGTTCCCCCACATAAAGCTCCCCTCTGACCCAGCAATCCCATTTTGGGGCATTTACCCAAATGACCATAAACAAGACCAAACCAAAGCTCCCAGCACAACTATGTTTATTGCAGTATTATTTACCATAACTAAGATATGGAACGAATCTAGATGCCCCTCAATAGATGAATGGATCAAAAAATGTGAGATATATATAGATATATGTATATCTATCTATCTATCTATCTATCTATCTATCTATCTATCTATCTATCTATCTATCTATCTATCTATCTATATGATGAAATTCTATGCCTCCATCAGAAAGAATGACATCTCTCCATTTGTTAGGAAATGGAAAGACTTGGAAAAAGTTATATTAAGTGAAGGAAAGCCAGGCCCAAAGAAACATAGGTCCCATGGTTTCCCTTATTTGCAATAACTAGTATATTTCTTGGACAAGTAGAAAAGGTCAAAAACTATATACATAGGACCAGATAAGATAAGGTTAGGCGAAATGAGCCCTAAGATAGGGACACAAGTGGTTTTTTTCTTTCTTGCTATTCTTTCTAACATATTTATAAGGAATCATGTGATTGTTTTTGTTTTGTATGTTCCTCCCCCACAGTATAACCCCTGTTTTCACTACAATGATGTTGGTATAATTTGGGGAGGGGAAGGGAAAAAAAAGTTTAAATAGGGATACAGGTTGACCCATTGCAACAATGAGATAGGTGTACAAGACACTATGTTGAAAAACGAACTTTACAATTTTGGTAGGGGGGCGGGGGGAGGGAATGTTTAGTTGTGAAGGTGGAAGAGAAGGGATGGTAGGGGAAAAACAAAGGAGGAGGCAACAATGCATGCTAAGAAATATACTCATTACCTTGCTCATGTAACTGTAACCCCTCTGTACAATATTTTCACAATAAAAAACTTATTTTTAAAAAAGGCTTTTATTTGAAGGATTTTTAATTCCTTGCTTAGGTTTGCATGGATCTTTCTTTTTTTTTTCTTTTTTTTTTTTTTTTTTGTCGGTTGTGGGACTTGAACTCTGGGCCTGGACGCTGTCCCTCAGCTCTTCAGTTCAAGGCAAGCGCTCTACCACTTGAGCTACAGCGCCACTTCCGGTTTTCTGGTGGTTTATTGGAGATAGGAGTCTCACAGTCTCTCCTGCCCGGGCTGGCTTTGAACCATGATCCTCAGATCTCAGCCTCCTGAGTAGCTAGGATTACAGGCGTGAGCCACCAGCGCCCGGCTTGGATCTTTCTTATAATGAAAGAAAACTTGAAATGGGCAAGGATTTTTCTTCACAGGAAGTATGGAAGTGAGGTGGAGGTGAGGAAATGAAACTTAGATACTGTGAATGAAGATCTTGATTCCTACTGTTTGCTTCTCAAGGTAGGGCCAGGTCAGAGAGGAGCCTCTGCTTTCTCCTTAAGGGAAGATTACCACCCTGTGGTTTTGTATATATTTGACCACTTCCGAACACACAAGCATGGCAAGCAAGCAACTTATGGTACAGGGAGGGAAGGTTTTATTATTTCAATCAATATTGAGTGGTTACTGGGTAATATACCTCTCAGCAGGGAATAAATAATGAGTAGAAACAGTTGTCACTATTCCTTCATGGAGCGCATACATGATAAAACAATGGCACTAATAAATGTGATTGCAGGTAAAAGAAATCTTTTTGCTGCTATCATAGAAAGGGAGAGCTTCCTTTAGGTAAGAATGTTTGGTTGAATTCAACGGGATGGATCTTAAACCCCAGAAAGAACTTCCAGGCCTCCAGAGGAAAGGACAGAAAGTGATAAACCATTTTGCTCAATATCATAATGCTTAAATACTATGTTAATCATGGTTATGAGATGCAAATGTGACAAAAATAGTTTTGTTTTCCTTTGAAGATTAGGGATGAGGTTAAGATTTAGGGGTTAAGATGTATCAAATCCCCAACAGGACCAGTGCTAGAATTGAGTCAGTACCAAAGGTCAGGTGCAGAGATGTGTCTCAGCCAAGACAAAGATCTGTCCTAATGGGAGGGTTGGGAAGACTTGAGAGATACTTTGTACTGGTTTGGGGGATGCGCAAATGGGGGATGGAGCCAGATGCTTTAGCTTCACCATGCTGCTGTGAACACCAAATCAAACACCACCATTCTTATGAGAGGAGCTCCTTTGAATCCCATGCAACTCCACTATTCTTCAGTGCTCTCATTGCTGTGGGAGAAGGGGAGATAGAATGAGGAGCCCCCAATGAGTGGAGTTAAATATTTCTTCAGCTAGATATCTTAGAATCAATTGAACTCTCAAGAAATACCTTTGTCAAAAGTAGTTGTACAAAGGAGTGCCATTTACCAAAGTACTTTATGAATACAATACATCTTGATCAATGCCAGCCCTTCCAACATTCTCACCCATCTCTCACCCCACTCTGTACCCTCACTCTTCTCAATTTTCTAAGATATACTTTGGTTCCTTCTTTCTGTTTTCTTCCTCTTCTACTCTTCATTCATCTATTCCTCTTACAGGAAGATTGAAAACTTGGAGTGATTTTCTTTTTCTTTCAATATTTCAAGGATTTGAAGTAAAAAAAGAAAATTATACCTGTTGTGTCCAGTTCCTACACTTAGGGAGGGTAAATGGGTAAAAACGTATAATTTACCACAATGAAATTAGTTCCATGCCAGGCGCTGGTGGCTCACGCCTGTAATCCTACCTACTCAGGAGGCTGAGATCTGAGGATCACGGTTCAAAGCCGGTCCGGGCAGGAAAGTCTGTGAAACTCTATCTCCAATAAACCACTAGGAAACGGGAAGTGGTGCTGTAACTCAAGTGGTAGAGCGCTCACCTTGAGCTGAAGAGCTGAGGGACAGCGCTCAGGCCCAGAGTTCAAGCCCCACAACCGACCAAAAAAAAAAAAAAAAAAGAAATTAGTTCCATAAGTGAGATATGATATCTTACAAGACATCAGAAGGAAAATCTGCTTTCTATTGGAAGAACAAGGAAATTTTTTTTTTTTTTTTTTTTGGGTCCGGTCGTGAGGCCTGAACTCTGGGCCTGGGCACTGTCCCTCAGCACTTCAGCTCAAGGCTAGCTCTCTACCACTTGAGCCACAGCACCACTTCCGACTTTTTTCTTTTTGCTTATTTGGTGCTGGGGAATTGAACCCAGGGCCTCATGCATACAAGGCAAGCGCTCTACCACTGAGCCACCTTCCCAGCCCAGAACAAGGAAATTCTTAAGGGATGAGGCAATAGCTGTAACAACTCATTAAGAACAGGTGGATTTCATTGTCCTGAGAATAGGGTGTTAAAGGTAAAGAGAAGTGCTTGAATAAAGTCTTAGGAAACATGGGTCTTATTCTGGAGACAGAAATGAATTTACTGCTTTTAAGGCAGACTGACCAAAAATCTCTAACTCCTCCATCTCAGAGTCTGATTACCCCCTACGGCAACATGTTACCTTAAGAATCACTGTAGTTCATTGTGTTCTTGTACTTCCAGATCAAGGGTATCTACTTTTATGCTATTTATTACAAAATATTAATGTAATTTTTTACTACTTGAAATATAGTTTAATATTGGTAGTACTGGGATTTGAACTAATATTTTCACACAGGCTAGGCAGGTGCTCTACTCCTTGAACTATGCCCCCAGACCTTGATCATTCTTTTGTATAAGATATAAATGGATTCCTTTAGACTTTCATTGACTGCTAGTCCTGTTTTCAATTTGATAATCAAGGGACTTGACTGGAGCTCAGGAGGTATGTGGGATGCATGGACATAATAAGTACTGGGAATTTTGCTTCAGAGTAAAGTTAAAGTTGACTGGACACTAACAAAAGCAATCTGATCAGAATGCTCTGAGAGTAGAGTGTATTTAACCACAGATGGCTATGAACAGGCATTGAACAGCATAAAGAAAAGATGAAAGCCCGCTTCATTCTATGTAACTAAGCCAACAAGCCAATAATAAAAGAAGGAATGAAATTAAAGTGATAGGAGGTATGCAAGTGAATGATCCCATGGAGAGAACACATCACTGAGACATAGCTCCAAAGAAAAGCAAGTCACAAAAGTGCTTAGGGCCTAGTTGGGATTTTGTTGGTTTCTAGAAAAAATACACATATAATAATTATTGTTATTACTACTGTCACATGAGAAGGAAAGGTTTCTTTGGGGTTAATTGGAATTGAATGCAGCCACAAGACATACTGCTTACCTGAAGTCAGCAGGTTGGTTGACTTGGCAGAAGTGCCCTCTGGGAATTTGATCTATTCCCAGTTGAAAATCAGAATTCTTTTGCTTTCATGTGAAATAACTCTAGAAATCTCCTCCAGGGCTTTCTGCAAATTAACTGTGAGCAAAATTCAGGCAGAAAATACAAGCGATGAGTAGGCTGTGTTGTCAGCTGTTTAGCCCAGGGTGCAGAATTGGACTTAATTGAGAAAAAAGAAAAAAGAAAAGATTTTCAGGGAGAGCAGTTCACCTGGTTGAACTGAAGGGGAGTCGATAACTCTGGCAGTCTGGCTGCCCATAAAGACAGTTTGGAATCCTGCTTCCAAAGGCACCCAGAGGGAAGGAAAGGGAAGGAAATACCAATCAGGCACTCAGCGGCCCACTCTGAGGCTGTTTTTCCTGTTTGGATGTAGCCATGGAGCCCTGTGTGCGTGGCTGCCTTATTTTATTTTATTTTTTTGTCAGTCTTGAGGCTTGAACTCATGGCTTGGACACTCACTGTCCCTGAGCTCTTTTGCTCAAGGCTAGCACTCTACCATTTTCAGCCACAATGTCACTTCCAGTTTTTTGAGTGGTTAATTGGAGATAAGAGTCTCATAGACTTTCCAGCCCAGGCTAGCTTTGAACCCTGATCCTCAGATCTCAGCCTCCTGAGTAGCTAGGATTACACACGTGAGCCACTGGAGCCTGCCTTGCTGCCATTTTTATTTTTATTTTTTATTTTATTTTTTTAATTGTGAGAATACCATACAGAGGACTTACAATTACATGGGCAAGATAATAAGTACATTTCTTATCAAGCATTGTAGCCTCCTCCTTTGTTTCCCCTTCCCATCACTTCCCATACTCCCTCCCTTCCCCCACAGGATCTTCCCCCCACACACACCAAAGTTGTAAAGTTTGTTTTTTGACATAACGAATTGTACATTCCATTGGTGCAATGGGTTCACCTTAACAAATTATACATCTCATTGTTGCAATGGGTCCATCTGTATCCCTAGTTAAACTATTTGTTTTTTTCCTTCCCCTCCACAAATTATACCAACATCAAATACAGTGAAAGCAGGGGTTATACCGTGGGGGAGGGACATACAAAGCAACAAAGAAATAATCTTATAAATGTGTTAGAAACAATCATATGAAAGGAAAAAAAACATTTGAATACTTATCTTGGGGTTCATTTCGCCTAACATCACCTTATCTGACCTTTTCTGCCTGACTTAGACAAAGAAACATAGGTCTCATGGTTTCCCTTACTTGCTGCTATTTTTAAAGGGAGACAAAGTATAGAATTTTTCCAGGTCAAATACCGTACCTTAACCAGATTCACACTGATCTGTCTGTGAACTAAGATAAAGGAAATGAGATGGAAGCTAGTCAACATGTCAACACTAGTACCAAGAGAGGCCAGGGCAGGAGGTATGGTTTTATTGTCTGTCAGGGCTCCTATTGGAGTCTCTGAACCAGACACACTCACTCATCCTCTCTACCAAGTGGTGACAATTAAAAGGGCAAGCCCACATTTCCCTGTTAGAAAGACCCTGCCTCAGAGTGGAGATGAGGAATGCTGCCTCTCAGCTCACCCAGGACAGCTCATTACCTAGAAAGTTTCAAATGAGGAGTTTCAATGGTTTTTATTTCTATAAATGAGATTTAGTTCTATAACTGTCCCTTGTCAGGGAAAGATGCTAGAATGATTGTAAGTAGTGCTGTGGGGAAACAGTATTCTCCCATAGCCTCTGGCCAACCAAATGGTTTTCTTGATTCTCTCAGGAATGTAGTAGGAAGCAGTTCTTTCCATCCTTCCCTAAGGGCTTTGAAATCAAGTGGCTTATCTGGGACTTCATGGTAATAAAGGAAAGTGCTTCTCTAGTTTCCAAAAGCATGTCAGAGTTCCAATCTATTCAATTTGGTGATGATTGCCTGTCTATCTAATCTACTGGTAGAGCTTTGGACTCTGAATACTAAGGAGCTGGTAGTAACCCCCCTTCTCAGCATGGACTAGACAATATTCAAGGTTCAAAGTAAGAGGAAACTTCAGGTAGCTGGTACAAAAATTGCTAAGAATTGTAAGGCACAGATAGTAGAGCACTGAACCACATGAACAATCTTATAGGGCTCTGGGCTGTTGGACAAATGCATGCCCACAAAGCCCAGGCCTTCTCTGCAGAAGAACACTACTTATGGTTACACATACAACTTGAACATGATTTATGCATAATGCATGTAAAAGAAATTGCACTTAGCAGAAATGCACAGCCTGATGTATTTTTACAAAATAAATCTACCCATATAACTAGCCTCCAGATCAATTAACAGAACATTATCAAAATATCAGAAACCACTTTATATTCCTTTCAAATCATTACTCTCTCTCTTCTGTGATTGATTTGTTTCATTAAATTTTCTTGGTAAGAATTATCCATACAATGTGTGTAGCATTGGTATTCTCTAAATCTTGGTACTGTTTCACTCACATGATTAACATTTATTTTGTTTTTAGCATTTATCTGTGACAATTAGGATGGCCACAGACACTTCTTTAGTTTCTCTCTTGATACAAATCTGTACACTTGTATTGTCAGCATTACTGGCTTATATAGTAAGACTATGTAGTAGATCCTAGATCTCTTACTGCATATTCGTGTTCTACCCTCCAGCAATCCACCAATTTAGCCTTGTACTAGTAGAATAAGAATATAGAGCACATTATAGATGTGTAGAATTCTTTTACTTGCTTTATATTCTTGGTAACAGTGGTTTTGACTTCATTCAAAAACTGTAATTTTGGCTGTTCTAGTTGGTAGCTTATATATAAATTGTTTGATTTACCCTTAGTTTACACCTGAAGAGATTTTGATTTTTAAATTATCTTTACATGTACAAAGGAGTTGCCATCTAACAAAGTAGTTCTCTGAAGAGATTTCTAATTGACAGTACTGGGGTTTGAACTCAGGGATTTATACTTGTGAGGCAGATGCTCTACTCCTTGAGCCACACACTCTACCCCACCCTTTTTTGTTTCTTTGTTTGCTATAGTTATCTTTTGAGTGGAGTTTTGAGCTTTTGATGGTTATTTGGAGATAAGATTCTTTCGAATATGTCTGCCCAGACTGGCTTTGAATCAGGATCCTCAGGACTGCAGGCAGGAGCCACTGTTGCCTGGCTTTGTATTCCTTCTTGTCAGGCCAATACCTATGACATCTTTGGGATGCCTGGTTGAGAGATCATGGAGAGGTATGGTGCTAACTTAATGGTCCCTCTCCACTGGGGAGTGTCAATATAAAGATAAGCACAGCAGGCATTGCTCTTGAAATAATTATCTAAATGACTAATACAAGTTGAGTAGTGCCTATTGTGTATAAATATAGAAGAGTTGATAAAAGGACTTTGGTATTTTTCAGTGACTCTTGATTTCTGATAATAGAAAAGATTATGGTTTTCCCTCCTTCTCTGCCACTCCCACTCTCCCTGTTCCTTCCCTTTCCCCCTCCCACTCCCTCTGGACCTAATTTTTGATCATTTGAAACCTTCAGTATATTGGATTGATTGTGTATTGTTACTTCCTCTTTTTGTTTCTTTCCAAATTCTTTATTGGCATCAATTAGTTGTGCAAGGTGTTTTCATTTCAACACGTTCCTATATGTATCCAATATACCTTGTTCATACTCAATCTGTCTGTCACACTTTCTCATCTTTCTGCCTCAATTCCCAAACCAATCTCAACCAAAACATGTGGCCAGTGGGGGTTGGGGAGGGGAGGAACCTTGTCCTGACTGGTATAGGACATTTTGTATACCTCTTTCTCCTCCTGGTTTTAAATGATGTTTTTCTGCCTAGGTGTGTTTGAAAAAATCTGCAACCTAGTAGAATCAATATTTCTTTTAAAAATATTATCGTGTTTGTCTATGAATTTTGATAAAGATTCAAAATATATATTTTATTCTGTCCCATCTCTAAATGCTCATTTTAGGAAATAGAGGGCATACGCTTAAATTTTTGTTTGTTTGTTCACAAAGCATCAGACCATGTGCAGATCATTTTTACAATGGTTTGTGCAAAATAAAGGTTGCCATAGCAGGGGCACAACCTGGGCTACCTGACCTTGCTGATAAGAGTGGCTGATAAGCCACTCTGTTCCTTGCCTGAAGCCTGATGGTGGCAGCTGTTATACTATGTGTTTGGGGATGGGACGGAGGGGTGCATGTCAACATATCTGTGATGGGCAGTCAACATATCTGTGATGGGCAGTCTGAGGGAGGAGCGTGTTGCATGAAGTTCCAGCTGGTCACTTAGTAGAGAGGGGTGGACAATTACAGAGTGTTGGCTTCTTGTCTTATTCACACAAGAAATACCTGTGAGCCTCCAGATAATGCACATCCATCTTCCACTTTCCATGATCTAGTGTGAGGCTGAGGTCACCTCTCTTACTCTCCTCTGGGCTATATTGTGTGATCTCATGTATGAAAGACGTCTGCATAATGTAAAGAACTTTTATTAATAACCAAAATAAACAAGCAAGCCAGAAACCCTTTTGGACATTCTAAAAGAGACACTAGGCTTGGAGCATTTGGCTTTGAACAATTAGAAAGACAGGGAAAGAGTATTTATTGCCAGTTTTCATTCATGCCAAATTTGCTTATCCTGTTTATCTAACACAAAAGCCAACAATCTGGAGTAGTTTTGATTGAATCTAAATATTTATCCACATTTGAATGGGCTCCAAGGGCCTGTTCCAGAACCGAGACAGAACATCTGCATGTTCTGGAGGGGAGCAAGCTTGTGTGTGTGCAGTGGCTTGGTTCTGGCTGGACATGAGCCATGGAATCCTTGCACCCTACTGGCTGTTGCTCTACAACTGTCTCTGTGGCTCTGAGCTGATGGCAGATGTCAAGACCTGCAATTTGCTCATCATGGGAATCCAATGTCTGCCTTGAGCAATCTGGCCATTCTGTCTGGATATCTTACCTCTGGAAAGCTTGCTGTTCATGCTTTGGGAGCAAAGCTTTAGCATAGCTAATATTTACTGAGAAGTTACTACACACAAACGTGCACGTGTGCGTGTGTGCGCGAGCGCACACACAAACACACACCCACACCCACACCCACACACACACACCCATACCCACCAGATATTATTCTAAGCACAGTCTTACGTTAACTCCTCATGGGCTTTCAGGGAGGTACGTTTACTGTTTTTGTCTCACAGATAAGGAAATACAGCTGTGGAGAAGTGAACAACCTAAGTTCTAGGAGTAAGTGGTGACAGAGGGATATTCAAAAGATTTTACAACTATCATGATCCAGACATTAGCCAACGAGAAACAAGGCTGTGCCCAGTCAGGACAGATGCTACCTAGAAAGAATTGGCTTGGCCAGACATGTACTAGTGGCTTTAATGGTCTCCACTCAAGCCCAGGCAGGGTGGCTGTTGGTTCTACCTTTCCACCACTCTGTGTGCCTGGCATAGGTTAGATGCTCAACTAACAGTGCCAAACTGAAGTGCTCTGCTAATTGATCCCTTGTGAAGCATTACTGTATTTTTCTATCTCCTACTTGCCTGCCCAGAGTAGAGGTGTGCACTTTATTTTATTTTTACTATCTCACCTATGACACTGCTTTAGACCAATAGCAATTAGAGGACATGACTCCTAGCCATGTTCATTCTGGTTTTTTTTTTTTTTTTTTTTTTTTGTGGTGGGGCTTAAACTCTGGGCCTGGGCACTGTCCCTTAGCTCTTCAGCTCAAGGTGAGTGCTCTACCACTTGAGCCACAGCAACACTTCCAGTTTTCTAGTGGTTTATTGGAGATAAGAGGCTCATGGACTTTCCTGCCCGGGCTGGTTATGAACCGTAATCCTCAGATCTCGGCCTCCTGAGTAGCTAGGATTACAGGCAGGAGCCACTGGTGCTCAGCATCCTGTTCATTCTTATGAATGTGTGAGACATGTGGTAGGTACTCTCTGAATGCTCAATGACTAAAAGCAGCAGCAA
Source organism: Dipodomys merriami (assembly GCF_024711535.1). Classification (NCBI taxonomy): domain Eukaryota; kingdom Metazoa; phylum Chordata; class Mammalia; order Rodentia; family Heteromyidae; genus Dipodomys; species Dipodomys merriami. The sequence goes on from NW_027202270.1 coordinate 78,150,657, forward strand.
TGATTAGGAAGGCTGTGTAACACGTATCTATACATGGAGATGCCGTAGCCCAGTTGTGGGGTCATCAGATCTGAGTGTAGATTCCAGCTGTGCAATCTGTTAACTGAATAACCTTGTAAGCCATTAACCTAGTGCCTTCTAGTTTTCTCACCTGCAAATTGGGGGCAATAATATTATTTTCATAGTATTGCTAATAGGTGGTACTGTTAGTTTCCCATCTAGCTCTGTTCCCTTGATAGGTTCTCTGAGAGTGGATTGGCTGTGCACCTATGTTTTAGTTACTGTGGGCAGAGGTAGGGAAAATCCTATCTCTGCATAACTGTCCTATGGTAATTAATTCTGGGGAAGGTTTTGTTCCAGGAACAGAGGTATAAGACTAAGGCAATCTGGATCCCAAGCCACAATAAGGAGGGATGTTGTTTTGGAGAGGCTGATGCCAGTATCACCCAATGCCTTCAGCACTGAGATGCTGCCAATTGGGTGTTGTACTATAAAATAACTTGTTCATTATAATACACAAACAAGATAACATGCTACAAGTGAGAATGCTAGCCACACTCTTCCTCATCTCCACAGCTCATACATAGCTCTTCACCTGTGCTTTACGTGTAGTGGCCCCCACACTTATAAAGTAGAAATGACAGAAACTAAAGTTCAATATCAAAGGGAAGAGTTCAAAATAACATTGAGATGATTGCCATACATAGTCAAGAGTTCTGGGCTAGATGGTCATAATGGGAGAATTAGAACCTGCATGGCTGTCAGAGATGAGGTTTTTTCATCTTTACCTTTGGTTTTCCTGACAGGTTCTCATTTTTTCAATTAGTAGATGAATGGGAATGACCCTGTTGTTTATTGTTTGTTTCCTTTTTCTTTTCCTTTTTTGAGGACCTGGGGTTTGAAGCAATCAATCTCACTAAGTCACATCCTTAATTCCATTGTTTCTTTTTATGTACACATGATATGTCAGTTCAAGAATAAAATTCCTGAAAGTGGTAAAAAACAGGCAGAGCAGCAAGCACCTGAAGAAACACCACAAGGGAACTAGGGATGAGATGGTGTGAGCTTTGACTGAAAAACAGAACTAGGTAAGAAGTTCTCTAAAATGACTTAGCTCACATGCAGTTATGTCCTATGAAACTATCTGTCTTATGTATCTTTGCCATATCAAAAGGAAAATCCAGGTACATTAAAACAGTTAAGTACATAAACATGTAAGTGACAATTATATACATCAGTTGGAGTCCTGGTAAACTGAAAGCAGCTTAAAAACAAAAAAGATTTTTAAAAAAACCCCAAAAACCTTTTAATATGACTTACAGGTTACCGCAGAATAGGAAGTAATGACATTTAGATGAATTAAGCTATTAAAAGCAAAAATGACCACAACCTTCATTAAAAACCAAGTAAATGTAGTGTAGTATGTACAAGTGGCACATGGTGCCAATTTTATTCGCAGCTATTATTATAGTACTCCATCTCAAATGTACAAGTTACACCTTTGTCACAGCCTTGGCTAAGTATTGAACTAGTGCAGAATTCAGCTGTGGTAGAATGCTGATGTTTCTTGAGCTATCAACTTTATCTTTGTCTTTACTTTTTCATTTTTAAAATCCAGTTTTCATTTTATGTATTCGTTTTCATTTATTGGTTAGGAAAATAAAACAAGATGTTCAAAACAAAAAAGTTAATTTGCCCAACCTTTCTGAACCTCATCTTTTTAAAGGATATTGACAGATAAGATGCATCTAGCTCCCCTACCCTCTCTAAACATCCATATATATGAGTTGCCCTGGAGAGTTTTCAATGGGTCCATTCAGTACACAGCAATATTGCTTCCAATGTGTAGGCCTTTCTGTATTTATACATCATATACTATGGATATACTGTATGTAATGTGCATAACTATTGCCCTGTTGACATTCATTGCCTAAACAATGCTGGTTAAAAATCACTTTATACAATTGTTTTCTTGATGTGATAGATCTCCCAAAGTGTTTATGTTCACTCAGTCACATAACTTTCTCAGTGTTGTCAGCAGTGTACACAAGTGCTTTTCTCTACATCTTTGTTAAGTCTAAAAGTAATCTGTCTTAAATCTTTGTGAATGTAACTAGCAACAACTACTCTGTCTTGTTTGTTGTTTTAATTTATATGCTCACCTGTACATACTATGTTACCCCAAGTTAAATAAATGGTTGGTCTTATCAAAAAAAAGTATAAAATTCATGAAAATAAGTGTACTTGTAAACCTATTAAAATATAGTACTTCCACCTTGTGGGAAGATTGCTGCTATCAGCACTGTGGGCTTTAGATTTGTACCCTTGGATATTTATGGCCACAGAGGACATGAATTTTTATTTTTTGAAATCTAGATGGAAAAAAGTTTTCTTCTTCTTTTTTCTATCTCCTAAAGTTCTGACTTATTTGGAGTGCAAATCTTTTATTTTATATACTTGCTTTCCGATTTTGCTGGGAATCTTTTTATAAAATTATCTTTTAGTATTTTTACAAGGGCGGTATCATTTAACAAAGCAGTGGATGACTGCAATGTATCTGATCTGTGTCACCCCCTTCAACTATCTTGCTCCACTTTAGACCAGCCCATACCTTAATTTTCTCAATTTTGTGGTATATACAATGAATTATTGTTCCTGGGGCTTGAACTCTGGGCCTGGGCACTGTCCCTGAGCCTCTCTGTGCTCAAGACTAGTGCTCTACCACTTGAGCCACAACACCACTTCCAGCTTTTTCTGTTTATGTGGTGCTGAGGAATCAAATCTGGGGCCTCATGCATGTGAGGCAAGCACTCTACCACTGAGCCACCTTCCCAGTCCTGATAAATATTTTATATGAGTATGCACATAGTAATTGAGCCATTGTGATACTCTCCTAAGAATATCCTCCTTTGGTTTCACTGTATGTGACTGTTTAGAGTCCTGTTTAACTCATGATGTCTAAGTGTATTTTTTTTTGGTCTTTTACCATCCATTGACTTGTAGATGTACAGGCACAGTCTAATTAATGAGGGAAGCCATACAGCCTATGTTTCTTTGGGTCTGGCTTACTTTGCTTAATATAATTTTTCCCCAAGTCTTTACATTTCCTTATGAATGGGGCATAGAATTCTATTGTAAATATATACCACATTTTCTTGATCCATTTGTTCACTTAGAGGCATCTGGGGTGATTCCATATCCTGGTTATGGTAAGCAATGCTGCAATGAATGTGGTTGTGCTGGTAACAAGTTTATATTCCCACCAACAGTGTAGTAGTATTCCCTTTTGGCCACATCCCTGCCAGCGTATGTTTTTGTTAGTGTTCTTGATAATGGTCACTCTAACTAGGGTGAGGTGGAATCTCAGTGTTGTTTTGATTTGCATTTTCTTTATAGCTAGAGATGTTGAACATTTCCTCATGTTTCTATTGGCCATTATTACTTCTTCTGAGAAGTCTCTCTTTAAGTCTTTAGCCCATTAATTAATTGGGTTGTTGTTTCTTTCAGCATTGGTTTTTTGGGGGATTAATTTTTGACCCCTAATTATATTTTAGATATAAGACCCTTGTCTGATACATAGCTGGTAAAGATCTTATCTTATTCAGTGGGATTTCTATTTATCTTGCTAGCTATGTCTGTTGGTAGGCAGAAACTCTTCAGTTTGATGTAATCCTATTTATCCAGTCTTTCTTTAATTTGCTATAATTCGGGATCTTTACTTAAGAAGTTTTTGTTTTTGTTTTTTTTTGGTCCAGTCATGGGACCTGAACTCTGGGCCTGGGCGCTGTCCCTCAGCTCTTCAGCTCAAGGCTAGCGCTCTACCACTTGAGCCACAGCGCCACTTCTGCCTTTATTCTTTTTGCTTATGTGGTGCTAAGGAATCGAACTCAGGGCCTCAGGCATGCAAGGCAAGTGCTCTACCACTGAGCCACCTTCCCAGCCCCTACTTAAGAAGTTTTGACCCATGCCTAGGAGCCCTAGTGTTCCCCCTATCCCTTCCTGTAGTGAATCTGATTTCTACCAAGTCCACGTTGAAGCTTGCCTGTCTGAGAGCCAGATGTACTCAGGCAACAGACCCTAATTGAATAGTGCGCAATAGCTGTACTTGGGCTATTCTCTGGCTTCTATAATAGGATTGAGGGTGAATGTGGTCCAAACACCTCTTTCTCTTTAAATCTTTGGTTCAAGTTAAAAAAAAAAGAGGGAGAAAATAGGTGATTGGGGGGGGGGAGGGGGCTATTTCAGATACACATAGAACTAAGATTTCGGTGCTGTGGTTATTGAAGTTATACAAACATGTATTTGGGGGAGCTCCATGAATAAGAGTAGCTACCAAACAATGCCTCCATTTGTAGGAGTGTGGGAATCCTGTAAACCTGCAGTACCCAAGGCCAAATCCTCCCCAGGTGCAGTAAGCAGGTAGCAACTTGCCTCTGCCTAATTACTGAATTCTGGATGAGCAAGTTATAATTCATCTTTCTCATGTGTGTCAACTACTGAAGTCTGGGAAGTTACTTGGGAAGGTAATAACAAGCAATGGTGGATAGACCTTTTGTTTTTTATCACTTACAATCCCTTATCCTTTCATTACTCCCTTATGCCTTAGAACATTAAGTAATTAGGGACTGTTACAGAAGAAGCCAGTTGGTATTAAAAGGAAAAATGGTAGCAAATGAGTCAGAACAGAGTTAGGGCATGGCATGGTGATACCCATAGAGATCTAATATTTAATTTAGTTGCATAAGAAGAAGGTGAAGGCTATGAATTTCATGAGTGGGCTCATATTTTTCGTGGATACATCCTAAATTCTGTTCAGACAATTAGGAAGATGAAGCTACGATATCCTGTATCTCTACTGTCCTAAACCAATTAGATTTAGTTCTCTTTTAGGCCCAGCTGGGGCTTTCTGGGAGGCAGCTCTTCAGAGATGCCCATGGAAGATTAGAATTCACCAGCCACCATACCTCCTCTCTTCTTTATCTCTTAAATGTGAAGCCCTCTAGATGCATCAGAAACATAGCTGTCTGCTGCCTCCATGGGGAATCCACACTGCAGTACATTTCTGATAGAGAATTGGCGAGGTCACGCTGGTCAGATATCAGATGTTCTGACTGTTAGGAGTCTGGCTGACTAGCTGTCCAAGGTCTAAGAGGTCAGAGCCAAGGGAAACTCACAAGCACCACTTTGCTCTTGGGGGGAGAGGGGGCGGGGAATTGCTTTTCTTACACTGAGGCTCATCTCCCCACATGGGGCTTAGGAGGTCTCAGACAAGACTAAAAGTCAGCTTAGGTGCCTGGACTTCAAGGAATTTCTGCTTCCCTTTTTTCTCCATCTGCCCTTGTGAATCTGCAAGATTCAGTTTTAGGATGATTTCTCTTCTCTCTGATATTTCCTGCTCTACTGTGAAGTGCGGATAGGGCCCCTCTTTGAGCTTCTAGAAGACATCTTTATCATAATGCTTTTTCACTTGGCTTGTATGATCTGATTACATGTCTGGTTTTGCCCCCTTTATTTCTTTAAAAGCACTTAATAGCCAAGGCGCTGGTGGCTCACGCCTGTAACACTACCTATTCAGGAGGCTGAGATCTGAGGATTGTGGTTCGAAGCCAGCCCAGGCAGCAAAGTCTGTGAGACTCTTATCTCCAGTTAACCACCAGAAAACTGGAAGTAGCTCTGTGGCTCAAGTGGTAGAGCAGAAGTCTTGAGCTGAAGAACTCAGGGATAGCACCCAGGCCTAGAGCTCAAGATCCATGATGGACAAAATTTTTAAAAAACCACTTAATAGTCTTCCCCCTTCCAGAAGTTGTTAACAACTAATAACTCTAATCTTTGAAACAATCTGACCAGGTAGGCATTATGATGAAGCCCATTTTGCAGATGAGAAAGCTGAGTCACAAACAGGTTTTAATTTTCCACAGACATATATAAAGAAAAGCTAGCAATCTCATTGCCACATGACTTAACCATGCCATGTGGCTAGTCCATAAGGACAGTATTTATGTTTTATTCATTTTTCACTCCTAGTGTAGCACATCAAGCCTGGCACAAGGCAAAATTAACAGTTTGAAAGAAGGAACAAAAGTCTATTTGTTAGGAAGTATAAGGAATGAATTATTATTTTTGGAGCTAGTACAACCATATTCCATTTAATGAAATCTGTACCATATTAATTTATTATGTTGTCTCTGAACTCATTTTGCTAAGAAAAAGATGTATGTGTGCATGCATGTATGAAAGATACTTTGTAGTTTACTGTCATTTATTTTCCCAGTGTTTGAGAGCCTCTGTATACTTCCACTAAAAAATGTATTAACCTGTCGTGCATTCTTAAACAAGTCTTGGCACACCTGCATGTAAGTCCTGTGCCAATGAGACTTGTACACCCAACTTTCTCTAGTGGAATGAATTCTACAAAGAGGTCATTACCTCTGCATCTTTTTTTCCTACCATTTCTTTTATGTTCTAGCAAATCATTTTAACCCACAATGACTGACCAAAATTTTTTTTAAAGACCCAATGCAGGCTTGCACCTGCCTCAAAGGAGCAGAGAGGATCAAGCTGAACCCCCAAAGGCACAGCCCATTGTTTTCTAGACCTAGAAAATCTAGACCACCAGATCTGAGGCCGTGGGGACTTCAGTTGGGAGGAATCCAGTGTCTCTTCAATACCTCTAACCACATAGAAAAGGACTACACACAAAAGTATCTCCAGTCAGACCTGATTGGTTTGGTAGATTCACATAATGTTACAGCCAACATGGTCTAGAAATGGCCAGAGACACAGTTAGCATCTGTCAGTAAGCTGTGTTTGGATTCTCTGAGGTTCTGAAGACTTCTTGCCTAGTGGCTCCACTTCCCGCTTGTCTACATTTTGGATATCCTGGCCTTTGTTGGAAGCCTGTACCACCAAGCCCTCAACTCCTAGGGTAAAAAGCTTTGTCTTAGCGTGTGATGTCATTGGGGACATCTGTATACTCCCACAGAGGACTGAGCTTCAGCAGAGTCTAACTTAGGCCTCCTGATCATTTGTCTCTATGCTACAGCTAACATTTTTTCTGTACTTGGTCACATTTGCCTTTTTGGAACTGTGCAGTTCCCAGCTGAGTACATAATTTTTTTTTTATTAGTGTGTATTTTATAACATAGAGTATTTTTATGAGTCTAAGTTTGTTTTTGCACTATTGTTTAAATAATCAGCAAAGCTCATAATTCTTAGTAAAATATAGTATGTTAGGATCTTAGGAATATATCTCCATCAGGTCTTTCAGACAGTGTCTTCTTACTACACAGATAGGGCTCCAGGCTTCAGAAAACATTCCTTAAATTAACCAAGGGAAACTGTGCCATGCCGTGTGCTAAAAGTTTTTAAGTCTTTTCTTAGTCAACTGCCATCATTCGAAGTTGGAGAATACATGATTGGTATTGGACCTGGGAAGTGAAATTCAGATGCTATCCAAACTGGTCAGGTGTCTTCTTTGTGAATTTAGAATTGTTAGGCCAATGATGTATATTAAGTAATGAACAAAATAAGAATATCACTTTCTTTCTTTCATGACCAATAGTGCAGCTGACTAGCCCTCATATTGGTCTGCCTAGAATATCTTTTCTACTACAACTATCAGGTATTAAAAAATTAGTGGCTTATTTCAGTGAAAGATTTCATTTATACAATGTGAAATGTGTACATGGTCAGTGGAAGTCTGGAAGGGAAGCTCCACCTTGATTTCTTTTTGTCTTTCTTAGTGCATGCTTATCTCATGGGCACAAGATTGCTGCCAACCTCCAGTCATCTCATTCAGCATTTCTGGCAGGAAGAAGGGAATGGGCAAGGATTACAAGAACACATCAGGTTCCCTTTCATGGAGTTTTGCAAACATTCTTACCTATTTACTTCCTCTTTCCTCTTTCTTGCTGCCCAGATTTGTGATATATATTCAACCCTAAAGACAAAGGAAATTAAAAACTTAGTTACTCATTTGAGAAAAGGATATTTGCTGTTGTGTCTCTAGAGGTTCGCATGAGCTTGTCATATATCCTTGAGCTTTGGTTTGCTGTCCTCAGCTTCCATAGCCACTCTAGCCACTCTTGGCCTGGGGCAGGGTGGGCACAAACATAGGTGAACTCCATAGCTGCTTGCATGTGTGGATTGAGGAACACATGGAAACTCAGAGGTCCAGCCATACTGTCAGGTAGGCCGAGAAGCTAGAAATAGCATCTTTGAGCTTTTCTAGTTCTATTACCCCTAGTGCACGCTTATCTCAGGCACTATAGATAAATGAATTTATTTATTTATTTATTTAATATCTTTAAGTAGTTGTACAATAGAGTTGCCATTAACAAAGCAGTTTATGGAGATTGAGAGAGAGAGAGAGAGAGAGAGAGAGGAGAGAGATATTTCTGGGGCTTAAACTCAAGGTTTGGGTGCTGTTCATTAGCTTTTCTGCTTAAGTCTAGTATTCAACCACTTGAGAGACAGAGACAACTCTACTTCTGGCTTTTTGGTAGTTTATTGGGGATAGGAATTTCATGGATTTTCCCACCTGGACTGGTGTCAAACTATGATCTTGAGGTCTCAGCCTCCTGAGTAGTTAGGATTACAGATGTGAGCCAAGGGCTCCTGGTAAGTACAATGCATCTTGATCAATGTCACCCCTTTCAACATTCTTACCCATCCCCCCATACTCACCCCTTCTCTCACTCTTCTTAGTTTTGTTGGATATATATTGAATTCCTCCTCCTCCTCCTCCTCCTCCTCCTCCTCCTCCTCCTCCTCCTCCTCCTCCTCCTCCTCCTCCACCTCCTCCTCCTCTTCTTCTTCTTCTTCTTCTTCTTCTTCTTCTTCTTCTTCTTCTTCTTCTTCTTCTTCTTCTTCTTCTTCTTCTTCTTCTTCTTCTTCTTCTTCTTCTTCTTCTTCTTCTTCTTCTTCTTCTTCCCTCCTCCTCCTCCTCCTCCTCCTCTCCTCCTCCTCCTCCTCCTCCTCCTCCTCCTCCTCCTCCTCCTCCTCCTCCTCCTCCTCCTCCTCTTCTTCTTCTTCTTCTTCTTCTTCTTCTTCTTCTTCTTCTTCTTCTTCTTCTTCTTCTTCTTCTTCTTCTTCTTCTTCTTCTTCTTCTTCTTCTTCTTCTTCTTCTTCCCTCCTCCCTCCTCCTCCTCCTCCTCCTCCTCCTCCTCCTCCTCCTCCTCCTCCTCCTCCTCCTCCTCCTCCTCCTCCTCCTCCTCCTCCTCCTCCTCCTCCTCCTTGTTGGTCGTGGGGCCTGAAGTCTGGGCCTGGGTGCCTCAACTCTTCAGCTCAAGGCTAGCGCTCTACCACTTGAACCACAACACCACTTCCAGCTTTTTCTGCTTATGTGGTTCTGAGGAATCAAACCCAGGGCCTCATGCATGCAAAGCAAGCACTCTACCACTGACTACCTTCCCAGCCCCTACACTGAATTCATAACTGAATTCTCCTCTCTTCTCTTCTTCATTTGTCTACCTCTCTCCCCTCGACCCCACCCCATCCTTTTCAAGTACTCACTTTGTGGTGTTTATTTGTTGAACTTTGCCTTTCTAAGGAACTATGCTATTTGAGTTCTCCCTTGTATATACACATGTATTAATTGGAACAGGGGTTTTTGTACTCTTATTTTACTCCTATAAATGGAAAGTTCATTGAACATCCAAGTGGATGACCATAGATGTGGAAATTGAACGGGAAGAAGCTCCAGAAATGAGGGCAAGGAACTGAACTCACCCGAACTGAACTCACCCACAGTCAACAGCTAGCTGCTCTCAACTTCACAGCAGAGAAGCAGAGAGATTCAATGGCAAGGAGATACCTATATTTATATTGGTAGTGGGCTGGGAGGCAAATGTCCTCCTATTAAAGGTTCTTTTTAAATCCATACAGCCTCCAAATGGCTGGTAGGGTGCTAAAATCCCTAGTGTCAGTCTGGAATGGAAAAATGTCCAAGGTGTGTTTCTTAATTCCCATCTGCTGGCAAATGTAGAACAAGGAAGATCATTCTAGAGATTATTGAGCCATTATCTGTTTTGCATGACAATCATAGATTTCAGTTGGGCTACAAGTGGAAAGTCCTTCATACTGTAAAGATGCAAGTTTATGGGGCTGGGTAGGTGGCTCAATGGTAGAGTGCTAGTCTTGTATGCATGAGGCCCTGGGTTTGATTCCTCAGCACCACATAAACAGAAAAAGCTGGAAGTGGCACTGTGGCTCAAGTGGTAGAATGTTAGCCTTGAGCTGAAGAGCTGAGGAACAGTGTCCAGGCCTAGAGTTCAAGCCCCATGACTGAAAAAAAGCAAGTTTAGAGCAAAACAAACTCGGTAGTGATAGAATAATAGCTATTGAGGTGGTACTGACAGCATGCTAGCCAGCTTTTAGAAATAATTTAATAAAAACATGAATGACAATCACAGAAATAAAATGACATCCCATCTCAGGGGCCTTTCCTGTAACTCAATTAACAAATTTAATCCAAGTAGCAGATTTTCAAGGCAGTCCAGGAGTGAATAAAATAGTGTTTAGCATGAGTAACATGTTCCATAACACACATCTAGTGTGCTTGTACTGAACTGGATTGATTCTTAATCCCGAATTCTTCCTATCACACTCCAAAAACCTCACAGCATACCTGTAATGCTTTTCAGTGATAGTAGGAGTAGATTAGAATCTGGAAGGATGTAAGTAGTGGGACTTTTGTCTGGGCCTTACAGGAACTCTGGGAAGTTGCCCTTTCAGTTTAGCTATGACACCAGGATTCCGGTAGATGGTGCCAGAGAGCTTAGAATAATTCCAGAGAGGACTGAGCCGAGCTGAATGAAGCTGACAACAAAGCCAGGAGCTTGCATGTCAGAGGGTAGGAGTCATTGGAGAGATGTGTATTTAATCATAGGACATGTGCTAAGCATTGTTTATCAACTCAAGGACCCTTGAACGGGTTCAGAGGTGACCTGGACATACAGCCCAGTAAAATTTCAAATATTTGTGGGAGGTAGGAAATGTTTGGGAAGAGAACTGATCATTTATTTAAAGGGGGCTGCCATCTGACAACAGGAAGACTGCTGGATAGCTAGAAAGAAATAGCAAAACAATATCTCTGGTTTGTATGTGGAATGTCTTCCAAAGGTTCATGTTCTAAAGGCTTGGTCCCGGAATGGTGCTGATGAGAAGCTGGGTAAACTGAGGTGAAACTTAGTGGGATGGCCTTAGATCATTGAGGTGCCCCTGAAGGGGACTTGGAAACCCTGGCCATTTCTCTGTTCTCTGTTTGCTTACTACTTCCTTGACCATCATGAAGTTCTTGGTTTTGCTCTGTCATGTGCTGCCTTAAGGCAGGCCCAAATGCAATGGGGTCAACCAGTCATGAACCTGGAACCTCCAAAACTGTGAGCCCCAAATGAACCTTTTCTCTTTATAAGTATATACATATATATATATAAAAATATATATATACATACTTATATATATATGTACATACATATATACTGTATATGCAGCGTATATATATGCATATATATATATGTATATATATATATGCATATATATATGCATATATATATGTTATGGTTACATGAGTAAGGTAATGAATACATTTCCTATTGAGCATTGTTACACCCTCCTTTGTTTTTCTCTCTTTTTTTTTAAATTTAAATTTTTATTTTTGTGAACATATTGTATGTAAGGTCCGCTCCTGGATGGCGAGCAGACTCCACCCTCCTCGCAGCAAAGTCTCCACCCAGTACCTGCGTTACCTAGGCAACTGGGACACCTGGAAGAGGTCACATCTGCATCCGCTGAGGTCACATCTGAATTTGATGTGGCCACACCTTTCCCCACCCATACCCTACATAAGGGCTAGCCCAGGCCCAGACTCTCCCTTTTCTCTCTCTGTTCGTTTCTAGCTCTTGCTGCTCTTTTCTTGCTCTCTTGCTCTCTCTCTTTCCCAGCCACGTGGAGTGCCACCCTTGCCTGGTCCCAGCAGGTCTACCCCTTACCTGAATACCACGTGAGTGCTACTGTTCTTACCCCTCTCTCTGCTCTTTTCTCTCTCTTTCCTCTCTTCCCAGCTCTCTCTCATTCCCAGGCCTTTCCCAGCCACGTGGAGTGCCACCCTTGCCTGGTCCCAGCAGGTCTACTGAATAAACCTACCCCTTACCTAAATACCACGTGCATGGTGCAGTTCTTACTCGGCTACCTCTTTTTAAAAACCTAACATTGTTAAGCAAAAAAAAAAAAAAAAAAAAAAAGAAGTCTCAAGCTTTTGGGGCTGGGAAGGTGGCTCAGTGGTAGAGTGCTTGCCTTGCAATGCATGAGGCCCTGGGTTCGATTCCTCAGCACCACATAAGCAAAAAAAAAAAAAAAGAAAAACCTAACATTGTACAGAGGGGTTACAATTACATGGGCAAGATAATGAGTACATTTCTTATCAAGCATTGCAGCCTCCTCCTTTGTTTACCCTTCACATCCCTTCACAGCCTCCCCCCACCTCCCCACCCAATCCCAGCCCCCCCCACCAATCCCTTCCCTCCCCACCTCCCCAACTCCTTCCTCCCCCTCCAGAAGTTGTAAAGTTCATTTTCAACATAGTCTCTTGTATATGTCATTGTTACAATGGGTCAACCTGTATTCTTGTTTCAGCATTTTGTTATTTCCCTTCCCCTCCCCAAATTAGAAAAATGTATATACAAGATGCCGGACACCAGAATCAAATACAGTGAAAACAGGGGTTATACCACGAGGGAAGAACATACAAAATAAACAAAAAAAATCACATAGTACACTGAAAACAACAGCAAGAAAGAACAAAAAACCTCACTTAGCATCATCTGATATGGTCATATGTACATACCTTTTGACCATTTCTGCTTGTTTTATAAGTAAATTATCCGAGGTATTTGTTATAGTCATGGAAAATCAACTAACATGTTCATCAACTTTAGTCTCTCAGAACGTGGGCCCTTCAGGAGCCCATCGTATCTTTCTCGAGAGTTTAATCTATAAAAAGAGAAGCAAGAGATCTGAGGCCTACAAAAGCCACAGGCCAGTGACTGAGCCTCACCTCCAACGGGTGAGGCAAAACTGAAGGAAAGAGCGAAGACAAAACCCAAAGCATCTGCTCCAATCATCATTCCTTTTCTGTCAAATGATATTAATGTTTGTCTTCCTAAACTACTGGCAAGGAAAGTACAGGTGATTTTCTCACTGTGAGCCCCGCCCGCTGCGAAGCTGAAAGCAATCAGCTTGTGACGCACAAGGGGCAGCCAATGTCAGTCTGATGAAGCCTTGGGGTGAGCAGAGCCACAAGGTGATTCCAGCACTTGCCCTTGTCTCTGGAGCCTGTCAGTTCCAATTTCCTCAGCTCCAAACCAGTGTGACCCCCTGAGGGCCTGAGACACAGGACTGCAACCCAGGAACCCTCACCATCTGTTTCTATATCACCCTGTAAAATACCTCTTGAGTTTAGTAGGAGTATAACATTTTTTAGATGTATTTGTTAATGTTAGCAAAATGACAACAACTTGCAGCTTGAAGAGTTGAAAACACTTGGAGCTCTGTAAGGTAGTTCAATTCAGAATGAGACAAATTCTCTGACAATATTCCCTTTTACGTTGCTATTGCGGGTCCTAGCAAATACATATTTAAATATATATGGGCCACACACATATATGCATGCATGCATACACATAAGCATACATGCAGATACACATGTGTTTACAATAAAGAGCTCTCTGTTCTGAAGTCTTTGCTCTTCAAAGATAGTCTAGGCCGACTGCATCATTTGAACTATACATCCAAATCTGTATCTTAACAGGATCCCCACAGGACTTGGGTGTTCTTTAAAGTCTAAGAGCCTTGGACTTTTAAATTCAGCCCCACTGGGAAGGGAGAGGAGATCCCAGAGCTGGGTCCTGAGTCTTGGGTGAGCAGTATTCTTACGTATCATGGACTGTGCCTCTGCTTCTCTGTTCTTTTTGAGGAGAGGATGGGTTTGGTTGGCAGGTATCTGGCCCTTATTTTAATAAGCAAGGGCAGGCTGTGCTATATATTTGTGTATTTGTAGGGCCAGAGAGGTGGATGAAGAACATACTGGGAAATACAGGCCTTCTGATGGGGGTGGGTACAGAGTGTTCTAGAGAGAGGGGTGGCGGAAGGGTAAGAAATGATGTGGATACAGTATATTAATTCAGGCAGCTGAAGGTCAGCAGTTGTGTTGAATCATAAGGCCTCTCTTATGATGAGAATGGGGCAGGCAGACTGAACTGGGAACATCCAGGCTTTTCAGGCAAAACATGGTCATACAAAGAGATTTCCCAGTGGCCAATGGGATCCAAGTATTGCTTCTGTCTGTGCTCAGGGACTTTCCTCAGGGACTCTGCCTGCTCAGTGAAGTGATTTGGCCAGCTGGATTGGGGAACAGATGGACACAGTGTGCAGATGTGCAGCCCTCCCAGCTGAGAGATTCTCATGCACATGAAATAAGGCTATTGGTAGCCCAAGGGAGCCATTGCCATTTTTTTGACCATCCCAGATGCCAGCCCAACAGAAGAACCAGATCAGTATCTTTTCTATGGATGTAGTCTAAGGGCTTGAGAAAGACCAAGCTTTTGGCTGAGATGAAGACAAACTTTGTCTACATTAAGTTCTAAGTTTAGTACTGTGAAAAGAATGTTTCTGCTCTGTTTGTCTTCTTTAAAATAAGAGGAAGAGCTGGGCACCGCCTGTAACTCTAGCTAGCCAGGAGGCTGAGATATGAGGTTCATGGTTTGAATTAAGCCCGGGAAGAAAAGTCCATGAAACTCTTATTTTAAATGAACCACCAAGAAGCCAGAAGTGAGGCTACAGCCCTCTACCCCATAGGGTAGAGGGCTAATCTTTTCTCAGAAAAGGAAGCTCCAGAACAGTGCTGGAGCCCTTAGTTCAAGCCCCAGGACCAGCACTGTGAAGGCGGGGGTGGAGACAGACTGACAGACAGAGAGGGAGAGAGAGAAATTTTCACTGTTTATGAGCTGCCCTTTGGCAAAGCATGATGAGGACCCTACACAGGAACAGGTCTGGGGGAAGCTGTAGCTCTCTCTCTCTCTCTCTCTCTCTCTCTCTCTCTCTCTCTCTCTCTCTCTCTCTCTCTCTCTCTGTCTCTCTCTCTCCTCTCTCTCTCTCTCTCTCTCTCTCTCTCTCTCTCTCTCTCTCTCTCTCTCTCTCTCTCTCTCTCTCTCTCTCACACACACACACACACACACACACACTTCATTAGAAGTCACGTGTCCCATTCAAATTATGTTTCCTTCCCTGACCTACCAGAGTCTTCAAGGCCACCCAAGTCCTTAGAATTCAGTTTTGGCACAAGTGGAAAAGACTATCTCAATCCCTTATTGACTTCTCTCATTCCACCTCCCCCCCCCCACCTGCCCCCAAGCCTTTGTTACTCATCACACTCAAGTTTCTAACTGCAGGATAAGACCAGACAAACATAGTTCTGGTGAAAAAATAATGGTCTGTCCCCTTGGGCTTTGGAAAAGCACCACATTCCTTCTGTGTGCCATCAAGGTTCTCATATACAATTCAGTGCTTTCTGAGCTAGCCAGCATCCATCATGGTTTCCTCTCTCTTTGCTGGCTCTCTGGGCACCTAGCAGCCTGCTGTGATTTGATCTCTGCAGATTGGTTGGCCTGTCTTATTTCTTTAGACTTCTGTGGGGTCATCTTGAGCCAGGGGATGAGCTGGCTGCATTGACATGTCTTTTTGCTTCCATGTTTTGACCTCTGGGCTTGTTGACCCAGGAAAGACTCCCATCAAGGCTAGTCAATTCCTAGAAATGGTAAGGGATTCTCCTTTTTCAGCACACCTTTGTTACATAGGCTCAACATTCAATGGCCTCCAGTCTCCTCTGTCACTGTCAGACTCTTATGCTCAGGACCAATAATTCCCACTGGGACACATACTAGACAATTGGAACAATGGCCCCTGCCTCATATTCAAAGCAGCCAATCCTAGCATATTCACCCTGCCTCTTCTCCTCCCTTCCCACACAAAACACCATAAAAGGTCATATCTGTATTTATTTCCCTTATGCTGTCTCCATATCAATCCAGGTCTTGTATGGTGTGCTGGGTGGTATGCTATATGGTACCTCCTGTGAATAAAGAAACTTGTACTTTGTGATACTCCTCATCATGTTTGCATATCTTATTCAAACTGATTAAAATAAGTCCTGGGTCCACTTGAAAACCTCTGTCTCCTGTCCCTTGATTGGTTCATGCCCTTTGCAGCCAGTCCATGGAGCTTCTTATCCTCTCTGGATGTACCACCTGTACTTCCTGACTCCTAGTTTGGAGGTCCTATCCCTTCCTCCAAATCTGTAATTCACTTTCTTTGAAATTAGGGGTCTTTCTATGGAGCCCAGACTAGCTTTGAAGTTTGAGATCTTCCTGCTTCAGTCTCCAGAATGCTGGGCTTAGGTATGCACCACTGGCCAGACCAAATCGGAAATATTTTACCATCATTGTTCAGACATCTCAGAAATATTTTACCGTCATTGTTCAGACATCTCAGGCCCAGTAAGGTCTAGAAACAAGGGCGACGACTATAATGAAGGCTTCTAACACTGCTCAGACCCACTGGGAAACATTTTCCTGAGCTGATGCTGTTATTTCTGAGAGAAGGATTCCCAGAGGAATATGTATGCAGTTAATTTTAAAAGATGTTTCTAGATAGCTTTCATCATTCATATTTCTCCTGGCAAGATATGAAACAAACTCTTTCTCTGCAAGTGCCTAGGGATCTCTGTGTTCTTGGAGTGAATTCCCTAGCATCCAGTTGAACGCTGGCAGCCTGGGGCTCTCAGGGGGTGGTGGGGCCACTTGCAGCCAGGAGCGACTGAAGCTATGTGATTGGTGAAGGCAGGGTGCTTTCTATTTCTTTACCAGTGGCCCCTGGTAAAGAAGTCTTTAATTTAAGTCTTTAATGTAGTCTTCTTTAAGGTAAGACTATGCTGGAGATAAGCTTCAGTCCATGCCTGGTTGGTTTTGTTGCTTTGGGACTGTGGTAACCATCATGGCGCAAGTATATGGTGGAACAAACTCTTACCTCATGGACAGGTGAGATGCAGAAGAAGGGGACATAATCATGGCCTCATCATCTATTTTAAGGATTGATCTCAATAACCTAACTTTCTAAGAACCATCAGGGAAGACAATTTCCTCCTTATAGCTTCTTGGAAGCTGTAAGAACAGCTCAGAGCCTCATGCTGGATTCCTCCTGGTTTTGGTGTCAGGCTGATGGAAAGCTGTGGAAGACTAACAGCTCTTCCCATGCCATCCTGGGTCCATGAGGGGCTTGATGAAGCAGTGTCCCCAGACATAGGCTGTCCCGACCCGCAGGACGTCAACGAGGGCAGTGAACCTAAGCTAGAAGGAATGAAGGGACAAGAGACACGAAGAATGACAGCAAGACAAGGATTCTGATCAAGCTGCAAATTTTTATTTTTCACACAGGGGTATTTATATGCTTGGAATGAGGAAGCTTTTTCATTGGCCATTAAGGAAGCTTTTTCATTGGCCATAGCAGTGCAGGATGTTTGCTTAGGGCATGGGGAAAGGGTGGTTGTTAGCAGTTGCAGGATGTTTATACTTAGGGCAGGATGAGGGTAGGATTCTGTAAACTCAGCCTCAAGATGTTCCAGTGAGATAGTCAAGCCTATTATGTTGAGAGACTCAACTTTTGGCTCCCAACATCTCCCCCTTTCTTATTTAGAAAATTGACCATCAATTGTTGGCTGCTCTTTTTTTTTTTTTTTTTTGTCGGTCATGGGGCTTGAACTCTGGGCTTGGGCGCTGTCCCTCAGCTCTTCAGCTCAAGGCAAGCGCTCTACCACTTGAGCTACAGCGCCACTTCCAGTTTTCTGGTGGTTTATTGGAGATAGGAGTCTCACGGTCTCTCCTGCCCGGGCTGGCTTTGAACCGCGATCCTCAGATCTCAGCCTCCTGAGTAGCTAGGATTACAGGCATGAGCCACCAGCGCCCGGCCAATTGGCTGCTCTTTTTAAGGGGGTGACAGAGGCTCTGTTCCTCTAAGGGCCCAGGGTTTTTCTCCGCTCCCAAGCGAGCGTCCTCACTCAGGGTGGGGAATTTAACAGGCCTTGGCATGTTTTTTGAGGAGACGGCTTGTGGGTATGCATGCCAACCATCATGCACCAGAGCTTACCACTCAGGGGTCTTGGGTTTTGGGATCTCACGGACCCATCCCCCTGCAGTCTTACCTGCACCCTTGATTAGAGCATTTTTTCTTCCTCCCATAGGTGCATCCTCCCCCAAGCGGAGGGGCCTATAGGAGGAGGGGCGAACCTATCCCTTATGGCAATAGGTCTTGTCCGTTGAATGGTCAGGAGTTATGAATAAGGAGAAGGGTTTTCTAAATAAGAAAAAAGAAGGGGGGGTTTCCCACTGGAACAAGCTCATGGCAAAACACTAATTAAAAGCCTCGGGTAAATCCTAGATCTCAATGCCTTGATCCGCCATATCAAGGTGATGGTGATGAACATGTATGGGCTTAGAAGCCAAGAGATTAATCTGTTGTTTAATAAATTCAAACAGGAAGGTCCACATCTGGAGTTCTATCTGCATCTGTAAGAGAAATGGAATCATCCTCAGGGGGAAGATTTCCCCTGGGTTGTTGTAAGCCATTAACCTGTTTTATCAAGCATTCTGGCAACCACCTTGGGGCCGCTTGTTCTTAAACAATCTCCTACTCTTTGCCATATTTTTGCATCTATGGTTCCTTCAAGGGGGACTCAAGGACACAAGTCCTTGAGAAAAATAATTCTAAATCCTTTTTCTTAACTCCCGTTCCCCGTGTCTTGAAGGCCTCCTCGAGGTCTGACAGAAATAGATCATGTGACGATATTGCTTGTCCCATGGTGGGTCACTCACCGTGCGTCATCCTCACTCTCCTCCTGGATCTGTCTCTCGGTGGGGTCTGTCGAGGCGATCTCGCGATCTCGGACTGTACTTGGCCAAGTTTTCCCCGAGGACAGCGTTCCTTCCTTAGTCAGAGGCCCGTGCCCCACGTTGGGCACCAGTTGTCCCGACCCGCAGGACGTCAACGAGGGCAGTGAACCTAAGCTAGAAGGAATGAAGGGACAAGAGACACGAAGAATGACAGCAAGACAAGGATTCTGATCAAGCTGCAAATTTTTATTTTTCACACAGGGGTATTTATATGCTTGGAATAAGGAAGCTTTTTCATTGGCCATTAAGGAAGCTTTTTCATTGGCCATAGCAGTGCAGGATGTTTGCTTAGGGCATGGGGAAAGGGTGGTTGTTAGCAGTTGCAGGATGTTTACTTAGGGCAGGATGAGGGTAGGATTCTGTAAACTCAGCCTCAAGATGTTCCAGTGAGATAGTCAAGCCTATTATGTTGAGAGACTCAACTTTTGGCTCCCGACAATAGGCCAACCTTTGAGGTCATGTTCCTGGAAAACTTGAAGCAGGAATGTGCCTTCTCACTGAAGCCAGCCTCAGCCTGGCCCCTGAACCATAGAGAGCCTCTGATGGGGGCAGAGATATAAGCCAGGGATAAGACTTCCTCCAGGGCATCTGACGGTACTCACCCACCTGGGCCCTCTCCTACTGGCCACATTCAGCTGGAGCTTGTCCTTCAAAGGAGTTGAACTTGGCCAGCATGGGACTTCTAAGGATTCAGACTGGATTTCTTTGTGGGTAGATGCTGAGAGTTGGCATGTGCCCTGTCTCCTGACTCCCTGCTGAACTACTTGGGACTTACCAGGATCCTCCTTTGCCTTTGGGATCACTACCTTCAGAGGTGGAAGTAAGACCCTTATGAGACTCTCAAATGACCATCAACCAAGCTGGCCCATACAACAGATACAGCTCTGTCTCTCCTGTTCAGCTCCTGCCCAGGAGGCATCTGTTATTATTCCCCTTCCCAACTCTCCTCATAGTTTCCCAGTGGCTCTTCACTGTGGGAAATCTTCTAGTTCTTAATCAGCTGGAGTCTGCTGTTCCTCCTAGAACTACCCCTGGAACTCTCTATCATTTAGATTTGCTTGCTGTTCAGCCCCATCAAGAGCACCTCACACAGGAGCACGTGCTAGAATTAAGAATAAGCTTATGGCCTTGATAGGCTACTTGGGACTAGTGCTAGGTTCCAGTCCTATCACAGCCCCACAAGCCACATTCTGAGGCCCAATTAAGAATGAATTAAGACTAGAACCTTTATCATGACCCCTTTTACTTAGAACATCCTGATTCACTGTCAAATCTTGATTTGTCCTAACTTTTAATTTTTAGTTGTACTGGGGCTTAACTCAAGGTCTTGAACTTGCAGTGCGGGCACTTTATCACTTTTTGGGCTTGTAGCCTATTTGCTCTGGTTATTTTTGAGACAGACTCCTGCTTTTTGTCTGGGCCAGCCTGGACCATGATACTTTTATTTATGCTTCCCATAGTAGATGGGATGACAGGTATGTGCTATAACTATGCCTAGCTTTTTGTTTTGACATGGGATCTTGTGAACATTTTTTAAATCTGGTCTGGCATCAAACCATGATCCTGATCATTCCTAGAATTACAGACATAAGCCCCAGAGCCTTGCCTATCCTTTATTCTAACAATCTATATAACTCAGCCTGAAGCAAATGAAGAACAATGAGTTGTGAAACATGATAAAATGTACTCAGAAGGAAGGGACAGTTGACAAAGTAGCGAGTCCAGACCATTGGAAATTTTACCTGTTACAAGTCCTAGTGTTAGTATTTTGGGGATAATCAATTTACAAATAGAAAAAAGTTCATTATGGCTTCAGTTTCATAGGTTTCTGTCCTTGACTGATGGGCCCTGTTGCTTTGGGCTTGGTGGCAATAAATGACGGCAGAAGTATGTGGTGGAACAAACAGCTTACCTCATGATAGGGTGAGAAGCAGCAGAAAAGGACACCACTAAAGTCCCATCGTTTCTTGTAAGGATTGATTTCAGTAACCTAACTTTCTAATCACCGAATAGGCCTGCTTTATGAACATTCTACTGCCTCTGATAGGAAGGGTATCAAGTCTTTAGCACCTTCAGATGTAAACTATAGCAGTCATCAACCCTGTGGGCCACGCTGAGAGACTGTCTCTAAGCCTATGCTTGATATTGGAGAGAGCCTGACAGTGAAGGTTGAAGAGGGAGATGGTCCAGAGCAATCGGGCTGGCGTCACTTGCTTCCCAGACCTCTGGCGGTGATAAGCATGCTATTGGGGCTTTTGCTCCATGCCCAGCACCAATAGATCATATTGTTCGTGGCTATTTTCTTCTGAGAACAGACCCTCTGACTCTGGTGAAAGCCACTTTGTAACAGAGCACGTTTCCAAACCCATAATATATCTTTAGTCTTAGTAAAGTATCTATCTAGGATGGGTTTGGATTTCAGTCATTAAAATGTGAAAATAGCTGGGTGCTGGTAGCTCACACCTATAATCTTAGCTACTCAAGAGGCTGAGGTCTGAGGATTGTGGTTGAAAGCCAGCCCAGGCATGAGACTCTTATCTCTGATCACCAAAAAAAAAAAAAAAAACAAAAAAAAACTGGAATGGAGCTGTGGCTCAAGCAGTAGAATGCTAGCTGTGAGCAAAATGCTCAGGGACAGTGCCCAGGGCCTGAGTTCAAGCCATAGGACTGGCAAACATAAAAAAATTAAAAATGTGAAAACAAGTGTGCATATTAGAATATAGCCTGGTGTGAGAGACTTTGCCTCTTGGAAGATCTGTGCAGTCCCCATAAGCCTGTTGACAACTCTGAAAAGAATGTCATAAAGATACCTGCTTAACCCTGGTGAAGTCACTTCTCTCTCACCTGACCAGAGAATGCTTGGTCTCTGCTGGGCTTCTGTGGTATTTCCTGGAATATGAATTCTATAGAATATAGAAACAGATTGCCTTATATAGAGAATATGGGATTCCTTAAGTCATTTAGAAAAGTTTGAAATATATTCAATATACTTGTCACTTAACCTTAGTTCTGTGATAAGATATATTTTAGAAAGTTTTCCATTTTTAAAAGTACTTAAAGAAATGTCACTTTCAGCTCTGAATTCATATATGTGCTTCAGGGAGCTCTTTGTGAGCTCCAGGGGTTGATTGGTATAAAGAGCTCTGGGCTTTGGTGAAATTTCAGGGCTATCCACATTTAAATCAAGACTGTGTTCCTGGGAGGGGTGATGTAGAATACACATCATGAGCTGAATTTTCTCCATGCTGTCTGGTTCTCACAGGGCTGGGGCTAGACTATGGAAATCTAGCACTTTTGCCTCAAGTGGGAGATACTGAAATAAAAATTTCATTCCATAGCTCTTGTTAGGAGCATGTTAAGGTTGAAACTGCCTCAGACCGCACACTTGCCTAACTTCCAGTGCCCTCCATCCTTCTTAATAATTAAAAAAACACTAGTATCTATCATGTGTACAAAATAATAGATTCATATTTTCCACTCATAATCTTCTTTTCTGCTTGCATCCTGCTGCCTTCCTTTTATCAAATAGCTCCCTTCTTACTTTTATGTGTCTAAAAATTGTTTCCGATTTTGCACATGAGAGAAAACATAATGTCTATCTTCTTGGTTTATTCTAACGTGATTTTCAATTCCATCAAGTGTTCTGAAAACAACACAATTCCACTCATTCTTCTTTAAGGTTTAATAATCCGCTATTGTGTACATAACTGTATTTTCTTTATCCATCCATCAGTTGATGAGCACCTAGGCGGATTCCATAGTTTGGAATTATTATGAATAATTCCACTATAAATATGTATGTGCAGGTATCTTTATTATATTCTGATTTACACTGTTATACCGAGGAGTGGTACCAGAGGATCATGTGATAAGTCTATTCATTTTTTGAGGAATGTCTATACTGATTTCCGTAATGGCAGTAGTTTGCATTTCTGCCAACAGCTCCCAACAGCTCCCCTGCATGCTTGCCCATATTTGTTGTTTATTTTCTCCATGATTGCATTCTAATTGGGATGAGATGGAATCTCAGTGTCCTTTTGATTTACATTTCCTTTATGGCTAAAGATTATAAAACATCTTTATGTATTTTTTTATTATTTGTACTTCTTCTGAGAACTGTCTATGCAGTTCATTTGCCTATTTATTAATTGGATTGTTTGGGAAGGCCAGTGTTTGACTTTGCCAGGTTTGTCTCAATCTCTTCCTTATTAAATCACTGGAACTTTAGCCTTTAGCTCAGGGGCTGCCTCTGGGATCCAAGTCTTAGATATGAACCTACGAATTTAGTAGCAGTTTTTTAAAAATATTTTCAATATTTAGATTACATGACAATTTCTCTTCTGGCTTCAATATTTCTTGTAACAGTTTGCTTGTATGAGTCAGATTGTAATGTGATCCAAACATATTAATGAGAGAACTTTGTAAAAATTCTTTTTAATCTTCAGGGAATTTTTTGTTTAGTGTTTGTTTGTTTGTTGTGCAGTTTCTTTGCGTTTGTTTTGCTTTGCTCTGAAGAGTTTTTCATAGACTAGATTTACTTGGTGTTGTATCTAACATGCTGCTCAGTGGTTATCTCTGAGGGCAGGTCCAGATTCATATTTTTAATTTTTTTTCTTATCCTTAAGCAGTTGTACAGGAGGTTTCAATCAACATGTCAGTGTGTTAGTACAAGGAATCTTGATCAGGATCAGCCCTTTCCTCATTCTCTCCTATCTCTCTCTACTGTACCCATTCCTTCAGGTTATCTAGTTCCATGTTCACATATGCACATTGAATATTATGACTGCATTCAGATTTGATTACCTGGTAGGGTTCCTTCATAGGAGGTTTTGCGTTTTTTTTTCTCTGTTGCTACCTCATTCCTAAAGTCTTTCTTCTTGTGATAGTGGTCTCCTTTCATGGTCAAGAAGCGTATCTATTACTTCCTTGGAGATTTTCAAATGGCTATACTATAGTCAATTTTCATTTCTTCTTTTTTGCTATATGAAGAAGCATCTCCTAAGCAACTATTTGCTAATCTTCACGTACCATTTGTATAGGGACTTTATTTGTATAGGGAATTGATTTTATCCTTTGTCTCCTTGTTTTCAAAATAATGAGGTGGCTCATAGCATCTTTGGTAAGTTTATCATCTTATTAATTGCTTTGCAAATTATGATGAGCTCAGGGATTTATATACACATATACATAAACATCAACTTTGCTGTAGTTATTTGGGTTTTTAAATGGAAAAGGATTTCATATATTTTATATATTGCCTTGTCACTTACTTAGAATATTAAAAACTCAGAAATATGTCTTGAAGTAATTTTCATGCTTGTCAAAACAAATTTGTCCAAATTTGGAAACATTGAAATTATGCCCTGCATTCTCTCAGACCACAAGGGAATAAAATTAGAATTCAACACCAAAAGCCACCAAAGAAAATCCTGTAACACATGGAGGCTGAACAACATACTGTTGAACCAACAGTGGGTTATGGAAGAGATTAGAAAGGAAATTCGAATGTTCATGATATTCAACAAAAATGAACACACAAATTACCAGCTCCTCTGGGACACAGCAAAGGCAGTACTCAGAGGCAAGTTTATAGCTCTGAGTTCCTACATCAACAAATTGGAGAGATCTGAAACCAACAATTTAATGAGACATCTGAACCTCCTTAAAAAAGAGCAGCAAGCTAAACCCCAATCCAGTAGATGGAAAGAAATAATTAAAATTAGGTCAGAATGAAAGAATTGGAGTCCCCCAAAACCATAGAAAGAATCAACAAAGCAAAGAGTTGGTTCTTTGAAAAAATTAACAAAATTGACAGGCCCTTAACAAATCTTATCAGAAAAAGAGGAGAACACACCCAAATAAATAAACTCAGAGATGAGAATGGAAACATCACCACAGAATCAACCAAGATTCAGAATGTTATAAGAGAATTCTCACACTTGTCTATAAAGCTCAAACTCATTCTTTTTCATTGCTACTGGGTACTACAAATATATATATATACATATATATATATATATATATATATATATATATATGTGCCTCAGGGTTTGTATCAGACGCTTTTCTATAATGCCCTTTGTGTACATTATCAGATATAGCCCTCTGGTCAATTATAGGATGGAAGTATTGAATTCTAAACTTGTGGATGGAGAAACAGAGCTCAAAGTCATCCAGTCTGCAAGTGGTGAGCAGAGAGGGAGCCCATCTCTGCTGTCCTCTGGTGATCTTGATGGTCAAGTCTCTGCTGGGATCAACCTGAGTTCCCTTACTGCTCTCAGGGAATCAGTCAGGTCTTCCCTCCTCCACCAAGGCTATAACTCCCCTGAATGCTGGACTGAACCTTCCACCATGGGAATCCTGCTTCTATTGATTAGCTGTGATGTACACACTGCTGTCTTTCATGGAATTCCTAGTCTTTTTTTTAATAGTTTTTTTTAAATTGTGAAAATGCTGTACAGAGGGGTTAGTTACATGAGCAAGGTAATGAGTACATTTCTTATCCACCATTGTTGCCTCCTCCTTTGTTTTCCCACTACCATCCTGTTCCTCCCACCTCCTCAACTACACCCTCTTGCTTCCCCGCCTAAATTGTAAAGTTCATTTTTTGACATACTCTTGTACATCTCATTGTTGCAATGAGTCTACCTGTATCCCTATTAAAACATTTTGTTTTTCCCCTTCCCCTCCCCAAATTATACCAACATCAAATACAGTAAAAACAAGGGTTATACCATGGGGGAGGGACATACAAAGCAACAAAGAAAATCACATGGTATCTTACAAATGTGTTAGGAACAATAGCAAGGAAGAAAAAACCACTTGTGTCCCTAACTTGGCGTTCATTTCGCTTAACATCTTTTTTTAATTTTAATTTTAATTTTTATTGTGAAAATACTGTACAGAGGGGTTAGAATTACATGGGCAAGATGATGAGTACATTTCTTATCAAACACTGTAGCCTCCTCCTTTGTTTCCCCATCCCATCCCTTCCCATCCTACCCCGCCATACCTGCAACACAGAGAGTCCAGGACAAAGGCACCAGACATGGCCGCTGAGCAGATGCTACTCAATACCAGCAAGAATTGACAAGGAGCAGACATCTTCATCCTGCAGTTCGCAGATCCGAGACGACCCAGGAACCAAGACTTGACGCAAGTAGAAGCCTGACATCGCTTACCATCATTTCATCTGAGCTTTTATGCTTGTCCCAGACATACACTAGTTATTGCAAATAAGGGAAATCATGGGACCTATGTTTCATTGGGCCTGGCTTACTTCATTTAATATAATTTTTTCCACGTCTTTCCATTTCCTAACAAATGGGGCAATGTCATTCTTTCTGATGGAGCCATAGAATTCCATTGTGTATATATACCACATTTTCTTGATCCATTCATCTACTGAGGGGCATCTGGGTTGGTTCCACATCTTAGCTATGGTAAATAATGCTGCAATAAATATGTTGTGCTGGTAGCTTTAGTATGGTCTTGTTTGTGATCATTTGGGTAAATGCCCCAAAGTGGGAATACTGGGTTATAGGGAAGCTCTATGTGGAGTCTTTTGAGGAACCTCCATACTGCTTTCCAAAGTGGTTGAACAAGTTTGCACTCCCACCAACAATGCAATAAGGTTCCCTTCTGGCCACATCTCCTCCAGCATCTGTTGTTATTAGAGTTCTTGATTATAGCCATTCTAACTGTGATGAGGTGTTATCTCAATGTTGTTTTGATTTGCATTTCTTTTATGGCTAGGGAGGTTGAGCATTTCTTTATGTGTCTATTGGCCATCCTTCTTTCCTCTTCAGAGAAGTTTCTCTTTAAGTATTTAGCCCACTTATTTATCAGGTAGTTGTTTCTTTGAGGATTTGTTGTTGGGAGATTTAATTTTTTGAGTTCCAAGTATATTTTAGATATGAGATCTTTGTCCGTTTTATGGCTAGTAAAGATCTCCTCCCAGTCTGTGGGCTTTCTATTGATCTTGCTAGCTATGTCCTTTGCCATGCAGAAGCTGTGTAGCTTCATGCAATCCCATTTGTCCAACCTTTCTTTGATTTGTTGTGTTTCTGGGTCTCTATTAAAAAAATTCCGGCCTGTGCCAAGGAGACCTGTGGTTTCTCCTATTCCTTCTTGTAATGTTTTCAGGGTGTCTGCTTTGACTCCAAGGTCTTTGATCCATTTGGAGTTGATTCTAGTTCAGGGTGATACATAAGGATCTAGCTTTAGTTTTCTACAAGTGATTAACCAATTTTGCCAGCATCATTTACTAAGAGGCTCTCTTTCTTCCATTCCATATTTTTAGTTCCCTTATTGAAGATTAGGTGGCTATAGGTCTGTGGGTTCATTTCTGGTTTTCAATTCTATTCCACTGGTCCTGAGGTCTGTTCTTGTGCCAGTACCAAGCTGTTTTGATTACTATGGCTTGGTAGTATAGTTTGAAATTTGGTATTGATATTCCTCCTGATTGTTCTTTTTGTTAAACATGAATTTTTGGATTGGCTCTTCTATTTCCTTGAAGAATGAGGTTGGAATATTGATAGGCATCACATTGAATTTGTAGATAGCCTTGGGAAGTATTGCCATTTTCACAATGTTGATTCTTCCAATCCAGGAGCATGGGAGGTTTTTCCACTTTTTCAGTTCTGTTTTGATTTCCTTTTTCAGGTTTTAAAGTTTTAATCATAGAAGTCCTTCACTTCTTTGGTTAAGTTAATTCCTAGGTGTTTTATTTTTTGTGGGGCTATTACAAATGGAGTTGCTTTGAGTCTTTTCCTTTAGAAAATAAAGTGCCTGGGGCTGGGAAGGTGGCTCAGTGGTAGAGCACTTGCCTTGCATTCATGAGGCCCTGGGTTCGATTCCTCAGCACCACATAAGCAGAAAAAGCCAGAAGTGGCACTGTGGCTCAAGTGGTAGAGAGCTAGCCTTGAGCTGAAGAGCAAAGGGACAGAGTGCAGGCCCAGAGTTCAGGCCCCACGACCAACAAATAATAATAATAGTAAATAAATTAAAGAAAACAAAGTGCCTTCCTCAGCCACTTGTACTCTTTGAGTCACAGTGGCCTCTTTCTTCACAAAATCTATTTCATTACAGCAGATAATTGCAGGGCCACATGCCAAATGGCTCTCTGTGTGGTCATGTACCATGGTTGTCTCTGCTTTGGTAGAGTCTCTATTGAACCCTCCTATCCACCTCCACTCCAGTCAGTCCCAAGGAGCAGGTAGATTTTGAAAAGTCCAACATGATGTATACAGTTCTGCCTTGGAAGTGTTGGGAAAACTGAGATTGCAAGAGAAAAGTTTCAATTTGTATAGGACTATTTTCTCTATGGCAAGGAACTATAACCCTTTCAGATCCAGAATCCTCATTCTTTACTCATGTTTTCTTCTTTTACATGTTCTTACTTTGTCCATATTTCTTTTTCTGTGTTACTTGTGCCAATCTTTTGCATATTCGGCTTTCAATTTTGTTTTCTTTTTGTCAGTGATGGGGTTTGAACTCAGGACCTGGGTGCTGTCCCTGAGCTTTCTTTGCTCAGGGCTAGTGTTCTACCACTTTGAGAGCCACAGTTCCTGTTGGCTTGGGGTAAAGTCATTTTGTGAAGGCTGACATTCCACAGGCCAAAGTTCTGCTGGGATATCTGAGTCTCAAGGTTCCTCTAGACTGGCCATTAACATTAACCTTGCCTCCTGCTCACAACTTTGCAGCCCCCCATCTCCTCTCAGGTTCCCTCCCCATAAAATACCCCCCCCCTAACTTAAGGGAAGCTGCTGCTCTCTGTCCTGATGGAGTCAGCCTGCCAGTCTTTCTGACATTCAACTTTTCCTCCCATCTCTGATATGTGTGGTGTGCTTTATCTGGTTGAGACATCCAATAGATCCACGTCAGGTTTTAATTGGTTATTTGAAGATAAGAGTCCCATGGGGACTTTTCTGCCTGGGCTGGCTTCGAACCATGATCATTTTTATGATCTTTTAAAAAAATCTGCTTGAGACTGTTTTTTTTTTTTTTTTAAATTGTATTTTATTTGAGACTGTTTTTAATATGTTTGTAAACCATTGAATGTTGGCATGTCTTCTAGTTTTCCCTCATAATCCATGAACTACCCTCTGCACATGGTAAGCATTTGGTAACTATTGGATTATGTCTAACTCATTGCTGTTACTTGACAGTGGGGACACATGGAGTAATTTATAAATGACCCAGAAGCCCACACTGAATCCTTTAGCCTCTGATAGAAATCAGACTCTGTGATGCCTTACTTCTGTCATGTGCTTCCCCAGGAAATGAATTTCTGCCACCTCTATTGCAGTACTGTTACCACCACAACTGAATTATGGGGTTTCCTAATACCCATGCTTTTTAGTATTAACTCATAAGGTTGAGGCAGAATCCCATCAGGGGATGGTGCCTCCTTTGCCTGCCTACCATCCTTTAAGCTATCTGGAACTCATGTTACTTGGAAGAGCACACCAGAACCAGGATTGGCACAGGGATGGATACCTGTCTCAAGCCAGGAAAAGAAAGCTCAACTTTTTGTGACACATTAGGAAATAGGTATTCCCTAACTTTTGGATTTGGACCTTTGAGAGCCTTTATGAGACTAGAATAGAGGGAAGAGACAGGGCTACCCAGAGACTGGTAGATTGGTAGGTTGAGCCCTTGTATCTGCCAGTTTCAAACCTGGGCTCTTACTGGGTTGACAGGGAAGCAAGCTGGTTTCTCATTTAGCTGTAGCAATATGGTGTCCATTTTTTATTGTTTGGAACTCAAGAGCACTAATATCCACCACCTCTTTCATTAGAGAGCTGTGCAGTATGCACAGGTAATGAGTTCTCTGAATTTTTATTTCATCGACAGTCTATGCTTTCCTCAATTCTTTTACAATGGTCCAGTATAGAAATGAAGAAGCCAAGCAACAAATCTATTCTAGGAGAACCTCCTTCCTTATGCTAGGAAAACCCTATTGTTTGATGTATCAGTTGTGAACACAGCCTTAAATAACAGAAAAACCTAGTAACTTAAGCCAACAAGGATTTAATTTTGCCATGTATCTAGAAGGCTGTAAGTGGGTGTTGGTCCAGACAAGGGGAGCAATATCAAGACAATAAATCAGGCAAGTTTCTCTGTCATGCCCTTTGTCCTTCATCCCTTCCTCCTTCCCTTCATTCTGTCCTTTTTTCCTCCATCTCTTTTCCTCTCTGTCTCTGTCTCTTATGTTTTTGTCTCTATTTCTCTCTTACCTGTACTGGTGCTTGAACTTGGGGCTTGGTCTTTGTGCTTGGCTTTTTTGCTTACTGTTGGCACTCTACCTCTTAACCTATGACTTTTCACTGGTTACTTGGAGTCTCTCTAGAGATACTAATCTGATGTCTGGATTCTTTTCATAAGGAGAAGTGGGAGTGGATCTTAGCTACTCACTGAACTTGTTCCTATTCTCCTTTAACCTCCTGGCATAAGTTCATTTTTCCAATTTTTCTCATTTATTTCTTCTTTTTTTATTTAGAAATTTTTTATTGTGAAAAAAACTGTACAGAGGGGTTACAATTACATGGGCAAGGTAATGAGTACATTTCTTATCAAGCATTGTAGCCTCCTCCTGTTTCCCCTTCCCATCCCATCTTCACCCCCCCCACACCCAATGCTCCTGCCCCACCCAACCAAAGTTGTAAAGTTCGTTTTCAGCGTAACAACTTGTACGTCTCACTGTTGCAATGGGTCCACCTGTATCCCTATTTAAATGAATTGTTTTTTCCCTTCCTCTCCACAAATTATACTAACATTAAATACAGTGAAAGCAGGGGTTATACTGTGGGGGAGGGACATACAAAGCAACAAAGAAATAATCTTATAAATGTTTTAGAAACAATCATATGAAAGAAAAAAACATCTTAGGATTCATTTCCCTATCATCAACTTATCTGACCTTTTCTGCTTGACTCAGACATATACTAGTTATTGCAAATAAGGGAAACCATGGGACCTATGTTTCTTTGGGCTTAGCTTACTTCACTTAATATTTTTTTCCAAGTCTTTCCATTTCCTAACAAATGGGGCAATGTCATTCCTTCTGATGGAGGCATAGAATTCCATTGTGTATATACACCACATTTTCTTGATCCATTCATCTACTGAGGGGCATCTGGGTTGGTTCCATATCTTAGCTACAGTAAATAATGCTGCAATAAACATAGTCGTGCTGGGTTTTAGTGTGGTCTTGTTTGTGAACATTTGGGTAAATGCCCAAAAGTGGGATTGCTGGGTTATAGGGGAGCACTATGTGGAGTCTTTTGAGGAACCTCCATACTACTTTCCAAAGTGGTTGAACAAGTTTGAACTCCCACCAACAATGCAATAAGGTTCCCTTCTGTCCACATCCCCTCCAGCATCTGTTGTTACTAGCTATCTTGATTATAGCCATTCTAACTGGGGTGAGGTGGTATCTCAATGTTTTGATTTGCATGTCTTTTATGGCTAGAGAGGTTGAGCATTTCTTTATGTGTCTATTGGCCATCCTCCTTTCCTCTTCAGAGAAGTTTCTCTTTAAGTCTTTAGCCCACTTATTTATTGGGCAGTTGTTTCTTTGAAGATTTGTTGTTAGGGGATTTAATTTTTTGAATTCCAAATATATTTTAGATATGATACCCTTGTCCGTTTTATGGCTAGTGAAGATCTCCCAATCTGTGGGCTTTCTATTGATCTTGCTAGCTTTGTCCTTAGCCATGCAGAAGTTGTGCAGCTTCATGCAATCCCATTTGTCCAATCTTTCTTTGATTTGTTGTGTTTCTGGGTCTCTATTAAGAAAATTTTGGCCTGTGCCAAGGAGACCTAAGCTTTCTTCTATTCCATCCTGTAATGTTTTCAGAGTGTCTGCTTTGACTCTGAGGTCTTTGAACATTTGGAGTTGATTCTGGTGCAGGGTGATATATAAGGATCTATCTTCAGTTTTCTACAAGTAGTTAACCAATTTTGCCAGCACCATTTACTGAAGAGACTGTCTTTCTTCCATTCTATTAGCTCCCTTATCAAAGAGTAGATGGCTATAAGTCTGTAGGTTCATTTCTGGGTTTTCAATTCTATTCCATTGGTCCTGAGGTCTGTTTTTGTGCCAGTACCAAGCTGCTTTGATTACTATGGCTTTATAGTTGAGTTTGAAATTTGGTATTGATATTCCTCCAGCAGTGTTCTTTCTGTTGAGGATCGTTTTTGCTATTCAGGGTCTTTTATTGTTCCATATGAATTTTTGGATTGCCTCTTCTATTTCCTTGAAGAATGAGGTTGGAATATTGATAGGTATGGCATTGAATTTGTAGATAGCCTTGGGAAGTATTGCCATTTTCACGATGTTGATCTTTCCAATCCAGGAGCATGGGAGTTTTTTTTTTTTTTTTTTTTTTTGCCATTTTCTAAGTTCTGTTTTGATTTCCTTTTTCAAGTTTTTAAAGTTTTCATCATAGAGGTCCTTCACTTCTTTGGTTAAGTTAATTCCTAGGTATTTTATTTTTTGTGGGGCTATTATGAATGGAGTTGCTTTCCTAATTTCAGCCACACTTTTCTCATTGTTGGCATACAGAAAAGCCATTGATTTTTGAGGGTTAATTTTATACCCTAATACTTTGCCAAAGTTTTGAATCAGCTTCAGTAATTTGGGAGTGGAGTCTATGGGATTCTTTAAAAACAAGATCATGTCATCTGCAAAGAGGGAGAGTTTTACTTCATCTTTCCCTATTTGGATCTCCTTTATGCTTACATCTTGTCTTATTGCTGTAGCTAGGCATTCTAATACTAGGTTGAAGAGAAGTGGAGAGAGTGGGCATCCTTGTCTCGTTTCTGAGTTAAGAGGATATGGCTTTAGTTTTTCACCATTAAGTATAATGCTGGCTGTAGGTTTGTCATATACAGCCTTTATTATATTAAGGAATGTTCCATGGATTCCTAATTTTTCCAGAACCTTCATCATAAAGGGGTTTTGGATCTTGTCAAATGCTTTTTCTGCATCTATTGAGATAACCATGTGGTTCTTCTCCTTGCTCCGGTTGATGTGATGAATTATATTAATTGATTTGCGTATATTGAACCAGCTTTGCATCCCTGAAATGAATCCTGTTTGATCGTGGTGTATGATTTTTTGGATGAATTGTTGAAGTCGATTGGCCAAAATTTTGTTGAGAAGTTTTGCATCAATGTTCATCAAAGAAATGGGTCTATGGTTCTCTTTCTTTGATGAGTCCCTGCTTGGTTTTGGGATGAGGGTTATGATGGCTTCATAGAATGAGTTTGGTAGTGAGCTTTCTCTTTCAATTTCATTGAAGAGTTGGAGGAGTATTGGTGTGGGCTCTGCTTTGAAGGCCTTGTAGAATTCCGCTGTAAAACCATCTGGTCCTGGGCTTTTCTTAGCTGGGAGGTCTCATTGCTGTTTCTATTTCAATGCTTGATATGGGCTGTTAATATGGTTTAACTCATCTTGGTTAAATTATGGCATGTCAATATTTGCTAGGAAAAAGTCCATTTCTGCCAAGTTCTCAAACTTATTAGCATAAAGTTTTGAGAAATATTCCCTTATAATGTTCTGAATTTTGGTTGTTTCTGTGGTGATGTTTCCATTCTCATCTCTGAGTTTATTTATTTGAGTGTGTTGTCTTCTTTTTCTGATAAGATTTGCTAATGAATGGTCTGTCAATTTTGTTAATTTTTTCGAAGAACCAACTCTTTGCTTTGTTGATTCTTTCTATGGCTTTTTTTGGATTCTAATTCATTTAATTCTGATTTAATTTTAATTATTTCTTTCTGTCTACTGGATTGGGATTTATCTTGCTGCTCTTTTTCAAGGAGGCTCAGATGTCTCATTAAATAGATGGTTTCAGATCTCTCCAATTTGTTGATGTGGGAACTCAGAGCTATAAACTTACCCCTGAGTACTGCCTTTGCTATGTCCCAGAGGAGCTGGTAATTTGTGTGTTCATTTTTGTTGAATATCATGAACGTTTGAATTTCCTTTCTAATCTCTTCCATGACCCACTCGTGATTCAGCAGTGTGTTGTTTATCCTCCTTGTGTTACAGAATTTTCTTTGGTGGCTTTTGATGTTGAGTTCTTATTTTATTCCCTTGTGGTCTGAGAGAATGCAAGGTATAACTTCAATGTTTCTGAATTTGGACAAGTTTTTGCTCAGTTGAGCTATCTAGTGGGGAAGTGGTATGTTAAAGTCCCCAACAATTAATGTCTTTGGATCTATGTGGGATTTGAAGGAAAGTAGTGTTTCTTGGATAAATTTGGGTGCTCTGTTTGGTGAAAAGGTATTTAGAATTGGAATATCTTCCTGAAGGAGAGATCCCTTAATTAGTATGTAGCGACCTTCTTTAGCTCTTTGTTTGTTTTTATGGGCAAGATGTGACTCTTGAAGGCAGCAGATAGAAGGATCTTGCTTTTTAATCCAACTATACCGTCTAGGTTGCTTAATTGGAGAGTTAAGTCCATTAATGTTGAGAGATAGGACTGAGAGGTATTTGGGAGTTCCTGCCATGTTATCCACCTTCTTGGGGGCTGTGGCAACTGGGTTCTTCCTATGGTTATTGGATTCTCAGTTTGGGTGCGGTTTATTGGCCTTTATTGTGGTCTTGTTGGTTTTCTATGTGTAGGACATCTTTAAGAATCTTTTGTAGGGCTGGTTTGGTGGAGCTATATTGTTTCAATTTTTCTTTGCTATGGAAGGTTTTTATTTGACTTTTGATTATGAAGGAGAGTTTAGCTGGGTACAGAATTCTTGGTTGATAGTTGTTTGTCTTAAGGCATGGCATAAATCATTCCAGACTCTTCTTGCTTTGATTGTCTCCACTGAGAAATCTAAGGTGATTCTTATTGGTTTCCCTTTATAGGTGATTGATCTGTTCTCCTTGACAGCTTTAAGGATCTTTTCCTTGGTCTGAATTGATCCTGTGTGGATTATAATGTGATGGTGGGATGTCCTATTCTTGTCTAGTCTATTTGGAGTTCTAAAAGCTTCTTGTATCTGAATAGACCTATCTTTTTGCATGTTTGGGAAGTTCTCTGCTAGGATCCTGTTAAACAAATTTCCTAGACCATTAACTTCTGTGTCTAGGTGCCCCTCTACACCCATTATCCTCAGATTAGGCCTTCTGATGGTGTCTTCCAAGTGTTGAATAGATCTATCATATTTCTTGGATTTGTCTTGGATGGTTGGATGTTCTTTCTCTATAATATGTAGGCTGTCTTCAATCCCCAAGATTCAATCTTCTGCATGGTTTAACCTACTGTCAAGACTTTCTACTTTGTTTTTTGTTTCTTTTCCTTCTAGTTGGTTGGCTTTGATGGTTTCAAATTCTTTGTTGGAGCTTTGTTTTAGATCTTGTATGAACTTCTTTACTTCCTTTATTTGGTGTTCAGTGTTTTTTCTCAAATCACTTAGTTGATTGGTTATGATTTCCTTGGACTCCATTCCTTCTGTTGGGTTCCATTCAGCATTCCCTTTGTGGTCTCCCTGACTTCTTTCAGCTCTCTGTTTATGGATTCTATGAATGCCTTTAGTGATCTTTCTGTATTCTCATCCTGTTCTCTCAATTTCTGTATCTTTGGTTAGCTTCTTTGATTAGCTTCTTCACGTTCATGCAGTTCCTGTAGTTCTCTTTGAGTGTTCTCAGCCTGCTCACGCCATTCCTGACTTTCTCTTTGACTGATCTCAGCCTGCTTATGCCATTTCTTTATTTCTCTTTGAGTGTTCTCAAGCTGTTCATGCAATTCCTGTATCAATATTTGAGTAGCTTCCTTATGCTCATGATATTCCTGTATTGACATTTGTTTTGCCTACTCTCTCTCCCTATCATGCTCACACAGTGTCCTTTGCAGGTTTTCAATCATTTCACTTACAATGTTTACCAGTAGTGTTTGTAGAGCTTTTTGGGAACTCTCCTCTGGATTATTCATCATCTGTTCTGTCTCCTGATTATCATGAGTGGGAGTTGAGATACCTGGACTTGCCATTTTTCTTGTGTTTTTCGAGTTGTTCTGCCCATTTGGGATGAAAGTAACACCAGTTTTGTGCTAAAACACTATTTTAAGGCAAGCATCAACCAAAGTCTGTAGTTGCACAGTCAAAATTCTGCAGATACAATCTAGTTCAACAGATATATCTATTCAACATCAAACAACTATGTATTATTGGGCTATGAACTGCAAAGAAGAATCTGGCACACAGAAATTATTAGGTTTAGGGAGACATGTGTACAAATAGGAATAGAGGGATGTGGAAAGTCAGAGGAAGCATTAACTTAACTAAGTCCTAATCTCAAAGTGGGAAATAGGTTGGATAGAATGATAGTAGAGAGAGAGAAAAAAAGAAGAAAGAGAAAAAAGACAAGAAAAAATAAAACAACAAATTTTTTTAAGTTAAAAATTAAAAATTAAAAAATTTTAGAAAAGAATTTTTTTAATAAACGGTACAAAAAAAGAGTTCTTTGATTTTTTTTTGTGGGGGGATGGGAAGATCCTGTATCTTCCTTGTGTCCTCAAACAGTGTCTTGTTGGAGTCTCTGGTCTGCTTGTGGTGTTTGATTTTCCTGTGGCTTGGATGATTTCTTAAGTCAGTTTGTTTGAGCAGGCAGAAAAATGCTCTGCTTTATCCAGGATTTTGTGATCCTCCTCCCAGGCTAGTTCAATGGGAGGATGATCTGCTTTGAGTATCACAAAAGAGGGAGATGGCTGTTTCCTCTAGTTTGGAGATGCTGTGATGAGGCTAGGTTCTGGGTAGAGTTGAGGCCTTTCAGCAAACAGCAGCTTTTCTCTGAGGAGCTAGCTTCTGAGAAACTCACAGAGCCCAGCCTGGAGCCATTCTCAGGGTTTATGTTTACTGAATTTCAATTGATTGTCCAGGCTGCTGTAGGGAGGGGCAGCCTCTGGCTCTGTTTACCCAGTGAAAAAAGCCACTCCTGGGGCTGGTGCCTGGGCTGTGTGACTTTTCCCTGGGGGGAGCTGAGCCTGGCAGGTCAGGTTAGGTTCCAGTGACCTGCTAAATGACTCTTGTTTTCTCCCAAGGCCTGAGTTGGAGCTAGCAGCTCAGCTGGGCCTTTGTCAGTATCAAAGATAGAGATCTCCAGTAGTGAGGGGGTGGGAGGAGTGGCCTTCCCTCCTCTGCTCCCTGAGGAGTGAGGATGTCAGGCTTCTACTCATGCTGGAGTCTTGGTTCCTGGGTCATCTCTGGTCTGCGAACTGCAGGATGAAGATGTCTGCTCCTTGTCAGTTCTTGCTGTTGTTGAGTAGAATCTGCTCATCAGCCGAGTCTGGCTCCTTTGTCCTGGACTCTCTGTGTTGCAGGTATGGTGGGTACAACCACCGCCACTGCTGCTGCTGCCAGAGCCATGGCTGCTGGCAAGTGCTCAGATCTGTCTTCTTGCCTGGATTTTCCCTCTCTGGCCTAACTCTCTGTACTGTGATGGCACACTTGATGTGATTCTCTGTTTTAGGACTGTTCACTGGAACACTAAAACTGCTTTCTATGCTAGAGCTTGTTTAGCCTCCAGCTTCTCCTCCGCTATCTTCCCGGAACTCCATTAGTTCTTTTTTAGGACATTTGTCAAATTTCTTGTGAGAAGACATCTAGAATTTCCCCCATCTCCTTGCTAGGTTGTAAATCCCAGGAGTTTCTCTGGACCTCCCTCAATATTTGACAAGTATAGCCTTACTAGCAAGAGCAAAGGTTAAGTTAGAAATTTTTACTTTGCACATCTTAATAGCTATGGATGCATATAGATAATAGTTGTACAGTGTGCAGTGCCTAGCACATGGGTAGCATCCAATGCGTAACAGTTCTTTCGGCATCTCTTGCCTGTTAGCGCCATTCCCCCCATGCCATATTTGTAGAAAAGTTCACTAAAACATGCACTGGACATTTACTTCTTTGGAATACATAGAAAAGTATTTCAAAGAACATACCAACATTCCAACTCCATGAAGCCAGAAATGTCTCACCTCCTTGATTTAATTCAATTCACAAGTTGCTCAGCCAGAAAACTTGAATCTATAGCAAACCAGACCCAATTAGTTCTGGTGCTTGCTTCACAACTTTGCTTGTTATCCTGTAATAATGTGATCGATAAGGCCTGCCTGGTGTGGCATGTATAGTTCTACATGAAGCAGAGAAATCCAAAAAGTCATCTGTCTGCAGCAAGATGGGGGAATGCAGGTTATTCCTATTTCTAGAATAGAACTCATTCATTGTAACGGTTGGAATATGGCCATCTATCTGGTCCATATTGACAAGATCAATGGTGAGGACCATTTCCACTTCTTTTCTCCCTCTCTCTCTCACTTGCTTTCCTGTTTGCTTGCTTTCTCTCTCCCATCCTTCCTTTCCTTCCTATTTTTCTCTCTCTCTCTTTCTTTTCTCTCTTCTCTCTCTCTTCTCTCTCTCTCTCTTTCTTCCTTCCTTCCTTTCTTTTCTTCCTTCCTTTCTTTCTTTCTTTCTTTCTTTCTTTCTTTCTTTCTTTCTTTCTTTCTTTCTTTCTTTCTTTCTTTCTCTTTCTTCTTTCTTTCTTTCTTTCTTTCTTTCTTTCTTTCTTTCTTTCTTTCTTTCTTTCTTTCTTTCTTTCTTTCTCCCTTTCTCCCTTTCTCCCTTTCTTTTCTTCCTTTCTTTCGAGATTGTATACTAAAGTAGAAGGCACACTGGACCAACTGTCAAAACAAAGGTTTAATTCTGATTTTATCTCTTGACTAGCTCTGTGATTTAAAGAAAGTTTTTAAACCTTTATAATCTTCCATTCTTCATGCTGAAACAGGCTGATGAGAAAATTAAAGAAGAAAGCTTTAGTAAAACCATAGCACATATATATTTTCAATGAGCACATTTTTCTCCCTTGTCTAAACAATAAGAGCTCCTATTATAGAGACCAGCCATTTCAATATGTTGCCTTGGTAATTCTTCCAGTGGAATGGTGATGTGCAGGTAAAATACCACTACAAACGACAACACTGATGTTTCAAAAGACTGAATAACTTACTACAGATCACAGACCAATAATGTAGTATTGCCCAAACCGTTTTATTCTGGATCTTTCATCATTCTCAGCCTCAAAGCACATCACTCCATTTATATGGGGAGCAAAGTTTTACACTCAATGGAAAACCTGCAGAATGATATTTCAGGCATCAATGAATTGGAGGTAATCAATTGCTAACCAAAGTTGGTTGATTTGGAGGATATTGGGCACTATTATAAACCCATTCTGATTAGAATTGTGTGAGACTCCACAGCTCCCCTTGCCCCCTCCCTCAGTCCTTCCTGGGAATGCTTCTTCTTTCTGCTCCTCTTTTGTTCCTGGAGGACCCTAACACATAGTTCCCTCTAGTTTTTTTTTTTAATCACAGTGGAGAAGGTGCCATTTTTCTGTCTCTCCCATACTCTTATCTTCAGAACAATACAAAGCCCATTTTACTTTTTGTATGCCACAGGGAAAAAAAAGAAACAAGAAGGGGAGAGAAGGGATAGTAGGAGAAAAACAAAGGAGGGGGTGACAATGTTCACCAAGAAGTGTACTCATTGCCTCACTCATGTAACTGTAATCCCTTTGTACAACATCTTTACAATAAAATAAAATTTTAAAAGAGAAACAAGACTATTCCAAAAGAAAACTCTCTGATAAACTTCATATAATTGGGAACTCTCAACACTCTGGTGGTTCTTGGTCCAAATGACAAGTGAGGTGTGTTGGGCTTGATTTTCTAGTCTCCTTCTCAGGCTTTGCAGGATGTCCTTTTGGAAACACCTAGCTTGGTTTTCTTCTCTTCCCCTTCTTCTTTTTTGGGAGTGTATCATCTCTCAGCCTCACTGAGATCGACACCTCAGTGGTTTGAGCTTCAGCAATGAGTTTGTATGACTTCACTCTTCTGTGCCTTTCTTTACTCTTCTTTCTCCTCCCTTCCATTCCCCTTACCCCTCCCTTTCTCTCTCCCAGCTTTCTCCTCTTCTTCCTCTTCCTTCACCCTTTCAGGTGGACAGTGGTGTTCCTTCTGCATTCATCATTATGAAGATTAACATGCCAGAATGTGTTCAGCATAGTGTCTCACAAATTAGTGGTAGTTAGTAAATCCACCATCCTGTGGGGGATCCCAAATAGCTCCAATGTTTTTACTGAATTTTGGGGGAGGATGGGTGGGAAATCGTCACAAAAAGAGACCTAGCTAGAATTTAGAAGCCATAACTGTTCTTCATGTTCCTGACAAGGTGGGTGAGTGATATTAAAAAGGACAAATCATTTCATTGCTGGAAGATATGTACCTTATTTAGAGAGTTAATGATTGAAAGGCTTATAGGAGGTCTTCCAAAGGGACTAAAAACAAAATCTATTCCTATCACATTGCTGGGTAAGGTGTGTAGAACGTTAGCAGGCAATGGAGTGAAAGATTTGTCTGGATTTGTCCTCTTCCTTTTCTTCTTCAATCTGAGACTAGCAGGATGCTCTCTGAAGGGCTAGCTTCTGATGGGCTGCACATGGCTCTCTGAGCAGTCAAGTGGTCATTTATCATTTTCCATTACATCGCCTACCAACTCCAAGGTGGTAGTTTTAAAACCTATTTTGTCTAATAGATGAGTGCAAAATATGACAAATACATTTGATATCTTTATTTGGGGCCGTAGGGTGGCCCTGCTTGCTGTAAGTAAATCCACACAGATGTCTTTTAAAACAGTTAGGACTGCTAAAAGGACTGATGTCTGCACACCACCCCAGAGGTCACCCAAACACCACAAATCATTTGCAAATGAACAGCTGTGTTCAGCTGCCCAAGTTCCTTGGACAAGATTCTATTTTTGTGATTCCCATAAACCAGTCAGAACATGGGCTTTTTTTCCCCTCATATTTTCCATACACGTCAGTAGGGAAGAATCAAGGAAAATCAATGAAACTTTTTAGGAACTTCACTGACTATGCTAGTGTTCAAAAACTGGAAATTTGGTAGGCTATTTCATTAGACTAGTATGAGTAATTTACAATATGTACCTTATGATATTTTTAAATTAAAATTTTTGTATTTTTCCAGTTGACAGATTCAATACACTCTGGGCACAAAGTGGTAGTTACTAGATTACTATCAGATACCACATCTTTTGTCTGAAGCTGGGCTATGGAGGTTGCATACACCTTTAATCCAGCACTTGGAGGTAGGGGCAAGAAGATTATGAGTTCAAGATTACCCTCAGCTATGTAGAAGACTATCCCAAAACAGAAAGATTTTTTTTTTTTGTTTTGATGATGGAATGATTTTCTGTCTATGTTCTTCTGTATGTAGCAAGTAGCCATGTGAGAAATCAGACATTTCATATAACTTTATTGAACTTCAACTTCAATTGGACATATGGTTAGTGGCTACATGGCTGGCCAGAGCAGCTTTGGAACATTTCTTTAGACAATGTCAGAGGCCCAGGTGTCCTAAGTATGGTAAGTCATGTAGAAGAGACTCACATTCTTTTCTGGTTCTGAGAAGCAGTTCAAAGGGGAGCCTACTGGCTTTGACTCTAAATCTAGCCAAGTGTCACAGTCATAAAGCCTTCTTGGGAGTCTTGGGTGCGATGTTCTTCTTTCTTTTGTTTACTGGAAGTAATTCATTACTGCCCTGCCTGGTGCCCTGTCTTGCTGTCCTACCTAGCTAGTCAATACGGCCAAGCCAATGTTCTGTGTCCTTCCTGGCCTGTAAGAGATGGGCACTTTCCAGCCTTTGAAAGGCCCCATCTCAGTACAGTGAGAAGAATCAGTACAAGAAGTAACATAGACCTGAGTCAGGACTTTCAAACTCCATCCTGAACTCACCTTGACTTCCTCTGTACCTCTCCCCACTACCTATATCTTTACCTGCTTTGTAGAAACCCCTTATTTCCTTGTTCCCACAAAGTCTGGCTTTCTCTGTCATTATTGTCCTCTAGTTTTGATTTCCATTTGGTTCTTTTCCATGTTCCCAGTACCCTACTTTTGGGGGATTGCAGTTTGTCTCTTCTGAAACTCACATTAAAATTTGTCATTGTGGTGGTGTTGGAAGGTAGGGATTATAGGAGGAGTTTGGGTTTGGGGATGATGAGTTCTCACCTTTGCAGGATTGAATTATTTTTCATCCAGTGTAGGTGGTCATGGAACTATTGTTTCTTTTCCCTGTTCTGTACCTATTTGTCTTTGTGCTTTTCTGTCATGAAGTTCTATGAAACCCTCACCAAAACTACCTATATGCTGCATTGAGTTCGGGGTTTTCCCAGCCTCCAGATCCCTGAGCCAAAGTTCTCTATAAATCACCCAGCCTCAGGCATTCTGTTACAGCAACAAAAGCTAGAAAAACACCAGGATGAACGCAGGTGGGCTTCTGCAGTCAGAACCAGGAAAGCCCTGGTGCCTTGGGTTGATCTCCCTGCTCCATTACACAGGAAAGACTACAAATATTTATTGATTGCCTAATGTTACCAAAACATATTTTAAAATTTTATAAAGATATTTCTACTTGGTGTTGTAAGTCATATGAAATTATTTTTAAAAAGTCACAGCCAAATGGTAGCGTATTGATTTCAGCTGTCCATGAAGCTATTCTTCTATTCTTGACTTGCACTGAGGTTTGTGACTCTGTATTATCTGTACTTAGCAGTATAGAGGCTTCCAGGAAAGACGTGGCAAAAAATAAATGATCCCCTTCTTGTGTGTTTTCTGTATGGACAGTGTACCCCTAGGAATTCAGTTCTGTTGTGAAGGGGCAGGAAGGGGTGAGGGAGGCTACATCCTAGGGCTGTATTGTGGCTGAGCATGTGACCAGGTGGTAAACCGTTTGGAGGATGGATGGAAAAGTGCTACAAGGGCTTCCCTGAAATTCTAAATCAGGAAGGAAATTCTTTTAAGATTTAGGCATCAGGGGCTGGGAAGGTGGCTCAGTGGTAGAGCGCTTGCCTTGCATGCATGAGGCCCTGGGTTCGATTCCTCAGCACCACATAAGCAAAAAGAAAAAAAGCTAGAAGTGGCGCTGTGGCTCAAGTGGTAGAGTGCTAGCCTTGATCTTAAGAGCTGAGGGACAGTGCCTAGGCTCAGAGTTCAGGCCCCATGACCGGACTCCCCAAAAAAATTTAGGCATCATTAAACATTTCTTTTGAATTAGCCGAGTTTTAAGACATAAACTGATCTTCTTCAACATATATGAAATATACATACATGTAGATTTATGAGCTCACAAAGGGAGCTAGCAAATAACAGATTACTCTTACCATACTCAGACATGCACAAAAATGTGTTTTCCTTATTTTGACTGTTGCAGATATAATTTTCTTTATGAGATCCACTCTGAGATGGGTTGAGGAGCCCTAGAAAGAGTTTCACGGACTTCAATCTGGT
This sequence comes from Dipodomys merriami, assembly GCF_024711535.1. Classification (NCBI taxonomy): domain Eukaryota; kingdom Metazoa; phylum Chordata; class Mammalia; order Rodentia; family Heteromyidae; genus Dipodomys; species Dipodomys merriami. The sequence goes on from NW_027202270.1 coordinate 78,194,016, forward strand.
TAATTTAGTCTGAGCCAATATTTGAACTCTACACCACTTCATTTCTTGGTGATAAATGCTGCCTTTCCTATTTGTGCCCTCCCTGTTTGAACCACATTGCCCCTGAGAGCATGGAGGATGGACTGCAGCACTGACCCTCGGGGAATTCATAGTCGCTAGCCTGCCCAGGCAGAGTAGGACTGGGATCTGTGTGATCTGGGATCACCTGGATCTGGGATCCAGGTCATTTGAAGTGCTTACATCTTACTGCTGTAAGACAGTAGTTCCTATTATGGAATCTGGTTTTCAGAGTTGCTATCATCCTTATGGGCTTCCGGGCTTCTGCTGAACCATGAAGGCTGACAGCATCTCCATATCCTGTCACTGGAGCCCTGCATGTCCTTTCATGAGGGACACACAAAGATGAATCCAGATGATAATATTGGGGCATCACAGAAACCAGGGTTTGAGGAACTGGTGGGAGGTATGCATTAATCATTTTATGTAATATAAAAGAATTTAAATGTCCTAAAATACCATAGTCTTGGGTTTAAACAACAGACATTCATTTACTCATAGCCCTTAGAGACTTGAAAACCAAGACCAAAGTGTGCCTACAGGGCTGGCTTTTGACAAAGCCTGTATCCTTGGTTTACTCTGGGTATCTTCAGGTATCTTTTTGGTGACCTTCCCATATGGCTTTTTCTAGTTCTCTTACTTCTCTGTATAGGCTTATCAGGAGCAGCTACTGTTAGATTAGGACTATGCTTATAGGTTCATTAACCTTGGTTAATGTTCCATTTTCAAGTACAATCACATTAAGGGATGTGTGTCTAACATAAGAATTTTGGGGACACAGTTTACCCCATAACAGGAGACTTTTTCTCATTTTTTATTGTTATTATAAAAGTGATGTACAGAGGGGTTACAGTTACATAAGTCAGATAATGAGTACCCTTCTTTTTAAACAATGTCAACTCTTTCCTTCCTTTCTCCCAGTTTTGTCTCCACCCACAAATTGTATAGTTCATTTTCATCATAATGTCCAGTGAGTACCACTGCTACATTTGTTCACCCCTTGCCTCACCTTTTTATTTTTTATTTCTTTTTTCTTTTTCTTTTTTTGTTTCCCCTTCCCATCCTTTCCCATCCTCCCCCGCCCTCCCCCACCCAATCCTCCCCGCTACCCCCCCCCCCATGTAATGACTTGTACATCCCATTGTTGCAATGGGTCCACCTGTATCCCTATTTAAACGATTTGTTTTTCCCCTTCCCCTCCACAAATTATAACAACATCAAATACAGTGAAAGCAGGGGTTATACCATTGGGGAGGGACATACAAAGCAACAAAGAAATAATCTTATAAATGTGTTAGAAACAATCGCATGAAAGAAAAAAAACATTTGAATACATGTCTTAGGGTTCATTTCCCTAACATCACCTTATCTGACCTTTTCTGTTTGACTCAGACATATACTAGATATTGCAAATAAGGGAAACCATGGGACCTATGTTTCTTTGGGCCTGGCTTACTTCACTTAATATAATTTTTTCCAAGCCTTTCCATTTCCTAACAAATGGTTGCCCCACCTTTCTATGCCCCTTACTCTCCTGAAGACAGATAAATGAACAAACAAGACAAAAAGAAAAGAAAACAAGAAAGGAAGGGGAAAAAAACCCTCTTGTTTCCATTTCCTGCAGTTCATTTGATAAATATCGTTTTGTATGATCAGATGTATATCAGTATTGTACTTTTGTGTTCCTCTCCTAAGAATATTCTCCTTTGCTCTCATTGTATGTGAATGCCTGAAGTCCTGTATAATTTATCAAGTTCCTCAAAAGACTAAGCCTAGAACTACGGTATGACCCAGCAATTCCACTCCTTGGCATTTATCCATAGGACACAAACATGGCCACACTAAAGCTAAGCTTATGGGCTCCTTTTACTCAGCCTATGGAAGTTGCAGCTAGCTGCCATGTCTGTCTCCCTTCCTACATCATGCATGGCTATGTTTGGATATTTCAAAATGAAGACCCTGAGTTTGAACTTAACATCATTGTCTCTCTCCCTTCTCTTTCTTCCCACAATCACTGAAAAATTCTGTTATCTCCATCTGTCAATTTTCACTCCTGACATGCTAAGATAAATTTAGATATTTCTTTCTCTTTGAATAGTGTTGAGTTTTCAAGCTTCTCATCAAACCACAATGTATTTTGACATTGCTCTACAGGAAGCCTCCTCCTCCTTGAAGCTCTGAGAGCCAGAGTCTGGAAGTCTGATGCCAGGCAGGGTCAGAAACTAAGAAATATATTAGAAATTATCTTCAATATCTCTTTCACATACCTAGTATTTATATATAAGCACATATGGTTTTTGATGCCATCTCTTTTCCTTCCCTTGATTTTGATGGAATATTCATGTGAATATTAGCAATTGTTATTATATCTGAGTAATAAGCTATGTTTTACTAATTACCAGGGTGCCATATTCTGGAGTTGTAATGTGGCAAATCCTGAGAAACAGGGATGTCTTTAAGTAGGAATTCATGATGACCCATCAAATTGCAACAGAGAAAAGTTACTCAGCGCTCACAGAAGGAATCATCCACCATTGCTTGCATTTTGAAAGAAACTCACAGAAGAGTGGAATAGGTGGAATAGTGGAAAATAGGGAGGCCCCAGGTGTCTCCTGATAGAGGTCATGAACCTGGGGAAATGGGCTGGCTAGAAATGGGCATCTTTGTGATAGGTTAGTGGAGCATATTTGGCTTTCTTGCTCAGTCCTAAGTTGGAAATAGGGGGACATGTTAAGGAAGATGTCAATTACTAACCAAGCGCTACCAGTTTGGAATCATTTGCTAGAATTTATTGTTTGGCTTCCTGAGCCAGTACTTAGCCACAGCAAGTCAGATCATGGGCTGACTGTGTATAGGAAGGTAGTGGGCAGGATTCCTGGGTCAGTTGCTGTAGGTTGCAGGTCAAATTTTGATGTTATATACAGTCTCATTGTTATCTGTCTGTGGATTCAGTAACTCAGGAGCTAGTTGAATTGTCTTCTGAGCACTCACCTTTCCTTCAGGTACCAATACTTGGACTCATGCTGAGACTTGGAGCCGACACCTTGCACATCTCTCATATAGATGAGATCTCAAAAGAACAGGGACTAGTGTTGTACTGTCAGGTCTCATTGTGTTTCCTCTGCTTCTTGTTTTTTTTTTTATGACCTAGGTTCAACAATGCCTCTACCACTTGACTCTGCATTCAAAATGAGGTATATGATATATACCTCATATATCTCATGTATGAGATATAGCTATTTTTTGGTGTCTATCCAGAGGAAATGAAACCAGTATGCTGAAGGGCTCTCTTTACTACCCTGTTGACGGCAGCACTATTCACAATAGACCAAAGAGAGAATAGGCAGAGGGGTCCATCCATGGATAAGTACATGAAGAAAATGTAGCATCTGTATAGACAATGGAATATTATTCAGCCATAGAAAGAATGAAATCCTATGAATTGCTATATGGATAGAACTGCAGGACACCACGTTATATTGGATAAACCAAAGAAAGAAAAATACTACATATCTCTCTCACAAATGGAAAGTAAAATAGTTTGTCTCTAAAGGTAAGGCAGGAAAAGAGGAAAGGGGAGGGAGAGATTGGATAATTGACACCAAAATATAAATAAATAAGAGGGTTAAGTCCTAGTGTTCTACAGTGGAGTAGCTCAATACAATAGCTCAATACAATATCTGATATATTTAAGAAGAAAAGAGGAGAGTTTGTTCAAGAAATGATAAACATGCAAGGAAACTGAAATGTTAATCATTTTGACTTGATTGCTACATACATGGATATATATGTAATTTGGTCATACATATCATATAATTTGATCATTATATATATCTCTTTCTTAAAAATTACAGGATGAGCAGACAGTGAGCAGGGATTTCTGTAGGATGGTCAGGTATGTGTGTATATTTACATATATGTATAATATTTGAACACATAAATGTGAACAATCATTGTATCTCCAAAGTGGGGAAAAGAAATGTATTTGTATTTCAAAAAGTAACACATCCATGTAGTTCAAAAAACAAGATGGTAAAGAAGGTAAGGAGGAACTTTTGTCCTATTCCTCCCATTGTCCCAGACAGGTAAGCACCATTACTTTATTTTTTCCAGTGTTAGTCTAGGGTGTGAACTCAAGGCCTGGGTGCTGTCTCTGAGTTTTCTTGCTCAAGGCTAGCACTCTATCACTTGAATCATATTTCCACATCCAGCATTTTCATAGTTGATTGGAGATAAGAGTCTCATGGAATTTACCTCCCAGGCTGGCTTTGAACCATGATCTTCGGATCTTAGTCTCCTGAGTAGCTAGAATTACAAGTGTGAGACACCACTGGCACTTAGCAGTAACCACTTTTACTGTATGTTTTAAAATATGTATGTGGGAATCCTTTTAATAGCTTTTCACAAAGCAGATATGAGTCAAGATTTTAATTTTTCCTGCTTTCATATAAGACAGGTAAAAAATACTATACATACTGTTCAGAATCTTGCTTTATAAGCTGAATTTTCTACATCTTTTTCTATATATAGAGTGTCACACACTCTCTTCTTCTTTGTAAAATAATTACATAGTATTCCACTATTTACCAATAACCTATTTAACTTGTCTTGTTTTGCAAAATGTCGCAGCATTTGAAGTCTTTTTCTGGTATTTGTACCTGTGTAGTTACAGCTATGAAGTAAACTTGAACAAGTAGGACTAATGGATGGGTAGTGGCAAACGCTCTTCGGTGATTTTGCCATATGACCCTTTGTGGGAATTATACCAGTATATTAACCTCCCCCCCCCCCCAGTGGTTTATGAGATACAGAGCTGATCTAGTGACCCATCTATTAAATATGTCTTGAGAATGATAGCTTGCTGACCCAGCTAGTTAGTTGAAGAAAGGGGCAACTGGGACAAAGGTCAACGTTTTTGGGGAAAGGGATACAGCACAAAAACATCACCTTTGTTGTACCTGGCAGGCCACATGAGTCTGAAGATGTGACCACATGCCTGTTACCTATGAAAAGCAAAGCACTAAGCAGAAAACAAGCCAGGCCCTCTAGAGGACAGGATCAGAAAGTCTTTTACAAAAGACAAAGCTAAGGCTAGACCTCCCACTTCTGCCTTCATTTTAGGAGTTGAGAATCCAATCAGAAGGGGTTCCCATGGTGGGGGTGGAGAAGGCAGGTGTCCAATCAGAAAGACCTCTGGCAGTGTGTGGCCACCCCTTAACCAATCAAACTAAAGATACCCACTTCTCAGGGGGAGACAAATGGTGATTGAATTTCTGATGGCCCTAGACAAAGGCATTGGGGGATAAGGAGCAGGGATTTCCCCTCTTTGGGGAGAGTCTAATTCATTTCCTCTCACTTTTAAACTCACTTTTAAACGCATTCCTACCTTTTTATTCTTTAACAACTCCAGACGTAACTGTCTGGTGAAAGGTCTTTCATGTGACAAGGATGGACCTGTGCGTATGGAGGAAACAACTAGGCAGCAGCCTCCCAACCTCTGTCCTTGTGCACAGGGTTCAGCCACTTCCGTTCTTAGATTCATGGATAAGCATGCTCCATACTGGTGGGGTGCAGAGCTTTCAAAATCTTGCTGCTTCACGTTCCCTACCCGAAGAAGTTTCCTCTAGCACCACTCTGAATCTAAGCACTCAGGCTGCTGAGTCTTATCTTTTCACCATTCCTTTCCATATAGATTCTGCTTGGAGTTTCCTGGCAACCTCTGCTCCTGCCCGATGCCAGACTTTGCTGTCCGTTTCTCCTCAGGCAGGAGGAGGTCAGCCCCTAAACCTCGTCTCAGGCACAAGGGCCAAAGAGGAGCAGAGAGAACACAAGTTTGAACAACACAAGCCAGCTTAGCTCCCTGGCTCTTTGTTACCTAAGGTAACATTGATGATGTTCTGGTGAGTCAGAGTTGCTCTGCAGACTACCAGCCTGCAGCTATGCCTTTGCCGAAGTCTTATTTCTCAGAGATGGTCCCATCTTCCTGTCCCCTCAGCTCCATTACCTAGTATATCGTGGACCAGAGATGTGGTCAGCGGCCATTTACAACTGCTGAGGATGCTGTTTATTAATATTATTGGTTTGCAATAACTTTTCTTGGACAATTCTCTGGTCTATGAATCTTGACCCATTTTACAATCATTAAGTCACACTAAAAAAATCAGTGACTCCCAGGAACCTTTATGCTAGAAGGCCCAGTTCTCACACCTATCCCTGCCCTGACTATTGAATTTCCTAGAGCCAAAGGGCTTTCTCCCATTTGCATTCATGAGCCTGTAGAGATTGTGTCTCAGGCCAGAACTGCATGATCTCAGGTCTCTGGTAGCCTTGCCATTGCTCTCAGTTTCTGAACCAGTATCATCTTGACACATCCCCTCATCTTGGTTCTTTCAAGAACAATCTTTTTAATGTTTTAATGAATCACATTCCCTCTTTCAGCCACTTTCTGGAGCAGAGTCTCCTTAACTTCTGGGAGCCACAGCCCCATTGTGGAAGGAGAATATGAGAGTATATGAGAGTGAGGCAATGTTCTCTCTCCAAGCCTCAGTTTCCCCAACTAAATGTGGAGTCAATAGCTGTGCCCTCTCCATTTCATGGAGCAGTAGTTAAGAGTGAAATTGTTTGTGAAAATGCTATGAGATTTGCAGTATTTCAAGGTGTGTGAAGGGTTATTTTTCCTATTTTTATTTATTACAAAAGGACATTGCAGCTATAAAAAGGGAAATATTGAAGACATTAAAAATGACATCTGCAGTGTTGCTGTGCTAACTCATGTGCAGTCATCTTTTTTGGTATTTTGTATTCTCTTCTGGTTCTTAGCCATACAAAAGCAATTGGAAATGATCTCTGTCTGAGTTACCTCTCCCTCCAGGCTGCCCTCTGCCCTTCTGCCCTTCAGCATGATGGACAGGAGCAGAAGCTCCATCAGTGGCTGCCAGACATAACTGAATGTTATTTTTTCCTTAAAAACATTTTGTTTTATACATCATGAGTGGCTACATGAAAATATAAAATAAACCAAATGGAAACACCAAACAGTTATAAAATAGACAAAGACATATACACTCAAGAATGATTAATTTAACAAGAGTTTTCCCAATTTTTAAGAGTTTTCATATGTGTAATCTCTCATTGCAACAGTGCTATGTGGCAGGCAGGATAGAGAAGACACATTTATGATTGTTTCATGGTAGGAAAAAAAAAGAGGCCCAAATAGGCTAAGGCAAAGGTCAAGGTTCTGATCAGTTTGTGCTAGAATTGGGCTCGGAACCTGGATCTGACAGTCTTTCTTGTCTTTCTGTCAATGCAATTCTTCATTATGTCTGCATTCAAACACCATGCCTATCCGACCACCATAACCATTATAAGATATAATTTATCCTAGCATTTTAAAATGAGCCCCAGTCAACTACAGATTTGATTCAATTACATTTACTTAAAGAATTGGGTTATACTTTATGATTTTAAAATCCATCTGTTATTCCATTAGTATCCTACTTTGTACCTTGTTGTCGAGTTTGCTCATACTTCCACATCTGTTATTACACATGCCCTTAGTACATCTCTCCGAGGTGTGTTGAACAAGTAAATCATCAGTAAAACCTAAGCTCTTCTGCTTACTGCATCTTAGAATTCAAGTTACCAAAGAAAACACATCTTCAGGTTCTTAGTGCAACATGCTTTATTACCATAGAGAAGAGCTGGGATGAGATTATCTTCCATACAGCTGGCATTGTTACTTACAGTCAGTGAGTCTACACAACATCTGACATAAGGTAATTAGCCTATGTCATATACCACTGGAGCACAACCCCTTCCCCTCCCCAAAGGGACCAGATAAGCATACCATGTGAAATGCATGCTAACACAGAAGAAAGGGTACACATTCGGTGTGAAGCAGAAAGTCATTTCCACATAGGATGATAAGCCCAGCACAGGATGAAGTTTCTTTGTCCTTTGGGAAGGAAGTATTCATAACCCAAGGTCCACTCCTGAGGGTGGACAGACTGTGCTCATGATTTACCCTTTTCTCAAACAGTCAAAACAGTTTTGGAGCTCAGGTGTCTAGAGGGTTCTTGGTATTCATGATCATATTTGAATATTCAAATAAGAGAACTTAAGTCTCTTCCCACATATATATGCGGGCCCACCAAATGGTTTCATCAATTTCTAGGGGAGATGAGTATGTTGCTGGAGTTGGAGAGATGATGAAGGGGCATTTAAGGCCTGTAGTCAGCCTCTGTTGCTGCCACTCATGCTCAGGATTATTGTGCCTTCCCCACCTGAGGTCTCTCAGCAATCTTTCTTCATCTGGACAATTCACCACTCATACCAGATTGTTGTGTGCTACAGACTTTATTGATGCTTTGTGAAAATGGAAGGTAATAGCTCCACAGGCAGAAAACCTCTTCAGTTCCACTGAGGTGTCCTTACACTTGAAAATCTACCAAACACTTTTCACCACAGGTGATTTTCCAAATCACCTGCCACCATATCATAGGTGTTTTCAGAGTATCCATCCATAGGAGCTTACGTGGTCTGCATCATTCTTTTCTCTTACTTCTGATGATCTACAACCTCCTTTATTCAGGACTTACGCTTTTTTTTATTTTTAGAATGATTCCTTTTCCCTTTTCATAACTTTTCTCTTTTCAGACCATACTATGGGAAGTTTTGTATCTCTCCCTCCATTCTCTTGTTCTCTTTCTCTCTCTTTCTTGTTCCCTTTCTCTTTCTCCTCTCCTCTTTCCTCCACCTCCTTTCTTTCTCTCCTCTTTCTTCTGTGCCAGTGCTGGGGTTTAAACTCAGGGACTGGGTGCTATTCCTTAGTTTTTTTTCTGCTTAAGTTTTTTTCTGCTCTACTAGTAGAGCCACTCCTCTACTTCTGTGTTTTGGTGATTAATTACAGGTAAAACTGTCATGGAAAGCAGGGTGCCGGTGGTTCATGCCTGTAATTCTAGCTACTCAAGAGGCTAAGATCTGAGGATCGTGGTTCAAAGCCAGCCTGGGCAGGAACATCTGTGAGATTCTTATATCCAATTAACCACCAGAAATGGCGCTGTGGCTCAAGCAGTAGAGCGCTTGTCTGCAGCTGAAGAGCTTAGGGACAACCCCCAGGCCCATAACCAACCAAAAAAAGAAAAAGTGCTGTGGACTTTTTTTGCCTAGACCAACTTTGAAATGTGATCCTCAGATCTCAGCCTCCTGATTAGCTAGGATTACAGGCGTGAGCCACAGGTGTCCTTCTTGCCTCTCATTCTTAAGAAGTTCACTGTGGTATTTTTCTTCAAGAGTTCTTTCTCCAGATTGGAATTCCTAAAAGTATGTGCAGGTAATTCTTATTGTCAATGTCAATTTTCCATCTCTTCTAGTTCCATTTTGTGCATGGGAAAACTGAGGCACTGAGCCTTTAAGTCACTTGTAGGATCATCAAAACAATCCTTGTTCAGAGGTCTTCCCACTTTATCCTTTTAGGAGACTTCAGTGTTAATAGTGTTTTTTGGGGATGGTACCAAACTACATCTTAATTTACTTTTCCCCACTGCAAGTGATTATCTCAAAGAACACTTTGCTTAGACTTTCCACAGCTCACAATTTGAGGAGCAAAGAGAAACAAATATCTTAGCTGGGGTTAATTAGCTGACTCAGGCTGTTTATATTTCTTGTACAAATAATTGTCTCATTAATCTTCACCTCAACCACCCAGTCCTGTCACCAAGGTCAAATTAAGGACGCGGGTGAATTGCAAATGTGCCATCATGCACATAGAGCATGGTACCTGAGTTAGTGATAGTTAAAATTACAACCAGTAGTGAGCAGTCATATGCTGGAGAAGAAAGAGGTAAAGGTACATCCTCTGAGAATGTACATGATGCATTAACTCCAGTCACACATGTTAACTGTGCACAGAGAGACATTCCAGCACCAGAAGATTTAATGCCAGATGAGATTACTTCTGCTGATTCTATTCAGTGTTGAATTAAATGCTAAACTTTTACACTTTTGTTTTTGTTATTGTTGTTGGTTGTGGTGCTTGAAGTCTGGGCCTGGGCGCTGTCCCTCAGCTCTTCAGCTCAAGCGCTCTACCACTTGAGCCACAGCACCACTTCTGGTTTTCTGGTGGTTTACTGGAGATAAGAATTTCACAGGCTTTTCAGCCTGGGCTGCTTTTGAACCTATATCCTCTTAGCCTCCTGAGTAGCTATGATTACAGGCGTGAGCCACTTGTGCCCAGCTTTTTTACACCCTTTGTAAGTAAGCTCCTGTCCCCTCCCCTTCCTTTCCCTCCCTTATCCTCCCTTTTCCCTCTTCTTCCCTTCCCTTCCTACTCCATTCTCATACTCCTTCCTTTCCTAGCCCTCCTTTCTTGTTCCTTTCCTTTATGAGATAATTGGTTTTAATTTCCAGGCCTCAAACTTGGTAGCAGGTGTCCTACCACTGTAGTCATTCCTTTAAACCTTTTTTGTTTGTTTATATATTCAGTTATTATTATTATTGCATAGGGACTTTTTCACAGCTCCAACCTTGGACTGTGATAGTCCTATTTACCAATTCTCATGTATCTAGGATCACAGCTCTACCGACCATGCCTGATTTATCGATTGAGACAGTTTTGATTCCTTTTTCCCATTGCAATCCTCTAGATCTAGCTCAGTCTCATGAGTAACTTAGATTACAAATGTGAGCTATCATGCCCAGCCTAAACATTTCTTTTAATAGACTGCTATCACAGAAGCAGTTACTTTTAAATATAAGCAACTCCACACAGACAAGAGTTTTTGCTTCAGTGCATAAATTGCTTCATTGGATAATAACTGGAAAAGAATGCATCATGGCAGATCATTGATTTATGGGCTCAGCTTAGGAGAAGGAAATGAAGACAAACAATCCTCAGAGGTTGATCACACATGTTTTGGAAAGATGAATGAATGTCTGCCATTAATCAGATTTTCCTGTTCAACAGTATTTACTGAGCCAGGTATGGTGCTACATGCAGACGAAGCAACTGTGAGCAAGACATACTGCTTCACCATTCAGAACAGCCACATCATGGGATGAGCTTAGTTACCCATCAGCAGATGAGTGGATAAGGAAAATGTGATATACTTACTCAATGCTCTATTATCCTGCTGTAGAGGAGAATGAAATTGTATCATTTGCAGGAAAATGAAAGGGATTGAAGATCATTGGGCTAAACGAAGTAAGTCAGACTCAGAGAAAGACAAACATGTTTAATTTTTCTCATTTGTATAATCTAGATTTTGTTTTAAGACACAAAAGTAGAAGGGGATCTATTTGAGGGAATGGACCAGTGGAACAAAGAGGGGAAGAGAGGGTCATAGAAGAAGGTACATGATTAAGTTTATAATGTGTAAGCTTGAAAATATAATCATAAAACCCATCTTGTTGTACAATTAATTACTAAAAGATACCGTGGTTACCTTTAAGGAGCTCATGTTAGATGGGTGAATGAATTTGAGCACTCACTGCTGTTAGAGCAGAACAGCACAGTCATAGTGGTCAGGAGAGCTTTTCTTTCAAGAGATTCTTGGGAGCTGATTTCTGAGAATAAAGAACATGCCAGGCAAAGGGAGAGTGGAAAGTACCATTCCATGAAGTGGAATGACAGCATTCAGATCTTGGAAGAGGACCAGTGTGTGAGAGCATCTAGACATGGAATGATGGAAGCAAGAAGAGGGAAAAACGGCTTCAAGTTTGAACACATAGAAACCAACATATTTTTGGAGCATCTAAATAGAGAATTCTAGAGGGGAATATGGAATTTTATGTCCTGGGCTAAGGAGTGGATTAGGGATAAAAAAATGTAAGTTTGGGAGTCATGACTGCTCAGTTCTGCAAGCTTGTATGTGTTGATGGTGATGAAAAGATCATGTTTGTGATCTGTCTGTAAGAGAGATGAAGAGCTTGGCATTCCTCTACTCCATTCAGATTTTTTTCCTTGGAGGAATAGGAACTACACTGTCACAGGCCCTTCAACCTCTGGCCCTGGAGAAGCTGGGCAGAGTTGTGCAGGTGCGGCATGACATGGCACTGGCCACACACCATAGGTCTGCTAGCCAGATTTAGCTTGAAGGCTGATGGTTTGGGACCTGTGAACATAAGCAGTTCTTTAACTTTTACAGGCAAGGACATCGACAATTAGATTTGTTCAGCAGCTTGCCTGATGACTAGTTCATTATTGCCAAAGCAAAGGGAAAACCTACATCAGGCCAGGTTTATTCCCATACACTTGGTGGCTTCCCTTTTGAATAGACCTCTATAGCATGAAGATTTTCTGCTCAGTTTTAGTCATTGTGCTGGAGTGCAAGATATTAACTCTTCTTCACAAAGAAAGTGATTGAGCATCTCCATGCTGACCTTGAGAATGATAGTTTCATATATCTTTCCCATTTCTTTTGCAAACAGAAAATAGTATGTTTGCTCATTCTCAAGTGAGTGTAGAGGTTATTTACCTTTTCTGGCTTCAATAAGCAATTAGAACAATTGAGAGGATGTTAGGAAGCACAGCTTGAACCTTTTGGCAACACAGGTCCTAAGATTACTGAGTAATGTTCCATCCAACCCTATATATTGGGGGCATCTTTGGTGAGGTATGCATTCTGCAAAATATGTCATCCTTCCTTCCTTCCTCCCTTCCTTCCTCCCTCCCTCCCTCCCTCGCTTCCTCCCTTTCTCCCTCCCTCTTGTCCTTCCTTCCTTCCTTCCTTCCTTCCTTCCTTCCTTCCTTCCTTCCCTCCCTCCCTCCTTCCCTCCCTCCTTCCTTCCCTCCTTTCTTCTTTCTTTCTTTCTTTCTTTCTTTCTTTCTTTCTTTCTTTCTTTCTTTCTTTCTTTCTTTCTTTCTTTCTCTCTCTTTCTCTCTTTCCTATTTTATTTCTTTCATGGAGTTGGTGTTGATAAAGGGTGATAAGGTACTAAAGCGAGTAAACATCTTTCAAATCCTATAGAGAACTCTATAACTCATGTCACTCATCAGCTGCTGCAGCTTTGGAGTCAATAGCAAATGATTTCCTTTCAAAGCTTTCCCAGAAGAGATGGGTCCTCTTCTCCTCTGAGAAAAGAACATGTAATCAGAGCATCCACCTCCTGGAAAAACATGAATGAATGTGACAAATCCTCTCATGCTTTGTCAAACAAAGATTTGACTGTATGGAATTCCTAGACTAGGTTCTCACTGTGAAAACCCTTCAATGGCTCTGATTTTTCTTTTTGACCCAGCACATGCTTGTTTGTCACACTGCTGAGTGCAGAAAGTAAAAACCGTTTAATGCCCAAGTTCTGTCCTCCACACTGATTCTTGTGCAATGCAGCTTCTGAAGCTGGGAGGGTCTGGGAGGGACCCCAACATAGAGCCCAATGTGGAAATGGTAGCTGACTTTCATAGGCATATATAAAAAGTTTCTTTGAGAAGTGGTGCTGTGGCTCAAGTGGTAGAGCACTTGCCTTGAGCTGAAGAGCTCAGGGACAGTGCCCAGGCCCAGAGTTCAAGTCCCATTACTGACAAAAAAAAGTTTCTTTGCTACCTCTTACCCCCAAATTCTATTTGCTGCCTCTCAACCCTACTCCCCTCCCTACTCTCCTGCTTGACTCCATTATTTTTCTTTGTGGGGCTACTTGGGAACTATCCTTAAGCTTTTTTTGTCAGTTGTGGGGCTTGAACTCTGGGCCTGGGTGCTGTCCCTGTGCTCTTTGGCTCAAGGGGAGCTCTCTACCTCTTGAGCCATAATGCCACTTCCGGTTTTCTAGTGGTTTATGGGAGATTAGAGTCTCATAGACTTTTCTGCCCAAGTGGCTTTGAACTGTGACCCTCAGATCTCAGCCTCCTGAGTAGCTAGGATTACAGGTGTGAGTCACCAGCCCTTGGCTCCTTAAGCATTTTTACACAAGGCCAGCACTCTGCCACTTCGACCACAGCTCTACTTCCATCTGTTTGGCAGCTTATTGGAGATAAGAGTCTCACAGACTTTCCTGCCTGGGCTGGCTTCAAATGGAGATTCTCAGATCTCAGCCCCCTGAGTAGCCAGTATTATAGACATGAGCCACTGGTGCCTGGCTTTGTCTAGCTTCCTTTTCCTTGTTTCCTCTTCTCTTCTTTCCTTTTTAAAAATTCGTTTTGTCAGGACTGATCTTTGAGCCTAATGCTTGTTAAGTAAGTACTCTACCACTTGACCTTGGCTTCATTTTCCCTTTTCTTTGGTTTGTTAATAGATAAGGGTCTCATGACTTGGGCTGGGCCTCAGTCCAACATTCTCCTACCTCCATATCCAATGTTGGGGGATTTACTGAGATGCACCAACACAACTAGCTTGTTCGTTGAGATGGACTTTCTCTTTTTGCACAAACAGGCCTAGGACTCTGATCTTCCTATCCCTTCCTCCTTTTCTTCTACATCCTTCTCCTCTTCTTCCTTCCTCTTCTTTCCACTACTTTTCCCCATCTTCCTTGTTGGAGGTAGAATCTACTACCGTTTACATGCTGGACTCTACCACTGAGCTAGTCAGCCCTTATTTTCTTGACAATCCTTTGTTTATTTGTTTTTGATTTTTTAGATAGGGTCCTGGTATGAAGTCCAAGGTTACCTAGAGCTAACCATCCTACTTCTTCAGCCTCCGCATGAGAGGGGCACAAGGGGTGAGTCAGAGACCAGCATGGGTTAGATAATGAGTTGTAGGCTAACCTGGGCTGTCCAACAAGTATATCTATCTAAACAGAAAAGAAAAACAATGAGGGTGAGGGAGGGGCACCTGATATTCATCTGCACCTAATCATACAGGAACAAAGGCTCTCCATTAAGAGCAGCTAGAAAGTGGAATCTTCATGTGAAATCGCCTTTCACATACAGACAACTAACTCAGAGTTTTCATATTGGGCCAGCTAGCACAATATGTCTCTGGACTGTCTGTTTTTCTTGCCAGACTCAACTTGTTGAGACCCATACTGTGTCATGTAAATGTTCTACTTCTCATGTGCCTCAATCCATCTGTATAGACTACTAGAAGCACAATGTGTACAAAAGATGTTTCCAGAAGGAGGCCAAAATCAAAAGACAAAAAAAAGATGGCTTTGATCCTACTGTTCCAGTCTCCTAAATGCTGTGATTATAGATATGTACTTGCTATCATTCTCTCTCTTTGAGAATCGTTGTCTAGTTCTTACATTCTTTCTAGTACTTTCACTCATTATCTTACCTAATCCCTGGAGGCACTGGGGAGAGAGAACTACGTTGTTGTGCTTAATAGTTATTTTCCAAATAATTGTTTATGATTAGAATCTCTCAAATCAACAAGTCACATCCCACCATGAACACAGGGAAGACTAGATCTTCTTCCATCAAGATGAAGGAAAGAGTTTTTCAGGAGTAATAAATAAATGAATAAATAAATACATAAAACTTTTGTTCTGAATTTTTGCTTGAAATAATGATTTCTTAATTTTTCTATGCCTTTAAAAATTTCTGATATTTTACCATGCTAAATTGTGGTTTAGGGTATGATATAAAACCATACAAACAAAATTCTCAAAGTGCTTAAAGTTTTTAAATCAAAATCTTTATCTTTGTGAATATTCAAATGATTTTTATCTTTATTCTCTCCAAATACAGTGGGTATTTGCCTTCCTCTAGTTAGTTAAAATTTTGCCGCATGTTTTTATCTGATAGTTTTTGCAGGTAATATTTTCCTTTCTTCCTTAGCCCAATAAGTCCTTCCTTGACCACACTTATAAAATTGGAATAGGTAAAACTATTTCCCTCTTGCAGATTCTTCATGGTAATTACCACCATCTGAAACGGTTTAACTTCTAGGCTACTGTCAGCCTTCATTAGATGCAACTCACATAAATGCAAGACATTTTGCTGTTTTGCTCACTCCTGGATTTTATTGCAAGCATCAACAGGCTCTCAGAAGGATTTGTGAAATAAATGAATCCTGAACCTTTCATTACCTTACTCATAGAACTGTAACCCCTCTGTACAGCATCTTTATAATAAAAATAAAATTAAAAAAATATGCCAAAAAAGGAAGGAAACAGCCGCTCTTCTTATTTTCCTATTAGTCAGCTCCCAGCACTTGGAGCAAAGTTGTCCACAGAGAGTTTAAATGAAGGGACACTGATTACAAAGGTGTGGACTGGGCTCAAGGAGATGGGCCAAGTATTAAGTGGAATTAGCACTACTATTATCACCATTGTATCTGCAGGGATGACATGAAGGAGCCACTTCTAGCATCCATGAAGTGGGATAGCTTCTGGAGCAGGCTACTTGAGGGAAATGGTGGCTTTTGCCAATGGGATTTAGACAACCTGTTTTACAGGCTTAGCTGTCCTACCTTTTGCTCCACATGAGCTGAATCCAGTGGAATCAGAAAAAGATCCCATTTCTGTGGCCTCTGTGTATTGAGGTTAGATATGGAATGACCAATAGAAAGCAACCACTATAAAGCTCTTCTTTTGGTCAGGAGACTCATCTTCTTTATCCATCATCATTAGCAATAAGAAAAAGGGCCCTGAGGAGGGGCTGGCAGGGCCTCCTGGCTCTGGATAGCAGGCAGTTTGGAGATAAGTAACACAAAGTCAGCGTACATAGCTGGATGGATGTTGGGGACAAGCATGAGGAAAGTGACTCATAGCATAGGGCTCATGGGAAAAGGCACCCCATGAGCTTCTCTGGCCACCAGCCTGTCCATGTATGGATTACAGGACAGTGCCAGTAGTCTGGCACTGCTTCACCTAGAAGATGCTTCTCTGTCTTTGAACAGTCTGAGTTTCAGCAATAGGGCAGAGATGTGGAATGATAGGTATGACATGGTTGCCTTTCATTGAAAGATAAACAACAATTGTCAAAAGAAAGGAGTTTTTCTGGATGAGGATTGAGGGCTAAGGACTTACACAAGTGGTCCTTCCTGGATTGGACTAAGAATTTACTCTGCTATCTTTTAGGCACATAAATCATTTTTTTCTCTCAGACTTTTGCCTGCCTCTTCTTTTCAAGGAGGAACTAAGTTCTTGTTCCTTTGATGCTTTTTTTCTCTTAATGTGCTCATGTTGGTCTGTAAGTGGTTCTGAACAGGTTAATGTTCTCCTTCATATACTTGCACAACTCATGAGTGCATCTGTGCACACCAATGATAATTGTTGAGTGAATGACTGAATGAGTGTTGACCCACTTAGGGTTACCTGTACCCCAAAGTTCAAGTCTTATTTGCCCATCTCTTGTCACAAAAGCTTTCCTATGTGTTTCATTGTTTTTCATGATCTTCCCAGGTGGCTGGCTGAGTAACTCGTTGTTCTAACCCATAACAATTAAATAGATTCTGCAACTGGCTTACCTATTTAGATCTGGCAAATATACAGCTGAGTATTTTCCTTTCTTAATGAAGATGTCAGTCCAATGTAATAAAAATCCCATGTACCTTCCTCACAGCATCTATTTGTTGAGTAGTGTTTTTGACTAAGTGTATTTTGGATACATTCATATGACATGTCATGTTTAGCTACCTTTTAATTGTACATTTTTATAATCTGAATATCTGTTTCTCCTTTTCATCCATTTTCAAAACCTTACATGTACAAAGGAGGGGGTAACAATGTTTGACAAGAAATGGACTCATTACCTTACTCATGTAACTGTAGCTCCCTTGATGGCATCTTCACAATAAAATAAAATTTTAAAAGAAAAGAAAGTGACTGGAAGGAAAAGCATTTAAAACAACTTACATGTGTTTTAAAATTTTTCTTATTGCTATTATTTTTACTGAGATAGATGTATATCTTTCTAGGGCACACATGGATAATTCTTGTGTAGTTCTTATCCCTATGACATTTCACAGTTGTGATACTTTTGGACTGAGCCTCTCTTGTGGCTGGCTGATTGGTTGAGGTCCTCTGTGACTTTGAAGATGCTGTGGAAAAAGAAAATGTGCAAGTGTGCAAATATGTATTAGGCCTGAGCTCTCCACGTTTTAAAATTTTGACTGTGAGCCAGGGAGAAGACCTAACCTACAGAGAACAAAATAAATAAAGCTAATACTTTCCTTTCTAAAATGATACCAACTTCAGTCCGTAGCGGAAATATTCATTTTTCACATGTTAATGGCTATCCAATTAAACAGAGTTCTATTGCCTTACAGCTGATAATGCAGAATTTGTGGTCTCAGGCCTTCCTTATGGCACAGAATTTAATCTGCTCACTGTACATAAGCAGTAGCTTCTTGCAAATCCCTCCTTCCTTCACCACAAGCCATCATCCCAACATGTGCTAGATTTTTGACAAGGAATTCTTGCACATATTGCATTAAATTATTGTGCAAGAGAAAAGGAAAGGACTAGGGATGGGCTACTGAAGGCTCTGGGAAAGGGAAAAATAAAGGTCAGAGCAGTAGCTTGAGTTCTCCGCACTATTTGAATTCTGTTAAGGTAGATTTAGGGAAATGACTCTGATGGGTCTAATTATTTTTCTAAACTGCTGTGTTCAAAGATCACAACCTAAAGTTTGGACCAAAAGAGAGGCAATGTAGGTCAGGGCTCAAGGACATTCTTGGGTAGCGAAACTACTGCAAAGGTGTGGGTGAGGACATTTTTCTACTGGGTCTCATAGCACTTTTTTGTTTTTCCCACAGAAACACATTTATTTATTGTTTGAGTTGTCAGTTGTCTTCCCTTCCTTTTCCTCCTCTCCTTCCCACCCTCCCTCCCTCCTTTTATCTTCTATCCTCCTTCTCTTTCTCTCTCAGCCTCATTCTCACATTCTTCTCTTTTGTGTGTGTGAGCACTGGGGCTTCAGTTCAGGGCCTTGTGCTCTTGCTGGGCTTTCTCCAGTCAAAGCTCCTGTGAGCTCTACCCCAATAGCCACTCCTTCATTTACAGCCTTTTCTAGTTAATTGGAAATAAGAGGTTCTTGAATTTATTTGAACTGGCTAGCTTTGAATGATAATTCTCATATCTCAGGCCCCTGAGTAGCTAGAATTAGAGACGTGAACCGCTGGATCCCTATGTTAGTTGTGTTTTCTATTCTCAAGATTTCTCAGTAACAGGGATTTGACTTTATTCACTAGGGAAACTGTATTTTTGGTTTGGCAAGTTGCTAGTGTCCCTGGTTAGGAGAACAGTGATGAACTGTACAGGTCTAACATCTACCTACCACCATTGTAAGCTTCTCTATAAATGAGAGAGATACAGTGACAGCACAGAGGACAGAACCAGCCCTAGAAAGGTTCAGTCTAGGCTGCCTGAGCATTGCCCTGTGAGGGAATCAGTAAGTGTCTGAGGCCAATGGATGTTGGCAGGAAAAGCTAGCTAAGTGTAACATTCCAGAGACTTGTTTTTAAGGCAAATTAGAACCCAATATGTGACCAGCATCATGATTGTACACAGCGATACTCACAAGACACTATGTTTTGAAATGAACTTTACAGTTTGATGGGGTTTGATGGGAGGGAAGGTGGGAGAAAAACAAGGGAAGGGGTAACAATGTTCGATAAGAAATTTACTCACTACTTTACTTATGTAATTGGAACCCCTCTGTACATCACCTTGACAATTAAATTAAATTAAAAATAACAGAAATCAGGACTTCCTATTGATGGGAAAAGGATAGCACTTTAGTGTTTAGTGGACAAAGTAAGTGGGAACTTCTGCCCCTAAGTTAAGGAGGAGCCAGACATAAAATCTCACATGTAAAGCAAAAAATATGTCAGAACATTAAGGTGGAGATTCCAGAAGATAGAATTGTAGGCCTACCTCAAAAGACTATACATAGAGCTCCCCTATGACCAAGCATTCCCACTTTTGGGCATTTACCCAAATGGTCACACAAGACCACACTAAAGCTACCAGCACAGCTATGTTTATTGCAGCATTATTTACCATAGCTAAGATATGGAACCAACCTAGATGCCCCTCAGTAGATGAATGGATCAAGAAAATGTGATATATATATATATATATATATATATATATATATATATATATATATAAATTGTATGCCTCCATCAGAAAGAATGACATCATCCCATTTGTCAGGAAATGGAAAAACTTGGAAAAAATTATATTAAGTGGAGTAACACAGGCCCAAA
Source organism: Dipodomys merriami (assembly GCF_024711535.1). Taxonomy (NCBI): domain Eukaryota; kingdom Metazoa; phylum Chordata; class Mammalia; order Rodentia; family Heteromyidae; genus Dipodomys; species Dipodomys merriami. Next base: position 78,214,160 of record NW_027202270.1, read on the forward strand.
GAAACATAGGTCCTATGGTTTCCTTTTTTTGCAATAACTAGTATATGTCTGGGACAAGCAGAAAAGCTTAAAAGCTATGTACATATGACCATATAAGACGATGTTAAGCAAAATGAACCCCAAGATAGGGACACAAGTGGTTTTTTCTTTCTTGCTATTGTTCCTACTGTATTTATAATGTACCATGTGATTTTTTTGTTTCTTTGTATGTTCCTCCTCCATGGTATAACCCCTGTTTTCACTGTATTTGATGTCAGTACCCTGCATCTTGTATATACACTTCTCTAGCTTGGGGAGGGGAAGGGAAAAAACAAAATGCTTAAATAGAGATACAGGTTGACCCATTGTAACAAGGAAATGTACAAGGCACTATGTTGAAAATGAACTTTACAGTTTAGACGGGGGGGGGGGGGGGTGACGGTGAGGGGGTAGGGGTAGGGTGGGGGGTGGGTGGGTGGGAGGGTGGAGTGTAGTTGTGGAGGTGGGAGAGAAGAGATGGTAGGGGACAAACAAAGGAGGATGTAACAAGGCTTGATAGGAAATGTACTCATTACCTTGCTCATGTAACTATAACCCCTCTGTACAAGAATTAGGGAATTTTTAAAGGTATTGACATTTTGGAAAGTTTGACTAGGGAATATTATAAAATTAGTATTTGATTTCAGTTGGGGATGCAACTACTATTGTTTAATTAGAGGTATGTATGTATGTATGCATGCATGCATGTGTGTATGCATGTATGTACATATGTATGTATATAAACACATATTTATGTATACACATATTTTTGTGTATATATGATATATATACATATTTACCATGTAAACAAGACTCTCTTATTTATATTTGTATCCCAGTACTTACAGAGCAGGGGTAAAGTTAATACTTACTGAATAAACAAATAGATGAATACATGAATGAGTGGAATTCTAATTACAAAGTAGCGTAATTAATCTCTAAAAGCAAGCATCCTCCAGATGAGCTTCCCTACTTGAAAGTGATCAAGTTGGATTTGGTCCCATAATATCTTTTATTGTCCCAGGCAGTGTCCAGCTCTGTTATGAATTAAATTGAGAATATAGACTTTAAACCCCTTCAAGTAGTAGTGACTCCCCTTCTTTTGAGAGTGAGTGGTAATTCAGAAAACAACCCCAATTAATTCACAGCCCATTTTCTGAATGATTAGAGAAGATGAGAAATAGCATAGCTTGGATCCCTAATTATTTTAAATTTTCAAATAGTGGAGTGATGTTTTTAATTCCGCACTAAAATGTTTGTACCTCAAATCATAGCTCCCCAATATCACATGGACTGCAGTGAAATAAAAAAGCAAAGTGTAAGTACATGTCTTTTAATATAGAGTTTGAGTCATCAGTGTTGGCTGAAAGTATGTGAAGTAACTTCTTAAGTATTGGACCAGTTGCAAAAAAGGCAACTGATCTCTTGGGGATAGACTCTATAAGATCACCTGAGTTATTAGCTTACATTAGTTATTATCTATTCTTTTAGTACTTGTACAGTAGTTTCCACTGCTACATGGCTCCATTTCCCAAGGTTTCAGTTACCTAAGGTTAGTCTACTTGTCCATTAGTCACTTAGTAGCAGTCTTGGCTTTCAACTATATTAATACCACAGTATTGATGTTCAACGGCACTTAGGAAGGCACCTAACAATACACTACAATGAGTATGTTCTTTATCTCATTTCTTTCATTGTGTGGGCATCACATCATCTCATGCCATCATAAGGAAGAATGTAGTGCAATAAGATATTGTGAAAAGAGAGAGAGGGAAGGAGAAAGAGAGAAAGAGAGAAGCATTCACATAACTTTAGCAAGCACACTTTTGGGGTCTGCACTGGCTAGCTAGGCACACACTATACTGTTTGAGCCATACCCCAGCCCTTTATGCTTTAGTTGCTCTTTCAGATAAGGTCTCACACTTTTGTCTAGAGTCATTCTTGGACCACAGTCTTCCTACCTATGCCTCCGTGAAGGTGAGATTGTCACTGGATGATGGATAAGGAATTCTCTCAGCTTCCCATTTTCATGCAAATCATAGATCCTTGAGGTCTACTCATGAGAAGCATTTTAGTGTGTCTCATAAATAGAAAAGTCTTACCAGGTGAAAGTTTCATCAAGAATTTATTTTAACATAGCAGCATAAAGTAGGGAGAAATGGGGGAGAGAAACAGTTTTTTTTTTTGCTTCCTATGCAGAAAATGGGAGTTAAAGACTCAAAAGAGTGGTTCTCATCTTCAGCCTTTGTCTTTTCTGGGCTGGGAGACATAGTCTGTCCTCTAGCAATTCCTAATCTTTAGACAAGATAGGTGAGTGAGGTGGAGGTTGTTTATTATTTTAAAATACAGAAATATCTCTGGCTCTACTCAAAACATATGTACAAGAGGTGAATTTTAGGGCTTCCTTTTTCCTTACATGCTTCTCATTTTTCTATATCTCCCTATTTATGAAGAATTTATGCTGTGTTGCCATTTCAGAGGACAAGGCAGATACAGAATATTTTTGTGTCCCCTACTCCTGTCCAGCACTAGATGTGGTGGGACTGGAGCTTATCAGCTTACCTCTGGCTTCCAACTCTGGTTCATTTAATACTGGTTCATAATATAATCTCCCTGGCTTGTCTCAGGGTGGTAAACATGTACTGGCATGCTTAGCTTATTGGTCAAGATGAAATTTTACTTTTTCCCTAGGTTGGCTTTAAAGTATGGTCTTCCAATGGATCTTTACCTCCCAAGTACCTGGGATTATAGGCATGAGCCACTGTTTCTGATGTTCACATGACTCTCATTACAATGGATAGATCCGAGCCTCATATGGCATCTTATTACAGTATATTGTCGTTACTTCATTTTATGGATATTGTCAATCTATTATTGTCACTAATTTATACATTAAACTGTACCTTAGGTATGTATGTATAGAAATAAAACATAGCAAATACAGGGTTTAGTACCCTTAATGATTTCAGGCATCCACTTGGTGTCTTGGATGGTGTCTCTCTTGGGTCAGACAATCTACTGGAATATGTTGTTAGGTATTAGAATGTCACTTTTCATTTCATGAGGTCCAGAAACAGGTGTCTATTGGGGGAGGGTCACTCTCTATTATATGAGGTAGACTATGTAGAACATGTAGGCACAAGTTACATTAAAATTAAACACTTCAGGAAAAAAATGAAGTCATGAAAGATTATTTTGAGCATATTTTACTCTTACTACTTTTCCTTCCAGACTTGGTAGAGCCATTACCCTTATCTGAGAAGTTGCTATGGAAACCTATTTGTACTATTCTTTCTTCGCCTTAGTCATTTTCTCAGGCACTTGCTATCTCTCAAAAATCTTAACAGCAGTGAAACAGACATCAAACCCCAGAGGATTGAAAAATGGGATTTGTATTTCTTCTCCCCATAGGCACCCTCCTCCCTTCAAAGGCATGACTATTGACAAATTGGTGGCTCACAAATTCTACTCACAATGATCCATTTTCTCTGCAGACAGATAGTGACAGGAAGGCTGCTGTGTGGATGGAGAGAGGCTGTGATTTCTATGCTGGAGGCTTTGGCAGGCTACAGTCTCACCCATGGTGGACACAGGTGCTCTGTCTGGTGAAGGATGAGAGCTACTCATCACACTCGGAGAAACATGAGCAGCACAGGATTATTTTCATCAACATCAAACAACCAAGCAGGTGGCAGAAATCGGGACAAGGAACATAATTGTTTTGCTTCCAGGTTTCTGAATTCACTGACCATATAGAGCTTAGAGAAACAGAAAGACTCTGGAAGCTTTGCATTTACAGGGTTCTTAAAGGTTGGATGACTTTTCACTATGGACTGAGGTATGTCCTGCTATGTTCAGCCTCTACCACAGGCCGATGAGGTGTTGGACATAGTATCCTGGTTACTGTTGCTGTCCACCTATGGTCTTTCCAGCATGTTGTTTTAGGAAATACTGCCTGACTTTTTCCAAGAGTGACCATTCCAAGGGATTTAGGATGAAGCTTTTTGGCCATTGACTATGCAGACTGAATCCCATCATATGATTTCTACCAGATGTTATTTGTCAGAGAAATGACAAGCCCGCAAAATCATAAACAGAAGGCTCCTATACCACCTCTTAATCAGAAGCTTGGTAAAGAATGATAGCATTTAAATATGCTATAGAATTAGTGAATGTTCTGCAGAACTGACAGACTTTCTTTAAAAACTTCTCTTCCTTGATAGCTCGGGGTCTTCATTAGGAGCACTGATTAGCTAGAAATAAGTGCTCTTTCCTGGGAATACTTAACAGTATTTTCTTTAAACATTTAATAATATATCCTTTAAAAGCTACCTTTGGCTGGGTGATCAGGCTTTTCCAAGTCCTTTGCATATTTTCTCCCAGTTATTTTTGGTAATAACCCAGTGGTAGCTGCCTCTCCAGGGTGAGAACACTGAGACTCACAGTCTCACAAGCTACAAGTCATAGTTAATAAGTTTCAGAGTTTCTGGAGCGTTTGATTGCAAACCCCAGGTTTTGGGCAGGGGAGTAAGAGTTCTTTCTTTATTCTTTTTGGAGGAGGTAGGGGGTATTCTTAAATCCAGCATCTCTTCTTGTGCTCTTTTTTGCTTTCTGTAAGGAAATTGTCACTTTCTCTAGCCCCTTGGGATTCTTTTTTCCTGCCAATAGCTAGTCTTTTAATTTCTTCTGCACTTTTTACTGCTGCATCAAAGACAAGCTCAGAAGCATTTTTGCTCTAGGAATTTTACAGCTGATCCTTATGGAAAAGATGGATAGAAGACAGAAAACATTCCTCTGGGGGAAATCAAAAGCATAACATGGTCCCTATGGTTTGGGACTATTGTCTTGCCTCTGGGTTGAAGTTTGGACTCCTGGTTGCTGGAACTGATAAGATACATTTGCTTAGAACCAGGACTATGCTTTCCTTAGTTAGAACTAGATTAAATGGACTGTCAGGCTGTACCTCCCAAAACTCACAGGACCTGGGAAACAAGGTCATTGCTTTCTCTGTTCTTTGCTCCTGACTCCTCACCAGGCTGCTAGACTCTGTTGGTGCCCTTATTTACCACCACCAATCTGAGGACAGTGGGCAGAGAGAGATCACAGCTTTCCCTATCAACCTCTTTTTTTCCAAGTCTGGAGTTGTGGTAACCAAAATTTCCATTTCTTGATAACCTCACTTCCAATCCTGAATCTCTGGCCTCCAGAATGGTCTACCTGGTCCTGACCACTGCTGAAAAATATCCTCGCCTCCAATCATCTTTGAGCTTCTGCAAACTGCCACCTGTGGGTGGTTCTGACCTATATGAACTCTGCCCCAGTGGAGGTTGGTGCTGTTCTTGGTTCTTCAAGGATGAGGCAATCATTGGCTAGTCAAATAAAACTCCTTGTCACCTTTAACCATGCCTCTGAGTACTTTCTTGACTCTGAGGACATTACAGAGTCCCTACTGCACAGCCAAAAGCCAGGCTACTTTTGATAATTAATTGGGGAGTTAGAAGGATTATGAATTCAGGTGTCATCTGACATTCTTCTCAGAGAGTCCACAAAAATTCATTCCTCCACCAGAAAACAGGATCCTAGCTGCTTTAGTAGTATATGGTAGGGATCTTGTACAGTAGAAACCAACTCATTCATGCACACAGGGGTCAGTTGTCTAAACAACCAGCATGGTGGCACGTCTGTGATACAGAATTCAGGAGGTAAAAGTAGGAAGATTTTGGGTCCTGCCAGCCTAGGCAAAACAAACAAAACAAAACAAACAAAAGAAACCCCAAAAGATTTTATCTAGATAATAACAGACTGGAAGTATGATTCAAATGATAGAATATCTGCCTAGACAAAAATCAGGAACTCTAACCACAACAGATGCTGGAGGGGATGTGGACAGAAAGGAACTTTACTTCATTGTTGGTGGGAATGTAAACTTGTTCAACCACTTTGGAAAGCAGTATGGAGGTTCCTCAAAAGACTTCACATAGAACTCCCCTATGACCCAGCAATCCCACTTTTGGGCATTTACCCAAATGTTTACAAACAAGACCACACTAAAGCTACCAGCACAACTATGTTTATTGCAGCATTATTTACCATAGCTAAGATATGGAACCAACCCAGATGCCCCTCAGTAGATGAATGGATCAAGAAAATGTGGTATATATACACAATGGAATTTTATGCCTCCATCAGAAAGAATGACATTGCCCCATTTGTTAGGAAATGGAAAAACTTGGAAAAAATTATATTAAGTGAAGTAAGCCAGGCCCAAAGAAACATAGGTCCCATGGTTTCCCTTATTTGCAATATCTAGTATATGTATGAGTCAAGCAGAAAAGGTCAGATAATGTGATGTCAGGAAAATGAACCCTTAGATGTGTATTTTAATGTTTTTTCTTTCATGCATGTGTTTCTAACACATTTATAAGATTATCTCTTTGTTGCTTTGTATGTCCCTCCCCCACAGTATAACCCCTGCTTTCACTATATTTGATGTCAGTATAACTTGTGGAGGAGATGGGGAAAAACCAGTTGTTTAAGGATACAGGTGGACCTGTTGCAACAATGAGAAGTACAAGTTGTCATGTCCAAAACGAGCTTTACAACGTGGGGGGGGGGGAAGGAGAAGGATTGGGATGGGGGGGAGGGGGGAGGCTGGGAAGGGATGTGAAGGGTAAACAAAGGAGGAGGCTGCAATGCTTGGTAAGAAATGTACACATTATCCTGCCCATGTAATTGTAACTCCTCTGTACAGTATGTTCACAAATAAAATTAAATTAAATTTAAAAAAAAAAGCATATCTGCCTAGAAAATATGAGGTCCTAAGTTCAAACTCCAATATGGCAAATGAATAGATAATTAAAACTAAAAATTAAAATGTAAATAATCAAACAAGCAAGCAATTAAAAGCCCCCCTGACCCCAATGACAGACCAGAGAGCAGAAAATAGTTTTTCCCCCTTTTCTCCAGTTGAATTTCCTTCCTTAAGATTGACTTCTTTCTTGGGTAGACTTGTGGTAGGAACATCCTCTTCAATTAGGGAAAGCTATTCCTATCCCGTGGATTACCATTGTCTTCATTTTTCTGATCCACTTTTGAGGTTTGAAGTGTGTCAATTTGGGGATAAAAGACAGTCACACAACTGGGTAATGAAAGGAGAGTCATCTGCATTACTCCACTATGTTGTATGGTAAGAAAACAGAGAAGTCACATTTTGAGAGGTCGAGTCTTGGAGTCTTTATTAAAAAAAAGGCCAGGGACTGCATGGTGGACTCCTGTCTCAAAGACCAGCAGCCAGCAAATATACTTAACACTGTTAGGAAACAGTGCTGTGAAGGCCAGAGAGGAAAGAAAGAACAAAAACAATTCCAACAAACCAAGTCAGCAACAATGGAGAGTTGAAGTGGGATGCTATGGTGACTGGAGAAGAGCCAGGAGCCAGGAGACAGGACATAAACACAGAGTTACATGGTATGGACCTAAATAGGGTCAGGTCAGGAGGGTCACAGGAAACTCCTAGTCTCAGGCACCGGACTGACAGATTTAGTAATCTGTCACCCAAGTCTCTGCCCCTTCCTCCAGGGACCCAGGCACACCTATCACCTGGGAGGTGAGGGCTTCACTCCCCGCCCCCCATGAAGACAAGATACCAGACCCTACCATCCACCATGTGGACAAAAAGGTGCTGGCCAGACCCAATCCTCCTATCGCAACCACCCACAACCTGACTGTGTAAAAAGGAGGTAGGGGGTCATGAGGACAGAATCGTGGGAAGGTGGATGTGGATGGTTCTTCTCACTACGACTCAAACTATGAGGCACCTATTTGGAGAACTTACTATGCATTTCTCAAATTGAAGAACATGTAGAAGTGTACTTAATTTGTACCCAATAAAACTTACTGTTTTGTCCCAAAGAGTGAAAGTCAAGTTTGCACTGGAAAGCTCTGGCAATATGGTGGAACAAGAGTTAGTCTTCCCTGCAGGCAGAAGGTAGATTCAATGCGAGAGGAAACTTTAAAAAATGAGTTTATATTTCTTCCTCACTTTGTATCATCTGTGCTACTTGATCTGAGCCATTCCTCCATGTAGGTTCCAGAAAGAACAGGATTTACCAATAAGCATCCCAGGTCAAAAGGCAAACAGCCCTTCAGACAGACAACACACCTTTACTTACTATTTGAAGAGAATAAACACAAGCTAAGAAGATACCCTTCCTTCTAAATAGGCTATCGCCCTCAAGAGAAAAGCAATAAAAACGTTTAAAGAACTCATCCAGAGTCAAAGACTGAGATCATTGTCCACTAAGCTATAGATATCCTGAAGTCAGTTGCCTTTTCATGGCGGCCACCAACAAATCTTTCTGTGTCCTTCATCATGTCTAGTTGGATAATGGGGTCAAGTGGCCAGACTTAATATGGTACTCCTGGAGTTGGGCCTGGTTTCTAAAAACATGGATTCACTGAGGGGAAAGTAGGCATCTCTTCCCTTAAAAAAAACATTCTACGTCATGCCTATAATCCCAACACTTGAGAGGCTGAGAAAGGAGAATTATGAGGCAGCCAGCCTGGGCTACCTACTGAGGTACTACCTCAAAGAAAAAATAAAAATATGCAGAATTCCACTCCTAGGTCCATATGGAAGGAGGAGGAGATTCCAGCAGTCCTATAGAGACCCAAGGTGATGGAGAACATCTGACAGGATAGCCAGAGGAGAAGTCAGAGAGACAGGAGACTACCAAGCATAGAGACAAGTAAGAGGGAGAGGGAGGAGGAGAGCAGGAGCAACGAGCACATTGAGGATGGTATCTAGAGGACTCATGGCCCATCTGTCAACTGCGCCAGCCAGAAAAGCTATGCTTTCTCCATTTTCTCTCCATTCTGGAGCAGCCTATAAGTAGATTTCATCCAGTGAGTAGGAAAATTGGTGACAGGAGAATGCTAAACTACCTGCCCACTTTTTCTCCCCTACCACTGATTTATAATCCTAGAGCAGATACAAAGTAAGAAGGCAAGAAGTATTGAATACTTTCAAAAATAGAGCTTTTTATATTATACTAAAATGAAAAGAGTTTTAAATGATACTGAACAGAACATTTGAATACCTGGAAGAATGATTCTAGTCATTATTATCTGAGTATGTCTGAAAATACTGTAGAATCTCAAATTCAACTCACATAAAAAAGAATTATGCACCCAAACCAAGTGGTATTTATTCTAGGTATAACATTCAAAGTTGAGAATCAGCTATTATAGTCTACTATATCAACAGGCTACAGGAGAAAAGTCCTATTATTATATCAATTGAAACAGGAAAAACATTTGATAGAATGCAACACCCACTCCTAATATTAAAAGAAAATTAGTAGAGAGAGGAAATTGTCCTCAATTCGATAAAAACTACAGATAAATCATACTTAATGGTGAAAACTGAATGCTCCACTGTTGATATTATTTTAGAAGAAATGAGAGTAAGGGAAAATGTTTGAGGGGTAAGTTTGATTAGACTATATTATATGCATGTGTGGAAATGTCACAGGAAATACTCCTCCTCCTAACAACTAAAAAAATTCATTAAAAATAAATCAAAATAAAAGTAATTTTTCCAATGGAAAGAAGCAGATCTTCTGGGAGAAATAGCTGATCCTCAGATGGGTGCAGGAAGTATGCAAGATGAACCTGGAGCATTCTGTAATACCAGAAAGCAAGGAAGGGCTTAAAACAAAACAATTCATCAGTGTGGCATGTCAGAGGGGCATAGGAATTAACTGAAATAGTTCCCAGTAGTTAAAGTTGAAATAAGGTAGCAAATAAAAACCAAAGTTGTTTAGGATCACAACCCAATGCATAACATAAATATCCATTAGTCCATATTGTTATAAATAAATGGTTGACTCATTCATTCTGCTATTTAGAAGAATTCCCAATAAATTATGTCAACACTCAAAACTCTTTATTCCTGAAGTGAGGGCTGGCTGCAAGGAGGGAATTTCAAAGGGTGCAGTAAGAAAAGGAGGAAGGCAGTAGCCTGAAAAAATACTACCCCCGCCAGATTATCCTCATCAACATCAACAGCCACAAATCCTATCAATATTGTATACTCTCAATTTGATCTGGTGAAAATGGAACTTTACTACTGTAATCTCATAATAAGCCCAGAGCCCCTATCTTGTCACAGGAAAACACCAAGGAATTTTCAATTGAAGGATGAGGGAGAGGTAGGTTGACTCAGGTATTTAAGAATAAAACACATAATATAACATATGGACATAACACACGACAAATACCATGTGGCCTATCATGGCATTTCTTCTTCCCATAATACCCTGGGGTTTACTCAACCAATAAAAAGAGCTGGGGCTAGCTGGGCATTGATACCTCATGCCTGTAATCCTAGCTACTCAGGAGGCTGAGATCTGAGGATCATGGCTCAAATCCATCCTGAGCAAGAAAGTCCTAGGGCCTCTTATCTCCAGTGAGCCACCAAAAAGCTCAAGTGATAGACCACTAGCCTTGAGCAAAAAAAAAAAACTCAGGGACAAGGACGAGGCTATGAGCTAGCACTGCCTATGAGTTCAAGCCCCGAGATCAGCACAGAGAGAGAGGAGAGAGGAGAGTGGAGAAAAGAGAGAGGAGAAAAGGGAGAGGAGGGTAAAGGGGGAGAGAGGAAGAGGTAGAGGGGAGGAAAGAGAACAGGAGGAGAAGAGAGGAAGAGGGGAAAGGTGAGGTACAAGGGTATTGTCTTTCTCTATCTTCTATATAAAGAATAGCCTGTTGTAACCATGAACCACAAGGTGTTTGTTTCGGTCTCTGCCTACATCTCTTTGTCTCTCTCTATCTCTCTGTCTCTGTCTCTGTCTCTCTCTCTCTCTCTGTGTTATATTGTCTCTCTGTCTCAGATCTCATGCTTTTCTCTTGATTGTCATACCTGCTCTTGTCTCTGATGTATCATGACTGAACTCAGCTCACCTATTTTTTGATCGCTGACCATGGATTGGATTCCTATTCACTCTCTGATCCTCCTTGTTACCTGCTTACTCCATATTTGGTTCATGGAGACTAATATCTGACTAATGGCTTTCTATATAATATTTCTACAAGCTTTTCATTCTTTGAATGGCCACTCTTGCTCTTTTTAGGAGTCTGCTGTGTTCTTTTTGTATTTGAAGACAGACAAGAGAAGTTCTGATAATTTCATCTCTTATGTTCTCTTAGGGGCCTCTGTGGCTGAGCACAAAGGAGTCAGACTTGCATATAAGTATCTGAGCTACCCTGCTCTTAAGTTAGTCTTATGCATATGATATTATTAGTAATAACATCATTGACTGCTCTGGTTTCCTTTCCCTTTTCTTTTTATTATCATTTTATCTTTTAGTAGTTGTATAAAGGAGTTGCCTTTTACTAAGCAGATTATGAATTCAATGCGTCTTGATCAATGTGAGTTAACCTTTCAACATTTTTACCTCCCAACTCAGCCCTTCCTTTGCTTTTCTTAATTTTGTAGGATATACATTATTTTTTACTGTATTATTCATCTCCTCTCTTTTTTGTTCTTTGGTGGTACTAAGGTTTGAACTAAGGGCCTTATGCTTTCTAGACAGGCACTGTACTACATGAGAAATACTTCCCATCCTTCTTACTTTAGTTATTTTTCAGATAGCCTCTCACATTTTTGGGGGGCGTTGGGAATAGCCTGGGATAACCTTAGATTCTAACTTATGGCCTCCTGAATAAATGGGTTCACAGTTGTACACCACAACACATGGCTTGCTCTTGTATTCAAGTAGGGAAAAATTGTCATCCTAAATAACTCCCATTGGTGACTTCCTTTTGGATTGCAGACATAAGAATGTTTCCATGCTAGCTTGGCAGGATCCTGGAACAAATTGTTCTAATGCTGGAGATGAATAGAGTAACTCGTAATGATGTTTAATCATTGTCCAGCCTGCCTCAGTCGATGGGATTTAATTCTTTCCTTGCAACTTGGGAGCCTGGCTCACATTAGACCCTGGATGGCTGTTCACATTTCACATCTTTCCTAGAAGCTGCTAAGCTTGCAAATGAGAGCTCTTCTTTCGTGGAAATAGTTCTATGGCTAATGTGGGCCTTCACTCTTATCTTGGAGAGAAAATGCTTATCTCTGAGTCTTATATAATTCAAAAGAAAGGGATGCATAATGTGGCTCCCTCCTTTAACCTGCAAGAAATCAGTAGTCTGTCCTTCTGAAAGGTCTTCCATGGAAATGAAATGGAAATGACTCCAAGAGAGGAATGTCTAATGATATTTGTCCCCAACACACTCTCAGCAACCTTATCAGGCATGGTGGCCAGCTGGAGACTCAGATGCTTCTGATATTTTTGCCTCTTGAGATCTCCTTGAGGTGTCCACATTAATTAGTCTATTGCTAACATTCACATCAGATAAATATCAGCGAGAAACACCTTGGTAAAAGGAATGTGCTGAAGCTCTCCCTGATGAATGAGAAAATTAGACTGCAAATGCCCTCTTGTTATAATCTGTGGATGAACCAGACTCTTTATGCAAAGAGGATTACAAGAATAGCTTCTATTTTCCCAGAATATTTCCTAGCCTGAAGGCTAGATATCAATTTGAAAGGGATTAAAAAATCTGTTTGTGACCAGTCTGCCAATTTTTCTGTTGTGCCTTTTGGAAGGATCATGTCCTGGCTAACCCCATAAAACAATTAGTTTTCAGGAATCTTTCCCATCTTGTTTTATGTGTGCAGGTTGTCATATTTTGAGGTACCCTATTTTATTTGTTTTCAGGTCACTACTGTAGGCCCTTATATAGAATGTCACTGTTGGCGACTACTCATTTTCAGAAGCTCCATCATGGACAGGGAGTCTGATCTATGGTTTCAGGACAAAAATCTATATTCAGGGATGCTGATTTGGCCAGCTGCCTAGGAGAAAATGTTTTAGATGGAAGAAGAAAAACAAAAAGAATCTGTATGAAACTATAATGGATCAATGTTTTCTTTGAGTTTTGTTCCTCAAGATACATTCTGCAGTATAGCTGGTGCAGTCATCTGGACCTTGGAAAGCTGAAAGAGAAATGAGGTAGGGTTAAGAGGGAAGCCTGCATGGGCCAGGATGTTGCTGAAAAGCACCTCTAAATTAGGCAAGCTGCTTCGACCTCTTGCTCTTCATGACTAGGCAGCTTACCAGGTAGAAATCACCCTGCACTTTGGCTCAGCAGTCTTGACTAATGTATACAAAGCAGGGAATTGCCTGTCCTACCTGAAGTCTGTGTGGGAAAGTGGGCTTTGGTCCTGGTCAATGCTTAATGAGAGCTTAGGAAGGCCAGCGTTCTGGAGGCTTTAATCAGCACTGGAGGCTTACTCATTAACATCTCCTAATAAAGAAGTGTGCATTATAAGTATCAGATGACACATTGCTGGTGAGAGGTGACATATAGGTTTCAGTTCACATTTGCTATTCTCCCACTGTTCTGTGTATTACTCACATTTGTCTCTTTGATTCTCATAGTAGATACAAAGAGTCCATCTATATATCTTATCAAGTTGACAGAAACTATTTTCGTATAGAAAACATAGGGCAGATTACATATCTGAATGAATTTGTGATATGAGAGGTGGTTAGTCAGATGTGGGGCGTAGATAGAAGGAGTAGGTCATGGGCAATGTGCCTCAGAAAGTCTACTTTGTTTCTTACCCGGTTGTAACTTATCTATGTTTCCTGGTTGCCATTATGTAAGCAACTCTGCTCCACTTTACCCTTCCACCATGAAACTCTCACTCACCACAGGCCAGGAACCAATTTAGCCAAGACATGGTGTACTAAAATTTAATAAATCATTCCCTCTCTATGTTGCTACCTTCAGGTATTTGTCAGAGTGACAAATAGCTAACACAAATACCACGTAGTTTTAATCCAATCACAGGTTTTGTGTGATTAAGAAAGGGAGATGGAAAAAAATCTGTGAATCTAATTATCTAAATGTATACATGTTTAAAAAATGTAATGAAAAATTTAAAAATATCTTTGAGGATATTAAGTAGAGATGGCTCCTGGCATTACAAAATTGTTCAAGGGCATGTAGGAGGATATGGTTTTGAATAGCAATCTGCCATAGTCATTTAAGCATAATATAGATTCTTTCCTGGGTAAAATGCACCAGGATAGGGAAGGTCTGGGAATTTCATTTTATAGTTCAAGTCCTCTTTTTAACAGTGGGATTTTGCTGTATTTCCTGGTCTGGTTTTGAATTCCCAAGCTAAAGTGATCATCCTATCTCAGCCTCCCAAGTGTTGGGTTGGATGACAGGCACATGCTAAACTTCTAGTCTGTCTCAATGCCATACAAAGTGAATTGCATATCTGCACTTTACTAGGAGAAGATATGTGATCTTGGATGTTCTCAAGTTGCATTTTGGATGAAGAGACCTGCTCTTTTGTCATGGTTGTTGGAAACGAGGTAGTGATTCATTTAGCTTTTCTTTTTTTTTTTCATTGGTGTTTGTAGAGGTGCTGGTAATAAATCTGAATCCCTAGAAAAGCAGAAGAGAGGAGGGAGAGGAGAGGCAGAGGAAAGAAACAGATACAGGATAGTTTACTTTTGTGACTTTTGAGATATTGGGGGATGTTACATCTGTTTCTGAAAGATAGTCACCTAGTGTTTTTTTTTTTTTCAGCAGGTAGCAAAAACTCATTTATTAACAGAGAGCAGCCCCTTTTTAAAGATCACCTAGTGTTTTTTAGTACCAATCTAGTTCTCAGCCTCTCTTCTTGTATTGAATTCTCCAGAATAACCAGAATGTGCTAGGAATGCAAAATTCTGAGATAAGCAAAGAAATACCTAGAACATCTTAGATCTTGTTATTTCCTCTCCTGGAGATTGTAGCATCTTGATAAGACTTGCCTAGGATAGCTGGGCTTAATTTTTCTTTCCCTTTGAATCAGGCTGTCTTCAGGACTTTAGCTTAGATTCCTGATTGGTCCCTGAGGTGTACAACCTGGGAACCCTTCCAAGTCTGATGGACCATACCTCAGCTATGATGCAAGTAAGGTACCTACAGATGAGACCCCATTGACCCTAGAAGCTTTCTTGAGCCCAAGGAGGCTGGCACACAATAGATCCAAGCTTCTCTTGTTCTTTTCTGTCTGTCTATAAATAATAACTCTACTTCAGATAGCTGAGTATAAATGTATTCTATTTTTCTGGACTCAGAGAAGATGGTAACTAATAAACAATGATCTGCTCTGTAGTGTTCTCTTCCAAGACAGCAATGAACTTGGCTCTTGGTTAGGATGAATCAATAAGCCTTCTTCAGACTTAAGGAGCTATTTTTAAACAGCCATGCTACACTCTGAGTTTCTGAAGACTCATTTCCAGCTGGGACACATAGACACTTGTTTATTCTACTCCTAAAATCTATGAACCCGTTGGTTTCATTTGTTCCTGTTGCTTTCTGGGCTCAGATATTGTTCTAAACACCTGCTCTCCAGCTAACTGCAAATACTGTGTTCAGTGTTCCTTATTGTGACATCTGGAATGGTGAAATTCAACTTTTACCCTCACAGTTGTGTGTGTCCACAGATATCAGCAGGTTGAGATGACCACTCTGGGGACTGGCCACAGGCTGGCCCTCAGTTCCAGTTTGCTCTGATTTATTTGGGACTATTTCTCACTACTCTGTTCTCAGAGATTGACATGAGAACAGGGCAGATTTGGAAGACTTTCTTGTTTTAGAATTTCAATTTTCTACTTTTTAATGAAGTGGTACAGCTGTGGAGTTGGATTAGCTATTGAAATTTTATGGTGTAAGAGGTTTGAGAAGTCAAGGGAATGGAATAGGAAACACAAAATAATTAGCTTCAAATTCATCCTCTTAACTTTGTCCTCAGTGAATTTATAAAGTAAGATTGGCAACCACGTTTAGCATCAGGGGAATTTGAGTCTAATCCAGTTGCTGTCCCTGGACTGACTTCTGATTGAGCAGTCATTCCTTCTTCTCTCTGGACCTCAGTTTCATTTTCTACCAATGGCAAGGCTGAGTTGAACCTAGGACCTAAGACATCTTTAATAAAATTGGGCAATAGTTAAGCCTATTTTTTCCTTGGAGAAAAGTAAAAAAAAAAATACAACAAACTTTTGTCAAATTATAAAGGGCATGTGTAAAAAATATTTGAAGCCACTGGCATGAATGATCTCCTCAGCTTGGTTCAATCTGGATATCAGAAAAGTTTAGAACATTTTATAACAAAGATGTGTGTATCTCCGCATATATCTACTGCATCTTATGGTGGGTCATTAATTCCACCACGGCACACTGACTCCTACATCTTCTAATCTCCTATATGCTCTAGTTAAAATCTTTCTATGGAATGAACCAAATCATTCATTATATTTTTATTAGGAAGTTAGCAAACATATGTAGATTGAGTATTTACTGTGACAGGTGCTGCTTAATGACACTATAATTTCAAAACAGCCACACTTCCTGAGCTGATAAGCAGCTTCTGATACTTGTGGTATCACCAAAATCAGTGGGTTTTGTTTTTATTTATTTTAAGAAGTAAAGATTTACTTGGATTTCTGGTTTCAGAGCTTTCAATCTGTGATCAGCAGGATCCATTTTGTGACCAGTGGTTTTTAATTTGTGCTGGATATTGGAACGCTGGGGAGGCATTAAATCTCTTACGTCAAGGCTTTAGCCTAGATCTGTAGGATCAAAATTCCTGGGTATAATGACAACACTATTTTACAAAAACTTTCTTACTCTCCAGAGGATTTGAAAATGTTATCAATATTGAGAATCCTTGATTGAATGGTGACTCTGTTCTTAAAATGGCAAAATGGTTTAATAAAGCACAAAAAGCATTTATAGAATCTATATACATTTGTTTATAGCTATCTAATTTTGCAAGTGTTTCCCAAGCATATGGAATAAACTCTACAAATCGTGGATATATGGACTTAGGTGGCCTGATCCTGTTCACATTTATTTATTCATTCAATATTACTTATTGTATACAGGCAATGTCTTTGGTAATAAGGATAAAATGATAAGCTATACAGGTTACTTCCAAGGCCTTTCTGAAGAAATCAACTTGTAGTTGAGACTTCAGTGCCTAAAAGTATCCAGACTTATGAAGATCAGTGTGAAATAAGTATGCAGAGAAATATTGTATAAAAAGGTCCTTGATAATAATGTACTTGGTGCAAAGTACTTGGGTTTAGAATATTGCTAAAAAGATGAAGGCTGACGGTGAGCGAATGTCAGATGGCTTAGGTTCTTGCTGGCATTAGTTGGACTTCATTTTAAACACTCTACAGAGAACGTGCATTATGAGTTCTATTTTATGATGGAGCATTTGTCATTAAGTATTATTGTTATCATTATCAGGTAAAGCTTTCGACGGCAGTGTATGATCGTAGCATTATTATAGACTTGTTGAAAGCAAGGACACAGTTCCAGTGTAATAAGTTATACTTCACTCTGGCACCATGCAAGGATGGTTTTCTGATTATTTTTAAAATAGTGTTGTTTTCTTAATTTACTTATGAAAGAACATCTGGGCAAAACACCTTGAGCTATTGAATTTTTTCCCCACCACAAGCTCCTTTCCTATGTCTAACCTGTCCACTTATTGGAGAAGCTCACAATCTTTTCTGAGGATTTGGTCACATGATTTGATTTGACCAATGGAAAGTTGAGTAATGGGGTATTCACCATGTTCAATTAGAGGCAGTAAACGTGTGTGCTCTGCTCAGCTTATATCCACCATTTTTGAATTCCTGTCCAGCACAAATGCTAGGCTGTAGTGTCTTCATTTTGCATCTATGAGCAGACATATGTTGCAGATCTGAGGCAAGCCAAGCTGAGTCCAGAAAAGCTGATCAAAGTAAAAGTAAACTCACAGTCCTTACGCAAAGTGGGCAAGCAATAAACGTTCACTATAAGACACTGTTTTCCAGAACTCCTGTATTGTATGTTACTGCAGCAAAAAATGGACTAATACAGTCTAGCAGATACTCAAATCATAGGACTCCGAAAATACTCATGAGCTATTTTCAGGCAGCTGAAATGTGATTAGAAACATCAGCTCTGATATTTGCTCTCTTTGGGAATATGAACAATTTACTCAGCCTTTCTGTGCCCGGGCTTCTCCTTCTATAAAATGGAGGTGATAAAGTTGGGCACGTGCTCAAGCATCAGGAGCTGAGATCTGAGGATACCGGTTCAAAGCCAGACCTGGCAGAGAAGTCCCTGTGAGACTCTTATCTCCAATTAATCACTCAAAAACAATAAGTGGCACTCTGGCTCAAGTGATAGAGCACTAGCCTTGAACACAAAGAGGCTCAGGGACAGCATCCGGGCCCTGGGTTCAAGCCCTGCAACTGGGGGAAAAAAGATGTTATAGTAATCCTACCTTACAAGTTTTCTCTGATGGTCAAGTTAGTTCACACATAGTAATTGTTAATTAAATGCTAACAAATTTTTCTTAGTATTATGCTATTGCATATTTGCTAATGTTTATCATATTTAATATTTACTTATATATTTATCATTGAGTTATTAAATAACAATTAAATAATTAAAAAAGCCAATTGTGTCACTGCAAAAGAATTAAACAATAATTATTTTATTATTAAATTAGGTAATATTATTATTTATTTATTTATTAATATTTGTTTATATTATATTATCTTATTTGTTTATTTTGACCATAGAATAATCTTTATCTTTTTCTGTTTTCTCCCTTTTAGGTGTTATTTAAAGTGATTTCATACCAACCATGATTTGTTTTGCCAGCCAAAATTTTTTGTTGAATACTTAAAATCCTCACATGGTATTTAGTATCCCTTTATTTTATTTATCCCTTTATGTTTATTCTTGTTCTGTGGGTCAAAGATGAAATAGTTTAGCTGAACCATAATTCAGCGCACATGTATGACTTTTAATCAAGTAGTAAAGCACTTTCATTTGTTGGAAAATATTTAACAGAAAATGAGTTAAAGGAAATTCCCAGCAATCAAGCACATCTCAGTATTAGATTCTATGAATAAATAATGTAGAAAGAGACACTTGTATTTAATAGAAATTCTGCATGGCCACTTACAAGCAAGGAATGACAGCAAAAACTTTCTCCAATCTTGGAAGAAAATCAAAAGTTCTGAAAGCAAGTCTGTCAGTACAGAAAGTTGCTTTTGTTTCTCTTGTGGGTGATGTCTGTTCACTTAAGCTTCCATTTTATAATCTTTACCTTTTGCACACAGCTCACTAGTGTCTCAATTAAACTTTCATAGCCCACCATAAGCCCAAAGCAAGCAAGAGATTTTCCTTTTATTCCTTTCTCTGTGCGGGGCACCAAATCTAAGCTACCTATCAGTACTTTGTACACATTTCCTGAATAGACATTTGTTGCCTAGAATTTCTTTTCCAGTTTCTCAGATTTTTCAAAAGCATTCATTGCTCCTTGAAATACTTTTTTAAATTAACAGATACAGACCTTTGAGTCAGAACCAGCACTACTATGTTACAGTTATTTCTTAGATATCATCAGACAGTGGATTTGGACAGAAATGGAAACTTACTGGGTTTACCTATGTGATGTGCTGTCATTTAATAGGTTTGTTTAGCGGCATGGTATTTTCCAAAGATGGTGTCATTGCTGAGGATAACTTCTTGCTACAGATAAATCTCATCTTTGAGTGAAATGATGAAACTATAGAAATAATAGAAAAATTGGAAGTCAAACTCAATAGTTTTGGGGAGACAGTATGATAGACTGGAAAGCTCATGGAGTGTAGAAGCAGGTTGTATTCTATGTCTGCATAGAACAAAATCCCCTAGGCATGCTTGGGGATTGGTTTCCAGAACCCCAGTGATGCCAAATTCTGCAGATTTTGTAAAATGGCATAGCATTTGCATAGAACATACATGTGCCATATATATATCTTCTATACATTGATCAAATTCACCCTCTTTCTCCCTTTAGGAGTTCCTTCCATAAAATGTCTTTTGATGTTTTCTAATGTTTCCTCACACTAGGCTGAGGTATTGTGATGTGGGCTAAGCAGATGTCTGCGGAAACCTTCAGGTGCTTTAGGTCAGGGGCCATGGCCAGGATAATTTGTGGAGGTGATGACACTTGTGTTGATCATGTTTGTGGTAATATCTATGGCTCAATCAATCAATCTATTTAGGTATCATCTATTTATCTATCAGTCATCTATCTATCTATCTATCTATCTATCTATCTATCTATCTATCTATCTATCTATCTATCTATCTATCTATCTATCTCCCTTTCCTAATTCTGAGGTGCTCTTTTGCTCTTTGATTTCACTTCTATTCTGTCAAGGGCATTTACTTCATCCCACATAATTTGTGTGTCACAAGTTGGGAGTCTCTGGAGGACAGAAACCATGTCCTACTTTGCTCATGTCTATTTTCAGTGCCGGGCACCTAGTAGATATTCAATAAGTAGGTGTTAAATGATTAACAATAAATGATGGACTTCATTATTACTAAAAGGTTCTTTCTTGTCAAGAAGCAGAGACCCACTCTGTTCAGATCCACAGTGTTGTGTGCATCCCTTAATCGTGTGGGATCCTGTTGGAGCTGTTCAGAGACAATTTCTGGCTGGGCTTTGTGGAGGGGTGATCATTTGGCTCACATAGAGAATTCTAACTTCCTCAGTGTCAACTTATTATTTTTCCCTTTCCACTTTATCAGCACTTTATAAAGACACAATTACTCTGTAATTACCCTACTTCTTACTATCCTTTATTTTTACTTTCTATGATTACTATATATGTATGTATGCATATGTATATGTACACATATGTACACTTAGGTATATTTGTGTCTGTGCATTAGGAAAGAGCCTTTTCTCTCTGAACATTTTGCCTCTCTGAATTTGCTTTTCTGTAGCTGTCTCTCAACAGTTACTTGCACAGAAAACTGCATACTCCCTTCTAGAGAAGCAAGACTGTCTCCTGAGGCCCACAGGCTTGTTGCTATGGCTGCAGCCCTGTTGGCTTCACCTGCCCACTCTTGATTCCTTAGTGTTTCATTGACTGAGCGCATCTGCTGGAAGCACCCGGGCTCTCAGGATGCCAGCAAACCTACAATGGGATGTGCTTAGTTTGGTGACCACACATGAGCCCATCTACTGTGACAGGTGTGGGCAGAAAACCCCAATTGCACAAAACAGGTTTGGGGGCAGTGGGCTTCGGATAGAGCTCATTTCCCTTAGATTTTTATGTGAGCCAATGAACAGGCTCCAGAAATCAGGCCCTCAAAAGAAAAGATGTCACCAATGGATGAGAATGTGACAAAGGACTACCTAAAGGATAAACAGGGTATAGGGAAGCTTCAGGCACAAATGCAGGACAAAGTCTAGGCGGTCTGGGGGACTGAGACTGAGAATACTTGGCACAACACAGGGACAGGGAAGCCTGTGTCTACACAACCACAGGATGAAGTGATTGTGTACAGTCCCTCTGCTGGGGACAGGCAAAGGGCAGTCACTCTAATCCTACTCCCTTCTACTGCTTCTATTAGCCAAACCCACCTGAAAGCCAGATAACAAGCAAGGTTTGGGGGCAGATGTAGAGACAGGTCTCCTAGGCCAGGAAGAGGGGCTATGGTGAGAAATGATGATGTCCAGCAGAGGACATATCCAATCTGAGAGGAAACAAGAAAAAGAAGCTGAAGCGAAGGAAGCTCAGATCTCACCAGAGCTCAAGTCTTATTAGACTGGCCTTTTCAGAAAGCATGATGAACAGTATTTCCTGGAAAATGGGCCTCTGATAGATGCACATGTTAATGGCATAGTTGATTTGATTACTGTAAATGTAACTAAGTGGTCTCTAGATTTGTAGAGAGTAGCTAAGTGTTAAATAGGTTTTTAAGGTTCACTTTATCTTAAACAATATGCTCCAAACACTCAGAACTATCATTACTAGAATCACAGTTCTGATTTAAGACAAAAATTATTTTACAAGTGTATGTATGTGTGTGTGTATGTTCATATGTGTGTATGTGTGTGCATGTGTGTGATCCTTGGTATCTGAGGGGGGATTGCTTGCAGGGAATCTATGGATACAGAGGACGATTGTATATGTGTGTGTTTGGAAGCATTTACACCAATGTAATGCATAGTAATATGTGTAAGTGCATGCATGAATACTTTTGTAAATGTTAATTCTACATTTCTATTATTTGGAAAGTCCTCAATGGACGAACATGAAACTAGCTGACAACTGTCATGTGGTGATATGACGTCCTGTTGCTGGGTATGGAGAGAAGACTCCACCTGGGGAGAGAACATCCCTTGCATGAAAGCAGGCCTTTGTAGTGTTTCTCAGGATCTTTCGTTATAGGAACCTATACATATACAGCTGGGCATGCAGCAGGCTAGGTAGTTCACCTTCTTATGAAGCTGTTCTTCTCACCAAAAAATAGTTGCATTTTTCTTCACTTGCTGGAAGCCACCTCTCCCCACCTCCCGGCCCCTGCCATGCTATGGCCACAGGTCAGACTCAAGCCAAGGAAGGATCCTTAGCGCCCAGCTCTCGCATATTGACACAAAATACCCCCATATTCTCTTCAGAACAGAGGTTACTGCAGGACACTAACCATGTGCCCAGCATTGTGCTGAGTAATAATCAAGATCACCCTTTGCTGTCATAATCTCCTAAGGAGGGACTCAGTTCCTAACTGACTGAGCAAGCTGCGGTCAGTTAGTGGTGGTGTGACATATACAGCTCAAGTTTCCTTTCTACCCTGACTCCCTCCTCCAGATTTCCTAATGTGTATCTAAAGTAAGCCCCCTTCCTCATCACTAACTTGTTTCTGACCTTAGGAAGGTTTTCAGGGCAAGGATGACACTTTTTTTTCTTCACTCTCCCTCCCAGCACATAACAAGTTGTTAATCAGGGTTGGCCGGCTCCATCCATTGCACCTGGCATCAGCCCTCTCCCATCTGAAGAGGTAGAGAGGAGGCCTGTGGTTTCTTCCCTCAACTTCTATTTGGATTTTTAAACCACAGAGACTCTTAGCCTACTCCTTTAGGGCTCATCTCCAGCCAGAGAGGAAAGCCTCTTGTCATTAAGAATTTTCTTATTACAGAGTCTAACAATATGATGTATCTCCACGTACTATTCCTTTTTGTATCCGGGCCCAGCTGCAGACCAGCCAGCTGATTCAAGGCTCCTGGTCCCCTAACAGCCACCAGTAGATGGCGCTGCCGGCACAGTTTTAGCTTCATTGTTGGTTTATAGAATGAGAACAGCTTACAAAATACACAAAGAAGTTTCTCAATAGGATTACTTGGTGTGAAAAGGTACCTCCTAGGATTAAATTAAGAACTTTTAGAAACAGTTGGTGGATGGAACAATTTAAACCATTTCTGTGTTTTCTTAATTCCCAGTAAGATGATTAGCCCACAAGCAGAAAATTGATGAAATTCCTCTGAAAGAGAAGTTGCTGCTTTAGAACCCTTAATGAAATGGCAATCATTTTCCTCCTCCTCAGCTTCTCTGTGCCTGAAATATAATCTTGCCACCTGGGCAAATGGAAACTTGAACTTATTTTTTTTTTAAATAGCCAGTAAGTGAATCCAACAAAATGGTGTGGATTAGATTAATACCTAAATAGCTGAAAGGAATTAAGCAATTAAAGAGACTTTTCTCATGGTTTCCATTTTAGATATAGAGAATTTAGTCAGACACAGCACCTGGAATTTGTGTAAGAGGAGATGCTATCTATGAAAGTAATGTTTAAAATAGAAAATGGATGAAAGTGTATCATACTGAACTCCATTAATATGTCCAACCAATCTCTTCTAATAAAAGCTTTAAAATGGAAAGTAATTGAATTCTTATTCTATTTTTTACTACATTTGTCATATTGAATATATGACACTAATCTATTGAACTGTGATTTTGATGATTACCAGGTAGAAGAGGGAAGCAGGGGAGGAGGAAGGGAGGGAAAGAGAGAGAGAAAGAGAAAGAGAAAGAGAGAAAGAGGGACAGACAGACAGAGAGAATGCATCAACAGTGTCTCCAAATAAATTAACTATTTTAGAGTAACGAAAAAATAAGGTAAGCAAAGGAATAATCTGATTTCTTCCTTAAGAGTTTATAGTCTAATAAGGGAAATACAACATCACCGTCCAAAAGGTGGGACAAAGGGTGAACCAATTCAGCAGTGAAACCCACTAGATACTATGTTGGAAATGAACTATACAACTTGGGGGGAGGGGGATGGGAGGGAAGTCAGAAGGGGAAAAACTAGGAGAGAATGAGGGAGTCAATGACACTGTTCAAAAGGAAATGTACTCATTACCTGAGTAACTCCTCTGTACATCACCTTTACAATAATTTTTTAAGGATTTGGTAAGATATATAGAGGAAATTATCCATTAATTTAGGGCAAAGTATAGCATATACTTGTTATTTATTACCTTCTGTAATGTGGAAACTCTTAATAGGATGAATGGATTTTTTTTTTTGGTCAGTCATGGGGCTTGACCTCTGGGCCTGAGCACTGCCCCTCAGCCCTTTAGTTCAAGTCTAGTGCTCTACCACTTGCGCCACAGTGCTACTTCTGGTTTTCTGGTAGTTTGTTGGAGATAAGAGTCTCATGGCCTGCAATGCTTGGTAAGAAATGTATGCATTATTCTGCCCATGTAATTGTAACCCCTCTGTACAGTATGTTCACAAAAAATAAAAAAGAGTCTCATGGCTTTTCCTGCCCATGCTGGCTTTGAACTGCAATCCTCAGATCTCAGCCTCCTGAAGAGCTAATGAGCCACCAATGCCTGGTAGGATGAGTGGATTTTAAATTTGGTAAAATTGAAGAAAGAGGCATGGTTTGGTGAGGGCCAGAAGAATGGCATTTTAGGGAAATTTGCTGTCGTGTGAAAGAGCACCCCCAAAGATTCAGTGATGAAAGGAAGTATAAATGGGAAAAAATGTCTGGTGAGTTTTGAGTCCCTGAGGTAGACTCTAGTTTTAGGGTGGTAATTAGAAACTATCTCCCCTCTCTGGGGCTTGAACTCAGGGTCTTGGGGGCACTGTCCTGAGTTTTAATGCTCAAGGCTAGTGCTCTACCACTTGAGCCACAGCTTGACTCCTGGCTTTTTAGTAGTTAATAGGCTATAAGTCTCATGGGTTTTCCTGTCTGTGTTGGATTTGAATCACAGTCTTCAGAGCTCAGCCTCTGAGTAGCTAGGATTACATGTGTGAGCTACTGGCACCCAACTGCTGCTTCTGCCTCTTTCTTTTTCTTTTTTATTCTTCTTGATCAAATCTATTTATTTTTCTGAACTTCAAGAAGTTGAACAAAGAAGTTATAATTTAAGATATCAATTTAACTGTCCAGTGTTTCTTTTCTTTTCTTTTCTTTCTTTCTTTCTTTCTTTCTTTCTTTCTTTCTTTCTTTCTTTCTTTCTTTCTTTCTTTCTTTCTTTCTTTCTTTCCCTTCCTTCCTTCCTTCCTTCCTTCCTTCCTTCCTTCCTTCCTTCCTTCCTTCCTTCCTTCCTTCCTTCCTTCCTTCCTTTCTTTCTTTCTGTCAGTTGTGTGGCTTGAACTCTGGGCCTGGGCACTATCCCTCAGCTCTTCAGCTCAAGGCAAGTGCTCTACCACTTGAGCCACAGCACCACTTCTGGTTTTCTGGTGGTTTTAATGGAGATAATAGTCTCACAGAGCCTCTTGCCTGGGCTGGCTTTGAACCGGCATCCTCAGATCTCAGCCTCCTGAGTAGCTAAGATTACAGACATGAGTTACTGGCGCCCAGCTCCAGCGTTTTTTGATCAGAGCAATCCCTTTCCTCATTCTTCCTGAGTCCATTTGTCCCCTGTCTCTTCGTGTTTCCCATTTCATTGAGGATGCCAACTTCCCATCAGCTTCACCAGCATCTTGCTCATTATGGGGAAGTCTCCATGGAGTTTGTTTTACTTTCCATTTTAGTATCAAAATACCTCCATATAGGAGTACACATTCAGGGTTGAGTCATTGCTTGCCTGCTCAGTGACTTTGAAAACAGATTTTCTTTAGTGACAAGACTTGGAAAAAATTATATTAAGTGAAGTAAGCCAGGCCCAACAGGTCCCATGGTTTCCCTTATTTGCAATGACCAGTATATGTCTGAGACAAGCAGAAACAGTCAGATAAGTTGCTTTTAGGGGAAATGAACCCCAAGATAAGGACTCAAATGGTTTTTCTTTCTTTCTATTGTTTCTAAGATGATTTCTTTGTTGCTTTGTATGTCCCTCCCCCATGGTATAACCCCTGTTTTCACTGTATTTGCTATTGGTGTAATTTGGGGAGGGGAAGGGAAAAAACAAATTGTTTAAATAGGGATACAGGTGGACCCATTGCAACAATGAGATGTACAAGTCCTTATGTCAAAAAACTTTACAACTGGTGTGGGGGGCGGGGGAGGGAGATGGGAAGGGATGGAAAGGGGAAACAAAGGAGGAGGCAACAATGCTTGATAAGAAATGTACTCATTACCTTGCTCATGTAATTGTAACCCCTCTGTATGGTATTTTCATAATTAAAAAAACTTATTAATAAAAATGCAAAGAAAATTCAGGGTAATTTTTTTGAAATGATTTATTTTGGGGGTGGTTTCTATCAGTGTGTGGTGTCTTCACCTGCTGAGAAGCAGAGATGGAGGCATGCTTGCTATAAGAAATAAAGTAAGAGGAACCAGTAAGGAGTCATGGAGTCTTTTCAACCATTCATTCACTTCTGAGAGCACAACTTAGGACTTTGTTCCTTCATCTGTGTAAAGGAAATCATCTTCCCTGATATCACTGACTCCAGGGTTGTGGAATGAAAACTCTGAGAAATGATGTAGAAGATGCTAAGACATAGGTAAGTATGACCTTTACACAAAGGTATGCAAGATAGGAAGAGGCCATCATTTAAATGCCTCCTCTCACAATCTATAGGAAAGTCCTCATTTTAGTACTGGATCCCATGTATTTTTATGACTTTGTGCATCCATATGTAACTCATCAATTGCGCATTTCTTTTCTTTCTTTTTTTTTGCCAGTCCTGGAACTTGAAATCAGGGCCTGGGCACTGTCCCTGAGCTTCTTTTTGTTCAAGGCTAGCACTCTACCACTTGAGCCACAGTGTCACTTCTGGCTTTTTCTGTTTATGTGGAACTGAGGAATGGAACCTAGAGTTTCATTCATGCTAGCACTCTACCACTAAGCCACATTCCCAGCTGCAGTTGTGCATTTCTTATGTGCCAGGGACTGTTTGAAATCCTTCTTCCAGAAAACAAAAGAGATGGACAGATCTGTGCATGAGTGCATTAATATTTTTATTATTACGTGATTATCTTTCTTTTCTTCCCCTTTTAGGGATTGGAGAAATGCAGAAAACTTGTGGAGAGAAAGGCATGATTATAAAATTTTAGAAGCATTTATCTGGGTGCCCATTAAAGGTATCCAATTATAGCATTGCCACATGAGCCAGCCCATATCTGCTTCTTGTTCCCTCCAGCATCCCTTGGCAGCATGTGGTCCTTTATTGGCCTTCGGGGTGCTGTCTGCGGCCCATCTCTTGAGCCTTGCAGTGCTCGCTGGAAGAGTTGGAGGCAGTGGTGACAGGTCCTTTATAGTTGGCTGTTGTTTTGAATGTGGTTGCTAGATTGTAAGTGTTCTAATTAATTGCACTTTTTTTTTTTCATTTTTGCAAGTTCCCGAGGGGTTCTGAAATGAAGGGCACTTGTTTTAGAAAAGGAAAATCAACCACTAGTTATTCAAGTCTGTTTCTTTCTTTCTTTCTTTTTTTTTTTTTTGCTTTGTGGGTCAGATGCACACTGTCTTTGGGAGGTACGAAAGAAGGGAATTGCCCCCTGATCTCTGAGGCACAGGGAGGAGGGCTGTCAGTTCTGTAGTGTAATGCAAGATGAAGAATGAAAGGCTGAATACTTACACATGCGAGCTTTAACTGGTGACTCTGGGAACACCAGGAGCAGGGTTCAGGATATCTGGAAGTCAAGCCTGAAGGACTACCACAGTTCAAGTTCAAAGTCAGAGCAATGTGAGGATCTAGAATAGAATGCACTGAGGAAAATTCCTGTGTGCCTTAAAATAGGCTGGGCCTAGTCCCATGGCTGGTAGGTGAAGTTCTGCTTTATCTTCCTGTCCATCTGTCATACCTGTCAATCACACTTCATAGAGTTGATGCTCATAGCAGTCAAGGAGGTTATGAGCCATGGCTGTTTTCAGATGCTTCTTAGGCTTGATGCAGCTATATTCTGCTTGGGACACCTTCTTTGTGTGTCTAGTTCCTGTGCTGCTCTGAGAGACTCTCAGTTTCTGTGTTTTCTCTAGGAGGCAGTTGCTCTAAGTCTTCTGGGCCTGCCTGGGTTCCTTGCATCTGCCTGACTCACTACAGTGGCAAGTTCTTGTCTAATGATTTCCCCCTACTTTTCAACAGTAAATTCCTCCAGAGCTATTACCCTAGCATCGTATATGGTACTTGACACAAAGGAGATGCTTAAAGTTTGCTGAAAAACAAAATGTAAGGCTCTAAATGAGGGTTCTCAAGCTTTTCGTCACTTGGATGTTTCCTGTACTTTTTTCCCCATGTCTGAGGACCCCTTATAACTTAACATTTTCATCAAATTAATTTTAAATCAAATCATTAAAAAAACCCTAATCTCTCTCTCTTTGTGTGTGTGTGTGTGTGTGTGTGTGTGTGTGTGTGTGTGTGTGTGTGTTTGTGCGAGCGCGCGCGTGCGCGCGCTGATACTGAGGCATGAACACAGGTCAGGTCCTGGGCTTTATTCCTTATGTTTTTGGTTCAAAGCTTGTGTTCTACCACCTGAGCAACAGCTGGCTTTAGAAGAGTGCTGCATAGCTGTTCTCCCCTTCTTCCCACTTTGTGTCTGATCAAGGTGGTGACACTGTGATCTCTTCCTGTCTGGGCTGGCTTTGAGCCACAATCCTCAGATCTCAGCCTTCGGAGTTGCTAGGATATCAGGTGAGAGCCACCAGCATCCAGCTAACCTTGTTTTTAATCATTTTTTTAAATTTGAGAAATGATAGCTTGCTGTGCTGGTGATGTTTTTACTAATATATATTAAAATGAATGCAGACAACTTAAAGCAAAGAGAATCATCTTGCACACCAGTTGTGCTCAATGGATCAACTGTAGGATCCTCATTGGCTCAGCTAGACAAATTTCCCAGTGCCACCCCTCTGAGAGCATCATAGACCCTTTGCTATTGTCATCAGCCTTATTACCACCTCTACTGCTTGCTCTCTGTGCCATCAAGCCTATGGGCTCCATTCTTTCTCCATCTAAAATGGGTCAAGACAATGTCCTTTTGCTATGGGACCTTAATTCTCTGTAGGGCCTTGAGTTGGTATGTGAATGATGGAGTTTAACTTGTGACAAGGGATTAAGATCAATATGTGAACCATAAGCTCAGGAAGTTGGATTTTGGGATACAAATGACAGATATCTTAAGGGGAGAAATATTGGCATCTCCTTTGGATGAAATATGTTTTCATGTTTTACTTACTTAAAGATTATTTGTTCTCTGTGTCAGGTTTAATTTTTTTCTAGATTTTCAATTCATTAGTTATTTTGAGTCTCTCTTGTCTGAATAATCATTTTTCTTTCCTGGGTTTTTCTTGGAAGGGCAGATTGAGTAAATTGGTGACTTTGGGGAAATAAAGGGCTCAGTGCCTTGGGTTGTTAATATAATTGTGTCTGTTTTCCTTTATACATGCAAAAAATATGTACTCAACACCTCTAGGAAAGCTAGTATCAGATGACAGGGGAGAACAGGTTCAAATCCTACCTATGTGAGTTCCTAGCTTGGTGACTTTGGATAAACCACTAATGTTCTCTTGTCCTATGCTTTCATATGTGCAAAGGGGAACCACCATATTTTTCCATATTTAATTCATACAAGGTTGTTGGGAGGAGTAGGGCAGTGTGCAATCTCAAGTCTACGAAGCATCATGTCAATACGAGTCTGTCTGTTTATGCTATAAATGATGACTGACCTATTGAAGGACAACCAGCTGCTTCTTCTTTAGATTAAGGTAACCTGTACCATAATGATGCTTCCATAGATATTTCAGACACTATGTGGATCCAGGTCTCCAGAAGGCTATAGACCCATAAAATGATTATATATTATATGTGGAGGTGTACACTTGATATGGACTTGAATAGTTCTCTTACCCTTTAAATGGAGTGGACGCAACCTACAATATTTAGCCATCACATTCTAAATTCTCCTTATGTTGGCTCCAGTGCTTTCAGAAGCCTGTAGAGTAGGCTGTGAGCCAACTCTTGGGCAGTGTCTGCCAGGATTGTCTGAAAGCTAAATATAAGTCTCTGGGCCAAGAGTGGTTTGGGGCCCAGAGAGACCACAACACCTCATATCCAACAGGGAGGGCAACCCACTGCCCATAAAACTCAGAGGACGAGAACAAAAAGAGACATTGAAGCCAGTATAACTCAGGGGGAGTTTCAATGGCGTCTGGCAAGATAAAGGCTCCAGTTCTGGAATCTTAGATTGGATTGTTGCTCCAAGCAAAGAGGTGAGGCTCCCAGGGACATAGTGACCTCATTTTGCTCTAGAGACACATGGCTACTTATCACAAGACTCTCAGCTGACCAGGTCTCAATGGCAGCCTCTGTTTAAAGACAGATGTCAGACAGGACCAGCCAGGATGATGTAGGATGTCAGAGAGTGCCTACAGGTACAGGGTGAGTCACTCAAACAGAGCCTTCTTCGGTGACAACAGGAACCAATCAAATATATCCCGAAGCTCTTATTACAAGCTTCTTGTTCCTCTTTTCCCTGCCCCAAAGCAAAATGATGTAATTGCAAAATCAATCAAACAAACAAAAAAAACAAAACCCCCAAAACATTCAAATATCTGCATAAATCTAGCCTTGTTATTTGTTCTTGGTTTGGAACCTTGGTCAGCACAGACCACACCTAATTCAAACACATGCCATTCTTGACCTGCAGCATTATTAGTGTATTATGCTTGTTGGAAGGGAATATATTGGTGGCAGGCTATTCAGCTAAGAAAGGAAACACTAGTTGTTCCCAGAGGACCCAAATAAAAACATGATGTCTAATATTTCAGCAAATGCTTCCCCTCCCTGCCATCACAAAACCAGCCATTAGGGCTGCTACCAGAATCTTAGCATTTTCTGTCTGCTTCATCACTGGGAATTGTTGGTAAATTTGTACAGTGCCAATGTACTAGAATGATACTAATCATGTCCAACTCAGAATTTTTTTGACACAAGGGATGATGCATTAGTAACCAACTTGAAGCCTATCACAAAAATCAGCTTATGGTTCTCCATGATTCAGGATATTTCTTCTTTAAAAGTCACAAGTTTTTAAAAAAATTATTATAATAGAATCTTCTTTAGTCTAGAGATAAACTTAAGCCAGAAGCCATAAGTCTGCAAGATAGATCTAGGATTATTTCTCAGCTTTAATGTAGCTATTTAGATACAACTAAATGACTAGAAAGTGTTGAGTAAGTGTGCTTTGAAGTTGCATAAAACCTGACTTAATGTGAGGGCTTTAATGACATGAAATGGTTACTGTTGTTTTCTTATTAAAAATTGGGGAGGAGAGGAATGTGGGTAACTCATAACATGGTAAAAAAAAAAAAAGCTTCTGATGATACACACCTGACCCTGACCCTCAGGCAGCAATTCATTTTGTTATTGCAGAAATAATCTATGAATATTGCATACATTAGGATTGAAGTGTCATGTCATATGTATTATCTTGTTCTGTAGCAACTGCAGCTCCAGCTTCTAGAATACTAACATGCAAATGGAAAGAGTTCAATAAAGATTTGTTTAATGCATGAATAAATAAGGATATAAACACATACTGAAGCAATTACATATAGAGTCGTGACTGTATATGCTTATGTATACAGACATATGCACACACATATATGTGTAGACACATGTCTCCCTTTTGTCATTTGACATATTTTATGGCTATACCTATAGATTATTCATTCTATCAGCAACTAACATTGCACTGTAGACATGAAAATTACCTCTTCCAATCCACTAATAATTGACATTTGTGTTATGTCTCTATTGAAAGCAAATCGCACTACTATCTATGCTATATATATATATATATATATATATATATACACTCACATATATTGAGTTTATTCATAATATCAATTTTTGTTTAGGAAAGAAGAGTATTGAATAGAATAGTTAAAATCACTTGATCAACTATACATGTATGAAATGACTATTTTGTTTTTTTTGTTTCTCAAAATTTTTTTATTTATTTTATTTTATTTGTGAACATACTGTACAGAGGGGTTACAATTGCATGGGCAGGATAATGCGTACATTTCTTACCAAGCACTGCAGCCTCCTCCTTTGTTTACCCTTCACATCACTTCCCAGCCTCCCCCCTACCCCCCCAATCCCCATCCTTCTCCTTTCCCCCTTCCCCCCCACCCCCCCGCACCGACGTTGTAAAGCTCATTTTGGACATGACAACTTGTACTTCTCATTGTTGCAACAGGTCCACCTGTATCCTTAAACAACTGGTTTTTCCCCATCTCCTCAACAAGTTATACTGACATCAAATATAGTGAAAGCAGGGGTTATACTATGGGGGAGGGACATACAAAGCAACAAAGAGATAATATTATAGATGCATTAGAAACACATGCATGAAAGAAAAAACATTAAAATACATATCTAAGGGTTCATTTTCCTGACATCACATTATCTGACCTTTTCTGCTTGACTCATACATATACTAGATATTGCAAATAAGGGAAACCATGGGACCTATGTTTCTTTGGGCCTGGCTTACTTCACTTAATATAATTTTTTCCAAGTTTTTCCATTTCCTAACAAATGGGGCAATGTCATTCTTTCTGATGGAGGCATAGAATTCCATTGTGTATATATACCACATTTTCTTGATCCATTCATCTACTGAGGGGCATCTGGGTTGGTTCCATATCTTAGCTATGGTAAATAATGCTGCAACAAACATAGTTGTGCTGGTAGCTTTAGTGTGGTCTTGTTTGTAAACATTTGGGTAAATGCCCAAAAGTGGGATTGCTGGGTCATAGGGGAGTTCTATGTGAAGTCTTTTGAGGAACCTCCATACTGCTTTCCAAAGTGGTTGAACAAGTTTACATTCCCACCATCAATGAAGTAAGGTTCCTTTCTGTCCACATCCCCTCCAGCATCTGTTGTTGTTAGAGTTCTTGATTTTTGCCGTTCTAACTGGAGTGAGGTGATATCTCAATGTTGTTTTGATTTGCATTTCTTTTATGGCTAGGGATGTTGAACATTTCTTCATGTGTCTATTGGCCATCCTTCTTTCTTCTTCAGAGAAGTTTCTCTTTAAGTCTTTCGCCCACTTAGAAATGACTATTTTGTAAATAGATAACTATTACAAACTCCAAGGAGGGTTTTTGATTTTCAGTGGTAATAGAAAACATTTCTTGACTGTTTCCTTTGCCTGGAACACCTTCTTCAGGGTCACTTAATTATAAAATTCCTGTTTAGATTTCCTGAACCCCTCAAATGACACTACCTCTCTCAAAGTCTTCATTAGCCTATGCAGGCAGAATTAATTGCTACTGCCTTTTTATTTTCACATCACTCTGCATAGATCACAGCACTCTTCAGTAATCACAACAAATGATTATCTACTTATATAAAACTGTTTTCAAGCTAGACCATTCCTTGGTGGATAGGAATGTTTCTTACTTTTGGAGAGAGGGCAGTACCAAGGCAGTACTCAAGTCCTAAAGCTCTTACTCAGCTTTGTGGCTCATGCCTGGCATCTACCACTTGGTCCCACCTCCAGTTGAGCTTTTTTTTGCTGGTTAAAGGAGACAGAATCCCCTAGAGTTTTCTGCCTAGCCTGGCTTCCAACTTTGATTCTTAGATCTCAGTTTCCTAAATAACTAGGATTACATATGTGAACCACTGGCAGCTGGCTCAGCCAGGGTTGTTTCTTTTATACACACACACACACACACACACACACACACACACACACACACACACACACACACACACACACACACACACACACACATATATATATGTTTTTTATTGTAAAAATATTGTGCGGAGGGGTTAAAGTTACATGAGTAAGGTAATGAGTACATTTCTTATCGAGCATGTTACCTCCTCCTTTGTTTTTACCCTACCATCCCTTTCCTCCCCACCTCCTCAACTCCTGCCCTCTACCCCCTGAACTTGTAAAGTTCATTTTCAACAGTGTCTTGTACATCTCGTTGTTATAATGGGTCAGCCTGCATCCTTATTTAAGCAATTTGTTATTTCCCTTCTCCTCCCCAAATCAGAAAAAGGTATATACAAGATGCAGGGCACCAGAATCAAATACCATGGGGGAAGAACATACAAAAGAAACAAAAAAATCACATAGTACATTATAAATACAT
Source organism: Dipodomys merriami (assembly GCF_024711535.1). Lineage (NCBI taxonomy): Eukaryota > Metazoa > Chordata > Mammalia > Rodentia > Heteromyidae > Dipodomys > Dipodomys merriami. The sequence continues at coordinate 78,248,664 of NW_027202270.1, forward strand.
GAAAAACAACAGCAAGAAAGAAAAAACCAATTGTGTCCCTATCTTGGGGTTCATTTCATTTAGCATCATCTTATCTGGTCATATGTACATAGCTTTTGAGCTTTTCTGCTTGTCCTAGACATATACTGTTATTACAAATAAGGGAAACCATGGGACCTATGTTTCTTTGGACCTGGTTTACTTCACTTAATATAATTTTTTTCCAGGTCTTTCCATTTCCTAACAAATGGGGCAGTGTCACTCTTTCTGATGGAGGCATAGAATTCCATTATATATAATGAATATATATATATATATGTATATATATATCACATTTTCTTGATACATTCATCTACTGAAGGGGATCTGGGTTAGTTCCATATCTTAGTTATGGTAAATAATGCTGCAATAAATGTAGTTGTGCTGGTAGCTTTAGTATAGCCTTGTTTGTGATTGTTTGTGTAAATTCCCAAAAGTGGGATTTCTGGGTCAGAGGGGAGCTCTATGTGGAGTCTTTTGAGGAACCTCCATACTGCTTTCCAAAGTGGTTAAACAAGTTTACACTCCCACCAACAATGCAGTAGGGTTCCCTTTTGCCCACATCCCCTCCAGCATCTGTTGTTATTAGATTTCTTAATTATAGCCATTCTAACTGGGGTGAGGTGGAATCTCAATGTTGTTTTGATTTGCATTTCTTTTTTTGTTTGTTTTGTTTTTTCTTTTTTCTTTTTTTTTTATTGTGAAAATACCATATAGATGGTTAGCAAAGTTGAGCATTTCTTCATGTATCTATTGGCCATTATTATTTCCTCTTTTTTAAAAAAATAAATTTTTTATTATGAACGTACTGTACAGAGGGGTTACAATTACATGAGCAAGGTAATGAGTACATTTCTTATCAAGCATTGTTGCCTCCTTCTTTGTTTTTCCCCATCATCCCTTCTCTCCCATCTCTACAACTACACTCCCCCCCAACCCCCCTACCCCAACCTAAATTACAAAGTTTATTTTTCGACATAGTGTCTTGTATATCTCATTGTTGGAATGGGTCCACCTGCATCCCTATTTAAACAATTTGTTTTTTCCCTTCCCCTCCACAAATTATACCAACATCAAATACAGTGAAAACAGGGGTTATACTGTGGGGGAGGGACATACAAAGCAACAAAGAAATCATCTTATAAATATGCTAGAAATAATAACAAGAAAGAAAAACCATTTGAATCTTTATCTTGGGGTTCATTTCACTTAACATCAACTTATCTGACCATTTCTGCTTGTCTCAGACATATACTAGTTATCACCGTGGGACCTATGTTACTTTGGGCCTGGCTTACTTCACTTAATATAATTTTCTCCAAGTCTTTCCATTTCCTATCAAATGGGGCAATCTCATTCTTTCTGATGGAGGCATAGAATTCCATTGTATATATATATATATATATATATATATATATATATATATATATATATATATATACCACATTTCCTTAGTCCATTCATCTACTGAGGGGCATCTAGATTGGTTCCAAATCATAGCTATGGTAAATAATGCTGCAATAAACATAGTTGTGCTAGTAGCTTTAGTATGGTCTTGTTTGTGATCATTCGGGTAAATGTCCAAAAGTGGGATTGCTGGGTCATAGGGGAGCTCTATGTGGAGTCTTTTGGGGAACCTCCTTACTACTTTCCAAAGTGGTTGAACAAGTTTACACTCCCACCAACAATGCAGTAAGGTTCCCTTCTGACCACATCCCCTCCAGTATCTGTTGTTATTAGAGTTTTTTATTATAGCCATTCTAACTGTGGTGTGGTGGAATCTCAATGTTGTTTTGATTTGCATTTCTTTTATGGCTAGCGAGGTTGCACATTTCTTCATGTGTCTATTGGCCATGCTTCTTTCCTCTTCAGAGAAGTTTCTCTTTAAGTCTTTAGCCCACTTATTTATTTGGCAGCTTTTCTTTGAGGATTTGTTGTTGGAGGATTTAATTTTTTGAGTTCCAGGTATATTTTAGATATGAGACCGTTTTCTGTTGTATGGCTAGTGAAGATCTTCTCCCAATCCATGGGCTTTCTATTGATTTTGCTATGTCCTTTGCCATGTAGAAGCTCTGCAACTTCATGCAATCCCATTTGTCCAATCTTTCTTTGATTTGTTGTGTTTCTGGGTCTTTATTAAGAACATTTAGGCCTGTGCCAAGGAGCTCTAGAGTTTCTCCTATTCCTTCCTGTAATGTTTCCAACATGTCTGCTTTTATTTCAAGGTCTTTGATCCAATTTGGAGTTGATTCTAGTGCAGGGTGATATATAAGGATCTAGCTTTAGTTTTCTACAGGTGTTTAACCAATTTTTCCAACACCATTTACTGCAGAGGCTGTGTTCCTTCTACTCTATTTTTTTTGTCTCCCTTATGGAATATTAGGTGGCTGTAGGTCTGTGTGTTCATTTCTGGGCCTCCAGTTCTATGTCACTGATTCTTAGGTCTCTTGTGCCATTCCTAGGCTGTTTTGATTACTATGGCTTTGTAATAGAATTTGAAATTTGGTATTGATATTCCTTCAGCACTGTTCTTTCTGCTAAGGATTGTTTTTGCTATTCTGTATCTGTTATTGTTCCATAAGAATTTTGAGGTTGCTTCTATTTCCTTGAAGAATGAGGTTGGACTATTGATAGATATCACATTGAATTTGTAGATAGTCTTTGGCATTATTGCCATTTTCATGATGTTGATCCTCCCAACCCAGAAGCATGGGAGGTTTTTTCTTTTCCTAAATCTTGCTCTAATTTCCTTTTTTTAGGTTTTTAAAGTTTTCATCGTAGAGGTCATTCACTTCTTTAGTTGATTTTTAGGTATTTTATTTTTTGTGAGGCTATTACAAAAGGAGTTGCTTTCATGATTTCAGCTGCACTCTTCTCATATGTCTGAGACAAGCAGAAATGGTCAGATAAGTTGATGTTAGGCGAAATGAACTCCAAGATAAGGACTCAAATGGTTTTTCTTTCTTGCTATTGTTTCTAACATATTTATAAGATGATTTCTTTGTTGCTCTGTATGTCCCTCCCTCAATGTATAACCCCTGTTTTCACTGTATTTGATGTTGGTATAATTTGTGGAGGGGAAGTGGAAAAACAAATTGTTTAAATAGGGATGCAGGTAGACCCATTGCAACAATGAAATGTACAATGTACATTTCAATGTACAATGAAATGTTCAGAGTTGTTTCTTATTGCAACTGTGTATCCTCAATAACTAGTCCTTTGCCTGCCATATTGTAGATATTAATAAAGATTTTTTCATGAATGAGTATGACTAGTTTAGGAAGTTCATGTGGTGATTGAAAGTACAAGTGTTTGTTAAGGCTGAGATTTTGGCAGTGGTGGAAAGTAAAGGCTAACTTGAATTCAGTCCTTTGAGAGCCAAAAATCAGTTTGAAATGGTAGTCTGGACATGGGCATGTTTGCTTAGTTGAGGCATAGAACTCAAGGATAGTCTGTTAGTACGTTCAAATTAGGTAACTAACCTGGAATCTGGTAGACATAAATACAAAGAAGAAAATAGACAAGTTCACATCCTTCTCAATAAAAAAAAGAAAATAGGCAAGCTCAATCCGGGGTAGTTTTTTGAGCAGAACAGATGGGATGAAAATAGGATTAGGAGGGCTGGGATGTTGGCTCAGTGGTAGAGCGCTTGCCTTGCATGCCTGAGGTCCTGGGTTCGATTCCTTAGCACCACATAAGCACAAAGAAAAAAGCCGGAAGTGGCGCTGTGGCTCAAGTGGTAGAGTGCTAGCCTAGAGCTGAAGAGCTGAGGGACAGCGCCCAGGCCCAGAGTTCAGGCCCCATGACCGGACCCAAAAAAAAAAATAGGATTAGGAATTGTCTAAGTTGTGTAGTATGTTCTCTTAATGATTGATTGTAGTGCCTTGTTCTTCCAGCAAGGAAAACAAAGACACCTTTTCAAGTTTGTTTATAGAGGTGGGTACTTTGTGAAAGAAAGTGTAATAAAACTCTTCTGGTATTTAAGAGAAGAATATTGGTGATCTAAGACTATATAAAAAAATCACTCCCATAAGTTAGTAGTTTAGAAAGCAGTAGAGAGTTATTCTGTCACAGATTTTATGCAATAGAAACCTAAGAAGAGCTTCAGTGGGTAGCTCTGTCTCAAGCTCTCTCATGAAGTTGCAATGTACCAATCATGTCTAGGCTCAGCTAGTGGCACTGCTTTCCAAGCTCACTCACGAGGTGTTGGCAGGTCTTAACTTTTCTCACTGGTTGTTGGCTGGAAACCTTTTTCCTCTAGGCAGGCTTCTCCCTACACTGTCTGAATGTCCTCATGGCATGGCAGCTTGCCTTCCCCAGAGTGAGGATCCAAAACAGTGATTCCAAGATGAAAACGATCGTCTTCTCTACCCTAATTTCACTCTGAAAAGCCAAGTCTTTTACAACCTAATCCTCCAAGTGACATATCATCACCTTTGTCATGCTCTATTTATCATGCATTCCAAACCTTTGGGAAGAAGTTCCACAAACGTGTGAATTCCAGGAGGTGAGAATCCTATTAGGAGTAGAACTAGAAGAGCATCTACCTTCTTATTGACTTCTTTAGGAACTATTTGGTCATTTCCTCCTAGCCTCTCTCCTCCTTCCTGCACCTCTAGTCATTCTCATTAATGTTCTACCCATTGGCCTGAACACAATCATCCAAGGGTTTCCCACTCACTCCACTCCAGCCTTACTCACACTCATGACTACATTTCTTCTTCCTCACAACTTAGAGCTTCATGTGCTTAGTTCTAAATTTCTACAAGCGAAATATAATTGTTTCAGCTCACTTTAAAATAGTAGTTGATAAGATTAATGGAAAAACATTCAAATAATGTCTATGTTGGGCTAAATAATACAAAGAACTAAGATTCAGTCATTCCTAACAGGAATGCTTCAATGAGAATGTAGGAGGTTGGAGCCAAGGTAAAAACCTTGTGGACACAGTTGACACTAATTGATATCTTGCCTCCAGTTGAAACTTGGTCTCCAATTTACTTGCCATGATTTCTTATATAAAGGACATATGCTATATCTGTAAATGGAGATTAATAACAATAGCATAGTCTTTGATAGCATTGTCACATAAATGAAATAAGTTCATAAATGTAATATACTTGGCACAGTGTAATACGCTTAGATTGCAATGAGCTTCAACAAATAGTAGCTATTATTTTAATGTTATTTTTAATTGTAAGTTATATATCTGAACAGGAGAAGGATCTATCTCTACTGTATTCATTTATTCATACATTCACTCAAAAATATTCATTAATAATTCTTCCTATTTTTTGGAATTTACTTATTGCATATAACCTATGCATTGAATTGTATCTCTTGACTCATTGCCACATTATTCACAAAAGTTGTTTCAACCTTTTTTGTTTTAAAAAATTCTCTGCAAGTAGTTAGTTCCCTAGAAACCTCTCACTTTTCATAGATAAGATCTATGTCTCCTTCAGCAGGAAGTAACAATGGGTAATGGAAAAATCCTGGCTTTGGCACAAAATGATGTGAATTTGTATCTTGGCTCTGCCTCTGACTTGTTGGCAAGCTAATTTTCTGAACTGGTTTTCTTCTCTATAAACTAGTTACAAGACTTACCTCACCTTGTGTAAGAGGCTATAGGGTGTGGTGAATGCAGACACTGAAGCCAGAACATTGGGTTCAACTTCTGTACCTGTTTTTCAAAAGCTGACTCTGCATTGTTACTAACGTCGGTGGCTCCATTTCTTCACCTTCAACATGAGATGATAACACCAGCACTATGCCCTTTGGGTTGGGTTGGAAGGATGCAATGGGCTGATGTATGTAACACATATAGGGCAACCTGCCACATAGCAATTACCATCTAGATATTATCTCCTTTTATACAGTTTCATCCCTGTCTTTAAGAAAAAGCAGGACATTTTACTAGGTCAGAATTAGGAACAAGGGCTGGGAAGTTGGCTCAGTGGTAGAGCGCTTGCCTTGCATGCATGAGGCCCTGGGTTCGATTCCTCAGCACCATATAAGCAAAAAGCAAAAAAGCAGGAAGTGGCACTGTGGCTCAAGTGCTAGAGCGCTAGCCTTGAGCTGAAGAGCTGAGGGACAGCACCCAGGCCCAGAGTTCAGGCCCCATTACTGGACCTCTCCCCCCCACCCCCCGCATAAAAAGAATTAGGAACAAAACAAAAACAGAGATGTTCAGAGGCTAGAAGTCTTGAGTTCCTCATTCTTACTTGTTTCTCCCAGGAATATCCTGCATTATAGTGCCCATTTCTGCAGTGCCATGAAAAATGTTCCATGCTGCTATTTCCTTATCACCAACTGTGAGGAAAGAGCACCACAGTTACTCTGTGTTTCTAACACTTCTTCCTTTCCCAACCATTCTGTTGACCCTCAAGTCTGTCTTCCAGTCTCTTGCTTGCTTTCACTTACTCCTCTCACTTTGCTGAAGCCACTGCCTTGGAGAACACCCAGGCCTTACCACATTTTCATTTGTAGTTCTGTCTAACATCATACCCTTTTTGCAAAAAATGTAATCACTCTTTCCTCTCTCTCTCTCTCTCTCTCTCTCTCTCTCTCTCTCTCTCTCTCTCTCTCTCTCTCTCTCTCTCTCTCTCTCTGTGTCTCTCTCTCTTCTCTCTCCTTCCCATCCTTTATCCTCCCTCTCCCTGTCTCTATCTTGCATCCTCTTTTTAAGTGTGTCCTAAGTGTACCCTCAATAGTGTTTTGAAGGTCTATAATCTCTAGTCACTTAAGTTCCCTCCATGGTAAAGAGTTCTGAATGTATAGATCTTGGCTCTAACTTTCCTTTCTGAATTGGATTTCTTTGAGTATGACTGAATATGTGTAAAACCAAATGCATCATGCAATTTTCATTGTAATTTCTCATGTCTCCTCTCACCTCTATGGATTCTATGAATGACATTCCCCTTGTCCCAAGTCCGAATCATGCACTTGTTTCATTCAGCAGTTTCAGCAGCCTCTATGAGACCAGCAGTACAAGGCCTAGAGCACACAGATATTCATCCAGCACAGTCTTTGGGTTTAAAGATGAAGGAGAGATAGCTGTTGATCTGAGGTAGTTAAGGTTTGCCATGCCTAGGAAGGGGACTACTCAAAGCATCAAAGAGTAGCTTTACCACAATGGTAAAGTTGGAAAGATTTTTCAGACACAGAGTCAAAGCCAGAGAAGAGAATCAGTCAAGAATTGTCCGGACCTGAATATGTGATCCAGCTCAGAGCATGTAAGCTCATACTCAGAGGTTAACTTCCCTGAAGGCTTACACAGAGAAGTCTCAGGGATTTGTCTTTACCTCTGTTCCTTGTTTCAACTTAGTCCTCTCTTGCTTTATTATTGCTTTGATTTTATTAGCTTTTTATTATGCAACACTGTGAACACACACACAAGTAGATACTATCATGTAATTCCATCCCTGAGCAAGTCATGGGTTACATTTACACCTCCACACACCTTTCCCATTGGTATTACACTGAGCCAAATTTCATGCACTGTATCATTTTTTTGGAATTTTTTTATTGTGAAAATACTGTACAGAGGGGTTATAATCACATGAGCAACGTAATGAGTCCATTTCTTATCAAGCATTGTTGCCTCCTCCTTTGTTTCCCCTTCCCATCCCTTCCCATCTTCCCTCCCCTCCCCCCAGCCCCTCTCTTTCTCTTGCAACTTACTTGTTAAAGAAACAGGTCTTTTGTTCTGAGATTCTCCCCTCCCCAATCTAGATATTGCTCTCAGCAATGTCATTAGAGATTCTTCTGTCTGTGTATTTCATAAAAATTGGTTGGCAGATCTATATATTAGATCTGTAGATTCACGTTTTGGACAAGACCATTCCCATATTGGCATAAGAGAAACATCTACTTGTATCTTTAAGAGTTGATACTTATTTATTCTAATTCTATCATTCTTTATCCATTTATTGGTGGGAATACTTCTATGAAGCTAAAATACTCTTCATTTAATATTTGTGTTTTCAGTTGTATATTTCACAAAGATACCTGTGTGTGATTCTTTGCCTTGCTTATCAGTTTGTTTCCAAGCATATTCCACAGTGACCAATCAGTGTCTTTCTTTGTAATATCACCATGAAAGTGTTTGGACTTCACACATGAGATAAATGTGGACCAACTGCAGTCATTATCCTGGCATCATGCTATAGTTGCTCTGTGGTTGTTCTGTGGAGCTTCGCCTAGTTAGCTTTGAGTTCTTTCTACCCATTGTAGTATTCTTTGATAGATTTCTGTAATCTGACATAGCAAGATGTTTGAGCCCCATCTGCTGCCCCAGTCTTGAAGCCAGTCATGATTTCTTTCAGCAATAAATATTTTTTTTAGTAATGAATTCCTTGCCATAGTTTTAGTGCTATGCCTCTCCATTATTTTGAACCTTAACTGTTACACAAACTTGACTCATCATCTTCTAATTCCTACAATGTGGTTATATGCTAATAGGGAATATATGATTAGGCAATATGATCATTATGCAAATATCAGAGAGGATAATTACAGAAACTAAGGTGGATACTGCATCACTAGGTACTATCATCTTTTTAAAATTAAAAACAACTTAAGTAGTTGTACAAAAGTTTCAATTCAACCTGTCAGTTGATGAGTACAGTGCATCTTGATCAGTGCCAGTCCTCTAGGCATTCTCCCTTCCTCAATTTTCCTAGTTGATAATATCATCTTATAGGACCATGATCATATATGTGATTGATCATTAATTGTAATGTCATTATATAGACTTCATGACTATACTTTCTATATGTTGCCTTTTGTGGCCAGATCCTTTTTTGAAGCCTAGAATCAGTCAAGTACCATTTGCATACAGCCATCATCATAGGCCTTCCTGATCTCTCAGGCTCATCTGATGGGCATTTCAAATATATGTTTTAGCCTGCCTCACCTGAAATCTGGCTGTAAACTTGTTTCTCCCTTTCATGTCTGGCATGTACCAACCAAACTGACCCACTAGCTTAAAGGCTGTCTCTTATTTTCCCACTTCTGCTTTATCTCATGTTTTTCTTCGCTTGGAACACTTTTCCTCCCTATTTCTGCTTTTAGATGTCCCCTGTGATGAATGTCCTCCTTTCTCTGATCTCCTGCAGCTCTGTCTCATGGCATAGACATATATATCCCCAGTGGGACTATGAATTCCTAGAAGACTGAGGTGCTGGCTTATTTATGCTTTAAATTCCCAGTGCTAATAGTGCCCTGACACATAGCAGAAACTCCAGTAAATGTCAACAGAATGAAAAGCACGCACAAAGGACTAAATGAACAACTGTGTTCTGCTTGCTGTCATGGTTAGTAGGATCCCATTATCTTCTCACCTACCTTCAGTTTCACGAGGTCACAATCTCCTTGAGATAAGAGAAGGTTTTCCTCACCTGTACCTCTTATGCAACTCTGAATATAATGCCTAACAACTTAGAATGGCCCCTCTTATGCAAATGGGGATGAATTTATTGCAAAAAAGAGAATTTTCACCAAAATATTCACACTTGCTTTAGACAAGAAAGATTTGAGCTTTTGACCTGTTCTAGTTTACATTAGTGGCAGAGGATTTTGAAGCCAAAGGAAGCCACAATTCCAGTTTTATAGTTTTACCATTATGCAGTTTGGCATAGGCCAGCTTTAATATTTCAATTCTTTTTTCCTTCTTGCTTTTCTTTCCTTCTCTCTGAGGTATCCTGTATGATTGAGGCTCTTCCAGGCTCTTTGCAAAAGCCCAGCCTGGCAGTTAAAACACTTCCCAGAATATAGTCCAAGAACAAACAGCCAGTGACCCCGGGGATGATAGCACAAAAATGCTATTGACAAAAGATGGCCAGAGAGCAGTTGCCTTTATTTGGACAGAGTGAGGAAAATACTCTGAGTGAGTCTGTTAGCCAAGCACACCCTGGGTGTTCTATTGCTCTTTTGGGAGTGTCACATGCTTGTAATATCTAGGACTAGGGAAGAGATCCAAAACATTCAGTGGTTGTACAAAGAATTTCTGATTGCAGATATACAATTGAGTGATATTATCTATACCAAGTCACTCATCCTGGTAGCCATCTGTGGTCTCCTCCAAAGGCTGAGTTTTTAGGTGAATATTCTTTCTTACACACACCAGACTCCCTTTTATTTCCTGGGAGTTCAAGGTTAGTTTTTGTCTCTGAGAAAATGTAGAAGTTACAAGATATAATAGAACCTGGGTGCCTTGAGATGTGATTTCTAGTGTCTATTCTCAGTAATTAGTCATGGACACTGGGCCAGATCTCTCACCTGAGATTCCTCAGCTCTGTCATTTGCCTTAGTAAATATCTGACCTTTGTTCTCTCTAAAGTCTTGGTAGTTCTGAATATTTTAAAATGATTTTTCCTGCCAATTCAAGTGATGTCTAAAGGAAAATGCAATTAGAATTTGTTTCTTTTGAAGAAGTCATCAACTCTAGAATTCTCAACTCATTGGCAGGACTTTTCTCATTAGGTAGGATTATGATAAGAAAAAAGTCTCTCAGACAGCATGGCCTACGTCCTTATTCCCTTGTCCAGCTTATGAAGTCCTAGCCATTTCAGCTGTCACTCTCTCTTCCAAATGCAGAGAACACTTATTTGTGGTAAATGATGATGAAATGTATAATAAATTGGAGAGAGATATATCTGGCTATTAGTGCAGGAATCAGTGAGATGGGGAAAAGAAAGGAGAGGATAATGGGAGATAAATATGATGGAAGTATTATATATATTATATGTTAATAGCATTATAACATTTATTTGTTAATAGTATATATAATATGTAATATATTCATATATATCTGCATGTGTACATATATAAAAATAAGAATAAATTACACTAAATACTATTTTTAAAAGAATATGATGAAGTAAATTTGTTCAAAGTACCTTGCATGCATCTATGAAAATATTACAATGAGACCCCTTGCAAAACTAATGGACATTAATAAAATAATGCTTTTCTAAATTCCTCGAATATTTAATTCAGCTGGTTGAGATTGTTATTATACAAAGGAGATTGGGAATTTCCATTTCTTAAAAGCTTCCATGGCTAGGCACAGGGGTAAATGCTTTATGTACAGTCTCTTAATGAATTATTTAGAAAATTTCATTAGCATATATTAGTTATACAGGAGGGGGTTATTGTGATAATTCTCTATATGCATAACATGTACTTTGATCTAGTTTAGTGCCTTTGTCACTCTCCCTCATCATACTTCTTATCTCTCTTCTTGCTTTGTACAAGTTCAACAGATTTCATTGTTTGATTTGATACATGTTTATAAAGGGCTCAGACCATTTTCACCCTCCTACTATTACCGTCTCAGAGGGCCTGTTTTACTTTTTTGTCATTCATTCTTTATTGGGGAAATTTTTCCTCTTTCACTTCCTCCCCTTTCCCCTTCCTTTCACTTTCCTTTCCTCTTTCTCCCTTTCCCTCTCCCTCTCTCCCTCCCACTCCTTCTCTCCCTATCCCTCTCCCTCTCTTTCTCCCTCTCCCTCCTCCTCACCCTCATCTTCTTCCTCTTCCTCCTCATCTTCTTCCTCCTCCTCCTCCTCCTCCTTCTTCTTTGGTGCCAGTTCTGGGACTTGAATTAGAAACTGGGCACTGTCCCTGGGCTTTTTTTGCTCAATGCTAGCACTCTACCACTTGAGCTACAGCTCTACTTCTGGCTTTTTTTGTATTTTGTTGGAAATAAAGAGTCTCATAGCCTTACCTGTTCAGGCTGGCCTTTGACCATAACCCTCAGACCCCAGCCTCCTGAGTAGTTCGGATTACAAGTGTGAATCACCAATACCTGCTTTCCATTCTTACACATAGGTATGTTAAATAGGGGTTTAATGTGGTGTTTCACAAGTCCCTCCATTGTTCCCTCTTATCCCATTCCTCTACTGCCCTGTTGTTCAAAAGGAGTTAGTGAGTTTCCTTACGTCATCTTCATGTGCAGAAACAATCTTTTCAATGTTATTCACTTTCAATCATTCTCTTTCTCCCTTACCCCTCCTTATAATTCTCCCCCAGAGAGTTCCATAATTTTAAACAAGATATATCTGTGTGTATTAATTGATGTATATGTATAGTTTTAGATCCAGATTTGTATTAGTGCTGAGAAGATGGTATCAGTATTCCCCTACACTTGGGTCTAACATGGAAAAACCTCTTATATTGCAAAACTGTTAGCATAGCTGAAATAAGGAGATTCTGCATTACTTGGGTAGAAGGAAAATCATGACTGAAATTCATTGTCAGTTGTTCCTTGTTTCACATTATACTGAAGTCCCCATGAGGCATGAGATCAGAGCAATAAAAGGATCCCCATTTCAGCAACTCTGCCTTAGTCTGCTCTTAGTCAAGTTGGTGCTTCTTTTTAGCACCATACTGCCACCACATCCCTGTGGTTGGTTCCAGCCACAACATCTGATTTCTTAAGGTCTTCATCTACCTTAGATCTCTTCTCCGAAGTAAGTTTTCACCATCTTGTCAATGCCCACTGGCCCTACCTGTTCTCAGCACTAACCACTGTACCATCTTCTGGAGTTAGGTCCATTTATGATTCTATATTTTTCACTTGCCCCTGTGATATATATATATATATATATATATATATATATATATATATATATATATATATATTTGAATTCTGCTCTTATTCTGACATTATCCTAGCCCTGCAATCTCTCCACATAAGAAACTGCATGGTATTGTTTTGCCAATCTACCAGGTTGGACTGGAAAATAATCGAATACTTTGTATCTGTGACATGTAAGATTAGAAGGTCAAGGTTAGAACCAGGATTGAAAACAGGAGGAGATGCTATAAAATATTAAGGACTACAGGGCATTGTTGATCTGCTTTACTTTCCCAGAGAAAAGAATATAAAGATGAGAAATAGCAGAAATGAACCAATGGCACAGCCCCAAGCCTCCTATGTTCCCTAAGATCCTGTACATTTCTACCAAAGTTTGCATGGAGCCATTCACACACTCAGTGTGGGGTTGGGTAGGTTGTGCTTCCAACAGGAACAGCCACACTTCTGGGTCAGGTCACTGCAGAAGTTGGCTTTGACACTATATTTTAATAATTGGGAAAGTAAAATCACAATGAAAGCACAAGCAACCCCACATAATATCAGTTTTCTTATTCTGGGCTCTTCAAAGTACTAGATGAGAAGAATAACTTTTCTTCCCTTTCTAGATGCCAAAAGTCTGGCTCTGTTTTCTTTAGCAGTTGACTTTGTCAAACTTACTCCAATAGAACAGCCTTTTGTGTACTTTTTTTTCTGCCAAATCCCCTTGGCCTCTGAACTAAAGCAAACTCCACTGAATGTTATTGCTGAATAGCTCGAGGCATGCTTACTATATGTATGACTTTCTCTGGCTGACCTCACTGAGGGGCTTGTTGTCTAACCAGGGACCCATTTAGAGTGGCAGGGGATGAGAAATTATAGACCGTCCAGCCTAACCTCAGAGGTAGACAGATCTGAGAGGCATTAAGAAGGAATGAGATCACAAAACATCTGGAGAAATATGAACTGACAAAAACTATCCATTGCGGTTTCCAAAAGGGTAAATTTTGTTTGACAAATGTGGTGGGAAAAAAGGGAAAGAGAATGAAGGAGATAATGGGGAAAGCAGAGGGTTAGTAGACAGTGAATGTAAATGATTAGGATTTATCAAGGCTTTGACGAGGATTTATCAAGGCTTTGACAAAGTATTGTTAAATAGGCAGACGCATTGGGTGGCACTTCTATGTTTCCCAAAGGGGTGAGCCTTAGACATTGCAATAAAAAGCTCAAGTCAAGCACTAATTATCCTCTTTCTTTTCCTAAGGGTACTCTCTTAAATCCTCAATTATTATACACTTGGGTAGTGAGACGAGAGCCAAGTAACACTGTAGACTAAGAACTCCAACTTTCTCTGTGAGGTGCCTAATATAATAGGTTGGCTTTCAAGATGTCTGCAAATGCTTTTCTGGAAAGATAGCTGACTCCTCGACTAAAAACATCAAGACATTAATGAAACATATTTTTTTGGTGAACAGGTTAGCCTTCTATGGTACATGGACCAATCTCACCACTGTTTATATAGTTTTATTGGAAAACAGCTATGGTTACTCTCATATATATATATATATATATATATGCATATATATATACTACATATATAATATATATATATATATATATATAAAATCTATGGCTCCATTTGTGCTGTAGTGGTAGAGTTGAATTCCTGTGATTACCACCAAACATTTTCGTTTATCTGCAGATTTCAAGGAAGTCATTTAAGTAGATCATGGTGACTCTTGGTCTCTTACCTTGATTTCTTTTGTCCTCAGCACATGCCACCATTGGAACCATCTTGTTTAGTTATTTACTTATATTCCAACTATAAAGAAAAGTCATGGGAGGCAGGGGTCTTGACTATTTTGGTATTACTCTGTAACTCTAGCTAGTAGCACATGGAAGTTCTGCAGTCATGACTTGTTGCTTGCATATGAGAAAAAATAGTGAGGCAAAGGCATGAGAATGGGGCCATGAAAATTCTTAGAGGTTGATCATGTATTTGTGTTTTCTGCATAATTGAATAGCAATTAGTCTCATCTTCATGGGCGAAAAAATCCAAATTAATTTACCTATGCACAGAAATTATAATCTAATCTCTATCAATTAGGCAAATATTTCTTTCCAAAGTCAATCTATATTTATCAATGTTGTCTTGACCCATCTCTGAAACAATTCCTTTGTCTTCTTGTTACTTTTTCATGGCTGGATTTCATGTCCAGGATCCAGGTCAGTGATGTATATCTTCCAGTATCAGGAATGTGCCCTGGGATGGGATAACTGGCGGTTGCTAGGAGACAAGAAGACACCAAAGCCATGAGAAGATCTTCAGTAATCCCATTTGGCACTTGAACTTGGGACTTAGTGACACTGTCTTAATTGTTATTCACAATGTAAGCATCATGAAATTGATTGCTATAGTTATAGAATCTTGAAAAACAACCCTGAAGTTGAAAGAGGCTCTGGGATCTTAAAGAAACAACGTGACTCTCCCAAGACTTAGTAATAAACCCCAGAGTTCTTAGAGAATAAACTGCAATAGAGGAGGACGTGGCTCTCCCTTCTGGGCTGTCTTTTCCCTGTGGTTCTTCAGGGGAGCTCTGAAACAAGCACAATTCAGTGAATAGCATGATATTTTGTTAGCTATGCGACCTGGAAGGGATGAGAGATGCTTATCTGAATGGAAACTCTCTTTATTCCATGGATATTTTAATTTGTCTTAGAATGACTGTCATGGGCTACGCTGCTCAAATTGAAAGGACTCAAGAGCCAATTTTAACCAAGCTTCGCTGGTGAAAGCTAAAACAATTTGAGTATCAAATAAAGATAATAACTGCAGTGGATTGGTACTCATCAAATTGATTAAATTCATGAGTTCAAGATGACACTGGAAAAAAATTAAATAGAAACTAAAACAGCTCACCAGTGGTACTAGGGAACCAATCCATGATTTCAAACACTGAAGGGAAAGAATTAAATATTTGTTTTTCCTCTTCTATGTAAACTGTACCACTGGGTGACCAAAAAAACAGACAATGGAAAATTTATATTTATATAACTATCTCATTAGTAAGTGAAGAGCAGAACATAGAATTGGAATAACAGCAGTATCAAACCACTAAGGAATTACTGGGTTGAGCTATTAAGTATAAATGCCTGCCAACATCACAAAAAGAGACCACTAGACATCATGTGCTTCTTGACCAAGGAACATATAACTACTTTTGAAAGTAGCCTTGCCAATGAATGAACTTGAATCTGTTCCAGCCTCCAGAGGCAATCATCAACGTACAGGAAATTCAGAGATCATATTAAAAGATACCACATGACCACAATCAGAAAAATCCTGGCTGGGAAGCTTTGTAAAATAAATGACCTTGGTGTTTGTTGTCCATGGTAAATAGTAGTAAAAAAGGAGGATAAAGGGAGGAACATATAGATTGAAAGAAACTTAAGAAATCTATCAACCAGTCATCATGCAGCACCTTTGCTGCATTCTGATTCCATATACTATAAAAATTCCTCAACATTACTGTTTCACTTGGAAATCTGAACAGTGACTACCTATATGATATTTCAGATTATTGTTAACTTTCAGGTGTGATATGATATTATATTTTAAAGTGTCTTTAAATTTTAGAGATGCACACTGAAGTATTTATAGATGAAATGACATGTGCCTAATTACTTTAAAGTAATGAATGATACAGAAAGAAGTGACAGTACAGATGAAACAAGATTAATTGTGAATCATAAATTGTTGGGTGAGGGATTCATGGAGTTCATTATACTGTTCTCTCTGCTTCTGCATATGACTGACACAGCCTTTATGCAATTCTTTTTGAAATGACTATTTTGGCAAAAAGAATATAGTTGCTCAACTAGTTCTTTTAATGGCAGGTAGAGAAGGTGTCAAATATAAATTACGGTGTAAAACTATATTATATAAGTAATGCTTTGTATATAAAGTAGTATAATATTATTTAGAATGGTATGTTAGTATACATAGGTTATCTAGATAGTTACCAGGTTAGCTCCTCAATGATGTAACTGATTTTATTAATATAATATTTTTACCATTTCACCAAGGAATAACACATACATAAGGGCAGTATAAATCACATTGATTTGTTTTTTCTTTCTTAAACACCTGTTATGTACCAGACCAAGGCCAGCCTCTATGATAAAAATCACCCAAGTTGTGGATCAACCATGGAGAGTTTGTTTTCTCATGTGGAGGATGGACAAGTGGATTGAAATCCAAATTATAGCACCATGAAACTGGAACAAGACTCATAAGAAGTGCAATCAGAGGTCCTGGAGAGATAGAACACCCTGCTGGAAGGCTGAGCCCTTCTCATGTACAAAGGAAAGGGAGCAGTGAGGTGGGCAGAGCTAATAGCAAGAAACTCTGACAGAGGGGGGTTTAAGAAGCATGTTCTCAATGGGGCTGGTTGTAGAATGTGGGAGATGGGGTGAGGGGAGATGAGACTGGTGGGTGATCATTCCAAGAATGTGAAAGAAACAAAAGGTCCACTTCTCTGGGCCATGTCCTTAGTATCACAGTTCTAGACTATGACAATTGATGTGAAGCAAAGCCATTTTCAAACTACCTCTGCTCCTCCTCCATCTGTATACTCCCTCCTACTTGCCAAGTTCCCTGCTCTGAGCTGTTCCTTCCTAACCCCATTCAAACTCATACTTCTTCTCTTCCCTGCTTTCTAAGCAGAAGGCAGAAGTTCATTCTGACTTTGATTGCATTTATCTACAACTAGATACTGCCTGAAGTAGATTCCCCAGTGCACAATGCCCACTGTCTTTCTTCCAGTTGGGTATGTCATGGAGAAAAGACTTGGTAAATTAAATATTTTAAACTAGTTTTCTTTATCTCTCTCCTTCCCTCTTCCTACTTGAAAATGATCTCAAAGTAGTAGCATGTATTATATGATCACTTATCTCTAGTTTTAGTTTAACGTATCCCTTAAAAAAAAGAGCCCAACAAGGGTAATTCCTTGTCATTTATTGAGAGCTTTTTCTCAGTTAAAGCAAAACATTAGCATTCTTAGCTGTTCACTTATTTATACTACAGGAAACCAACAGTTATGCAAAACTACTGCCAACATAATCACGAGCTGCTGTGTGGAGTCTTAAGTACCTCATGGAAAAATAACTCTGAATTGGAATTCTTCCCAAAAGTCAGCTTCGTTAATGCTTCAACAACTGAGGTAGGCATGAAAAAAAATCTAGAAAGCAGTCATAAATATAAATGGCTGTTAAACCTTTCAGCAGGGTGATTTAGTGTAAAAAATGTAAAATATTAGCACAAATGCTCTGGCAGTAGAAGTAGGACTGTGTCATGTCTTTAATTTACCTAGAATTAATTGTAGGTTTAAAATGCTTTATAGTTTCATGAACAAACAGAACATAGCCTCAAGTATGTTTTATTAACCTGCTTGTACCTTATATTTCAAGAGTCTTTGAAAAGTGGGAGAGAAGCGGTATACATCTGTGCATATATGTATGTGTCTACATTAAACAAAGACTGGGGAGAATTAGAGTCACTTACTGACATTGCCATTCTCAAAGCTGTGCATTTCAATCATGTAGGAGTTAAATCTTGGGCTGACAGTTTCGGTGTCTTTGTCTTTAAAAGAAAAAGTTTGAATCTTTCTTTTGCTCTTTTGTTTGTAACAAATGCTTCCATGAGCACATCCTGAATATATTTTCTTTCCTTATAAGTAAAAAATTCAGAACTATGAACCAAGAATAAAAGCTTGGGAAATGAGAGGGGTTTGTAAGGTTATTGGAAGATTTTAATCCTTACTGAGTGGTAAGGTCTGAATGTTTGTGTCTGTGTCCTGTCAAAATTCATAGACTGAAAGTTAATACTCAGTGCAACAGGATAAGGAGGCAAGGCTGTTAGGAAGAGATGAGGTTATGAGGACAGAAGCCCCTATGATTACAATTAGTGTCCTTATAAAAGAGGCCTCTGAGTGTTCCCCAGCCTTTTCTTCCGTGTGGGGGCTCAGTGAGAAGGAGCTGTTTATGATCTAGGAAGTAGGCCCTCACCCATAACTAAATCTACTGGACTTTCTTGCTTCTGGAACTCTGATAAATACTATTTTTATAAGCCATTGAGTAAATGGTATTTTGATATAGAAGCTCAGGTATGTAATAATCCTAACACACATTGTTTTGCATTCTAAAAAAATCTTTCATGTTCTTCCTTATCCTTAGCCAATTCCATTCCCCAGATTCTAATAGAGCTTAACAATTTGAAGTCTGCTTCTTTCTGTTTGCACACAAGTGCATGCACATGTGCACACATGCAGCCACACACATACACATACATACTATACCTACTCTAGCTCTTTGTGATTTAAGGAAAGAAAAAAGAGGATATTTTGACCAAACTTGAATGCATTTTTCGCTTTGAGATTTCTGGCTCTGTAAATGAGAAAGAATGAGTCTGTTACAAAATAGCTCTTCTTCTCCAAGCATTTAAACTGTATCGGCATTAAATTCTGCACATGGCTGCTTGTTTCTGTATCACACATCTCCTTGCTAGGAAGGCTACACTGGGCCTACAAACCTAAGAGCTTCTTTCCAGATTAATGTCTTCCTGATGTGGAAAAGATGAGTTTGATTTAAAACAATAGGCTAAGAAAGTGCTAATGTTCAACATTTGAAATATGGACTCAAACTCTCTAGTCTTTTCTGTATGGCTCCATTCTGGGCTCTAGAGTTTGTAGTCATGGTTGTTTACTCTTTTGATAATGAAAGGTGTAAAGAGCTCCAGTGATACTCATTTGATGATGTTAAACATGCAGATGTATTTGCATGGTAAAAAGCATTGAAAGTTTTAGGTAGGATAAACTCTATTTTTATTTTCTAATAAAAAAGAAACCACAATAAAAACGGGCATATTGCTTTATTGTAGATCACGTAAAGCCTAAATGATCGGCGCCCAGTAAGGATGTTCTTGTGGCTCTGGGTAACAGTGACAAATAGGGAGGAGAGATGGCTGTTCATATGTAAGGAAGGGATGTGAAGATAGTAACCTGAGTTTGGTGGGAAAATATGCAGGTAATTGGAGCATGGGCAGGCTGTCAGGCATATGGGCACCAGATTTATTACCACAGCAAACAGCATATTTTATATGTAGAGCCAGCTGGTCACCTGTCAGGTGGAAGGCTGAGACAGAAAGCAGACTGCTCAACTGTGAGGAGATAACAGCTTCATGGGGAATCAGTATGGGGTTTCTGGAAGAAAAAAAAATAATAAAAACCCCTCATCTTGTATGGTGCACCTGCATGCTTTATTTTGTGATAAAATTGCAGGATGAAAAGACAAAAGCAAGTGCTGTAGAAATGTTAGACCTTGAGGTTTAGTGAGTGTTTGATGTGGCATCTCATGAAACTTTAATCATAAAATTCATTTAAATTCATTGAGATAAGTGGCATGATAGGAAGTGACACGCAGCAGAAGCCGTCTGCACTCAGGGTGGTGATTTATGGAGAGGCAGAGCACAGGATGCTTCCGGCTCCCTCTTCCAGCCTCACTTAACAACTTCATTAATAACCCAGATAAACAAGCCATCTAGTTCATGAACAGCATCTGATATTGAATTGAGGAGTGTTGAGCATACAAAAAGAACTACTTACACAGACAATGAACCCACATGGAGGAACTCAGAAAATAGTGACCTCAGTTAATAGGATTCCATGACCAAGTACTGAAGAATTAGACCTATTTCTGATAGTCTTCAAACACATTTGAAGAAAGAATGGACATCTACCAAGGAACAGCGAGTACTTATTTTAGAGGCCCCAGACACTTACATTTAATCCTCACAGCAACTTCATGTCATTCTCTTTTACTGCAAATACTGCAAAAAAAAAAAAAGTCAAGAAATGAAAGCTGGCTGCTGGTGGCTCATGATTGAATCATAGCTACACAGGAGGCTGAGATCTGTTGATCACAATTGGAAGCCAGCCTGGGCAGCAAAGCTTTTGAGACTCTTATTTCCAACTACAAAAAAAGCCAGCAGTGAAGCTGTGGCTCAAAGTGGTAGAGCACTAGCTTTGAGGACAAAAATTCAGGGATAGCACCCAGGCTTTGGGTTCAAGTCCCAGGACTGGCTCCTCCCTACTCTATCCACCTCAACAAATCAAAGGTTTGTTGGAAACATCTGGAAAGCTCTTTGCTATTCTATATCCATTACTATATGTATATACACATATATAATTAAAAAAAATTAGACAATAGCAGATGTTCTCTTCTGGCACAAACCACAGAACAGAATTTTACAGTATCCTCTTGACAGTGAATTTAAAGATTGAAAAAAAAAGTTGTAAATGAGAAAAAACACTCTTACACATGGATTTTTATGTTCTCATTTCTGCTGCATACTGCAATTTCTAGTGGAAATCTAAGGCCATGACACCATTCACTCATTCAACAAATATTTATGGAGTCATCTTACACACCAAGTGTTGCAGATACCAAGATGATTGATATGAATCCTACCTATTCTTGTGGAGTAGAGAGATGGACAGAAGAAAATTGAATTGAGACTCTTTTGTACAACTACTTAAAGGTAAAAAAATTAAAAGTTAAAAAAAGTTAATGTGGTACAGCTAGTACCATTCTCCTCACTTTTCAATTGTTAGCATATTTTTTGTGACTAGTTCTGTATACAACTTCTTTTGAAGATATACCAATGGAATTCTATGCTTCCAACAGAAAGAATGATATTGTATCATTTGTAAAATATGGAAAAGTTGGAAAAATTATATTAAGTCAAGAAAGCCAGACCCAGAGAAACAAAGATTGCATGTTTTCCCTCATTGGTGGTAGATAGAATGTGCCTATAAATCTATAAGTAAACATGTTGGGTGGTGTGCAAGTAGTTACAAATAAACTAATGGATGTATAACAGACTCTATGGAGAGCACAAACAATATAATCTTTTCATTGTGAAAATATTATATTGTTGTATGTCACTCCCCCATGGTATAACAATATAATCTTTAAAAAAGATGAGGTCAAAGCACAACAAAATCAGCACCAGGAACTGGGTACATGTGAGAGAAAGGATAAGGCCAAGGGAGGAGGGGAGAAGAATGAAGGGAAGAAGGCTGAGGGAGAAATGCAATAAACAACTCATTGCATATAGTGCAAAATTAAGAAAAGTAAGGGAAAGGGTGTGTCAAAGGGACAGTGAGAATATTGAAGGGGATGACACAGATCAAGATGCATTATATTCATAAACTTCTTTGTTTAATGGTGTCTTCTTTGTATAACTACTTAAAGACAATGAAAAATTAAAAAAAATGGAAAGGAAAAAAAGGAAGAAAGAATAAAGGCCTTCAAGAAAGAGAATGCCAACTGGATTCAGTGGATTTTTTTCTAAATTTTGAATGGTGTTTGCCAAGATTTCATGAGTTAGCCAATAATGCAACTTGGGGAGATAACCCAGTGTTTGCTCCCTTGCTCAACCATTGCCTGTCCATAATGTTTTGTCCTGTTGGGGTTCATTAATCCACAAAACCTTCAACAGCATCTTGGGCCCTGGAGTGATTGCAATTATAGGTCATAGCCCTAATCCTTGAAGCCTAGATGTACAATTTGTCTGCATTGGCAATAAATAATGAAAATACAAAAAAAAAAGCTTTCTGATCCTTTTTTATGGTTTTGATGGAGAGATTTTGATTAGAAATTTCAAAGCACTAGAGTAGAAGTCTCCCAAATGAAATGAGGCTCACCAAGAGACCAGGGCCGGTATTTCTTCTCCCCTCATCTTCTGCTCTTTGACATGTTAGAAACAGGATCTCTAGATTCCACTTAATTTTAATTTTCATTATGTTTTCACTATAGAACTTTTTCCAAGCTCTGGGGACCTTCTTGTTGGAATCTAAGATGTGACTTAACCCTAACCTAGAGGGTCTCAGAGGTTTTATGTGATCAACTACACATGAACATCAGCAAGATCAGAAACTTCTGTGTGGATCCCTTACTGGATCTCTCTAAATCACAGCCAAATTCCTTATAGGACAATTTTTAAAGGAACCAAAGGAAAAGTTCTCTGCTTTCTTTTGTAAATAAACTCTATACATTTGACCCAGAGACTAGTTTCCCTCACAGCAGGTGGCAGAATCAGGTATGTGGTCTTTATTAAGATTTAAATCACTTAAAATCCTATTTCTTTTTCCCCCCAATACCCAAATTGTAACGATTTACAATCTAAGAAAGGACTTTTCTCTGAGAAACAATGATTTCTTTTAAAAGTAAATATATTGTTGACATAAGAAAGTGTAATTCTTTATGTTATGAAACCAATACCACCTGGTGATTTTTGAAAAGTAAACTCAAAAGGGATTTTTTTTCTCCTAATAGTGGCAAATCCTCATGTGGCACTTTTCATGTTCATTTCACATGATACATAACAGTGGATGTGTTAATTGATTTACCTCTGGAAAATTAAGTGTAGCTGACTTGGTACAAGGAATGGTAACAGAAGTATGAGTCATGTCTTTCTAATAGAGTGGAACATGGCTAATTTTTATACTATTCTCTATATAAACCTCATAATTTATAGAACAAAATCCATTTACAAGTAGCCTTAATGTCAAAACTTGAGCAAATCTCCAAATTTGGGACTTATATTACCTAGCTTTGATGAGTTACACATGTTTACTTTGAATGATATCATGAATACTTAATATTAAGCTACAACCGTCAAGATAAACATAATATGCTTTATAGTCCAGAATATCTCTTTCTGACTAAACTTGTTAGCTTCAACTTCATTAATCCATAAAACATTTCCTATTCAATAATTCAAATGAGACAATACACTATTTTAGGTTTTAGTGTGATTTTAAAGCAGTGCTTATATTTATGTGTTTGTGCTTGTTTTGGCAGGGGAAAGAGAATGATGATTCTCATTCCTCAAGACAGAAAAGTAAAATGATAAATAGTAAATGCCCTTATTGTGAGAATACTCTCTTTTGTTATAGAGATGCAATGTGTTCTTATATATAATACATTCAATCTACTCTTCAGGAGTCAGATGTATTTCAGCTGTAATTTAGACTGCATTACTAACTAATATGCAGTCTACCACAGTTCTGTTAACCTCTCCAAATCTTAGTTTCTTCTTCTATAACAATAAAGAAAAATTCTACAGTTTTGTGAAGATTAGAAATAACATATATATACATGGTAGTGACTCTATTAAAATTAATGCTTGATAAATTTACATATTATATGACAAGCATCCACTGTCTGATAAATAAATGTATAACAGAAATACCAAATACATTTTTGCATTATATGCTGGAGACCAGATTAGTAACTAAAATAATATTAAAAGAATTTAAAATGACAACCACCTATGATGGCTTATACTTGCAATTCCAGAGGCCCAGACGGGAATATGGCAAATTCAAATCCAGTCTGGGATATATAGCAAAATCTGACAAATAATGGCCAAATGAATGAAGGAATAAGTGAAAATTCTGTTCTCAAAAACATCATGAGTTGGTCTAGAGAAAATGGTCTCAGAAAGATTTCTCCACAGAAAATTATAAACTAAGTCAAACTCTGGAAATCTTAATTTCACCCAACAGCATCAGAATACACGTTCTTCTCAGCAGCACATGGAACATTGTCTAAAATAGACCACATTTTAGGCCATAAAGCAAATTTGTCCAGTTTCAGAAATATTGAAATAATGCCCTGCATTCTCTCAGACCACAAGGGAATAAAATTAGAATTCAACACCAAAGGCCACCAAAGAAAGTCCTGTAACATATGAAGGCTAAACAACACACTGTTGAACCAGAAATTAGGAAGGAAATTCAAATGTTCACGATATTCAACAAAAATGAACACACAAATGTCCAGCTCCTCTGAGACACAGCAAAAGCAGTATTCAGAAGCAAGTTTATAGCTCTGAGTTCCTATATCAACAAATTGGAGAGATCTGAAACCAACAATTTAGTGAGACACCTGAACCTCCTTGAAAAAGAGCAGCAAGCTAAACCTCAATCCAGTAGACTGAAGGAAATAATTAAAATTAAATCAGAATTAAATAAATAGAATCCAAAAAAATTAAAAAGAATCAACAAAGAGTTGGTTCATGAAAAAATTAACAAAATTGAGAGACCCTTAACAAATCTTATCAGAAAAAGAAGACAACACACCCAAATAAACAAACTCAGAGATGAGAATGGAAACATCACTACAGAAACAACCAAAATTCAGAACATTATAAAGGAATACTTCTTAAACCTTTATGCTAATAAGTTTGAGAATATGGAAGAAATGGACAATTTCCTAGCAAATATCGACATGCCAAAACAAAACCAAGATGATTAAACCAATTTAACAAACTCATATCAAGCATCAAAATAGAAACAGCAATAAGAGATCTTCCACCCAAGAAAAGCCCAGGACCAGATGGATTTACAGCTGAATTCTACAAGGCCTTTAAAGCAGAACACACACCAATACTCCTCCAACTCTTTAATGAAATTGAAAGTGAAAGTTCACTACCAAACTCTTTCTATGAAACCATCATACCCCCTTTCCCAAAAACCAGGCAGGGACTC
Source organism: Dipodomys merriami (assembly GCF_024711535.1). Taxonomy (NCBI): domain Eukaryota; kingdom Metazoa; phylum Chordata; class Mammalia; order Rodentia; family Heteromyidae; genus Dipodomys; species Dipodomys merriami. Next base: position 78,273,876 of record NW_027202270.1, read on the forward strand.
ATCAAAGAAAGACCCATTTCTTTGATGAACATCAATGCAAAACTTCTCAACAAAGTTTTGGCCAATCGATTGCAACAACTCATCAAAAAAAATAATACACACGATCAAATAGGATTCATTTCAGGGATGCAAAGCTGGTTCAATACTTGCAAATAAATTAATTATATTTCATCACATCAACAAGAGCAAGGATAAGAATCACATGATTATCTCAATAGATGCAGAAAAAGCATTTGACAAGATCCAACACCCCTTTATGATCCATGGAACATTCCTCAATATAGTAAAGGCTGTGTATGACAAACCTACAGCCAGCATTATACTTAATGATGAAAAGCTAAAGCCATTTCCTCTAAACTCAGGAATGAGACAAGGATGTCCACTCTCTCCACTTTTCTTCAATTTAGTATTAAAATCCCTAACTAGAGCAATAAGACAAGATGCAAACATAAAGGGAATCCAAATAGGGAAAGATGAAGTAAACTCTCCCTCTTTGCATATGACATGATCTTGCATTTAAAGAATCCCATGGACTCCACTCCCAAATTACTTGAGCTGATTTGAAAGTTTGTAAAGTTAACAGGGTACAAAATTAACCCTCAAAAATTAATGGCTTTTCTGTATGCCAACAATGAGAAGAGTGTGGCTGAAATCAGAAAAGCAACTCCTTTTATAATAACCCCACAAAAAAATACCTAGGAGTTAATTTAATTAAAGACGTGAAGGATCTCTATGATGAATACTTTAAAAACCTAAAAAAGGAAATTAAAGCGAACTTAGAAAGAGGAAAAACCTCCTATGCTCCTGGATTGACAGGATTAACATCGTGAAAATGGCAATACTGCCAAAGGCTATCTACAAATTCAATGTGATACCTATCAATAGTCCAACCTCATTCCTCAAGGAAATAGAAGAAGCAACCCCAAAATTCTTATGGAACAATAAAAGACACGGAACAGCAAAAACAATCCTTAGCAGAAAGAACAGTGCTGGAGGAATATCAATACCACATTTCAAACTCTACTACAAAGCCCTAGTAATCAAAACAGCTTGGTACTGGCACGAAAAGAGACCTGAGGACCAATGGAATAGAACTGAAGACCCAGAAATGAACCCACAGACCTATAGCCACCTATTTTTCGATAAGGGAGCTAAAAAAAAAGAATGGAAGAAAGACAGCCTCTGCCATACATGGTGCTTGCAAAATTGGTTAAACACCTGTAGAAAACTAAAGCTAGATCCTTATCTATCACCCTGTACCAGAATCAACTCCAAACAGCTCAAAGTTTTTGAAATAAAACAGATACCCTGAAGATATTACAGGAAGGAATAGGAGAAACTCTAGGGCTTCTTGGCACAGGCCGAAATTTTCTTAATAAAGACCGGAAAACATAACAAATCAAAGAAAGGTTGGACAAATGGGATTGCATGAAACTTCAGAGTTTCTGCATGGCAAAGGACATAGCTAGTAAGACCAATAGAAAGCCCATGGATTGGGAGAAGATCTTCACTAGCCATACACTGCACAAGGGTCACATATCTAAAATATACTTAGAACTCAAAAAACTAAATCCCCCAACAACAAATCCTCAAAGAAACAACTGTCTGATAAATAAGTGGGCTAAAGACTTAAAGAGAAACTTCTCTGAAGAGGAAATAAGAATGGCCAATAGACACATGAAGAAATGCTCAACCTCTCTAGCCATAAAAGAAATGCAGATCAAACCCTCACCTCAGTTAGAATGGCTATAATCAAGAAATCTAACAACAGATGCTGGAGGGGATGTGGCCAAAAGGAGCCTACTACATTATTGGTGGGAGTGTAAACTTGTTCAACCACTTTGGAAAGCAGTATGGAGGTTCCTCAAAAGACTCCACATAGAGCTCCCCTATGACTCAGAATCCCACTTTTGAGCATTTACCCAAACAATCACAAACAAGGCCAGCACAACTATGTTTATCAAAGCATTAAACATAGCTAAGATATGGAACCAACCCAGATGCCCCTCAGTAGATGAATGGATCAAGTGTGTGTGTGTGTGTGTGTGTGTGTGTGTGTGTGTGTGTGTGTGTGTGTGTGTGTGTGTAATGGAATTCTATGCCTCCATCAGAAAAAAATGACATCACCCCATTTATTAGGAAATGGACAGACCTGGAAAAAATTATATTAAGTGAACTAAGCCAGGCCCAAAGAAACATAGGTCCCATGGTTTCCCTTATTTGCAATAACTAATACAAGTCTAGACCAAGCAGCAAAGCTCAAAAGCTATGTACATATGACCATATAAGATGATGTTAAGTTAAATGAACCCCAAGATAGGGACACAAGTGTTTTTTTCTTTCTTGCTATTGTTTTTAATGTATAATGTACTATGCGATTTTCTTGTTCCTTTTGTATGTTCTTACCCCATGGCATAAACCCCTGTTTTCACTGTATTTGATTCCAGTGCCTTGCATCTTGTATATTCATTTTTCTAATTTGGGGAGGGGAAGGGAAATAACAAAATGCTGAAATAAGGATACAGGTTGACCCATTGAAACAATGAGAAGTACAAGTTGAAAATGAACTTTACAACTTGGGGGTGGGGTGGGGGAGGAGGTTGAGAGGTGGTGAGGGAAGGGATGATAGAGGAAAAACAAAAGGAAGAAGTAATAGTGCTCGATAGGGAATGTATTCATTGCCTTACTCATGTAACTGTAACCCCTCTATACAGTATTTGTACAGTAAATAGCATATAAAAAGAAAAAAGAAAAAAATTAAGAAGCATGTTCAAGTATATAAATACAGTTTTTACAAATCAAAGAAGTCTCTCCCTGGAAGAACAAATATTAGTGGAAAACACATATGTCCTAGGAGAATAAAGTACATTGCTTTTTCTTCTTCTCCCTCCCTTCTCTCCTTCTTTTCTCCTTCCTTCCATGTCTTCCTCCTTTCTTGCTCTATTTTTGGTGTCTTTTTTGTGTGAAGGGCACATAGTCTCTCTGTAATCCAAGGTACGCTGAAATTCATAAACCTCTTGTTTGGCCTTCTGAGTGTGAAGATTTAGGCACCACATCTAGCTCACGTACTGTGTTTTTTTTTTGAACAGTGAGTATTATAGAATGAGACATAAGATATAAGAATCAACTGTAGAGAAATTGGGGCCATTTTTAATGAAAAGGTAAATGGTTGAACTTTAGGAACTGTTGATCATAAAATACTTTTGAGTGTACAAGTGACATTGATGGTGTAGTGATTGAAGATGATGGAGTACTACGTTAAGGTTGCTATATGAGATTAGGAGCTGACAAAGCTTTTTGGTAAAGGGTGAGGAAACTATTTGTTTTTTGAAGTCATATGGTCTCTATTTTAATGAATCAACTTTATAATTTAGCAAGAAAGCATACATAGACAATATATAAATGAAACAGTGCTTCTGTGTCTCAAAATTTTACTTACATGGAGTTAGATGAATATGGCCCTACATCCATAATTTCCTATGGTCAAAGAAAATAGGAACTCAATGACTTTTTGGTAAGAATGTAAAATAGGATGGCCTATGCACGTATCTTTTTTCCCAGTTAATTTTATTCCTAATTATTTTCCTTATGGGTGGAATCTAAAATAGGAGCATGTTCATAAGGCTCTTCTTTAACTGGGTGAGTAAAGATGAAGACTTTCACTTGGATAATGACAGATAAAAAGGAAAACAAGTAAATTTGAGAAATACTGTGGGCAGACATTGTATGATCTGGATTTCCCTAGCACTTGGTGGCACCATACACTTGGTAGATGCTAGAATCGAAGTAAAAACTGAAGCAAATAAAAAGATTTTGAGTAGAAAAAAAACAACATACATTCCAATGGATAACTTGGTTTGGGCATACAAACAAGTAAATAAAACAAACTGTATTATAACAGATAATTTGATATGTGCATGAAAAATGAATAGTGTACCTTGTAAAGGTAGAAATTACAAGGTAAAAATTATTAGATTTAACTGCATGAATAAGGAAAACATATTAAGAAAATTATTAGATTGATCTAAGTGAAATTCTAATGGTAGGCTTTTTTAAACTTATAAAACAGCAATTTTATATGATTTGATGTTTATTTGGTAGAGGACAAAGAAGAAAAGTGTTTATAACAAATCTGAGCAAGTGAAATAATGTTTTTATGTATAAGGTGCTCTCAAAATCCAGTAGGAAAAAGTCAAAAAGGTAGAAATGGAAACATCACAAAATATTTCTGATTTAAATATTTGAGAAAATGTAAAACCTCAGAGATGAGTAAATATGTAATAGCAATAGTGCATACATTTTTATCTTTTAAAGACTCTTGGAAAATCTGACATTTTTAAAAATCTAAGACAGATAGGAACCTAATAATCCTTGCAAAGAATGTGGTCTACCCAGATGGATAAATATTGCTGAAATATGTGCCTTTTTTTCTCTAGTCCTTGGCTTTGAACTCTAGGCATGGGCACTGTCCCTGGGCTCCTTTTGCTCAAGGCTAGCACTGTGCCACTTGAGCCACAGAATCATTTCTCCCAGCTTTTTCTGTCATTAACTGGAGATAAGAATTTCATGGACTTTCCTGCCTGGGCTTGTCTTAAGCTGTGATCCTCAGACCTCAGATTCCCAAGTAGCTAAGATTACAGGTATGAGTCTCCAGCACCCAGCTATGTGCATTTCTTTTGACCAAGCAATTCTATTTCTACTCATTTTTCTTAAGAGTAAGCATGTACACCTAATATGTATACACCTAAAATGTTTACAAATATATGAGTTGTTTAATCTAGCATTGTTTACAAGAGTTAAAACTTCAGTAAAACAAATTACTTATGATAATATTACTTGTTATAATAGTAAATGATGATAAGGGTCCAAATAGTTGCTAAAACATTACTTTGGATGTTTCTATGAGGGTGTTTTTTGGGTTATATTAATATTGAAAGAAATGAATTTTGAGTAAGGCCAATTGCCCTCTATAATTTGAGTGGGTCTCATCCAATCAGTTGAAAGCCTGAATAAAACCAATACCCAGCTCCCCAGAGTGAAAAGGAGTAGAGGCCTCCAGAACTGTGGCTTTCAATGGAAGCCTCAGCTCTTTCTCAGCCTGTGGGTCCACCTAGCAGTTTTGGGACTTCTTATCCTTTATTCTTATTTAAACCAACCTCTCTCTCTCTCTCTCTCTCTCTCTCTCTCTCTCTCTCTCTCTCTCTCTCTCTCTCTCTCTCTCTCTCTCTCTCTCTCTCTCTCTCTCTCTCTCTTTCTGCCCCCCCCTCTGTGTTTTCCCAGGTTTAACTTGACAGATTTAGTCAGGTACAAATTGAAAATTATAAAAAAAAATGTGTATGTGCCATAATAAACATGTACAGCTATCTTTGTTGTTATTATTTGCTAAGCAATATAGAATACAAGTGTTTACATAGCATTTGCATTGTATTAGGTATTACAATTACTATAGAGACAATTTAAAGCATAAGGGAGGCTTTGAGTAAGTTCTATGCAAATACTACTCCATCTTAAGAAGTGACTTGATCATCTGCAAACTTTTTGCATCCACATAGGAAGCTAGAACTACTCTCCCACTGATACTGAGGGATGACTTTGTATTTGTTTTGAGATAGAGTCTCCTTTTATTGGTTCTGTTTCTCTGAAGAATCCTGATGAATATGATACAAAACTCATATTTAAGAGTTCATACAAAGGGGCTGGGAAGGTGGCTCAGTGGTAGAGCGCTTGTCTTGCATGCCTGAGGCCCTGGGTTCGATTCCTCAGCACCACATAAGCAAAAAGAAAAAAGCTGGAAGTGGCGCTGTGGCTCAAGTGGTAGAGAGCTAGACTTGAGCTGAAGAGCTGAGGGACAAGGCCCAGGCCCAGAGTTCAGGCCCCACGACCGGACCAAAAAAAAAAAAGTTCATACAAAACAGTGTGGTTCAGGATCCGGGAAGATGGCAGAGGAGAAGCTGGAGGCTAAACAAGCTCTGGCATAGAAAGCAGTTTTAGAGTTCCAGTGAACAGTCCTAAGCCAGAGAATCACACCAAGGGTGTCATCACAGTACAGAGAGTTATGCCAGAGAAGGAAAATCCAGGCAAGGAGACAGATCTGAGCATTTGTCAGCAGCCGAAGCTGCAGCGGCAGCGTCGGCGTCACCGTCTGTAGCCGCCATACCTGCAACACAGAGTCCAGGACAAAGGCACCAGATGCTGCAGGAGAGCAGATTCTACTCAACACCAGCAAGAACTGACAAGGAGCAGACATCTTCATCCTGCAGTTCACAGACCAGAGAGGACCCAGGAACCAAGACTCTGGCATGAGTCAAAGCCTGACATCCTCACTCCTTCTCAGGGAGCAGAGGAGGGAAGGCCACCCCTCCCCCCCCCACTACCGGAGATCTCTTTCTTTGATAATGACAAAGGCCTGGCTAAGCAGCTAGCTCCAACTCAGGCCTTGGAAGAAAACAAGAGTCATTTGGCAGGTCACTGGAACCTAACCTGACCAGCTAGACTCAGCTCCCCCCAGGGAAAAGTCACACAGCTTAGGCCACCAGCCCCAGGAGTGGCTTTCTTCACTGGGTAAACAGAGCCAGAGGCTGCCCCTCCCTAGAGCAGCCTGGACAATCAATTGAAATTCAGGCTCCAGGCTGGGCTCTGTGAGTTTCTCAGAAGGTAGCTCCTCAGGAAAAAGCTGCTGTTTGCTGAAAGGCCTCAACTCTACCCAGAACCTAGCCTCATCACAGCATCTCCAAACTAGAGGAAACAGACATCTCCCTGTTTTGTGATACTCAAAGCAGATCATCTTCCCATTGAACCAGCTTGGGAGGAGGATCACAAAATCCTGGGTAAAGCAGAGCATTTTTCTGCCTGGTCAAACAAACTGACCTAAGAAACCATCCAAGCCACAGGAAAATCAAACACCAAGCAGACCAGACACTCCAACAAGAGACTGGTTACAGACACAAGGGAGATACAGGATCTTCCATTCCCCCCCCCCTAAAAAAAAATCAAAGAACTCTTTTTTTATACCTTTTATAATTTTTTTCTAAAACTTTTTTTAATTTTTCATTTTTAACTTATAAAAATTTGTTTTCTATTAACTTTTTTTCTTTCCCTTATAATTTTTATTTTAGGGGTATATGTGTGTGTACTTTTCTTTAAAAATTTTTTTTTTGTTTAGCTCTACTGACTATTTGATCCTTTTTTACTTTCCTTCTCATTCTGTTCACTTTTTCTTCTCTTTAATTCTTCTTTGTGTGACTTAATTACTGTTCTGCTCATCCTCAGATATACCCGTAGTCGATTATTACACCTTAGTCCCCATTGTGTACACACTTAATCCAGAAATTTATTACTCAGTTGAAAACCTCTTAGACTTAAATTCCTTAATAGCAGTACTACATCTTTATATCTATATAATATTTTAAGCATTTTTAAGTTTTTCACATGTCCTTTCTATCCCTCCCCTTCTCTTATTCTATCCACATTATTCTCTGAAAATTACGTTTTCAATTTGCATAATTTTTAAGTGTTACACTTTTTAATTTTTAATTTTTGTTTTTCTGTTTTCTTGTCTTTTTTCTTTCTCTTTCTTCTTTTTTTCTCTTTCTCTACTATCATTCTATCCAACCTATTTCCCACTTTGAGGTTAGGATTTAGTTAAGTTAACTCTCCACTGTCTTTCCACATCCCTCTATGCCTATTTTTAACCACATCTCTCCCTAAACCTAATAATTTCTGTTTGCCAAATTCTTCTTTGCGGTTTGTAGGCCAATAATACATAGTTGTTTGATGTTGAATAGATATATCTGTTGAACTAGATTGTATCTGCAGATTTTGACTGTGCAACTACAGACTTTGGTTGATACTTGCCTTAAAATAGTGTTTTAGCACAAAACTGGTGTTACTTTCATCCCAAATGGGCAGAGCAACCCGGAAAAACACAAGAAAAATGGCAAGTCTGGGTATCTCAACTCCCACTCATGATAATCAGGGGACAGAACAGATAATGAATAATACAGAGGAGAGTTCCCAAAAAGCTCTACAAACACTACTGGTAAACATTGTAAATGAAATGATTGAAAATCTGCAAAGGACTCTGTATGAGCGTGATAGAGAGAGAGAGGAGGCAAAACAAAGGTTAATACAGGAATCTCATGAGTGTGAGGAAGCTACTCAAAGATTGACACAGGAATTGCATGAGCAGCTTGAGAACCCTCAAAGAGAAATAAAGGAATGGCATGAGCAGGCTGAGATCAGTCAAAGAGAAAGTCAGGAATGGCGTGAGCAGGCTGAGAACACTCAAAGAGAACTACAGGAACTGCATGAACATGAAGAAGCTAATCAAAGAGTAATACAGGAATTGAGAAAGCAGGATGAGAATACAAAAAGATCATTAAAGGCATTCATGGAATCCATAAACAGAGAGCTGAAAGAAGTCAGGGAGACCACAAAGGGAATGCTGAATGGAACCCAACAGAAGGAATGGGAGTCCAAGGAAACCATAACCAATCAACTAAGTGATTTGAGAATAAACACTGAACACAAGATAGAGGAAGTAAAGAAGTTCATACAAGATGTAAAACAAAGCTCCAACAAAGAATTTGAAGCCATCAAAGCTGACCAACTAGAAGGAAAAGAAATAAAAAACAAAGTAGAAAGTCTTGATAGTAGGTTAGACTATGCAAAAGATCGAATTTCAGGGATTGAAGACAGCCTAGATATTATAGAGAAAGAAAATACAACCATCCAAGACAAATCCAAGAAATATGATAGATCTATTCAACACTTGGAAGACACCATCAGAAGGCCTAATCTGAGGATAATGGGTGTAGAGGAGCACCTAGAGACAGAAGTTAATGGTCTAGGAAATTTGGTTAACAGGATCCTAGCAGAGAACTTTCCAAACATGCAAAAAGATAGGCCTATTCAGATACGTGAAGCTTTTAGGACTCCAAATAGACCAGACCAGAATAGGACATCCCACCATCACATTATAATCCACACAGGATCAATTCAGACCAAGGAAAAGATCCTTAAAGCTGTCAAGGAGAAAAGATCAATCACCTATGAAGGGAAACCAATTAGAATCACCTCAGATTTCTCAGCAGAGACAATCAAAGCAAGAAGAGCCTGGAATGATGTATGCCATGCCTTAAAGACAAACAACTATCAACCAAGAATACTGTACCCAGCTAAACTCTCCTTCATAAGCAAAGGTCAAATAAAAACCTTTCATAGCAAAGAAAAATTGAAACAATATATCTCCACCAAACCAGCTCTACAAAAGATTCTTAAAGATGTCCTGCACATAGAAAACCAACAAGACCACAATAAAGGCCAAGAAACCACACCCAAACTGAGAATCCAAGAACCATAGGAAGAACCCAGTTGCCGCAGCCCCCAAGAAGGTGGATAAAATGGCATGAACTCCCAAATACCTCTCAGTCCTATCTCTCAACATTAATGGACTTAACTCTCCAATTAAGTGACCTAGACTGTATAGTTGGATTAAACAGCAAGATCCTTCTATCTGCTGCCTTTAGGAGGCACATCTTGCCCATAAAAACAAAAACATTTTCAATGTGAAAGGCTGGAACACAATCAACCAAGAAAATGGCCCCCATAAACAGGCAGGAGTTGCAATCATAATATCAGATAAAATAGACTTCAAATTAAAATTAGTGAGAAGAGATAAAGAAGGTCACTATATACTAATTAAGGGATCTCTCCTTCAGGAGGATATTACAATTCTAAATATTCACTAAACACCGGAGAACCCAAATTTATCCAAGAAACACTACTTTCCCTCAAATCCCGCATAGATCCAAAGACATTAATTGTTGGGGACTCTAACACACCACTTTCCCCACTAGATAGATCAACTCGGCAAAAACTCAACAGAGAAACTGCAGATCTAAACACTGCATAGATCAACTAGATTTCACAGACATCTACCGAATATTTCACCCAGCAACATCAGAATACACGTTTTTCTCAGCAGCACATGGAACATTTTCCAAAATAGACCATATTTTAGGCCACAAAGCAAACTTGTCCAAATTTAGAAACATTGAAGTTATACCTTGAATTCTCTCAGACCACAGGAAATAAAATTAGAACTCAACATCAAAAGCCACTAAAGAAAATGCTGTAACACATGGAGGCTGAACAACACACTGCTGAATCACGAGTGGGTCATGGAAGAGATTAGAAAGGAAATTCAAATGTTAATGATAGTCAACAAAAATGCACACAAACTACCAGCTCCTCTGGGACACAGCAAAGGCAAGTTTATAGCTCTGAGTTCCTACATCAACAAATTGGAGAGATCTGAAACCAACAATTTAATGAGACATCTGGGCCTCCTTGAAAAAGAGCAGCAAGATAAATCCTAATCCAGTTGATGGAAAGAAATAATTAAAATTAAATCAGAATTAAGTTAATTAGAATCCCCCCCAAAAAAACAGAAAGAATCAACAAAACAAAGAGTTGGTTCTTCGAAAAAATTAACAAAATTAACAGGCCCTTAGCAAATCTTATCAGAAAAGAAGAGAACACACCCAAATAAATAAACTCAGAGATGAGAATGGAAACATCACCACAAAAACAACCAAGATTCAGAACATTATAAGGGAATACTTCTCAAACCTTTATACTAATAAGTTTGAGAATTTGGCAGAAATGGACCTTTTCCTAGCAAATATTGACATGCTGAAACTAAACCAAGTTGAATTAAACCATCTTAAAAGCCCATATCAAGCATTAAAATAGAAACAGCAATAAGAGACCTCCCATCTAAGAACCAGGACCAGATGGCTTTACAGTAGAATTCTGCAAGGCCTTCAAAGCAGAACTCACACCAATACTCCTCCAACTCTTTCATGAAATTGAAAGAAAAAATTCACTCCCGAACTCATTCTATAAAGCCATCATAACCCTCATCCACAAACCAGGCAGGGACTCATCAAAGAAAGAGAACTATAGACCCATTTCTTTGATGAACATTGATGCAAAACTTCTCAACAAAATTTTGGCCAATGGACTTCAACAATTCATCCAAAAATCATACACCACAATCAAACAGAATTCATTTCAATGATGCAAAGCTGGTTCAATATTCGCAAATCAATTAATATAATTCATCACATCAACAGAAGCAAGAGAAGAACCACATGGTTATCTCAAGAGATGCAGAAAAATCATTTGACAAGATCCAACAACCCTTTATGATGAAGGTTCTGGAAAAATTAGGAATCCATGGAACATTCCTCAATACAATAAAGGCTGTATATGACAAACCTACAGTCAGCATTATACTCAATGGTGAAAAATTAAAGCCATTTCCTATTAACTCAGAAATGAGACAAGGATGTCCACTCTCTCCACTTCTCTTCAATCTATTATTTGAATGCCTAGCTACAGCAATAAGACAAGATGCAAACATAATGGGGATCCAAAGAGAAAAAGAAGAAGTAAAACTCTCCCTCTTTGCAGATGACATGATCTTGTATTTAAAGAATCCCATAGACTCCACTCCCAAATTACTCAAGCTGATTTAAATTTTGGCAAAATATTAGGGTATAAAATTAACCCTCAAAAATCAATGGCTTTTCTGTATGCCAACAATGAGAAAAGTGTGGCTGAAATTAGGAAAGCAACTCCATTTGTAATAGCCTCACAAAAAAATAAAATACCTAGGAATTAATTTAACCAAAGAAGTGAAGGATCTCTATGATGTAAACTTTAAAATCTTGAAAAAGGAAATCAAAACAGAACTTAGAAAATGGCAAAACCTCCCATGCTCCTGGATTGGAAAGATCAACATTGTGAAAATGGCAATACTTCCCAAGGCTATCTACAAATTCAATGCCATACCTATCAATATTCCAACCACATTCTTCAAGGAAATAGAAGAGGCAATCCAAAAATTCATATGGAACAATAAAATACCCTGAATAGTAAAAACGATCCTCAACAGAAAGAACAGTGCTGGAGGAATATCAATACCAAATTTCAAACTCTACTATAAAGCCATAGTAATCCAAACAGCTTGGTATTGGCATAAGAACAGACCTCAGGACCAATGGAATAGAATTGAAAACCCAGAAATGAACTTACAGACCTATAGCCATCTAATCTTCGATAAGGGAGCTAAAAAAATAGAATGAAAGAAAGACAGCCTCTTCAGTAAATGGTGCTGGCAAAACTGGTTAACTACTTGTAGAAAACTAAAGCTAGATCATTATGTATCACCCTGAACCAGAATCAACTCCAAATGGATGAAAGACCTCAGAGTCAAAACAGACACTCTGAAAACATTACAGGATGGATTAAGAGAAACCCTAGGTCTCCTTGGCACAGGCCAAAATTTTCTTAATAGAGACCCAGAAACACAACAAATCAAAGAAAGGTTGGACAAATGGGATTGCATGAAGGTGCAGAGCTTCTGCATGGCAAATGACATTGCTAGCAAGATCAATAGAAAGCCCGCGGATTGGGAGAAGATCTTCACTAGCCCTACACTGAACAACGGTCTCATATCTAAAATATACCTGGAACTCAAAAAATTAAATCCCCTAACAACAAATCTTCAAAGAAACAACTTCCCAATAAATAAGTGGGCTAAAGGCTTAAGAGAAACTTCTCTTAAGAGGAAAGAAGGATGGCCAATAGACACATAAAGAAATGTGCTCAACCTCTCTAGCCATAAAAGACATGCAAATCAAAACTGAAAGGTTAGTGTACTTGAGGCAGTGACCATTTGTTGCTTGTTTCAGAGCAGAGCAACACATGGTGCTATACCACGTGGTTGTGTTCCCTTATGAGACCTGTAAATCCTTAGCTCGGGCTCCTCCTCCTAGGCTCTGCTGTGTTGGAGTGTAGGATGAGGCCTGAGCTGCAGCCCTTTTAAATAAAACAGCTGTAGATTCTGACTCTCGGTTTTCTCCTTGCGGGGGGGGGGGGTCCTGCGACCTTGGCATAACATATTAGTGGGGGCTCATCGGGATACCCCCCAAAAACCCCTGAGACCTCAGACTCCAAAGGTAAAACAGCGCTGTCTTTGTTAATTTGTCTTGTCCTATTGTTTGTCTGTTTTACTTTTGTTTTCCTTTGTGAGGTCGGCCACTCCGATTCGTAAAGGGTTATTGAAGCAGATGCGCTTGCACGACAACCCTGGAGGAACTGGGAGATGTCCCAGATCCTCTTGTGGGGCGGGAGTAACTCTGCTGTGTGGAGCCAGAGTCCTTGGAACCCCGCCGTGTGAATTGTGGGGCGATGGTCAGTTCGGTGTTTGACCGGAACTGACCAAGAGGGCCTCCTAACCGAGGCCCAACTTGCCCACTGTGGGTCTGCTCCTTCTGCTGTGGGGCTTGGGTGGACCATTACAGGAGTCAGCGGACCAATTTGGGAGATCTCCACTTCGTAAGCTTTTCTTTTTCGTTACTGTCAGGCCTGCATGTATCTTGTTTGTACTGTTTATTGTTTTTTGGACTGAACGACTGACGGGACTGGAAACCATGTGCACCACTCCATCTAGCCCCCTAGACTTACAAAAAGAAACTGAGAAAGAGGAAAAGAAAAGGTACCCCCCGGTTTTTCAGGGAGATAACTTGGAAGAAGAAATATTTCCTCCCCCATACTCCCCTTCCCAGGTTCCTTCTGCAGAACCTGAGAATGATCAAGAGGAGGAGGGAGCTATAGAACCCCTAAAGTTTCTGAGGGGCCAGTCACTCGATGACGCCGTGGTATCAACCCCCCCTTCTAATGCAGCTGTTTTTCCCTTATGCACCATAGGTCCTGTGGATGCGGATGGTCAACAGCAACTCCAATATTGGCCATTTTCTACCAGTGATCTATATAATTGGTGCACCCAAAATGCCCCCTTTTTTGAGAAACCCCAGGATTTAATTCATTTGCTTGAAACTATTCTCTTTACTCATCAGCCCACTTGGGATGCTTGCAGTCAGCTTTTACAGGTTCTTTTTACCATCAAAGAGAGAGACTGTATCCAAGAGGAGGCCTGGAAACATATCCCTGGCCCCACAGGAGCACCCATCACGGATCCTGCCCTGATCACTGCCTATTTTCCTGAGATCTGACCAACATGGGACTACAATATGGTTGAAGGTAGGGAGCGACTCCTCATCTACTGCCAGGCTCTGTTGGCAGGTCTCAAGGCTCGCCGACCTACTAATATGGCCAAGGTTTATGATGTAAGACAGGGAGGAAGTGAAAGTCTGGCAGCATAACTTGAGCGGCTCATGGAAGCTTTTAGTCAATATACCCCATATGATCTTGAGACCCAGGAGTCAGCTCAGATGATTATGTTTGCCTATATAAATCAAGCTGCACCAGACATAAAGCAAAAGTTGCAGGCTCTAGACAGACTTGGTGAAAAGTCTACTAGGGATCTAGTAGCCGCAGCGTAAAAGGTTTACAATAAGAGAGAGACAGAGGAGCAAAGACAGGAAAGGAAGGACAGAGAATGTGAAATTGAGCGTGAAAAGAGAGACCAGGCCAAGGAAAAGAGGCCAGACTTGTTGGACTTGCCACTATTGCATGCTGAGCATACCTGTTTCACAGATGGCAGCAGTTTCATTCGAGAGGGAAAAAGGTACGCGGGCTCAGCATTCACCATGGACACTGAGATAGTGTTGGCAGAAGCACTCCCCCATGGACTGTCTGCACAAAGAGCAGAACTAGTGGCACTAACAAAAGCCCTACAGATGGGAAAAGGGAAGAAATGAAACATTTACACGGACAGTCGGTATACTTTTGCCACCGTGCATGTCCATGGAGCCATTTACCAAGAGAGGGGGCTGCTGACAGCTGAGGGAAAGGCTATTAAAAACAAACAAGAAATTTTAAGCCTCATCTGGGCCTTATGGGAACCAGCAAATATTGCCATTATGCACTGCCCTGGCCATCAAAAGGGGACTGATTCTATAACCAAAGGAAATAACTTGGCCGATCAGGCAGCTAAGAAGGTGGCCCTCCAGCCCAAAGTGGAAGTACTGACTCTAGTAGACCCAGGGCCACGAGCTTTGCCTCCTGAGCCTCAGTACTCCCAAGAAGACTTGGAGTGGATAAAGAAAATTCCCATGGCCTATAAACCCCCAGACAGAGAAGGAAACAAAGAGACTGGTGGAAAACTGGTGAGGGGAAACTTATCTTGCCACAAAGATTGGGCAAGGGAATTCTTAAGAGAATCCATCGGGTCTCTCACATGGGAACCCGAAGAATGCAGGACTTGCTTCAACACTCTGAAGTAAAAATTAGGCAAGGAAATCAACTCATTGAGGACATTGTTAAAAATTGTAAAGCCTGTCAGCTCACCAATGCCCCCGATCAACCTGTTACAAAAGGAGATCGCCTCCGTGGAGATAGGCCAGGTGTGTATTGGGAAGTAGACTTCACAGAAATTAAAACTGGAAAATTTGGATATAAATATTTGCTAGTTTTTGTAGAAACCTTTTCAGGATGGGTTGAAGCCTACCCAACAAAGCATGAGACTGGGAACGTCGTGGCTAAGAAGATCTTGGAAGAAATCCTACCCAGGTATGGCTTCCCATCCACCATCGGGTCGGACAATGGACCGGCCTTCATCTCAAAAGTAAGTCAAGGAATAGCCATGGCACTGGGGATGGGTTGGAAATTACACTGTGCTTATAGACCCCAGAGTTCAGGGCAGGTAGAAAGAATGAATCGGACTCTAAAAGAGACCTTAACTAAATTGGCCTTGGAGACTGGCACAGACTGGGTATTGCCCCTTTCTTTTGCCTTGTTTAGAATAAGAAATTTACCCTATCAGCTTGGCTTTAATTGCTTGCTGATTTGGATGATACTGAATTTCTGTGTAAGCTTGATTATTTACAGCTGGTGCATAAGGGTATGTGGCCCCAGCTTAGAGCATTATATGATTCTGCTTCTATTCCTACCCCCCATTTGTTTAAACCAGGGGACTGGGTGTTTGTTCAAAGGCACAACTTGAGATCTCTGGAACCACGGTGGAAGGGACCTTACATGGTGCCACTGGCTACACCCACTGCCCTTAAGATGGATGGCATTGCTGCTTGGATCTACTGCTCCCACGCCAGATTGGCTGACCCTTTGCCCTGGACGACCGTGGGGAAACATGGGAAGTCTTCAAGCATCCTACCCAACCACTCTGCATATGCCTCAAGAAAAGAAAAATGAACTGATTGTTATTGATATTGTTTAATAATATGGCTAAGTCAGAGAGGGACTCTACCTGTTCAAGATCAAGAGTTTAGTTTGGACCAGAGCCACAAAATTGTGGCTCAGGACCATAAGTCAAGGGGGAGGGAATGAAAGGTTAGAGTACTTGAGGCAGTGACCATTTGTTGCTTGTTTCAGAGCAGAGCAACACGTAGCACTAAACCACCTGGTTGTGTGCCCTTATAAGACCTGTAAATCCTTAGCTCGGGGCTCTCCTCCTAGGCTCTGCTGTGTTGGAGTGTAGGACAAGGTCCAAGCTGCAGCCCATTTAAAT
The DNA here is from genome assembly GCF_024711535.1 of Dipodomys merriami. Taxonomy (NCBI): domain Eukaryota; kingdom Metazoa; phylum Chordata; class Mammalia; order Rodentia; family Heteromyidae; genus Dipodomys; species Dipodomys merriami. Next base: position 78,290,374 of record NW_027202270.1, read on the forward strand.
AAAACAGCTGTAGAGTCTGACTCTTGGTGGTCTTCTTGCAGGGGGTCCTGCGACCTTGGCATAACAAAAACAACATTGAGATACCACCTCACCCCAGTTAGAATGGCTATAATCAAGAAATCTAATAACAACAGATGCTGGAGGGGATGTGGACAGAAGGGAACCTGATTGCATTGTTGGTGGGAGTGCAAACTTGTTCAACCACTTTAGAAAATAGTATGGAGGTTCCTCAAAAGACTCTACATAGAGCTCCCCTATGACCCAGCAATACCACATTTGGGCATTTACCCAAATGTTCACAAACAAGACCACACTAAAGCTACCAGCACGACAATGTTTATTGCAGCACTATTTACCATTGCTAAGATATGGAACCAACCCAGATGCCCCTCAGTAGATGAATGGATCAAGAAAATGTGGTATATATACACAATGGAATTCTATGCCTCCATCAGAAAGAATGACATTGCCCCATTTGTTAGGAAATGGAAAGACTTGGAAAAAAATTATATTAAGTGAAGTAAGCCAAGCCCAAAGAAACATAGGTCCCATGGTTTCCCTTATTTGCAATAACTAGTATATGTCTGAGTCAAGCAGAAAAGGTCAGATAAGTTGATGTTAGGGAAATGAACCCTAAGATATGTATACAAATGTTTTTTTCTTTCATGCAATTGTTTCTAACACATTTATAAGATTATTTCTTTGTTCCTTTGTATGTCCCTCCCCCGTGGTATAACCCCTGCTTTCACTGTATTTGATGTTGGTATAATTTGTGGAGGGGAAGGGAAAAAACAAATGGTTTAAATAGGGATACAGGTGGACCCATTGCAGCAATGAGATGTACAAGTCATTATGTCGAAAATGAACTTTACAACTTTGGTACGGGGCGGGGAGGAGGGTTGGGTGGGAGGTGGGGGAAGATGGGAAGGGATGGGAAGAGGGAACAAAGGAGGAGGCTACAATGCTTGATAAGAAATGTACTCATTATCTTGCCTATGTAATTGTAACCCCTCTGTACAGTATTTTCACAATAAATAAAAAGTCATACTTTAAAAAAAAGAGTGTGGTTCTTGGCCCTGGTGGTTCACACCTATAATCCTACCTACTCAGAAAGCTTTGACCTGAAGTACCCCATTGTGAAGTCAGCCTTGGCAGACAGCTTCTCAAGACTCCATCTCCAATGAACGAAGAAAAAGTAGCGCTGGAAGTGTGGCTCAAATAATAGAACTCTAATAAAACATGAGACTCTGATTTCAAACCTTTAGACCTTCAAAGGAAAAAAAGTGAAAGGGCTTTGTCATATAAATTATGGCTATATACAATATCAAGATACTCCTTTAGGTTTTGATTTCCTAAGATAAGGTTTCACTGCGTGATTGAACTTGCCCTATATTTCTGTCAACCCACTGCTTCTTAGGTTACTTTTCAACATTGCCCCCTTTACCACAGTCCACTAGCAGGTATTTTGAGCATGATAAAGTTAATGCACATGGACTTGATGCCTTGCTCCTGAAGCTGCCTGAAATGATTGCGTATGTGGACCTCCCACTTTGCTTAACTTCTTCAGGAAGTTAAGAAAAATAAGGTGTGTTGTATCTTGTTGTATTTTTGTACATGGCTGTAGGGAATTCCCTAACACTTAGATGCATGTTATCCAGGTTCAACCACTTGAGTTAATTATTCATCAGTGAAAATGGGGGAAAATCATCTTCCCATACCCTTCCAAAGCTGCCAAACTAGGAACTATCTTCACAGATCCAAATACCATGATAATAATCCCAACGTCCCATAGTTGAGATAAAAAGGTGGCTGAGATTAATGCCAACATGACAGGAATTATGCCATTGAGCAGAATGCTGCTCATATTGCCAGAGGGCCTTGTGGGATCAGGGCCTTTGGTGCATGCACTAATACATGAACTGTGGTGTGGCACTACTCTTCCCCTTGCTCTGTGCTTATACCCCCTTCTGTGCTCCTTGATCCAAGGCAGGGGACCCAACCAAAAGAGAATTTCCAAGCTGTGCCCTGAGGCCAAGAAACCAGTCATGAGATCCCTGGTGGTGCATGTCCTCCAGTTAACCAAATAAATAACAACAACAAAAATATTCCTCTGATGGGGAAGGGGTGAAGAGAAGGTGGGGAGACCATATATCAGGCTGTTATATAAAGAGATTATGGCTGGTCATTTGGGGGCCTTCACTTTGGAGGGTCTGCTTGCTGCTTTTCTTTTGCTCTCAAATAAACTTGCTCTGTCTGCTTTAAACACTATGCTGACTTAAAAATATATTTTATTATCTTTAATTAGTTGGACAAAGAAGTTACCATTCCACAAATCAGCTTAAGAATACAAATGCGCCGGGCGCTGGTGGCTCACGCCTGTAATCCTAGCTACTCAGGAGGCTGAGATCTGAGGATCGCAGTTCAAAGCCAGCCCGGGCAGGAGAGACCATGAGACTCCTATCTCCAATAAACCACCAGAAAACCGGAAGTGGCGCTGTAGCTCAAGTGGTAGAGCGCTCGCCTTGAGCTGAAGAGCTGAGGGACAGCGCCCAGGCCTGGAGTTCAAGCCCCATGACCGACAAAAAAAAAAAAAAAAAAAAAGAATACAAATGCATGCCGAGGGATGTCACCACTTTGAGTTATTCTCCTCTTTCCCTCCCAATGGAATCCCTACTGCTTTTTAATTCTTTCATCAGTTGATAACATAAACCTGGACTCTATACATTATTAAAGGTACTTAGGAAAAACATAAGTAGCATATATTTATTGATTTATACTAGGACTTGAGCTCAGGTGAGTGCTAGGCAAGTGCTCTATCAGTTCAATCATGTCCTAGCACTTTTATTTTTCAGATAAAATCTCTGCTACCCAGCTTTGACTTCTCAGTCCTCTTGCCTCCACCTCTTGAGTAGCTGGTATTACAAGTGTGTACTATCATGTCTGACTACATTTTCAAAAATCTCTTATACAGAAGGAAAAAGAAAAATGTATAAAATAATTCATTTGTTTAGCTTTGTCTCAGAATGAAATATTGCATAGAAAGGAATACACCATGTAATCAAATCTTGCTTCTTGTTGTTGTTGTCATCATCTTCCTCCTCCTCCTCTTGCTCTTCTTCCTCCTCCTCTAATTCTCCTCCTCCTCCTCCTCCTCCTCCTCCTCCTCCTCCTCCTCCTCCTCCTCCTCCTCCTCCTCCTCCTCCTCCTCCTCCTCCTCCTCCTCTTTGTCATCGTTGTTAGCAGTGGGGCTTGAACTCAGGATCTGTGGGCTATCCCTGAGCTTTTACACTCAAGGCTAGTACTCTAGCACTTGGAGCCACAGCATGATTTCCAGTTTTCTGGTGGTTAATTGGAGATAAGAGTCTTGTGAACTTTCCTGCCTTGGCTGGTTTGGAATTGTGATCCTCAGATCTCAGCCTTCTGAGTAGCTAGGATTACAGGTGTGAGCCACTGGTGCCCAGGCAAGTCTTGCTTCTTCATATGTAATAATTTCCATGTTGGATGGAAATCCCTTGAAAATTGTTTGGACACTTCCCTGCTTTATTAGACACACAAATGGCATACATCACCTTGCCTTGACCTCTGGTCATCTTGATGGCCGTTTTGCATTGGTCTGTGTTTTAATACTTCATGGAGTTTATCTATCTGTCAGTCTCTGAAGAGACAACAAATGACACTTTCAAGGACAGTTGTAGGGTAGAATTAGATAATGAGAACTTACGAAGGTGTATGCAAGTCTGAAGGAGCAGTTGCCTGTACTCCTGATTGTGCAGCTTTGGAGAAACTGGCAGACTGACAGGAGCTGTGACCTTCAGCCAACTTGCTGTGATATTATCAGGGTGGATGTTGAATGATGTGGGCCTGTATCCTTCTCATCCATTCCCATGAGACCAGCCAGGAGTCAGAGGGCAAGGCAACATGAAGAAGAAGCCCATGTCAGCATGCTCTGGGAAACAAAAGCAAAGTGAGAAGGATGGAAGGAAAAAGTAACACTTCTTCTGATATGTGTCAGCAGGTCTGCTTCCTAACAGCCTTTCCTTATCTAATTTTAACTTCAGTAGCTGAATAATGGTCACCTTGCTTGCATGTTCAGTTGCCCCTTATAACTGGCATCCTTTCTCCCTCAGCATCACAAGTAACTTCAGAAAAAGGCCATGAGTAAGAAAATGTGCTCCTCCTTCCTCCTCTGCTACTTAAAACTGGTCAATTGCTCCCCATTTCCTATAGATTAAAACCCCCAGACAGTTATGTAATATATTAGGTTCTATTTGAGCAGCCCTAGCCCCTCTCCTATCCCTACCCAGTGCCTTTTCCTTCTTTGCACATTGTATGCTGTGCACATACATGCTGCTGCTGCTTGTGCTAACCTTGCTCTTATTTGAGGAAAGTCTTACTTTCCATTTTTGCCTAGTTTTCCTGATGCTCTCATAGCGGGTGGTGGCTTTTCTATTTCCTCTAATTTTTCTGTTTCCTCTAATCTTCCTCTTTTTCCTCTCCCTTATTTTCTTCTTAATCTGCTTTTCCCTTTCCATCTGCCTCCTCCTCTTCCTCACCATTATTATTACATTCTTTGAGGTATGACATCACTTGCCAAAGGCCCAGATTTTAAGTATACAGCTTGATGAATGTTTAATATGTGTATACACCCATAACACAGACCACCCACATCAAGATATGTAGTATTTTGTGCCCCTGGAGATCTGTTTTATTCTCCTCTCTGCCCCTCCTCAATAGATTAAATACTGTTTTGCATTCTGTCACTGTGGGTTAGATATACGTGTTGTTTGAACATTATATAAGTGCAAACTTACAGTACAAATTCCTTTTTACCCTGCTCTTGTTGTTTAGGATCATGTCTAAGATCTATCCACATGGTTGCTTACATAGTATTTGGTTGGTTTTGCCCTGTACTATTCCATTGTGTGAACATACCAGAAGCTTTCATTTGCAGAAGGATGCTTTGTTTTTAGTTTGGGCCCTTACAAATAACACTTCTCTGGACAATCTGTTAGGTCTATTCTTTAAATATGTGAGAGCTCCTATTACTTTCCATTCTTGTCAGCACTTGTCACTGTTTAACTTCAGCCATTCTTTTGATGTGTACAGGTATCTTACTGTGGCTTTAATTTGCATTTTCCTGATGACTACTAGTATTGAGCATCTTCTTGCCTGTTTATTGGTCATTTTGTTAATAACCTCTTTTATGAACTACGAAGCAAGTCTTCTGCTAGTTTTCTTTTTGTAACAAGTGCCTGTCTTTTTCTTATTGATTTATAATGTTACTCTATTTTAGAGATGAGTTTTTTTGACTTAGACAATTGCAAATGTCTCTCACCAGTCAGTAGTTTGCCTCTTCTCTTTTTCTTTTCTTTTCTGATTGAAGTCAAGGCCTTATGCTCACGCTGCTTGGTTGGTTGGCCAGTGATCTATCACTTGAGTCATGCTTCCAGCCTAGAATTTTGATGGTTATTTTAGAGATAGAATTTCATGGACTTAAAAAAAAATCACAACATCGACCAACAGAAACTTTTGAAGTCAAACACAGCAACTTCTCCTTCCACAGTCACTGTTTCTCTGTGATCTGTTTGGGGGTTTTTGAGTATATTCTTTATGTTTTATTATCACTTCTAAGAGACCTATACTCTGCTGCCCTCTTGTATGTTCCTGGCCTGACCTTGGCCTCTCTCAGCCTGGAGTGTGAATAGAGTGGAGGCTTGTGATGTCCCTGTAGGTTGCATGCGAATGCTTGTGTTCAGGCCGATACAAATTCTCAAGTTCCAATCACCTTTACTGGCATCAAGGACGAGGAGAATACTGCATGGCATGCCTAGTCACAAGAGACAGGGCTGGGATTCCAGAGATATCTCACCACACAAATTCTAGGGCTTTGGGGATTTTTCTACTTTAGAAGTAGCTGGTGACACATCCCCAGGAGTGAATTTTTGAGAAACTCTGCTCTGGTTCCTACTTTAGAATCAATACCCTTATTTTCTCCCCAGTAATGCTGATTTCTGATGGTTTACATCAGAGTCTTCTTCAAGATGCCTCTCGTGTGGGGAAGGCTCTGTAGGATACCCCCACCCTTTGATCCACCGTAGCCTTTTTTTTTTCTTCACATGAGTTACACTTACTGTGGCCCTCTATCTAATCTCCTGGCCTTCAATCCTTCACAGTACTGAATCCAGAGGACCTTTTCCTAGAAACTTCCTGCATAAATCTCCTTCTGGTGGAGGTTTCCCTGGACTTACCTGGGATCTTACAGGAATATAGCTTAAGTTTGAACTTCTTGGCTACATCTGTAGCTCATCATCAACATCAGCTCCTCAGTCCTCAATGAAGTTTCAGTGATATCATACAGGTGCTTGGAAGGCTCCACAAAATTGTGCTAGAGTCTCATTCATCTGGAAACTAGTATACATACTCTCCCACTGGTTCTCTCATCCCTGGAGTCATGTTGACCAAGGATCAAATTCTCAGGCCTCCTGAGACTAGAGGATACCCACAGACCAATCTATTACTATTGTCTCAAGAGTGTGTGAGCATGTATGCATATGCCAAACACGGTCTGTGTATATACAAACATGTGTATTCTAATATATTTTATTTAATATTTGCTAGCTTGATACACATTCATATACCTCAGCATATATATATATACAAATATGCATATTTATGTGTATATCTATAGATATGTATTTTTGTATATGTAGGGGAAAAACAAAGGAGGATGTAACAATGTTCAACAGGAAATGTACTCACTACCTTATTCCTGTAACTGTAATCCTTCTGTACAGTATTTTTACAATAAAAACATATATATATATATAAATAAAAATAAAAATAAAATTCAAGCCAGGACAAAAGAAGTATTCTAACTTCATAACTGTCAAAGTGGAAAGGCTAAGTTCAAAGGTAGGAATTTCAGATTCTTTGGAAACTTTTTAAGCTAGAATAGGGCCACTCAGAAGGACCTATGCCCAGTTGTAGCCCAGCCCCAGGACCACAGACCATTCTGCTGCTGATCTTCTTCATTATCTTTCTTTTCTACTCTAGTGTTTCTTCATAATCCCTCCCATACTGACATCATCTTATTTATTATCAATAGCCCCTACTAAAATTGGTGTTAGAAGGACAATGATCATATTTCTTGCTTGCCATCTTACCTAGTGGCTGGCACATGAATGATGAATCAGATTGCTGAGCTCATTAAATAAAAATGCTCATTCAATGAATATAAGACAGTGAGAACAAAGACTTGAGAGTGGGGGGGGGTGTCAGGAGATTATAGTTAAGGGGAGCAGTGCTTTGTTGTAGGGGGAGCAATGGCTCTTTTTGCTTGGTTCTTGGCTTTGGCCCAGAGCCTTAGGGTGGTAGGATGACCAACCCATTTCTGGAATTTCCTGGTTATAGCATCAATTTCCTCCATCCTCACAACCTTACAGTCTGGACAAATGAGAACACTGTCAAGCATAGTCAGGAAACTGGTTAAGGAAGAGATAAATTTCTGAGAGTCGAATATGCAGCTCTTCCCTCTCAGCCCTAATTCACAGTGATTAAGGACAATATTTTTTTCTCTGAATTTAGGCTGAGAGATTTATGCCTTGTTCACAACATATCAGAGTAGGATTAAGCATCAGAATGAAAAAGCCGTTTTGAAAATATGGTGCAGTGAGGTTACAATGTGAGTTTTGTTAAGTAGGGAGCAATTGGATGACACCTCATTTCCAACAGCTTCTTTTTCATTATAATCTGAGTGATGCATGGCTTACTATACTTCTGCCCTTTATTGGAAGATTTTTATGCAAAAACATAAGTTGTTGACATTTAGGGTACCACTAATGAGGAAAACTTATGGTCCATGATACCAAATAGAGGGGAGCAGAAATTACGGAGTCCAGGAAAGGACTGTAGCAGCAGCACAATGGCCAATAGAACCACAGATTCCAGAGACAAGCTGAGCTCTGGCATGCTTAAATAGAAGCTACTTACTGCGCCAGGGGAGTGCCTGGGCCCAAAGGGACTTTCTGCTGAGTTAGAAATTTTGGCTGTGGGACCCCTCCCAGTGGGCATGGGTTATGATTGCTTTTTGCTGAGGGAAACAGGAATCTGACCAATGATCACTTGATTTTGATAAGGATTTATTTTTTTATACATAAAGCTACATTGGAAGATAGCCAGTCCTGGGGACAGCTCCATTGTATTACTAAGGACCAATGTTTTCTTTCTGCTTAGCCAATTTTCCTATGGGTTTATTTTCTTCATGCTTGTTTTTATGGGTTCAGGATGGTAACTCTGATACCTGTACTTTTCTATGTTGTAGTAAATGAGAAAGGTTAGAAAGACAAAAATTACAAAGGTAAGTTTGTATGAGTCTATCCCTTTTATAAGAACCATTCAAAAATATTGCCTAAGGTTTTATACTTAGGTTTCATTGACTAAGAGTTTGTCTTATAACCTCCTAGTCTTCTCACTGTGTAGGATTATATCACATGACCGTCTAGACATCTCACTGGCTAGAACTGTGTCAAATAGCTAGCTATTTCTGTTATGTTTCTTCATATGCTAGGAGTAAGACCTGGCCAGAGTTAGAAAACTGGCAATGCATAGTCTAGTCTCTCAAGTAAGGACATGCTGTTGACCATTTGTCTTTCTCAGGCTTGTGAAAAATGAGTTTATTCAGTGCAGACATCACTAGCTCCCAGTTCTAACTCTACTTCAGATCATTTCAACCCCACAGTTAGTGGGGGAAGGAAGAGACAACAATGAGCTGTGTTTGGTACAGGATGAGACCCAATCTCCCTCTTTTGCCAGAAGGCACATTAAAATTCTGTGTCTGAAGAAGAGGCCTACTTGGATACAGGACATGTAGACATTGTGAGCCCCAGGCTACAAATGTCACAGTCTTATGTTGAAATAAAACACCAAAGGAATGGCAAGTAGCAGAAGAAAAAATTCATGATACTCTTCAGTAAGAAAGAAAAAGGGAAATATACGGTTAAAGAAACCCAAAATTGATTTAGAAGAAATAAGTTTGAAATGGTTTATTATTAAATTAATCTAGTATGCAATTCACAAAGCAGCTAACCTTATGTCTAAAACATATATTGTTGATTTGAAAGACAATAATAACTCAGTATTGTTGTTCTTCAGTCACATATTTTCTCTTAAGTAAGCAACTAAATAACTTCCCTTCATGATGCCCAAAAGGAGGTCATTCTGGTCTGTGTGGTCAGGCAAAGCTCTACCCATAGAGAAAAGGTGTATCTGTGGATTCTTCTCTTTTGGGGGGGGGGTCAGTTGTGGGGCCTCAACTCTGGGACAGGGCACTGTCCCTCAGCTCTTCAGCTCAAGGCTAGTGCTCTACCACTTGAGCCATGGCACCACTTCTGGCTTTTTCTGCTTATGTGGTGTTGAAGAATTGAACCCAGGGCCTCATGCCTGCAAGGCAAGCACTCTACCACTGAGCCACCTACCCGGCCCCATGTGAGTGGGTTCTTAAATGGGAGTTGCATTTGGGTAGTTAGAGCATACAGTGCAGGATTGACATAGTCACAGTGTTTGAAGAAGAACTGGTGAGGAACCGAGAGAAACCCACCCACAATGAATGTGACAACTAGACTGATTTAATGCATACTTAGTTAGCTAGATCAATATTACTTCTGTGTCTGTGAGGCTGTTGGTGGAATAGATGAGCATTTGAATGAAGAGACTGGTCAAGAAGAGCCATCTTCATCAATGTGAGGATGTCACCCATCCTTTGAGGACTCAAAAGAATGGCAGAAGAAAGATAAATTCATATTTTTTTCTGGAGCTGGGACATCCAACTTCTGTTCTCACAGCTCAAATCTCCAGGTCCAGAGACTTTGGACTCTACTTATGAGCATCAGTTATTTGTAGGGAACTGAGATTCATACTTTACATGTGGTCATACAGAAGTCCCTCTCTTTTATTTCTGTTATTTTTCTTGATATGCTAAGGGGAAGACATAGCCAGAGTTAGAAAACTGCCATTGTATAGTCTCTCAAGTAAGGACATCCTCTGACCACTTGTCATTCTCAGCCATGATGTTTCTATGCCTGCCAGTGACCTTGCTATTTCCTGATGCCAACATTAACATGTTAGATAGCAGTGGTTCTCTACTTAAGGCTCAGACGATTTGTTCAAAACAAACCATGGAAGGTGGAGGATATTTGAAACTGAAATTTAGCTATCTAATCACTTTTCCCAGAACAGACAAGCAAGACTTAACTTATAGTGTGTGTGTGTGTGGGGGGGTATCCTATGAAGATATTCGAATTTCCTGTCATTTCCTCATGGTCCCCCTTTCCTCTAGAAAGAAGATATGGAAGTGGAGTTAGATGCTTGAGAGATTTGGGCCTATAATGGAGTGGTGAGTAATACCTGTGTAGAAAAAAGAGAAAGCAGAAGCAGAATAGTGCTGGGAGATCCTCAGGTTGAGCTGGACATTGGGCCATTTTTGGCCAATCCAACAGAATGCTTCAGAGGGGCCTGCATTAGGTGGAAAGGGTTGAATTACATTCTTTTGTTAGTGTAAGTCACCAGCTTCTGACTGTCTCAGAAAAGGGTGGTCTCCGTGAAAGATGAGAGAAATTCTGAAGGTACCAACAGCTTGAGGCCATTGGATACCCACTTCTCTAGCAACTAGATAGCAATTCTTCTTGGAAGGAGCTCCTGGTAGCACCTCATGGCTTTTGTGACCCTTTTCCATATTCCTCTGCATTAATCCCTCCTTTTCTCACAGTTCCCTCACATAACTTAGGCTATCACCAGGTTTTCTGCAGAGGTACATCAATGGCGGAGTGTTTGCCTGTATGCATAAGGGTTTGGGTTTGAACCCCAGCACTGAAAACAAACACGCAAGTTAAGAAACCAAAAAAATCCCCTAGTTCCAAATTCTTCCTTGTCATTCACACAGTTCTTGGCCATGGAAACCTGTTTCATGCGGAGGTGTTTCTCCACACTAGTCTCTGTGGTTATGGACTGTGGACAGCAATACACTGTTTTAAGATCTCCCAATGTGGGTACTGGGAGGGAAGAAGGTGAGGGCTAATTCTTGAGAGGCTGGGAAGAAGCAAAAAGAGAATTTCCATACTGGCTTTAGCTTGCTTTCAGCCAAGTTGTTTAACATGCAGCAAACCTCACAGCTGAAAGATGAATTTACTTCACAGACCTTCTATTCAAACCTCTAACACTGATCCCTAAGAACTGGAACCTGGGTTGTGTTGTGTGAAGACACATCTGCTTGCTTCCCAAAGAAGCCTGTGTCTACTGAACCACAAGGTGAGCTGTACGCAGTTCATTGCATCCCAGGTGACCTTCCCCAGGAAAAGGGAGACTCCATTCAAGTTCATGAGGATACACTAGAATGACTCCATTTTACCCTCACTGGCACCCATAGAATGTCACATTCAGCTTTCCAAGATTGCCTGGATTCTTTGTGTAAGAGGTGGCTTGCTTATATATGGAGAGAATTAAGAGATAGCCCCAGATTCTACTAGCAGCAAAGTCCATGCTCTTTCTGATGGTCCACACATGGTACATTTGGCCTTGATGTCTCCATCCATGTGCTCCTCACATTATTTTCATGCACTTCTATGTGCTGGCTGATGCTTACTTCCAGATTATATTTCATCAGAGACATGACATGCATTTTGTTTGTAGTAATTTACACAAACCAATCATTGTCAAATTTCAGCTTTTGTTTTTGTACTGTCTTTTCTCAGCATCCAGTAAAGTAGGTGAAGTGTTTAATCTGCACTTTGTTGCTTAAGAAGATGAACTTTGAATAAATCCAAACAAGTTACTCAAGGTGACACAGCAGGTAAGCTTTAATTAGGGTTTCAATCTGAAGCATGGCATTTTTAAGTCTATGTACATGATCGCCTTACTGTTAAGTGTTATCTTTTATAGGAAATAGAAACATGAGATGTCTTTTAAAGACAGCCTCTTAAAAGCTGCCTGTAGGAATTACTAAAATTATGTGTGGTGGAGCCAGGTCTCCACCAAAATCTAGTACGTGGAAAACCCCAGATGAAATAATGACCTAGTCTATCCCTGGCCAGACTTTGAGACAGACATTGTTACATTGAAGACAGTATGAAAGATGCATTCTCCAGGGGACAAGGTTTATAAAAATATCTGTTGGGCACTAGTGGCTCATGTCTGTAATCCTAGCAACTTAGGAGGCTGAGATCTGAGGATTGAGGTTCAAGGCCAGCCAGACCAGGAAAATCCATGAGACTTTTATCTCCAGTTATGCACCAAAAAAAAAAAAAAAAGCTGGAGGAGTAGCTGGGCTCAAGTGGTAGGGGGTGCTAGCCTTGAGCAGAAAATCTCACGGACAGAGACTAGGCCCTGGTTTAAGCCCCAGGACCAGCACCAAAAGAAGAAAACAAGAATCTTTATTTCCTAAAGAATAAAGACCACATAGAATATACTTCTAAGTCAATGCAGTCAACTGTTGGGTTAGGAAAAAAATGAGCACAGAACTATTTTTTCAGATTCAGTGGCTAGAGAAGAGTTGGTCCCTTTTGTTCTAGGATACAAAGAAGCTCATGGAGAATTAGGCAGCTCAGCTGTGTGGGTGCTGAGTGAGCTGTGTAAGGATTAAGGCACATCCTCAATCTGTTTCTGAAGGCCAGTCCCTCAAACTGGGGCTTCTTGCTGCAAGATGAGTAGCTTTAGTTCAAATGACAATTTATGGGAAACTTGGAACATAAGATAGATCCAATAGCTGCTGCTGGATATAAGGACAGGGTCCTGAAGTCCTATCTATGAGTATCTAGATTTACAGGACTCTCTTGTTGGTTTTATGGAACAGGTCTGAAGGCTACAGAAATCAGGTTTCAGACTTCCATGTAAACTGTTTCTTCCACTTGTGACACAGGCACTTCAAAAATATCAGGACCATGAGAAATTTAAGCAGGATTTGGCAATGGGTATGAGGTTGTGGAAGTTAAGAAGGGGTTAGCATCAATTAATAAATAACCTAAAGACTTAAAGAGAGACTTCTGAGAAGATATAAGAATGGCCAATAGACACATGAGGAAATGTTCAACATATCTGGCCATAAAAGAAATGCAAATCCAAACAACATTGAGATTCCATCTCACCCCAATTAGAGTGGACACTATCAAGAACACTAACAGTAACAGATGCTGGCAGGGATGGTGCCAAAACAGAATTTGACTACGCTGTTGGGAATGTAAACTTGTTCAGCCACTCTCGAAAGCAGTACGGAGATTCCTCAAGAGACTAAACATAGAGCTTCCCTATGACCCAGCAATCCTACTCTTGGGCATTTATCCAGTAGACCACAAACAAGGCCACATTAAAGCTACCAGCACAACCATGTTTATTGCAGTATTGTTTATCATAGCTAAGATATGGAATCAACCCAGATGCCCCTTAGTGGACTAATAGACCATGAAAATAAGATGTATATATATATATATATATATATATATATATATATATATATATATATGTACATACATACATACAATGGAATTCTGTGCTTTCATCGGAAAGAATGTTATTATAGCCAGGCACAGGTGGCTCGTCTCTGTAAACCTAGCTACTCAGGAGGCTGGGATCTGAGGATTGTGGTTAGAAGCCAGCCTGGGCAGGAAAGTCCATGAGACCTTTATCTCTAATAAATTACTCAGAAAAAGCCAGACATGGTCAAGTGGGAGAGAGCTAGACTTCAGTTAAAGAAGCTCAGGAACAGTACCTAGACCCTGAGTTTAAGCCCAAGAACCAGAAAATATATATATATATATTGATATGGTACCATTCATTAGGAAATGGAAAGACTTGGAAAAAATTATATTAAGCAAAGTAAGCCATACTCAAATTCGTTGTAACTAGGATGTGCCTATAAGTCTACAAGTAAACACACTGGATGGTAAAACATGCAAAAGTACACTTTCACATGATAAATTATACTGGACTCTAGAAATTCAAATTGTGAGACCAAAGGAGAATGTTCTTAGGAGAGGATCACAAAGGTTCAATAGCTATGTTCGTATTACCATATAAAAAGATATTTATCAAAATGAACTCCAAGAAATGGAAATAAGAGGTTTTTTTTGCTGTTCTTTTTCTTTTCTCCTTTGTTGCTAGTACCTTTTGTCTTATATAAGCTTTGGAGAGGGTAAAGAGAAAGCACAGATATGAGGGGACAAGAGTGAACAAATGACCTGTACAACTTGGGGTGTGGAGGTGAGGGGAGAGAAAGTAGGAGAAAAATAAGGGAAGAGGTAACAAGTTTGACAAAAAATATACTTATTACTTATGTAATTGTAACCCCTCTGGACATCACCTTGATAATAAAAAAAGAGTGAAGAAATGCAGCAGTGATACTAAAACTATGTTGAAAATAAACGATAAAACTTGGGGTGGGATGGGAAGGAAAAATGGGGAGAACATAAGGGAAGGGGTACCATTGTTCAAAAGAAAAGTACTTATTACCTGACTTATGTAACTATAACCCCTCTGTACATTACAAGAACAGTTTATTTAAAAAGCGTTTAGCATTTAAGGATCTTTATTAGTGACCAGAAGGAAAGGCCTAAGAATATGCTGTACTGGGCAAAACTAGCATGGGATAGTTTTGGTGGGGCTGGAGGAGACAGGACTTGAGGGGGAGTAGATTTAGAGAGTCATGTACTCGTCCTTGGGAGGAAGTTCCATTGTCAAGTGAGACCAGATTGTTCAGTGTGGTGATTTGTGGGCGTGGATGTTATAATCCCAGCACAAGGCCTGACATTGCTAATCATCACAGCCAGTCCTCAATTAAAATGTGGCTAGGGGTGAAGATTTCATCCAGTTATAGGATTTGTGCTGCTCACCGTTTCTTAAAACTGAGATCTCAGAACAAAATTCCCACTTAGAAAACATTTTCCTGGTTTGGTTTTTAATATGTGACCACATGACTACATCCTAGTCAATAAAATATGTACTTCTTAGGGATTCTTTATAGGTGGTGCTTATAGTCATCCATTGCCTTACCATGTTTTTCTTCTCTCTTTGTTTTGGACTGTGAATATGAAGGCTTGAGCTCTAATAGCTACCTTGCAACATGAGATGATCTTGAGGTTGACAGATGAAGGCTAGTATTGCAAAAAGATTAAAGTGAGTCTTTGCTGATAGTAGAACTATCATGCTAGTTCTGGGATTACCATCTCCTAATTTATTTGACTGCTATACTTATATACAGCTAAACATAAATCTGGTGTGGTAAGAAAGCTATGATCTAGTATCTCCAGGTTGGAAGATGTACCAATTAGGATATTTTTGATTATATATAATAGACACTGTAATAGTCTTTTGAGCAATTAAGTATTTAATTATTATACATAACAGGAAGTCAGAAAGTAGGTGTTTCCCAAGAGGATTGCGCATCTTGGCAATCTCATCACAGATCCAGGCTTTTGACATTGCTCTCAAATTCTAACTTCAGTATCTAGGAAGTGTTTGCTTTATATAGTATCAAGATGTCTACACACAACCATACACAAGGAAGACAGCAAAGAGATCTGGCAGCCTGTCCTTATACAAAGAAACCTCTCTCTCTCTTTTTCCTTCTCCTTCTCTCCCTTACTCTTTCTCCCTCTCTTCATTTCTCCCTCTCCCCCTGCCTCTCTCTAACTGTTAAGCATACTTTCCTTTGTCAGGCAGACCTAGAAATCTTTCCCAACATGCGCTAACAAAGAAATAGATTTCCATGATTGAATTAAACACAAGTTATGCTTGAGACTGTAGCAATCTAAACAAAATTTGGATTCTGTGCACTAGAGGAAAAGTATGAAAGTCTGACAGACTTTCCTAAGAGGTCAAAAAGACATTAGAGTTGGCCAGTTGGCTAAAGAAAGACCAGTCTGCAGGGAATCTTGGGACTTGCCTCTGCCCACAAGGAAGAGTTAACTCCCTGAGAGTTGACTGCAGGCTGATCCAGTGAAAAGCAGAGAACAATAGCATGATGGACTGCTTTCAAAATGCTGGGTTTTATTCCACCTTCCAATCCCCTCTGATAATAAGGTGAGGTTGCAGGGAGCCCTGTGCCTTGTGTTCATTGTCCACTAGCCTCTTCATTATAGCATTGACGTTTATCACATTAACAAAATATCAATATAAAAAAGCAAGGTAATAAATAATGCTAAAATATACTGCATCTTGTTTTGCTCTCTTAACTGAAGTCTGAGAAATATTTTAAAGTTTTCTTTTGTTAGATAAGGCTCAATCTTAAGTATGTCAGTTTTTGAAAGCTTTATTGAGTTATAATTTACTAGCCATGAAGTTTACCCACTGTGAATAATTTGATATATTTGTACACCCATATACAGAGTTATATAATCATCAACATCTATTTTTAGAATACCTTTATCACCTCCAAAAGGAACTCCATACTTACAAAAGTCACTTCCCACACTTCTCTTTATCTGGTGGAAGTCCTAGGCAATCATTAATATGTCTCTTGTCTTTATAAATTTGTGTATTCTGGATGTTTTATACAATAATCATAATCATATAATAAATAAACCATTTACATATGACTTCTTTCATTTAGCAAAGTGTTTTTGAGGTTTCTCTACATTCTAGCATGTAACAGTACTTAATTTTTATTGGCAGCATTCTATTTTATAGCCATACCATGTTTTGTTTATTCATTCATCCATTGATGGAGAGTTAGACTTTCACTTGTTTTTATGAAAATTTGTATAAATGAGTTAATGTGGACATAGCTCTCATTTCAAAAAGCATCAGTTTTCATGGTGTTTCATAAAATAGGAGGGATAATGTTAAATAGTAGCAGATATAAATGTTAGGACAAAGGTGGAGTGTGATGTCTCCACATTCCTTATTTGTATGGCAACAGTAATACTGTCAAGAGTCACCAAGGGGCTGGGAAGGTGGCTCAGTGGTAGAGCGCTTGCCTTGCATGCATGAGGCTCTGGGTTCGATTCCTCAGCACCACATAAGAAAAAAGAAAAAAGCCGGAAGTGGTGCTGTGGCTCAAGTGGTAGAGTGCTAGCCTTGAGCTGAAGAGCTGAGGGACAGTGCCCAGGCCCAGAGTTCAGGCCCCACGACCGGACCCCCCCCCAAAAAAAAAGAGTCACCAAGAAGGACTCAAGAGGAGAAATGAAGATGGTGAAATTCTAAAAATGGGAGAATGGAGAGTGAAAGTGTGTGTGTGTGGGGTGCATATTCACACCGATTGATATGGGTGTCTTGCTTTAAGCCATACTCTCATCTGCTTGTCAGTGTCTTTCTGTTGAGTCGCGTCATTGTGTCACCTCAATTTAGTCAACTGCCATTGAGCCTTGACTACATGGGAGGCACTGGCGTGTTAGTGACTGTAGTTTGAGGTTCAGAAAGCTTTATTTTATATCCATTAGCTTTTTTTTTTTCTTTTGTCGGTTGTGGGTCTTGAACTCTAGGCCTGGGCACTGTTCTTGAGCTCTTCAGCTCAAGGCGAGCACTCTACCACTTGAGCCACAGCGCCACTTCCAGTTTTCTGGTGGTTAATTAGACATAAGAGTCTCATGGGTGTTCCTGCCTGGGATGGCTTTGAACTACAATCCTCAGATCTTAGCCTCCTGAGTAGCTAGGTTTATAGGCATGAGCCACTGGTACCCAGCTGTCAGCTTTTGAATGTTGTCTGGCAGCTGCATCATGCTTAGAAATGAATCCTGGATTGGAACCTGGATGTCAACAGGACAATTACAGAATAAGTTTTATAAAGTATGTAATCCTTTTTATAAATCAGGTTTCAGTTTTCTTCTTTTTATAAGATCATATACTTGCATGTATATAGACATAAAGAAAAAATAACTACCTTTTAGTAAATTACCTCTATTATTAGATATGTGATTTTCTACCCTTGCTGCATATAAAAATCACTTAATAGAGTTATAAAAATGCTTCAGGTTCTCCTTTAGAGATTCTGGACTTAAGCAAGGCATTCGTATTTATTAAAATATTCCCCATATGGCAAAGTTACATCGTGGCTTCAGAAATATGCATGCTGGAGAGTATTGGCATTTTTCAAATTTTTCCTTTATCAGAATGATAATGTCAATGCATCCTGTATGGGCTTTAAAATATATTTATTAAGTTCTTTGTGCTTGCCAGATACTTTCATTATTTTACATCTGTCTACTTATTTAATAGTTAACATGGCCTTTTGGAGTAGTTGCTATTACCATCTGCATTATATATATATATATATATGTATATGTATATATATATATAATATATATATATATATATATATGGAGAGAGAGAGAGAGTCTTACAATGATTAAGCAACTTTCTTGCATAATTATTTAGTAAATGGAAGAAAAGGAGTTAAAATTGAAATTTAGTCTTTACTTTTCTATTGGTGTATTTGGGCTGTTATAAATTCTACTTTCTAAGTGGATTATGCGTAACAGAAACTTGTTTCTCATAATTCTGGAGGCTGGGAAATTCAGAGACAAGATGTCAGCAGATGGGTGTCTGGTGAGGAACAATATTATGGTTCAAAGTTAGCACTTTCTAACTGGCTTTCCATAGGCAAAGGAGTGAGGGGGCACTCTAGAACCTCCTTTTATAAGGCACTAAACTCATTCATGGACTCTACCCTCTCTAATGAACTACCTCTTTAAAACCTTTCCTCCCACTATCACACTGGGAACTGAGTTTTAGTACAGGAGTTCAGGGAGACAGAAATATTCAGAGTATAGCAATGCTCATACTCTGTTGTAGAGAAGGAAATCATTTTCAGATATTTCTAGGAAAACAACTCATTCACAAAGCAAATTTGGAAACCAGCTTACCCTTCACTAAGTAGTAACAATATTACTAGTTGTTATAATAGTATTTTTCTAGTATTTATTAGACATTTTGTGAGTATTTATGAGAAACTTACTATCACCTACAGAGAGTGTTAAGATCCTTATTTAAACCCTATAACAACTCAGATTATCACCATCAATTTTTCTAGTCAAGACTGCTGAAATTTAGGTCAATAGATCAGTGTGTAGTTCTGATGGTCCTAGACACCATCTCCCATAATTCCCAGCTTCCGGTGGGGTGCTGTGACCATGTGGTATTCCTGACCACTTCTAAGATCGGGTGTGTTGGCAGCAATGTCAAATTCCATAGTCTTCCATCCAGAGGTGATGAATTTATTGAACAAATGTGTTCTATCTGGAGAACAGGTCTGCTCATAGTCTGCCTCCCACAGCCTGTGAAAGCCAGTGTTGTTACTTCTCCTCTGGGGTGTGAGTGTGTGTGTGTGTGGGCACACACGTGTGAAATTTTAGGTAGGGGTAGGAGGTAGAGAGAAGGGAAGGTCAATATTTATGAGTGGGTTTCTAAAATTTTATTTTATTTTTCTTATTTCATTTCCATGATCAACATAGGCCTTCTGGTGTGTAAGGCCCCATGATTTTGCATTTATAAGTGGCTTACAACAAAACCTTATTATAGGAAATTAGATTCTTTTGCTTTAGCTTATTTTTTGCTTTTTTTAACTTCATAAAAATGGAACGAAATTCTATCACCAGAGAAAAGGCTTTCACTTAGAATGTTATTAAAACAAATAACCCAAATGGCTTCACTGTAGACTGGGCCCTTTCTATAAAATTGGAAATGTATTCCCCTCAGTGCCTGTGTTTTCTGCACACCTCTCTAGGTCCACTCCGCAGGACATAGGCTTGCTCTTACCTCTCCAGCCTTCTGGGAGTTTCCTGGCTTCTTCTTCTGTTTCTTTGCTGTCAGTATGAGGAACTTCTCCTCGTTATACGCAAGGCTAACGTTGGCTTGGAACTTACTACTATTTCACCGGAGGCAATTGTACACTAGGCTTTCACTTATAATTATTTAAACAACATGATTCATCTATGGAAAATCCCCAACTTTTAGCTCTTTTCAGACATCTGATATCTTTGCAACAAAGATACAATTTTTCCAAAAGGCTGATTTCTGTGTGTGTGTGTGTGTGTGTGTGTGTGTGTGTGTGTGTGTGTGTGTGTGTGTGTGTGTGTACGCGTGTTTAATTTATACCATTCATAGATTCTATCCTGATGGACCATGATGCCTATGCCAAATAGATGACCTAGTTTTCAGGATCTGATGTGAGAGGGCTTTGGTGTTGCCTGAGGGTTAAATGTCTGCCAGCCCTGTTTATTGAACACCCACTGTGCATCTAATACCTCAGTTGTACAAGTTGGAAAGCAAGTGGAGACATTGAATTTGCCCTCAAGGAGCTTGGACTATAATAGGGAAATGGGGTAAAAGATAAACATTAAAGAAAGCAATTTTCAAAAGAGAAAAGAATGAAATACCAGTGCTTTAGAGTACCTTGACTTTAGCTGGCTGTCCCAGGATGGTGTGACACAGGAGCTGGATCAGAGTGTGAGAACAGGGAATAGGATGGGGACCCAAGCCTTCACTCCCCAAACTTCAGCTTTCACAACTTATGGCATGCCTATATTTTATATATCTTTTGGTTACTTGCATTCACTTATTTTTAAAAAATATATTAAAACTAAGAGTGTAGCTACTACGGATATTAATAGCTAAAATATAAGTGTATGTACTATTATATACATTAATACCATATATAGCATATATTAGTATACATATATACTAATGTATTAGCATATATTAATATAGCAACAGTATATGTATTAATACTATACGTACAATAGTATATATTATGTCTATAAATATTAATAGATAAAAATATATGTATAAATACAAAACAGTATTTTTGAGCTTTTGGTTAGTTGTTGTTGCTGGTTGAAGTCCTGAGCTTTATGTTGGTTGTTGCCTTAAGAAGAGAAAAAAAACAAAGCAAAAACCTACCCTGAGGGAGACATTAAAGACACAGTGTCAACTTGAGATGGCTGGTTTTGTTGTTATTGTTTTATTTGTGTGTGTGTGTGTGTGTGTGTGTGTGTGTGTGTGTGTTTGTGTGTGTGTGTGTGTGTGTGTGTGTGTGTGTGTGTGTGTGTGTGTAACTAGAGTTTCAATTCAATTCCGAGCCTCATGCCTGTCAGGCAGATGCCTAGCTGAGCAACATGTTCAGCCTTATTTTGGTCTGGTTAGTTTTGTGGTAGAGTTTTACTTCCTGCCTGGGCAAATGCCATCATATTGTCTACTTCCTACAATATCTGACATGACAGCCATGCACAAACACACCTCACTTGTTCCTTCTGTTGAGATGGAGTCTTAGGGATTTTTTTTTTAGCTGTAATTGGCCTGGAATCATGATCTTCTCTATTTCAGTCTTCTAAGTAGCTAGGTTGGCAGCTTTGAGCCACCAACATCTTACTGAGATGGGATATATATATATATAGCTTAGAAAGGCTTGGAGGAGAATTGCAAAGGTGATAAATACAGGAAGTCTGTTTAAATAACACCAAAGGTCTTACAATCTGATGCATACCTGTTGAAAGTACAAAATGAAAGGCTTCATTTATTTTTCAATTTTTCTCTAGTTTCATATTTGTGCCCATTTGACAGGAAAACCTATGGAGAGAAGGATTCCTAGAGCTGTGGGAGGGACAGACATCATGGAAGCATGTACTTGGTGTGTGAGAACAGATTGACCAGACAGACTTTTCCATTTCCACAGTGGCAATGGGCAGATCTTTATTGAGGTTGAATTTTCAAGGGATTCCCACCAGTCTGCTTAAACACTAAGCCACACACTGTCGATTTTCCAGACCATAAACGAGCAAATGTGAAGAGCTGAGAGGAATGACAAGGGGTTTTCATCTGCAATGCCTTTTGATGGAGAAAGCTTGTTCCTTGGTTATAGGACAAGTCACCTGGAAAATTACTCTAGAATGACCTGTCTAAGGAAATGTTCTAATTTACCTCCTTTCTGGAGAAGCTCTGGCAAACTGATCCCTTTGTAGCTACTATCACATCCAGACAAAATTAACTCATTTTAAGATATGAGTTTGGTCAGAAATGACTTTTGACTGTCAACTTTCAACTCGTTGCATTTTACTAGACACTAGACTGTCAAGCAAAACAGTCAGCGTGTGTATCCCAAGCACAGAAATTTATGCATAACAATGCTTTTAAGACTCTGTGATTCTAAGGTTTTATAACAAGAACAAAGGAATTGGTCAGGAGTAACTGAACCCAAGTTCTGAGGTAGGAATAAATACTTCTTATCTGATTTTAAGCGGTGTAGGGAGGAGGGAAGAGGTCAAATGAACTCATCATTTTCCTCTAGCTCAAACTCACATACATCTGCTATCCTTATACGTATCAACCCAACACTAAGGCAACATCAAAAATATAATTTGCAGGATCCTCAAAAAAACATGAAACATTACAATGTATGAAATCAACTACACACAATGTGAGATGTGCATGTCAGTGTCTGTCATGCTGTTGTATGTCTCATGGAGAGGCTCCAGTACAGGTACATGTTGTACATGTCATGGAGACCAGCCTACACTGGTATCTCATCCCACACTACTTTTCAACTCACACATGTTTCACCTCTGGAAAGAGGTGGGGGGAGGTTTCATATGATTTTTAACTTATTGCCATACATTTTTCTTGGATAATTAAAAACAGAACAAAGAAACTCGGAATACCTTAATGCCTAGTAAGAAGAATTTAAGACTACCTGGAAAAGCCACTTAATACTTTAACAACTCTTGAAGTCACTTCTGCCCTGCCATAGTACCCTTGTTTGAAAATCCGGGCTTCTAGCTACGTCTTTGTATTTCTACTCCCAACTTGAAAGGCAACCCCTATCTCCTGCTCCTTTCTTGTTTCTCCTCTGTCTGGACTGCATCCTGTCTGCTGTTCAAATTTCCTAAGACCTGAGACTGTACCTTATTTTGAGGAGATAGGGAACAGGGGTCTTATGTCTCCTGTCAGTGCTTTCACCAGAACCCTCGATCAGCTCCAGGCCACTTGTAGCTCAGATGTCTGCAGTGATAGCTGCCAAAACCTCCTCAGCTGCCCAGTATCTCTTTGGAATCTAGTTTTTGCCTTGGCAAACTCTGCCCAGCTGCATCCGGACTAGCTGGTTCTGGTAGTAGATTAGCATATGGGATAGGGCAAAAGAGGGATGTCATTTGACAATGTAGGTGATGAGTTCATGGCTTTTTATGAAATGTTGGGAACAATTACAGCCTAAGCAACACAATGACAGGGTCTCAACTCTGCTTTTAGTAAGGGACCTTAAATCTATGTCTAGGATAAATAAAACTGGGCTTGATAATAACTATACGATGGAATAGATAAATGTCTGAAATAGGGAGAGAGCTTCAAGAGGGGAAGTAGAAGAGGAGATGATGACATTTCTACCTAAGATAACATGATTCAATATACTAGTTGAGAGTAGGACTTGAAGACAAGATTTCCTTTTATATATAGTAACTTTACACAGAGAGAGGACATCTTTGAGAACTGGCCAGAATCACTAAGAGGAGGCCTGGAGGAGGGGAAGAGGAGAGCCTATCCATGGTGACATGGCATTGTTATTCAGGTGCTCTAGGTGGAAGGGTCTTTGTTCTCCAGGTATACTTGAACTTGAGCTCAAGGACAACCTGAGTCTCAGGGCTTGGGAACCTGACACAGGGACAGTACAGGATGGTGGAAGGCACATGATGGAAGGAGTCCAGATTTTCAGGAAGGTGAACTAGGGTAAAGCTTAGCCCACTTACTCATGAGATGAGTGACCTAGGGCAGGTTACCCAACATCAGTGAGCCCATGTTTTTTCTGTAAAATGAGATGAATAATACCATGAGGGTTACAAGGCTTGGAAATGTTTGACTTTGGTGCATCCCTTAGAGTAAAGAAGGTTCATGGTAAATTTTAGCAATTATTATTGCCAGAGACTATGGTGATCACACCTGATGACAAGGTCTTGTGAAATGCTGTGAGTTTTTTTTTTTCTTTTTTGGGTCCAGTCGTGGGGCCTGAACTCTGGGCCTAGGCACTATCCCTCAGCTCTTCAGCTCAAGGCTAGCACGCTACCACTTGAGCCACAGCACCACTTCTAGCTTTTTTTCTGCTTATGTGGTGCTCAGGAATCAAACCCAGGGCCTCATGCATAGAAGGCAAGCTCTCTACCACTGAGCCACCTTCTCAGCCCCATGCTGCGAGTTTTAAATCATTAAATGAGTCTATTCATGTTTGCACAGTATAAGTTTATGGGTTCCAGTAGGCTCTAGAACCCAGTAGGTGGAGAAATATTAAGTAGTTTTGTGGATGAGGATCTTCAGGCTATAGAGAGTGAATCGAGAAGTGGCAAGGGAGCCTCAGGCCCACCTTTTACTCCATACAGGGGCCAGAAATCAGCAGTTGTTAGATAGGCCCTTCCCCCTTTTCGACTTTTAATTGGAAAATATAACTGGGAACATAAATTAATTATGCCTTTAGTGCACCACCTGGGTTTACATTACTTTTCTCTCCTGAGAAAAACAAGACCCCATCACCATCCCTCTGCTCTTATCTCTTAGTACAATTGATTTGTGCTAATCCTGGAATGAGTTTACTGATGGGAAGCCTTGTCTTGTGTAGTCCATGATTCCACCTTCAACCCTGTCACCATCTGGCCAGACTGGAGAGAAATGGGTGGAGGAGGGGCAGCCAGCAGTAGTCTTTGAGTGAGCAATTGTGCTGGGCCTTCATTCACAGAGGGCCAGAGCGTCCCTTGCATGTGCATAGCACACAGGTCAGTGGGGCAGGTCAAAGGGAGGGTGCAGGAGTCTGGGAACAAAGGCTTGTCCCTCATGGCTATCCATTGTCCCCAGCTGAGGCCATCCATCACTGCGTCCTCCTACAGCTGGATGGTCCAGCTGCCTCCCAGTGGGATCTTTTCTTTCTCTTGCCTGCCTCAGGAGCACTTGATGGCTGTCTTTTCAGAGCCATTTCCTCTTGAAACTCCTTATGTACAATAGCCATAGTGGACCTCCAGTGCCAGGGGAGACACAGTTTGAATGCTGAGAGGCCAGCCTCAGTCCAGACTCCTTTGAAGTTTCTACATTGTAGTGGGTAGAGGAATGCAAACAAGGGATGATCTTGGCTGGTCCCATGGAAGTTGCCCATAGCAAAACAGCTTGAAGTCAGAGCTCTACATTCAGTGACCAAGCTTTCTGATTCCACCTGGTTATGGTTAAGTTGGAAGAGCAAGCAGCTTGCATCAGACTACCTGTTGCATAAAGTGAGTGGTTCTATCTTGCCCTTCCCTCCCTTCTTGATCTAACAATATGAGTGCTGGGTTCCTAATGAAACTTCAGGCAGATTATTGGGGATGTGCGTAACACCCAACCCTTGTTAAGATTTGATTGCAGAATTGTTCCCAGGGCCTTGAGCAAAATCTACTTATGACTCAGTTATGATGGAAACACACTATGTGTATGTCACAAGGTAACAGATTAGATTTAGTGACACAAATGGGCAGTTAACTTAGATTTAATGGGACTGTAATTGTACAGTGAATTTTAAATGCCCTTTTGATTATTGCATCACTGTTATATTAAAACACAGACTTGTCATTATGTCTTGATGTTTTAAAAAACAATTACATCAAATCTAATGAGAGAGAACCCAATAAGAATACCCAATTTCATTTCAAGGGTATCGGGATTTCCATTGCAGCTCTGTGCATTTCTCTGACCTTAACATTCTTCTTTCAACTGTGACAGAAAGAATGAATTTGGTTGGGATAATTGGTAATTATTGTCATCATAGTTTTTTAATAAGTACTGAATGATTCACTCTATATTTTTCTTCTTCTGGTATCCTATGGACAGCTACTATTCATAATTTGTCTCCCTCTCATTTCTTCAAGGTTGGTAAAGATAAGAAACAAATACACTTCTGGTTCTCTGAGATAAATTTGTTCTTTCACTTAATTCAACAAGCTGTTTGAGTGTCTACAATATACTGCACTCCATGAATTCAAACATTGCTCCTGGCTCCAATAAGCTTTCTCCCTGTTTGTCTTTCTTCTTCTCTTTCAACTTCATAGACTTCATTGTCACTCTCATCATCCTTTGAATATTTGCTGTATAGCAGTGTTGTACTAATTTCTTTTCTATGGCTCACCTTAATTGCCTCTCCTAGGAACCATTATTATCTGTATCCTTCAGAGAGAGAAATCAAGACTTAGAGGAGTTAAATCCCCCAATGGTGAGATTTATAAGGGTAGAAATCATGATACTTTGTCTTGGGATCATAGAGGTCACAGCCAATATTCCTGTAGCAAAATTCAGATTAATAAGACAAAAGAATAGCAAATCTAATCAAGGTTTTATGTGATGTGGGAATCTTTGAAAATGAATACACAAAGAGCCTTGGAACACTGTCCATTTTATGCTTAGACGATGAAAAATGGACGTAGAAATGACATTGGAAAAAAGAGCATCACATTTGAGCTAAGAGCAATAGGCTAAGGGGAGGAACTCAACAAGGCTTGTTGATGTCCTTCAGTTCTAAATAAACTGTTTCAAAATACCCCTGCTTTGGAGTATTATGTTCTGAGTTCCAGAGTTGTTAGCTTCAGAGTTGTTAGGTTGCAGATTTTATCCTGAGAACCAGAGTTGCATTTGGCTTCATTCATGCGCTCTCAATATGTGTAATATCTTTCTAGGACCTCCAGAGTATCATGAAGTTTCCAGTGTGTGTAATAGTTGGACCTCTGTTACTTCTACAATTCACTTGTGCACACTGAGATAACCTGGCAGGCAAAACTTCTCACTCAGCTTTCCTTGTCTTTTGGTCTTCAGAGCTTTGTCCATCCAGCAATGTGAACAATGCCTTTACCTTCAAACCCTTCTCCCAACAAGGTAGCTCCTTCCTGTGCCCGATCTCTTAAGCAATCTCTGACCCCCTGAGAATCGCACATACTTCCCTCCATAAACTTGATCATCTCTAGAGCCCATTCTGTAAGTTTTGTTCTGAAGATTTGTTTTAACTTGACTGCTGTCATCTTCATTCTCAGTTTCAATTTCCTATTGAATACTTATTAGTAGATAGAACTATACTAATTTATTTTATATGTATCATCTCATTTATGCTTCATAAAACCTCCATGATTAGATACTTTTTTTTTTGTCGGTCAAGGGGATCGAACTCTGGGCTTGGGCTCTGTCCCTCAGCATTTCAGCTCAAGGCTAGTGTTCTACTGCTCGAGCCATAGCGCCACTTCCGGTTTTCTAGTGGTTTATTGAAGATAAGAGTCTCATGGACTTTCTTGCCCGGGCTGGCTTTGAACCACGATCCTCAGATCTCAGCCTCCTGAGTAGCTAGGATTACAGGCATGAGCCTCCGGCACTTGACTACATACTATTTTTATTTGCATTGTTCAGATGGAAAAAATCAAGATTTTTTTTCAGGGATTTATGGAGATGAGGTTTGTAGGGGCAGAAAGGATATAACACCTTTTCTTGTTAACTGCTCACATTTAGTGTCTTCCACTACTTTACATATTCCTTTAGTGGAACTTGTGCATCTTGGTAGCAACACGATATTCACCATTGTGTCTTGTAAAAATCAATTCTAATAAAACACTTGCTGACTTGAGTATTTGTGTAGCTCCATGAGATGCACAGAACAATTTTAGATGCTGGATGTTGTGAAGAAATGTGTTTGTTCTACCCTTGAAGCTTTCTGAGATTTTTTTCATTTAAGTGATTTTTGTTAGAGTAGAGCCATTCATGAAGGAGTCAGATTGCTTTTTATCAACTGGATCCATAACTACTAATACCCAGACTAATTATACAAATGGCCAAAGTCATTGTGGTTTATTTTTTATCAACCCTGAGTCTGCTCATGGGAAGGAAGGTAGTTTTATTAAGCAGAATCTTTTAAGGTACAGATGAAACAAAACAATTCAGCAGAGAGACAAGTTTCTTATCCTAAGGGAACTACAGTAATAGAAGGACACCAATATAGACATGTAAGTTTTATTTTGTTGTTGTCAGAGTTTATCTATGTATCTATTATAGATCAATTTGTTTATCTATTAATTATTATCTATTAACTATGCATTCATGTATCTATCATCTATTTACCAATAATCTATGATCAGTCTATCTGTCTGCTGGCCTATCTATCAACTATCATCTATCAATTATATATAACTTTATCTTTCGACCTATTATCATCTATCTATAAATCTATCTATCCATCTTTGTATCATCTATCAATTATGTTTCAATTTATTATCTGTCAATTATCATCTATGCACATATGTATCTATCATCAATTTATCAATCATCTGTCATTAATCTATCAATCAATCTGTCTGTAAGTTGGTTAATCTATCTATCTATCTATCTATCTATCTGAATTATTGACTTTAGATAGTTAGGCCCTCCTATAGCTGTTATTCCATTATGTTTAGGGTTACCAATGTATTTACCATATATACATTATTTGTTTCCCCTCTTAGAGAGCTTGCTGAGTAGTTACTCAGTGGAATCTGTTTAGAGGAATAGAAGTTGGAACTGAAGTGAGATCTGAATCCATTTCAGTAAATGAAACTACCTGCAAGCTAAGGCAGTGTGATATTTTTTAAATCACATGCTTTCTTTTCTCTATAGACACTCAATACTTAGGGTTTTCTCAGCTAGCTTTCATAGTTGGGAAATGATGATAATAGATAACAATGAATGTGGATTGCATTTTGTGCTTAGGTGCTTCTATTCTGCTCTAAGCCTGTGCTTTTCTGTTCCTTTTAAATGCAAGGAAAATCAGGCGACATTGAATATAAGAAACTTGTTCATGGTTGCATATCTAACATACAGTAGACCTATACTGGAACCTAATCATAACAATAATACTCAAGATAATAATTTTCCTTTATATATTCTTAGGACTGAATTATTAACAAGAGCTTTAACACATTATCCTATGTTATTTTTTAATTAATAAGCAAACCTCCAAACAATTGCACTTTTTCTGGGAGAAACAAGAAGCAATCAATGAGCCTCAAAGATTTCAGAATCCAGTGGGAATGACTTTAGAACGCTGATGTGCCAGATTCTTGTGCTGACATAGTCAGAACTATATGTTTTCATATCAAATAAGTATGTTGTCTCTGGGATAAACTGAATGGTGGGGTAAAAATAAAAATTTTATCAAGGCTTAAGAGACCTTTTTTAAAATCAGGAAAATATAATAAATCTGCATATATTCAAGATCTTAGAAAGTGTTAATACCAGAGTCAGACTAAATTCTAGGAGTTACAATGGACCTCTTAAAGCTGATGCTAATCCTTTTGTGTTTGTATGAAATATAATATAAGCCCGTTTCATTTATGTGTCTTGATTAATAAAATTAAAATAAAAATTAATAAAACTAAAATATAAAACTAATATCTTAGTCCCTTGGTCATAGCTCATACCTGATAGCTGAACAGACTATGTACTGAACAACTCCAGTGAGCCTTATCCCTTTAAACTGGTGGACATGATACCTTTGGAATTTGACAGTAGAGTGGCTCAATATTTGGCACTTTAATTTTCCATAAAAAACATGCCTTCTTTGATAAGGCTCTGGCCCATGTTCTAGAATGAGATATTAATATATAGAGGGGTGCATCAGCAGGTCTATGTGATACATACCTAGATCCTTCAGGCCTCTTCTGTCTCTTGATCAAGCTCCAGTAAGTTTCTATAGATACTAAACACCTTCATATGGTCACACATGACTTCTTCCTAGGAACCCAAGAATGAAAACAAATTTAAACCAATTATGAAACTGAATCAGTAATATCAAAGTAGTAACATGTTACCAGGGTAAGATCAGTCTCAAAGGCTGAGGAGGAGGCAGCAATCTTGATAAGAAATGTACTCATTACCTGCCCATGTAGATACAGAGCTGAAATAAGGTATAGAGTTCAAGCCCAGTGATGACGAATGTTTGGTAGATCCCATCTAAGAGTGGGAAGAAACAGAGCAGAGACAAAAGAGCTCCTATTTATTTCAGCAAATCAATTTTAAAGCCAGGATCAGCGCTTTCAAGAGCTACTCTTGATAAAGGTTTCAGAAATTACTTTGAGGATACTGTTAGATTATTTACCTAGAGACTAGGAAGAATCATAGACTATCTTGGTTTATCAGTGTATGGCTAGAAGGATATCTAGTGTAACTGCCAATGTAACTACAGGGTCCTTAAAAGTGGAAGAGAAATAAATGACAGACAGATAAAACATGCCTCAGAAGACTGGTCAGAGAGACACAGAGTTGCTGGCTTTAAAGTGGGAAAGGACCCAGGCAAATAAAAGTTTTCGAAGCTGGAAAGGCAAGAAAATAAATTATTCTCTAGAATATTGAGAAAGGAAACATGGTCCTAATAGCACCTTGACTTTAGCTTAGTGAGACTAATGTTGAGATGTAATGTATACAAAGATAACATATTTGTCTATATTTTCTGCCACTGAGTTCATGGTATTTGCTAATGGCATGGTAATTTGTTAATAAGAAAATAACACAGATTATAAACAGAGATGCTTCTGGTCCTTTCTTTAGTGGTAACTTGGGCATTGTCTTTTGCTACTGTACCTCTGGAACCTTCTGAAAACATTTCTCTTATTTCCAGGCTGTTTCTGGGTTCTACAATCTTCTAGGACAGTGCCCTATTGCTTCTTCTAGGAGAGTGAAATGAGATTTATATTTTCAGGGGTTCTTTCTTCTCTTCAATATAGAGTTAAAGAGCCAAAAGACATCATGGAAACTTGTTTAATTGTTCTGCTTGTATTAGGGATATTTCAGTTATGTAGAAAAATAAAGTACTTATTGCAAATAAGGGAAAGCATGGGACTTATGTTTCTTTGGGCCTGGCTTACTTTACTTAATATAATTTTTTCCAAGTCTTTCCATTTCCTAACAAATGGGGTGATGCCATTCTTTCTGATGGAGGCATAGAATTCCATTGTACCACATTTTCTTGATCTATTCATCTACTGAGGGGTATCTGGGTTGGTTCCATATCTTAGTTATGGTAAATAATGCTGTGATAAACATAGTTGTGCTGGTAGCTTTAGTAAAGCCTTATTTGTGATTGTTTGGGTAAATGTCCAAAAGTGGGATTGCTGGGTCAGAGGGGAGCTCTATGTGGAGTCTTGAGGAACCTCCATACTGCTTTCCAGAGTGGTTGAACAAGTTCACACTCCCACCAACAATGAGGTAGGGTTCCCTTTTGGTTACATCCCCTCCAGCATCTGTTGTTATTAGAGTTCTTGATTATAGCCATTCTAACTGGAGTGAGGTAGTATCTCAATGTTGTTTTGACTTGCATTTCTTTTATGGCTAGAGAAGTTGAGCATTTCTTCATGTATCTATTGGACATTATTTGCAATATGTAGCATAAGTCTAGGGCAAGCAGAAAAGGTAAAAAAACTATGTACATATGACCATGTAAGATGATGTTAAGCGAAATGAACCCCAAGATAGGGAAACAATTGTTTTTTTCTTTCTTGCTATTGTTTTTAACATAATTAAAATGTACTATGTGATTTTTTTGTTTCTTTTGTATGTTCTTAGCCCATGGAATAATCCCTGTTTTCACTGTATTTGATTCTGGTGCCCTGCATCTTGTATATACATTTTTCTAATTTGGGGAGGGGAAGGGAAATAACAAAATGCTGAAATAAGGATACAGGTTGACCCATTGTAACAATGAGATGTACAAGACACTATGTTGAAAACAAACTTGGGGGGGAAGAGAGGAGTTGGGGAGGTGGGGAGGGAATGGATAGTAGGGGAAAAATAAAGGAAGAGGTAACAATGCTCGATAGGAAATGTACTCATCTTACTCATGTAACTGTAACCTCTCTGTACAGTATTTTTACAATAAAAAAAAACAAATTTTTTTAAAAAAGAAAAAGAAAGTAAATCTTCTATCTGATTAAAACTGATTCTGAATAACTTTTCTCAGGATTTAATCTCTCTGTAAAAGCAGTCTATGTAAATTAGCATCTTGTTTACTCTAAGCTTCCTGAAGTTCCATTTGGTGGGGAGGTGGGGAAGAAAAAGAAAGAGGGGGGTTAGCCTAATAACCACATAAACTAGGTCCTTAATCCTCAAGACTTCATAGACCCAACCATAAAGTACTCTTCTTCTAGGCCTTAAATATTTTATTAATATATTATGTAGGTTAAGGCACTGCCCATTGTTCTTCATTGTAGCTTTGTCAGAGGTACCAAATGCAGTTAGTGCAATAACAGCAGTGGCCTTTCAGAAATGATATACCTGGATATATGATTAAAGCCAATAGTTTAATAGCCAAACACAATTTTTGCTAATCTCACACATGTAAATGTCTATTTCTGTGTATAGCTGTTTTCTTAGCTTCATCAACTTTTTGTACTTGGAGCTGAAATTGCTCTTTCAAAAGAAAAATTTTAATTGGAAAATTTCTCAAACACAATGGATTGATGCTATTTGCTTTTTCTTCGTTATTGTGTTTGCATACATTGAAATTTTGTGCTTAAATTTTAAATGTCAAAAATGTGAGAATTAAATTGATTCAGTATTAGAATATCTGGGGAGAAGGACTTGTGAGGTTTCCCCAAAATGACAAAATAATATTCTTGCTTCTTCTTTGAGCCATCATACCATTTGGCAATTATTTTGTGTCACAGATTTAAACAGTCTAGCATTTCAACACAGTAGTGTCTACTGCTACAAAGCATTTATGTGTCTGTTTTGAGCTGATATCCATTACAAATAGTATGTCACAACAGCTTCTTATTTGAAATATATAGCACCTGAATCACAAAATGAAGAGTGTGCATTTTTACTTTGAATGACTGCTTGTCTCTGAGCCAAATGCTATCTACTAAATAATAATGATAATGAAAATCTGTCGACTGACAATACAGACCAAAATACAAACATTGGCTACTATATTTTCTATTCAGAGAATAATATAAACATCTGGATAACTTTTTCTTCTCTGACATACATATAAATGAGAGAGCTATTTTTTTGGTCTGATAAGGAGCTTGGTGTTCACAATAGAGTCAATTCCATTATCTTCTTGGATGCTCTATGTTAAAAAAAATCCTGCAGATTTTTACACTGCGTAAGGGAGTGTTTTACCATGACAAACAAAATTCTAACCAATAGAATTCGGTCAAGAGGATTTTTCATTTACTTAAAAGATCATTAGTTCACAAATCCTCAGATCATACCTCAACTTTTGAAAATGCTAGGATGTAAAAGACAAAAAAATTATTTGGACATGATAAACAAAACAGGACTCTAAACATTCACACAGTGAGACCAGAAGGACCTTCTTAGGAGAGGATCACAAGGGCTCAATAGCTATGTGCATATGATCATATAAAATGATGCTTATCAAAAGAAATGGAAACAAGAGGGGTTTTATTTTACATCTTGTGGTTCTTTTTATTTTCTTTTGTTTTTCCCTTTTTGTCACTGTTTTTCATTTATATACCTTTCATCTTATATGTAAGTTTATCTAATTTGGGGAGAGGAAGTGGAAGCACAGAAATGGTGGGACAGAGGATGAACTAATTCAGCAGTGATACTCACTAGACACTATGTTGGTAATCAACTATATGACTTGGGGAGACACAAGGGGAGGGAGGGAAAAACCTGGGAGAAAATGGGAGGGACACTGTACAAAAAGAAATGTACTCAATACCAGACTTATGTAACTGTAACCCATCTGTATATCACCTTTACAATAAAAATTATTTTTTAAAAAGTTCTTATAATTTGTGCTGGAGGAGCAGGGAGCTAGTTGGAATATTTTGGTGGGGAGGAAATAATTCCCAGGAAGGCAACTCTATCAGCTTCTCTCTACCCGTGGGGATGCATAACAAGCCTGGCCTTTCCTCCTCCCAGCATTCCTCTCTAGGGAGCAGCAGGCACCCTCCTCAGGGGCCACACAGTTAGCACATCCTCCTTTGCTTTCAGCCTACATACTTCATGCTTCTCCTTTATGCTGCTCAATTTATTCAACCTCATCCTACTATATTTTTCTCCCTTTGCTGGAATTGGAGCTTTATAGAATGAAAATTTTAAACCAGATGAGAAAAGGTCATAGATATTAGATACAGTGTTAAATAAGCACTTGATTGGTGAAGCAATATTAGATAGTGCTACCTTGTTGCAGATTTAACACCTGGAAACCTATCCCTACCTAGGTCCTATCCCATAGGACCTGCTTGGGGGGGGGGGGGGGGAAGGAGGGGGAAGGCAAAAACAGAGGGAAGAAGGAATGTGGCCCCCAAAGCCATAAATGAACACAGACACTCCATCTAAGGAAAACCTGGGTAATGAACCATTTCCAGATGTCACCAATCAAATGAATCCTTCTTTCCTTGGGAAGAACAGACATTTCTGCTATCTAAAGTTATTTTTATTTTATTTTAAAATAAAAATGTTGTGGTTTTCTCCAGTGTTTTGTTCTCTATCTAAAACAATGGAATAGATGCCTATCTTTTAAAAATTGATTTATAGAAATTCAAAATGTTTTCTGGACATGAGTCCACAAATAACTAATTCCCATCAGTCATTGACCTTTGTATTTGCTTAGTGGTAGCTTTTTTTTTTTTTTTTTTGGGTCCGGTCATGGGGCCTGAACTCTGGGTCTGGGTGCTGTCCCTCAGCTTTTCAGCTCAAGGCTAGTGCTCTACCACTTGAGCCACAGTGTCACTTCCGGCTTTTTTTTTGTTTTTTGTTGATGTGGTGCTGAGGAATCGAACCCAGGGCCTCATGCATGCAAGGCAAGCACTCTACCACTGAGCCATCTTCCCAACCCTTAGTGGTAGCTTTTGATCAGCAGAAATTTCTTTTTTTTAATTAAGATTTTTTTATTGTGAAAATACTGTACAGAGGGGTTACAGTTACATGAGCAAGGTAATGAGTACATTTCTTATCCAGCATTGTTGCCTTCTCCTTTTGTTTTCCCCTATCCTCCCTTCCCTTTCAGCTCCTCAGCTACCCCCCCCACCCTCCCCCATGAACAGAAATTTCTAGTTGTAATTGTTTGTCATTTCGTTTTCTTTTCTGACACATCTCCATGTTCTATTAAGAAATCTATGGAGGCAAAGACAAAGGTGAGCAGATGAATGGAGAGATGAAGGGTAGTTGAAAAGAAAAAGGAATCTATGCCTATCTTAGAATCATGAAAATATTCTCTTTCACCATATCTAGCACGTTTCATGTTTACCCATTTGTCTGTGAGAAATCTGGAATTCTTGTTTATAATGGTTGTAGGAAGCCAAATTCTTTTTTTTCATCATGAATATCCAGTTTCTAAACTACTATTTATTGAACAAAATCTTGCATTTCTTCCATTGTATTGTGATGGTTTCATGTCATAAGGTCACAGAAGCATGAGTCTGTTCAGAGATGATTTTTTTCTGTTCCATTGGTTTATCATCAAATCCCAATCTTAATTACTAATAAAGCACACTTACTATACTGTTCCTCTTCAAGATGGTTATCCTTTTTTAATATATACTTTTATTATAAAGATATTGTACAGAGGGGTTACATTTACATGTGCAAGGTAATAGTCCGTTTCAATCAATCATTGTTGCCTCTCCTTTGTTTTTCCCCTACCATCCCTTTCCTCCCCACCTCCACAACTCCTCCCTCCCCCCCTGCAAAATTGTAAAGTTCGTTTTTAACATAGTGTCTTGTACATCTCATTGTTACAATGGGTCATCCTATATCCTTATTTCAACATTTTGTTATTTCTCTTCCCCTCCCCAAATTAGAAAAATGTATATATAAGAAGATGCAGGACCTGGAATCAAATATAGTGACAACAAGGGTTATACCATGGGGGAAGAACATACAAAGAAACAAAAAAATCATATAGTAC
This sequence comes from Dipodomys merriami, assembly GCF_024711535.1. Taxonomy (NCBI): domain Eukaryota; kingdom Metazoa; phylum Chordata; class Mammalia; order Rodentia; family Heteromyidae; genus Dipodomys; species Dipodomys merriami. The sequence continues at coordinate 78,326,237 of NW_027202270.1, forward strand.
ATTATAAGTACATTAACAATAACAGCAAGAAAGATAAAATCTCTTGTGTCCCTGTCTTGGGGTTCATTGTGCTTAGCATTAGCTTTTATGATCATATGTACATAGCTTTTGACCTCTTCTGCTTGTCCTAGATATATACTAGTTATTGTAGATAAGGGAAACCATGGGACATCTGTTTCTTTGGCTCTAGCTTACTTCACTTAATATAATTTTTCAAGATGGTTATTCTTAGCCTTCAGAATTTCCATATAAATTGCAGAATCCATGCTAAGTTTTTAACTTAAAATGTAATGGCTCTAGATCAGTTTGAGGAAAAATGATAGTCTTTTTACAGTATTCTAATGGGCATCTCTCAATTTATTTTTGTCTTAACTTGAAATCTGGTGACTTTCTTTTTAGGGGGTCTATATAACCCTTATATAGACACCTTTTAGGGGGTATATATAACCCCATATTTGTAGGTATTTAATAAATTATTATTATTTTTTGTGCCAATCCTGATGCTTGAACCCTGAGTCTGGATACTTTCTGAATTGTTTTTATCTTTATTTTTTAATATTTTTTGCTCAATGATAGTACTCTACTGCTAGAACTACAACTCCACTTTTGGATTTTTGGTAGTTTTTATTGAAGATAAAAGTTTCATGGGTTTTCTGCCAGGCTGGCTTTCATCCACAGTTATCAGAACTCAGCCTCCTGTGTAGCTCAGATTACAGATGCAAACCATCAATGCCTGGTGTGATGAATTAATTTTAATTTTATTGTTAATTAATTAATTAATTATAATTTTAAATGAACTTTAATTTTTTACAAATTTTAGTATTTCCACTTGTTGGTTTGTAAGACACAAAAATGCAACTTATCTTTCCAAACACATTGATCTAATAAAAGTCAATCTATAAAATTACTAGAGATTTCCTAGCAGAATATCACATCATTTATTTTTTAAAATGACATTTTAATTTCTGAATATTATAGCATTTACTTCTGTTTCTTTTTTAAAAATTATTTTATTAATTTTAAAGGTGATATATAGAGGGATTACAATTACATGTGTCAGGTAATGAGTACATTTCCTTTCCTACAGTGTCTTCTCTTTCCTCAATCTCCCCTAAACCTCCCTTATCTTCTGCTTCTAATCTTATTATATTCACCAAAAAACTTGAAGATAATGTTCAAATACATGGTTAAGAATGAATAACCTTGTTTCTTTTTTTATCTGAAGTGAGGGTCTTCAAGATTTCACTCATAAGTGTGATGTTTGCTATAAATTGAAGATTAAAAAATCTTTATCAGCTTAAAGGAGTTTCCTTCTATTTATAGTTTGCAGACAGATTTACTATGAACAGATGTTAAATATTACCCAATAATCTTTCGATATCATGTGAACTGGCCATGTTTCATCTCCTTTACTCATTTAGTATGGAAAAATCACACTGATTGAATTTTGAATAAATTTTAATAAGATCATTGTATTTATTTTGTTTTGTAAATGTCTTTGTCTTGGATTAATATTAAGATTATTTTGGCCTTATGAAATGAATTGAGAAGTGTTACATTTTTTTCCTTTGTAAGGAGAATTTTTTTGTAAAATCTGCCTTTTTCCTTTTTTTTTTTGGTCCAGCCATGGGGCCTGAACTCTGGGCCTGGGCGCTGTCCCTCAGCTCTTCAGCTCAAGGCTAACGCTCTACCACTTGAGCCACAGCACCACTTCCAGCTTTTTTCTTTTTGCTTATGTGGTGCTGAGGAATCGAACCCAGGGCCTCAAGCATGCAAGGCAAGCACTCTACCACTGAGCCACCTTCCCAGCCATTGTCTTTTACCTTTTTAACTATAATAAGAATTTAGTGATAAATCTGAACTTGGGAAATTTTTCACATGAAGGAGTTCTAATTATGTACCCAATTTCATGAAAAGGTAAGACATTTTCAATTGCCATTTTGAGATGTAAAGATCTGGAAAAGAAATAATGCTCCCTTCTTTTGCAATGAAAAAAACAGAAAACAAAAAACTGAGCAAGCTTACCGGTCACAACTTGTTTTGAAAATTTTAAAGATCTAAGGTCTCAAATACTTGTCCCAAAATACGTGGAAGAATACCTGTCTCCACAGAGAGATAAGATGTGACCGACCTCTGGCTTGCCTGGGGAAGACACAGCCTGACACTGGTAAGAAGGGTTCCATCACACTGTTGACTAATAGGGGAGAAGACATGTGTGCACTGGGAAGAGTGATGTCCTCAGGCCTCAGCAACTACAGGAATAACTCACTCACAGGCTGATTTTTTTCCCCATCAATGCAAATAGGAGAACTCTTAGAAAATAAGACATGAAGAGAAGAACAGAAACTGTTTAAAACATATGATCAACAGAACAGAGCAAGTTAGAGCTATTAGGCTATATAAATAATCTAGCAAAGGAAAATGGAATTCTAGAAGGGAAAGAAAATAATATAATAGGAAATATTAAAAAATAGAGCCAATAGCTTTGTAAAAATCAGTGATAAATCAGAGATCTAAAATGATCATAAAGCATAATGTAACATAAATATACTTTCCCCTGAAAAAGAAAAAAAAATAGGTTTCCAAACAGGCGTATTACATACAAGTTGTTGAGAACTAGAGGGAAAAAAAAAATCTCAAAGCAAACCAGATGGGGGTGGGGAAAGACACATTAACTAGAAAGTAAGCTGTCTGTAATCCTAGCTACTCAGGAGGCTGAGATCTGAGGATCACAGTTCAAAGCCAGCCTGGGCAGGAAAGTCTGTGAGACTCTTATCTTCAAAAAACCTCTCAGAAAACCAGAAGTGGTGCTGTGGCTCAAGTGGTAGAGCACTAACCTTGAGCTGAAGAGCTGAGAGACAACACCTAAGCCCAGAGTTCAAGCCCCACAACCTACAAAAAAACAAAAACAAAAACAAACAAAAAAACTAGAAAGTAATTAGGTTAATGCTAACTTAATCACACATATTAATAGAAACCATACTAACAAGAAGTTACTGTTGGGTAAAAATTTTAAAGCACTAATTCACTAACAACTCCCTCCCCCCCCCTCCGCCCCCACAAAACAAACTGTCAACCAAGAACTGTTACCCAGTGAAGATATCTTTCCAGAGTGAAGAAATCATATTTCCCAGAACATGAACAAAGGGCACACTTATTGACAGCTAACTTATTTTAAAAGAAAGATTTAAGAAAAGATGATACCATACATGAGCCTTAAATAAAGAACAGTGGAAATAAACTGCAATATATACAATTTGGTTTTTGTTTTGCTTTCTTTTTGTTTTTGCACTGATTTTTTTTATTGTGAAAATACCATACAGAGGGATTACAATTACTTGAGCAAGGTAATGAATATATTTCTTTTCTTTTTTTTTTTTTTTTTTTTGGGTCCGGTCATGGGCCTGAACTCTGGGTCTGGGCGCTGTCCCTCAGCTCTTCAGCTCAAGGCTAGCGCTCTACCACTTGAGCCACAGCACCACTTCCGGCTTTTTTCTTTTTGCTTATGTGGTGCTGAGGAATGGAACCCAGGGCCTCAGGCATGCAAGGCAAGCGCTCTACCACTGAGCCACCTTCCCAGCCCAATGAGTACATTTCTTATCAAGCATTGTTGCCTCCTCCTTTGTTTCCCCTTCCCATCCCTTCCCATCTCCATCCCCCTTCCCCATTCCCTCCCCTCCCCCTGGCCTGCACCAAAGTTGTAAACTTCGTTTTTCAACATAATGTCTTGAACATCTCATTGTTGTAATGGGTCCACCTGCATCCCTATTTAAACAATTTGTTTTTTCCCTTCCCCTCCACAAATTATACAAACATCAGATACAGTGAAAACAAGGGTTAACAATCAAAAGTTAATTAAGCTGGGCACCCCTGGTTCACTCCTGTAATCCTAGCTACTCAGAAGGTTGGATCTGAGGATCATGGTTCAAAGCCAGCCTGGGCAGGAAAGTCGATGAGACTCTTATCTCCAATAAACCACCAGAAAACCAGAAGTGGTGCTATGACTCAAGTGTTAGAACGCTTGCCTTGAGCTGAATAGCTCAGGAAAAATGCCCACGCCCAGAGTTCAAGCCTCATGACCGACAAAAAAGAAAAAGAAAAAAAGTGAACTGACTATCTGAAACAAAAACAATAGCAATGTTTTGTGTATTTGTAACACAAGAAGTATTTTAAAAATGGCAACAAAAGCACAAAGAACATGAGAGAGGAATTGGAAGTATACTGTTGTATGGGCTCCTGTACAATTACTAAGTAGAATTAAAGTGGAATTATTAAAAAGTGTCAAGAAGGATATTTGGTGTGAGAGTTTAACCTGTTTGCAAACTAACCTATAGGTGTGCCTTAGTTTTGTGGATGTTGGCAGAAGATTGCAGACTCTTGGCTTTATTGCTCATAGCACAGTAAAAATCATAAGTCTAATGTGTTCATCTGTTACCCTTGTCCTCCAAATTCCACAAGGTTGATGAATAAGCCCAGGAGCTCTGGACACAATGGATTTGTGTCACAGTTGAAGAACAGTGAGCTTTGAAAGACTCATCTGGTTTTTTCTTTTAATTTTAAAATTATCTTAAAGTAGTATTACAAAGGGATTTCAATTCAACCTGTCAGTTTATGACTACAATGTGTTGTGATCTGTGTTACTCCTTTCATAATGTTCTCCCATCTTTTCCCACCTAACCATCCCCTCAGTTTTCTTAGTTATAGTTTCACATATGTACATTGAATATTATGACTGCATTTGCCTAGCCCTCACCTCTCCCTTTGTAAATGTTAAAGGAGAATGTTAGCTAGGTACTGGTAGTTCAGATCTCAGGAGACTGACACCTAAGAATATAGGTAAAGCCAGCCTAGGCAAGAAAGTCCATGAGACTCTTTTCTCCAATTAAGCAGCAAAAAGACAAAAGTAGATCTATGGTATTAGTAGTAGAGTGTGAGCTTTGAGGGAAAATGCTAAGAGACAGTGTCAAGGCTTCTGACCTGAATTCAAGCCTCAGTTTAAGCTAAAGAGACAGAGACAGAGACAAGGAGAAAGAGAGAGAGAGAGAGACAGAGAGTGAGAGAGAGAGGGGGGGGAAAGATAGAGATTGTTGCAAATTTGCTCAACCTTTGCTCTACAGGAAGATTATCTTTTTTAGCAGGGTTAGGAAACAAACCTTTCTGCAGTCCTTCTATATACTGCAGTCCTTCTATATATTTTCTGTATGAAAATGGAGAATGCAGCCAAGAATTCAATATATAGTGTACAAAATTAACAAAAGGGAGAAGATAGGTTGGGGAAGATAGGTAAGAATGTTGAAAGGGGTAAGATTGATCATGATATATTCTGTTCATAAACTCTTTGTTAAATGGCAACTCCTTAAAAAGTTAAACAACTCCTTTAACAACTATTTAAAGATTAAAAATATGGCTTAAGAATCCAGGAACAAATTCTATGCTTCCATCAGAAAGAATGACATCGCCCCATTTGTTAGGAAATGGAAAGACTTGGAAAAAAGTATATTAAGTGAAATAAGCCAGGCCCAAAGAAACATAGGTCCCATGGTTTCCTTTATTTGCAATAACTAGTATATGTCTGAGTCAAGCAGAAAATTTCAGATAAGTTGATGTTAGGGAAATGAACCCTAAGATATGTATTCAAATATTTTTTTTCTTTCATGCGATTGTTTCTTTTTTTTAATTTAATTTTATTTTATTTGTGAACATACTGTACAGAGGGGTTACAATTACATGGGCAGGATAATGCGTACATTTCTTACCAAGCATTGCAGCCTCCTCCTTTGGTTTACCCTTCACATCCCTTCTCAGCCTCCCCCCTCCCCCCCAATCCCAATCCTTCTCCTCCCCCCCTTCCCCCCCCCCCAACCGATGTTGTAAAGCTAGTTTTGGACATGACAACTTGTACTTCTCATTGTTGCATCAGGTCCACCTGTATCCTTAAACAACTGGTTTTCCCCCCTCTCCTCCACAAGTTATACTGACATCAAATATAGTGAAAGCAGGGGTTATACTGTGGGGGAGGGACATACAAAGCAACAAAGAGATAATCTTATAAATGCGTTAGAAACACATGCATGAAAGAAAAAACATTAAAATACATATCTAAGGGTTCATTTTCCTGGGTCATAGGGGAGTTCTATGTGAAGTCTTTTGAGGAACCTCCATACTGCTTTCCAAAGTGGTTGAACAAGTTTACATTCCCACCAACAATGAAGTAAGGTTCCTTGGTAAAGTAAGGTTCCTTTCTGTCCACATCCCCTCCAGCATCTGTTGTTGTTAGAGTTCTTGATTTTTGCCGTTCTAACTGGAGTGAGATGGTATCTCAATGTTGTTTTGATTTGCATTTCTTTTATGGCTAGGGATGTTGAACATTTCTTCATGTGTCTATTGGCCATCCTTCTTTCTTCTTCAGAGAAGTTTCTCTTTAAGTCTTTCGCCCACTTATTTATTGGGCAGTTGTTTCTTTGAGGATTTGTTGTTGGGGGATTTAATTTTTTGAGTTCCAAGTATATTTTAGATATGAGACCCTTGTCCGTTGTATGGCTAGTAAAGATCTTCTCCCAATCCGTGGGCTTTCTATTGATCTTGCTAGCTATGTCATTTGCCCTGCAGAAGCTCTGCAACTTTATGCAATCCCATTTGTCCAAACTTTCTTTGATTTGTTGGGTTTCTGGGTCTGTATTCAAAAATTTTCGGCCTGAGCCAAGGAGACCTAGGGTTTCTCCTATTCTATCCTGTAATGTTTTCAGAGTGTCTGTTTTGACTCTGAGGTCTTTCATCCATTTGGAGTTGATTCTGGTTCAGGGTGATACATAAGGATGTAGCTTTAGTTTTCTACATGTAGTTAACCAATTTTTCTTTCATGCGATTGTTTCTAACACAGTTATAAGATTATTTCTTTGTTACTTTGTATGTCCCTCCCCCACGGTATAACCCCTGCTTTCACTGTATTTGATGTTGGTATAATTTGTAGAGAGGAAGGGAAAAAACAAATCGTTTAAATAGGGAAACATGTGGACCCATTGCAACAATGAGATGTACAAGTCGTTATGTCAAAAAATGAACTTTACAATTTTGGTGGGGGGAGGAGAATTGGGTGGGGGGCAGGGGGAGAATGGGAAGGGATGGGAAGGGGAAACAAAGGAGGAGACTACAATGCTTGATAAGAAATGCACTCATTATCTTGCCCATGTAATTGTAACCCCTCTGTACAGTATTTTCATAATAAAAAAAATCCAGGAACCAAACTGTCTAAAATGAGATATTAGACGCTTGGCTAAAAGCACAGGAGCACTGTTAACATAGTTCATGAGCTGAGGCTTGCTGTACAATGATCAAAGTACTTCTTCACCTTGTCAGTTTAACTTTGTGGTCAACATCACTAGGTCCTTAAGACTTAAGAACCTAGTGCAAAAGTTGGCATACTTAAAAAACTTTCCCTGAAAAATAAATATGGGTTATTTTTAATCAAGGATGTTACATTATTGCCCCTCCATCAGATTCATATGTAAGAAAGTAACATAATCTTTGGTATCTTTTTTCAAATTGATCATAACACAGCCCTTGATGCATTTGCTTATGGTTAACTCACCTGCTAAGTTTTATTAACTACAGTAATTTTGCTCATTCTGGAGACACAAGAAACAAAATAATTTTTTGGTTTTTAAAATATTTTTATTGTAAAGATACTGCATAGAGGGGTTACAGTTACATGAGTAAGCTAATGAGTACATTTCCTATTGAGCATTGTTACCCCTCCTTTGTTTTCCCCCTAACATCCATTCCCTCCCCACCTCCCCAACTCCTCCTTTGCCCACCACCAAAGTTGTTAAGTTCATTTTCAACGTAGTGTCTTGTACATCTCATTGTTATAATGGGTCAACCAGTATCTTTGTTTCAGCATTTTGTTATTTGCCTTCCCCTCCCTAAATTAGAAAATGTATATACAAGATGCAGGGCATTGTAATCAAATACAGTGAAAATAAGGGTTATACCATGGGGAAGAATATACAAAAGAAAGAAAAAAATCACATAGTATATTATTATTACCCTTGAGGATAATATAGGACTTCTTGAAAATTTGTTGGAATTCCACTTTAAGAAATAAAACTTTTATATATCATTTGAAGTTTATTGTAGTTAGCATTCTTTGCTAAAGTATACCTTTGACCTGGGGTTGGATGGAAGTCTATTATTGAGTATCTAGAGACTATTCCATTCTAATTCTATTACCTGGAATTTATGTAATTATATGTTTTGTAAACACTATCCTTTAATATTACTTTATATATTATATTGCTTATGTGATTGTTACAGCCAATTGAATAAAGTGCTATCTATAGTCATCATTCATTACCCATCCAAGTAAAGTTATTGCTAATAAGGAATTCAATTCCCAGGGTCAAATAAGTCCTACATAGAACAGGTGCGAGCAAACACAAAACCCTGGTCGCACTCAGTGTCCTTTTGTTCTTGAGTTTCACTGTGAGAGAAGCATGTGTTATTTTAACCTTTTTCCACTGTGCCCAACCTGAAGGATTCTTTCAAGCTGGCCTGAACATGTTTTGTTCTCCTCCTGTGGAGTCCCTTTCTCCCACAATTTGTGTTCTCCTGTCCCTTTGGGAGTTGCTCTATGCATGTGTTTTCTCTTCCTCTATTCACTCCCAAGCTTTATCATTTTACTCTTGAGTTTGGCTTTGTCCTGCCAAACTTCCACTTTCATTTGACAAACCCTCTTGGGGGTAAGAGCAAAAAGATTCATGAAAGCAGTGATTGAAATCAGATTTTAAATTCCCAGGATAGCTCTGCTAGATGAATTAGTGTTAACACTTTTGGTTGGTGAGGAATAAAACAACAGTATTTGGGAAAAAATTATGTAGCTGTATGTAATTCAATTTTACCTTTAAAATATTTGTTTCTCCAACTATAAGTGGAATTTTCCAGAGAGCTTTCTACTTCTCCACTGGAAGTCAATGAAAGAACTCCACTTATCTTTAGTTAACATTAATACATTCTTTAGCTAGACTAAGAAAAGATCACTAAAGCCTGCAATCACTAGAGTGCTGGATTGATAGAAATCTAAAGTAATACATGGGTTTAGCTTTTATGTGTTTTGTTCTATTATGGACTAATACCATTTTTATTGGGGGAAGATAGAGTATTAGGGGATCAGAAAGACCATGAGAAAAGAAGGTCAATACAAAGAGGAAAGAAGATAAAATGTCACCTGGACAATTTTGAGGATGTCTGAAATAACCTGAGATCCTGTTGATGAACAATTTTCAATGTCTATTACCTATTTTTCAGTGTATGTTATAGATACATTTTTTCAATAGTTTCTATCATAGCTCATGCTCAGATCCACAGGGACACATGCAAACACACACATGTATAGGCCACTGTCTGAAGTAAGTTCCTTATGCCTGATAAATGCTAATCATTTCTATTTCATGTCTTTAGATATTGCTGGCCACAAATAACTGCCATTAAGTCCATATATTACCGATAGGTGATAACTTACATTTGGATAGTGTTACTTTAGAGATAGAAACTAATTTCTTTGGATAAAATCTTCAAAATTTCCCCTCTGGTTCTGAGAATTCAACCCAAGGCTGTGTACCTATCAGTCAGATATGCCACAACTGAGCTGAATCATCAAACCACATTTTCTTTTCTTTTTTTTTAATTTTAATTTTTTATTGTGAACATACTGTACAGAGGGGTAACAATTACATGGGCAAGATAATGAGTACATTTCTTATCAAACATTGTTGCCTCCTCTTTGTTTTTCCTTCCCATCCCTTTCCAGCCTTCCCCCAGCCCCCCCCACCGAATCCTCCCCTCCCCCCCCAACCTAAGTTGTAAAGTTCGTTTTCGACTTGACAACTTGTACTTCTCATTGTTCTAATGGGTCCACAGTTATCCGTAAATGACTTGTTTTTCCCCTTCTCCTCCACAAATTGTACTGACATCAAATACAGTGAAAGCAGGGGTTATACCACGGGGGAGGGACATACAAAGCAACAAAGAAATAACCTTATAAATGCGTTAGAAACAAATGCATGAAAGAAAAAAAAACATTTAAATACATATCTAAGGGTTCATTTTCCTAACATCACATTATCTGACCTTTTCTGCTTTACTCGTACATATACTAGATATTGCAAATAAGGGAAACCATGGGACCTATGTTTCTTTGGGCCTGGCTTGCTTCACTTAATATAATTTTTTCCAAGTCTTTCCATTTCCTAACAAATGGGGCAATGTCATTCTTTCTGATGGAGGCATAGAATTCCATTGTGTATATATACCACATTTTCTTGATCCATTCATCTACTGAGGGGCATCTGGGTTGGTTCCATATCTTAGCTATGGTAAATAATGCTGCAATAAACAAGTTGTGCTGGTAGCTTTAATGTGGTCTTGTTTGTAAACATTTGGGTAAATGCCCAAAAGTGGGATTGCTGGGTCATAGGGGAGCTCTATGTGAAGTCTTTTGAGGAACCTCCATACTGCTTTCCAAAGTGGTTGAACAAGTTTACATTCCCACCAACAATGAAGTAAGGTTCCCTTCTGTCCACATCTCCTCCAGTATCTGTTGTTAGAGTTCTTGATTTTTGCCATTCTAACTGGGGTGAGGTGATATCTCAATGTTGTTTTGATTTGCATTTCTTTTATAGCTAGGGAGGTTAAGCATTTCTTCATGTGTCTATTGGCCATCCTTCTTTCTTCTTCAGAGAAGTTTCTCTTTAAGTCTTTAGCCCACTCATTTATTGGGCAGTTGTTTCTTTGAGGATTTGTTGTTGGGGGATTTAATTTTTTGAGTTCCAAGTATATTTTAGATATGAGACCTTTGTCCGTTGTATGGCTAATGAAGATCTTCTCCCAATCCGTGGGCTTTCTATTAATCTTGCTAGGTATGTCATTTGCCATGCAGAAGCTCTGCACCTTCATGCAATCCCATTTGTCCAACCTTTCTTTGATTTGTTGTGTTTCTGGGTCTCTATTAAGAAAATTTCGGCCTGAGCCAAGGAGACCTAGGGTTTCTCCTATTCTATCCTGTAATGTTTTCAGAGTGTCTGCTTTGACTCCGAGGTCTTTGATCCATTTGGAGTTGATTCTGGTGCAGGGTGATATATAAGGATCTAGCTTTAGTTTTATACAAGTAGTTAACCAATTTTGCCAGCACCATTTACTGAAGAGGCTGTCTTTCTTCCATTCTATTTTTTTAGCTCCCTTATCGAAGATTAGATGGCTATAGGTTTGTAGGTTCATTTCTGAGTTTTCAATTCTGTTCCATTCATCAACCCACATTTTCTTATTTTTCTGTTTTTTAATATATTTTTTATTGTAAAGATACTATACAGAGTGGTTACAGTTATATAAGTAAGGTAACAAGTACATTTCCTATTGAGCATTATTACCCACTCCTTTGTTTTTCACCTACCATCCCTTTCCTCCCCACCTCCCCAACTCCTCCCACCCCACCCTGAATTTTAAAGCTCGTTTTCAACATAGTGTCTTGTACATCTCATTGTTACAATGGGTCAACCAGTATCCTTATTTCAGCATTCTGTTATTCCCCTTAGCCTCCCCAAATTAGAAAAATGTATATACAAGATGGAGGGCACCGCAATCAAATACAGTGACAACAGGGGTTATAACATGGGGGAAGAACATACAAAGAAACAAAAAATTACATAGTACATTATAAATATATTAAAAACAGCAGCAACAAATATAAAACCTCTTGTGTCTCTAACTTGGGGTTCATTTCGCTTAGCATCATCTTATATGGTCACATGTGCATAGTTTTTGACTTTTCTGCTTGCCTGGTAAGATTATCCTAGATGTATACTACTTATTGCAAATAAGAGAAACCATGGGATCTATGTTTCTTTGGGTCTGGCTTACTTCACTTAATATAATTTTTTCCAAGTCTTTCCAGTTCCTAACAATTGGGGCATAGAAATTCCTAACTGTTGGAAGCATAGAATTCATATATTGTTTCTTTGAGGATTTGTTGTTGGGTTTAATTTTTTTAGTTCCAAGTATATTTTAGATATGAGACCTTTGTCCATTATATGGTTAGTGAAGATCTTCTCCCAATCCATGGGCTTTCTATTAATCTTGCTGGGTATATTCTTTGCCATGCAGAAGCTCTGCAATTTGAAACAATCACATTTGTCCAACCTTTCTTTGATTTGTTGTGTTTCTGGGTCTCTATTAAGAAAATTTTGACCCATGCCAAGGAGCCCTAGAGTTTTTCCTATTCCATCCTGTAATGTTTTTAGGGTTTCTGCTTTTATTTCAAAAACTGTGATCCATTTGAAGTTGATTCTGGTGCAGGGTGATATATAAGGATCTAGCTTTAGTTTTTTACAGGTGTTTTCCCAATTTTGCCAGCACCATTTACTGCAGAGGCTGTCTTTCTTCCATTCTATTTTTTTAGGTCCCTTGTCTAAGATTAGCTGGCTATAGGTTGGTGGGTTCATTTCTGGGTCTTCAGTTCTATTCCACTGGTCCTCAGATCTGTTCTTGTGCCAGTACCAAACTGTTTTTTTGCTAAGGTTTTTTTCTGAAGTAGAGTTTGAAATTTGGTATTGACATTCCTCCAGCACTGTTCTTTCTGCTAGGGATTGTTTTTTTATTTGGGATCTTTTATTGTTCCACATGAATTTTGGGATTGCTTCTTCTATATCATTGAAGAATGAGGTTGGGATATTGATAGGTATCACATTTAATTTGTAGATAGACTTCAAAAGTAATGCCATTTTCACAATGTTAACCCTTCCAATCCAGGAACAGCATGGGAGGTTTTTCTACTTCTTTAGTTCTGCTTTAATTTCCTTTTTCAGGTTTTTAAAGTTTTCATCACAGAGGTCTTTCACTTCTTTAGTTAACTCCTAGGAATTTTCTTTTTTGTGGGGCTACTACAAAAGAGTTGCTTTCTTGATTTCAGCTGCACTCTTCTCGTTATAGAAAAGCCACTGCTTTTTGAGGGTTAATTGTGTACCTGCTACTTTGCCAAAGTTTCAGATCACCTCAAGTAACTTGGGCGTGGAATCCATGGGGCCCTTTAAATACAAGATCATGTTTTGCATCATCTTTCCCTATTTGGATCCCCTTTATGTTTGCATCTTGTCTTATTCCTCTAGCTAGGCACTCTAATACTAAATTGAAGAGGAGTGGAGAGAGTGGACATCCTTGTTTCATTCCTGAACTTAGAGGAAATGGCTTAGCTTTTTGCCATTAAGTATAATGCTAGCTGTAGGTTTGTCATACACAGCCTTTTTTTTTTTTCCTTGGGTCCGGTCGTGGGGCCTGAACTCTGGGCCTGGGCGCTGTCCCTCAGCTCTTCAGCTCAAGGCTAGCACTCTACCACTTGAGCCACAGTGCCACTTCTGGCTTTTTTCTTTTTGTTTATGTGGTGCTGAGGAATCAAACCCAGGGCTTCATGTGTGCAAGGCAAGTGCTCTACCACTGAGCCACCTTCCCAGCATACACAGCCTTAATAAAGGCTGTATTACATTGAGGAATGTTCCATAGATTCCTAGTTTCTCCAGGGCTTTCATCATAAAGGGGTGTTGGATCTTGTCAAATGCTTTTACTGCATCTATTGAGATAATCATGTGGTTCTTATCCTTGCTCTTGTTGATGTGATGAATTATATTAATTGATTTGTGTATGTTGAACCAGCTTTGCATCCATGAAATGAATCCTGTTTGATCATAGTGTATGATTTTTTGGGGGGGTTGTTGAAGTCGATTGGCCAAAATTTTGTTGAGAAGGTTTGTATCAATGTTTATCAAAGAAATGAGTCTATAGTTCTCTTTCTTTGATGAGTCCTGCATGGTTTTGGAATAAGGGTTGTGATGGCTTCATAGAAAGAGTTTGGTAGTGAACTTTCACTTTCAATTTCATTGAAGAGTTGGAGGAGTATTGGTGTGAGTTGTGTTTTGAATGCCTTATAGAATTCAGCTCTAAACCGATCTGGTCCTGCGCTTTTCTTGGATGGAAGATCTCTTATTGCTTTTTCTATTTTGATGCTTGAATTCTTTGATTTCTTTTGTGTGGGAGATCTTGTGGAGTCTCTGGTTTGCTCATGGTGTTTGGTTTTCCTGTGGCTTGATTGGTTTCTTAAATCTGTTTGAGCAGATAGAAAGAAGCTCACCCTTACCAGGACTTTATGACCCTCCTCCTAGGCTAGTTCACTGGGAGAATGATCTGCTTTTAGTGTCACAAAAAAGGGAGGTAGTTGTTTCCTCTAGTTTGGAGTTGCTGTGAGGGAGCTAGGTTGTGGATATGGTTGAGGCTAGTCCCTGAGAGGCTAGCTCCTGAGACACTCCTGCAGCCCAGCCTGGAGCCATTCTCAGGATTTATGTGTATTGGGTTTTTAATTGTTTTTGTTTTACCCTCCAGCAGCTGGAATTTCTGCCTGTGCTACAGAGGGGTGGGGCACCTGGGGCTCTGTTAACTTAGTGAAGATATTGTCCTGGCTCTGGACAAAGCTGCCTCTGCCTGGGAAGGGACGCTTTCCCTGGGGGGGAGTTGAGCCCTGAAGGTCAGGTTCCTTTGACCTGTTGAACAGCTCCCATTGTCTTCTTCCAAGGCCTGAGTTACTGGCTAACTGCTCTGGCCCGGTCTTTGTCAGTATCAAAGATGGAGTTCTTCTCTGGTGGCTGGGGAGGGGCTACCTTCCTACTGCTGCTCTGTGAGAAAGAGTGAGGATGACTTGTGGGGTACTCATGCCTTTCCCTTAGTTTCCAGGCCATCCATGGTCTGTGACTGTCTGTGGTCAGCAGGATGAAGATTTCTGCTCCTTGTCAGTTCTTGCTGGAGGTGAGTAGAATCTGCTCACACACAGTCTCTTGAGCCTCTGTCCCAGGCTCTGTCTGTTGATATGGAGGCACAGCAGGAGCCGCTGTGGCCGCAGGCACCAGCAAGTACTCAAATCTTTCTCCATAACCAAGCTGCCTGAAAGTTTCCTCTCTGGCCAAACTCCCTGTTTTATGATGGTACACTTGGTGTGACTCTCTAGCCTTGGCTTTTTCATTGGAACACTGAAACTGGTTTCTACTCAAGAACTTATTTATCCTTCAGCTTCTCTTCTGCCATCTTCCTTGGGACTCCTCTTATTTTTATTTATTTTTTTATCAATTGGTTATTTATTAGCTTTTTGAAAAAACATTATTATATTTTATTTTGTTTTAATCCTGTACAGCAGGGTTACAGTTTTGTAAGGTAATGAATACATTTCTTACTGAACATTGCATACCCACTCCGTTTTTCTCCCACTACCCTTTTCCCCTCTCTTCCCCCTATCCTCAAGTTGTAAAATTCATTTCCAACATAGTATCTTTTGAGTATCATTGTTGCATTGGGTCACACTTTGTCCTTGTTTCACCATTTTGTTTTTCCCTTTCTTTTTCCTAAATCAGATAAACATATACAAGATGCTGGTACCAGAATCAAAAACAGTGACTACCGAGGATAAACCAAAGGGAAAAATAAAATAAAATAAAAAGAAAGAACTTGATACAGTACATTGATGACAACAAGGTCAACAAAAAAAGACCTCTTGTTCCCATATCTTGGACTTCATTTCAATTAGCATTATTTTATATGGTCATATGTCCATGTCTATTGAGCTATTGTGATCCTCTGCTAGGACTATCCTAGACATATACTAATGATTACAAATGAGCGAAACCATGGAGCCTATGTTCCTTTGGGTCTGGCTTACTTTACTTAATATGAATGAATGTCTTCCTCTCATCTCAAGCCGTGGCTAGTATTGTTAGTTAAATAGATCATAACTTCTCATGACCCAGTTTAAATACTGGGAGATGTAAATAAAGAGAAAATTAATACTCATGACTGAAATGTCAGAAAATTAAACTCACAAACCAGATCTGTTGGGAACAAAGGACAATTATGTGGCAGTGAGGGGGGAGGAATAAATGTTCTAATGACAGAATCTAAAGGTTTAATATAAACAAAAGCCACATTCTGTTCAGCAAAGTACATGTATCTACAGGAAGTAGATATTTAGTTCTCATCCAATATAGGTACATTATATAAAAAAGATATCAGCAACTCCTCCTCAGTGGGGGAGTAATGAACTCTGAGAATTTAATTGAACTCATCTGTAAGACAACAGGAAGAGATGCCATTAAAGGTTAATGTCACCGAACCTCAATCACAAGGAAAGGCAATTCTCTGTTGCACAATCCAAGGACTACTATCTCTCTCTGGGATGCCTCAGCGACCACATGGAGGTGGTCTGGGTAGGAAATATTCTCTAATGGGGTTGCACACAGAATCACAGAGATGTTTAAAACACATTGATTCTGATGAACCAGCAGGGTGAGTAGAATTTAAATGGGAGGAAACAAAGTGGTTGCAATACCCTGGCAGAAGCAAATACCACAAAGGAAATGTGAGCAAAGACCCACAACTGACTATCACACTGGGGCCTCCTTCCCAGCTTACTCCTGCTCCAGCTCTTCTGAGCAACTTGGGAGTCAGAAATCTCTAGGGAGATCACATTTTTCTACTTAAGGTGTGGTCCACATCAGTAGCATCAACATTTTCTAAGAGCTGGTTAGAAAAAAGAGTTGGAGGTGGAGCTAAGATTAGCAACCCTGGATATTAGTAAGAGAAGAATGGAAGGAACCCCAACATTGAGGATAAGTCTTAGAATAGTCTCAAGAAAAGGGCAAGGCAGTGTCCCTGTCTTGAATGAGAGGAAGGAATGCTCAGTATCTAACTTTCTCAGATAAATCCCAGTAAATACAACTGACAATGATATTTCTGAATTGCATAGAAGGTAAAGTTAGTTTGGTATTGGCTTTCTATAGCATTATATACATTGAAATAATTCTGAGGTTTTTTTGATACTCATAATTCTATTCCTATTACCTATGTAGGTACCTATTATGTATGGTATTCACCATTAGTTTCCCTGATTCCTTGCAGGCACAAAATTTCAAATACACACACACACACACACACACACACACACAAACTCTGTTTATTAGCTTGGATAAAAAAGACTAGGTTGCAGCAACACATTGTTCCAATGCCATCTTGCTCACATGCAAGTTCAGTGTAATTCAGCAGAAGAGCTCTACTAATTGTGGCTACCTGGGAGCCAGACCTGTGGAGGCTCTGTCTTAGTATGTGCTTTCAGGCACCATGGCAGAGGTATAGCTAAGGGTTCTTCTAATGGTTCCAGCCAGAAAGAATGGCATCACTTTCACTCAAGTTTCTTGGGCCAAGCCAAGTCACATGGTCATGCCAAACTTCATGAAGATAAGTAAGTGAATCCTGGTATGCATTCTGATGGGATAGAAGGAAAATCTTCAGTGAACCATACCAATGATCACCAGTACCAAATACAACTTAGGGATCAAGTTCTGTGGAAACCCAGATGAGAGCAATTAACTTTATTAAGTAAGATAGACAAGAATAACCTTGAAAGCACTTTCAAATGTGTAATTCAAAAGAAATTAGACTTACTTCTATGGATCTTTATGTTAATTATAAATATGAGTAAATAAATTCATTTCAAAAATAGTTTCTAAGTTTCTGTTCTTTCTCTCTCTTTATTCCTCCTGTATGAAATGCTCCTCTATTTATTTCTTAGGTGTTTGATGGAGATTCTTGTGAAATCGCTAGGGAAATGTGAACTGGATTCTGTAATGTGAGGTAGATTCATAGCCAATGAATAATGTGAGGTTGTTGGATGAAGATTTCTAGTAGTGTGCCAGAAATTGTTTTTACCTTAGTTGATAATCTTCATGGACTGAGATGAAGATAAGGAAGATAGTACATATATTTTCAGATAACACAAAGTTGGGAGGGCTAAGTCATGTTTTGGCTTAAAAGAAAACAACATAATTCAAAACATGATGAGGATGTACAGAAAGATTTAGAAAACCATAGGAACAACTTAACAAAGGCAAATAAAACCTTTCTTTCCTGCCCAAAAGGAAAAGAATTACATAAATACTTTATATATTTAATTATAATTTATTTCCAATACCAATATCTGATCACTTTTGAAAACTTTGTGAAATACAGTAAGATAATTTAATAGTACTTAAGACAAGAAAGATAATAACAATTGGAGCAATGAAATAATTAAATAAGGAGCTAAAAGTACCTTCCATATACTCAGGAGGGTGAGATCTGAATATCATGGTTGAAAGCAAGACCAGGAAGAAAGTCTGTGAGACTCTTATTCGCAATTAACCACCAACAAAACTGTAAGTGTAGCTGTTGGCTCATGTGGGAGAGCCAAAATCTCAGGGACAGTGCCAAGCCCTGAGTTCAAGCCTCAGGACACACACACACACACACACACACACACACACACACACACCTACACACACACACACACACACACACACACACACACACACAGAGTCACACACAGTCACACACATACACAAAAGTACCTTCCACAATGAAGTTCTTTATATGGAAGTCATAAAAAATAGTCACAGTGTTCAAGATGACTGTAGACACTATAGAGTTTCATATAGATGAAATGGCTCCAGGTACAAGTCAGCCTGTTTCAATTTTGATTGGTTGATAAGGAGATCCTTAGGGCCTATTTATAGAAAGGTTTCTGAGACAGGGCTTAGCAGGAGTGGACTTGTCCGTGTGGCAGTTATTATGGGAGATGGGAAGAGATGATGTTCGTGCTCAGAATTTTCCACTCCTGGGAAGAAATCCTTCATTTGGTGCTAGAAAATTTGAGCAGTCAAGGAAGCAGATGTGAAAGCAAAATGAAGAAAGGTTTGGCTAAGATTTAGTTGAGTAGTAGTCATGGGCTTATCCAACCATACTAGCCTATAGAAAGTATGCAGAAGCTGCTCTTGGCTCAGTGAATGGATAGGCTTGGGAAAGAAGATCATGTTATATTCATCTTTTCCTTTTGAGTTTCCTTGGTTTTGACTTTTATTCCAACTCTCCATCTTGGATCCCTAAGGCAATACTAGCGGACACTGCTCAAGATGGAGTGGAGGAGGGGCTGGGAAGGTGGCTCACTGGTAGAGCACTTGTCTTGCATGCCTGAGGCCCTGGGTTCGATTCCTCAGCACCACATAAGCAAAAAAAAAGCCAGAAGTGGCGCTGTGGCTCAAGTGGTAGAGCGCTAGCTTTGAGCTGAAGAGCTGAGGGAGAGCACCCAGGCCCAGAGTTCAGGCCCCACAACTGGACCGCCCCCCCAAAAAAAAGATGAAATGGAGGATTGATTTCTTCCTAGGTCTCCCCATTTCACTCATTTCCCCTGCAACTGTCATCCTGCAGGAGCACGGAAGAGTAAGATATTGCGAGCAACAAGAGTACTACATTTAACTTAACCAAATTCTGACCAGATTATCTTCTTCCCAAGATGTAAAACTTAAGAGAAGGCTTATATGGAACAGATAACATTCAATAAAAGTGTGACAATTAGTTTTTGCAACATAAATTATCAACAAAAATTAGCACGCTAAAATAATCAGCGTTCCTTATTTCTCCTAAGTCTGTCTGATCTAGGCTGTTAACTGTTAGCTTGATTGTGATTAGGTGGTGTAGAAAAGATACCTCTGGTTGTTTTCTTCATCTCATTTAGTTGTGACTTCACCATATATTTCCCAGAGAACAGTTAGAGAAAACAAACCCCAGTTCATAATACTTTTCAATTCTCTGCTTATATCTATCTGCTATTGTTTAAATTGCTAAAAGAAGTTACAATGGCTAAGACCGAATTCAAAGAGTCAGTGACTCTACAGTTTGATCCAAGGGATGAAGATGTTGACTGTACCATTCTACCGTAAAAGGACCTGCTCTGTTGCACTGCAAAGAGGCACGTATTCAGCAATGTAATGTAGTTGTCCTCATTGCAATCTTCTATAAAAAGAGATGCTTAGTTTTTCCATACTGAGGAACCAAATATTTTTTTCCAGTGTGTTCTCTCATCCTTGTATTTTATAATTGAAAGTGGAATCCCAATTTCCCATTGAAATGTTTTCAACAATGCTTAGGTCCCCTATGAGAAGTTTCTTCCTACAAAATGAACCGTTATTATTATTCTGTTGGAAATTGGATTCTGACCATTCGACTTATAAAAGAGTTTCAAAATACAACACACTTGTATTTGGGACTTGCCTATCTTGTTGGCTGAAATGGAGTTGCAGAGATGGGCTAATATTTTTCCTTCTTTTAAATCATTCTGTACTCTGGCAATAAGAGCTCCTTTCTGAGGTGGATACAGATGATAACCTTTTGATTTGAGTTTGAAGCTTGCACTATTTCATTTTTGGCTGGTTATAGTCAGAACTGCTATTTTCCTTGCAGAGCCAAATGATTATTTATACTTCTCTTGGATCATTCTTTATATACCATTAGCAATGACATGCAAAGCACAAGGGACTGAATATTTACATCCAAAATTCTGAAGTGAATATTTTCCCTTTGGCAGGCACATTGCTCAAGACTGTAAGACCTAGTAATATAGAACCATATGTTACTGCTGGATTGTGCATTGACATAGCTTGTGAGTCGCTGAAGTTTTAAATCTCCCTGCTTTTCACTCTGCATCTGAGTGTGGCCAAGGTTTGACTACATATTACCTGTTCAACAACCCTGGAAAATGATGAAGAAATAATTTTTTTTGTTTTTGTTTTTTATTCATAATGACGAACTCTTCAGAGTTGATCTCATAAATGGATTTCTATTATCATTTTGGATTTGGCAGGATTCAAGGCTCAACACGAAAATATTTATTAGTCATCCAGTGAGCTTCTAAGCTTGAGGTCAGATTGCTGATCCTTGGGACAAAAGGTATGTTCCTTTGCCTCAATCATCTTATAAGTAGCCAGAGTATAAAAGAGGCCATTAAATAACTGTAATGTCAGAGAGATTATTCTGAGTTTCATGAAAATGAAAGAAAAGAGAAATGGAGGTCAAAGTAAGGAAGGAACGATTAACACTTACTCATAGCAGTTATTACTTGACACTTGATCATTGATTTTCTTGTTCCTCTAAAGGCAGGGACCAAGACTTCCTGGGTTTTTATCATCTCTAATATATCTCAAAGTTGCCATCATTCTGTAGATGTCAATGAATGATTATGGAATGAACATATGGCCAACCGCACTGCTCCCTTAGCAGGGGGAGGAGAAGTATGGAAGTGGTTGAATTTCAAAGGCTCTTAGAAGCAATGGCAGAACCAATAAATTTGTGGGAGAAAACATTTGCTGTGGAAGATGTGATCTGAACAAAGAAGAGGAACTGAGGTAGTACCAAGTATTTAATATAAAAATAAATCCACATTGGCTGGAGTGTGGATCACACATGTGGGTCTTAGAGCTTCCAGGATGAAATTGAGGTGGGCATCAAGTTTCCTGTTGCTTAATAAAATGCTGTAATAGGATTTTATATGATTGCTGATGCCCAGAGAGGCATTATTGAAGTACTGGTAATCACCCTTATTGGACAAAACTTTTTAAAAGCTACATGGCAAAACTCTTACTTCAAAGAGCTTATATCCAGTTGCAAATGGACAGATTAAACATTTTTGCCACTTATCACAGATATAAGACACAATAAAAGAAAAGCAAAGTCTATTTCATTGAAGCAGGGTTTTAGGAAATGGAAACTTTCTTTAAGTCTTGGAAGATTCTGCCAAGAAGGAGCTGATTGAGAATGTCATGGCAGAAGCAAGTATGGGGAGTGTTGTACAGTGGTGTGTGTGTGTGTGTGTGTGTGTGTGTGTGTGTGTGTGTGTGTGTGTGTGCAGGCATACTTGTGTAGAAAAAATATGTGCAACATAAGAAAGCTACAAAAGGCTAGTTCAAATACCAAGGTAGGCACAGCTTAAAATCAAGCATAGAACTGGGGTTCAATTTTTAAGTTTAGAGGTAATGTAGGGCCTCATCTGGCATGTCAGGAAAAAGATCCTTTCATATCTCCTAAATGGATATAACTTTGATTTTCCTCAGTGGATATAGTTTGTTTGCAATTAACTGAGCCAAACATTCTGTAATATTTGGGGGGTAAAAGCCATTATTATCTCTTCACTGCTTTATTTCCAAGTTGTTGTATCAACATAAAAGAAGCTTCTTAAATGTGTGCATTGAGGTAGTGTTCCTCTACTGGTGAAGAAAAAGTGATCAGCCTTCAAAAAATTCCCTCCAGTCACAGGCTTACTGCTTTCCTTCTCAGCTGCAAAGTAAATGGCCTCCCTTTCATTATTTATTCATTTCCTCTTTGGAAGGTTTTTTTTCTTTCCATGTATTGCTTTGTACACATTTTACAAGACCTCTGTGTTTAGTAGCTATTATATTTTATATTTTCCTCCTTCTTATATGCTGCTCAAGCCAATTTTTATTTTAAGTAGATAAATAACTAATAAATAATTCCATTATTTATCTCTTCCAGACATCTTTGCTGGGTCAGAAATGGGCATTTCCCAAACTTACCATATGTATGTGTCAAAATTAGCTCTAGCTTTACTGGGATTAAAATTTTAGATTCCTTCTTTCTTCCCTCCCTTCTTCTGTTTCTCCTTCTTTCCTTTTGGTTTTATTGTTTTTGCTGTTAAATTACCTGGTCTGTTTTTCTTACATGCTTTTTAAAAAATAATTTTATGAAAAAGCACAAAAGTACAATGAAAGAAAGACACTAAAAATACATAATAAAGATTCCAAAATGTCCTTCACAAGTGACTTTGAAAGATTTACTTTTGAAAGTACAACCATGCAGTTAGAGGTATGGTTATTTTGCTGCTTTTAAAATTGGATAATATATGTATTTGAAATGACTAGTGGAGCTAGTAATTATATGCATCCTTATCCTTATGACAATTTAAAGGTTTGTTACAGTGGGGAAGTTTGGTTAAAAAAGGAATATGTAAAACAGACATTTTCTGGTTTCTTTTAAGTACAATTGAATTTGGCCATATCCTGTTTGGAAGCTCACAAGAACATCTAACTGATGTTATTTACCACTATCTTGTCCTTTTCTTGGGAACTAATTTAACCCATACAACTTAAGATAATGTCATTAGGAACTACAAGATGTGGTTATAATGCCTTTAAATCTAGACTGTTTGAGAAGGCATGCCAAGGACTTGTCTTCTTGTTAGTAATTTTAATTCAAGGATGATACTGGAGGGAACGAGGAATTAGAACGAATTTATTATGACTATGAACTATCCTGAAGAAGCTCTGTTATTTGCCTTCCTTTGAGTTGAAGACTCCAAAGCTCAGAGAGCTAAGTGATTTGTTCAAACTGACACAGCTAA
The DNA here is from genome assembly GCF_024711535.1 of Dipodomys merriami. Classification (NCBI taxonomy): domain Eukaryota; kingdom Metazoa; phylum Chordata; class Mammalia; order Rodentia; family Heteromyidae; genus Dipodomys; species Dipodomys merriami. Next base: position 78,349,536 of record NW_027202270.1, read on the forward strand.
TACCAGACTGCTCTCTTTCTATGGTTAGCTGTTGCCTTGGTCTTAGTGTAAAGGATGGGGTTTTTGTTTTGTTTTGTTGGTAAGAGGGACATATATAAGGAACATATGCTTTGGGGAGGTTAGTCAATGAAGAAAAAGTGCTTTGAGAAAAACTCATTCCAAAAAAATAATCTCTCACTTTCCTTCTCTATCCAGACATCCTTTGCTCTGTGGCTAACTCTGGACTTTCTCTTCTTGTCTAGTCCTAGTCTCCGGGGAAGGCTGATAGGTTAATTAAATTACCAAGTTCTTTTGTCCCATCAAAAACATCTATGATTATGATAACTATACTGATTTATGTTAGAATATAGCCTTCAGTTTGCCCATCTTGTTTCAGCAAAACATCTTTTTGGATTACAAAACAAAAACAAAAATGCAACCACCCAACCATCAACTAAAGTATCTTTATAAACTGAGTATCTATGCAGACCTGGGTGAGGAGGAAGAAAGATATCCCTGACTGTTGGAGAAAGTATTAGAAGTCCAGCATGGCAAGAAAGGGAAGCGGATGGAACTGAGCCTCTGCACAGCTGCTATCCTGTGTGAAAAAGTGTGTTGCCATGAGTGGCAGAAGCGGTGTTTTTAGGTGCTCAATGGCCTGGGTTTGAGTTATAGCTCTCCCACTTGCACCATTGTGAGTGAAGCCATGTAGGATGCCTGGGTTCTTCTATCCATAAAACAAGTAGGTGAAGGTACCTACTTCGAGCACTGTGTATGGTACATGAGTTGTCACTGGCTCTAAAACATTTCTCGCTCTCTCAGCATACGGTGCTACCTATTCACTGAATAGACAACATCTGAATTCCCTGGTGTTCAGCAGCCCAGTGATATCTCTGAAAAATTGTTTCTTCCTGCTCTGAACATGGAATCAGGTTTCTGAATGGCAAGTAATATTCATTTTCCTTGGTGTTGGAGGCTGCTATATCTCACTAAGGCAAATCCCCATGCAAAAAAGAAACAAATACATAAAGAAGAGTCATTTGCAGAAAGTGAGTGATATAATATACCCAATTTATTTCAACATCAGACCACCTTCTCTGGACTTTCTTATTTTGGTTCAGACAAAATCCCACTACCTTGCCAGCAGTCCATCTATTCTGACTCAGTGCCCTGAATTCCCACCACAGGATTTGAAATGAGTAAACATCAGACTCCTGAGCATGAGGAAGACTCCAACAAAGAACCATCTCATCCAGCACAGTCCAATCAAGGAGTAGGATGAACCTCCCAATGGCTTCTGGTTGTTTAGTTTTTGGTTGGTAGGTGAGTGGGTTTAAGGAAGACATAGATAAAGCAGAGTTTAAATCCTGATTCTGCCAGTTTCAGGCTGCAACAATGTAGGCAAAAAGTTTCACCCCTTGAAGCCTCGGTATATGAACCTGTAAAATGATTGTAAGTAATAAGTACTACTTACCCATAGCATTCTGTGGGGATTATAAAGTGCAACATAAAGCAGTGTGTGGTGTAATACCTGCTGCTTGGGAGAATGGTGGTCAAACACTTCCCACCTTGTCTTTATCTTTCCCTTCTTTAGTTTTTTCCCCCTCTTATCATTCCTTTCTTTCTTTGCTTCACTTCCATCCCCAGATATGATCTTCATTTCACTCAGGGCTTTTTGCTTGATTCTAATTTATAGTATGTAGGGCAATTGTCATTCCAAAGATCTTAAATATGGTTCTAGTTCTGGAAATCTAAATATTGGTCAAGACAATCTTCACCCATCAGCTTACCATCTCAGCCATGAGAAACTCCATAACAGAAATGAAATGATTAATTTAATTCCTAGGTCTCATCTTTCTGTAAATCTTAGCGATCAATTTCTACTAACTTCGACAAAATTTCCAGCATGCAGAGAACTTAGATCTAATCAGTAGATCCTCAGTAAATGCTTGATAAAGTGGCTCTCTGACCATCAAAAACCAATAGCATAAGGTAAAAAGGTTCTGGGCCCCATGTGTTTTGGAAATCATGTTAATCAAACATAACAACATGCTTGGCTTCAAAAAAGAAAAGTTAACTGAGGGATTAAAGGATTAGGCTCTGGAATCCAAATGGTTCTTTTCTGCTTCCTCCAGCTAATTTCATACACTCTCTAAGTCTCAGTTTCTCTGTCTGAAAATGCAGAGGTAGTAGTGTGATTTTAGAATAAACTAGAAATGGCCTCTAGGCTACTTACCAGGTCCTATCACATGTTAAAAGGAACTATTATTTCCTAAGTCTGTAATGATCTGGAAACTTGTCATAGGCTGAATCACATCTTCCAGCTCAATTATTATGCTGATGCCCTCTGCACCTCTCAGTATCTCCATATTAAGAAATAGGTTCTTTCAAGAGGTGTTGAGGTCATAGAGACAGGTCTTCATTCAGGACTTCTATTTCCCTTTATAAAGAGGATATTGGATAGATACCTGAAGGAAGACTATGTGAAGAAACAAGAAGAGTATCTAACAGCCAGTGAAAGAGGACTCAGAAGAAATTTACTCTACTGACCCTTGGATTTTGGATTTCTTGTCTCCAGACCTGTGATAAATACATTTCTCTTATTTAAACCCTATCTGAGAAGCATTCCACCACATGCTGAAACCATCTTTCACTTTTCCCTGAAATTCTAGGAAGCATCTGGCATTCAGTATGGGTTCTATCAGCTCTAGTCTTTCCTTTTGTTTGTTTGGTTTTTGAGTTCTTTTTTTTTTTTTTTGAGACAGGAGATTATTATGTGGTTCAGACTATCCTCTAAATGTGTGATCTTTCTGCCTCAGTCTACCAAATGCTAGCATTACAGATCCATGGCATCACAACCAGTGATAATCTAGTTGAATTCAATGGCCTTTTCTGACTTCCCTTCCCCCTCCATTTATCCCTGTGTTTGTTGCTGGAAAACAATATTCCCTAGCTATTGGTGGTCATATTAGACAAAGGATTTTGCTTCACCAAGCAGAATCTTGTGTGGAATCCTTTAAATACAAGTACCTTCATCTACTCTTTGTGTAGTTTTATTTTCCTTTTGTTTACTACAGAATCAATATGCTTGGGTTCTTGACTATTCTCACAATGGATTAGCCAAGTGGTTTTTGTGTGAATCTTCTGAGTTGCTTAAAATCAAGCCCTTGTTGCTCCATTTGTCTTTTCAGATTTTGACTACTATTTGACATTGCCTTCATCGGTCTCCAAAAGGCTCTAGTGCCTTTTGTGATTGACATTGTGACATACACTTTCCTGTGTTAAGGGCTGAGACAATGAATTAGGATTTGGGCACATGAACTAAAGCTGGAGCTAGAAAACTAGATTGGCGCCAGGAAAATATCTAAGAATCAGTAGATAAGTCAGAATGGAGAACTACTTGGCTAGTGGAAAATGGGAACACGTGTAGCAGAAAAAAGAAAAGTGTAGAACCTGGACTTGGGATTGTTGTTTCTATTTCTAGAAAGTCATTTATCACTTGTTTCCTTTCCTCAATTGCCATTTCTTAATGGTAGTGGTATTAGATGAGCTGAATTCAGGGCCTCGTGCTTGCTAGGCTGGCACTTTACCACTTGACCAATCCCACTATTTAGCATTGATTATTTCTAATCCTTGGTGGGCTCATAGACCCCCTCCATCATGTCCAGCTTCCCCTCCATGAAGATGTAGACTCACAACCTTTTGTATCCAGGCTGATGGGCACCTGATCTTCCCAGTCTCAGTCTCTCATATTGTTAAAGATTACAGCCACATACCACAGTACACAGCTACTGGTTTAGATGGGGTCTTGCAAACTTTTCTGCCTGGTTTGACCTCAAACTGTTATCTTCCTAATTTCAGCCTTCCAAAATAACTAGGATTACAGGTCTAAGCTACTAGAGCCCAGTTTCCCCAGTAACACTTTAAAAAAATAATTTGAATCAGCCAACTCTTAAGATTCTTTCTATAATGCCAATCTAGCTTACTTGTTAAACACTGAGATGAGAACTTGTGAGCAGATTGAACATCAGTTACAAGGTATCAACAACTTCAGGTACTTGACATCTGAGACCAACTTCCCTTCCAGGAGGAAAAATTCATTCATATTTGCCAGAGCAGGTATAAGAGCAGGTCTTTGAGATCACCCTCTGGAGGAGAAGGTAACCCTGGCCCATGTGAGTTAGCACTTTGGGCATTTGAGGGCTTTTAATTTGGCTCATCCTGGGTCTTAAACTCTGTATTTGAGAGATGTCCCTGAGCTTTTGTGCTCAAAGCTAGAAATCTACCACTTGAGTCAAAGCTCCACTTCTGGCTTTTTGAGATAAAATTCTCACAGATTTCCTATCCAGGTTGACTTCAAACATCAGTCCTTAGATCTCAGCCTCCTGAGTAGCTAGGGTTATAGATGTGGGCCACCAGTGTCCAACTTGAGAGGACATTAGACTTCACAGTATGGGTTAACAGTGCCTCTGAGCTTTGGAGCTGAATTTAACTCTGTCAACCATAAATCACGGTTCTAAGTTAATTTAAAAATTGAAGATGGTTATACATGGAGCTTTCTTTTGTAGAATGACATAATGCAGGATGGCTCATCTGGGAAACAAGATCTCTGTGAGCCAGTCAGGTGAAGTTAGAATCATATGTGCAAGTGTGAGGTGTCAGCTCCAAGATGGAGTAGTTATAACCCATTCAATCACCTACATCTCCTTCCTGTTTGCTAGGCATACCCACCTTCTTAAATCTCCTAGATTCTCTAGAGGCTACACAGGCAAACTACTGAGCAAGTCCAAAAAAGGGGAAAACATTTGTAACTCTTACCCTCAATGTAGTCTACCCAGTACTTTCCAGTTTCAACCACAGATTAAATTAGAGACATATATACAATTTTGACTAGCTACATAATTTGCCAGAACCTTTGCAAAATGACAAGGCCATGTCCTTCATTCAGTTAGTTAAAAATTTCAAAAGGTGCCACCACAACATCATTCCAAGTATAGGCCTCTGAGCACTCAATTCTATGGGACCAGGCAGTTTACACACCCACGTCCCTGTCCCTAATCCTTCCTCCTAGTCTTCTTTCTGCTTTCCACAGTGCTGGTTTTCTTATGTCCAAGCAACTTGCATGCATCATTCTTTCTCTTGTACCATCTTGTTATGAACCACAGACAATTTTATTGAAGTGAGGAAAAGGTAGTCTAAATTTTTTTTCAATGTTAATTGGCTCACATTTTCCATACAGAAGAGTCCTCAGGGTGCTAAGAGCCTTTTACATACGCTAATGAGGATGAGAGTCAAAATTACCCAGAATGCCTATGGTTTCTAAACCTTTAAGCCTGATTTACATATGCCACTGAAACAGTCTCTCAGGAAATCAGACAATAAAGAACACTTGAAAACTATTCCATGTATCTAACGTACTCTCTATCTTTCATAACTTACTTCCTCATTATCTTATTTTTTGAGACTTCTATGAGTATGTGTTGGTACATGTTCCCCTACTTGTTGATGTCAGCATCTGCTTGACCTGAGATTTTTCCAAGTCAATGTGATGATGATCCACTTTGACTCAGTGTGAATTTATTTAATTATCACAACCAACCAAGAAAAATAAGAGGGAATGAGGAAATGCCTCAAGTATTGACGATATTTATTGTAGCATAAAGCTAATGTAGAAGGAGGTACTAGAACTAGGTATCTCAGGGGATCCCTCAAAAGGAAAATTACTTGAATTAACTTTCCAGGCAATCAGAATTATGCATTACACCCCTCCTGTAATGCTACACAAAGTCAATGTTTGTAAAGAACAGAACTAGGGGCTATAAATCAAGCCTTTCAGAAGAACTGTTGTGTCTGCGGGGATTTTTTTTCCCCTTTGCTTTTTTGGCTTTGAGATGAATGAAGAATTTTCTCAGCAAATTATTAATTACTCCTGCTTGCCTGTAGAATTGGGTTCACTGTAGTTATGTAGGAGTCAATGGTATTCAAGCTGCAGCTTTTGATGAAGTAATCGGCTGCTTCTGGGGCCTCTTTCAGCTGCCCTGGGCGTGCTTCACATATAAACCACTGCCAAATGGATTCTTTCGACATTCCAGCCAATTAAAATACATTTAAAGTGCAGCTGGTGGAGAAGCAATCCGTGCGATTGTGCGGAGAACTTCAGAGTAGTGAGACAAAAAAACAAACTTTATGGAACCTAGGGCGGGCAGCATGTAAAGCTATGCAGAAGTCATAAAAAGAGACAATCTTTACCTCTTGTTTGAATCAGAGATGACACTTGGAGAAGCGTCTTACAAGACACAAAGAAGGGAAGCATGTTTGTTAGGGTGTGAGTTTTCTCTCATTGCCTCTTGAAACTCCAAGTGCTGGCCGGCTGCCCAGTGTGGTGCTGCATACAAATATTGACAGAACACAGCGCTGTTTGTTAAACCTGGTCTGGGGAGGCCAGATTAAAACTCTTAAAGGAAGATCGGAGAACCCCAGGAACTCTCCTCAATAGCTTTAGACTTTGATGGAATGAAAGAGAATGCAATGAGTGGGCTAACATGAAAACATTCAGCATCCCTGTCTGCTATTCCTTTTCGGTAAGGACGGAATTTTCTTTTCTTTTTTCCTCCTTGAATGTTGATAGAGCTATAGAGGAGTGCACCCTGTTGTGCTTAGTGCTTGGATCTGCAACTCTGATTCACAGAGCACCAGGTTTGCCTGTGATTATTTTTTTCTGGAGGCAATGAAGGGATCATACTCACTGTGTAAACAGACACAAGGCATTACCCAGCACGTGGAGGCTGCAAGAGTGTTTCCAGAATTCAGGATACTGCCTTTTTGAATGTTTGCCTCTGCTGAATTGTTTCAGTACTGCCTGCTCTGGGTTCAGGTGTATGAGATCAACAGTGATTAGAATTCTTCTTAGAACCAATAATGATGTTGTATACACCTGTTGTATTTTGATTTTAAATCTTGTCTGCTTTGTTCTGCTGCCAGCCTCACACCTATGCATGTGAATATTGTTTGTTGTTTTCCCCTTCTGAGCTAATGTTCAATGAAAGCTAAGCTTAGTGCTTTCCAACTGCCAAGTCAATATGTTTAGAAATGCTTTGAATCATCCTGACTTTCATTGGAGATGCTATAGAATGTGGAATTTATTGGGAATAACCCTTTTCTCATACTTGACAGAGACAACTAGTGTTGCCCATATCTGCTGCTATCATCACAATAAATGCCTCGCCCTGGGGGTTATGTTAAAATGCAAATGTTAAATATCAAAGAATTAGTAAATGTATACTTGATCTGAAAGTTCCTACCCATCAAGTGACCAGTGAAAGATGTTCGAAGTTCCTGATTCCTATTATAGCTTGCCAAAGTTGGCTCTTTCTGGCTTCAATTTTGTGCATTGCAAACAAAGAATCTTGCACATTTCATGGTGAAAGATCACATTGCCATGTCCTGAGCTCAGTTAAATGCACTTTATTAATCTTTAATGTGCCAGTAGCTCTGAGGCCATGCCAAGTTGAGACTTTCCAATGTTCTCCAAGCTACCTCCTGCCAAGATAAACTATGGTAGACCCAGAAGGGATATTATAAGGAAACTTTGCAAGAGCAAAGTTTTACCCATTAAGTTTGTCATGAGTCGATGAAAGAAATCTTAACTAGGAGATTTCAGAACAAACTACATCAGCTCTGTATTCTCTGTGTGAGGGACCTACTAGGAAGTATTCATCTACTTACACACAGTGCTCTACATTCTGGGGAGGGGAAAGTGAGAGGGGTTTCACTGCGTGTACCTTGGCTGGCTGTGTTTACGGAATGGGAGCGTGACATGCATAAACGAGAAAGATATCCAGTCTTGTGAGTCCAGAGAAAAGCAAAGCTAGCCATGTGGCATGCCGCCTGTTCAATACAGCTCTTTTAGACATACTGAAATAGCCAGAGATGGATGATAGCCACAGAAGTCCATTCGAATAAATGGCAACTTTGTGTAGAATAATTAGATGGCATCTCTTAGGCAACTGGATATCTCTCATACATACTGACTCAAAGGATTCAGTTAACCAAGGTTTACCAGGCCATACTCTGGAGAATGGCAGACTGTGGCCTCTAAAGGTTTTGAATTGCTCATCAGGCTGATGCAGGTGATTGCTCATTCCTTGGAGACTCAAGTAAGAGATACGTTCCTGGGTGACTATGCCTTTGGACACAGGTTCTATATGCAAAGAATTCATGCACCAGGATTGGTAAGAGGTTAACGCTGAAAAGAAGCAGGAAAGAGCTCCAAATTCCTCAGTCAAAATGCAGAGTCAAAAATGCAAAAACTTTACAAATATGAGCAATAATTATTGTAAGACAAAACTGAGGTGGAGATACACAATTAGGCAGGTGGTTTCATCCCCTTTAGAGTCAAGACCAATTTCCTTCCTGTGGCTTAGACAGAGGTTGACAAACTTCAGATCATAGGTTTGCACCTGCAATCAGGCCAAAACCTGCCTGACTTGTGTTTTTGTTGATAAAGTTTTATTGGAACACAGCCACCCATTTGTTTACATATCCTCTATGGCTGTTTTTGAGCTAAAGTCAGTGTTGAGTCGTTTCAGTAAAACTCTCTTGTTTCCACAAGGCCAAAACTCTCACTCTTTGGTCCTTCATAGGGAACATATGAGAGGCTAAATGAAGGAACAGTGGTTTGCAGAGCAATGTGGTAAAGAACCACAGCTCTGTTTTGAATTTCTAGTTGGTTGTGGATGGATAGGTTTCTAAAATATGAAAAACTGTTGCTTGAATGTTGTGGTAGCATCAAACTGTTATGAAATTTGTAAGTACTTATTTTTTATTTTTGTACTTAGTGTGATCAGTAGCAAACTTTCTACACTGGCACAAATCCATGGACCAAACTTTGAGGAGCTCAGACCTCTGCATAGTTTTCCAGCTTCATTTTGTGCCCTTTACCCCGAATCTCCATGATGTTACTCAGTGCATGAGTAAATTTAAAAAGATTCTTCCTCAACGTTGGGCCCTTGCTGCAATTTTATTTTTTACCTAAAGATCTCTTTCTGGAATTCTTTATTTCCTTCATACCTTGGCTAAAATTCACTTCATCAAGGAGGCCTCTTCACAAGTCTGCCTGAAAAAAAATCTTTCCTCATTGTACATCTCTCTTTATAGCATTTGTTACAATCCATGTTTCTCTTATTTGATACTCTCATTAATTTTGTCTGTGTATTGATCAGGATTTGTTTGTAGAAAACATAATCCATTTGGGCTGGTTTAAGTAGAAAGGGGGTTCATCTTGGTTTTAAGAGGCCTATAGGATCTTGTAGAAAGAGTTGGTGAGCAGATAGAACTTCAGGAACGTTACTTGTCAAAAGGCTTATATACCATGGCATAGTCACATGCCATTATGTCTCTGTTACTCTCCAAATCTAGGAACCGGGAAGGTATTGCCACCACTGCTAGCTCCAGGCCCTATAGTCATGTTTCCCACCTTAATAAGCATCTCTGTTTCTTTAAAGAAAGGAAGCTCTGGACAGGAGACTGGAACTTTTGCTACCAAGAGGTCCAGCAAAAATACATTGCTGTGGTTTGGATGTTATTTGTTTCCTGTCCCCAAGAGTGTCTTGTGATTGAAGGCTTGATCTGTACTATTGGGAAGTTATGGAACATTTGGAAGGTTGGGCTTTGTGATAGGTTCTTAGGTTATTGGAGGATGTGCTCAATGGAGACTCTGGGACCCCAGCCCATCCTCTATCTCCCTTTCTTCCTCCTGGTTCAAGATGTGAGCTCCCACTGCAACATACAGACCTGGGGTAATGTCCTACCGTCTACCACTCACACAACTGAGCTGATGTAGGAACCAGGCCTTTGAACCTCCAAATCTCTGAGCTAAATATATCTTTTGTCTTTATAAGCTAGTTGCCTCACATGTTTTGCTATAGCTGTGGAATATGGAGGAATTCATATAGCATCTATCTCTTGATATTCCCTCTGATTTTAAAATCCCACTGTGGAGGTTTCTGGAGTGTTCTGTGTATCATAACAGAAAGCATGTTCTGAGGAAGGCATTTTTATGACTCAGACTTATTCAATGGGAAGATCTTCTCCACTGGGTCACTTGTCATCAAGCATACCAACATACACATTATAGGAACCTGAGAAGGAGGAGATACAGGGAAGCGCAGAAAGACTATTTAAAGAAATAATAGCTGAAATTTTACATTTGATAAAAAGCCACCAAACTATTTATACAAGACACTCACTAAACTCCAAGTGGGATAAACACAGTGCAAAAGAATCTTATTAATCAGAATAGATTAAAAACACATTATTTACCATAGCTAAGATATGGAACCAACTCAGATGCCCCTCAGTAGATGAGTGGATCAAGAAAATGTGATATATATACACAATGGAATTCTATGCCTCCATCAGAAAGAATGGCATTGCCCCATTTGTTAGGAAATGGAAAGACTTGGAAAAAATTATATTAAGTGAAGTAAGCCAGGCCCAAAGAAACATAGGTCCCATGGTTTCCCATAGTTGCAATAACGAATATATATCTGAGACAAGCAGAAAAAGTCAGATAAGTTAATTTTAGGGAATGAACCCCAAGATAAGTATTCAAATGTTTTGTTTTTGTTTTTTTCCTTTCATGCAATTGTTTCTATCATATTTATAAGATGATTTCTTTGTTGCTTTTTATGTCCCTCCCCCAAGGTATAACCCATGCTTTCACTGTATTTGATGTTGGTATAACTTGTGGAGGGGAAGGGAAAAAACAAATCATTGAAATAAGGATACAGGTGGACCCATTGCAACAATGAGATGTACAAGTCATTATATCAAAAAACGAACTTTACAACTTTGGTGGGGGGTCGGGGGAGGATCGGGTTGTGGGGGGAGTATGGAAAGGGATGGGAAGGGGAAACACAGAGGAGGCAACAATGCTTGATAAGAAATGTACTTATTATCTTGCCCATGTAATTGTAACTCCTCTGTATGGTATTCTCACAATAAAAAAAAGAAAAAGAAAAAAATTCAATTAAATAACAGCTAAAGGATTCACTAGTCATTTTCTGAACAAGATACACAAATGTCTTGTAAACATGTGAAAATACGTTCAACATCACCACTGATTAGGAAATCATAAATCAAAATCAAATCAGGTACCATTTTGCACTCACTAAGATATATATAATAAGGTGGATGACAACAAATATTGGCAAGAACGTGGAGAATTTGAATCTTTTTTATTTTGCTAGTAGGAATGTAAAATACTGCTTGCAATCTTGAAAGTGGCAGTTTCTCAGAATGTTGTGCAAGGTGTTCCCATATGGTCTAGCAAGTCTTCTCCTGTGTATACCCCTAAGAGTATCTTAACATGTATCCACACAAAAATGATTAATATTTATTAGTAGAAACCTTATAAATAGTTGTGAAAGTAGAGAAAGATGTAAATGTCCATCAGCTGGTAAATGAATAAACCAAATATGGTATGTCCGTATAATGGAGCATCATCCAGCCATATAAAGGAATGAAGTACTGATTTGTGCTACTGCATGGATGAAGACTGAAGACATTATGCTAAATGAAAGAAGCCAGACACAAAAGGCTTCCTGTGAAATGTCAGAAATGGGAAAATACATTGAAGGGGAAAGCAATGATTTTTTTTCTTTGATTTGTTGTGTTTCTGGGTCTCTATTAAGAAAATTTCGGCCTGTGCCAAGGAGACCTAGGCTTTCTCCTATTCCATCCTGTAATGTTTTCAGATGGTCTGCTTTGACTCCGAGGTCTTTCATCCATTGGAGTTGATTCTGGTGCAGGGTGATTTATAAGGATCTAGCTTTAGTTTTATACAAGTAGTTAACCAATTTTGCCAGCACCATTTACTGAAGAGGCTGTCTTTCTTCCATTCTATTTTTTTAGCTGCCTTATTGAAGATTAGATGGCTACAAGTCTATAAGTTCATTTCTGGGTTTTCAATTCTATTCCATTGGTCCTGAGGTCTGTTCTTGTGCCAGTACCAAGCTGTTTTGATTACTATGGCTTTATAGTAGAGTTTGAAATTTGGTATTGATATTCCTCCAGCACTTGAACAACCATATTTATAATAGCAATATGTATACTTCTGAACATGAGGATAAGTTCATCAGCAAATGTCAAATTATAGTACACCATGTAACTGTAACCCTTCTGTATATTAACTCTCTAATAGCAAATTTTTAAAAAATCCTTAAAATTTATAGTGTACTCCGTTTTTTAATATTATACAGCCAATAAAATTTGGTATGAATTCAGGGATTGGAATGTTGGCTATGATATAATAAGTAGGAAATATAAAAAATAGTTATTTGTATTATAAACTCATTTTTTAAATGTATGAATTCTTTAATTTATAAATATCAATGTTATAAGTAAGATATAGTCTCATAATTCACCAATGTAAAATTTTATTTACCACTCACAATTGAAAATTAAAACTAAAATGTTTTATCCTCATTAATAAGATGAAATAATACACATTATTTAAGATAGAAATTTTGAAAAAAATCACAAAATCAATGATGCTAACTAGAAATTGCATGGAGAAAACGCTGAAATAAAAGGTATCAAATATTAACTGTTTATCTGCAATAAATTCCTACATAATTAATTATAGCTCATTATAACCAAATTATTTATAACAAAGAGATATTCTTATAAATTCATGAAACTGAAAATTTTAAATTATTATTGTGATGGATTTCTGTCTACTCTCTCTTTAAGGTTACTTAGGTTGGAATGCCATAGGTATACTTATTAATAGATTTGAAAAAGTGTTATTTTGGGGCTTAGGAGTGTATCTCAGAGGTGTGCTTACCTAGAAAGGTATGATTGGTGTGTGGAAACTGCCCACTAATGGGCATTAGAGACACTGTGGCAGAGAGATATTTTGTTAGTTGTGTTTTCTGGAGAGGCGTATATTCACTTAACCCATCCTGCACAGTTGGTAAACAGCTGAGAGTAAGGAAAGTAGAAAAAAAAAATAAGTAAAAATCCCTGTATAATACATATACATTAGTGTTGGCTTTTACAAAGAGACAATGGGGAAAATTTAGGAAGGTTGTGGGTTTTTTGGTTTGTTTTTTTTTGCTAACCATATAATCCACTAATTTAGGCCTCCCCGCCCCCCCCCAAAAAATCTTTAACTGATTTAGTGCTGTGACTGCTTAAATCACCTTCTGAGAATATTGTATCTTTTTTGGCTTTTTACAAAATCTTGTAAGGCAAGCAGGAAAAGCATTCACATTTGAAGATAAGGAATGAGTGTCAAGCAAGTTAAATACATTGACCAGGATTTCAAACTAGAAACGTTGAGGATCAGGGATCTGAACCCATGTTTCTTTGCCAGTCTAGGTTTGTTCTGGCTATCAGAGGAATTTGAATCTTAGTTTACTGGCTCTATGACTAATTGTCTTTCTATAGCATGCAATTCTGTTCTTCTACTAAGCATTTATGATGCTTATAAGGTAATCCCAGGATTGAATCCTATTCAAATCTAGCAAGTCACCAGTAGGCATAAAGAAAGGAGAAGGATTTTGGCGGGGTGGGAGGGAGAAACTGAGGGAAAGCAAAGTGAGAGGTGATGTTGTCCAAACAGACAAACATACTCATTACCTGACTTCTGAAATAATAAACCCTCTGTACAATACCTTAATAATAACAATGAAGTTATATATGTGTGTATACACACTCATGTTTGCCCCGTGTGTGTGTGTGTGTGTGTGTGTGTGTGTGTGTGTGTGATATTTTGATAAGGCATAGCTGGAGGAAAAGGCTTGGAGGTGGGAGTCAGTAGGTGTTGTCTGAAATTCAAATACTCAAATATGGCTACACAGGCACTGTAGATAATGGAAATCTTTTATAAGTGGGAGAAACAATCAGCTGCATGACAATTAACTGTACCATAATTGGTCTCACTTTCTGAGGATAGTGGGATTGATGGGGATGCTGGTTTGCTGGGGAGCATACACTCTTTAGTATTTGACGACATGGTTGTTACTCAGCACCAGCAAATGCTGCCAGAAATATATTGGCTCTGTGTTTTTATTTGTCAATTATTCACAAGCTGACAACTTAAATTTTGAATGAAAGCAAAAACATTGTGTAGGTAGACCAAAATATAGGTAAAAACTAGCAGATCCCCCAAATTACTAGCTTATGCCATGTGGATCATATTTGGTCTAAAGGCTTACTAGGTTCTTAACAGTCTAAATTCAGTTTCTACTTTCTTGAGATCTTAATTATGCTATGGTGACAATTGATATTTTTCCTTATACCTTTAGGAAAATAGGCTGCTTTCATCTTTATCACATTCACTTAAATCCACCACATCCCTTCCCTACCTTGATCCTTCCTCACACTGAAAGAGAAGCCTAAGAGGATATCTTCACGTGCACCCCAGAGCAGTCTAAGTACCGCTTGTGCTGAACACAAGGAAGAGCCTCCAGGGCCCATGAAGGATGTGCTTTAATTAAATTACATTTCTGCCTTTAATTATTGTCTAGACTAGAATTTTTGTTGTTGCAAGCCTATAAATGTGTGGGTAGTGGTAGGTGATACAAATCACTCAGCTTTTCTTTACTTAGGAGAAATCCAAGGTGCCAAGGAAAATTCAAAAGGCTTATTAGCAAAGGTGCAAATCTCCATGTTAAATCAGGAAGCTGTATTATACCCTTGACTACTTCTTGAACTGAAGTGGGAAAGGATGTATTCTCCTCTAATTTTATAGAGAAAATGTGAAGCAGCCCCTCCCTACCACCGCACACACAGTTTGGTTCAGTGAAAATGTAGCGTGAACTTGTCTTTGGGGATAATTCCTATCTTAAACCATCCTTGGCTTGGTTTATAACATTTTAGTAAATTTTGTGTACAGAGAGTGATTGTAATAATATATGTAGAAAATGGGGATAATACTATAAAATATATGGAAGAGGAGTAAAAAAATTATAAAGAGTCTCATTACTCAGAGACATTCAGTGTTATAATTCTTTTTTTTTTTTGGGGGGGGGGGTCCTGTCGTGGGGCTTGAACTCTGGACCTGGGCACTGTCCCTCAGCTCTTCAGCTCAAGGCTAGCGCTTTACCACTTGAGCCACAGTGCCACTTCCGGCTTTTTTTCTTTTTGCTTATGTGGTGCTGAGGAATCGAACCCAGGGCCTCAGGCATGCAAGGCAAGCACTCTACCACTGAGCCACCTTCCCAGCCCCAGTGTTATAATTCTTATGAAAATAAATATATGTACCCTTTTAATTGTTTTGCTATGGTTTCATGGAAGGATATTAAAAATGATGAAAACAAACTAACATTTGCCTTTAGGTGAAGTATTTTAAAATCAATACTTAAATATTTCTGGTAAATTCATTCTGTGTAAATATGTAATAAGAAACAAGACACAGAAATGAGACCAGAAAGAAGTTGGAATTCAGTTGGTTAGGAAGAAGGGAGGATGTAAGTAGCCTCAGTAATATTTTCAGTGGTTTTAACCTAGCAGATGAAGCCAAACACCACAACATCTGGGCCACTGGAGACATATATGGACACAATGTAGACCTTCTGTAAGGAAATATAGAAGATTCTTAGAAATATCATTTGCTTTAGATAGGAGGAATCAGCTGTAATCCATCTTAACGAACTCTTCATTTACCAGTATAGCTCCACTATTTCTGGCCTAAATTGATCAATTATTTATAAAGCATCAGATCTAAAATTAGTTTGGATACTGACACATGAGAAGCCTTATATATGTACATTTTTACAATATACATATACACTTAAAGTATATGTCTACATCACCCTAAAAAGAAACCTGTATCCATTAACACTCATTCCAGTCCTCTCCTGGCCCTGCAATATATTTTGAATATTAGACACTCCTCAGATATGATTTGCAATCTAGTTTTTTCTTTTCTTTTTTTTCGGTCATGGGGCTTAAACTCTGGGCCTGAGCGCTGTCCCTCAGCTCTTCAGCTCAAGGCTAGCACTCTACCACTTGAGCAACAGTGCCACTTCTGGTGCTGGTGGTTTATTGGAGATAAGAGTTTCATGGACTTTCCAGCCCGGGCTGGTTTTGAACCGCGATCCTCAGATCTCAGCCTTCTGAGTAGCTAGGATTACAGGCATGAGTCACTGGCGCCCGGCATACAATCTATTTTTTTCTATGTCTTACCTTTTCAATTTCTTGGTGGTATTCTTTGACATGTAAAAGTTTTAAATTTTGATTAATTCTTATTTTTCCTTTTTTTTTTTTGCTGGTTGTGAGACTTGAACTCTGGGCCTGGGCACTGTCCCTCAGCAATTCAGCTCAAGGCTAGCGCTCTACCACTTGAGCCACAGCTCCATTTTCGGCTTTTGCTGCTTATGTGGTGCTGAAGAATTGAACCCAGGGCCTCATACATGCAAGGCTAGCACTCTACCACTGAGCCACCTTCCCAGCCCTTTCTGTTGTAATTTTATTATCTCTAAAATTCCTTTGCTTAATCTAATTAATCCAATTAATCTTATTCCCATGTTTGTTGATTTGTTTTTTAAGAGTTCTGTAGGGTCAGTGATTATTTCAAAGTAATTTTTGCATTTGGTATGAGTTCAGTAAGGAGCTAGATTCATTCTTTTGCATGATAACATCATCAGTTGAAAAAACTATAATTTCTCAATAAAATGTCTTATTCAAATCTAATGAAGTACGAATTACTATCTTTATTTGAAAATGAGAAAAAACTGAGACTAAGGTAGATTAATTAACCTGAGTGTTAAAGAATAACTAAGAAGTTCAAGCTCATTCTTTGTACCATGCTAAAATGGATGCCAACTAAAAATCATAAGGTAATCATATCTAGTGAGTAAGTGTGGTCCTTATTTAATAACTCATAAGGATGCGATAGAAACGAGGGAGTCACATAAACTGGTTAGCCTTAAAGGTTAGTATTTGTTGAAAAGCAACTCATCGAATCAGCAGGAGACTAGAGAATGGGCAAATACTTGGGATGAGCAAGTCCAGGGCATTGAGGCTACCACAAATTCTACTGTATCACTGGATAAGAGCCTAATTGTCTCTGGTGTTTGCATGGACAGGTCCAGATTAAGACAGGGATGTGCATAACTGGCCAAACCTGAGTAGGCACTGCTCTTCATATCAGCCCATTGAAGAATCTTCCTAAGGCACAGGGGCATGCATGCTGGAAATGCCTACTTGTAGGCCAGTAGAGAAACCTCTTTTCCCTATTCAACTTGTTGTCTTTGTATCAATGAATCAAAGGCAAATTGGCTTCGTTTTTGTCTTCTCAATATTTCACATGACCTGTTTCCTGAGATTACAATCTCTGCATTGAGCAACCATGTTTTACACTCCACTACTTTGAAGCTACCATTGCACCTTAAATACAGGCTTTGAATGATGTATTTTCCAATTGCAGATGATTTCCTGGGATGTCTCAGGGGCTGCAATCAATACTTCACTTCCCACATGTGAGTTCTTTAGAGCCAGTTTCTAACTTTAAGTATGTTTTTCTCTCCTTTGGTTGGAGGTATTCAGGGAGGTTTTACCCTCTTTAACATTAGTTGAATTCAAATAAGGGTGATGGTGGTGGGAAGTGGGTGTATTCTGTTATGGAAGGACTGCAAATCCAGTCTTATTGTTAGTTTTGTTCTGCCATGTCTTTGTGTTAAACTTCCCAACTACTTAGGGTAATTTTTCTCAGGGTTTATTTTATACATCACAAATCCTATGGACTTTTGGGTTCTTTCCCTTATTTATCATCAGGGGCCTGGTTGTCTTTTCTGCTTTGCTGACCCTAAGGGGATGAATGGAATCCCCCAAATAGCTGAGCTCTGAGTAAGAGCTTCCTATCCTCCCTCAGCCTGGCCTTACTCCCTCCTCCATTTTCCACAGTTTACAAAACTCCAAACAAATGACTTTTTCTCCTTTGCACAGTTACATTTTATTTGTATTTTAACCATATATTAAGAGAGAAGGCTGCTGGACACCATGGAAAACAGTTTTTGTGTCACATCTTGATGTTTTTCTCCTTAATGAAACTGCTAGATGTAACATTTCTGTGTGTTCTATTTGTCTTTGGAAATCACCTACAGTCTTCCTAAGGAAAGGAAGGAGAACAGGCTAGGGTTACAGGAAGTAGAAAGCATAGTTCTTATTTTGTAAAAAACAAAAAACAAAAAAACTTAAATACTCATGCCTATTATCCTAGCTATTCAGGAGGCTGAGATTTGAGGATCACACTTTGAAGCCAGCCCAAAAAGCAAAATCTATGACTCTTACCTCCCATTAATTGGCAAAAAAGCTAGATAGGCTGTATGGTTTCCTTCATTTGTGGTAACTAGAATATGCCTATAAATCTATAAGTAAAGATGTTGATTTGTACACACACACACACACACACATATACACACACACACATATACACATATAAGCACACACACTGGGACATGGAAATTATATAGGACTCTAGACATTCACATACTGAGTCCAAAGGAGTATATGCATAGAAATGGTTACCAAAGGCTCTATAGCTATGACAGATGATCATATAAAATAATATTCTATGAAATGAACTCCAAGAAAGGGAAACAAACATTTTTAGTTGCTATTGTTGTTTTAATTTTCTTTTCCTTTTTTTTTTTTTTTGTCGTTTGTGGGGCCTGAACTCTGGGCCTGGGTGCTGTCCCTCAGCTCGTCAGCTCAAGGCAAGCACTCTACCATTTGAGCCACAGAGCCACTTTCTGGTTTTCTGAGTGGCTTATTGGAAATAAGAGTCTTCTGGACTTTCATGTCCAGGTTGGCTTTGAACCGCAATCCTCAAATCTCAGCCTCCTGAGTAGCTAGGATTACAGACGTGAGCCACTGGCTCCTGGCTTCCTTTTGTCTTGATTGCTAGTTTGTTTGTTTTTGGGAGGGCAAAGAAGGGTACCTGAAAGATGGAACAAGGATTAAAAAATACAACAGTAATACTCACTAGACACTACATGGAAAATGAACTGAATATTTTGTGGGAGGGGACGGGAAGGAAAAACCAGGAGAGAAAGAGCGATAGAAGGGGAGACACAGTACTCATTACTCATTACCTGATTCATGTAATTGTAACCCCTCCGTATATGAACTCTACAATTACAATTTTTAAAAAGCTGGAAGTAAAACTGGAAGTGCCAGCCTTGAGCAAAAAAATTCAGGGACAGGGCCCAAGGATGGGTACAAAAAAATATTTACAAACTAAAAATGTATCCTCTTTCCAAGCAATGATCATTTCTTCTGATTAAGTGAATAAAATATATTAAGTAAGTTTTTCCCCCATAGTTTAGACTATCAATGTAGTATCTGGGTCTTTTCTCCACAATACACATGCAACTGTGAGCAGTTGCTTGTTACTAGTTTGCTCTAGGGAGAATGGGGGAGGGGGAACGCTGTGACACAATGAGGTGAGTTGTGTTTATGTCTTAGACAAACAAAGTTGTTTTGTGATGGTGGTGGGGGCAATGATGGGTGAGTTGGGAATGGAAGGGATATACATCTCCTCTTTATACCAGTTTGAATCCAAGGAGAAATAGAAGATATCACCAATTGTGAAGTTTCAGTAAACTTTTGTTTTAGAGTCCAAATTGATGGAGAGAATCCCACACTGGATCCATTTATTCTAATTTGATTTGGATTGTCTTTGCTCTGTTAAGGCAAGGGCCTTTTACATTTCATTTCTGCCTGGAAATAGACAGAATGGAGTAGGACTGAGCAAGGAGGGAGAGAGGTAGAAGCTTATCTTTCCTATTTCCTCCATGATCTTTTAGAGTTCTCTGATTCTCCTGGAAGATACTCTCTAAATCTGATGTACCCAGAAGCCATTTCTTTAGACCTGCTACATGGCTCTTGGAACTTATTAAGCACCTAACATATGATAGACACTAATCTAGTAGCATTAAAACCATAACATTGTCTAATGCTTTGAGTTTATACCTCATTTTCTCCCTAAAAATGGCTTTCTTATTCAGATGAGCAATTGAAATTCAGATGTTAAAGTACTTGGTGGCAGAGTCAGGATTTTAACTTGGGTCCATTTGAGTACAGGATCCATCAGTAGTTTTTTGTTTGTTTTTTAATACTGGAATTTGCACTCAGAGCCTGTACTTGCTAGGCTAGGGATCTACCATATGAACCATGCCTCTAACCATGTTTCTTGTTGGTTCTTTTGGAGATAAAAATCTAGTGAACTTTTCTCCCAGAATTAACCTCATACCATAATCCTCCAGATTTCAGCTTCCCATAGTTGGGATTATATGCATGAGACACAGGATTATTGGAAAAAGGAAAAGGTGAGACATAAAAACCTTTGAAAATTAATGTTAATTGACATATAACACTAAATCTGACAGAGTGGATGAACTTTTGAAATCAAGAGGCCCCCTAGCACATGGCTTAAGCACATGGCATAAATGAGTATGTGGGAGTTTGATACCTATGTGGTCAAGCCTTTAAGAGGTGGAACCTAGTGAGAGGTCATACAATTGGATCCCTGCTTGATTTCTGGCTTTCTTCCTCACCTTGTGATCTCTCCCTCAAGGGTATCATCTACCATGAGGAGATACAGTCAGATGGTCTTCAGAAGTGTTAGGCCTGTGCTGTTTGGACTTTACGCTTCCTAAATTGTGAACTAAAATAACCCTCTTTAAAATAGAATAAATTGGTATACTCAGATTATTTCATCATAATGGAAAATGAATGAACATACCAAGGATTACTATAATCCCAGAGCCTAGATGAATACTTCTGGATATTAAACACTGCCTGCTATGGTCTCAGCTCATCTGGTCTTGAATGTATAGGCAAGCCCTCTCCTAGTTCTTTTGATTTAATGTACCTATCAGACCTCCATCTGCTAAATTGCCCACTAGAACCATGCTCTCTCAAACATGGAATTTCTGCTGGCAGTGTCTATTTCCATTAACTTCTAATTTTTCCTGTTAGGAACACCATTTGTATTACTCAATACCTTAAAGATGATAGTTAAGGACCATGTTCATACCTTTTGAGGTCAGAATCATCCCTGGTTGCAGAAAAGAAGAAAAAGTATTTAAGGTTTCTACTCTGAAAGTCAAGATTGATAAGACACCCCACTAAAGCCATCTACTGATTCCATCAAAGTCCTGTCCTTATTCATAGTAGGTGAGTAGATATCCATACCCCTAGAAGAGTACCACAATCACACTAGATTTGAAAGTAAATAATTCCTCACTTAGAAATATAGATCTGTAAATGATTGAATAAATGATAGCCTAAGTCTGCCCATTGATAAGGCAGCAGTGATTGAGTTGGAATGCTTAACTTGGCTAAACCGAGTTATACCAAGTCATGAATTAGCTCCTAAACCCCACATCAAGTTTGTCATACCTCTATAGTATAAAAACATTATAATTTAGAGACTGCAGTGGTAAAGAAGATGGAACACATGGAAAGTCAATCTGTTGTCAATTTAACTTATCAGATGTATCATAGCTATGGAGCATTGCTAAGGTACACAATCACTCATTCAAAAACTTCTAAGTGCCAGTTGTGTGCCTGGTATTGTGTTAGGCATTAGCAGGGTTTTTGAATATGACAAAGCTTACAAGTTAGTAGAGCCTGAGAAAAAGTTAAGACATGAGCCACACGATCCAGACCCTGTAGAAAGGATGCTATTGAGAGAGAGGCAAATGATGGATGGAACCTTTGATGACATGAGCAGGAAATCATTGCTCCTGACTAAGTACTAGAAAGAGGCTGGGAATAGGTGCCATCATTTCCTCATAAGCTCCTTTGTTAAATGCCAAGTCCTTTGTACAACTATTCAAAGATAATGTTTTAAAGTGTTAAAAAACTTAAAAAAGAATGTTAAAAATCATCTTGAAATTATGAATCTAAATACTTTGAGGATATTATGAAATTTGAATATGCTGTTGCAAAATCCCTGCTTTTCTTTATAAATAAAGGTAGTCTAAAGACCATATTTGAAGAAGTATGATATTTGCTGGACAATACAGTTACTGCCCCATAGCCAACTGGACAAAAGCTAGCTGATCTTATGATGTTGCAGAGTTCATTTGAGCCAGGCCCTTAAAATATTTTTCATCTTTGAGATAAAGAATATTTGTAGAAATTTCTACCCACTACTTAATTATATGACTTTTTATGATTTAAAGCAGATTTTTAAAAACCAGTAGAGTCATCTTTAAAGGTCATTTGAGTTGGTTTCATAAAATATGATTCATGTTTAGTTTTGAAAAATTCTTTGATTTGGCATGTAAAAGTGATGTTGGATTTGAAAGCAACTATTTGAGTAGTTAGACAAAGAGATTAGGCTTTATTGCAAAGAGGAAAGGAATAGGAACTTTTTGTTGTTGTTGTTTAAGAATCTATATATTTATTTGAAATGAAATGTGCATCTGAGAGCTATTATAGTGCCAGTTGGCAGTGTATTCTTTAATATGCTTTGAATTGAAGGCATACGTTCCAATTGTTGGCAGAGTAAAGGAGACAATAGAAACTGGAAGATTAAGTGGAAGTGTTAGTGTTGAAGGAGGTGATAAAACGCTTTCCCAAGGCAGTCTTTCATATTCAAATGTATTTCAAAGCCCTGAAACTAGGGTTGGATGCAAAGTCTTAGCCAGATCCTTAGAAAAGGTTATAGACTCCCTATGTAGCATGGGGTACATGACCTTACATGACAACAGGAGAGAAGAGAGGAAACCATACTGTTTCAGAAAGATGTGAGCCAGGACTTTGAACTTATCATTGCTTATAGTTATCCATGGTGTTAAACTCTTACTGCTTAGGAGAATGAGATTCAGAAAGATAAGATAAAATTTAATCCAGAGTTGGCCTTGTTCCTAGTTCTAGCTGGTTAAAAACCAAAACCAAAACCAAAGGAAAGACTCAGTGTGAGTTCTAACAAACAACACGATGAAAATGGTATTTTTGTTTCCACGGTAAAAATTTAATTTTGATTTCTCATTGCAATTTATTTCATTTCTCATTTTCATGAGCCAACATAGTGGCTTATGCCTAGAGGAGACTGAGACAAGAGGACTGCAAGTCAAGGCCAATTTGAAATATTACATAGCCTGACCTTGTTAAGAAGTTCAGGCCAACCTGAGGAAAAAGGAAAGTTTATGAGACCTCATCGTGATCAGCACAAAGCTGGTCTCGGTGTGCATTTGTTATCCTAGCTATGGAATAGGCATAAATAGAGGAGGATCATTGTCAGGCCCTCCCAGAAAAGATAATCAAAAGCAACTAAATGAAGAAAATCCTGGAGTTTGTGACTCAAAGTGGTTCAATACTCAAATTCAAACCCCATTGCTTACCCCCACCCCCCAAAAAAGAAAAGACAAAATAAAGAAAGAAAAAGAACTGAAGGGAGAGGGAAAGGGAATAAGCAAGAGAGGGGTATGGAGAATTGTATGCAATTCAACTTCATGGAGTCAACCAACTCACTGAGAAAATAATAATCAACTCTTTTCCGGAAACACAAAGATTTAGACAGGCAATGGATTCCAAGCCTGGGAGACAACTTGTCTGTGCTTCTTATTCCCCTAGTAGTGTTTAGAAAGTTCTTTGGCCAGACACAATCTGTAGAGCAGCTTGAAAAATACATAAAGCAAATGTGTAATAGCATTGGCAATGTTCTGAAAGGAACTACCAAGAATGCGTACTACAGGGAGGGATGGAGAACTGCTTCTGGCTGAAACCAATTTAGAATGGAAAAGCTTTTAATAGACAAATTCTTCATCAGTAAGTTGCTGCTTTCAATTAACTTGTCATTGCCCAGTAGTTTCTTCATAAACCTTTCTGTGATGCATGTATGTGACTACTTCAGGAAGCAGTGAAAATTTGTGTCTGTGAGAACTATGTGTTCTTCTTCTAAAAGAGTGAGCAACTATCTGTCTGAGTATTCTATGCCATCGTCTTGGGTCTCAAAAGTATCACTGGCTATATTTAATATGTATTTGTATTCAATTTGGAGAACCTTGTTGCCCCAATTCTCTCCTTCTTAATTAGGAATTACATGAGTGAATTATAGTCTTTTCATTTTAGTATCTAAGTATAAGAACCAAACTTTATGCACTGATCGGGAGCCTTTCATAACTTTTGTAAAAGGATGAGTCACTGAACCATTCCTGAATAGTCTTGCAGACTTGTCAGATCAAGAGATCATATCCTCTGGGCCCTCCTTTCCCATTCGCTTTCTTGTTCTCCTGATTTCTGAAGATGTCTTCAGCAGTTGTTCCTGCCTTCAGGGCACAAACTCGTAAGAGTAGGAGGGAGCTACAGAGTTATTTGGAAGGGTTTATAATTTCATATGAACCCCAAGCACTGCATGGATAACAGGCTGAAACAAGGCGTGTACTATTTTTCAAAAGGACTTTTTAATATATTTATCTTAATTGTACAAAGTAAAGGATTTTATAATGACATTTTCATTCATGCTTGTAACATACCTTGTTCATATTTATTCCTATATTCCCTTTTCTTATCCACTTCCTTCCTTCCTCCACCTTTCTATATCCCTAATAGTCTTCTTTTACGGTTTTTTTTTTTTTTTTTGCTGGCACTAGGATTTGAATTCAGGGCCTCTTGTTCTCAGTTGATATTTTTGCTCAAGATTAGTGCTCTACCACTTGAAACACATCTCTACTTTTGGCTTTTTGATTTTTAGTTGGAGGACAGAATATCACAGACTTTTCTGCTTGGCAGGCTTTGAACCAGCATTCTTAGATCTCAAACTTCATGCTACTTTTTTTTTTTTATTCCATTGACCTGTCCAATTACAGTTAGATTACTTCCATATCTTGTATATTTTGAATACTGCAACAATGAACATAGGAATACTAATATCTCTTAGGTTCTGAATTTATCTGGACAGTATTCAAAAATGTGTTTCTAGATCTCATAATAAGTCTATTCTCTTTTTTGAGGAAACCATTTAATTTACCATAGTGGCTTTATTCCTTGTACCCTTACAAATCTCCTGAAAAGGTCATGATTTCTCTACATCTTTGTCAATACTCATTATCTTTTGTTGTATGACAGTAGCTGTTCTGAGAATTGTGTGATCACTCTCGAAGGCAGTTTCTTCAAAAAACTAAACATAAAACTACCCTATCATGCAGTGAAACCACACTTGGGCATCTATCCATTATATTATGAATAAGTATATGGTAAAAACATTTGTGCATCCATGTTTGTTGATGCACTATTTACAATAGACAAGTCATTAAAACAGCTCAGATGTCCTAGAAAAGATGAGTGAATCAAAAAAATGATGCACAAACACACACATTTACACATATGTATATGTATACATATGTGTGTGTATATATAATATGTATATATGAAAGAAAAATGCTGTCATATGCAGCGAAATAGTTAGATTTTGAAAATATTATGTAAGTGAAGTTCATCAGGCTCACAGTGACAAATAGCACATTTTCTTTCATATGTGGAAGTTAGATCTAAAATAAAAACATATATGAAAATGTATACAGGATTATATGTATAGAAACACAAACAAATAGACTAAAGAATGGTATACTCAGGAGAGGAGTCCAATGATGTAATTTCTCTGAACAACTCAGTGTTTAACAAAATGGCTATTGTTTAACAAAAATCAGGAAGCTGAAATGGGTCTGGGTGGGCTGGACAAAGGGTGGGGACACGCAAAAGGAGAGAGGAAGCAAATGCAGTCATTACATCTAATGTACATTATGTAAAGTTTAAACTACGTAGATAAGGGTGTGGATTAGGATTGGAAAAGTAGAAGAACAAAGGAAGTGGTGACATTGATCAACATGTATTCTACTCATAATCTGATTTGTGGAATTGAAACTTCTTTGCACAGCTACTTAAAACTGAAAATAATGATAAAGAGAAAACATACACAGGCAAATATATTATCATTGTAAGTGTATAAGAGCAGTAGTTACTAGAGTGTGACTCCTATATGCCCTGGGATTTTGAGAAGAATAGCTTGCTTTTACTGAAGTAATTTACAATTGCAGGATTTCTGTTGGAAAACTCAAATATTTCTTTTTCTTGACCTAGAACTCAAGGTGACAACATTCTCATTGTGGGAGTAACAAAACTTTGTTGAGAATTGTATTTGTGTGTGTAACTGCAGTTTATATAAGTATAATAGAGAAAGAAGCAATTGAGACTTAAGAAATAGTCTGTGATGAAGTGGCTCAGAAAGATGACATGCAAAATCCTCTCTAAATCTGATTTCTATGAAAGTACTAGCAGAGAACAATCTACATATTTTCAGAGAATTCTCCCACAGATTGTTGTTCCGATGGCACTTAATAAGGTACTTTGCTATTATAATCATCATACTTTATATTTTAGTTATCTTAATTATCTGAGAGGTCTAAATTTTATTTTACTTCATATCTTGTAAAGAGCCCATAAGATATATATGGAAAAAATTAATAAAAATGTAGGAACACCTCAAAAAGGAATGAAGAAGTGGGCTTCCATCAAATTAAAATTTCTCCCCAAGAGAAGAAGTAATTATTAGAATCAAGGTATAATCAACAGAATGGGAAAAATCTTCACAAGCCATTCAGCAGTTAAAGGACTAAAAAATTAATCAGTAAATAAACAATAAGTAGTAAATAAACAATAATCCAAATAATAAATGACCAAGCTAATTGAACAAAAATTTCTCAGAAGAAATATAAATGACTAAAATAGAAATGAAGAAATTCTTAACAGTCTTAGCCATTGTTTTGCCCCAGTCAGAATAATTATTATCAAAAAACAAATTGTGTCAAGGGCTTGTAAGTAACTTCATACATTGTGTGGTAGGAATGTAAACTAGTACAATTACTATATAAATCAGAGTTTACTAAAAAAAAAAAAAAACCAAACTAAAACTAAAAATAGACCTATCTTATGACTCTATTATCATAAGATGCCTGGGCATATACCCAAAAGAGAGTAAATGAATATAACAGAAAGGCATCTACATATCCATGTTTGTTTCAGCTTTCTTCACAATAGCCAGACTATAAAATCAGCCTAAGTACCCAAGAACTGATGGATGGATAATGATATGAAACTTTGGTGTGTGTGTGTGAGTGTGTGTGTGTGTGTGTGTGTGTGTGTGTCTGTGTGTGTGTGTGTGTGTGTGTGTGTGTGTGTGTGTGTGTATGTGACTCCACCATAAAAAATGCAGTTGACATTTGCAGGAAAATGGATGGAATTGGTGGTTATTATGTTGAATGAGATAAGCCAAGCTCAAAAAGGTAAATGTCACATAGTTGTATAGGCCAAAAATAATGTTGATGATGACGGAAATAGTTATGATAATGCAACACTAGTATAAACAGCATAGTGAAAATCATCGTGTTATTTTTAAAGTAAGAGGTGGGGGAGGACAGAAGTAAGAACATGATGATGTGAATAATTTTAAAGCTCACTATGAACATAGTGGTATATGGAAATACCACAATGAAATCTCCTTAGATTACAAATGTATTTGAATTCAAAAATAAAATTTAAAGAGCTTGAACAAAAGCCACAATTTGTTTCTTCTAGAAGCCATAAAATTGGATTTTGTATGTAATCTGTTAGTTGTTAGAATAATTAACCCATTTACATTTATTATATTAATGACATGTTTGGTTTTCTTCTTTCATTGAGTGTTTTGTATGTTTTATTTGTACTTTAATTGTCTTTCACTTTTACAGTTGGCATATGGACTGTGAGTCCTTTGATTAAATGTACATACAAATTGGCTTGGAGAATGTACATCTTGTTATTCTACTTTTTTTGACATCTGGCTTTTCCCACAGCTGAGTGCACTCACATTGCTGGCAGGGTAATTAGAATTTTCTGTGTAGCTGCTGCTTCCGAGGTTTGACATTCATGGGTCAGCCTATAGTAAATTATATTCAGTGCTGTAGATTGCTCATTTTGTGTATCTCATTTGAAATAAGTTATTTGTTGAAAATAAAACATACTTGTTATATTACATAGTCTTCTTCAGATATAAATAACATAACACACCTTAAATCATATACATATATTGATTATCTATTGTGTTTTCTGTGCTGATCCATGCAAATTTAGAGGGAAAAGAAAGCAAAATATACCAAGGTTTCATTGTTTGTATGGAACTTAAATTACAATTGGCAAGTTCTCTCTCTCCCTCACACATAATAATAAAGTAACTCAACAATTATCATTTAAATTCATCCAGCATTGTATATATATATATATATACATTTTAAAATTTTAAATGAAGAAAATACGTGAATGTTATAGAATCAGAAGTAATCAATAATAATTCAGCCTCATTGTCAAGAGTTGAAACCAAACTTCCCATAAAAAGGACTTCCTTCCCAGTGGGTGAATAGTGGACAGTGGTATGAAGAAGGGGTAAAATATACATGGCAGGTTCATATCATGGCAGGAAATTAGAAAGTCAAATCAGAGGTGTAATGAAATTGGAAATGTTTATTTGGTTACATAAATGAATCTTCACATATGTGTCAAGCACTTAGTAGCTGTATTTATCTAGGTTCTTTGGAAAATGAGAATCAATAGTGTGTTACATGTAAATCTGTGTAAATAATTTATTGCATATATACACTTATATAATGTATATGCATATAAAATACATTATATATTATATATATATATATATATATATACTTATGGAGAATGAGAGTTTCTGGATTGGATAAGGGCCACTCCCACTGAGACAATATGGTTTTTATCAGTCTATGAATTTAATTGTTAATCTCATCCAAGAATATTCCCTCAGATGCCTGGAATGTTTAATTATATAGCTGGGCACCTAATAGCCAGTCAATTTGACATATAAGATTAGTGATTTCTATACCCAGAGAGCATTATGGAGGGCAGCCTACAGCAGGAACATGTCAGAGACGATTTCTATGTGAAAATAATACCAGAATTAAGTTCTAAGAGACAAGTAAAATCCATGAAGGTAAAGAACTCAAGCGGGATGGGGATGTGGGAAGAAATGGTTCCAGCCAGAGGGAACACAAAGTATGAAGACTTGGAAGAGAAAAAGAGTTGGGTGTGTTCAAGAGTTGTAACTGTTTCATGTTGTTAGCAGATAACATGTGAAAGGGGAATTAGGGGAACTGAGTGGAAAAGGTTGGCCCAAGTTATGAGTATTTGGGGCACTTCATTCAGAATTTTGGACTATAACTTCAAAGACAGGGGAATTTAAAAATGATTTTCAATAGGATAGTGGAAAGAAAAATTGGGTTATAGATAGAATGACTGAATTCAGGGAGAATGGTTGGGAAATTCTTAGATTAATTTGCTTGAAAAGTAAACAGTGACAATTAATTGAGAACAATTAAGACATTAATGCAAAAGGATACAAAAGGGTGCTAAAGGATGAATTTTTGAGAATTTTAACCTGTGGAAATAGCTGAAAATTGATTACAAAAAGAAACACAGGAGGAAAATAAGCTTCTGGGCCCGGGGAGAGTTTTGGGGAAAGGTATGATAGATAGATAGATAGATAGATAGATAGATAGATAGATAGATAGATAGATAGATAGATAGATAGATAGACATGCACACATATGACTAAGTTTTTTCTCTTCATGACATTTTCCTATTGAGTTTAGAATAAAGTTGTCATTTCTTTAAGATCTCATGGGCACATAACATTGATAAATTCACTATGTCAATAAAATATGTATAAATTTACATATTTGAGGATAAAAATTTTTTATTGAGCTATCAATCCCATACAAGGCCAGACAATTAACAATGATAAAGTTTGTTTCAGTAACAAAGCCTTCCACAGAGAGGGAGATTTGGATGCCTTTCAACAAAATAAATTCCTTTCTTCTCAGATGACATGTAAACTGATGTCATTTCTCATTCCATCAAAGAAAAAAAAAAGAAAAAGAAAGATGAAACTTGCTATGGTTTGCAGTATTCCTCTGGTGCTATTCTTCCTCAAAGTAATCTAAAAAAAGACATTGTGAGCAAACTTGTATTTCCTCTGCCAGAAATGCATGCCTGGCCATAATGGAAGCCTTTCATATTTAGCTATTTAGATAATGGTTTCTACATGAACTTTCATAACATTTATTTACTGCTAAAAATGACTAGACCTACTGCTGTTGCCAGCTAGGAATCTCAGTGGTTAGATTTCATACTACATTATCTTAACTTCATAAAGGTTGCTCTGAGACCTGTGTTACCTGTCAATACTTCAGGGCAGTGTGAAATGCCCTGGGCAGGTCAGTTTTGAATGTTTACAGTTATGCTTGCTTGCTTGCTTGTGAAACATGTCAGCCTCATTCCAAAAAGACCAGGCTCTGGTTATAAATATTTCAACTCCCCACCCCAAGATTTTAGGGTGTATCAGCCACATTTTCCTTTCCCCTCCTCTCTGGCTGACTGATTCACACACTTCTCTGTATTGTTGCAGCAGAAAAACAGGTGGAGACTGCCAAAATCTCAAGACAGGCTTTTTATATGCTCATGTGAGTAAAATAGTAAAATATGACTTAGGTTGATGTGCTTAATGAGTTTCATTGAGTCGATGGGCTGATCATTCCGTGGGGGATGGGCACCTCACTGTGATAGGTTCCTGTGGCTGCAAAAGTGATTGATGATGAGATGGGCCTGGGGGAATTTGAACTCACAATGGCTCTGCTCAGCAGAGCTCTGACTCCTTGAAGTCTTGCCACTTCTTCTGGTCCCTACATGCTGAGTGGGGTTTCCCTCAGGTTGAACTGGTTAAACTGGCTGAATCACAGCCCTCTGGAGCTCTCTCTTCTATCCATGGCCTGAAGGGTGGTTTCTGCCCTGGCAGAAAGCTGTGCCCACGTGCTTGCCTTCATCTGGTCCACAGTCAGTGCCAGACACAGCCAGACAGGAGTGAGACATGGCCATGGACAGAACAGCTGGTGGCTGACCTTGGTCTGCTCAACAAATCTTACTTCCAGATTCCTCCCAGCCCTTGGCAAGGATTTTAGACCAACGTTGGGAACTTCACTGTGGTGGCCAGAATACCGAGAACCGGATATGGCTGTGGAAGAATCCCCTAGAAAGTGGACAAAGGTAAAAATAATACAGTTATTCAGATAAAATTATGATTTTATTTTTTATCATAATCTTCTTATTGCCTAAAAGGCTAAACAGAACTTTAATTAAGACAGCAGAAGACAAGAAAACAATTTTGCTATTAGCAAGCAGAGACATACCATTGCTGCTCTTAAAACTAACAGCAATTCACTGCTTTCTTTGTGAGCAGTGATATACATAATTGCAGAAGATTCCCAAATCCTAGAGAGCCTCAGAAGAGCTTCTGTTTTGTGGGGAGGGGACATGAGCTCAACCTCCCGGCCTTCCACACTCAGAGGGATTTGTTTCCTAAAGGTAGTACTCTATCAATGAAGCCACACCTTCAGTTCCATCTCTTTGCTGGCTTATTAGAGATAAGAGTATCACAGACTTTTCTGCCCAGCTGGCTTTGAACCATAATCCTCAGATTTCAGCCTCCTGAGTAGCTAGGATTATAGTCGAGAGCCACCAGCACACAGCCAAATTGCTTCTATTTGAGTCCACATTTTAATTTAATGTTTACCTACATCTATGCTTCCTTGCTGAGCATGGAGAAAAGGAGAAATGGAACAAAACTGGTTTTTCAAAGGGGCATAGGAAAATGGCATCATTTGCAGAAGAGGTAGAAACAGATAAGTGTTATGATGAAAGTAGTAGATTCTGAGTAAGAAGTAATGGATACCTTTCTATCTCTCCTGCCTGCCACAGTGCTCAGTTCAGCACAATTGTTCATATTTGTTGGAAGTTGTGTTCTGGCGATGATTAACATGAATGTGAATGATATATGCACACCTGTTCTTTTGTTTTATGAACGGAATCTCCACGTATTTATTTTATGCATCTTGAGATATAGCCCAGGCTGGCCTAAAAGTCATCAACCTCCTTCCTCAAATTCTCTGAGTGCTAAGATTATAGGTGTATATCACCACACCCAGTTGAACACATCAGTTCTTTAAGAGATTTTCATATAGGTTGTGTATTCATCTATTCACTGTGCAAAATGGCTACTACATGGATCCAGATATACGCTTAATGTATATTCTTGTCATTCTAAGCATCACATCTGACAGTTTGCATGGGTAATCTAGAAAGCAGATTATTTCCAAGTGAGGTGCTATTATGTTTAAGGATTGTTCAATGTCTTAAAAGATGAGCAAACAGAATCAATTATTGTTATTTTTATGGTATGAGGGATCAAACACAGAGCCTTGAGCATGGTAGGCAGGCATGCTACCACTGTACTATACAACCAGTCTTGAGACAATTATTTACAGATGTAAATTTGCTTCATTATATAAAACTATTATATAGTTTAAATATGATTTATATGTAAGGCATCTCAGGATAGTTTCAGAATATTCTAGAAAATTTTGTCCTACTTGGCTAGCTTGCAAGGCTCTCCATTTCTCCATTTTCCACCCTAGTGCCCCTCCTTTCACGGGACTGGTTTGTGCTGACTTTGCTCTCTTTGCCCATACTAACTTATTTCGAAATGGCTCATGGGTTATAAATCATTTAAGACAAGAAAGAACAATAGTGTGCCATCACTCATTATAACCAATAAAACATTACCAATACAACTAGTACTCCTCTGTTTCTATCCTCAGTTCTGGCTTCCTTTAAATACCCCAGAATAAAACTACTATGTTGGATTTGATAACTATCACCTTCATATCATTTGTTATAGTGGTATTTAATGTGTATGCATGCCTTATTATTATGCTCTGTTGTTTCCCATGCTTTACATTTTATAAAAATGCTATTATACTATATGTGTTTTATAACATATTATCCCAATAGTTTCACTCATTATCCTGTGGGTGAGATTCATCCATTATGAATTTATGTATACCTTCTCCCACAGATAGACATTTAGTATGCTTACAAATTTCTTGCCAAGGAGTTCAAGACAGATAATAGCATTAGTATTTGGTGTGTCAGGAGGGATGAGGGGATGATGGGGTGGGGGTGGAGGTAGTAGGAGGAACGGATTAGTAGGAAAATGAGTGGACTCCTGTTCAATGTATGCTTGAATTCTAGTGCATATGAAGGAATTGGTGAGCTAAGTTTTTGTACAGAGATACTACCAGCATGATATCCCATCCTTTTCTCTTCCTTTTTACCAATTGGACAGAAGAGCCTTGTAGGACTCAGGAACAGTCAGACTGCTTTAGTGACAAACAGTCTGAAGACACAATGCAAGCTTTTTACCATTGTTGGGAGCAAAAGGTACTTAGCACCCAGAGTCATGCAATCTCTTGTACTGAATAAATCACTAATCTGGGTAGCTTCCTACCAAACTATTTAGAGAGAGCTATTTACTGGCTATCATTTGTCACTATAAACCATTTTTTTTCTTGTTTCAAACAATGTTGGCACAATCATATCTACTTATGTGCACATGAATGAGTCTTCAGGGCATATAGGTAGGAATAGAATTGTTGCAGTGTAGGAATTAAGCCTTATCAAATTTATTGGAAGTTACTGTTCATTCTTCAAATAATTGAACCTAAGTAAAGTAAAACCTAAGAATTTCCATTGCCCTTCACACTACCTAACAACTGGTGTCTTCTGAATTAATTAATTCTTGCTTTTTCAGTAGAAGTTGTAAAAATGGTATTTCAGAGAAGTTTTTTTTTATTACAACTGAGATTGGGCATATTAATTTATGCATGTTACTCATTATGTTTATTATTTTATAAATTTTTATACTTTTTTATATTTTCCTGTGACTTGTTTTCATATATATATATATATATATATATATTTTAGGGGTGGTGGTCTGGTCTTGGGGCCTGAACTCTGGGCCTGGGCGCTGTCCCTCAGCTCTTCAGCTCAAGGCTAGCGCTCTACCACTTGAGCCACAATACCACTTCCGGCTTTTTTTCTTTTTGTTTATGTGGTGCTGAGGAATCAAACCCAGGGCCTCAGGCATGTAAGGCAAGTGCTCTACCACTGAGCCACCTTCTCAGTTCCTCTTTTCTTATATTCTTACAACATATTTACAATGACATGTTATAGTTTTCAAACACTGTCACTGTTTTGCTTACTTCTTTCAACTTTCAAAATGAATTAATAGTCTCTATCAACTGCAAATGGTATTTGTAATCTTGATTGTCAACTTGATTGGATTGAGAAAGAACACCTCTCAGCCTGTTTGTGAGGAACATTTCCAGAGAGGATTAACTAAGTAGGGAAGACCTGCCCTGAATAATCCCACAAACCAGTGTCTAAACAGAAAAAGAAAAAAAAGCCCTCTAGTACAGACATTTTTTCTGTGAGTCCCAAGAGTGCATGGAATGAGTAGTTTTGCTCTGTCTCTTACTCCCTATCAAGATGGTCAGCCTTGGGCTGGAAGGGTGGCTCAGTTGTAGAGTGCTTGCCTTGCATGCCTGAGGCCCTGCTTTCGATTCCTCAGCACCACATAAGCAAAAAGAAAAAAGCCGGAAGTGGCGCTGTGGCTCAAGTGGTAGAGCTAGCCTTGAGCTGAAGAGCTGAGGGACAGCACCCAGGCCCAGAGTTCAGGCCCCACGACCAGACCCAAAAAAAAAAAAAAGATGGTCAGCCTCACCAAAGGCCCCAAGCAGCAGGGCCAAGGGACCATAGATTGAAGTCTTACTAACCATGAGACAATGTAAATCTTTACTCCTTTACATTGTTTTGCTCAGATGTTTTGTCACAGTAACAAAAATATAAACATAACATCTGTAAGAATTGTCTAATTTCTAAGAGCTATGCTCTTAATTACTGTGTTTTGTTTTAGTTTGTTTTTCTCTAGTTTTAAAAAAGATTACCTTGACAATGCTATCACTCGTATCTCTTCCCTTTCTGAAAAAAATTCTCATATAAAATCAACAATGAAAAGTATAAGTTGTTATGTCGAAAACAAACTTTACAACTTTGGTGGGGGGGGGAGGGTTGGTGGAGGAGTGGAGGGAGGATGGGATGGGAAGGGGAAACAAAGGAGGAGGCTACAATGCTTGATAAGAAATGTACTCATTATCTTGCCAATGTAATTGTAACCCCTCTGTACAGTATTTTCACAATAAAAAAAATCTTTGCTGTTGTACAATATTTTAGGGTCTAACTTTTATATGTTTCCCTAATTCAACAATATTATTTGCCAACAGATTTTCATATGTATTTAAAAATTCCTTTGCTCATTATTCATGTCAGATTTTCTGGAGTTTCTTTTTGCTTATGTGGTGCTGAGGAATCGAACTCAGGGCCTCAGGCATGCAAGGCAAGTGCTCACTGAGCCAACTTCCCAGCTCTATGATTTTCTCTTCCACCATAACTTTTTCATAATTTTCAACTTGATTCTTTTTTCTGTTTTCCATAAATTGTTTAAAAAATTTTACTTTCCAGTGTATAAATTTTATCTTCCATAGTCTGTCCAAATTTCTTTTCAAGCCACCTATATAATGGTCAATCTAAATAATTTTAACTATATTTCAGTGATGATATTTTGACTTCTAAATTCCAATTTTGGCTATGTATATCAGAATATTACTGTTTGTATAAATTTGAGTCCTAAACTGACATGGAATAATTCTATTGAAAATTGTTGGTAATATCTGGTGAGTGAAAAGGCTGGTTTGATACATTTGAGAAATAAAGGTCTAGGGTAACATATTATTTGACTTTTATAAAAACAACAAATGAATTTTGTTCCATAGTATTATTTTTGTACCAGGAAGCTTTTTTATCTGGCTATTCATGGGCTATTGATAGAGATAAATCTCTGCATTACCTTTAT
The DNA here is from genome assembly GCF_024711535.1 of Dipodomys merriami. NCBI lineage: Eukaryota > Metazoa > Chordata > Mammalia > Rodentia > Heteromyidae > Dipodomys > Dipodomys merriami. The sequence continues at coordinate 78,385,399 of NW_027202270.1, forward strand.
TCATAGGTGAGTACTTTTTTTCCCTTAACCCACCATTTTATGAATCATCTCACCTTTCAAAGGTCTTATATTTTTATGAGTGTTTGAATTCTAATTTCCCACCACGTGGAGGTTATGAGTCTGGGATAGGAAAATTTAAGTGTCTGGGATAGGAAAATTCTTTCACTAATTACTGATGATCCAGCGTTAATTTTTCGATGATGTTTTCTGCTCCCTTTTATGTCATACAGTTTGAAGGCAGGGCCTATGCTTGCTAAGCATGTGCCATACTACTTGAACCATTTCCTCAACACTTTTTTGCAAGGTTTGTTCTCAAAATAGGGTCTGGACTCTAAACTTTCTATTTGTTTTCTTTTGTCACTGAGATGATAGGTACATATCTCCCCAACCAGTTATTAGATGACATGGAGTCTGAAGAAATTTGATATCTAAGCTGATTTCAAGTACTATCTTCCAATCTCTGCCTCCACCTTAGCTAGGCTTGAGCCACTGTGCCGGGATCTGATTCCTTTGCTACATCCAATCACTGCTTCTTAGAGTTCCCTACATGAGTTCCTCATTCCTTGGCCAAATTATGCCTGCCTGCCTGCCTTCCTTCCTTCCTTCCTTCCTTCCTTCCTTCCTTCCTTCTTTCCTTCCTTCCTTCCTTCCTTCCTTCCTTCTTTCTCTTTCTTTTAATTGCTATTTTAAAGTTATATTAATTTAACATTATGTTAATTTTTACCGCAAAAGTGATGTACAGAGTTAGTTACATAAGTCAGATAAAGAGTACATTTCCCCCCTCTTCCTCCTTCTTTTATTTTGTTGGTCATGTGGCTGAGCACTGTCCTTGAGCTCTTTTGCTCAAAGCTAGCACTCTAGCACTTTGAGCCACAGATCCACTTCCAGTTTTCTGGTGGTTAATTGGAAATAAGAGTCTCATGGATGTTCTTGCCTGGGCTGGCTTCAAATGTGATCCTCACATCTCAGCCTTCTCAGCAACTAGGAATATAGGCACTAACCACCAGTGTCTGGCAAAAGTACATTTTTCGGAAATGTACTCAATACCTTACTCATATAACTGTAACCTCTCTGTACAGTATATTTACTATAATGAGATGTACAAGACACTGTTGAAAATAAACTTTACAACTTCGGTGGGGTGGGGGGTGTAGTTGTGGAGGTGGGAGGGAAGGGATGGTAGGGGAAAAACAAAGGAAGAGGCAACAATGCTCAATAGGAAATGTACTCATTACCTTGCTCATGTAACTGTAACCTCTCTGTACAGTATTTTTACAATAAAAAAACGTACAAAAATTTAAAAAATTACCTATCCTAAAAAAAGAGTATATATATTTTGAACAATGTTGTCTAATTAGTTGCTTATATGCACCTCTATAATTCCAGTATTTTCTTATTGTTTCAGTTGTCTCTCCGGTCATTATCTGGTTTCAGTAATGACACCTTTCCTGTTGCTCTTTCTTTGGTGTAGACATAGCTCATAGACAATCAATGTACTCTTAAGAAAGTGATCTGATCTCTTATCTCTGCAAGCTAGGTTTTGCATTGTTTTCTATGTCATCCTTCTCAAAATCATATCTTATGGCTATTCTTGCCATACCTTCAGTATCTTCTCACTGAAAAAATTTAGTGCAATTAATTTTTTACTACAACTCTCTGTTGGTGTGACTCTAAGCTTCGCCCTTAATTTCCTCTGCTATCCAACCATCTACTATGTCTTCTCTGATTTAATACTATGCCTCTGTCTGTTTTATGGATCATGACACCATTTTAAGCTTTTCTGTCTGCTCATAAAGCTGGTATAGGATCTGTTTGCTGACTACATGGTCAACCCTCCTCATCCACAATTTTTGTACTTGTGGACTCAACCAACACAGAGCCAAAATATGAAAAAGGAAAATTACCGTACTATACCTTTACTATACATGCCAACATTTAAAAAATTATTATTCCCTAAACAATATAGTATCACATCTATTTTGATTGCATTTATGCTGTGGTAGGCTATAGAAGTAATCAAGAGATGACTTAAAGTATACAGGATTGTCTAGGTTGCATGCAAATCCTGTGGCATTTCATGTAATGGATTTATTCACCCATGAATTTTTTTTAATTTTTTAATTTTTATTGTGAGAATACCGTACAGAGGAGTTACAATTACATGGGCAAGATGACGAGTACATTTCTTATCAAGCATTGTTGCCTCCTCTTTGTTTCCCCTTCCCATCCCTTCCCATATTCCTTCCATCGCCCACTCAGTCCTCCCCCCACCCCCCACCGAAGTTGTAAAGTTTGTTTTTCGACATAACGACCTGTACATCTCATTGTTGCAATGGGTCCACCTCTATCCCTAGTTAAACGATCTGTTTTTTCCCTTCCCCTCCACAAATTATACCAACATCAAATACAGTGAAAGCATGGGTTATACTGTGGGGGGAGGCTCATACAAAGCAACAAAGAAATCATCTTATAAATATGTTAGAAACAATTGCATGAAAGGAAAAAAAACAAAAAAAAACATTTGAATACTTATCTTGGGGTTCATTCCCCTAACATCAACTTATCTGACCTTTTCTGCTTGACTCAGACATACACTAGTTATTGCAAATAAGGGAAACCCTGGGACCTATGTTTCTTTGGGCCTGACTTACTTCACTTAATATAATTTTTTCCAAGTCTTTCCACCCATGAATTTTGGTATTCAAAGGAGTCCTGGAATCAGTCCCTAGCAGTTACCAAGGTATATATGCGTGTATTTTAAAACATTTATCTTTTCTTTGAGTGCTACTAGTTTGGGGATTTTTTTCAGGGCCTCATGCTTTCTAGGCAGGTATTCTACCACTTGAGACATACCTCACCCCTTTTTGCTTTTTTTTTTTTTTTTTTTTTTTTGCTAGTCATGGTGCCTGAACTCTGGGCCTGGGCACTGTCCCTCAGCTCTTCAGCTCAAGGCTAGTGCTCTACCACTTGAGCCACAGCACCACTTCCAGCTTTTTCTGCTTATGTGGTGCTGAGGAATTGAACCCAGGTCCTCATGCATGCAAGGCAAGCACTCTACCACTGAGCCACCTTCCCAGCCCCCTTTTTGCTTTCTTTATTTTTCTTTTTTACTTTTATTTTTAACAATGTTTATATTATCTTTAAGTAGTTGTACAAAGGAGGAGTTGTCATTCACCAAAGCAGTTTATGATACTGTGCATTTTGATCACCGACACCCTCTTCAACAATCTCATACACCTGCTTCCCACCTCTTCCCTTATTGTAGTGTATACAATAAATTCTTGACTATATTGTCCCCTTCCCTCTTCCTGTCACTGTCTACTCCTTTTCCCTTGCTCTCCCCTGTAAGTATCAATTTCTTGGTGCTTATTTTGTTAGGCTTTGACTTAATCTTTCTAAAAAATTTTACTATTTGAGCTCTCTATACTGTGTATTATGATTCAGTTAATTCATTTAGAACTGCTTGCATACCACCCAGTGTTCACTTATAGATTTATAGGCACATTCTAGCTTCTGCAAATAAGTTAAAATATTCAAATGTTTTTCTTTGTGTCTGGCTTACTTCTCAATACAATTGTCCCAAATCTTCCCATTTCCTTATGGATGGTACAATAACATTCTTTCTAATGGAAGAGTAAAATTCCATTATGTTCAGATACCACATTTCCTTGATCCATTTGTCCATTGAGGGGTATCTGGGCTAATTCTATATCTTAGCTTTGGTAAATAGTGCTTCAATGAATATGGTTGTGCTGATGGTTTACTATAGCCCTGTTTGTGCATGATTGGATCAATGCCCAGGATTGGAATTGCTGGGTCATAGGGCAGTTCTATGTTTAGTTCTTTGAGGAACCTCCCTACTGCTTTCAAGAGTAATTGAACAAGCTTACATTCCCACTAACAGTGTAATAGAGTTCCCTTTTGGCTGCATCCTTGCCCGCATCTGTTATTATTAGTTTTCTTGATAACTGCCATTGTAATTGGAGTATGGTGGAATCTTAACATTGTTTTGATTTCATTTCCTTTATGGCCAGAGATACTGAACATTTTTTCCATGTATCTTTTGACCATTTTTACTTCTTCTGAAAAGTCTCTCTTTAATTTATTAGCCCATTTATTAATTGGGTTGTTGTTTCTTTGAGGGTTTATTTCTTTAGGGTTTAATTTGGTGAACCCTATATATGTTCTGGACATTAGGTCCATATTCATTGTAGAGCTGGTAAAAATCTCCCATTCTGTGGGCTTTCTCTTTAGCTTGTTAGCTATGCCCTTTGTTGTACAAAAACAAACTAACTTTGATGCAGTTCCATTTATCAAGTAGTTTTTTTTGATTTGTTGAGTTTCTGGGTCTTACCTAGAAAGTTTTGTGCCGAGGAGTCCTAGTGTTTCCCTTATCCTTTCCTATAATAGTTTCATCATTTCTAGCCATTGAGGTCTTGGATTCATTTTGAATTGAAGCTGGTGCAGAATGATATATAAGGATTCAGTTTCAGTATTCTGCATGTAGACATCCAATTTTGCTAATACCATATGTTGAAGAGGTGGTCTTTCTCCTAGCCTGTGTTTTTGACTCCCTTATTGAATATTAGATGGGTGGAGGTCTGTGAGTTCATTTCCCGGTCTGCTATTCTTTTCTATTGGTCCTCAGGCTGATTTCTGTGCCAGTACCAAGCTTTGTAATAGGATTTGAACTTTGGTATTGTTATTCCTCTAACACTGTTCTTCCTGCTAAGGATTTTTCTATGCAGGGGGTGGGAGGTTGTTCACATAGAGCCTCACCTTAATTCTCAGGCTGACCTAGTTCATGTTCTTCTTATTTAAGCTTCTTGAAACACTAGGATGGCAAGCAAGTGCCACCATGTCCAGTTTATTGGTTTAGATGTAGTCTCACTGGCTTTTTATTTATTTATTTTTTTGGCCTGGACTGGCCCAATCCAAAATCCTCTTGGATCTCTAGATCTCTGCCTCTCAAATAGCTGGAAAGAGAGCTGTGAACGATTGTACCTGGTGTAGAATATTCTCTCTTTGCTCTAAGTTAGTAGGTTAAAAAGTATCTTTTTCATCAAAGGCTAGTGGCTCACACCTGTAGTCCTAGCTTTAGAAGGCTGATATCTGAGGATTGCTATTTGGAATCAGCCCTGACAAGAAAGTTCATAAGACTCTTATCTCCAGGTAACTAGCACAAAGCTGGAAGTGGACTTAGGGCTCAAGTGGTAGAGCCTAGACTTTAACAAAAAATGTTCAAGGACAGCACCTAGGCCCTGAATTCAAATCCCAGGACCCTCCCCCCAAATAAACCCTCTTTTTCATCTTGATGTGTGTGTGTGTGTGTGTGTGTGTGTGTGTGCGTGTGCGTGTGCGTGTGTGCATGCTCGTGCACGCGACAGTCCTAAGACTTGAACTCGGCCTGGGTGCTGTCCCTGAGCTTTTTTGCTCAAGGCTAGCCCACTGCCATTTAAGCCCACAGCTCCACTTCTGGCTTTTTAAAAAATTCTCAATTGGAGATAAGAGTCTCATGGACTTTGCGACCTGGACTGGTTTTGAAGGGTGATTGTCAGATTTCAGCCTTCTGAGTAGCTAGAATCACAAGCATGAACCACAATGTCTGGCCCTTTTCACTTTTTTGTTTTTTTGGGTCTGGTCATAGGGCCTGAACTCTGGGCCTGGACACTGTCCCTCAGCTCTTCAGCTCAAGACTAGCACTCTACCACTTGAGCCACAGTACCACTTCCGGCTTTTTTCTTCTTGCTTATGTGGTGCTGAGGAATTGAACCCAGAGCCTCATGCATGCAAGGCAAGCGCTCTACCACCGAGCCACCTTCCCAGCGCCCCCTTTTCACTTTTTTTAAAACAGTACTGTTGCCTTTGGTAGCCTTCAATAAATTAATTAATTTAAATTAATTAAATTAAGGTGCTTATCTTTATTACTCCCAGGGTCATACCAGACAGGATTTATTGAATCCCACTAAATTTCATTTTAAAAATGAAGATCAGCATAGGAAAATTGCTAAGACTACATAAAGAGATTCAGTCTTCATCTTCAATTTCAAAGAGTGCTTTCCTTAGTCTCTTATATTATCAGGGTGCCCTATTTCTGTATTGGATCCTTTCGTGGACTCATGGTTACATGACTGGAGATTTCTAGACTCTCATAAATGGTCTACCCAGAAAACACCCAGGATCCTTCATGACCTAGGTTATGTGGTCATTAATTTTCCACCTATCTCTTTTTTCTTTTCTACCCTAAAATTATCACACTGACTAAATTAAAACAGAGGTAGGCAGTTCTATGGACTATTATACCAACTTATAAATATTTGCAACCTCTGCCAACTCCTCCTTCTTTTTTCTCTGTCTGCATGTAGGTTTAAGCTTTAAAATAGAAAAGTACAAGATATCCAACTGAACTCAAATTTTAGACAAAGTAATGAATAGATTTTTAGTGTATGTCCCAAAATTACATGGGGCATAATTACACCACAAAAGTCATTGTTTATCTGAAATTCAGATTTAACTGGATATGCTGTATTTTAACTGGCTACTTTATGTCTACACTACTCCTACCTTCTTGTTCTTTGTCATCCTAATCGTCTAGAAAATCTACTAAAGTTTTCTGTATGCAGAAACGAAGAGTCTATAAAAGTGGTTTTCCTTGGAACACAATCAACACAAGATTCCCTAGCTTGCAGAGTTTAAGCAGGGAGAGGAAGTGAATAGTGGCAGGATAACGCTTTTTAAGATATGGAAATACAAAAGCAGGACTGCAGTGAAAAAATCTCATCTGGGTTTGTGGAAGTTTACTAGTGCAGAGAGTATGTTTCTGGTGAATTTTCCAGTACAGCTAACATTTTGTGGCAGGCACATCTGGGTGACACATTCTGGAAGTCAGTAGGAATGCCTGGGAGAAAAACCTGCCTGTGTGTATGTGTTGAGTTAAACAGCTCTTTGTTATAAGGGAGTGGAAGGAAGCCCTGAATATTGTGTTGAAATGCAAACTAATTGATGGACAGTGTAATCACCACCTTAGTTAGCACCCTGGGACTCTTCAACCCAGCCAAGCTGTAAATTTAAATGGAAACCTAAAGGATAGCACACCGCCCCCAGCTCTTCATTCCATTACTCATATATGAAATATTCAGCAAGTAAGAGAGCGGCTTACTAGATAATAGCTGCAGAGGAGCCGCACTGTGATTGAGGGAGGACTGAGGTGGCTTCTAACAATCTCAATCTAACCATGCACAGATAAGAGATCCTGTTTGAAGGATTAAACGCTATGTTTTGCTGGAGATGAGGCAATTTGCTTCTGTAGACTGAGTAGCATGGTGATCTCTTATCTCAGACCTCGGGCTGGCCAGTGTAGTCTCCTAGAGATTATGAGTTTGGAGGAATGATGGATCTATTTATGAGCCCAATCCATCAAGGTATGGTTATCTTTTAGATGCCGGGCTCTCTGCTGTCTTCAAGAGAATGCAACTTTCCTAATCAAACTGACTTGAGTTCAAATCCCACCCACCATTGCCCCTTGAGGCATGATGTAAAGTTTCTAAACCACAGTTTATTTGTCTGGAAAATGAAGCTGATGTTATCCATCTCTCCAGGCTCGGGTATAGAATAAGTGGAATTTTAGATGCAGACTACATGGGATTTATTAATTGTATCATGAAATGTCACTTCATCCCTTCTCATCCCTGTGATGTCTTATATTCAGTTCTACCTGAACCTGATCTCAGGGATATTGAAGATCTTCTCAGAGCCTAGGATTTCCTGATTAAATTTCTGACTCTTTGGAGAGTGCTCTGCAGATGAGGAGCATGCTTGTCTCGAGCTGGAAGTAGCAGAGGGCTTTATTCTTCCTCTTTAGTCAGTTGGCAGTGACTGCCTGCCTTAAAGTATTGAGAGAGGTCATGCGGCTGGCTAGAGTGTGGTGAGAACATGCATCAAGGCTGACTGACAGGGGCTACCATTTGCAAGGGAGGGGGGGGGGTTATCTGTGCTGAGTGCTGGGTAGGTTCAGTGTTTGGTCAGGCTGTGAAGGAGATGAGATTTGTCTAATACATTACTTCTGCTATTTTTCCCTCTGCTTTTCGTTCCATTTCCCCCAGTTTTAGTAGTCCAAGCATACTGTGTGACAGCAAACAAAGAATGCACTCACTCACTTCTGTTGGGATCTGGAGACATTTCCTTCTGAGAAGAGTTTTAAGAGAAAGAGCCAGCTAGCTGCTCTGTGGCAGCTGTAGCAACCACGGTCACACTGTACACTGTGCCAGGGGACCTAATCTGTATCTGAGAAAAGGAAGATTTTACTCAAAACCACCCATCAAAGCTTTTATAGCCCCAACTTCCAAAAATAGATTCAAAATACCTGAAGTTATATATTAACTTTGGGGACCTACCTGAGTGAATCATTTCATAATTTTAGAAAAGGCCAAATAATGCCAAATATCTTCTCCTTTTTTTGGCATTGACTGGATTCTCCCTTATCACTGTTATTTGTCTGTACATTAAATATCTGTTAATTAGAACTCTTTTCTCAAAAGACACTAGAATGGTACAGCAATGGAAGAGATTGCTAGAGAACAGAGGAAGAAATAAGGAGAAAGGAGAAAGGATACCATGATCTATAGGAAACATGAGCTTCTGGGAATAGATGAAGTGGAAGGGTTAGCAGAAGGAGGGATGGGAACTTACCTCCTTTAGATACCTGGATGTTCTATTGAAACTTAGCTTTTAATTAGGAAGGAACATTGCTTTCTCTGATTGCTTTTGGAGAAATTTTACCAAAAAAATGAGACATCAATCAAGATATATTGTACTCATACACTGCTTTGTTAAATGGCAACTCCTCTGTGCAACTACTTAAAGGTAATAACAGAAAGAAAAAAACCCTAAAAAGTATAAAGTAAATAAAATTGCCTCATCAGTTCACATTAAGACTTGGACCTAAGATTTTGGTGCATTTCCTTCTAATCATGTTTTTTCCCTACACTGATATTTACAAATTTGCACCTATACCTCTTCCTCTTTTTTTTTTTTTTTGGTGTGTGTGTGTGTGTGTGTGTGTGTATGTGTGTGTGTGTATGTGTGTGTGTGTGTGTATGTGTGTGTGTGTGTGTGTGTGTGTGTGTGTGTGTGTGTGTGTGTTATTTGGGTTTAACCTCAGGACTTTCCACTTGCTCAATAAGTGCTCTACCACACCTTTAGCCCTCTTTACCTTTAGTAACTCTTTGGCTAGGCTCTTGTTCTTTTGTGTTCAGACATTTGTCTCTGGTGTAGCTAGGATGATAGGTATATACCACTGTTCTCAGCTGCACCTCAGCTCTTTGTTTAATATATTTTATTTTTTAATTCACCCTAGGTTACAAAGTGATCTTCCCTTGTTCTTGCTTTTCTTTTAACTCTCTTGCTTAATGTCTAATTACATTGAGTCCTCAGCAATGTAAGTTGCCAGAAAGTGATTCTCAGCAGTTTCTGAGAAGTTAACAGAGGTTTGTTCTTATAAGTACTCCAGACCAGGACCCTCACGGGTTTTGCTGCCCTTTATAAAACTGGCTAGATCCGCTGCTGCCCATGTGATAGGAGACCTGTGGTGATTCATCCTTTGGTGACACTGACATCACCACAGCATTGCTCATCTCAGGACCTTTCCTTCTGGTTCTCACAACAGCCCTTTCCAAGTTTCCCAGTGTACAGCTGAGACCAAGCTTTTCCAGAAGAACATACTAAAATTTAGAGACTACGGAAAGAAATCTAATACAAACAGTGAGTTACCATTGCTTCTAAATGCCCATTCTTCAAGTTCAACTGACGTGAGCCTGGAAGGAAAAGAAAGGATATCCATCCTAGGAGTGTTCAAGAATTATTTTATTCACATTTCATTTACTCTCTTAATGTTAACACCTTTTTAAGAGTGATTGATGACAAGAACTTTTACTCCCTTCAGAGAATGGATCACCCCAACCACAAGGTAGGTAGTCTTCTGTTGCAGGGAGGTGATAGAGATGGATGATTCAGTCATAGTTATCCTAGAGAATATTTCCTCAAGACAAGTTACTTGCTGCTTTAATCAAAACATGGAGCCCAGCCTGTCTGGGGCCTGGGGGGTGGCTCACGCCTGTAATCCTAGCTACTCAGGAGGCTGAGATCTGAGGATCACAGTTCAAAGCCAAACCCTGCAGGAAAGTCTGTGAGACTCTTATTTCCAATAAACCACTCAGAAAACTGGAAGTGGCACAGTGGCTTAAGTGGTAGAGCACTAGCTTTGAGCTGAAGAGCTGACTGAGGGACAGTGCCCAGGCCCAGAGTGCAAGCCCCATGACTGACAAAAACAAAACAAAAGAAAACAAAACAGAGCATGGAGCCCTAGCTCCAGATCTCCTTCAGTGTCATTTGACGTTCGGGTCTATCTGAACTGACTGGAACTAGACCTTTTGCCAATAATCATTCCAGGAACATTTCCTCCCTCCCTGCCTCGCCTCTCTTTGTCCATCTCTTCTTATCTCTTTCTTTCTCTCCCTCCAGTACTGGGGTTTGAACTCAGGGCCTAGGAACTGTCTTGGAGCTTTATTACTCAAGGATAGTGCTCTACTATTTCAATCACAGCTCCACTTAGTTGGAAATAAGAATTTCAGTGTTTCCTGCCCAGGCTGGCTTTGAACATTGATCCTCAGATCTCAGACTCCTGAGTAGCTAGGATTATAGGTATGAGCCACCAGTGCCCAGTTTACCTCTCTAAGAGCAAGCAGTGGTTTCAAGATCCATGGCCATTTAAGTTCTTGAAGAGAATTTTTACTGATTTGTATTTCCAAGTCTATTAACATGCATATGTGAAAAATCAATGCCAGTATTAAATATTATCAATTTTAAATTTGCAGATTATATGTTCAATTTTAATGTGTACTTCTTTAATTATCTAGGCTAATATTTTTATGTTTATTAGTGATTTATTTTCTTGCTTTGGGGATTTTATGTTTCGATCCATGTTCCTTGAGATTCTTTGTTTTTTCTCATTCATGTGTTGTGCCTTTTATAAAGAAATAATTCTGCCCATTAATCTGTCACACTGTGTACAAATATTTTTCTAGCTTGTGTTTTTAAAACTATATGAATTTCAAATTTTTATAGCCAATATATTTTCCTTTGTGATTTATTTCACTGTTTTTAAGATGGAAAATTTATTGCTAACAAGAGAAAAATACATATTTATATATTTTTCACTTTTTGTATAAAACCCTTTTTAAATATTTAACTATACCATTCATCTCAATTTTATTTGGCATAAGATATTATATAAATTGTTGTTTCCCTAAAAAGCTACTTTTCTTAACGTCATTAAAAAATATGTATGCATGTTTCAAAAACTTACTTTCTAAATTAAATTAGAGAGATACAGTGAATCCTTTCATGTTACTCAGATTTAAAAATGATCAGGTAAAATCCAAATGCTATTTTATCTGATCTGGATTATTTTAAAGCAAATTCCAAACATCATAGCATTAGAAATATTTCTGAATATCTGAAAGTTAGTATTTTATAAAACAGTATAATAATATATTATCATATCATAAATATTAATAACTTTTTAAATTTTGGCAATTGTGTCATAATGTTTCTATGTTTTGAATGAGAATTCAAACAAGTAAGTTGTCATTTGTTCATTGTCACTTAATTTCTTTAAGCTAGTCAGCATCTTCTTGGACTCTCCTTGTAGTGTTATCATTTGAAGAAATCTGGTTGTTTCTCCTAAAACATTTTCAAAAGTCTGGATTTTACTCATTGAATCCCATGGTGATGTTTAATATGTTTCTCTTTCCTCAGTATTTTCTATAATTTGGGATTTAAATCTAGAAGCTTAATGAGATTTAGATTCAATTTTTGGATAAAAATATGTACATTTCCATTGTGATATGCATCTTATCTAGTTGTCTTTCTTTGGGAAAGACAAATGTCTATTGTATTTTGTCATACCACAAAAGAGACTAGAATATTTCTTGCTGTGACAAAATGCAACAGATTGAGTAATTTATAGTATTCAGAAGCTTACTGGGTCATATTTCTGTGGTCAAGATGCCAGAATCTGGCAAGTCTTCTCTCTGTGTAATGATATGATAGAAGACATCACAAGGAAGAAAGTTAAAGAAAAAAGGATGTTAAATTCATTGTTTTAATTTTATTTTTTGTGGGTGCTAGCACTAGAGTTTGAACTTAGCTTTTTTGATCAAGGCAGATGCTCTACCATTTGAGCCACATTTCTACTTCTGGCCTTTTGCTGGTCAATTGGAGATAAGAGTATTATGGACTTTTCTGCCCTAACGGACTTCATGGATGGCTCCATTCTCAGATCTTGGGCTCCTGAGTTACAAGTATGAGCCACCAGTACCAGGCCAAACTCATATAATGAAGTTAATTTACTCAAAGTGCAGAGTCCCACGGCCTACTCATCTGTAATGATCCTACTCTTTAAAACAGCAATTTATTCCAGCATGAGTTTTGAAAGGGACATATATTTAAACCACAGCAAGGGGTGATAGCAGTTAAGGATGGCTACTGCCTGGATTCATTAATATATTGTGAAACTAATAGATGGCATCCTTTTAACCTATTTTATTTTTAGTGGATTAACTCTACAAAAAGAAAATTTCTCTCAGCCACTGGTGCCCTCTAATATAATATGTAAAGGAAAATCTTGATTCATTGCTTCTGTCTAATGGTTTGTAAAATGGTAAGATAGTTCATTAGCACGCTCCAATGGTGACCAATTGCAACTCATCTTAGTGTTATTATGAGCTTGTACATTTAAACACATTTGATGTGTTCTTACTACTCAACTTTTTCTCCTCTTTGGGCAATAGTAATCTTTTCAAGTTGGCCATGAAATTCTTTTGATATGGACTTGGAATTCTTTGAAGGCTTCTTTGCTTTCTGGTATGACAAGATGCTCCAAGATTGACACCTTACACTTCACACTGGGATTATTCATTTATCCAAGGAATTCTGGTTCCTTTGGCATGTGCACACATGCCACATGCTCTCTTCTGAGATATATCTTACTGAGTATGTCCAGCAAAAGTTGTGGAATTTTCTCTGTGACTGTGACACCAAACCAGACACAAGTTTTGTTTCGTTTTGTTTTCAATGTTTAGTAATGCTATTTTTTATTAATCTGTGGGATGTTTTTTCCTCTTCTTCTTAAGCTGAAACTCTTCTTTTGCATCTGTATTTTGTAGTTGGAACATTAAATCAAAAGAATGTGATCTATATGATGTGTCATCTAAAACCGTCATATGTGCACTGAAACAGGCCAGAATTCTGAATCTTGAGTCAATAAAGGCACTGTTAGAACAGGAAATGGTTCTACTCAAACAGTGTCCTAATGCTGAAGGAGACCAAATGAAGAGTGGAATAACTGTGAATGCTTTTATATACACTAAGAGACATCATGTAGCAATTGTGTTATAATTATTACCAACTTGTTTACTGTTGTTGTGAGCCTTTTAATCCCTTCAACGGTGGTGCCAAAATTCTAGTCTGAAAGTGTGCCCTGAACAAAATATTCCATGGGAAGAAGAGGGTGGGTATGGCGCATTGCTAGTACAGTGGTCATACTGGAGAATCAGCACAACCCCCTGCCCTGGTCCCTTTGTAGAGGGACTGAGAAACTCATGGGTGAAAAACTCCTAAGGGATGAGCCATGGGGTCAGACTGGGTTCAGTGACAATGGATCATGGCAAGGGGCTATTTCAGAACATTGTTTAAATGTTCTGTCCAAGGATTCCAGCAGGAGCTGTGAGAAATAAGGAAAATAAAGTTAAAAAGAAAACTTTCCCCCCAACCCCAATTTCTGTTAACACTCAATGAATACAACCAAATCGTGCTTTATAGCTCAAGCATAAACACATGTTGCTCAAGCTGGGGCAAGAAGCTATTCCTACTTTGGGGCAGGGACTGCTAAGACCACCCTAGAACAGAGAAGAGAATAAAGAGAGAGGCTTAGCATGGAGCCAGTCACCATGTGGAACTGTAGGCTGTGGCTGAATTCTCAATGAAACTCAGGATGTGGCATAGATGGCTCAGGACCAGGCAGTAAAGTTATGGCTGCTACGACAGGCCAGTCAAGGACTGTGTTAAAAATCTCTAATTCCTTCATAACCTAGATTACTCTATTTTTAGGCTAATATGATATGAAACATTCATTGTCTATATTATCTTGAAAACTTGAGTGAAGGTTCAGACTCTGTGGTGAGATGCAGACAAATGCTCTTTAACAATTGTTATTGCAACCATAATTGTAGTTCTGGTCTGGTATAGATGCATGATAAACAATCTTCATGAAGCAACTCTTCTTAATAATCATAGCAGTGGACATGGTTGTGATTCTTTCCTGTTGCAATAAATTTTCACGTTCATTGAATATCAGAGGAGTAGAATGTGTTATTCTCTTATGAGTTTTCATCCCCAGGGAAATCATTTTATCAAAGGCTGTAGTAGATTTTCTGGGGGTTATCTGAAGGAAACAAATGCCTTGACTCTACTGTTCTATTACTTTTTGTCTGTGGTTACTGGTGAAGTAAGAAACTAATGCTTTCAGAGTGAGGACTGTGCAGATCTGAGAAATAGGATACCTGACTTTAGCCACTTCAGTTCTTTCTCTGGGGATGCTCTACCCAGCCTTTATAAACTGTTTATTTTCACTCGGCTTTCTTATCATTGTAAGTTTCCATCATGGGGGAATCTATTCTGAAGAATCCCTTCAGAGGAATTCTTTTTTAGTAACTGCTACTTAGCAATGCTGTGTGGTAGTCAAGCTCTAGCGATTGATCCCACAAAACTCTTTGGGACAATTTAGGCTTTTGCATCCATTAGATCTTTATTAAAGGTCAGGTAGACAAAGCAAAAGGAGTTCTTGGCATTCATTTGATCCAGTTCCTATTGTGGCCACACTAACACTATACTATATTGTGGTGAGTGCAGAGATATAAAACTTGACATCTATCTTGTTAGGCATTGTTTTCAATACCAATGTATTAACAGGGAAACAATAAGAAGTGGGCATCCTCACAGAGAATGTTCTGTTGATCATAAAAAAGCTTCACAACATAAAAATTATAATGCTAACTTAATGATCATAGTGTTTACATCATTCTCCATTTTTTAGTTTAAAGAGCACACACAGTCAAGCACTTATGACTCATACCTGTATTCCTAGCTACTCAGGAGGCTGAGTATTGTGGCTTGAAGCTAACCTGGACAGCAAATCGTGTGTGTGTGTGTGTGTGTGTGTGTGTGTGTGTGTGTGTGTGTGTGTGTGTGTGCACAAATATATAATTTGGAAGGCCAAAAAGATTGGTGGATTATGTAACAAAGCACTGCATTTTTAAAACCTGTCATAGAACAAAGCTTGCAGCATTTGATGCTGATGAAGATACAGATAATATGTCCTTTTAATACAAATACTCTTAGCTGCTTTCCTTTCTTTTTTTCTTTGGGGATAAAGCAAGTAGTCTCATTTTGTTGTGAGACTAAACCCAGATAGTTTACCCTCTTTTTCTTTCTCTCTTACACAATAAGGTTTTATTTCCATAACTAAACTGGGAACATCTCTCCTTGAGCCTTTTTGGCATTTTCTAGTTTCAAATTTCCACCCCATCTCTCCTATGATTTCCAAGGTTATTGTTGGAGCTCTTCAAGTTCAAGAATATGGAAATCTATTGTATTTTGTAAATGACATTCAAGTTAAGAGGTCAACCCTATCTGTAAAGAGAAATTTTACACTTTCATGTGGGTGAAATTAATAGTGTGCACAAATAACAATATGAAGTATGGAAGCAGATGACCTCTATGAATGTTGGAGGATTTGGACTGAATTCCACTGAATGCTGCTATAAGCTTTCACACATAGGATATGCCAAACTCACCATCCTCTCCAGTCTACAAAAGTGAAGATAGTAATCTGAAGACAAGGATTCATAGAGGTTTTTAAAGAGAAAGAATGCTAATGCTTTGGTTTCTTTCTTTTGGAGAGAAGTAGGAAAAGAGGACTCTAAAATTCCTTAGAAGGCAACTAGGAGAGCCACATTCCCTTTCAACAGTCTTCACATCTTTGGTAGAAAGTTTTAAATCAAGTTTTAGACATCATGTCATTTCGGGACAGGGGAGAGTAAGAAGATGTATATTATTAAGGATTAAAAGGCAGACCAAAAAAAAAAAAACAACCAAAACAAACCCAACACAAGAAACCTTTTAGAGGAAAGCATTTCTTTTGTCTTTGACTGACAGCCAAGCAAACATGTAGAAGCAAAAAACCCCTGGGAAATAGAAGGACCCATGGTCCTACCATCCTAACAGTTAATAGGAAAGGAAGCTATCAAATGAAAGTGTAAAATCTTCCCGAGTGACTGCCTAGAGGCTTTCCACTATACTTTGAGAACTACCTAGGAGGATTGTGGCTACTGGTCTCTTAAGGGAATGAGAGGGGACCATAACTGCCTTTTGCAGCTACAGGAGGCAGAGGGGCCATGGAGACATACAGCAATCTCTTTTTCTGGCAAGTGATCTGAGGGGTATCGTGTGTCAACAAAGAGAAGAGAAACCCTTCACCTCCCAGTCCTGACTGAACCGCCCTTTTCAGGCATTTAGGCTAGGCTACCATTTCACATTTAAATCCAAGGTCATTTCACTGGGCAGGAGGTCACTCTCACATTTCTAAGAACAGAAAAGGAAAGTACAAAAGCTCTGAAAACAAAGAGTCTGTAGTCTTCCCTTCTTTTTACAGCACCTTGTTAGCTACATAGCTCTCTCTGGCCAGTTTAAATTGCATTTGCATGGAAATGTTGGTCAGTGGGATAAATTTGCTAGTAAAAAGCAGAAGCCTTTTTTATGCCATTCATTTCTCTGCCAAATAATCCAAGTTTATTACAATGTAGATAAATAAAAAGAAAATAAGATCACCCATAGTTGTATTACTTCAGAACAAATGTTAAATACATCTTGTTATACTTTCAGTTTACTTTTTAAAATGTGCCTTGTGTGTGTATGTGTGTGTGTGTGTGTGTGTGTGTGTGTGTGTGTGTGTGTGTGTGTGTATTAAGTTTCAACCAGTGGAACAATGCCAGAGAGTTTAGGGAATAACCTTAACTTTTCAGTAGAAGAAAAGCTTATTTAGCCTTCCTCTGCATATTCAGGTTTCATGGAAGATTTATTCCTTCTCTTGTCCACTCAGCTTTAGCACAGAAAAAGCGAATGCCTTATTATGTCACTAATTGCTATGATGACCAAAGAGAAGATTGAAGAGGACTGTGGATACTCTTTTTGTGACTTAGCCTAGTGTTGAAAAATTGTATACTCACTTCTCTGATGCATTACTAAGATATACACTGCCCCACACAAGTCCACCAGTTCATTTCATCCTAGTTTTTTTGTTTCTTTCATCAACCCCCTGATCTGTTAGTACTTGAAGATTGGTTACAGTCCAAAACAAAGGACCAACAAACAACTCTATGCTCTTGTAGCTATTTGGGCTATAGTTTCATGCAGAAATTGCCCTACTGGGTTTCTCCTTGTGATATCCAGAAAGGAAAGGATGGATTTAAGAGAAAGAATCCATATTTAGCATCCTAGGCAGCCGACTGATGCTCCTCATTGATAATGATGGAGCAGACCCAAGGAATCAGAAAGGGTTGTCAACTTCTGGGATCTTCTACCATCTTAGGATAAAGCAAGGTTTTCAAGTGAAAAAGTCTCACTTTTCTCTAGAAGGAAGTTGACTCAAGAATTTAAATTAAAATTCCTAAGGAACTGTTCTGTGTGGGTGGTATTCTGTTTTTTACTAATTGCCTTATTTCTTATTGCTATTTGCTATGAGTCACTGTTCACACACACCCTCTCCAAATGTTTGAGCTTTTTAATTCTAGAAAAATGTTTCTAAACGTTTTGGTGAATGTTTATCATATCTCTCCAGCTCCCTTATTCTTTATCTTGGCAACTTTTGAGGTATAAAAATTAAGGTCGGTAGATTAGCTTGATGAGCTTGATGAAGATAGTTAAGCCATTTGATGCAGATCATATTGGACATGAAATTAGACGCCTGGTTGTTTTCAGCGAAGGCAAATGACAAAGATGATTTCCCTCTAGCTGACAGTACTAGATAATATTGAAGAGCATGGAGAGTTAGTCAGAAGATGAAAGCATGGTTTAATTAATTCTCACTAAGTAACATCCAATGCTTCCACCAGCGCTCTAAGTACTCATCCCTAGCTACTCATTTTGGAGTTTAGTATAATACTGTTTATTCACTTAAACATTTGAAAATTGTCTTGTCAGTACTAGCACAGAGATGCAGGTTGAGCATCTCTAATCAAAAACATAAAAAATCCAAAATTCTCAGAAAGTGGAGACTTTCTGAGCATTCACATTATACCATACATAGAAAATTCCACACTAGACCTCACATGACAAGTCACAGTTAAAATAGAGGTACACTCAACATCTTCAAGGTAAGATATGTATGCAACAGAACTAAATTTTATGTTTAAACTTGGGTCTCGTTCCCAAATCAAAAGGACTTATTTTCCTAAGCACTTCAGATAAAGGATATTTCACCAACATACCAACAGACAACACAAAATTTCTCTCTTCAAAGATATCCCAGCCTAGTAATCTAGACATGCAGATAAATAACAAAAATCCCACAGAGCAGGCTGAATTTTAGTGCTCTCTTCAAACTATGCACAGACTTTTCATTGCAGGGCAAATGATTCAATTCTGATTCCTGGCACACCAAAACCAGATCTAATAATTGAATGAAAGAATGCTGTCAGAGAAAACATCTGTAGAGGAATGTTACATTTGAATTGATAGTTCGGGAGAAAGAGGATTTTGTGAGAAACTGACTAGTTTGTACAGAAACTCAGATAGGAATGTATACACAATGTCCAATATGTGCCGAGAAATACATGAGACTGATCTGAAAACAGAGAGCAGCAGAAGGAGAAGCACATATTGCAAGGGAATTTGAAAACTATATATGTTTGGTATTTATACCCTAGATAATGGGCAACCAGGAGTTTCTGAAAAGGAAAGCTATATGAACTGACTTGTGTTTGAGGAAGATAATTCTGAGAGAGTTCAGAAAAAAATTGAAAGGTGAGACTGGCATATTCAATTACAACGCTTTGTATTCACCTCTGTTGTGGATTATTGAATCTTGAACAAAACCTCTGTGACAGCCTGTTATCTACCATTTTACATAGAAGAGATAAACCTGGAGAGGGGTGAGCCTGGCCTAGGGAGGCACATTGAGTCCTGCAGAGCCACTGCAAGAGTTTTGTTTTCTATTTCTAGTCCTGGTGCTATTGGAAACCTTTCCTGTCCTTAGCAAGAGGGAGACCATACAATACTTGGCATTTACTCATCACCACTGTATGTACAAGCTATTTGCTCTTGATTCTAAATCATTACCTGTAAGGGATTATAAGGACTATAGGGTATAAAGATTTTCCTCCTGTAAACCAAAGAAACTGTGTTGTTGTTGTTGTTATTATTACCATTTTATATTTTTTTGATAATTTTAGCATAATTTCCCAATTTTATTCGGGGCTCTTATGGCCTTTTACATCACCAAACACGTGTGTGATTTTCCTTTCCATGCTATCAGGCATTTGAATATGCTGCAGCTGGATTTTCCTTTCTGCTAAGAACTTCTAATAAGAACTGTTAATTGATTTGATGACCAATCCATAGATTTAAACAACAAATTTGTTTAATTCTATATGCTTCTGTAAGCCCTTCTTTGGACAAGATACATGAAGAATATTTAAAATATTTAAATATTGAAACCACTCTGGAGTCAAGGTATTTGATAATTTGAAAAACTGGTAGAAACAAAGTTAACCTCGACAGAAGGACTTCACAGATGTAGTTTTATTACAGTTATTCCATGGAAATAAATGCAACATTTTTTCTTTTTTGTCTGTTATGGGGCTTAAACTCAGGATCTAGGTGCTGTCCCTGATCCGTCTTGTGCTCAGAGCTAGCACTCTACCACTTGAGCCACAGCACCACTTCTGGTTTTTGAGTGGTTAATTGGAGATAAGTGTCTCCCGGGGACTTTATTGCCAGGGCTGGCTTTGAACCAGGATCCTCAGATCTCAGTCTCCTGAGTAGCTATAAATGCAACTTTTCTTTTTTTTGGGGGGGGGTCTGGTCGTGGGGCCTGAACTCTGGGCCTGGGCGCTGCCCCTCAGCTCTCCAGCTCAAGGCTAGAGCTCTACCACTTGAACCACCTTCTGGCTTTTTTCTTTTTGCTTATGTGGTGCTGAGGAATCGAACCCAGGGCCTCAGACATGCAAGGCAAGCACTCTACCACTGAGCCACCTTCCCAGCCCCTATAAATGCAACTTTTTAATGAGTACCATCAAACAAGATAAATAATCTTGGAAATAGATAAATTTGCAGTCAGATTTACATTAGATGTTCCTTTGTTGGCTCTACAAATTAAAAAGAGTTCCCCTGAAATCTCTGAAACTTGATATATGAATGAGAGTTTTCTAACAACTTGTCAGTTCATATTAGTTACTTGTTGGGTGTCCTCAGCATTGAGCTATTATGTTAAAAGCTGAAACCCACGACTATGAAACAGTCTTTAGAATGAGACTCAGACCTGTCCAACAACAAGAAAATACATGTGGGGATTTCCTTGTGGCTAGTTTAGTGGGATAGCAAGGAGGGCAGGATTTGAATCCAACTTTTCTGAGCTACATGCTCTTTATAAGCAAAGTTTACATATTTCAGCATTTCCCTCAATCAGTTGAAGGTTGAACTTTAAAAAAATTATGAGCACTTCATCCTTTATCACATTTAAACTTTGGAAGCATTGGAAATACACTTAGGCATCTTCAAATGAATTTCATAATACACAGTTTTTATTCATAGGATAGTTTCTCCAAAGTGTCTTCCTCAGATTCCTTAGCACCCCCCTCCTTTCCCCCAATTCTCAATCTTAATCCAGCATTGCCTTGGCTTGTTTGATTTGGAGTGAGAGTCTCTAACAGAGGGGTTACACTTTGTGAGCTGGATGAATAATTGAAGATAAAGAAATGTAATTCTATCCCATGTAAGTAGAGATGCTCCACCCAGGTCTAGTGGGGACTCCTGTGTCTGGCCTGGGAAAGCAGTGCTTAGCAGTGCTCCATGACTCAGAGCACAGGGTAAATCTTTTAATGATCCCATATGCCAATTTCATTTGAAAAAAAAAAAAGCAACCTGGAAACAGCTTTTTGGCTCTGGGTCATCAGTCAGAATTATTTTACAAATTATAGGAAGTAGAAATAATAAGGGTTTCCTATGTAATATGTGTACTCACCTAATAAATTGTAAGAACCATTTAAAAGACTGTAAATTTTAGTAGCACATTTGAGGCTTCGTTTTGAAGAGAAAGTAAAAAGGAAAGAGAGACACATGCAGAGATACAGAGACACTGAGGCACACACACATACATAGAGAGAGATAGACAGAGACAGAGACAGAGACAGGATTAGTTGTGCATTTAGGTCTTTATTCTTCATTCCCAAACTCAAATCTTGCAAGAATCCTTATATGTCATATCTAGGGCATCAGAAATGGATAACTGATTAGGAAAGGAGATTTCCATTTTGTTCTTTGTATTCCCTAGCAGACAATATGGGTCCTAGCAGATCAGCACTATTGTAGTCCTATGCCAGGCAAATGGTGGCACTCCCTTGTAGAGTCAGGGTGCTGATATGCACTTCAGCTAAACACAAATCACATTCTGGACTTCATTCATTTTTTTGGAACTGAGTTTTAGATTACCAACTCTCAAATCAGATTAGGCTTAGCTGAGTAACTTGGTAGATATTTGAAAGTCCAGCCCCTCCCTTCCTATTTTAATTATGGATGAGTGTGTATGTATGTGTGTGTGTGTGTGTGTGAGGGGGGGGGAAGGGGGGAGAGGGAGAAGGAGAGGGAGAGGGAGAGGGAGAGGGAGAGGGAAAGGGAGAGGGAGAAGGAGAGGGAGAGGGAGAGAGAGAGCGAGAGAGATCTGAATTTTTATTTCTTAATAGTGCTCAGGTGTTCCTGATAGATTTTCAGAGTTTGAAAACCACTATTTAGAGGCCTAACAGGGGCAATCTTCTTTGCTGATCTCAGCCTTTTAGAAAAAAAAAAGGCATTTTAGAATGTTTCAGTTGTAGACAAAGTGGTATGACCTTCCTCCCAGATGTTACAGACTAAATTCCAAAGGTGCATTGAAAAACGAAACAAAATTATTGCAGGTTTTTTGTTTCATAAGCTTTATGAGATAGACTTCATTACTTAAGTAAATCAACAGTTTCTCACAGACTTCTTGCAATCTTTGATATGCTCATAAATTCCCTAAATGTTCTAATTTGGAATGGCTATCAAACATACTTAGACCTGGCATTATTATTTTCATATAACATATCCCATGTGATTGTACAACTCTTCCTTTAGGAAATTCTGTTTTAAAGGAATGTTTTGGAATTCTATAGGATCTGGTTCAAGTTAGATTTGGTCAGTATGAGCAAAGCCAGAGCAAGGCCCAAGGTTCCTTCTGTGAAAATTAGCACACTCATATCTTGTGCATTAACATGCTGATGCAATTATGTAATATGCAAAGAAATGTTTGCTTCAGGTTTGTGAATGTGTTCCTTGGTATCCTTTTAACATCTTATTATTGTTCTCTGTTGCATGGAGCCTCAGCAGAGGACTCTTGCTTCCTTTTCCACTTGATTTCCCCAGGTCATTTTAGTTCTATAAGACATGTGCTAGAGTAGCAAAGAGTAAAATTTTAAATATGCCCAAAGAACAGAAACGTATCTGGTTAAAACCTTTTTCTTGGCATTGTCTCAGGGAACAAGAATTATCCATAAGAACAAATCAGCAAAAGCAAAGCACTTGAGCTAGGCAAAAACCCCACTACACATTATTTATATTGAAAGCTTTATATATAACAAACTTTTACAAATCAATAAATATGTTATTTCTTGCATCAATTTCTAAACAGAGCCCTGTGACTAATTCAGGGACTCTGGGTTTGGCTATTAAATCCATCACTATCCTCTAGCTCTGTTTATTCTCTCCCTCCGTGACATAACCATCAGCTCACGTCTTTTGCCCTTCCAAAAGTTGCTTAGAAACCCACCTAGAAGTTCACGACTGCCAGATCAGCTGTCAGAGCCACTTCAGGACTGCACTGGAGCTGGGATTCCTCCAGGACCACACAGACATCTCTACCTCCCCTTGCCCCAGGCAAGGATCAAGGCTTTTCACACTTAATTGCACCAGGCAGAGGATAAACTCAGATTCACAGGGACCAAACCAATCAATTTAAAGTAAGCAAGGAAGCTGAGCTACTGGGGAGTGGGGGAGGCGGGTATGTGGGCATAGTGGCTGAAGGAATCCTGCTAGAAGGAGAGTTAGAAAGAGAGAGAGAGAGTAGCCTGTTTGGTGAGAAAACAGCTTGTCTGCTAAGGAGCTTAAGCCCTGGGCATGGATTAATCCTGCAAACAGCCCTGGGAAGTAGATAAATCTGTGTTAATTAAAGCAGTGAAATGTTCTCTACCTGCCTAGTTCCAATCTTGAGAAGAAAAATTATCTTTCCCAGAAAGGCATGAAAAGAGGGAAGTAAAGCATGATGGTTGTTTTCATTATATCACCATTTGAAACTGGAGGAAAAGACAAGGCCAGTGACCAGGGCTGAGCTCAGCACACCTTTCCCTACTGACCACTTAACCCATACCCCATAGCTTAGCTTCAGGGCAGAGAAAGGGAGGTGATAAATTGTGTGGTCAACCACACATATGCTGACCATTTAGTGGTCAGTCCTAAGCAGTGGGTTGTATAAGTCTCAGGCTCCTTGCAGAAGAAGAAAACCAAGGCCTAGAAGAGTCAGTCACAAGAAAGCTTGAGATTCTAACTGATCAATCCTGGTTTCAGTGTCCATTCCCTTAGTATCTGCCTCTTATTGCGTTTCAGTGATATGAAATACAGTAAGATGAAAGGAAAGGGAAAGCAGTCCAATTTTCCCCCGTGAATCCTGATTTTAATTATGTAACATCCTAAAGACTTGTCTGGGCTTGGTTATAGTGATTGCTTCTTCCTAACGGGTATGTTTGCATGTTCCTGTGCCTATTTAAACATATCTCATCTACCTTAAATATGTCTCATCTACCTTTCTCCATTCCTCCTTGCTTCCAGAAAGCATCCTCAGGTACTGCAAAGAGGTGGGCCTCCTGTGGCCTTCTGTAACTCCTGCCTCTTCCAGGCCTTATAGCAGAAGAGCTGTGCCACATAGTATTTCACAGTCTCTAGAGTATCTGGTCCATGATTACATAGTTGGTAGATGCTCAGTAAATGGGTGGTGCCTGCCTGCTAAGGAACTGGAATAAGAAATGAGAGAAATCAAGAGATGACATCATCAGGAGCCAAGGATCCCTGGTGCCTGCGACTTCAATGTCCTGTGCTTTCTCTTCACTGGTTCTTCACTGCCTCTGTTGATTTTACTTTCTAGCTGCCCAATAGACATGTCTGCTTCTTCTTCATTCTCTCCTGTGTGCATGTTTGTAATGGAGTGGGTGGAAGGAAGATGCTCCACCTATTGCTATGCTTAAACCACTTCCCCTTCTTTGCTTACTGTATATCTTAGCTAATGAAGAAAGTCCTTACCTGTTATTGGAGCTATCCATAACTCTCATTCCTCCTTGCTAATATCTGACAGTTTGCTTGCCATCCCCCAAAGCTAAGTCCTTTCTTCTCTGTCACTGTCTACCAAGGCCCTCCCCCATCCATTGCAACATTGGCTAACTTCTCTGCCTTCCTCTAACACAAGGGCTGACAAGTACAGCTAAATCTGGCCCAAGGTCTATTTTTGCAATTGACATTTGACTGGGACACAGTCACACTCATTTGTTTATGTATTTGTCTACAGTTTAGGATTTGAGCAGTTGTAAAAGAAGGTTTACAGCCTGTAAGTCCTAAAATATGTCAGCTCTGGCCATTTGCAGATAAAGTGTACGGACCTTTGCTCTAACCTCTTCTCACAAGTTCTTCCACACTGCTACTAGAGACAGCTATGTACTTAACCTCTCTGCTGAGCCATCCCAGTGGCTGTTTAAGGTCTGAAAACTAAAGGACAAATGTCTAGCCTGCTATTCAGTCCCTTACCATTTGACATTCAGTGATCTTTATGATCTCACCTTCCCAGCATCCTTGTCTACCAAGAAGCATCACTGCTCACTCTAGAATACACACTTCATTCTTCCCCTATTATCTGTACCCCATATCCTAAGGCTTAACAGAAAACTGCTTCTTCTGGGAGTTATACTATGAGTCTACACAGTGATACAGTATAGACGATTCTCTTCCAGTTACCATGAGTAACATCTCAGGGCCATCATAAGCTGTAAATATCACACGTAAAAAATATACTGACTGTAACCGTCCTATGATAGCTTAGCAGCACAGCCTGTGGCTGACCGGGGTTATAGCTCACTGCCACTGCCAGCATTCTGAGGCAGCATTATGGTAGACATTGATCCCGACACAAATTGGAAACAGTATTTCTACTGAATGCATATCATTTTTCTGATACTCATAGAGTTAAAAGTATATAGGAATTTAGCCGGGCGCCGGTGGCTCACGCCTGTAATCCTAGCTACTCAGGAGGCTGAGATCTGGGGATCGTGGTTCAAAGCCAGCCTGGGCAGAAAAGACTGTGAGACTCCTATCTCCAATAAACCACTAGAAAACCAGAAGTGGTGCTGTGGCTCAAGTGGTAGAGCACTCGCCTTCAGCTGAAGAGCTGAGGGACAGCGCCCAGGCCCAGAATTCAAGCCCCATGACCAACAAAAAATAAAAAAATAAAAAAATAAAAATAAAGAAAAGTATATAGGAATTTAAATTATTGGAAGTTTCAAGCCTTGCATACTATGATTCCACCATCCCAGATATTTTCTTCTTTGGGTTCCCAGTTGCTTCTTCCAAGCACTTCAAGATCCTCTTTAAGGAAAAGATGATCTTCCAATGGCCTCATGACTGGTCCTTCTCCACTCTTGCCCTCTTGTATGAGCTTCTCGGAACAGCAGTTATATTGATATTGTAAGTACATGATTTAGAAAACATCACGATCCAATCCTTGTCATAACTTTTAGGATAAATTCCTAACTATGCAGATGCCTGGGTCTGTGATCTCGATGCTGCCAGACCTCTTCACCTTCTACTCACCATCCTACTTTCTTCTATTCTCTGAACTTAGCTTCTTCCTGCTCCCAAACATGATGAGCTTGCAAAACATGTTGAAAATCATTCAAGCTTGTTTACCTGTATTCCAAGTGACTATATCCATGCCTGGGACACTCATAACTGGTGTACAGTGAGTATTTGTTAAGTGAATTAATGAATGAATGAGTGGATACATCTTCTTGGTTCCCTGATCAGCCCTGTTGGCTGAATAAACAAAGTTCCCAAGTCATTTATTCAGAGGTCAGCAGTCTGAAGTAAAAGGTTGATCACCTTTCATTTCAAAAACCCTACTTACCTTTCTATCCATAGGTCCAAACATAGAATGCTTTACCTTGCCATCATTTGGTATGTATGAGCCACAGGTGGGCTCCTGTCTGGAAGCTTTGGGGCTTGGCCCAGAAAGACTGAGCCTACCTGGTAGCCTGGTGGGGGTGGGGGTAGAAGAAGTAAAATATAGTCTTCTGTATCAATGAATTCCTCCTTCATTGACTGGACCATCCTTGGTGGGTGTAATATGTAGGTTTTAATATGCAGGTTTTAATATACTGAACATATATATGCTTGCTTGTCATTCACTTAGAAATATAACAACTATTTATATAATATCTACAACATACTAGGTTTAATAAATAATCTAGAAATTATTTAGGATATACATAAGTTATATGCAAATATTAGATCATTTTCTATAAGGGCCTGAAGAATCTACTGATGCTGATATTCACAAAGGCCTCTGTAACCAGTCCCCCATGGAGACTGAGGGAAGACTAAATCATCCTCAGGAGATGGCTGGTGACTGTTGGAAAGGTGGTTACCAAGTTAAGTCAGAAGCAAAAGGGAAATAGGCACCTCATTGAAGACAAGTGTGAAGTCAAAAGCAGAAATTAGGATGACAACAAGGTGAATATGATTGAGAACACATGGCTCATAATGTTCCAGTAGGAAGAGGTTAGTGTCTGCATGTATATTGGTGCAGCCAACTTGAGGGGTAGACTTGAAGAAAATGAGCCCCATAGGTAAGCCAGGCTTTCCTCAGTGACCCCAACAGAACAGGTACCCCCTGTTCAGGACGAGCCACAGCCTTGAAATGTGTGCAAGGCCTTGCATGGTCCCAGCTGCACACATTAAGGTCTGTTGTTCAGACTGCTGCAGTCAGGGCTCCATGAAGAAGGATCCACCTGCAAAGGCTTTCTCTGATGCTTCTGAGGAAAGGAACCTTTGGTCTGAGCAAGGATGGAAGTGTCAGCCATCAAGGAAGGGTGCCAATGACACTTTCTGTTAAAGGGATTTATAATGGAACTTCATTTTCCACCAATTTACAGACACCTCCCGGGCTTCCTGCTCTTAACAGTCAGCTCTGCTTCAGTAGGCACATGAACCCTTTTCAAAGGCTCCCTGATGGCTCATTGTTCTAGGCTTTGGCCTTGGAACAAAAATGGTTTTGTGCGTTTGCTGCTATGTGTGCCCCTGCTACAGTGTTTCTCTCTTTCTCTGAAACTTTTCTTCTGTTTCTGTGTTTGTGTGTCTAGCTGTCTCTGTCTGTTTTATTTTTTTCTCTCTGTCTATTGTCTATCTGTCTGCTTGGGTCTAAGTTCTGGTCTAGAAAAAACTCAAGCAGAAACCACTCAGACAAATGCTTATGGAATTAAGCAGATCTCCATTGAATGTTTGAGCTGCTGTGATATATGGAAGAGAACAATTGATTTCCTAAACTTACGTTTCTGTAAATTCTGTTACTCAATTATTGTGAAAAACATGCTTAGTACTCTTCAAACTGGGCTCTCTGAACACCTCTTCTAATGGATTGTTTAAGACATTCCCACCTTTCTCCAGAGATGAATAAGCAGATTGCCATCATGGGTGGCAGGCAAACTCCAGCAAGTCAGTAGAGCTGACAGAAGGTGGCATCTACTCCCAGCTCTTCGGAAACCTTTCAGTGTTCCCTCACTCAACCACCGTGATGGATTTTCCTTCATATCCTTGCTATTAGGCATTAATAAGCAGATTGGAGTCACCCCAAGAGGCCCTGGGAAAGCCCCCTCTGCTCTTGACATTATTTACTTAGTACCTTCTTGGGCAGCAGGCAAAGTGTCCAAGCAGATGGAAATACTCTAATCCTGGCTTCACATTCAGAGCCCCAGGAAGTCAAGAAAGGCCTTGTAATGTTTCACAGAACCTCATTTTTCCCATCCTGTGCTTCTGTGTTTTCTTAGTCTCTCCTTTTTTTCAGTCAACATGGTCAAGGTTGAGTAGGCCCTGAAATCTGCAAAGTGTGTCTTGTATGCATTATCAATGATCTAGTGGTATGTCTGGCTCTTAGGAAGGTGCTTGTAAATATTTCTTTTCTGTCAAAAGTCAATGGGTACTTCCAGGCTGCGGAGTCAAATCCCTGGAATCCTATCTCCATGTCTCATCAAGGAATTTCCCTTCCTAGTGCAGTGATATCCTCAGTCTATTGAAAGATAGACACCTGCGTGAGACCACCTGAGCCCTTCCCACACTCCCTGCACATACCAGTAAACCACTCTCCAAGCTTCTTCCAGCAGAGTCCTGGAAGGGCCTCAAGTTCTTCCCACACACAGCTCTAGGATCATCTCCTAATAGCTCAGTTTGCATTTGAGAACAGACATCTGCCTTGTGATGTGGATTGAATGGTGTCCCCCCAAAGCTGTGTTGAAATCCTATGCTTCTGTATCTGTGAATGTGACCTTATTTGGAGATAGTGTCTTTGCTGATGTAAACAAGTTAAAATGAGATGATAAGATTAAGGTGGGCCTAATCCAGTGACTGGTGTGCTTACAGAGGGAGATCAGGGGACATACTGATACATAAGGAGAATGTCACATGGAGACAGGGAGGAATTGGTGTATGCAGATACATACGGCCAGGGGTGGAAAGGCTTGCTACAGAAGCTGAGGAGGGGCAGGAAAGTTTCTTCTCTGGAGGCATTAATCGGAGCCAGTGTTGCTTTTGGATTTGTAGCCTTCACATCTGCTGTTTGTGGTGAACCACTCAGTTTGCAGTAATTTGTTATGCAGCCCTAAGAAACCAATATGTCACGATTGCCTCTTGCATTTTCACTTTAGCTTAGAATCCTATGTACTTACTACAATGTATGCACCCCTAAGCTGGAAGTCTGTATCTCATCTACTTTGAAAGGGCCAGCATGGGAGGAAAGAAAAGGTATCCCCCTTTTTGTGCAGCTAACAGCAACAGGGCCCTTGTCAGTGCACCTCAATTCCAAAAGGTTGTCAGTCAACATCCTGCTATTAACCAAGAGGAAACTTATGCATGTAGAAAAGGTAGGGTTCTTACTGGTCTAAGATAAACTAGACTCAATTTTTCTTCTGGAGGAAGAAAGAGTGATAACAATCCTCCAAATGTTCCTCCAGTCCCTAAAGGCTGTAACTATATGACAATTTAAGTGACTTCAAGGTGGTAGATGTCACTGTTTCTGAGGAGAACTTCTTATTTTCATTCTATCCTGAACCCATTTCTCCTAGACTCTCAGTTAACAGATATATCTTGTTCCCCTCATACACGCTGAAGACCAGGGGGTCATCATTGAGTCTTCCCTCTCCCATATCCCCCACTGTACTCCAACGATTACAGTCTGCATTGTGATTCTCCTTCCCTTTCCTGTCAAAGCTGGGCATTGTATCTCACTGGACTATTTTAGCTGCCTTCCAAGTGGTACCTCTATCTTCAGTGCTGCAAGCAAGCTCACCTTCAACCTCATCACAGCTCCTGGAATGATCCATTGGAAATAAAGGCCAGCAGACAAAGATCTGGGCCAGGTCTAGCCCACAACCTGTTTTTCTTCAACCACAAATGAAGAATGGTTCATACATTTTTAAGTGAATAAAAAATTAAACAAACGCTATTTAGTGGCATGCAAAAATTATATGCAACTCCAATTTCAGTGTCTGTAGATAAAGTTTTACTGGGGAACAGCCAAGTCCACTTGTTTACATACTGTTTGTGACTCCCATAAGTGTGGGGTTACACAGAGACTGAATGGTCCACCAAGTCTAAAATATCTATCTAGTTGTTTGTAGAAAGAAAGTTTAGCAACTTCTGATCTACAGGGCAAATCAAACTTAGGCACTCCTCTGCTTGAAACCCATCAGAAAACCCAGAGTGAACCTCAGACCTCTTGACTCAGCTCAGCAGGAGCTATGGGATATGTCTCCTGCCTTTCTCTGTTGATTCCTTTACCTTGGTTCCATTTTTTCCTAATTTAAATCCTTTAAGAGTCTAATTGGCAATAAAGAAGAACAAGCAGGAGGAAGATGGAGAGGAAGACGGAGAAGGAAAAAGGAGAGAGGAGTTGGGGAAGGAGGAGGAGTAAAAAAGATGTCTAGGGAGAAAGAACAGTAAAAGAAGAAGGGGAATGGAAAAGAAGAATAGAGGAAAAAAAGATAAAAAGAGGAGATCAGGGAGGAAGATAATAGAAAAGAGCTGTGTTTCTAATGAACTAGACCATGAATACACTCCCTAAAAATTATTAAAATAAAGCCACTAAGACAAAATAAAACACTGTTAATCACAGGACGTCTCAGAACACACTGTTCTTGCCTTGCTTTTGACCTTGCTGCCTTCTGTTAAGAATGCTCCAATTTGGTGTCTGTAGGTAAACTGATGGTCTTATTCTCTTGCCCTGCAAGTCACCTTATAGCCACCTTTTATCGAAAGTTATATTAGGAACTACCCTAGGGACTCATAATTGTGTCCATTATAGCTTCAGTTCCTTGGCTTTCTGGGTATCTCTTTACTCTGTTTTTCCCCCCAGGAGATTCTTGGCTCCTCAAGGAAAGTGTTGCCTCACTCAACTTCTGTGTAATGTTAAAAGAAGTGAATATATGTGAACAAAAACAATAATCTCAGCTACTCAGCAGTATTCTATGATGCCCACATAGGGATGAACTATATCTCTGTGTCTTAAAATAATTATATATTATTTTTCACCTGTGTAACTTTGTCAAAGTTTCTTTAGCAGCAATATATTTTGCTTTCCACTTACATATAAGAGAAGACAAGTAACAATTCTTTTCTTATATACAAGAGAAGATTAGATGAGAAAACAGAGGTTATAGGAAATGATTTGGTAATGTTGGAGGAGTCAGAGGCCTAGAAACCCCTGTGTTTATGCGGACCACATTCTTTCAGTTTACTTTCATCAGAACTTGTATACCTACTTAGTGACAGGCATCAAACAAGACCTTGAAAGTCCAAAACAGAAGGAGGGAGAATGAGAAGGAGGGAGGGAGGGAAAGAGTGGAAAAGAAGAAAGAAGAACAAAGGGATGGAGAGGGAAAGGGAGGGGAGAAGAGGAAGAGGAGGAAGAGAAGAAGAAGAAGAGAAAGAAAGAAAGAGAGAGAGAGGAGAAAAGAAGGAGGCAGAGGAAGAAGAACAAAAGAGAAGGAGAAAGAGAAAAACAAAGACAGAGTACTGTTGTTACCTGGCTGGATGTTTCTTCCCAGTCTACAGAAGTCTAATCAGATATACCCAACTTCAGTGTTGATAGTGACCTACCACTGAAGCATCCAGCAAGACCAGAGCAGCAAGGACAAAAGTTTACGACATGTCACTTGCCTTTACTCTTGAAGGAAGGACTGGCTCTGCATGAAGTGTTTATTCTACTTGGAGGGATGTTTGAGAAGAAAAATGCTTTTGCTCAGGATAAAGGTGTGAGGATGGGAAGAGGAGACCTCATGCATTTATTACCAGTCTATAGGACTTCAACTGGGTTTGTCCTCTGGTACACATCCTCAGTGAGGACCTTCCCAGAAGGCTTGTGGTCACCCATTGTGTATGTATATGCATTTACACATGAGTACACACGCATGCGTGCGCGCGCGCACACACACACACACACACACACAAGCTGAGTCAAAAGCTAGCTCAATACAGGACTGAGCCTCATTCTATGCTGCATGCCTGTGTCATGCTTATTCACTCAATCCTCACATGGTCCCGTGATAGAAGTCCTGTTACTATCTTTGTTTCATAGAAGAGGAATCTGAGGCATGGAGACAGGAAGGGAAGGATTGAAGTGTTGGTAAGAGGCAGACGGAACAATGGCCTTTTGCCCCAAGACAGTGCCCAGACATTGGGACAAATCAATGTTAAGTACAAAAGGAACAGTGAAGATAATATAGGGGACTCTCAAAGATAAGCCCAAAGTGCTCATTTTAAAGTATTAAAATACATTTTAAAGTTTTTGCCATTTTTTTCCATTAAAATATTCTTGTGTGTGTTCCTGGGTATGTAGTGATAGTAATTGGAATTAACATCGTTCATTAGTCTAATGTTTTCTACAGCTTGTTTGTTGTTGTTTTTTTTTGCACAAATTTCAAATTCTAGGGTTTTTGTACCCTAGGATATATTTGTTCTTTCTCTTTTGTGAAGGTGCCGAATACAATTATAGATGCATTTACACACATACATTCATGCAAATTTATTTGCATATACCTATCTATATATGTACAAAGATAAGTGATTTTAAAAAAGTCCTGTGTTCTCCTTGTGGATTCTTCTCCCATTTTGTTAGGAAACATTGGGCTTATATTTGCTACCATGCCCTCTCTTTTTAAAAAGTTATATTTTTGTTATATTTAAATAGTTGTACAAAGCAGTTATCATTCAACATGTCAGTTTATAAGTATATGACAACCAATGTACATTATATGTATGTATGAAAATAACATGATTTTGTCTTATTAAAATGTGCTTTTAATAAAAGAACCTTTCAATTGCAAAACAAAAAAATACAGTTGTAATGAGTGCTTATCAAATAAACATGGTAAACTACTAAGCCTTTCTCAGAAACTACAGTCCAGGCCTGACCGCCACAGCTCATCAATGCCAGCAGAGTCGCTGTTCACAGGACTAGCTGCATTTGGTTTTGTAGAGAGCTGTGTATTTTGTTTGCTAGAGTCTGGGCTGAGGTAACCCAAATGAATCTTCACTCACCCTCCAACAACACTGTGAAATTCTAAAGAGTAGTTCCCAGGGTGGTTGGAATGAAGGCGAGATTTACAGTGAGGATGTAGGCATGACATTGTTTCCCAATTGCTTGTTAGCAATGCATGGATTTGGTAGAAGAATATCGTAGAGTCAATGGACATGTCAATGAGGAAAGTATTCAGAAAGGAGAGAGAAAATGTGAAGGCCTAAGTCTTATCTGACCTCTGACATCCGGTGTTGTGTAAATGAGTAGACACCTGCACACATAAGCAACTTTTATTCTGCCCAAAGCTTACCTGGAACTCCCATCCTCTGACTGAACACACCACTTAAGGGACTGAATTTGAATCTATGTATGCATAAGCAAGGAACTTGTTAAATAAGATAGGGCACATTTATTCAAGAGAATTCTGTGTAGATGTGTGCCAATATGATGATTGTATGTATATACACAATGGCCCTGTTGATATTTTTTATGAATGATGAGCATAGTATAGATAGAAATGACTGACTCTTTTTAGAAGGATATGTAAGATATACTTAGCAACAATTGCTATTGACAACTGATTCTGAAGTCTTGACTCAGTTTTCACTTTTCATCTTATACTTTCTACAGTTTGAAGAAGATATTCCTGTCATGTGAACATGTGTATTATTTTCATGATAAAAAGAAAACTAGGGGGAAAAAGGCTTGAAGGCTTTTCTTCTTTGGCGATGCTAAATTGAACTTCAGCTCCTCATTTCTCAGGGTCCTTATGAGGGGGACAGTTTTCTGCAAATTCTAAAGTGGAATTCATATCTCCTTGCCTTTTCTTTCTTTTGTACTGTAGCCTACAAGCTCTGTATGTGCATGTGATGGAACCAGGTGCCCAGAGAGACAAGAACATCTGAAATTTTCTCCAGGCTGTTTACAAAGAGGGCCCAGAGTTTCACACTATCCTTTCCCACCTGCCTCTGACAACTGCCTGGACCCAAAGTCCCTCTCCCCTTCCTTCCTGGAGACATGTGGGTCTGTTTCCACTGTAGAGGGAAATGCCAAAATGATCTTTGGTAGAGGGCTGGAGACAGCAGCTAGCCAGCAGCAGAAAGAGTCAGGCAGCTGTTTTCTGAGGCATGTGACTCGAGTGAAACCTCAGTAGGCAAACACACCACCCCACCAGAAAGGGAAATCCAGCCATCCAAGAGCTTTATGGGGCCCGACATCAGCTTCCACTGTTTATTTGGGCTCTTAGTTTCATGTTGGTCGCTAATATCTAAATCAACAATACCTTGCTGACCTGACAGGCAGTTCTATTCCCTCTTTCCAAGGTGGGAGGAAGTTCCTTGCCAGTGGTTTTTGACTTTATTATGCTGCCTCTGCTATCTGGACAGTAGCATAGGGGTAACACGCATAGCCC
This sequence comes from Dipodomys merriami, assembly GCF_024711535.1. Lineage (NCBI taxonomy): Eukaryota > Metazoa > Chordata > Mammalia > Rodentia > Heteromyidae > Dipodomys > Dipodomys merriami. Next base: position 78,420,036 of record NW_027202270.1, read on the forward strand.
CACAACACCCCCACATACTACTCCTACAACATATACGCTCACACTGTACTCTTAAGACTCCATTCATGTTGAAAGCAAACTTTCAGAAGAATCAAAGGCACTGGCAAAACTGCATTTCACAGTTTTCTGCTTTAGGGAACTGGAGGCTTGGCAAGAGGAGCCGTTTGTTACTACGGTTGCCTACGAGGGGCACCTGTAAGCAGCAAGAATGTCTTATCCCATGGTGTTTATAGACATAGGAGAATTCAGGAAACTGGGAATTCATCCATCATTTCTCCTTTAGGAGTTTTATTGCTCTATGCTGGGGTTTGTGGTTTTATTTTTTACCTTCCCCACCCCTTGCCAAGCTTATCATTTTTTTAACCTTGAAATTAGGGTGCTCAGGATAGAGCTGTTGAAAGACTGCTTTGTGAAGGCAGTTCAAGCAAGCAGACACATCTTCAGAGAACGTTCTAGACTTTAGCTAGCACTATTCCCTCCACCCCCCTAAACCAACTTCTAACCACTTTTGTTGGAAGTTTTGAAATTTGATGCTCAGGATAGAAGCTTATAAAAGTTGTCCTTTGAGGGCAGTCTGTCCAAGTAGACACATCTTGAGAAAACATTCTGTTGTTCAGAAAGGTGAGGCTAGGGTGGGGTTGAGTGTGGAAGTTAACAGAAAGGAAAGGCAGGAAATAATGCTAAAGTGTGTTTCTTGCAAGGGAAGGGGCTGGAGCCCGGCTGCACGGATGTCTCCCCATAGCCTGGGTACAGAACTGATTTCAGCAGCAGAGAGAGGCTGGACCCCATTGTCCTTTTACCTGTGGAAGTAGTATTATGTACTGTACATTCGTCTCATCTTTGACTTCCAGGCATCTTCTTTCTTCTGAGGCTGGGAATGCCTGGCACTCATGGGCCATCAATAAATATTTATTGAATGAAGGAATGGCAGCCTCCTAGTGCCGTGGTCCAGATATTTCTGGATGACTCCCTACATACATATAAAGGGGTTTGGGCCATCTGGTGGGCATGAAGATGTAATGTGCCTGAACATTACCTCACTGTCTGAATATCTTTTCTTCTTTATTTATTGCACTTCCTTGGTGATCTCATCCAGCCTCAGGACTTTAAATACTAGTTGTATACTGATTACTCCCAAATCTCTATCTCCATCCTAGGACCCCCTCCTGAATCCTAAGCCTGTGTGACCATGGCCTACTGGACATTTCTAATTACTATGCTTAATAGGCATCCAAACCTTTCCAGAATGAACTCCTGATTATCCTATGATACTCACCTCTCTTGTAGTCCCACTCCCCTTAAGAAAGGTTACTCCTCTTTCAGGGAAATCTTAGACACTTATTCTGGTCTTTCCAATGTTTTCACACTCATATTTACTTCATCAGTGTTTCAGACATGTATCTAAAGTATAGCCCAACTCAACACGTATACTGATAATACTTACGTCTGTCCTTCTGGCCATACCTAAACATCATACCATTCCTTGGTTTTTCAAATACGCCCTATCTTATCCCTAGGTACTCTTTTGCCCTGTTGTAGTTATGTTCCATCTTTCCCTGGCAGCTTAAGTGTTCCTTTAGAAAGATGAATGGTCCTAACATGTCAGTCCTTTGCCCCAAATCCACATCTGACTTCAAGTGCAAGCCAGAGTCATAACTTGTTCACAATGGCTATAAGATCTCCACTATCCCCTCAGTTCATTTCCTTTCTACTCTTTCTTCATTCTGTACTCCCTCAGACTTAGTTTCTTGCTAGTCTCCAATCCAAGAGAGCAGATTTCTACTTCATTGGTCCCTTTGCTTGAAACACTTACACCTAAATATCTCATGGTTTGCCTTCTCAGCTCTTTTAAGACCTCTAAATATCTCTAAAATACAATACTGTCCAACACTACTTCTATGACTACTGCTCCTACTCATTCTCCATTTAGCCCCACTTTACATGTATGAGTCTTTTCATTTATGTGCTTTATTGACTAATTTCTCCTTCTAGAATGTAGGCTTCATGAGAGTAGGACTTTATGGATTTATTTTGCTCAATTCTATACCTTGAGTTCCTAGAACACTGACTTCTCATTAGGGTCTCAATAAACTTTTAATAAATGCAGAAGGGAGAGAAGAGGGAAAGGTGGATGAAATGGAAGGAGCAAATGAGCAAGGGACAAAAAGAAGGGAATCATAATTCCTATTAGGCTAGAACTCAAGCATTTTATTACAGCCTTATTTCTTAAACTTTTTGATCTTGAGCAGTAAGAAATACATTTTATATTATGACACAGCTCATAATGTATACATATAGGTGGGTATGTCTGTGTGTGCACAGTACTTTCTACAGGGCATCTACTTTTTTGTTCTTTTTTTCTCTTAATATTTTCTTATCTTAATATTTTCTTTTTTAATTTATTAATTTTTGTCTTCAAGGTGATATACAGAGGGGTTACAGTTACATGAGTAAGGTAATATGCACATTTTTTGTCAAACTTGTTACCCCTTCTCTCATCCTATCTTAATATAATATTTTATCTTTTCTCTTATTAATAAAATGCTGGATGAGACTCATTAAGCCAATGATGGGTATGCATCATGACTGAAAAAAACACTGTATTGAGGAACTAGAAGCTCTTTGAATAAGATAAAGGCTTAAATGCAAATGTGATGATAAATCACACATATTATTCTGTGAATTAATTAAATTGCTTAAATCAGACTGGCTTCTATGAAATGTTGGTGTTTATCTAGAGCCATGGAGGAAAAAAACAATTTTCCAGCATGGGAACCCTGAGGAGAAAGGGTGGTTTGGTTTGGATGATGAGGCTGAAATGTTTAAAATACTAATGGTATCAGAGAAGATAGTGGAAAGGGAGATAATACAGAAACTACATCTCCATAGTATTTGGAGCTCAAGTTTACCTTATGTTGTTGCATTTGTTAAAACTGGAACAAGCATAATTTCAGGCTGTCTGATACTCTGTCATCTCAGAGAGTTTTAATCTTCCTCTTCCGGTGGAGGCTGTATATCCAGTGTTTACCTATACTTCTGTCATCTGCACCAATGCTTCTCTCAGAAAGATGTAATTGGTTCTAGATGTTTCCATTCTACTATCTCCTGTCAAACTGGATGTGTTGCAAAAGTAGGCTTGAGACAATTCAGTTCACACAATGATTATTTAGGCATGCAGAGCCTTTGTCATATGCCAGGCATTGTTCCATGTCATTTACAAGAATGGTATGAGATTTAGGCACCAATTATAGATCTGAGGCATGATTAAGTAACTTACTTGGCTTGTAAATGGTGGAGCCAGGATTCTAACCCAGGCAATCTCACTCCTGAGCTCTTGTTCTTACTCACTGCTTATTCTTAAAAAATATGATGACTTTTAGGATAGTGAGAATTATGTCATCCTGTTGCTTCATGTTGGAAAGAGGAAACTTCAGAAGTATTGGAGGTATATCAGCCTGCTAGACTAGGGCAGGAGCATCTGAGTATGAGTGCCTTTACCTGTTCACTCTGACTTCAAGTTTTGATAGTTCAGTTAGTCAAGGCCAACGAATTGATTATCCAAGTCAGATAGTGTGTACTGGCTATACACCTCTTTTGTTACTTAATTACTGTTTAGAAACTATGGATCTTAATGCCTATGGTCAGCTCTGTGCTTGCAGTTCATCACAGTCCCTACCAACCTACCAGTACCTAGGGTTTCTACCTTCCTCTTCATTCCTGCTGCTTGCCTAATCTTTTTTTTTTTTTTTTTTTTTTTGTGGGGGGGGGTCTGGTCATGGGGCCTGAACTCTGGGCCTGGGCGCTGTCCCTCAGCTCTTCAGCTCAAGGCTAGAGCTCTACCACTTGAGCCACAGCGCCACTTCTGGCTTTTTTCTTTTTGCTTATGTGGTGCTGAGGAATCAAACCCAGGGCCTCAGGCATGCAAGGCAAGCACTCTACCACTGAGCCACCTTCCCAGCCCTGCTTGCCTAATCTTGAAGCCTCTGTGTGTGTGTGTGTGTGTGTGTGTGTGCGCGTGTGTGTGTATAAGAGAGAGAGAGAGAGAATCACTAGTTAAAATAGGACTATCAACTTAGTTTGCTTTAGGTTTCTTAAGTTAGCCTAGCCACCATTTGCTCATATTACCACTCTGAAATTAAGAGGTAAATTGGGTGTGGTTTTCTTTCCCCATTGCTTTGCATCTAGGTAGAAATATCTGGCCAGGAGCTGGTGGCTATAATCCTAGCTACTCAGGAGGTTGAGATATAAGGGTTGGGCTTTGAAGTCAGGCCAGGCAAGAAAGTCTGTGGTTATCTCCAGTTAACCATCAAAATGTCAGAAGTGGACCTATGGCTCAAGTGGTAGAGTACTAGCCTTGACTAAGAAAGCTAAGGGACAGTTCTCAGGCCCTGAGTTTAATCCCTAGTACTGGCAAAAAGACTTTTTTAAATCTGGTTCCCATTCACTAGATGGAAACCCATTGGGAGCACTATCCTAAAGGAACAATATGGTAATGCTTTATTTGAAATTGACACAATAATTTTTGACCCAAGAATGAATAGTGGAAAGACACAGGCAAGGCATCAAGTGTAAGAAATGGGTGGATGAGTGAGAGGAGATAGATTCACCAGACAAGCTCAGAGGCGTTCAGGAACTGGCCTGGAATTGGAAGCAGAAAAACAATGGAAGGGACTAAAAGTTCAGTTCAGTGAAAGCATTGTTGGCTGACCAGTCACATGGTACTTGTTTTGGCAGGTGCGGGGCCTTTCTGAGGCACAGGGCTTTAGGTATCTGGAGAACACTTGGCTTCAATTGGTCATTAATGCTTAAGTATTTAATGAGGCCCTACTAAGGGTCTGAGTTAATTGTAACTGAATGCACGTTTACTATTGAAAGCTTCAGCTCTTAATGAGCTTTATGCTAAAGATGCTAAAGAAGAAACTCAAGATCTGCCCCATTATCTCTAGTATCTGCACATATTCAACCCCAGGCTCTTAAAAGGGCTAATAGCACTTGTTCTTTTTTATTTTTTAATGATGAGCATCATGCCAAGACATTATTTATGCCAAAAGATGTCAGTTAAATGCGGTGTGAGAGATGGAATGAGGTGGGTGAATCTTTTCCTCTAGAAATATTTCAGAATGGAAAAAGTAAGAGTACAGACATTATAGTTGAGCAGATGGTTTAAATTCTGATCTTGATACTTTCTATCTGTGGTACAGGGCAGATAATTAACCCCCATGGGTCAGTTTCATTATTTGTAAAGTAGAGTGAATAGAGTTTATAGCTCACAGAGTTGTTTTAGAAAGATGAGGAAAAAAAGCCCTGAGAAATGATTGGCATGTGCCTGATGCATAATATACATTCAGTAATTAGAATTTTATATCCTCAGCTTCTTAAAATACTTCAAAGAAATCTAGGTGAAATTGGCCTATGATCTATGACAAAACTATATTTTATGATGATCACTGAAAAAGAGTAAACAAGAAGTAAGAAGGCCCCTGGCTTGCTTCTTCTCCAACAAGATGTATCAAAGCATTTAAGCTATAAGAAATAGGTTTAACAGTGTAAAGTAGGTTTAACAGTGTAAAGTCAGACAAGCCTGACCTCCTTGACCTGCATTTACTAATATGATAACCACATATCTATGGAAAATATTTCTCTCTATGTAAGAAAGTAATATACAAGGGAAATTTTATGAAAGTTATTCTTAAATACCCATTTTTGCATATACAGCCACCTTAAAATATCATTAGTTTCTATCACTTTCAATTCATCTGTCTGGGCACAAGTATTTATATTTTCAAACTCACATTTAAGAAAAATGGGAGCTTACTATTTATAAAATTTATGCTTGCTATTTTCCCTTGAGTTTATCTTGCAATTCTTATTAAATAAAGTACTAAAAATTTTATTTACAAATGGATATATTGTAGTGCAGCTTATGGGAGATCTAGTTTATTTAAACACTTTTATTTAAAATATAGGTTTTTAAAAAAACACAAATACATGGAGAACTTTCTAATATGTTAATCTTTTTTTAAAACACATTTCTGGTCTATTTCCTTTTGGCCCATTCCAAGAAGTGTAATTACTAAGCCAAATGATATGCCAAATTTCTTTCCAAAAAGTTGTACCAGTTCTAACTCCTGATAGCATTGAAAGAAGAAGCCCATGCCAAACAGGCCTCAAAAACACTGGGCATCATAACAAATTCTGTTCTGAAGGATGATTTTATCTGGGAAGAGTTTTTATTAGTTGACTGAGGAAATCTGAAACAAAACCCAGTAGATATACACCCTAACCTTTTAAGAATGTTTTTATTGTAAAAATGCTATACAGAGGGGTTACAGTTACATGAGTAAGGTAATGAGTACATTTCCTATCAAGCATTGTTACCTCATTCTTTGTTTTTTCCCTACCATCCCTTCTCTACTAACCTCTCCAACTCATTCCCCCACCTCAAGTTGTAAAGTTCATTTTCAACATAATGTCTTGTCAAGCTGTATCCTTATTTCAACATTTTGTTATTTCCCTTCCCCTGCTCAAATTAGAAAAGTGTATATACAAGATTCAGGGTACCAGAATCAAATACAGTGAAAACAGGGGTTATTCCATGAGGTAAGAACATACAAAAGAAATAAGAAAATCACATAGTACATTATACATACATTTTAAAAAATAGCAAGAAAGAAAAAAACACTATGTCCCTATCTTGGGGCTCATTTCACTTAACATCATCTTATATGGTCATATGTACATGGCTTTTGACCTATTCTGCTTGTCCTAGACATATACTAGTTATTGCAAATAAGGGAAACCAGGGGACCTATGTTTTTTGGGTCTGGCTTACTTCACTTAATATAATTTTTATTAATACTTTTTTATTGTGAAAATACCATACAGAGGGGTTACAATTATATGAGCAAGGAAAAGAGTACATTTCTTATCAAGCATTGTTTCCTGCTCCTTTGTTTCCCCTTACCATCCCTGCTGCTGCCTCCTCGCCCCCCCAAAGTTGTACAGTTCGTTTTTCTACATAACGTCTTGTACATCTTATTGTTGCAATGGGTCCACCTGTATCCCTATTTAAACAATTTGTTTCCTTCCCCTCCCCAAATTACACCAACATCAAATACAGTGAAAACAGGGGTTATACTGTGGGGGAGGACATACAAAGCAACAAAGAAATCATCTTATAAATATGTTAGAAACAATAGCAAGTAAGAAAAGCAATTTGAGTCCTTATCTTAGGGTTCATTTTGCCTAACATCAACTTATCTGACTGTTTCTGGTTGACTCAGACATATACTAGTTATTGCAAATAAGGGAAACCATGGGACCTATGTTTCTTTGGGCCTGGCTTACTTCACTTAATAGAATTTTTTCCAAGTCTTTCCATTTCCTAACAAATGGGGCGATGCCATTCTTTCTGATGGAGGTATAGAATTCCATTGTGTGTATGTGTTTGTGTTTGTGTGTGTTTGTGTGTGTGTGTATCTATCTATCTATCTATCTATCTATCTATCTATCTATCTATCTATCTATCTATCTATCTACAGATAGATAGATATATACCACATTTTCTTGATCCATTCATCTACTGAGGGGCATTCTGAGTTGGTTCCATATCTTAGCTATGGTAAATAATGTGCTGGTAGCTTTAGTATAGCCTTGTTTATGATCATTTGGGTAAATGCCCAAAAGTGGGATTGCTGGGTCATAGAGGAGTTCTGTGTGGAGTCTTTTAAGGAAATTTCATACTGCTTTCCAAAGTGATTGAACAAATTTACACTCCCACCAACAATGCAGTAGAGTTCCCTTCTGGCCACATCCCCTCCAGCATCTGTTGTTGTTAGATTTCTTAATTATAGCCCTTCTAACTGGGATGAGGTAGAATCTCAATGTTGTTTTGATTTGCATTTCTTCTGTGGCTAGAGAAGTTGGTCATTTCTTCATGTGTCTATTGGCCATTCTTATTTCATCTTCAGAGATGTTTTTCTTTAAGCCCTTAGCACACATATTTATAGGGTAGTTGTTTCTTTGAGGATTGTTGTTGAGGAATTTAGTTTTTTAGTTCTAAGTATATTTTAGATATGAGACCCTGTCCATTGTATGGCTAGTGAAGATCTTCTCCCAATCTGTGGGCTTTCAATTGATCTTGTTAGCTATGTCCTTTGCCATGCAGAAGCTCTGCAATTTGATGCAATCCATTTGTCCAACCTTTATTTGATTTGCTGTGTTTCTGGGTCTTTATTAAGAAAATTTTGGCCTGTGTCAAGGAGCCCTAGAGTTTCTCCTATTGCTGTAATTTTTTCAGGTTATACACTCTAACCTTTTGCCTGTCCAGATAAAGGATGAATGAAACTCAGCAAGTCAAGATTTTATTGGCTGGATCAGGAGACTGGAACTACATTATTCACTTATAACAAAAGAAAAACTCAGAACTATTCCTATGTTATGTGATTAGAAATACCAATTGGCATAGTAGACTTTTCCCACTTATAAAGAGGGACTTTTGTGTTTGTCCTTTGGAAGGATTTGGGGAGGAATTTAATAGCAAGTCGTATAGTTGAATATCTGCAGAGTTGCACATGTTACAGCGAATCACTAGCTAATTACTGCTGTGTGTTGGGGGGATATTATAATTGTGGGGGAGCAGGGAATTGGACATCTGGTAGGAACACCTTTTAGGAGATAACAGTAGTGGCATGAATTAGATCTAGCTGAATTCAGAGTGAATTATGGTAGAGTGATTATTCAAAGCATGCATGCAGATTTCTCCAGAGCAACCCTCACATTCTTCCAACTAGATTATATATTCAGCTATGTATTTAGCAAGAACAGTAGTTTCCAAGCTTCAGCAAGCATCAGAACCACCTCATGTGGTAGGGTGGCTGAACTATTAATGGGCCCCACCCACTGGATTTCTGACTCAGTATGTCTAAGATTGGGCTGAAATTTGGCGTTTATGCTGACATAGAAAATCCTGACCACACTTTAAAGACTACTGGTCTGTAGCCCACCCCCCACCCCTACCCCCAGCAATTTTACTACAATAAATTAAATCTCACCTGCCTTGCATTTGTGTTTCTCTTCCTGGGAGGCCATTGATATTTGCATATCAATAACATTAAGCTTCACCAGAAGGCAGTCTTTTTAGTATTTCTCCAGGATATGTTGTCAAGTCTTTAGAATATGTAAACACAGTGAATATACCTCTCTGCTTGATCTTTATCTCCACCTGGTGCACACATGTAGTTGACGATATATTGCATGGGCATGCCTGATATCTCAAGAAAGAAATGGTTTCTAGCTAGTATTAGAAACAGCCTCTGCTTTTCAAAAGCAGAACTATCAAATTTAACCATTACTCACAAAGAGAAGTGTGACATGTCAGACTTGTTTTAGAGAGATGGGAAGCTCTTACATTTCCAGAAGTACATCTGTGATGACTCCAGGAGTGAGTGGCCTGGGAAAGAAGAAGGGACATTTCACAATTGTAAGGAAGAGGGGAATCTCAGCCACCCAGACGCTGAGCTATAGTCAGCAAGCAAGACAGTATGTTTGGTTCAGCCCTGTTCCAGGGAAATGACTCCAATCCAAACACATGAGTTGGCCAGAAAGCAGGATTATTTAATCACCTGGAAGCTTGGCCCTGCCACTGCAGCTGTTGGAGGAACCTGTCACAGTTGGCTTGTCAAGGACCCAGGGTTGTATGTATCCCAACTTGACACCTGGGCCTTGGAACAGCCAATGAGATTCCATCCAGTGCACAGTGTGGACTGCAGGATCCAGAGTACTGGTGCAAAAGGGGTCACTTTTCATAAGAATAATTCCTCAAACAGGAAATAAACTGGACTGGGAAAGGAAGAAGTGTGGGTATCCAATTAGATAATCATCGCTAGCTCTATCTTGTTAGTATAAAACATTTTGATGTTATTCACTGGAGACCCAAATGCATCTGAGACATTTCCTTCCCAAGTTTACTTTAAAAATGGTTTTAAACTCATATTGAAGAGTTGGAAACAAATGTCCTCATTCAATATGGATTTATTTTAGGAGCAGCAGAGGATTAATTTGCAATGAGGTCATCCTGTCAGAAAGAGCTCTGAATAAGGGGGAGTGTTAGGGACTAAGGTAGACGTTAGTAAGTTCTTCTTTACTTAAATCATATTAGCAGGATGGCGAGACAATATGAGAATGAAAAGAAATAGAATGCCAGTTGAACATTTTAATAAGGGATTGAAAATAGCTATTTAGTTTTATGTATCTGTTTCCAAATACTTGGAGGGAAAGAGGGAAGGAGTGGTATAAGAAAGAGAGGAAGAGTGTGAGTTTGGTTACATAGCCTAAGTGGGTCATACATTGATTCGTATGACTAAGATATCTTACAAAGTAATAACCAATGCCTTACTGGGATTTGAACTTGGGGCCTTGACACTTGCCAGGGTAGTACTCTACAAGTTGAGCCACATCTCCAGCTTGCTTTTTTTTTTTTCTTCTGGTTATTCTTTAGATAGAGTCTTACCAACTTTTCTGCCTGGGGGGGTGGTGGCCTTGAACCTTTATCCTTCTGCTCTCAGACTCTTAAGTGGCTAGAATGACAGGTGTAAACCAGTGATGTCTAGCTGACAATTTTGATAGTGTGGTTTTGTTTTTAGAATGCATGCACTACAGGTAAAGCCAAAGTCCACTGCCAAATATCCCCTTACTTAGGAGAGCCTCTGTCCTAAGGAACCCAGAGGTGATTAAATCTTAATTGGCCTAGGGAGTCAGCCATGTTAATTTGTTCTAGGAGGGTAAGAAATTTCCCTGAGCCCTCAAGAGATAGCCTGCATTGGGCACCCATGATTTATGCTGTACCCAAACTCCATTACATTGGCTAGGTAGAGGCAGCTGTCCCTTGAAGTTATTAAAGCTATTCATTTCTTCTTAGCACCCCATGGTGCAGAGGGTATCCATCGTAGAAGAGAAAATAGCTGTTTTCTTTTCTATGCCTCTAGCCTAGGGTTCAATTTCTACAGTCATCTGAATAATACACAGAGCTCAAAGAAACAGGGGTGCAGGAATTTAAATCCTCCTTGACCAAAGACTTGGAGTATGAATAATTTGTAATGTAGGACTTTTGAAAAAATATTTATCTTCATATTTTTCTCTTTTCTCCTGGAGAGAGGCAGGAGGTAGAGTGGGGTTTAAAAATTCATCTCCAAAACGCAACAGTAAACTGGGTTATCCCAGCTTCGTGGTAGCTCATGGGTGAGCAAACAATTCCTAAGGGGAAGCTGAAAGTCAGTGGCCTCCTGAGTATCAGAAATAAGATGCAGGGCTGGCCTCACACCTTTGGATTTAGGCCCCTGCCATACTACACTGTGTAAAGGAAAGGAAAGCAATTTCATCTCTATATTGGTGCTGACAAGTGTGGGAGCCAAAGATATTCAGTGTGTTCGTTTTTCTATCTTATGTGGGGGGAATTTAAGGGACTATGTTTTCACAGTAAAACTACAATTGGGGACAGAAAGTTATGGATGTAGGGATGTATACATTATACAACTAGTACAAGGTATGAATGTATATATGTTCTACCCACAAGGATATTCACATTGAGTCAGCCTAGGTCTCACTTGAACACAGAGGATTTTTTAATCTATAGAGAAAGAAATGAAGTCAAAATACTGATTATTTTGACTATTTCACTATTAATGATGGAGAGCCCTGGGATGAAGATATGAGTCTTATCATTGTTTTTCCTCCACTGGGGCTATTTTACTTTATTTATTTTTGATGGTTGTGGGGCTTGAACTCCAGGGCTAATTACTGTCTCTGAGCTCTAACACTTTGAGCCACAGCTCTACTTCTGGTTTTCTGATGGTTAATAAGATAAGATGGTTAATAAGATAAGATTCTCACATCACAAATGACTTTCCTTTCCAGGCTGGCTTTGAACTTTAATCCTCAGGTCTCAGCCTCCTGAGTAACTAGGATTACAAGTATGAACCACCAGCACATGGCTTTATTATTTTATTTCTTATTTCTGCCAAAACCATCTAATTTTGTTATTCTGGCCAGAAATGGCCACTTGTTTGATTTTTCATGCCAACTTAGGCTTCAAAATGAACAGGCCTCTTACCTTATAAAGAAAGGACTGAGGCTGGGCAAACTCCAGATTTTTGCTAGTTAATTGGAGATAACCAGGCTGGCTTTGAACCAGGATCCTCAGATCTCAGTCTTCTGAGTAGCTAAGATTACATATATGAGTCACCAGTGCCTGATTTAGCTTTATGTATCTTACTTTAAAACTACTATTCTGCTCTTCACTAAGTGTGCACTTTTGGACTATCTACTGGATTTCTTTTGTACTGTATGTCCTATGGTTTTCTAGATTTGAATTAGTTCATTACAATTCATTTCAGTGTCCTAGTTGTCTAAGAAAGCAGATACTATTGGGGACTCTGGAGAAGGGATTCTTTCCCTTTGTGGTTAAAGTTCTCCAGATTTGAGGTCATGATACACTTGGGCTCTCTTGAAGCATGGGCTCTCTGATGGCATTTGTATGTTTACAGATTAAGGATATTGCAAGGTATTGATTAAGATGAAACATCCATGGAATGAAGGAAAGGAATCTGGCCTGGATTTAGGAAAAGGTGAACTACAATGTAGGCCCTCTCCGAGGCTCACTAAATTATGCGGCCCACCAGAGTGACTTGAGACAATCCAAATTTTTCGTGCTTTTTATTCTTCTGTCCATTATTGAGTGCATGTGACTACCTTCAGAATAGACTTTCAAGAAAGGCAAATTTTATAGGAGCTGACACTGGGGATTCTTCACTCTCTAAAGAGATCTGAACACAATGTATTTGTGTTCTCCACTGGGAAAGTTGCAGGCTAAAATATGGAGATGTCCCAGGAAGCTCCAACATGCTGCACTTTGCAGATGTCACAGTTTGACCCAAATGCTTTCTGCAGGAAGGCATAGAGTAACAATAGCAGATTTCCTCAAGGGTAAGTGACAATGCTGAGGGAAGGAAGGGTGGCAAGGCAGATGGAAACCAAAGAATAGAGTAGAGGTTTATATTACTCTAGGAAGTGGGGAAGTTTAAACATGAAATAAAGGAGACCAGGAATAATTTATTGGGGGAGGGACTGTTAGAGGCAATTTTCAGGGTATTGTATAGAAAATACATTTGTTTTCCTTCTCTGCTCTATTTCCCTTTTTTCCTTTTATCCCCATATATATATATATATATATATATATATATATATATATATATATATATATATATATATATATATGGTTTGGGGAAGTTGCTAATAGGAATTGTAGTGGGTGTAGGCAGGGAGGGGGCAGGGGTGACCAGCCCTTGTTGTTTGCTCAGGATTTCCCAGGATGCTTGGCTTTCATTGAGAGCCCTGGGTCATCCTAGGTGGGTTGCTATGAAGGCTTTTCCCAAGCAGTTCTCAGGGTCACAACTGAAAGCATGAAATAATGGATGGGTGGAGGGTTTGAAAATCATGAGGGGATGCCTTTCCATATAGTTAGAAGTGACAGGAAGCAGAGACATTATTGATGGTTCCTGCTATGCTTCACATGTACTTGACAGCTAATAAATATAGATCAAAAGGAACTTGAACACAAGGGCAGTGAATTAAAAGAGAAAATTATTTGAAACAAGTTGCTAAGGGCAGGGAAAGAAGGGCAAAGTGGGAAATAAGGCAAGGAGGCAAAACAGAACTAAACATTGTACACCCAAACATTTACAGTGTTGTGGATGATGGTTGAGTGCTAAGCCAATGTCTTCAGTCCAGGCCAACATGCTCCTGTACAAATCCCTAATGAGGTTACTTTCTATAACCATACCCTCACCCCTTTGATTTTGTGTCCTTTCTTCCTTCCTTCCTTCCTTCCTTCCTTCTTTCCTTCCTTCCTTCCTTCCTTCCTTCCTTCCTTCCTTCCTTCCTTCCTTCCTTCCTTCCTTCCTTTCTTTTTCTCTTACCATGGAGGTGATTTAGGTTCACTGACCCCTAAAACCAAATTTGGTGAGAAGCTCTACACCACAAACATGACCCTGGGCACACACATTCTACACTACCACTCCTAGAGCAAAAAATCTCTCCCAGGGATTGCATAGAATTTTGATGCTGGGATGGAAGTTTGATGTAGGAGGTGGGTGGTTACCTATTTGTAGGATAGCTAGAGATCACTTTAACCAGTTCAACCAAGACCCAAAGGTTTTGGTGAAAACTGATCTCATCTTTAAGTAGCAACAAGAACAAGTTCTGATTAGGCAAGGTCCTATGATTCACTATGTAACTCTATAACCTTTGAATTTTCACTATAACTCTATAACCTGTTAACTTTCAGACTCGATATCAATCCTAGTTCAACTCAGTTAAAAATTATGTTTCTGTCATTGAACTGGATTCCTAATTTCTGTCATTGAACTGCATCCCAGCAGCTGAGTATATCATTCAGTTTACTGCATTTTGTTTTTAAGTTGGTTTAACTTTTCTAGTTCTAACATACAGTCACTACCTCTCATCCTTAGGAAATGGCACCCACACTGTGAAATTATTTTGATCAAAAACCAGGCTGAAAGATTTCAATGTAGTTTTTCACTGAATATGCCAATCAGTAGACACCCACAGAATGTTCCATGAATATTTATAACTGCTTAGGTTCTAAAATATTCATAAGGCTTTGAGTACAGTAGGCTCTCATTGAGATTTTTTTCTATAAACTGTAAACATTTTTGTATATTTAGCTTATGAATGAATAAATTCAATAATAAATTAAAATAGCAATTTCAAAGATTAATGGATTATTGTAGGACTCAAATTCACATGACATTTGGTACACAAAAATATATCATTTCCCTGAACTCCCAAAGTATTTTTTTGTTATTATTAAATGATGTTGGTTACATCTGAGAGTACAGAGAAAAGTGATCATCTGCATTTAACAAGTAGCTTGGAAGAGGGATTGCTGAAGAAGGAAAAGAAAGAGAAGGACAAAATGAGTCAGCAAATCTCTGCCCTGTGGAAAAGCCCACCAGGGGCAGCTAGCTCAGCCTTAAGTTATCTGTGCTTCATCAGCCCTGAGCTTGGACAGGTACATTTGGTAATTTCTCACCCTTCTGCCTATTTCAGTTATTTCTGTCAACTTTCTAGGCTATCTGGTTAAGAACAGGCTATATTGCTCTCCTATGATCCCCTCTTCTAAAGTGCCTTTTTAGAATATTTGCCACAAAAATAGTTTTTAGAAGTTAAAGTAACAGGTGATTGGAGGAAAAAAGAAAGTGCGCACGTGTGTGTGTGTGTGTGTGTGTGTGTGTGTGTGTGTGTGTGTGTGTGTGTGTGTATCTATGTATGTGTGTTTTCTTTCCAAGAAAAGAAGAGAAAGAAACCATGGCCCTCCTCTAGACCACCCCAGCAGACCTCTGACCTGCTTTTCCCTCCCACTACCCCTACTTTTGTCCTTTTAACTTAAGAGGCTTTGTCAGTATGAAAGGAGCTGGCTGAGTGGCCCAGGACCCTGCTGGCCATTTGGGCAAATGCAGGCAGGGGCATCTGGCTCCTGGGGATCCCTGGGAAAGTCAGAGCATCCCTGCCTCCTCCCTGGGGCATCTTAGGATGTTATCAGCTGGGAGTTCCTCTTCCCATTTCAGGCGGTTGTCAGGGACTATTGTGAACTGGTGAGATCAGGGGCCATTGTGCCTCTGGGCCTCCAAGAGCTTCAGGAACTGTGGAGAGTTGACTGTCAATGCCATTCAGAGCAGGCTATACTGAAGTCACTAGTAACACAATGAGAGGGGCTCTCCCAGGGAAATATCAGTGGCTGGCCCCATCTTCTTCCTTTCTTCAGTGTTATCACTACTTTTTAATGGCCTCTCGGTATCTGGTGAAAATCGAACTCAGAGTCACTTTTAGACAGTCATGGGCCACAAAATTAGTTGCTTTCTCAATTGATATACAGTTATATCCCTTGTGACCTCCCCCAGGCTCTGGTTTCAGACCGACTCTGTTCTCAGGTTAAAAGGAATAGAACTTACATCTTGTAGTTTAATGAATTTACATAAATCCTTGAAGTTAGCATTATGGGACTCTGGTTTACAAATGCTGTGCATTAGATTTGTGCAAAATCAAAGTCAGGAGAAGATTATATCACCCCCTCCTCTTTCCTTTTCCCACCTCCCGTTACCCAGCCCTTTTTATTTGGGGCAAGCAAAGTAGTTAAAAATGTCAAACTCACAGTATGCACTGTCAACAACACAATGAGGAGGCTGAAATAAAATCCTCCAACTTCACGGTGATACTTTATACTTACATCGGGCCTTTCATCAAAAGCCTTGCAGTGTTTTAAGAGCATTAACCCTCACTGTACCTTCGGGCCCAGAGTCTGCTGTACCAGTTGAGGAAGCAAATGAATGAGAGGAGAAGAGATGTGGTGTCTGGTTGTTTATTTGTTTGTTTTTAAAGGAGAATCTTCAGATCCCAGGCAGATTCTCCAAGGAGGCTAAATTTGCATCTATATTTCTACCTTTTTGCCATCCCTCCTAAAATCTTTGATGTCTCAGTATTCATATCCCAACAGTTTTGAGGGTACCAGCAAGCAGCACTCATTTCTCCAGTGATAGAAAAAAAGCCCCTTATAACTTGACATTTGGTCCATCATGAAATGCATCATTAGGGGAATCATTTGAATTGTTGTAAGTTTTAATACTTACTTTACAGTTTGGCCTTGCTTTTTTTTTTTGATTTATGTAGGTGGGATACAAGTAATATGTGCTTAGAATTATCTGTATCCTTGTATGTATTTGAGGCCATCAATGTGACACCTCTTTTTTCTTTTCCAAATTGCATGTTATATACCAAATTCATGTCAACTACAAGCTATGGTAGGAAACAGTTACCAGGAATTTTCTAACTAATCACAGTGCTTTTTTTCTAGGGAAACTAGATAAACCTCACCTGATATATTTTTTTTTTGTATCAGTATTTGCCAATAGGCTAATTTCCTTTTTATTATCAATACCTCTTAATATATAGTATGAGGACCATAGTTACGTATCTGCATGAGAATGAGATAACTATGTTTGGAGTATGCAAATTCTCAAGGCCCTGAGAGATCCCTCTCTAAAAACCCTGTTAATCTGTTTGGTGGACACTGTGGCACTACTATGCTATCTTTGGAAAATTCTTCTCAGCTTCTTATTTCTGAAAGCCATTGGCTACAAGCCCCAGTAGAACTATTTGCTCTAGAAGAATGGAGATAGAAGCAGAGGAAATCTAGTTACTGGGGGCTTTTAGTGTGAAGGGGAGCAGGTGGTAAACAGGTTTAAAAGCCTGCTCTCCAATATTTTCTTCTTCTCACAGTTGAATCTTGTCCATGTTAAAAGGCATGCAGATTTTCCTCCATAGAGATCTTCTGGCACTAAGCCTTTTGAGTCTTAAGCACATGCTCTTTTCACCTGTATTTGAAGCCTGTGACAGATCTCCTTTGGGGACAGCTCAGCAGAGACCAGGTTATGTGAAGGAACAGAAAGTCATATTCGTTTGCAGTTGAAATCTGAATATCTGTTAAATGGCTATTGCCATATCTTTATTTACAAGTCAGGATTAGTGTAAAATTGATGATCTCTTGTTTCTACTTTTGGTTTACTGTTCATATTGCTAAATCAAATTTGTTTACTTTCTTTTTTGGGAGGGTGGGCTGGGCAATACTGGGGGTTGAGCTCAGGGCTTTGTACTTGCTAAGCAGATACTCTTCCACTTGAGCTTTATCCCCAGCCAGTTTTGTTTTTGCTATGTTTGGCTGGTATAATGTCTTGTATTTTTGCCCAAGTCTACTACTTGGATGGTATCTTCTCTCTGATTAGTTGGGATAACAAGAATAAATCCCATGCCTAGCTATTGGTTAAGAAAGGATCTCATTCGCATTTTGCCTAGACTGGCTCTGAACCATGATCTTCACTATCCTAAGTAGCTGGGATGGAGCTTTTCATATTTATTTATTTATTTATTTATTTATTTATTTATTTATTTATTATTAGCTAGTCCTAGAGCTTGAACTCAGTACCTGAGTGCTGTCCCTAAGCTTTTTTGCTCAAGGCTAGTACTCTTATCATTTGAGCCAGGGCTTTACTTCTCACTTCTTTTTTTTTTAATTGTGAAAATATACCGAGGGGTTACAATTACATGGGCAAGGTAATGAGTACATTTCTTATCAAGCATTGTTGCCTCCTCCTTTGTTTCCCCTTTTCATCCCTTCCCATCTCCTCCCCTCCCCCAACACCCCCTCCTCCTCACACTTCTTGGTTGGTTAATTGAAGTTAAAAGTCTCATGGACTTTCCTGTCCTATTTGGGGTCAAATGAAGATCCTCATTTCTCAGTCTCCTGAGTAGTAAGGATTATAGACATGAGCCACTGAATACATGAGCTGTATTCAATATTTTAATATTTTTAATCACCAGAGGAAGCTAGAGCTCCCTGGGACACTAAAGGGTCAGGAAATTCTGAGTTGAAGTGCTGGTGGCTGTACTACACTGGCTATTTGTGTAATCATATTTAACTGACACATATAAAGTTCCTCATTGAACTTCAGTTCCCTAAGTTGAGAAGGAAGGGTAATGAAAATAATACAACTCACTAATATAACTCACTGAAATGCATACTATTAGATGACACACTTAAAACAAATGGCAATAGAAACACTTAAGAAATGGCCATTCTGCATGCTCTTGGGGATGAGGAAGCAGACAAGTTGAGGGGGAAATCATGTTCTACAGGTATACATTAAATCCCTAAGAATGGAACTTGGTAGGTCCCTTTTAAAACAAGACTGTCACCAGGAAGCAGCAACATTTGTGTTTCATGCCATGTGGATCTGGTTAACATCAGTGACTTTGGGAATTTTCTAGTTTCAGACAGAACTCCACAAGTGAGAATACAGTGTAAGACATGGTAAAGGAAATGAACAGGTAAAAAGGTGTCCCTCTGCTTGGAGTCTCACTGCTTGTCAGTTTGTGGCTGGTGAGGGCAGTACCAGGGGACAGTGGATACCATCTGAGAAGAGCCTAGGAGACAGGAAGGGAGGACCAAGCATCTCAGCAGGTAAAAGTGATTTTGGCAGCACCATTGGTGATCACATGGCAGGGACAGACTGTGGGGAATACAACCTTTCCTCCACTTACTCTTACCTTTCCCCTACACCAGGTTTTAAGGCAAGTCAGTCAAGTATTTGCATCTACCTCTTACATGAGAAAGTATGAATCATATCATACTCAAAGGGCCCCAAATATGTATTTAAACAGAATCAGGGCTCCGATTCCTGTTATTGGAACCTGAGGCCTGATACTAGGTATAAGTACTGGGCGGCCCATAAAATATAACAACATGCAAAAAATATGGGCGTGCTTTCCTGGTTTGGGAAGTATTACAAACTTATCTTTGCACTGTGAAATAAGACAAGATTCCAGTGTGCTTTACCTAGAGAAAGAGAAATAGTGCTTTGAAAAACTTAACCTTACTGTGGTAGAAATTTGCAGTCATTCTTTTTCTTGGGCTTTTTTTTTTCTTCATAAAGAAAAACATAGCATCCAATGTATGGCTTATGCCAGACATTATAGGATACAATGCCATCCATTACAGAGACACTTGAGAAAGCCCCGAGTCCCTCCTGAAGATCCGCTGTGGAGGCTGCCTTTGCTTACCTCTCTCTGGAGGTTCCATTATGTACTGTTAGTACATAATGGAGCTGGTCAAACCTGTGTGTCTGCAAGTTTTCCCTCCAGTGTTTTTCCCTGTACAGCTTGCTGACAACTAGTAAGCAAAACCTAAGCAGCTCATACCCATCAAGCCTGCAAGCTCTATTTGTCAAACAGCAGATGCAGGAGGGAAAGGTCAAGACTTTATGTCCCGAGGACTTAACTTTAATCATTTCTTAAAGTGGACAGAGGCTAAAAAGTTTTCAAATTAGTTTTTAAACATACTATGAATGAAAGGAAACCTAATACTCAGTTCTTCTCCTTTTCCCTCTCTTTCCTTCTCAGGAAGAACTCAGCAACATTCATCTAAGTCTTCCTTAAGCTCCTACTATATGTCAGGCATTTTGGTGAAGGAAATGTAGATTTCTCAACATGTTTTCTGTACCAGCATGACTTGCTTTTGTTATTGCTATTTTTCACAACAAAACTACAATATATTCATTAAGAATGAAATTCAAGCACATAAAAGTAGAAATTGAGCCAGGTCTGGCAGCTCATACTTGGAATCCTAGCTACTCATAAGGCTGAGATCTGAGCATGATGGTTCAAAGCCAGCCTGCCCAGGCAGGAAAGTCTGTGAGACTCTTATCTCCAGTTAATCACCAGAAAATGGAAAGTGGCACTGTAGCTCAAAATGGTAGAGCACTAGCCTTGAGCAAAAGAGCTCAGGGATAGTGCCCAGATTCCGAATTGAAGCCCCATAACTCACAACAACAAAAAAGTGGAAATTGATTCTACCCTATGTCCAATATTAACAATTTGTGTAATTTCTCTTATCATGTGCCACAGCATATACTATATTTTTAATTCAATGAACTACTATTTACTTCTGTCCTTGTGAGGATCTGCAGAGTTATGGCAATTTTGATGAATATTGATGAATGAAGATCTGCCTATCTTATTGGATTATAAATAATGTTATCAATCTCAGTCTTGTGCTTATATCCTAGGGTTCTTTTATAAACATTTGTGGGTCACTATCGAAAAGTAGAATTGCTGGATCTAAACAAGAATTTGTAGGAATGACATTTTAAGTACATCTAACTTACTTTCCATTAACATTGAGTTCATTTAAGTTGCATTAGTGACATCTGAGATGGAAGTGTCACAGTTGAGGGTCTTTGGATCCTACCAAGTTAATAATCAAGTGCTGTTCTTTGAGAAAATCACTTTCAAACATGGAAGGGAAGTGTCCATTGGCTGTGGGTAGTGAGATGTGAGACCTTCGGTCCTAGAGCCAGACGAGTAATGCTTAGTCTAAATATATACCCCATTACCAGGGATGTGCAAGCCTCATACCCCCTCTCACCCCCTGCCCCATGCATTTCGGTTTCAGATTCCCTATAGCTGCGATCTGGGTCTGGGTATAAACAAATAAACAATACAATATGATGGTGCTCTCATAGATCTTTCAAAGTAAGTTGGGGAGACAGAACACAGATGGCTAAAAAACAACCTAAAAATACAAGTCAGTATAAAAAAAGCAGCAAATAAGTATAAATAGTAAAGCATCATTACAGTGGTGCAGAGGAAGGAGGGAAAACAGGCTTCTGAGTGTTGAAGCTGGGTGCTGGATGTATGGAATGTCTCTGGGTGGGGGCTGGGGTGGGTGGGGAGAAGACTATAAAAACTGTAAGAACCAGCTGACAGAAAAGAGCCAATGAGAGAGTGAAAAACAGACAGGAGGATTATTTTTTTTTGATAGTTGAAAGTGAATGGGATTTGTGGTGTTCTTTGACATTAGTTATCAGCAGAGGTTCACAGTTTTATTAATTTAATTTTATGTTTCCCTAAGGAGGTGCATTATGCAGACAGGTGATTAAAATTTTAGGAATCAGAAGAAAGTTTGTGGCATTCTTCACAGCAAACAAGCGGCATATTTGCAACAACAAAAATAAAAAAAAAAAGCAAGTCTGTATTGAGGATAGGGGCACTCTTGAGTTAAGAAGTTTGGATATTTAAAAGAAAGTTTCAGCCCAACATCATGCCCCTGGAGAAGATGATAATCGGGCATATAGTCCACAGCAAATATGGCCAGTCCATGTAAAACACAACTAATATTCACACACTTGTGAATCATCAAACTCTGAAGAATGTAGATAACCATCGTGAGAAGACTCCTGGCTGCTTCAAACTTCTCCTGCAACTCTGCAGTTCGTTTATCCAGCGAGGTGCAGCGGGTACCCTTTTCTCTGTCTTTTTTATTCCAACGTGAGAGAAGCCAAAAAAAAAAAAAAGTGAATCAATAGGATTATTTACGCATGTATTACTGGAATCTGTTCCAAGATGCTGATGATTTTGCCTCAGAAAACAGACTCTTGCTTCCCCAACCCCCTCCTTTTTTTTTTTTTTTTTTTTTGACAGTCAGTTAATAAAGACTCAACAATAAGCAGCTGCCAGTGATGTCATTTGGGACTTTGTCCACGGAGCTTGTATTTACAAGCTCAGAGCAACTACAGAGCGGCGGCCCAGGGAGCAGCAGCAAGTCTCCGCAAATTCGCCCGGGATTCGTGGCAAGACCTCCCTGCTGCTGTTGCTGCTGCTGCTGCTGCCGCTGCTTCTGTCGCTGCTGCTGCTAGAATATTCAGGAAAAACCTAGAGTCTGTCCCAGATCGGCCTTCTTTGAATGGTTCAAAAATAAACAGAGGATAACGCGGGTGGAGACTTTTAACTGGAGAGTGCTGTTGGATTGTTGTAAGTTCATGCGTCTGTCTGTCTCCCGTGATTTGTGTTCCCTGAAGCGCTAACTACAAGTAAGAGTGGCTTCTATTTTTTCTTTTTTAAACTGTTGTCACAGTCTCTCCTATTTAGACAGTTTGCTTTTCTTTTAGAAGTGAGATAATTTTGTTTATGGATTTCTGCAGGCTTTCTCTACAGCCACAAGTATGCATTTACTCCAAGTAATTACAGTGTGGCTGAAGTTGGCTGGGGTTAGGTGGGGAGTGGAGAAGAACAGTATACACTCCAGGCAGAGGAGGTATTCAGGAACAGGGACCCAGAATCCAAATTTTGCCTCTCTGCAGGGTGGCAGAGTGTTTCCCCCCCACCCCTCTTGGTGGTGATGTTTTGTGTTTTAAAATAAACTTTAATTTACCAACTAAAGACAAAGTTATTAGGTTGACCTAGGAAGTTTAAGCAGAAAACTATGAAAAACGATTTGTAAAATTACCTGAGGGGCCTAAAGAGAAAACTTTGTCTTTTCTCTCTGGCCTTTTATGTGATTTATAAATTTCTAATATGTGAATTTTGTTGTTTATTAGTCTCTTGTTCCTTCCTGATCTACCTTCTTCCCAATCTCTCTCCCCTCCCCTCATTCATTCATTGTCAGGCATTTGTATGAATTGAAAGATATTTTTAAAATTGAAATCATTTCTATTAAGATTTCCTTTTGCCCACATGAGGGTGTTATGATTGGCATTCAGAGTAGGAACCTTGAATGAACTGATATATTACTCAAGTTTGAAAACAAACTTTTGACACTGGCTTGTCAGTGGGCAAGATATACATCCTCTGTTTCACTTTTCCATGGTATCCTTTAAAACCCTCCAAATGTTCTCTGGGATTTAAATAGGAACTGGGAGGTGTCAGATGCTGCCACTGTGGACAGGGACTCCCTCTTATCTCCCCTGCATTGGGCTCCCAAGAGTTATTCTCAAAGCCCCCAGATGTTCCACTTATGAGTTTTATGAACTTGTCTTTCTGTGGGCCTTGGGAAAGCTGGGTGTCCTTCTCAGTGTCTGAACGTCAGCCCCTTGCAGCCAGTTACAAATCACAGCTGATCCCTGCCCTCCAGCCTTGACAACCCAGGAACAGATTGGAAAGAAGTAGTTTTTCACTAGTTACCTCCTGCATGCAAACTCCATGACTCATGCTAGGAAACCAACTTGCTCCTGGGTTCAGCTGTTCTGTCACCAGCCCAGGAGCTAGACAGCCCTCACTGCCTTTCACTTAGCAGCCAGTATGGAAAGATCCTAAAATATTCCATGGAGTCCAGAGGTGGCCTCCTCCTACCTATCTGTTTTTTTCCCCAAGTTTTCCATCAGAGAACACTGAGCTTGGATGTGTCTTATGTAGTAGAGCTTGGTGCTGTTTCCAGAGCTTTGTTTAAAATATGGAATTTCCCACTCAAACATTTTCAAATGATTAAAGATCAACCTTTTACAGAAGAGAAAAAAAACCAAGGGAAAAAAGTGATTCTTCCAGAAGGCCCAGTAAGATGATGAAAGAAATGCTACTAGGAACAGCACTCATTCCTGAATGCATTCCATTTTTCAAGTTCTTAAAGATTAAAAAACAAATAGGATCCACACGTGGTTTGCGTGTGTTGTAGGAACAGAGCTGGGGGCAGGTGCATGGATGAAGGCCTTGGCAAAGATGGAGCATTCCAGTTCTGTCTTTGGCTCTGGTTACAGATCTCAGCGTTTCTACTTCCATTGTCTTTACTAGCAAACCAAATAGAACCCTGTGATTATTTTAGTTGATGGCCTAAAGGCAAGCTAGGCAGCTGCAGCAGTTAGAATAGTTGAGAAGGCATGTTGAGCTGACTACAGGTTGGGGTAGCAAAGGTGTTTTCCCAACTCTGATACAGTTGGTTTCTATTTTACTTTCCACTCTCAGCCTTCTTTCTCTGGACTATAACTTGCTTTTCTTCTTCCTTAAGATTCCTTCTGGACGGTGAAATCTTCTCAACCTAGACCTCAGATCCCAGCATAGGACATCCTATTTTCCTTCTCTCTGGGGTCCTTTCCCTGATACTTGCAATTTTGGGGGTGACTTTGTGGACTCCTCAGATTCAAGTGATAGCTCAGGGATTTTTTTTGTTTTTGTTTGTGGGTTTTTTTTTCACTATTATAATATCCTGTGTTAGATTTTTACCATGCAAGCAGTTCTTAGTCACACAGTTAAGATAAACAATATGGAAAGCAAGGACTATAATTTGATACTTCCTAGAACAAAAATCCCTAGCACAGAGTAGTTGTTCAATGAATAATTCTAAATGAATGAATGAATGAGCATTTTGCTATGTGAAACTCCCTGGCTTTTGTGTGTAGCTGGTAAATTACACTGTAACTATGAAGTATCTTTAAATTATTTTTCACTGGAGTAGAAAGACCGTGATGCCAGATTTGTGAGCATAAACACAGGGCTATTATTTTTTTTTTGAACTAATACTGGGGCTTGAATTCAAGGCATGGATTTTGTCCCATAGCCTTTTTACTCAAGGTTGACATTCTACCACTTGAGCCACACCTTTCACTTCTGTCTTTTTGGTGGTTCATTGGTGGTAAGAGTCTCTTGGTCTTTCCTGCCTCAGCTGACTTCAAACTGAGATCCTCAGATTTCAGGCTTTTGAATCACTCAGATAGTATGTGCAAGCAATCAGTGCCTGGACAGAGCTACTTTTGATGGATGCCTACAATTTTATTCTATTCTGTCTCTTATCCCTCCACTCCTTAGCATGTACTATGCCTGTCCCAAAGGTTCTGACTCACAGGAATCTAGCATTGGCAATATGATTGAGGACTTCCACTCTGAAACTATGCTACCCACCTCCACCCTGGCTTCTATATCACTTGCTGCCTTTATGATTACCACTAATTTACTTATCTTAACTGATTCAATTTCTCACTTTTAAAATGTGATTTTTAAAAATAGTGTGTCTTCTTTTTGGAAGGATGGGGAAGAATAACATATATTAACATGGCTAAAAAACTTAGCACAACACTAAGTATGGAACACATATTATTAATAGGTGTTACCTAATTTATTTTTATCTTATTCATGTCTCTTTCACTTTTCAGACTTAGGTAGAATCTCTAAAGTGGCATCAGATGTACATAGAGTTAGAAATCGCTGAGATGATTCAGCTAGAGATCACTGGTTTAGCTTTGTATTCTCTTAGCTGAATATGTTTGTGAGTACTTCACCTTCAAGTTCCTGTGGCAACCCTGTGGTATTTCTCTATATATCCAGTTTATTCTTTAGGTCCTCACTTGCATTTTCTGTCATTTGAACAGCTATCATATCCTACTCCTCACAGCCAAGTGTTCCTCCGGAGGAGCCATGCAACTGTGGGCTCATTGGTTCTCTTTGTAATGGTTCTCTTTTTCTGTCTCTCTGTGTCCTGAAAAAAGACCTGTCACTTGGTTCCTAGAACTTAAGGCTTACTGTGAATGGTACTGCTTTTAGGGATCTACTTGTTGAGTAAAGTGTACATTCCTGCATCCCACTTGAGTCCATTTTTTCTATCTCATCCTTTCCCATGATGCCTTCTGGGAGTCTTTTCTTACTTTCCAATCACTTTACAGATACTTGTACAGTGATATGTGCCCTCCCTCCCACTTCCTAGAGAAGACTGTGGCCCTTTGCAAAATGATTTGCTTTCTTTTACTCCTATTTCTCTCAAATGAAGTGATCACAGTAGAAGATTCTGCCTGACTTCAGTTGGAATGTCTAGATTGGATGGGTCCACTAGCAAATTTTGCCATTTTGTTAGTTCTTTATATATTGCCCTTGACACAGATTCTAATGAACTTAACTGAGGTTTGGGTATTGAGTTGCCAAATTTGTAATGCCATGAATAGCCCAACACCTGGCATAGAGTGTGACAGGTCCCAGTAATTGATGAGAAAAGGTATGAATGATTGTTAGTGGACATAATAAAAGTCAAACTTAAGCTGGGTGCAGGTGGCTTATGCCCCAAATCCTAGCTACTCAGGAGGCTGAGACCTGAGGATCATGGTTCAAAGCCAGTCTAGATAAGAAAGTCTGTGAGACTAATCTCCAATCAACCATCAAAAACTGCAAATGGAGCTGTGGCTCAAATGATAGAGTGGTGGCCTTGAGCAAAAAAAAAAAAAAAAAAAAAAAAAAAGCTCAGGAATAACCCTCCACATACCTTCCCCAGGGCCTGAATTCAAACCCCAAGACTGACACAAAAATATTAATAAAGTAAGGTCTCATCCACAGTGGAGCTTGGATTGTTCACTTCTTCATGCCTGCTGTGGACTGATTATATGCAAAGTAATTAATCATATTAATACTTCTAAGTACCAACTAGTTGATCTGGTGATTCACATGTTCTAGTCTTCAAAAGTATCTCAAGTCTGTGCCTAGTTCTCTGGTGTTTATCTCCCCACTCTCAATGTTACCTCATTGTCCACACTGAACTCAACTAGAAAGACAAAATTAGAAGTAACAGTTTGCCACCTGATTGGTTCCTGGAAATTTCTCACAAAAGAAATGTTATCCAGGTGCTGGTGGCTCACACCTATAATCCTAGCTATTCAGGAGGCTGAGATCTGAGCATGATGGTTCAAAGCCAGCCCAGGCAGGAAAGTCCATGAAACTTTTTTTTTTTTTTGGTCAGTCGTGGGCCTGAACTCTGGGCCTGGGCGCTGTCCCTCAGCTCTTCAGCTCAAGGCTAGCACTCTACCACTGGAGCCACAGCGCCACTTCCGGCTTTTTTCTTTTTGCTTATGTGCTGAGGAATCGAACCCAGGGCCTCAGGCATGCAAGGCAAGCGCTCTACCACTGAGCCACCTTCCCAGCCCAAGTCCATGAAACTCTTATCTCCGATAAACCACCAGAAAACTGGAAGTGGTGCTGTAGCTCAAGTGGTAGAGAGCTAGCCTTGAGCTGAAGAGCTGAAGGACAGTGCTCAGGCCCAGAGTTCAAGCCCCATGACTCACAAAGGAAGAAAGAAAAAGAAAGAAAGAAAGAGAGAAAGAGAGAACGAGAGAAAGAGAGAGAGAGAGTGAGAGAGAGTGAGAGAGAGAGAAAGAGAAAGAGAGAGAAAGAGAGAGAAAGAGAAAGAGAGAGAGAATGAGAGAGAGTGAGAGAAAGAAAGAGAGAAAGAAAGAAAGAGAAAGAAAGAGAGAAAGAAAGAAAGAAAGAAAGAGAGAAAGAAAGAAAGAAAGAAAGAAAATGAAAGAAAGAAAGAAAGAAAGAAAGAAAGAAAGAAAGAAAGAAAGAAAGAAAGAAAGAAAGAAAGAAAGAAAGAAAAAGAAAGAAAGAAAGGAAGGTTAGTGTTTTGGTGAAACTGGTTCTAAACATCCAGATGGTTTAGGTTGAACACAGGAACGTCATTGAACCACTTTGCAATGAGGAACCTTACAACTTTAGTCTCCTTAACTTTTCTGATTCTTCAAGGTTTAATGCCTTTGGAATTTTGGGTTTCCTTGAGAGATAAATCAATCAGTCTCTTGGATGCACAGAACATTACCCACAGTGTTTACAACGCCCCAATACATACTTGTCTAATGAAGTGTATCGGGTTGGTTAGAAAACCCCAATTACACAAGATACTTCTCAGTAGTTACATAAATTAATCTTGGTACTTTCAGGGTGAAAAAACAGTTCTCTCATCTTAGAAACAAACTTAGTTATTCCTTTGGGTAGGATTTGGATGCACTCTAAGAACCCAAGTGAACTGAGTTCAAGAGGAAAGTCCCAATATGGCAAATAAATATTATAGTGTTGAAAGAAGAGCTGTTATTTCTGAAATGTGGGAACAAGTGTGAGAGTCAAACTGCATGTCTGACAAACTGCTCCACA
The DNA here is from genome assembly GCF_024711535.1 of Dipodomys merriami. NCBI lineage: Eukaryota > Metazoa > Chordata > Mammalia > Rodentia > Heteromyidae > Dipodomys > Dipodomys merriami. Next base: position 78,448,335 of record NW_027202270.1, read on the forward strand.
AAGGGTACATGCTTCATTTGGCAAATTGAATCTAGAAATATAGAACTGATCCAGCCCAGCCCAGAGGATATGTCCCAAATGTTTCCACTTTCAGTACTGCCTTGTAGAAAACATTAACAACCAAAGTAGTCCAACTCACACCTTAGAAAACACAGCAATACTAAAATGTTTATATACCTAAATACATTAAATGAAATATTAACACTAAATGACAGTGCTGAGATATGCATACACACATATCAGCCTTACAGCCTTGCAACCCACCCATTTCTCAGTCCTATTATTTGGTGGCAATCATTTTCTGCTCTTTTCTGTATTTTTAAAGTAATATTTCCCAGCAGTTTATCCGCATCAAATTACTTATTATTTCCTATGAAAGACAGTATCTTTCCTACACCTTCTCTATTCTTCTGTTCTGATTAAATGTGCATTTGGTGCCTATTTTTGACATGATTATAAATATAATCATCCCTTAGTTTCCACTAAGGATTGGTCTCTAGGACCCCCGGAGGAGACTAAAAATCCATGGATATTCAGTTCCTTATATATAAAATTACACAGTAGAAGATTATAATTTAGGTTGACTTACCATACACTTTGAATACATTCTAGGTCAGTTATAAAACTTAATACAATGTAAATAGTTATAAATAATTCTTCATACTTCTGTGAGATGAGGACAAAAATAAAATTTCTGTGAATATTGTCTATACACCCAATTTTCAGAATATTTTCAATATATGGTTTGTTAGATCTGTAGATGTAGAAGAGAGGGCTAGCTGTATTGTGTTCTGTTGAATTAAATTATTATTGTGATCACATTATTTTCTTTTAAAAATATTTTTCCTGTAAATATTGTCTCATGTAAAAATTCACTTAGTTTGTTAAGATCACGTAGTCACAATATCTCAGTTGCTCCAACAGCTCTTTGACAAATGTGTCAAAATAATCTCCCTTGAAACTTTCTTATCATATGACCAAGTCACTATACACTAGTTTTTATATTGTCAGTTGTCAAACAGGAGACGTTAATGATTGTTTCATATTTGGAGCAGTATAAAATGCCTGCCTTCAGTGTGTCTGTCATTTAATTATATTTAAACATTCACATTTGTGTAAGCAAAATGATCAGCTTTATTACGATGGTAAATTACATTCATAATTGGTTTTTGTGTTCACATGAATAATAATGCCATTTTAATGTCAGAAATGGCCTTCTAAGTCCCTTTGGCATCTAGCATAACTTGAGAAAAAAGGGAAATGACAGTTTGTGCAATGTCATTTTGTGAATAGATGAATGAATGTCCACTCAGAATGACATTTATTTTCCTCTTCTTTATTTTCCTCTCATTCACTATCTCAGCCAAGATTTGTACAGTCAAAAGTGTGGTATACTTGGTTATTGGGAGTATTTAAAATATTTTACTTAAAATAATGGGAAAGGCCTTACCTTCAGAGACAGTGGTTTTGGAGATTGCCAGTAGAGGGCCTTGTTAAACAAAGTAAAAGTTCTTATACAGGCCAGTAGTCAATAGTTTCAGCCACTCAAAAGTCATGGGTTTAAGAATTTCTGATTAATAATAATAAGACTACTAAAATGATTTTTTAAAGTACACTGTATTTATAGTTCTTTCTTTGTGGATAAAGGAGACACATTAACTTTTACTGTTTACTTAGCAGGGAATTGGAGCAATTGGGTAGATCATTAATAGTCATTCCACCAAACCAGGGCTTTGGATGGCTGGTCATAAAATCTATAGTGATATTTTCTTTCTTTCTTTTTTTGAGGAGGAGGGGGTGAGGAGTAAAATACTAGGGTTTGAACTTAGGGCTTCTTGCTTGCTAGGCAGATATATTCTCACTTGAGCCAAACCTCTAACTCCTTTGTCTCTGGTCAATTTTTACATAGGATTTTGCTTTTTACCTGTGTGGGCCTAGACAATGATCCTTCTATTGCCTTTCCTATGATTGCTGGTGGGGGGGCGGGGGGGTTAATCACCACATCAAGCCTTTTTTGGTGAATTGGGAGCTCAGAAACTTATTGACTGGAGTGGCCTTGAACTACTAGTCTTCCAGGTATCTAGGATTACAGGTATGTGCCATTGCACCCACTTTATGGTGACATTTATTTTGGAATCAGTGTGCTGGGTTCTTGACCTCTAGATGCAACTGAAGGTCAGCAATTGAACGTGAAGGAGAGAAATGAGGGCCCTCTTGCTAGATACATTGTGACTTGCTTTCAACATTCCAGTTGAAAATCCTTGAAAATGAGGTTTCTAATCTGTGCAAATGGTCACAACCTTTGGCATGCCCTCCATTCCGAAGACAGGAAAAGAGAATGTGTGTGTTGAGAACCAGTTAGGATCATAGACTCTATTTTGCTTACTTCCAATAAGGTATGGAGAGGTGAGCTGGCATCTAAAGCCAACTAGCAGGCTAGCACAGAGACATTTTCATTGGCTCCTTTTACCCAGATTTCTCTATAGGAAGTTTCTTTCCCCCATTCATCCTCTTGTGGGCAGCTTCTCAGCATAAATGGCTTTCTGAGGAAGGTCCTCTGATGGGTCCACCTCCCTGCTTTTCATAGCTCTTATCACCAATGCAATTAAGCATATAGTCTGCTATTGCATTCAGAAACTATCCCCAGTGAGGTTAGATATGCCTTGAAGACAGAGCTGTTGTCTGTTCTCTTTAGTATTGTGGCCTCACTACTTAGAACAGTGATCAGAGCACAGCAGGCACCCAAATATTTGGTTAAGAGAAAAACATAAGCAAGCTTTCTGAATTTTAGATTAACTTTCTCCTTAATATTTTCATACTTAGGAAAACATTCAGTTTTATACCTCAGCTGATGACATTCAAATATCATGGCATTCAAAATCTCTCTTCCCTCCCCCTTCCTTCTCCTCCTCCTTCTCCTCCTCCTCCTCTTCCCTCCTCCTCTTCCCTCCTCCTCCTCCTCCTCCTCCCCCTGCCCCTTCCTCCTTCTCCTCTTCTTCCTTCTCTTCTCTTTCTCTCCCCAATTCCACTTAAGCCCTGCCTCTAGCCCCTTTCCTCTGTTTTACTCCACATAGAGCTCCCCTATGAACCAACAATCCCATTTTTGGGCATTTACCCAAATGATAACAAACAAGACCATGCTAAAGCTACCAGCACAACTATGTTTATTGCAGCATTATTTATCATAGCTAAGATTTGGAACCAACCCAGATGCCCCTCAGTAGATGAATGGATCAAGACATTGTGGTATATATACACAATGGAATTCTATGCTTCCATCAGAAAGAATGGCATTCCCCCTTTTGTTAGGAAATGGAAAGATGTGGAAAAAATGATATTAAATGAAGTAAGCCAGGCCCAAAGAAACATAGGTCCCATGGTTTCCCTTATTTGCAATAACTAGTATATGTCTGAGACAAGCAGAAACAGTCAGATAAGTTGATGTTAGGCGAAATGAATCCCAAGTTAAGGACTCAAATGTTTTTTCTTGCTACTGTTTTAAAATTTATAAGATGATTTCTTTGTGGCTTTTTATCTCCCTCCCCCATGGTATAACCCCTGTTTTCACTGTATTTGATGTTGGTATAATTTGTGGAGGAGAAGGGAAAAAACAAATTGTTTAAACAGGGATACAGGTGGACCCATTGCAACAAGATGTTATGTCGAAAAACGAACTTTACAACTTTGGCGAGGGGCGGGAAGCGGGGGAAAGGAAGATGGGAAGGGATGGAAATGGGAAACAAAGGAGGAGGCAACAATGCTTGATAAGAAATGTACTCATTACTTTGCCCATGTAATTGTAACCCCTCTGTATTTTCACAATAAAAAAATTATATTTCAGGTAGGGTTTTACATTTTTTGCCAGTGCTAACCTGGACTGCAACCCTCCTTATCTCAGCCTCCTGAGCAGCAGGGACCACAGAGGCGAGCCACCACGCCAGCCTTTTTGGCTATCTTTCAGTGAGGAAGAGAATGGCTATTTATTTAGAGTACTGCAAAGATAAATGATCCTGGTATTTATCCAACGGGAGTGCTCTAGGTAGGAGAATAAGTGAATCACAATGGATAGGGAGTCCCTGTTTTCACTTGTTATCAGTGATGGGAGATGTACAGGCATAGGAATATGTCAAAAGCTGAGTAAGGGCTGGGAATGAATTCCCCTGTGACCGACACAGTGTGAATACCTTTTCCTGAGAAGCCGCATGGTATATTAGAAAGAGCAGATATTCACAGTCAGTTAATACAGATAAAGTTACAGAAGACAGCTCCTACCCAGGAGGCACTTAACTCTTTGACATCCCAGAGTTCCAGTCTCTGCTCTCAGCTCTACTGACTTTGCCTGTGATTTTAAACCTGAGTTTGCTTTCCTTTTTCCATACAATGTAGTAATATCAGTTTCATTAGTATTTACTATTTCATTAATATTTATTATTTATAATAGGTCTGGCCTTATGCTTTTCTGAGATAGAAGTTATTATTAATACTATAATATTATTAATACTATTGTGCAACCAAAGAACCAATATATTAGTTTGTTTCAGATTATACAGCAGTACTTTCAGCCTGATATGTAGGATTGCATTACCTCCATATCACTATGAGAATTAAATGAGTTTAAAAAAAACATGGTAGACCTGTACAAAAATAGATTTGAATGCATGGTGACCTTTGTTATCATTACTGGCCATTTTTCTTGGAGGATATTACCAGCCCTGTAAACTGGTGACTCCTAGACAGGACTGAGAGAGATGAGGGCAAATGTGTGTTTCTGTCTCAGGGACTTGTTGCTCAATACTGATGTCAATGTCAAAAGCTCATTTACTCAATATTTTGGCATAACCAAGTATTTGCAGCCCGAAAGAGCTACCAATAAAACTGTCCCCCTCCCCCTAACTCTCCTGGGTGAATTCATTTCTGATGTTACCATATGGCCACAGCGTTCATTGCTCAACACATGACATCTGTTGATTTGATGCCCCTGGCCTCATTATCTCCACATTTTGCTTAGCAAAATTGCCCAAAACCTGTAGTCTGGACATCAGTTTGTATAGTACTGCTTAGGTGAAGTACAATGGAACCAAGTTACAGGGAGTAGGAAAGGTGCAATGAATGTCTGGCTCTTTTGAAGGGGGTGTGTATTTGTTAACCTATTTATATAATCTTGAACCATTTTATCTAGGTGCCTATTTCCTCTTCCCCATCTCTCTCTCTTTCTCTTTAGACAATTTATTTCTCATTTTTCTATCTTTCCCTCTACGCAACTTATACCTCATCTCTTCTTCAGATTTTTTAAATACCTGGCTCTTCTCCTTCTTTATCTTCATTTCTTTTTCCTTCCTCTCTTCTTCCCACCTTTTATTAGAGCAGAGGATGGTCAGTGTTTCTCAATGAATCAGGGATCAGAGGCAAAGGACACCATTATAATCTTTTCTATTTCTCTGTGAACATCAAATGCTCCAGAGTCTCATTACAATGCAAATACTGTTAAACAAAGAGCATAGTCAAATTCCAGGCCAACGTATAAAAGAGCCCAGGAGTCTGGCAGCTTGGTAGGTGGGGTATGATCTGGAGAGAAAACAAAGTGACCCTCCTTGTAAAATCCTGCCACAAGCCAGCTGTAGGATGTGAGATCCAGTGGCCCAATCTGCAAAGTGAAAGGGGAGATCAGATGGTCTCAAGGCACTCCAGACACTGTGATCCTGTTATTCCTAGTCATAAAATGATTGCTGCCAGAAGCGTTCAACATGGGCAATCATAGAAACAAGAAACAGTCAGGTCAGTGTGCTCAGGACTGGGCTGCTTCGTGGACATCCTGAGGATGTTGTCTATGGTCCCTAAAAATCCCTGTTTTTACCAAAGTGCCAAAGTGATTCATCACTGCACAATACTTCTTCACAACAGATGTTAGAAGATCACCCTTGAAAGGGTGTTTCTCCAAAGCATCTAATTATAACCTCTACAGAAGATTAACAGATGTTATAATTGTCTTTTCCCTTTGATTAAATAGTTTCTGCATGAGTTGTTTTCTTAGATTTTTCCTTCTCTGTTTTGCATGATCTTTATAAAGACCTGACATGTGTCTTCAATTTTCTAGAGCTATTCTCTCCACGGATTTGGTAAGAATCTTTGCAGATTCATAGTCTCCTCTCTATCATTTTGTCCTACATTCTTGTAGAGATAGAAAACTTGTGCAAACATTCATTAAAAAGGCAGCTGATTGTCTGTAATGTGACTTGAAGCTCTTATGTTTGTGCTATTGGTCTGTGGCAGTAACTAAGCGCCATTAATAGTTTCTAGGAAAATCTGTGCCAAGTAGGAAAAGGAAACTCAGCAAAGCTTGCACAGCGATAAAGCACACTAGGTTCCAGGTATGCACATAGTAAGCAGAGAGAAAACAACATTTGTGATGGTGACGTGAAGGTGTACAGATTGCTCTGGTACTATTTGTTCAGAAAAGATAAGCTATCAACCAGACGTCTTATGATGGTCATCAAAAACATTGCTGTCATTCCATTGTTTATGACTACATTTCTTTCTTTTCCATTAGGAATATGTTTTGTGTTCTATTGCCATTCAGTTCTCCTTCCAATGAGCCCATGAGGAAGGGCATTGCCTTTAACTTCACATGAATTAGAAGGCTTCTTTCTCATTGTCTCATTGTCTGGATGCATAGCTTTCTGCCTTGAGCATGAAAAATTATTAGGAATGGATTCAGACATTAAGTGAATTTACAGGAAATAAAGGCAAGGGAATAAAAGGAAGAGTTACTTCACCAGATTTTTAGAGGGGTATACTTAAAGAAGTGTCTCCATTTTTCCATTCCAAAATAATTGAACAGAACTCACAAAGCAAGGCAAAGGTCAGTACTTAGTTAACTTGAGGGCAGAGAGCAAATAAGCAAAATGAAACTCACTTTCATTGGGTATATTAGAATAAATCTTTGAGGACATCAGAAGAAAAATACTTCATTTGGTTTATGAAATAGACCCAATGGAAGTCCAATCTCCCTTATCTTCACCCGAGAGAAGACAGAGATGATGCCTATTTTCTTAGCATGTCTAATCTGAATATATGTACTACTAGAGAATAAAAAAGGAAAGAAACTATCTTAATAGAGTTAAAAACATATTGAGGGAAAGGATTTAATTCCAAAGGACATTACAAACCAATCAAATGAATCATTAAAAATGAATGATTATGTACTTTTGCAAGACAAAACCCACACAGCATATATAATTTTATATTTGACTTTATTCAACATGTTTATGTGTTAATAGATAGTCCATTCTCATTTTTGTGTGTATTCCATTTGGTGAGTGTACCACAATGTATTCTTCTAGTATGGATGAGGATTTGAATGTTTTCCAGATTGGGACCATCATAAATAATGTTGTCACAAATATTTTAGAATATATCTCTCAGTGAACAAATATACACATTCATGGTGTGTGTGTGTGTGTGTGTGTGTGTGTGTGTGTGTGTGTGTGTGATTTCTACACACAATCTAGGAGATACCATCAATCTTCCAAGATATTTGTACAAATTTAAAGGTTAATTTTAATTAACTCAAGGGAATAGCCCTATCCCTTTAAGGTGTAAGTTTAAGGAAAGTAGTGATGGCTACTATTTCGAATACCTTTTGTTCATCTAAGATTTCCCAGAAAGAAGATGTGACCTTATGGACTAGATCCAGTTTCTGAAAGTCTCCAGACTTTGATGCAATGGCCTTCTTTAAGAAGGAAGATGAGGTAGGCCAAGGACTCCAATGCCTTTCCCCCTTGAACTCTTAACACAGTAAGCTCCATGGAAACTAGAAGATGGCTGAGATCTAATGAGGTCATCACAACAAACCAGATGGTCAGATTGTAGGCGACAAGACTTAAGTAAACAGGGGCAATTGCCCAGATAATGTAGTAATGCTGACTCTGTGGGTGGGGTTAGAGGCCACTCCATGGAGGGAGGTAGCTATATGAGCTTGAACAGGAAGTGATGGTTGAATGAGATCATAAAAAGAGGTGATGTATCAGGAGGTAGAAAAGGGAGAGCAGTTTGCATGCAACAGCAGGTTTATTGTAGAGCACAAGTGGAACATAGGTCATAATCATTTATTCTATTGAATCTGTAGAACTAATTATGAGAGTCATAAAACAAAAGAGAAGCACTCAATCAATGCTGACAGTGACCAGGGAATTCCTGTAAGAGGTGATACAGAAAGTTATTGCATAGGAAGGTGGTCAAATGACACATATCAGCATAAGAACAAAGCAACTTTTTTATAAGGCTACTCTGAAGTGCTGGAACTTCTGTTCCTTTCTCCTCCATGTCATGATCACTCTGATTCCTAATTTGTTCATACTTGTGATTCATTTTTCTCACTTCTCCTACTACAATTCATAGTGCCTCTTCCCAGTCAATCTCTGTTATGGACACCCTATTCACCAGCCCGAGGTATACCTGATACTAACCAGCACTTCACTGAACTCTGTTCTCATGATTTCCCATTGTACCAGCAGGGCCAATATATCTCATACTTGGTATATTGCATCTACCTATTGTATTTTATTCCTTATTTTTGTGTATGTAAAGTGGTCCTGGGTCCTGAACTCTGGGCCTGAACACTGTCTCCAAACTTTTTGCTCAAGGCTAGTGCTTTATCACTTGTACCACACTTCTGGCTTTTTGGTGGCTAATTGGAGATAAGAGTCTCATGGGCTTTATTGCCTAGGCTGACTTTGAATTGCAGGTCTCAAATCTCAGCCTCCTGAAATAGCTATGTTTACAAGTGTGAGCCACTGGTGTCCCAATTTTTATACTATATTTTGATATCGTCTTATTTCATGATTTGTACATAAAGACATAAGAAGTATATGTCAATACTAGACTCCTATGACATCTGTGGTTATATCTTTTTTTGTGTATTACTTCACTGCCAGTAAGTGTAGCACCAATTCTGCATGTTTAATTTCCATATATGAACTTTAGTGGCTGATCTATTCTGCATATTCACAAAGTTCCATTTTCTTGATTACATTTTGTGGCAAGTAGAATTCTGAGGTAGACTCTAAGATCCATTCTGCTGTTGGACGTGCTCGCAGTATATGATTCCTTCTTGAGTGGAACAGAAAATGAGGCTAAGACAATTAACTCTTTAGAGATCAAGTGGCACAGTATATCAAAGGTGGATTGATATTTGCAAATGGAATTGAGGTCCTTAATTAGTTGCCTTTGAGTTAATAAAAATAATTTGTTTTGGCACTACGATAGGATTGTATTCTGCTCTGTGGCCAAGTTCTTGGCCTTTTATTTTTTATTTTTTATTTTTGCTTCAATTTGTTTTTCACATAGAGTCTCACACTTTTGTCAGCCTCTGACCTTAATCCTTATGTCTCTGTCGCTGGAGAAGCTGGGCTTACAAGTTTGAACCTTCACATTGAGCCCTAGGAAATATTTTAAGATAGTCTAGAAGTGAGAGGCTTGATGCTTCAGAGAATCTCCTGCCAGCTTTGATGAAGCAAGCCTCTAAGGTTTCTAGCTGTTAAGACAAGAATTCTGCCAACCACATGAACTCAGAAGAGAATTCAGCACCACAGAGGGGACCTTAGGCCTATACCAGCGTATTTCAACTTTGTGAGCTGAGCAAAGGTTTCAGCTATGTTGGCCTCAGACTCCTCATCCATGTGAGATAAATGTTGTATATCACTTCAAGTGCTAACATTATGGTCATTTGTTTCATAGCCCCAAAGAACTAATTTTTACATTTGCAACCATTTCTGTTTCTCTTTTTTTATATGTAACCTTGTTAATTGCCTTGTGATCTCGTTAAAATGGAATGGATTAAGCAATACATTTTGAGTGTCCTAAACTTCCTCCTTTTCAGTCTGGGCTAACTAGTTGATGGTGCTCTCTGCACATTAGGCTCCAGTCTGATTATGGGAGATTCTCCTGCCCTCTATCACTTTGTGAGTCCCTGTTGCTGTGGCTTCCAGGCTGGGGGCATCATTGGAATCACATCAAGAACTTCTGGAAAATGCAGAGTCCTACCATTCCTTTCCCTCTCCTGCCTGAACCAGGAATCCTGGCTTAGTACTGACTGGTTGAGACCTTACCAGATGGTCCCATGGGACAGTATGGTTTGGCCCCTGTTGTCATGTCTCACTTGTACCAGTCAGGTCTCTGTGTAACGCTGTGTGAGTTATTGTCTGTATAGTACTTAAGTCTCTCTAAACTTTAAGTCCTATTTATAGCTCACGCCTAGACTGAGCAGTATATTATAACTTCTTTATTTAATTGTAAACCAGACTTTTATTTTCCCACTTACATCTTCCTTTTGGCTCTACCTCCTCATTTTATTTTGTCATTGTTGCATATGTACCTATTTGTAAGCAATCCCAAATCCTTGGAGAGTGGCAGGGATGCCATTGGAAGTAAACAGATAACAGAACACCAATGTACTACCCCCTCACCCTTTATTGTATGAGAAAGTATTGTTTTCCTGTCAGCAACGATGTTTCTACAACAAGGCTCTGATCTTTTCTTTTGCTTTCATTATGCCCTCATCACACCTTGTACAGGAAGAGCACCTCAAATCAAGGTTCAGAAATCTCTTGATTCACATTTAGACTGATGAGGAAGAGTTCTTACTTTGTACGTTAGTGCTCCTTCCTCTGCTCTCCCCTCCCACCCTTCTTCCTACTTCGTCCTCATTCTTTCGGAGCACTGAACCAAGAATTGCCCATTTTCCTTGAGCCTAGTGCTGTAGGCGGGTAAAATGTGTGGATCCTGTTGAGGAATGAATGGGAGGCCTCTCTGTGTCTTTCAGCCTAAAACTACTTGCTACCATGAGGCGTGTCTCGTCTGCTGCACTGCCTTCTTCACTTCCAGAACCCCCTGGATGTGCTGCATTTGGGGAAGTCCCTGTGGTCTGTTCCACAGTTCACATCCTATGACATCCTCCGACATGCTAGAGTTTGGCCGGTATCTGGTTAAGGGGAGCACAATTGAGAAAGGCGGCAGCTTTATCACATGAGGAGGAAAATGCTCTATGGAAGTTCACAAAGCAGCCATTGCAGGGAGTCAGACAAATGGTCTTCCTCTAAAAGCGTTCTTTAAGCGCTTACTGTTGTTTGGAAAATAAATATGTGATCTATGGGGAATGATGTTTTCTGGCTGTCTGTCCAACTCTTTGTGGTTTCAGCAAATCTGTTTATTTAGCATATGCTGAAAACCGAGGGTACATTTTGCCTTTGGTTTTGTTGTGAATGTATACCTCTCTCTGAAGATCTGAACTCAAGCCTGCGTGCATGGTTAAAATGCATGCTAGGTTTGTGTGTGTGCACAGTTCTTAGCACATGAAAACACATTTATTTGAGTTTTAGGGATATTAGAAAAAATAGAACATTATTTTATCCATCCTCATATTCCCAAATTTAAGCAATTAGATTAATAAATTTCCATATCATACCAAAATAATTCCAGAATATTTTAATGTGTAATCGTGATCTTTTCTACCAAAATCAACACTATATACTTTTTTGATAGAGACGGTTCTGTGTCATTCCTTCTTTCCGTTCTGTATTCTTAAAGGATACAAAATGCTCACTTTTCATTTTGTTTGAAGTACTGGAATTTTAACTTGGGGCCTCTTACGCTTACACTATTACACTCTACCATGTAAGCCGAGTTCCCATTCTGGTTTTGCCTTAGTTTTTACATAGTGTATTGTGTTCAGGGACAATCTTAGAGCTCCATTCTCTTACTTACAACTTCTTGCTTAACTGAGACCCTAGATATGTGTTAGCATGCTTGGTTTATTTGTTGAGGGAAGGGTCTTGCTAGCTTTCTGTCTCCAAGTACCTAGGATGACAGGCATGAACCACCCTGGCTAGCCCTTGATTTTGTCTCTCAGGTCAGGTGGATGTATAATTAATAGAGCTCATGGAAGCATATTCACCACAGATTCTTAGCGCTACCATATAGCCCATGAAGCCTGTCCTACAAGGACAGCAGAGCATATAGGCAGACCAACAACTCGTTAAGTTCTACACCATGATGCCATCAACTGAAATACAAATGCATAATTTTAGAGATCATACCCATCTTTCTCTGACTCTCTACATTGGTCTCCAGCTTTACTGTGCTGATCAGAACCTGAGAGAAGTAGAGGCTCACAAGGATTGTTTAGCTTCCATTAAGAGTACTTTGTACTTTGCCAACCCAACTCCAAATTTTCTACATCTTCTGTGTCATCATCTTCAAACAGAATTGAACGGAAGACTTCACCAAGAATGGATTAAGCAAAAAGTTTAATATTCTAACACCAGAGGAAGTTACGTGGAGAAAATGCCAGTTTTAACCTTACATTCTTTACACTAGCTATCTCTGATTCTTGGTTCTGTGACTCTTTCTTCCTTTTTGGCTGTCCTTCACAAGGTCGGTGTTATAATTTAATTGTGGGATGTTACCACAGGTGAAGGCTTGGTCCCTTGCAGTTGGAGCTAATTTGGGTGGAGGTGAAGATGGAAACTTAGGAGTCAAGCCAAGCTACATGAAGTTTGTCACTTAGGGTATGTCATTGAAGGCTATCCATTGTCTCCCATCCCATCCATTCTCCATGTTTCCTGTCTACCATAATGTAATTATTCCAACACGCCACCCCCCATTCCCAGATGGATTGAAACCTCTTATCAAAATTCTGAAGAAACCTTTCCTCTTTTTAAATTGCTTACGTCAGGCATTCTGTGACAGCTATGCAAAAGCTGACTGGAATAGTCAGATAAGGACATTTTATAAGCCCTTGTGTGCTAAGAGACCTAAAGCATTCCCCATCATATATAACCTTAGACTTTTACCATTATCCAGAATTATGCTAAAGGTGAGGTTGTGATTAGAAATGCACTGAAGGGTTGTGGGTTAATGTCAGTGGTCAGTGATCAAAATGACATATAAGTACATTATTTCATGTTTCATGCATTATTTCATGCATGTTTTCCCTTAGTGCTGAGGATCAAGCCTAGTGTATCCTGATTGCTATGCAGATATTCTTCTGTCACGGAGCTACATCTTCAGCCAGGGGATAGTTGAATGAGATGTGATTTTGTTCTGATGTGTTATTGGACTATTTGGGGGGAAGTTGTAGGCATCCTTTCTGCCTTTCTGAGTTGAAAATATAAACACTCACTGGAACAGACAGGAAGAAGACTGATTTGGATTTAAAAAAATTAGTGGGTATTCAAGAAGAGAGGGCACCTTTACCTATTTGTCCTAGAAAACAGTGGTTGCATTTATGCAAAGAGGCACACAAAAATGCACACTGTAGTATCATTTATATAGTGATAAATTATTGACGTTTAGTGTCCATTTACAGAGAAGAGCCAAATCAATGATGTTCTCACTGTGCAGCCTTTGTGGTCATAAAAACATCTTTGTTGGCTTATGCCTGCAATCTTCACTACTCAGGAGGTTGAGATCTGAGGATCATCCTTTGAAACCAGCCAGGGCAGGAAAGTCCATGAGACTCTTATCTCCAATAAGCTACTCAAAAAAGCTGAAAGTGGTACTGTGGCTGAAGAGGTAGAGCACTGGCCTTAAGCAAAAGAAGCTCAGGGACAGACTCCAGAGTTCAAGCCCCAGAACCAGAAGAAAAAAAAATGAAGACAAGCTGTTTGTTCCTTGACATGCAAAGACCACTGTGACTTAACATTAAGTGGAAAGAAAGAAGCTTTTCAAAGCATGTAGAATGGGCTATTACTTAGGCTTCAAAGCTTACATATTTCAGTATGCAATATATGTGTATAAATGATTAGGAAAGCTTAGAGAAGAATAAATTGCTAATAGTGGATTTCTTTTTTCCTAGCTAAGGGTATAAAATTAGGGGGTATGTGAAGAAGAAACTTGAGTTGTTTTCCATGTAAGTTTCTATGTAATTTTAATTATTGAAGAATATATTCAGAGCTAAGTGCTGATGGCTAATGCCTATAATCCTAGCTACTTGAGAAGTTGAGTCTGAGGATTGTGGTTCAAAGGTAGCCCAGGCAGGAAAGTTCTTGAGACTCTTATTTTCAATTAACTACCAAAAACACTGATGTGGAGCTCTGGCTCAAGTGGTAGAACACTAGCCTTGAGCAACAACAACAACAACAACAACAAAGCTCAGTTAGTGACAGTACTCAGGCTCTGAGTTCAAGCCCCAGGACCAGCAGAAATAAACAAACAAATAAATAAATTTGAAACAGATTTCCATATTTATATGTTTGTTTATATTGCATATTTATTTATTTTAATAAGAAGTTTATAGTCTGAAAGCTACTTCATGAAAAAAAATTATGAGGAAAAGTTATTTTTTTCCAAGTGAATATCTTAGGTAACCAAAGATAATATAAGAATGGGATAGATCGTGACTCTTCTCTTGGGAAATTACAGTTTCTAGACAATGAAATATTTAATTGGATATACAAATCAAAGTTGTAAAGTTATAAATATTCTGCTCTTTCTAAGGTGTGAAGCAGCATAAGCTATTTCCAAAGAACTTCATTGCTCAAGATTTACACAAAATTCCACACAAATTGAGTTCATGACAGAATTTCAGTAGTGATGGAAATAGTGGGATAAATGACTGTGCCCCTTGTCCCTGAGGAAAATCAATGGTGGGAAGAACAGATAAGCCAACCCCCATGGTTTATTTATAGTTATAAGGCTGAATGAAGTACTCAGAAAAAAGCAAGCTGCGGCTGTGCAAAGGAATGAACCTTTAAATAATACTGACGATGGTTTTTCTTAAGGCATGAGGGTATCAACAATTTGATGCATTACGATATAATTAACACCCATTGCATAAAATTGCTAAGAAAAGCTTGTTTATTGTAGCTACCTTTGAATTAATTTGTGATGACTAAAGTAGGCTATTTTGTGAAAATAATTCACAGTAGCAAACCCATATGTTGATCCAATCTGCAGCTCCATCTTTCTCCATCTCTATCTTACCCCTTCTTTCTTGCCAAAGTAGATCCTTCTCAAGTATTTCAGTGACTGTCAAATGAAGAAGAAAAATTCTAGTTTTTTATTTGTTTGTATTTGTGTGTGTGTGTGTGTGTGTGTGTGTGTGTGTGTGTGTGTGTGTGTGTGTGTGTGTAAGAGCGAGAGAGAGAGAGAGTCATATGGCTTTAACTCAGGGCCTCTCTCTCTTGCTTGGCTTTTTCATTACAGGTTGATACTCTACCACTTGGGCCACAGCTCCATTTTCAGCTTTTTTGCTGGTTTGGAGATAAAAATCTCTCAGATTTATTTGCCTGGGTTAGCTTTGAACCCTGATTTTCAGATCTTGGTTTCTTTATTAGCTAGGATTACCCTCATGGACATCGGACAGAAATTCCTGTTTTTATTAAATCTAAAAGAGTCCTTATGTTGTATTTGAGTTCAATTGAAATGTAAAGTCATGGTTAATTTGTCCTCAACATTTTGATAGCACTAATCTGTTATATGGAGTTAACTTTGGTGAGCAGAGAAATATACTAGCATCTGTGACCAAACAGTTATGAAAGTTTGTGGTGCTGGATATCAAGCTCCTTCCCATTTTTGTACCCCTGTGAAGGTAGTACTCAATAGACTTCAGTGTCTTCTTCCTTCTTAGATCTCAGTTTCTGGTTCACAGTGATGTTTTTCTTATTTGTATTCCCAGAGAATTGTGACACTTATATGTTTTATTTAACTATAATTAAATGGGAGATTCTTACTCTCAGGTCAGTTTATCCATGGATGTACTTCAATCACTACAAATCCTTCCAATTATGTTAAAAATGTACGTATGTGAAATGTTTGTGGTTTTTCCAGGATATTGAGCATTTTTAACTTCCTCTGATGCTCAAGAATTTTAAGACCCATTGACCTAAGTTGCCTCTTTCAGCTTGAATATGTGCTTTATTTTTCAGGAAAAGGCAATACAGTCATAATTTATCTTACTTTTCTTCCAAGACAAATAAGTGCTTTTTATATCTTCAACAGATTAATATAATTTTCAAAGGCAGTAATAGTGATGAAGCTTTGGAAAGCTTGAATGGAGTCCTAACAAAGTCAAATTAAAATTCAACTTTCATGTCAAGGGAAAGGAAATTCCTCTGAAAACATGATATGCAAATATTTAATTAAGGCAACATACTTGAATGATGAGGGTATTTATGTTTTGGTTCCTTACCAACTGTGTTTTTATGACGTTGTGGGAGTTAAATGCAGATTGCTTATTGATGAGTTGAATGGTTTTTCCACAGATAGACAGTAATAGTGTAGTAGTGTAGTAGTCCAGGAAAGGTGATAACAATCTACTACAATTTATTCTACATCATTAAATTGAGTAGACTGAGTGCCTATCCTCATTTTAATTCATACATACTACATATAATCCTTATTGTGTCTTTTCACAGAAACTCAAAATGAAAGTATATTATTTAGAACAACAACAAAAGTCAAAATCACTTAAAACAAAGTGTAAAAATATTTAAATGCAAACAAGTGAATGAGAACTAGTTTTTCATCTTGAAACTTGAAAGAGATATGATGTATACTAGGAGTGGTAGGTTATCCCTCTCATCTTATCTAGAAAGGGAATATTGTGGTTTCTAGAGCATCACAAGAAAAATATTAATGAGACCCCCATCTTAAAAAAATAAACTCTGCATGATAGTGCATGTTGTAATACTAGCTGTGAGGGAGGTGGAGTTAGAGGTATGTAGTCAGAGGTCAAATGATACAAAAAGCATAAAACTACACTAAAAAACAAGATTAAAGCAAAATGAGTTGGGAATATGCTTCAAGTGAGAGAAAACTTGTCCAGCAAGCATGAAGCTTTGAGTTCAAACCTAAGTACCACCATAAAAGAAAAGAAGATGAACAGCCTAACCTGTAATTTTGCTATTATAATTCAACAACAACAACAAAAACGGAACACCTAGGAATAAAGTGGACAGATTAAATGCATGATATTTTCCATCAAAAACAATGACATAGTTGAAAGAAATTAAAGACATTAAAGACCTAAATTAATCTGTCAAAGTACAAAAAGTATTTGCCTTGGGAGAAAAGTAGAAGGCCTATTTCAAGAACTGAAAGGCTTAATTATTTTTTGTTGTTGTTGTTGGTCATGGGGCCTGAACTCTGGGCCTAGGCACTGTCCCTCAGGTCCCTCAGCTCAAGGCTAGTGCTCTACCATTTGAGTCACAGCACCACTTTTGGCTTTTTCTGCTTAAGTGGTGCTGAAGAATTGAACCCAGGGCCTCATGCATGCAAGGGAACACTCTATCACTGAGCCACCTTCCCAGCCCTTGGAAGGCTTAATCTTATTTAGGTGACACACTTCAAAAGTCCTTAGTAAAATTCCAGGTGGTCTTTTCACTGAAGTGTCCAAGGTGATACTAAAATGTAAGGTATCTAAAAGAGAAGAAATCATCTAGAAAAGAAAGAATTAAGAGGGAAGATTCATACTCCCAACTTCAGAGGAATAGAATTAAGAATGTATGTTACCTGGACATTGAGGAAAATGAACTAAGCAACTCAAGGGCAGCAATGGGAGTGAGGGAATGAGAGTGAAAGAGGAAACAGCTTACACTAAGCAAAAGGAAAGAAATGTACACATTGCCCGATTTGGAAGAAATAGTTGTATTGTCAAAGCTTCCACAATTAACAAACTTTATAGACCATGATAGTGACAATTTGCTTTGTGAAGGTTAAAATGTGTTTGTGACTTCAACTAAGTATCACTATACCATAATACTATGAAATTTGTGAAATTTATGTAATCACTTAATCTCAATAAAAAACTACTTTTTTAAAAAAAGAATGCGTGTTACAGTTAGTTGATTTTTTATATGAGTACCAAGATAATTCCATGGGGCAAAGAAAAATCTTTTCAATGAATACTGTTAGGCTAAATCTGGATAGCCAAATGTAAATGAATAGATTTGAATTTCTACTTCACTTATTACAAAAACTAATTCAAAATGAATCATAGAGTTATTGTAATAACTAAATTGCAAATATTATAAATAAGAATAACCTTTATTTCCTTGGATTAAGCAAAGGATTTTTTTAGATATGACAAAAAGTTTAAGCAATAAAAAAGAAATGAAAGAAAAGTTGGGCTTCAACAACTTTGAAAAACTTATGTATATTAAAGCGCATGACCAAGCAAGACCCATAAACTGGTAGAAAGCATTTTCAAATAGCATATCTGACAAGAATATGTAAAGTACTCTAACATTCAACAATAAGACAAATCACTGAAGCAAAAAATGGTCAAAAACTTAGTAAATGTTTTTCCAAAGAAGATATAGAAATAGCCAGTAAGCAAATAAAAAGAGGCTCTGCATTATTTCTCATGGGGGAAATAAAAACTAAGGCTACACTGATTGCATTTCATGTCTGTATTAACAAAGATGGATAGTAAATGTTGACAAAGATGTGAGGAAATATTCTAAGTGGAAAAATCCATTGAGACAGACAATAGATTAGTGGTTGCCTGAGGTTGGGAGGCTGGCCAAAATGAAGAACTAATAATATGGGAAGGGTTCTTTCTTAGAGTGTTTAAAATATTATGAAATTATATTCTGGTGATGAATGCGCAACTGTGAATTCATAAAAATATTCAGTGGTATATTTTAAACAAATCAATGTTATGATGTGTAGATTAGATTCCACCATGAAGTCAGAAATTAAAAGATATAGTTAACTTAAAAGCATTAAAGTATCTTTAAATTGTTTCCTAATTCTAAATACTGTATTCACAAGAGACCTCAAGGATGACTTCTCTCTGCATGTGAGGTGAGGAAAGTAAAGACTGGATAAATTTAATAATTTATCAGAAGGGCCCCAAATATGCACTTCATATTTGAATCTCCAACATGTAACAAAGTTTGATAAAGTCCATAGAACCCACCTGTACCGTAAAATAAGAGGTATAAATGTCCCTATTTAATGTAATTATTGTGACCTATAAAATAATCATGTATGACTTTATTTTTTCTATAGTTGAGACAGAAAATGCTGAAATTGACGAATAATAGAAATAGACAACTCAAGTTGACAAACATGTATACTCACATACTTTTAAAATTTTCTTAAAGAAATCAATAAAGTTGTCTTTAAAGGAGTTTTTAAACTTGATGTTGTAATGTCACACATGAATATCTAAAAATTATCCAGTAAGCCAAGTCATATTTTAAAGTGGAGAATAAAAATCTTTCTGCTTTCAGAGCTTATTTCTGTAACTTATGATAATTGCTTCCACATTTTGACTTCACATAAAAATAAGAATAAATTATCTTTGAAAAGAAAGTCTGAATTTCTTCCATTTGCAGACTCAGGTGATGGGAAATTAAATTAGCCCTCATGCATTGGTGTACTTAGGTATTTTTTCTGTTAGTATTTAAGACTTCAATCTTTTGCTCTTCATAGGGTTTGGTATTAATTCAAACTTTAAAAATAATTATCAAATTTTAGAGTTTTATGAAAACTCATATAACTGAAGATTATAAATGAGTAGTCTCTAGGTTGTGAATTTTCAGAAATGAGGTTTATTTGGCTTGTGACACAATTTTTAAATAAATATACCTGTAAGAAAAAAAAAGAAAGATTTTACTTAAATACCTAGATTTGTGTCTTCCTTCCTTCCTTCCTTCCTTCCTTCCTTCCTTCCTTCCTTCCTCTCTCTCTCTCTCTCTCTCTCTCTCTCTCTCTCTCTTAAAATACTGTACAGAGGGGTTACAATTACATGGGCAAGATAACGAGCACATTTCTTATCAAGCATTGTTGCCTCCTCCTTTGTTTCCCCTTCCCATCCCTTCCCATCCCCCCCTTCCCCGACCCGATCCTCCTCCCCCCCACCCCCGCATCTATCCTCCCCCGCCCACCACCAAAGTTCGTTTTTCTATATAGCGACTTGTACATCTCATTGTTATAATGGGTCCACCTGTATCCCCATTTAAACGATTTGTTTTTTCCCTTCCCCTCCCCAAATTATACTAACATCAAATACAGTGAAAGCAGGGGTTATACCGTGGGGGAGGGACATACAAAACAACAAAGAAATCATCTTATAAATAAATTAGAAACAATTGCATGAGAGAAAAAAAAACCTTTGAATACTTATCTTGGGGTTCACTTCCCAACATCAACTGACCTTTTCTGCTTGAAGTAAGCCAGGCCCAAAGAAACATAGGTCCCATGGTTTCCCTTATTTGCAATAACCAGTGTATGTGTCTTCTTTTCAAGTGAAGGGGTTGGCAAAAATGACTTCCATCCTTGCATGGCAGTGATTTGGGTGCAGCTGAGTGGTGATTGACCTCTGTGATCCGGACTTCCATATTATTACCGACCTAGTCGCCATTAGTATTTGCTGACTTTTCTCTGTTATCTGTCGTTGGTATTGCACTGTTTAGTGGCTCAGATCAAAGACACATTGGTCTATATTCCTATCACCTAATGACACTGTCAGGGCATTGCAGTCCATACTATTTACGGGTTTGTGATGCTCGTGTAAACAATCTCAGTGTGCAAGAGGCAACAAGGAGTGATGATATACCATTTGTGCTTGCAGGAACATTGTGAAGTTTGTGCAATGATGGAATTGTCTAATGGTGCAGTTCTCAGAATATTCCCTTCCTGAAAAAGCACATCATTAAGTGATTGGACAATTCAGAACTCATCATTCCTTGTTTTCTTTACTATCATTGATAATGCAACATTTAGATGAGATGGCCTCCTAAAATGTTGGGGGACAATCTTTGTATACTGCCTAGATATTTCCCTTAAACATTTATTCAGGATATTTCCTGTGTGGAGCTCCATCTAAAGGAAAACAACAGACCTGCCAGGCACTAGTCCTTCTGAGACCTCCCTTCATCCAGTGCTGCTCAAACTTCTCACTTTTTCAACACGCCTTCATTTCCAGTGGTTAATTGGAGATAAGAGTCTCATAGACTTTCTTTCTTGGGCTGGCTTTGAACTGCGATCCTCAGATCTCAGCCTTCTGAGTAGCTAGGGTTACAATCATGAGCCATGTAGCTAAGAGTTTATAAAGCAATAAAAATGGAAGGAGCAGTACTCCTTAAACATTTAAGCAAGCAATCCTGAGAAAAATCATTGCAATTACCAATAACTATACAAACAAGTAGTAAATACACACACATACATGTAAATGTATACATAAAATATTCACCTCTGGATAACATTCAAATGAGTAGCCAATGACTATTTCTTCTTTTTAAAAAGTTTTTGATTTACTTCCCTTTCAACAAATGAGTCCATTTAGTTAAACATGAAATAAAGTTAAACATCTTCTCAACTTTTCTCATACATTTCATTTTGACAATTGTTGCTACTTAGAATGTTATATTCTATATTTTAGTGTTGTTTTCAATGCATTACCAAATCTTTAAGGTTTTATATTTTAGCATTTTTACTCACTCCATGGTAGGTGGTGAGGAAGAGAGAGGTAACGATAGCAATAAGAGTAAATAACTTCTTCAAGTAACAAAAACCTCTGAAGAAGAAGTTGTATCCTAACTCTATACTAATACCTGAGGAAAAAAAACATATTGGCGCTCAATTTATTTTGGTATATCAATTTCCTGAATCATTTGGGGCTTCCACCTGTGTGCAAAGACATTTAATGGAGAGTAATGAACTCTGCAGCATATGAGAATATCACAGTTAAACCTTCTGCTGGATTTTCAGAAAGCGGTGCTTTTCCTAAACGGTTTCTTTAGCAAGTTGTGTTGTCTCAGCGGGCTTTGCAGAGTTTAGATCAAGCTTTACCCAACCAGCCCCAGATGGAAAATACTCTCTTGAAATTGGATGGCTTTTTAAGTGTAGCTCTCCACAGCCTGCTCAAAGAAAAAAAAAAGCTTGAACAGAATGCATTTAGTAGCATAGACTATAATTCCCTTAGCATCCCACATATTTGGATGTTTTTGCTTTTGGCAGTGGAATTTTTCTAATTTAATTAACTCATTAGCGTGAGCAGACGACACAGTGTGAGAATTCTTTTCCCTAGCCACTTATCTAAATATTCTTCCAATCCACTGAGGTTATGTGCACACTTTATTTATTTATTTATAACATTTATTTATGTGCCCATTTTATTTCCATTCTGACATTCCCCTGAGTTTGTGGGCAATACATAGACATTTTATGTAATGAATAAAAAAAATCATTCTTAGAGCAATAAATGGAGACGAGTCAGAGGAGGGAAATAAATAGTGGAGAAAATCTTTACAAAGAAAGACTGGGAGAGAAAGAACAGATGGTTTGGTAAGGGCAGCCAGTGTAGAAATGTGGATTCTGGTCCAAGCTCCTGTCGCTCTGTCTGAGTTCTTAGTTTTCCACACTGTAAAAAGCAAGCCATAGTAATTTCTGTCTGGAAACCAGCACTCAACACCAGGGGTAACAACAAAAGCAAGTCATCCAGGGTTAGCCCCACCAAAAGGACATTTTTCCATGCTCAAATTACGCACTTTTATCTTGCTTTAATTTTGATTAATGTACACATAGTTATGTTCCTCTTAGACTTTTGTTTCTTTGAAATTTGAATGTATATCCTTCTTTCCCTCCCTCCTTCCCTTCCTTCATTCCTTCCTTTGTTCCTTCCTTCGTTCCTTCCTTCCTTGTGTCCTCCCTTCTTTCCTTTTCCTTTTCTTCCTCCTTCCCTCTCTTTCTTCCTCTTTCTTCTTCCCTCCTATATCCTCCCATCTCCTTTCTTAACTTTCCCTTTTCTTCACTTTGTTCCTCTTCTCTTCCTCTCTGCCATACACACATACACTCACAGAGGATTTGAGATTAAAAGATATTGAATAAGTATTGCTAAATCTTAAATGAAGTGAATTATTTTTAATGATTAAATTGTGTTTTTTTTTTTTACTATCTACTCCTGTATTTTAAAACAAAGCAGATTGTCTTCCAATCTTAAAGTTTTTTTTTTTTCTTTGAAACTCTAAAGGGCAGACTCACATGAAGATATGTGTGCATTCATTGAAAATTTAGACTCAATATTTCTATCTCTGGTTGACTTTCTGTTTCTGTCAACAGCTGTGTGTCCTTCTCCTTGGGGAGAGATATAGAGGAAGAAAGAAGCTATGTGTTAGCCCACTCACTTGGCTGCAGTTAGATGTACTCATAGATCTTAAAATAATGATGCCTGCCTTCCACTGATAGTAATCCTAATTTGTTTGGTCTAGGGATAGGCTTTGTTGATTTTCCAGGCAACCCTAATGTGCTCAAAGTTTGAGAATCACTGCTCTTAGCAGATGCCACTCTAGCTACTATTATCATTCTCTAGGGATGATGCTCTCATCCCTGAAGATTCTCAGAGAAGGCCTGGGTATTGTTATTTTTAGAATGCCTCCCATGTGATTCTTAGGTGCAGCCAGGATAAAGGTCAACTTAGCTACCTTGCCAAGGATAAAAAGAATCGCTGCCCTTTTGATTTGTCTTTGGGTACACAGGCTGGATACACTTTTTCCCTATCTAAATTCCAGAAGCCAGGATAGGGCAAAGGGTGATGGAGAGAGATTAGTTATTGGATTCACAACCACAGCCATATAGGGAGAAGAAGTCCTGATGTTCTTTTACACAAAAAGTGATTATGGCTAATAGTGGTGGATCATGTAATTCAAAGTAAGATGCTGATGTTTTAGATGATGGCTTACCTAAATAGTCTCAGTTGATCCATAATGTATGGAAATATCTCACTACACTACACAGAGATGTATAATTATTACTTCCAATGAAAAACATTTTAAAGATTTATTAAAAAATAAATTTAATTGTCAGCATAATAATGAGAAGTTTAATAATGTGAAGTTGTAATCTTTAAGAAATGCTTGGGTTACAGTGCTGATCTCATGAAGGGATTAATGTAACTCCTTCAAGAGTGTGTTAGCTATCACAAGAGTAGATGGTTGAAAAGCTTCTAGTCCCCCTTCCTTCTATGTTCTTTGCTATATCTGCTTGCCTCTCTGGTTTCTACCATGAGTGAGAGAAGCACACAAAACCCTCTGCAAAACCTAGCAAAGGAGCTGTTGGATCTAAGACTTCTACTCTCTAGACTGATGAGCTAACTAAATCTCTTTTCATTATAATTTATCTAGTATCAGGTGTTTTGACATAGCAATATAAAACAGACAGCACATTCTGTTTTGCACATATTCCTTGGGTTCCTATCATATGGGAGCGGATATTCTAGGTAATGTAGTAAAGGTACCCACAAATGTGGCATGATCTCTGTTCTCCAGGTGTTTATGAAGTTGTTTATATCATGTTTTACATTGATTGTTGGTTAATGAAGCAGACTGAAAAGCACCTTGATCTGGTTGTGTAAGGGCATTTTCATGCATTATCTCACTGGAAGTTCACAAAAACCTTGAGAGAAAGACATAAGTAATATCAAGCCACTCAAGTAAAAATCTGCTCAAGTTTCATGGCAAAAAGGAGTTAGAAATGAATCCTCTAATGCCTAGTCCAGAATCCATTGTTTCTGATATTTTGTTTTCTTTCTTCTGACTCTGACATTAATATGAAAAAAACATGGGGGTGAGAGAATGAGAAAGGCAGAATTTGATATGGAGTTCTATTTAGAACTATGTTCTAAATGTGCATGCACATCAGAGTGAATGGGTTTGTGCTTGTATGTCCGTGTCTGAGATTATGTGTTGGTGAGGCAATTTGCCTTTCAACATTTAAGTTATTGATGCTGTTTTTTTTCAGGGTCTTTTGAAAATTATGTAGCTTGTTAATAAAGCCTAGCAAAAAATAGAAATTACTGATAGCTTTAGAAATATTAAAAATATGTCTAGGGCTGAAAGTTCATCAGTATTTATGAGAATTACACAAGAGTTTATTAAGTTGGATTTCTATAGATGTTATAGCAGCAGCTAGGGATATAACTGTGTGGGTTGTGTGTGGGGTAAATAGAAGGATGCTTCATTTCCTTTCTTCCTCTGCATCATCATTTTCCTTCCCCATAATGAGAGGGACTTTGTTCTTAGGCAGAGGTGAGTTCTTTAACAAGCAGAGAAAAGAGGTGTATATAACTGAGTTGGGGAAATTGATAAGAACAAGTAAAGCCTAAACCTTAAATGATATTCTTTGAGTTGGATTTTCTCTGTGTTTGACTAAAATAGAAATTTTACTGTTGTTAATATGGTTAGTGTTACTTTGCTTTAGCAACGATATATTGCTCCCCTTCATATGTTTACAAAGATAACTTTAACATACATTCTTTTACCTATTCATTGAAGTAACAAATGCTTATTGAGTATCTGCTATATTGCTATGGATTAGGCATTTTACTATCTAAGATCCTAGAATATAAACTGCTACCCCTTTCTGATGGAAGCATAGAATTTCATTGTGTGTATGCACCACATTTTCTTGATCCATTCATCTACTGAGGGGCTTCTGCATTGGTTCTATATCTTAGCTATAATGCTGCAATAAACATAGTTGTGCTGGTAGCTTTAGTGTGGTCTTGCTTGTGATCCTTTGGGTAAATGCCCAAAAGTGGGATTGCTGGGTCATAGGGGAGCTCTATGTGGAGTCTTTTGAGGAGCCTCCATACTACTTTCCAAAGTGGTTGGACAAGTTTACACTCCCACCAACAATGCAGTAGGGTTCCCTTCTGTCCACAGCCCCTCCAGCATCTGTTGCTATTAGAGCTCTTGATTAAAGCCATTCTAACTGTTGTTTTGATTTATATTTCTTTTATGGCTAGAGAGTTTGAACATTTCTTCATGTGTCTATTGGCCATCCTTCTTTCTGCTTCAGAGAAGTTTCTCTGTAAGTCTTTAGCCCACTTATTTATTGGGCAGTTTTTTTTTTTTTTGAGAATTTGCTGTTGGGGGATATGGAAAGACTTGGAAAAAATTATATTAAGTGAAGTAAGCCAGGCCCAAAGAAACATAGGTCCCATGGTTTCCCTCATTTGCAATAACTAGTAAATCTCTGAGACAAGCAGAAAAGGTCAGATAAGATGATATTAGGTAAAATGAACCCCAAGATAAGGACACAAGTGTATTTTTTTCTTTCTTGCTATTGTTTGAACATATTTATAAGATTATTTCTTTGTTGCTTTGTATGTCCCTCCCCCATGGTATAACCCCTGTTTTCACTGTATTTGATATTAGTATAATTTGGGGAGGGGAAGAGAAAAAACCAAATTGTTTAAATAGGGATACAGGTGGACCCATTGCAACAATGAGATGTACAAAATGCTATGTTGAAAAACGAACTTTACAACTTTGGCAGGGATGGGGAGGTGGAAGGGAGTATAGTCATGGAGATGGGAGGGCAACAATGCTTGAAAAGAAATGTACTTATTACCTTGCTCATGTAATTGTAACCTTTCTGTATGGTATTTTCTTTCTTTTTTTTTTTTACATTGCCCGTGGTTTTTATTTCATCATAATTTCATCATTTGTGAGTATTACATTCATATTTCACTTTTATTTCATTTACTTCATAATTTTTTAGAGGTTTAATATTTTTTTATTCATGACCCAGTGACATAAGGAGAGATGTAGGTCCCTCATCTGTCTTTTTTTTTAATTGTGAAAATACTGTACAGAAGGGTTACAATTACATGGGCAAGATAATGAGTACATTTCTTATCAAGCATTGTAGACTCCTCCTTTGTTTCCCCTTCCCATCCCTTCCCATCCTCCCCTGCTCCCCCCACCCAATCCTCCCCGCTCCCCCTCCCCCCCACACACCAAAGTTGTAAAGTTCGTTTTCGACATAACGACTTACACATCTCATTGTTGCAATGGGTCCACCTGTATCCTCTCTGTATGGTATTTTCACAATAAAAAACTTACTAATAAAAAAATGCTACCCCTGCTCTCCAAGGACTTTAAAATTAATTTTAGAATTTTTTCCTGAAAGCTTTAGAGAAAGTTTTCCAAATGAGTCTGGATACCTTAATAAAGATAGTTGTATGAGCTGAATTGCCTAGCATAGAAAAGAGAAAACTATTTTCTTTTCTAGCAGAGAGCTATTTAATACAGCAGAGAGATATTAATTCCTTATGAAGGTGTTGGAAGGTATTAAAAAAAACAAGATTGATAAGATGAAATGGTACTCAGAATTTTGAGATATTGCTAATAATATCCTTTTTTAGCTGAGTTTTGGAAGTATCCCAGAAATTGCTGGAACTTATACTTGTTACTGATGCTTTGCTTGAGCTGTCTGGAAACATGATAGTTTTTTTCTTCTTATTGTCTTTAAATTTTCTCTCTTTGCCTCTCATTGACAGAACTCAAAATTAACCCATTACTCCAGCAGTCTCAGTAATATAGTTTGTACCTGTATGCCCTCAATACAGAGGAGTATATCAGTATAAAATGAAGGAAGGTAGGAAATCCAACAATCAAATATCCAGCAAAGAAGGAAGGTTGTGATATTGCCACTGCCATCAGCATTTACCCTCAGTGGTTAGATTCAGGAATTAATATGCTCAGGTGCATATTATTTTTATGTTGACATCCTAACTATTAATGAAACTGTATTTGGGCAATTAAGGAGGTAGTTTAGTTAAATTAATCTGAAAGACCATAAAGGTGGACCTCTAACCTTATAGAACAGGTGTCCTTCTAAAGATTTCCTACAAGAAGATGAAGGTCTATGCACTGTGATAAAGCTGTATGAGAACACAGCTAACATGCATCCTTTTACAAGCCAATGAGAAAAGCCTCAGAAGAAACCAATTCTGCTAGCCCCTTGACCTTACACTTACAGCCTCCAGGACAACGAGAAAATAAATGTCATGTTTCATCTACTCAGTTTGTATTATTCTTTTATTGAGGTCCAAGATGACCATTTTACTAGCAACATACATACATTATAAATATTAAGAGTTAGAAACTAAATTGCAAGGTTGTATTAAAAATATGATTTTCCAAAATGTTATTACCTAATTACATTTCCTAGTAAGCATGGGAAAAAATTGGAAGGTTTTTGGTTACAGTTGTTTCAGGGCAAGTTGAATTAGTTGGATGGTAGAAATGGCCAATCATTTTCCCTATTAGATCTTCAGTCTCTATTGTGTACAGAGAGAAGACTGAACATTGGCCTTCCTGATTTTTCCTTTGTTCGCCATGACCAACTTCCAGTCTTCCTATCCCCATTACTATTTTGTTTCTTTTAGATGGCCCCACTTTGACCCACTTGGATAACTTTACTCTAATCTTTCCCATGATTGATTTTTATCATGTTTAGCTCACATTCATGGGGTGGATATGATGTATACACAGAAGCTGGTGATTGGCCAGGACATACATCTGTAGATGTACTGCTTACTATAATGATGTGTTCTAATTGGACAATACCTTTATACTTGATCAATGACTATGTAACATTGTTGCTAAATCATTTGAGTATCACTTATGCCTCTATTATTGACACCATAAACTATGAAAAGAAATTGACTTCGTAGTTGAATCCACTTTCCAGACAGGCAGATCAGGCTATTTGAAATATCCTAAAGACCTCCATTTTCCAAAGTAAGAGCTTTTTTTTTTTTAGCTTATGATGGGATACAAATCTCCACACCTAGAATCTGTCCTAATGAGTTTGACTGTGTTTATTAGAAGGATGATCAATATGCCTAATATTTAAATTTTAATCTACTTTGTGCTAATCACTGGCAAAACTCTTTAAGTGTATTGTACAATTTGTCATCACAATAAACCTAGTATGATGAAGATCTTATTATCAATGACATCTTATAGATGATTCAATTACAGATTAAAAAGGTTAAATTGTTTAATGATACCATCTAGTAAGGACAAATGTAAGAATTCAAACTCTAATGTTAAACTATGTGTTTAGAATAAGAGTTTCTAATTGTTGCCTGTCACCAACCATTTTTCTCACATATGATCTTGCCAGGGTTTTTTCATTTCTAAGAATCTGTTCTTTAGTAGCCCAAAGCTCTTTTCCAGATACGTTCCCTGTCCTTGAGATAATATTTACCTATTTTTACATTGATAATGCCTACCCTACCATTTTATCCAAAGTGCTTTCTTGTCTATATACTTGACTCTCTGTACTACCACCTAGAAAGCTTTATGCCTCCATCCAGCCACCTATCACCATTCCTCATGTATTACTTATGTATTGCTCTACAGCCCACTAGAACACAAGTTCTCATGAAAACTGAGACCTTGCCGGGCGCCAGTGGTTCACGCCTGTAATCGTAGCTACTCAGGAGGCTGGGATCTGAGAATCGCCGTCCAAAGCCAACCCGGGCAGGAAAGAACGGGAGACTCCTATCTCCAATAAACCACCACAAAACCGGAAGTGGCGTTGTAGCTCAAGTGGCAGAGCACTCGCCTTCAGCTGAAGAGCTGAGGGTCAGTGCCCAGGCCCAGAGTTCAAGCCCCATGACCGACAAAAAAAAAAAAAAGAAAAAGAAAACTGAGGCCTAGTGTTTTTGCTATATGGCTGTCTCCAACATATAGGGATTGGGCGTTCCATACAGTAGTTAATATGTATATGTTCAATATCAGAAGAAAATCTGATGGGATCTCTCAGAATTGTGCTCATTGAGATCACAATTTAAGAAAGAATGTTCTTGGTTCAGGGGAAATTTCAGCCAGAACATCCTCTCTAATTGCATTCATCCTTACAGAGGATATTCTGAGATACCAATGAATAGAGTCAACAAAACAAGGAAAGACACTTCCAAGTAGGTGACTCTTAAGTAGGAAAGACAAGTTATGTTGACTAAAACTTTCCCCTATAATAATAGAAGTAACATTTCTTTCCTTAAAAACATTGCCTGGACTTCATTTGATTGTTCATAACTAGTGGATGCTGTCAAAACAGCATCTATTAAGATCTTACTGTATTTAATGGGCTATCCTAAGTGATAAACATGATTCATAACTCAAGTCCCTAAGGGTTCCTATGGAAGTTAGGAGAGAAAGATAATCATTACCAAATGGAGTTGTCTAGGAAGGTCTTGTGAAGGAGATGGGACCTGAGCCAGGAACTGGAGCAAGAGGTGGATTAAGCCACATGTAGGTGAGAACTATCATCAAAAGCCTGCTCTCTGGAATATGCTTAATGTGTTTGGGGATTGTAAAAGACTAGTTGGAAGGAAATAGCCCTTGAAAATAATGTTGAAATGTTTGGATTTTCTCCTGAATTCTGAATGGACTCCTAGGAATTTCTGAATGGACCAGTGATGTATTAAATTTTGTTTCCAACAGGGAGTGGGATGACTAAGAGAGAGGAGGGAGCCAGGGCTGGAAAATGAGTCCATTTGTTTCCATGATGGGCTTTTGCTGTGGGCAGACCCTCTTTTGGGTAGAACTGATACTGTACATGGGTATTCACAATGGAGAAAACCAGGAAAGAATCGACATGGTAGGGCTGCTAGGTCATCATTAATTTGATCCATGTGACAATTGACAGGGACAATTGACAGAGATAGAATCTATTGTTTTCAGTGTTATGGAAAGACTGGTTTGTGTAGCATTTTCTTTAGTCCAATATTAATAGTATTACAGCTAGGTTTGTTTATGGGGCTTTTGAGTAATTTTTGTTTTTCCACATCTATCAAGGACGTAATGAATTATGTTGAATAACAGTTGAGTTTGTAAATGTGCACTGTAATAATTTTAGTTATTGCCTAAATGTATTGCCTTTAAATCATTTTCACATACATCATTTGATTGCACAATTATGTTTTAGCAGTTGAGAGAAATGAGCTTCAGAGAACCAAAGTGACTTGTCCAAGGTAACTTGGCTAATGAGTAAGCAAGCCTAGGCTCATACCTTGAAACACTTTCAAGTCATTTACCTCTGCGTGAAATTTTGAAGCCATACTGAATACACATGATGGATTTCTATTAAGCAGAAAGTTTAGTCATTCAAGAACAAGCAACCTCAGTATATTACAGGGATGAACTCTGTTAAAATGCGGCGAGTGTTCCATAAATACTCACTGATATCACCCACCATTTATTCTGCTTCCAAAGGGGAGCAACTTCTAATGTTCCTCTAATATTTTTAAATGACATATTTTTAAATTAAATATCGAGATTAATGTCTGTGTTTCCTTTTCCTTCACTGGGCCTTGGGCTCAATACTTCTTGGTTATGAAGTATGCATTTGTCAGTTTGTTCTCATGGAATTTGCAGACAGCATCTAAGTGTACAGTGACAAAATGATTCTGGTTGGTCTGGACAGGGTGGGCGTGGAACAAGGGTGGCTTGAAATGGACTGTTTGTAAACCCATTCCCCAATTCCATTAGCAGAACCTGTAAAAACACAGGCCTTCCCAAAAGACACCTCTGACATTAACAACTCATAGAGGTCTTTTGACTTGAGTGATGTCAATTCTACACTTATTATTTAGATCTTGGTACTTAAAAAATCATTTTGCCTTCAATACTTGTTTCTGGTTAGAAAATTAAAAGGCAAGGAGTTAAACACTGTGCACTTGGGTAGTAAAACAAATGTTCACTTTTTGCAGTGACCCTGGAAACAGACGGGAGATTCTTATAAATCATAAAGGACAATAAATAACTTCCCCCATGGAGGGAAAGAGACAGCTTGAGAAAAGAGACTTTGGAAAAAGGCTTTCTCTGGACAGCAGTCTTGTGGTAAGTACTAAATATTCATTTAGTACCACTCTGTGTTTTGGCTTGAAATGCATTATTCTTTGACGGTTATTTCCTGAACCCTATATTTTTAAAACCTCTATTCCTGTTACCCTATTAGAAACACTGGCCTGAGAATTCTGTTTCTTTCTTTCTTTTTTTACAAATTCAAAAGCCAGAATGTTATTGGAATGTTTGTATAGTGCTTAATAGCTAAATGTCATAATCTGTCAACATTATATATAATTACATTAATTCCAGCTGAAATGGACTCTAACCTATATAAAAATACTACTGTGTCATTCATGCCAAATGGTAACACTATATGTGTTCGCTCCTCCACCCATATATCTTACCTATGGGGTTAAGATAAATAAGAAATCAATAAAGCTACAAGTATCAAAGAGCCATAAAATTACATCTTCTTAGTTGTCTATTGTTTCAGTTGTCCATGAATTTTCCTCCTAATAGTTTAATACCTGGGAATATCATCCTTAACTTGATTAGGATTACTTTTAGGTTTGGGAGACTGTTTAGGCTAAAGAAAGAATCTAAGATACTGAATGTATAGGCGTGGCCACATTTCCACAGGCTTTGTCTAACATGTATAGGTTACCTCTTCTCTTCCATAATACCTAAGAATAGAGCGGGAAATCAATCAAATGTTCACCTACTGAAATAGAAACTTAGCTTGGCTCTATCTTTTTATGTTTTATAAGGATGTAATGTATTCATTTGTGAACTTCCAATACAAAGCCTAGGGTCTGGTATGGAATAGACAGATATATATCCAATGAAATATTTATTAAACTATCAGTCTCACCTTTCACATTTTTCATCTGTATTTCTAGTTTTGTCAAGTACATATTTCTTATTTACCCCCAAATAATTGATGATTCCCTTCATAAACTGTTCATTGGTGTAAATACTTGGAAATGGAGAAAAAACATGCATTAAGCTTTTTGTGTCAAATCAGTCTCCTGGGATTACATCAACCAGCAGACCAGCTCAGGACTTTGTAATCTATCTATCTATCTATCTATCTATCTATCTATCTATCTATCTATCTATCTATCTATCTATCTAAACATATATAAATATGATACTGGAGATTGACTCTAGTGCCTGAAACAAACAGTACAAGTTCTCTCCCATTTGAAGCATGCCCTCACCCTTTCATTTGTTTTTGAGACAGAATCTCCTACCCATGTTTGCCTGAGCTAACCTGGAACTTACAATCCTCCTGTCTTGGCCTCCTTCGTAGATAGGATTACAGATGTACGCCACAACCCCTGGCTAACGTTTGTAGTATTTTAACTTATCTTCTCTGTAGGTGTAACTGCATCTCCTTGGACTTGCTATCTATAGAAAGTGGTACAAGTAAGGTATGCGAGGTTTATATGTTCATTCCCTTTTCAACTTATTGGAGACCTTGAGATAAAGGGATAATTTGTGAGCTTCTCATTTGCATAAATAAACCTCTTCATACATATTAACATGCCAGTATGGTCTGTCTTTGGCATAGGCAGGGGCAGAGACAGCCATATGGTATGATGTGAGCAGCTGAGTGAAAGATTCTTTTCACTCAGAAATACCATCTTTGTTAGTTGGTCCTCAAAACCACAGTTTTCTGCCTTTAGGTTTCAACTCATATGCAAATTGCATATAAAGACACACATACTAAACTATTGTTTTTCAATAATTTATAGTAGAACCCATTAATAAAATGGTTTGGATCATTCCCAAATATCAATCAGATCAACAGAATTTTGTTAAGGAGTATGCAGGACAGATTGTTGCTGGAAAGACAAGGATGAGTCGAGAAGGCAGAAGAGAGAGAAAAAGAGTACCATGAAAGTGCTGGGTACTTACAAACCCAAAGAAAGAGAAAACTGTCTCATTGAAACATTCACCCACATTTCATTTTTGCCAGAGAGAGCTTGAATATGGGCCTATTCAAATCCTGCCACATTACTAATGCCAGCTAAGAAATCTAAACCCAGCTTGTTTTCCTATTGACAAACAGGGCTCTGTTCTGCTCTTTACTCTGGATTGACTCTGTCTCTTGACTTTGGGATATAGAAAAATTCTGGGAAAATAAGGACTTGATTTTTGGCATGACTTGAGAAACTGAGTCTTGCCAAATCTTCTATCATGCTTAGGAGAGATTTCGCCCCAATGAGATTCCTTCCTTGTCTCTTGGAGGCAGAATGTCACCTTTGCCTGCCAGGTTGGGCACATCCTGAAAAAGCATGCCCTTTCCCATGACTATGTGTAGGAGATGCTTCCCTGCTGTTGAACATTATACTTCTTTGGCCAACTGACTATAATTTCAATATTAAGCTCTGTCTTCTATATAAGATGTATTACTGTATAATGACAATAATAATAATAATTACTGGCTACACCTTGAGAAAGTTCTCAGGAAGTAGAATGCATTGAAACCAAACTGAAGGAACTCTTTCGTGACTGTCAGGAAAATACTTAGCCTGAGATGACATTAAAGAAGACTAGATTGGAAAGCACTTGAATACAAGACATTGTTATCCATTCTGACTCCATACTGAGACCAGACAGATTGTTAGGAAAGAAACAGATAGAGATTACTCTATATAAGACTGATTAAAAATACGGGGAAAATAGCCAAAAAAAAAACCCCTGGCATCATGATACATGTTCTCATTTTCAAATCATACTTTACATATTCTAACACTATTTTATTATTTTACTTTAGTTATTTTGCAATACCATAGATTATATATTCTAGGCAAGTTTCTACCACTTACGACACACTCCCGTCCCTCCTGTCTTTTTTTCTTTGAGATAGAGGCTCACTATTTTGCTAGGCTGATCTCAGACTCAGCTGGTATTTTATGCATGTTCCATCACACATACTCTTATTACTTGAATCATAGCCTAGTAAAGTAGAAATGAATTATCTGGTTCTTCACCTTTTAGACAGAATAGTAATGGGCCAGAAAGACTATATGACTTTCCTAAAGTCTTAGAAGGATTACATAACAATAGTATATATATATATATATATATATATATATATATATATACTATGTGTATATATATACATATATATGTATATACACACATACACACATATTCACCAATCACATCAGTTCTTTATCTTATTAAAACTATTATCTCAAGAAAAGAAGATGTGCTTTTGGGAAACCTAGGAGAACTAGAAACCTATTAAAGGCTTAAGTCATGAAATTCCATTACAATAATCATTATGACCCCTATTTTTGAGAATTAGGAGGCCCAGAGGTAATTTCCACTTTTAGATTTTACAGGAGAAAATTCCTCATAATGTGTTCTAAGAATAAGGTTCTATTAACTTCATTACATTTTTTATTTTACATAATCAAATCATGAAGTGTTGAGTTAGGAATTATAGCTCCCTTGCAACAGCGTTTAAAATGTTAGGCTAAAGGAATAATAGAATAAAGAAACCTACAGGCTGAATATGGAAAAAAAAAAACCACTCCAATTGAAGGAACTGAATTTGTAGTTCTTAGTCAAAATTTTGCCTTCAGCACTTGGCAAGGGGGGAGTTTGAGTGGTATGTGTTGGGAAGAGGAGAAGACAGAAGGTGCTCACACGTGTAAATCTGAAATACATTCTTTGATGGGTAAAATTTTACTTTAGAAATGACTCGTTTTAAGGAAACAGTGATGGGGTGACAGGTAAGTGAAACTGAAATGAAAAACAGGTTCCAATGCGGGGGCTAACCTCCAGAGAAAAAAAGGCAAGTGGTGACACATTTGCCTCGCCCAGCAGGACTGTATCAAGTAGCTGTATATTCACGGCAAGTGCCACGGTCTCTCTGATGACAAGAAAAAAATCACATTGGAAATCGAGGCCTTTTCTTGACCGAAAGCTTCTCAGTCCACCCCAGGATGCTTTTTGATCAAAAAAGTCAGTGTTCACATGGTGCTTTTTCATTTGTAAGACTTCTTCCCAGGCTATATATACAGCTCTTTGACACTTGTAGCTGCGGTAGGGTTTAGCATATGAGAAGGCTGAGGAGTGAATTGTCTTTTGTATCAACCCATATTTCAACTGCAAACATTCTCCTTTAATTTAAGGAAGAAAAACATTTTTTTTCTTTTAGGAACAGATGAGAGTAACAGTTTCTCTGATGAATTCCCTGTTGTACCCTTTTTGCTTCTTCCTTCATCAAAGGGACACAAAACACTGACTACAATAGATCCTCAGCTTTGACAGTTGAGTTTTGGTAGACTTGGAGGTACAGAAAAGGGCCTACAATAGTTCTTCAGTTCATCCTTCAGCCTCTTGACCTTTTGTATTCAAATTACAGTAATAAGACCCTTCTACTGCATGCATAATAAAGTCACTGGGTAGCACCTTTGAAAACCTGCTATAGGAGGGTGCTAGAGATTTTCTGTTCCACTTCCAGATACATGCATTTTTCATCCCTCTGTACCTGGCTGTGTGCTTCTGCAGCTGCATCCCATCGACCTTGGTAACAAACAATCACTTGCCCTAGCATCTGCCTGGGCATGGCCAATGAGAAGAGGAAATCACAGGTGGAGATACTTTCCTGATTCTTCCTTTCCTCTTCATAGATTATAATAACTGGATTACTTGGTCTCAGGTTGCTGCTTTGATTGTGTAATCCTGTCTGAGAGCTCCTGTTACAACCATGGTTCTCTGGGTTCTTACCCCTTCTCTTTCTCTGCACCCTCTCTTCTTAGTATGAATGAATCTTGGATATTTGTAGTACATCTCTTGTTGACTTTCCATAGACCTTCCTGTTCCTTAGAGAATAGTTTCTCTACCAAAGTCTTCTCAATCAGAAGATCTGTGTATGCCATCTCTTCCTGAGTTCCATGACAGATACGAAATACTGCTTACCTCCCCGATGTGATTTTATTTTTCCTAAGTTACTTAGGAAAAATAAAATCACATCGGGGAGGTAAGCAGTATGGCATGGACTGAGCTGAGATTGCTCTAGGAGGATGCACAGATAAGCATATCATTGTAGTTAGATCATGCTTTAAAGCAATGGGATATAATATGCCCTGAAGACTAGAAGAGTAGAGAACAAATCCAACCAAGGACATTAGCGACTTTTTTTTCCTTGAGGGAAATTTCTTTCTCATAGCTAATTTAAATCTCTTCTAGCTAATTGCCAATCACATCCTTCCTGGTTAGTGACTAGACATCAGTAATGAAGACATCCGCAAATTGCACCCATATAGGTCCACTAGTAATTGCTTCAGTTTTCTTATTTTTTTGGGTGAGATGAACAGTGGCTACCACCCAATGCCACTACTTCAACAGAAACAGTCATTGGCGATGTCTGAACAAATGAGTATGGTTATGTTCTAGCCAAACTTTGCTTGAAAGGACAAGCAGTGGCCTGGATTCTAAAGGCCATCTGCATTGTGTAAGAGAATGTGACAGTTGAAAATCCAGGTTCGGCTTTTCTACGTGCTAACTTTCTAGGAAATGATTTGTGGAAACTTTCAGTGTGAACATTAATCTAAGGCTGGCACAGGGACCAGGGATAAGCTGTTAAGCAAAGGACCAGATATTCAACAAACAAGGCAATAGGAAAACATTTTCTAAGTAGTTAGAGAATGTTGAAATAGAACATTTCCAAATTCATGGAGTCTTTTCAAAATGTAAAGTAGGATCTTGTTAGTGTTGACTAGTGCAGCCAGCAGACTATAATTATAGTCACATGCCACTCAATGGTACACATAATTTCTGAGAAATCTGCTGTTGTGCAAAGATCATAGAGAGTACTTACACAAGGCTAGATTATGTAATCACTCCACATAGCCCCTCAATGCAGTTAAGAAATGTGGAAACATGAGATAGATGGGGCTATTGATTTCATGAGAAGGTATTCTTACAGTACAATTTTGCATATAACTGAAGGGAGAAAAATTCCAAATTAAATATAGAAAGTATAGTAAGCACATACATAAACCAGTCACAGTCACTTATTATGCTTATCAAGTGTTATGTACTATACCTCTATGTGACTGGAATATGGTAGGTTAATTTATGTGAGTATCACCATGAACATGTGAGTCATCTTATGTAGTTTGGCATTAGAGTGGCTAGGATGTCACTTGATTATAGAGATTTTTTTAGTCCCATTTAAATTTTATGAGACCACCATCATATATGAGGTCCATAACTGATCAGAATATTATTATATAGTATGTGTCTCTACTAAAAGTTCTATTTATTCATGTTTCTATTAATGGATCTCTCTTAACTCTCACAGCTCTCCTTTCAGACTCTATCACTGGAAAGATGCTCTGGAACTCTGAACATTTGATTTCTCTAGCCTATTCCTAAATACTCACTTGATCACTCCTGATGACAGAAGGATATAAACAGTATTGCTTATTTGGTGCCTCTTGTCACTGGAAAAAAATGCCCCTTGTCCTTTGTTCTCTAATATCAAGATTGCTTTGAGATTTCCTAAATGTTCATCAAGTGGGAGAGTGGGAGAATGGGTTAGAGAAGGAGAATAAGAATTTTATTCCCCCAATTGCTTTAGTCCCCTGACAGAATGACTTTCTCAGAATAGTGTCCAGTCAGAATCTAGGTGTTGGAAGGTCTGAAGGCCTGTCAGTGCTGATAAAATGGAATGCAAAGCTACTTCAGCAGGTAGCACTACATGTTCAACTGGCAAGTTATATATTACACACCAGTGTTTTATACAGAAACATGTTCAATCCTTAGAACAGCCTTTTAAGGCAAGAATTCTAGTTAGACTAATTTTATAAATGGAAACTCTTTTGTAAATTAGACAACTTCATCAAGGCTGTAGGACTGGTTGACTGATGGAGTTGATAATTTCACTTTGGGCCTGGCTACTTTCTGTCTACTTTGAACAGGAATAAAAGTTCAGAAGAAGAAAACCCTTTTATGATGGCAACTGGGGAACCTCATTGTGCTTCCCAACTTTCAAGAGCTCCAGGTGCTCCAATAAGGCTAGAGGCCTCCATGGAATATTAGCATTTCTGCCACAACTATGCCCACTAAAGGGAAACATGAGGCTTGGGTTTGTCACAAAATTATTTCTCAGAGTGCTGTTGGAAAGGTGGAAGTTATAATGAATAAGGAATGTGGGTGTTAAAACTTAGGGCGAGTAAAATAAGGAATGTGGGCTGGGAAGGTGGCTCAGTGGTAGAGTGCTTGCCTTGCATGCATGAGGCCCTGAGTTCAATTCCTCAGCACCACATAAGCAGGAAAAAAAAGCCAGAAGTGGCGCTGTGGCTCAAGTGGTAGAGCACTAGCCTTGAGCTGAAGAGCTGAGGGACAGTGCCCAGGCCCAGAGTTCAGGCCCACGACCGGACCCCCCCCCCCAAAAAAAAAAAAAAAACTTAGGGCGAGGCTTGCCTTCTTTCTAATTTCGTGATTATATTTTAATTAATGAGGACTTTGAACATCTTAAGTTTAGAATAATGCACTTTTCTCATTATTGACTAGAATTGAAGCCCTGGAGGAAATTGGGGCTGAGTGACAACACATCCACTACACAGCTGTGCCTATCAGGCAGTAGGGTTTATAAGCTAGCTGATGATCCTGTCAGATGGATGCTTATTCTTCTGACTGAGCTGCTGAAGGATAGAGGTAGGAAGAAATCTGACAGGATTTCCCATGAGGGACTTCATTGAGGAAATGCCACTTGTCTGCCCACCACTTGCAATGATATTATTGCCTAAAACGGGGAACCTTCTTCAGTGTGGTTTGTACTCCCTCTGAATGATGTCACTATTGACACAGTAATCACTTCTTCTGAAGTGACCACGGAAACGTCCCTTTCTTCACTGGTCTGTATCACTGCACTTACCTGTTACATACAGAGTTTCTCAGTCCTTGACACTAGCGAAATTTGGGGCCCAGTCATTCTGGCCTCTACCCATTGTATGTATTCTCCTTCAGCTGTGACAACCAAGTCTGGTCATAGCTAACTGTCCCCGGGGAAACAATCAACCCTGACTGAGCTACCTGAAGGTCCTTGAGGACATATGCTATGTCAGTCATATTCCTATTCCTCTCCCTAAAGCCCCCCACACAGAAAAGGCTCCATGAAATGCATAAGGAAATGAGTGAGTAGCTATTCATGAACTAAGGACACATCAGCAAGGAATTATGGATCTGCAATATGGAAGAACTCTCCCATAGGGTAGGCACTGAGAGCTATTGGGGAAGGTTGAGGAGGGGAAATAAGATTCCCAAGGATGATTCTACCATGGACCTACAACTTCTTGTTTTAGTAAGAGATGCTTAACCTGATATCCTAGGTTATCTGGAGTCCCAAGAGAGATTCTGAATGTTGATGTCTTGTGTACCAAGGTACTTGATAAGGGAAATTTATTAAATGACCACATGAATTTCAATTTGCTGAAATATTTTGTATTAGACTTTATGTTACATGTATTTATGCATTTTCTGGGGAAGGAATCATAGGTATAATCAGAAAATATCTCGTATCTCAAAGAACGATTTGGGGGTTTGACCATCTGTGAGTGCTTTCAATCTGCCCACAGATCATTTCCCTCACCAGGGTAAGGGAATTGGACAAGAAAAAGCCCCATTTCCTTATCACCTGTGCTCAGCTGGGGCAGTGAGTGTTGTCTGACAATGTCAGATGTGGCTCCATTTGTTCCTGGGCTCTCTGGGATCAGTCCATCAAAATAGGACACACTTTTAAAAGCCTTTTGCAAATGCAACATTATCGACAGATGAAGAAATTATGATGTACTAGTAATGTACTAGAAATAAGTACTAGTGATTGGAGACACTTGCTTGGCATGTTCCATGTTTTCTTAGAGCTCCAAGAGCAGCTTGTCATTCTCCTGTTGTTTCACCATCTTTCAAGACCGTGAATCATCAGATCACACGAGTTTCCATGGCAACTGAGTTTCCCACATCATCCTCTGGCAGGCAGGTTTGTTTCCACAGCAGACTCTCTAGTGCTTTGTCCATAACAACAGGTAGAGCGTTCATCGATCTCCTTAGAAGCAGGTCCTCAAACACAATAGGCAGCTGGGTATTATTTCTATGTTCCCACTTTCCTTTCTAAAGTTTCTCATTCATCAGCATGGGAATTGTACATCTACTGGGTTTGAAGCTCTGCTCACAAATGCCATATTTTCTGTTTTACAAAACTTAAAGAAACCTATTTGGATATACAGAAATAATAGTAATACTAGGATTTTATAGTAGCACAAACAATTAAACTGAATGGAATTAGAAAGAAAAAGTTGCTCTTCTGGCTATTGATCAGGTAGGGCTTACCCCTAAGGAAGTGGACTTTTGCAGTTCTCATTGGAATATTGGTCCAAATTTAATCTATGGTGTCCCTGACCTTCCCTATAGGAAAAGCATACTGAAAAAGCCACAGTGTCTTGAAAAAATGGGGTATGATTCCACATTGTGTGATTTATACTTGATGAATTGCCAAGACTCTGAGCAGGTGCTACAGTAATCTTGAATATTGTTCTAACTTACTTTTTGTACCCTCCAGGTGCTAAGTCTACTTTCCCATTAGCATTCTTGTACCCATACTTCATGGTAGATGGCACAGCCCCTGCACAGCTAATTCATTCTGATTCCCTTGTTTCTCCCTCAATTATCCATGTAAGCTATATATATATATATATATATATATATATATATATATATATGACTTATTTAAGCCATGTAGCTTATATTAATTTACCACCCTCTATGGTAGTTCATTATCAGTTAATATTTATTAATATCAACAGGGTTCATGGACATGAATTAGATAGCACTTTTCATTACTTTGTGTTGCATTGACTTTGCTTAGCTCAGCCAGGATTTATGACCTTTCTGCTAGTTTCTTTTTTTTCCCCCTCAGCCCTTATCTCCATCCCAGTTTCAATTAATATTTCAGGAGCAAATCCAGGAGCCATTGTATTAGAATGCTTCACTTAGCACCAGATGCACTGATGTGGTTCAGTCCCTTTTGTTTACTAATTTTGCAAGTCTCTGCTAACACAAAAATCTCATCTGTCTGGGATGCTCTCTACAAGCCCAAACAGTGGTTTCTCCTGGTTTCTTTTACATTCCAGGCAACTCCAGATGTTTCCTCCTCATAAACTTCAGTTCTTTAACTAGATTTAATGGATCATAATTGTCCATTTCTGAAGATGCCTCTGAGGCTTGCTTCCTTCTGTCTTTCGGCACCTATCCAGTTTTGACTTTTAAACAGTTGTCTTCAGCTTGATAGATTTCCTAATGCAATTAATTCATTGACTGCTTCATGCACATGGTTGTGTTGGGGGAAATAAAATCATTTGGTCTGATGAATTCTGGGTTCCATCTGTTAGAGCCAGCAGATAAATAAACGAAGCTTTTGTTAGAAGCCTTCCTTCTTTGGAGTTAGAGAGACCTGAAGGTCTGGCAGTAAACCAACAGTGCCGAGAGCAATGTCTTTGCAGGCACCAACCAGGTAGCCTGGGACAAAGCTAGTGCTACTCTTCTTTTCTCCTTGTGTAGAATCTGAGCTGGCCTTGTGTCATGGGAGATACATGGGCGACACGTGGATAGTAAGGAGTTATTCAGAGATGGTCCAGAACAAATTTGGCAGATCCCCTGAGGTAGAATATTTGATCTAATTCCTACTTGGTGAAGCATA
This sequence comes from Dipodomys merriami, assembly GCF_024711535.1. NCBI lineage: Eukaryota > Metazoa > Chordata > Mammalia > Rodentia > Heteromyidae > Dipodomys > Dipodomys merriami. The sequence goes on from NW_027202270.1 coordinate 78,490,653, forward strand.
GCAAAGAGATGTGAAGGAATGAGAGAGCAAGCCAGGTCTTTCCTGAATTGAATTTCTCATCATTTTAGGATGACCAGAATAATTATCCATAGTTTTGTCTACAAAGACTATGTATCAACAATACTATTTCCTTATTGCCTGAATCAGTTGTGGTCCTGGAAGAAAACAGATGGAATTCTCAAGCCAGAAACAGCAGAGAATAACAGATAACCTCTATTAACAGGTTAATAAAGGGTTTCTTCTTTTTTTTTTTACATTTAACAATGCAGTTTAAATAAAGGGTTTCTTTACAAAGAAGTGGTGGTAGGATATAGGGAACCCAACAAGATAATAGCCCAGAACACCAAGGCTAGAAAGTAGGAAGCCATGACCACTAAGCCCAAGAATAACAGTGTGACTGTAGGAGACAGCTACCTGGTAGGCAATGCCATAGTAGGTGGAGGGATAAGACCCATAGTGTCCCCAGTAGCAGGAAACTAATATGAATACAAGCTATCCTCATTCACCTCCCAAGATAGAATCCCTACATGGCCTCCAATGGCTGACAGCAACCTGAGTAGGGTGGGGGACTTTGAAGTTTGGATTTGCAAGGGCCAACAGCATGTATCCAGCACATTTATCTTATTATATGTCTGTGCTAAGAAAACACTAACTTTATTATGATTATGAGTATTATACTTTATTATTTTGTGCTGGTCCTAGGGCTTAAACTCAGAGCCTGTGTGCTATCTTTGGGCATTTTTGCTCAAGGCTAGTGCTCTACTACTTGAGCCTCTACTTCCGGCTTTTTAGTGAGGTTAATTGGAGATAAGAGTCTCATGGCTTTTCCTGACTGGACTGGCTTTGAACTGTGATCTTCAAATCTCAGTCTCTTGAGTAGGATTACAGGGGTGAGCATCTGGTGCCTGGCTAATTTGTGGTTGTTTTGTTGTTGTTGTTGGTCGTGGGGTCTGAACTCTGGGCGCTGTCCCTCAGCTCTTCAGCTCAAGGCTAGTGCTCTACCACTTGAGCCACAGCATCATTTCCATTTTCTGCTTATGTGGTACTGAGAAATCTAACCCAGGGCCTCATGCTAGGCAAGCACTCTACCACTGAGACACCTTCTAATTTGTTTTTAATATATTATTTGAAGTTAATTTCTATGCATTGTTTTTAGCCTATATGCTTGGATTTGTAAATGTGACTTGACCACCATGATACATATCTTCACAACATAACTCCCATGTAACTCGGTGACATGGTCTTCTCTTTTCTTTGAGAGTCCTGATAAAAATGTCTGGTGAAGAGTCATATGTGTGTCATGTGATGCTGACATCCAAGGAGGATGATCTAACAAAGATGGACTCTTGAGTAGAATGCTAAATCCTTACATTGAATTTGGGATGAACCCTTTAGTAGTTGTGGCCTTCATCTAGCTTCTTAAACTCCCAGAATATGAGTCCCAACTATGAGAGCTTAGGAAGTGAAGACAAAGGATTCTTTTGACACAATACAACCTTATGCAAATGGAAAGTACTGAAAATGCTGTGAGTGATGCAATTCTACCTGCTAAACTTCAGCTTCTCCATAGCACAATGCTTGCTGTAGCCTTGTCTGTACTTTAAACACAAAAGCCAGCTGATGTAACCACTCAAAGTGGCAGTTCTCATTATTTGCATACGGAAGGAAGCATTAAGAAAAGACATTTTTAAACTATTTGGTTTGCATACATACATACATACATGCATACATACATACATGGTATTTACCAGCAGAATAGCACATCCATGGTGCCAGAAATGTTCACACAGGTATTTACTACAGGTTCAATTCAGACCAAGCCTTGGATTTCTTTCTTCTTAGTCTAATTCCTCAGTAGTTCCCTATTAATGAGCTTCTTATATAGAGTATTATGGTTTTTTCTGGAACTTTTGGCCTTCTGCTTTTACCCCTGAAATCTGGCCAATGTCTATTTATAACAGGTAATTTTATTCCAAAGTTTTCCAGAAGTGCCTGAGTAAATGTACAATGACTCCCTGTGCACAAGGTCCTGCTGGGTCTTTCTATCCCGGCCCTACAGAAGCGCGATAGAGGTCTGGGCTGTGGAACCCTTCTTTGTCTCATGCCTTCCATTGCTTTGAGCTTTGCCAACTTGAGCAGTGGGAGATGGGTATTGGGGAAGGAACTTACTCCCTCCCTTTACATTGAAGGGGGAGGAAGAGTTTGAGGGGTTGAAGTGGAAAAAAAATCCACTACATAAAGAGAAGTAAAGAGGAAATAGAGTCCCAGTGGCCTCTTGCCAGGCCCCAGGAATGCATCAACCCTGGGAATTGGCACCTTGCCAGCCTCCTCAGAGGTTGCTGACTTGGGAAAACTGGCTCCCTGGTCACTGCCAAGAATGTAGACAAGGGTGTTTTGGACAGTTCTGCTTTTGAAAGTTTGGCTTTGTTTTACTATCAACCAAAGGTAACATTTATTGGGCACCTATGTATGCATGCCAAAAGATAAAATGCATGATTGGAAGTCAGGGTAACTTAAACCAGGCAGAAGTACCAGGGTCCTTGTGCAATGTTGACAGCCTGCACCTAATTAGGGCCTAAGTCTGTTTGGGCACATTATTACCCTCAATGTGAGAGCCAAGCAGCATTCGAGAATTAAGTGCTAAACTGAGCTCTAAATTAAAACAATTTATCTACTTGCCATGTGATTGAAAAAATAAGGCACAGGACATGTATGTTCCTTTTTTTGTTATTTGTGGGGCTTGAACCTGAGCCTGGGTATTGGCCTCAATTAAGCCTGTCTGCTCAATGCTAACACCCTACAATGTTGAGCCATAGCTCCCCTTCTGGTTTTCTGGTGATTAAATGGCGATAAGAGTCTCACAGACTTTCCTGCTCGTTCTTGTTTTGAATCACAGTCCTCAGATCTCAGCCTTCTGTGTAGCTGGGATTTACAGATGTGAGCCACCAGCATCTGGCAGGACAGGTATGTTCTAATTGGAGCAAGAGGCCAAGATGCTGTTTAGTTCAGCATAGAGCAGCCCTGACCCATATGAAACTCTGAATCCTGGGATGTGAAGCAGGACACTAATTACACATTCCCTTTAATTTGTGATCAAGTAGTAGGAAATTGTGATGATGGTATTATGTGAGTAATCATATATCCTTAAAGTAATCCATATGGTTTTTGTTCCTTCTGGACTTAAAACTTTCTCTATAGCAAGGTGCCATGATATCCCCATGGTACAGATAAAGAAACTGAGGCATAGAATTATATAACTTGCCCAAAGTCAGTTGACTGTAAATACCGAAATCTGTCTTCCTACCAGCTTCATGCTATTCATGCATGTTCTATGCACATACCTCTGTGAGCATTTCAACTTGAGAGAGGCATTCTTTCTGTCCGTTCTGTGATAAAGGGTCTGTGATATCCTGCATACTAGCCTCCATAGTATTCATACCACAGCTGTAGTTGTCACTTCACAGCAGCTCTTCTCAAAGCAGTCCCCTACTGCTCATTAACTCAAACAGCAATCTGCTGTCCCTTGTGCTCAGAAACCTCTCTCTTGGCTCCAGTGAGATCCTTTAGGGAATCTGCAGAAGGATGTGTCAGGAAAGCTTCCTTGAGATTATTTCAGAACAGATGTAACCTATATCCCCTTGCCACTGAGGACCTGTCACCTCATTTTAGGAACATTTTGTTTGTGTGAATCCATCTGCATATAAAAGTTGCATCAGGGATTGCTTTTTTCCTCTTTCCAGAAAGATTCCTTCCATTACAGAGGATTCACCAGAAGATTTCTTTAAATAGCTTTTAATGCATTTTAAATTGGATTTAATTTTCAAAGATTCAATTTGTAATAGTAGTTTCCCATGGAGCTAAACTTCTGACATCAGGCTTTTTTTTCCCTCTCTCTGCCAGAGAAAACAGATCACAGATATTTTGGGTTTAAGCACTTTCCTCAGGAACTCTGAAGGTCCTCCAGAGCCTGTAATTGCACAGAGTTTTTGTTTAGGAGAAGTAGAGTCACAGCTAGGGCTCGCAGGCCAGTTTCTCCTTGTCAGTATCTTTCTTCACCCTTGACAACTGTGATGGTCAAAGTCAGATGATACCTAGCAGTGACTTCAGAGCAACCCACAGCTCCTCAGAATCTTGCTGCAATATGCTTAAATAAATTTAGTTTTTAATTATGTTTAAGTAGTTGCACAGGGGGTGTTTCAATTTAACATGTCTATATATGTGTACAATGCATCTTGATCAGATTCAGCCCTTCCATCATCATCACCTACATCTTCCCTGGCATGTAGGTTTTTAAAAGGTTTTTTTATGTCCTTTAATAAAACTACAGCCACTAGGCATTTATTTGTATATATACCAAGAAAAAGCAACCTTTTTGAATAAACAAAAAAAATGAAGAAAAAGAACAAATTAACTTTGGTGTAGAGTATGGGCCACTGGGGATCTCCACTATACGTTTTTTCTTAACCCTTTATTAACACATTCATATTACTTTGCCTTCATATAATTTTTTTTTTCTTGAACAGACAGATGAGGTCTTTCTTGCATGCATCTTACATTTAACTAATTCTTCCAAGAAGCCGTGACATAGGTACTGTGAGTCATTTTTAGAGATCTGGAAAGGAAGGCTCATAAAGGTTAAATGACTTCTTCCAGATTACACAAGTTAGTATGAATTGAGTTTCAGAAACAGAAGCACGTCCAATCCTTGGTTCTTCTATTCCTTATATGACTTGCAGCACCAATTAAAGATCATGTATGTATTTCTTTGATTAAGTTAGTATTGCTTGGAAATAACAAAAGTACTTGTTTCAAGTGAGAAACTAAGGAGCACATCAATATGAACAAGAAGATAGTTTATTCCTTCTCCCATGTGATTACCAGATCCTAGTGAAAAGTTGGGAGATTATGTGCAGTGGTTAGGAATGAGAACGCTGGGTGTTCCAAGGCCTTTGCTCAGCCAGGCTCCAGCTAAAGGTTGCTGCCCCATTGATAAGCAGGGTGTTGCAGAGCTTCTCTGAAAGGAAAACGAAGCAAACTTATAGAAACCAGGTAAGGACTTTGGTGTCATAAAAGAGGAGCCAGCTCTATGACAGGCTTGTTGTATACACTTCACAAATTATTTACCCCTTTCTGAATTGTTTTCTTCTGGGCTTATGCCAGAATCACAGTGACTCAAGGACTAGACAAATGGTCATTCAAGAAAGTTCTAAGTTACATACTTGAATAATAACTATAATTTGGTGAGAATTAAAATGGGGTAACATGTTCATAGAAATACCATCCAGCACCTGAAAGAAGGGAGCAATCAAAGATGTTGCACAGAGTTTTGGGTAAAAGAATAAATGTACGATGGTCACTGTAATCAGAAGAGAGTTCTTACTAGAGGAATGGGACTGGGTTGTTCCTTTTACACATCCCTATAGCCTCTGACTATCTTGAACTGAAAGAGCTCCTTTCAACCCTCAGGTGTCCCACAGCAGTTTCACCCACCTGAATGCAATAAAAAAAAATCCTTTTCCTGGTTCATACTGGACTGCATGTAAAGCATCTTGATTTTCCAGGGATACTTGGGAGCTTACCATTCATTCTTCATTTATCATGTCATTGAGCACTTTCTGTCTAAGACACTGTGATCCTATTTAAATCTTGTCCAAATATTTTTATTCTTAAAATAGAGTGGTTTTTTTTTGTTTTGCTCTGGAGATTTCTGCAGTGCTTCCTGCAGAACATTAGTGAGAACTCCTACATGGAGCCACACAGTTGAATGTCACAGAGGTTCAAAGAAGAGAGAGAAGAAAAATGATGAGCAATCATACCTCCAGCACATTAGAAGGCTGCCTTCCACTCAATACATCCAGTGTCTTCTCTGCTCCTGACGCCTCTCAGTGGTCTAGAGCATGAAGGGGCCTCTGGTCTATGATGGCTACATGATTGAGAATAAGAAAGGATCCAGGACAGTGGTAGATCACTACCTTTTCTACCCATTTCTAAAAGTGGATGAATCCTCCTTTTACAAAAGGCACATATGAACCAGATGAAGAAGCAGAGAAGAAGCACCAGATGGAGTGTTGAGGTATGGAGAATCCTAAGCCAGACAGTAAAGCAGGATAGCTGAAATGGATCAGGAGCAGGGCACGTGAAGTGATACTAAAATCTAGAACTCTCAATGCCCCCGTGAAGAGGAACATCATGTTGAATGTTTTACGTTAAAGCTACTTCCATGTTTGTTTGTTTTTATTACAAATCAGAGCTCTATATTATTATATTTTGTTTTATTTTAAAGTCACTTTTAAAATAATGCACAGAGGGATTACAATTACATAAATAAGAAAAGGAGCACAATTGTTGCTAATATTTTTACACATCCATGTTGAATTTTGTGATCAGTGCCTGGTTTGCATATTTCAGGAGGACTGGACAGTGGGAAGGTGCCGTATGGCACACCATTTCTTGAAACTAATTATCTGAGAGAATTCATGAAAAACTGAATGGAATAAGGTTTCTTATTTGGATGTGATTCATCATCATCCATAACAATGTACAAATTAATTGATCCTGTAGGAAACGTAATTAGCTTAGCTATTGTTACTACCAGCCAGTTCAATCTAAATAGTGGGACTAATCAAGATGACAATATCTAAATTCTTTGTATATACACATAGCTAATACATAGATGGAATAAATGGATAAGCACAACTTTAGCAGTTCTGAGTGTATGGCTAAATTGTGACAGTTTTCTATCCATATTTTGTAAAGGCAAATAATAATTAGTAAAAATTAACTTAAATTTTCTGGAACCTCAGGTAAAAATTTTGTATGTTATTGAAATTAGCCCTTTTAATTTAAATTTAAATTTTTAATTTAATTTATTCCCAGGTAGTGTCTCACACTTTTGTCTGATACCTCAGATTCCTCATAACTAGGATTATAGATGTGTACTGCCAAACTGGCTTGTTTTTTGAGAGTCTCACAAACTTCCTCTTCTCCCAATTTCCCTGTCTGGCCTATGCCCCAAGTATATGGTACAATGCCTCACAGCCCATATGACTCAGTATATGCTAGGGAGTGAATTTCTGTCTCTATACTCCACACTTATGGACTCAGCTGATGCCCTCTGGATCAGAGGGTGTATGTGTATGTGTGAACTGTGGAAGAGACCCAGGGAGCAATAAGGGCTTTAGAGCTCAATTAATCCAGGATATTGTATACTTGGAACAAATAGAGGTACAGCAGCAGCAACCAAAGAAGGAAGAAAAAAGGAGAATAAAACACTGGTGGTGGTGGCCCACGCCTATAATCCTAGCTACTCAGGAGGCTGAGATCTGAGAATCACAGTTTAAAGCCAGCCCGGGCAGGAAAGTCCATGAAACTCTTCTCTCCAATAAACCTCCAGAAAACCAGAAGTGGTGTTGTAGCGCAAGTGGTAGAGTGCTAGCTGAAGAGCTGAAGAGCTGAAGAGGTGAGGGACAGTGCTCAGGCCCAGAGTTGAAGCCACATGGCAGACAAAAAAAAAAGACTCCAGCCACTAGTGTCCCCATCAAAGCCCTGGAGGTGTTGCAATGACTGATATAGGAGAAAGTAATGTCTCCTCTGGGTTGCGTTTCACTAACTTCCATAAAGATGAGACTTAGGAATGAAATGTAGGCAACATTGACCCGGAAAGAGAAAGATCTTTTATGTCACTCTCTATCATTATTATAAGAAACTGACTTATACAGGTAATTACTAGAAAAAAAAAACACTACTAGATCTTTTAAATTACTAGCTTTGGAATGTATTAAGACAGACTTTTCTTTAGATTGCTTTGTGATTGTAGCTTAATATTTGGAGTACTTATTCTGCCCAAAGCCACCCTGATAGTATTCCAATCAATAGAAGCAGTTTGTTTCATTAGGCACTATTATCTCATTAGGATGCATCCATTCCAGCTGGCCTTTTGATATATTTGTCATAACTTATTTGTATACATCCCAGGTATACTGTATTCCAAAAGTCTCTGCTTTCCAACGTTCAGCAGCAGAAGAACACATGTCGCCAGAGCAGTGTCTCTGGAGTGAAGAACATGTTTGAAATGTAAATTATAAGGCAAAGTCTTGTCCGAGTTACAATTCTGTGAACATCAGAAGGGTTGAACACAAGGCAAACCTTTCCTGGAAGATTTGAAGTCATGTAAATGACTGAATATTTTAAGGACTGAAGCATAATATGTTAGAAATTCAAGTTGTAATTAAAGTAAGAGCTAATCAAAGCTTTCCTCAGTCTACTTGGCAAAACAAATCATTTGTAATTTGCTGTGCTTTACAAGTTGAAAATCAGATGCAAGGTCTTCAAATTGTTTCCCTTGCAAGATGGCTCAGCTTGTACATTGAGTGACAGAGTACATTCTAGACACATTTATAGGTAATCTAGCACGAAGTTTAAAATGTTTTCTAAATCCTGTGAATGATCAGAGTAATGATGTGAAAAACAGCCCTGTGTCAGAAAAACTTGGGATTCATTTATCTCAGAAAACCCCAAAAAACTGCAAAATAATAACAGTGCTTTTGAAGCACTCTTCCTGTTGAGTACTAAGCTAGGTTTTTGGTATGTCTCATTGAAAAAGAAAAAGGATATGCACTCTTTGCCTTGGCTACATTTGTGACCTTTGAAGAAAGATGTTTAAGAATTATGTGTAGCTTGCATATTTTTAGAACCCACAACTAATTCAGTCAGACTTGGATATTTTCCCACGTGATAGTAGCTTAACTTGAAAATAAGCCTTTCAATGTAAATATTTATCTCACATTCAGATAATAGAAAACTTTTTTTCTGAATAAAATTTGGCTCAATTTATCCATTTGGCATTGGCTTTCAACCCAAAAGATCCTCTAGTAGATGATGCTGACCATATTTGTAACAGTCATAAACTCAAGGCCATGTTTTCTTTATATATGTGTGTGTGTGTGTGTATGTGTGTGTGTGTGTACATATATACACATATATATATATATATAATTATAAAGATACTGTACCGAGGGGTTACAGTTACATGAGTAAAGTAATGAGTATATTTGCTATTGAGCATTGTTACTCCCTCCTTTATTTTTCCCCTACGTCCCCTTCCTTCCTTACCTCCCTAACTCCCCCCTCCCTGTCCCCAGCACCCAAAGTTGTAAAGTTCGTTTTCAACATAGTATCTTGTACATATCTTTGTTACAATGGGTCAATCTGTATCCCTATATAAGCATTTTGATTTTCCCCTTTCCCTCCCAAATTAGAAAAATACATATACAAGATACAGGGCACCAAAATCAAATATAATGAAAACAGGGGTTAAACCATGGGGGGAGGAACATACCAGAGATATAAAAATAATCACATAGTACATTATAAACTCATTAAAAATAACAGCAACAAAGGAAAAAACCACTTGTGTCCCTATCTTGGGGTTCATTTAGCTTAACATCATATTATATGATGTTATATGGTCATATGTACATAGCTTTTGATCTTTTCTGCTTGTTCTAGACATATACTAGTTATTGCAAATAAGGGAAACCATGGGACCTATGTTTCTTTGGGCCTGGCTTACTTTGTTTAATATAGTTTTTTCCAAGTCTTTCCATTTCCTAAAAAATGGGGTAATATCATGCCTTCTGATGGAGGCATAGAATTCCATTGTGTGTGTGTGTGTGTGTGTGTGTGTGTGTGTGTGTGTGTGTGTGTGTGTGTGTGTGTGTGCATACATATAGATACACTGAGGAGCATTTGGGTTGGTTCCATATCTTAGCTGTGGTAAATAATGCTGCAATAAACATAGTTGTGCTGGTAGCTTTAGTATGGCCTTGTTTGAGATCATTTGGGTAAATGCCCAGAAGTGGGATTGCTGGGTCACAGGGGAGCTCTATGTGGAGTCTTTTAAGGAACCACCATACTGCTTTCCAGAGTGGTTGAACAAGTTTACATTCCCACCAACTAGGCAGTAGGGTTCCCTTTTGGCCATATCCCTTCCAGCATCTGTTGTTATTAGATATCTTGATAATGGAGTGAGGTGGAACCTCAATGTTGTTTTGATTTGCATTTCTTTTATGGCCAGAGAAGTTGATCATTTCTTCATGTGTCTAATGGCCATTCTTATTTCCTCTTCAGAGAAGTCTCTCTTTAGGATAATCTTACCAGACAAGCAGAAAAGGTCAAAAGCTATATACATATGACCATATAAGATGATGCTAAGCAAAATGAATCCCAAGATAGGGACAAAAGAGGTTTTTCTTTGTTGCGATTGTTTGTAATGTACTGTGTGATTTTGTTTTTGTTTCTTTTGTTTGTTCTTCAACCCTCCTGTCACTGTATTTGATTCTGGTGTCCTGCATCTTTTATATATATATTTCTAATTTGGGGAGGCAAAGCGATATAACAAAATGCTGAAACAAGGATACAGGTTGACCCATTGTAACAATGAGACATACAAGACACTATGTTGAAAATGAACTTGACAACTTCGGTGTGGGGGAGGGGGAGTGGAGAGGAGTCTGGAAGGTGGGAAGGAAGGGATAGTAGGGGAAAAACAAAGGAGGGGGTAACAATGCTTGATAGGAAATGCACTCATGACCTTAGTATAGTATCTTTACAATACAAAGATATTTAAAAGAAAGATTAAAAACAAAAGCAAAACCCCTCAAAGCCATTGACATCTAGCAGCCCCAATCTAAAACAGGAATATTGTTGATAAGTTCCCAGTGAACAAAGTGAAACATACTTCCCACTCAAAGTAAACTGTCTTGAGTTTAAAAATTGAATTAGAACTCAATATTGTCATCCAGTAGATCCTTGATACAGAAGGTTACTGACCGGACCTGTTCATGATTGCTAGACTTCCAAAGCCACTGAGTTATTCTTGGCACCGTAAAACAATTGCTTCTGAGGAAGCTACGATGTGGAACTTTCAAAGCTTGTGAAGAAATCATGTTAAGATTCTAAATATGAGTAGATTGTCACTTTGAGTAAAAGTTCAAAGTCTTTCATACAAGACACATGGTGAAAATCAATTCCTCTTTCTTTAATGGGTACTTTGCCCCTCCTTTCCTCCCTTCCCCTTTACCTCCTCTATTCCTTTTCTCACTTGCATTTCTGTTTAATTGCATGTAAGGGTAAATTCCCTAAAAAGAACCCAGGAACTTGACTGCTGTTCCTCCCCCAGCCTAGCTTAGCACTTTGCTTACCACACATCTCTTACCTTTCTAACTACAAAACTGTGAAAATTACCTCTTGCTCCTCAACATGGTAGCCAACACTCTCAAATGATAAGCTTTCATAAAACAATCTCCTGTGGGAGTATACACTGTTTATGTATGTTTCCCCACCACCAACACAAACCTATCGCTAAAACCTAGTATGAAATTTCAAAGGCTTGGTTCCTAGAAGAAACTACAAGATCAGAGGAATGGGGAATTTTTAAGCTAGAGATCAGAATAGATATTAAGCAGAAGCACAGCTCGAGGGGCTGCATTTGCTCATTTTTAACATGCCTGTTTGTGTTACCTGAGGTTCTCTCTATCTCTTCAAGAACACAGAGAGAAAATTCCCTGTGGTTACCTTTGTCATATTTACCACTGACAAAGGCTGATATCGGAGCATAGTTGGTTCCGCTTTGAACTCTTGTTTGCCTTGTTCCCTTACTGTCACAGTCATATTTAAAATTTGAGAACGCTGAAATTGCCCAAAGATTTAATAAATCTTTTGGAGTTCTAAACAAACTTCCACAGGCCTCTCTGTGCTCAGGAATCACATCCTACATCACAAGGCGACTAGTGAGAAGTCATAGAAGTGATGTCTAGGCCAGTGAAGGAATATGGGTGACCTAGTACTTATTCGCAATAATCTTCCTGATGAGATGCTCTGTGGCAGGGATTTTGGGTGTGAAAACCCATTTGTGCACGTCTTACTCAGCTCATTCATAGCTTGCTCATGACTGAAACTTGGCAGGCTGGGCTTGCAAGCAGGAAGCCATAGCAACCAGTTAATACCAATGTTCAAAACAGTCTCCTTATAATTAGGGGAGTATTAAGAAAACAGAGCTTCTGCCTCATTCTGGCAAGAGCTCAAAAATGAAAGGTTGTATTGCAGTCAGGATTTTTCTTTCCTCTTAAATCAAAATTTGACAGTCTTTTATCCTTGCATGTAGATGAGACACTTCTGATATTTAGAAAATAAATGTGTTGCATCAAATTGTCAATGCTAATCTTTTAAAATTGGCAATTGTTTTAGCTAGTTAAATGCTCTATAACCCTATCAATCTAGCACTTCGTTTCCATGGGAATAAGCTTTGCGCATTCATTCAGCCCAGAATATGAATTAAATCAGGAGGCTGTGGTTGCATTGCCAGTCACTGCTAAGTAATTCTCCTGATCATTAAAAATATCATCTGTATTGCTATTGCTGAAACATTGATATGGGCCTTTATTAGTTTTATTTTTTAGATGTCCATCTTATTTTTCTTGTTTTCTACAAGAAGCAGCTATTTGCAACAATAGCTGGAATAGTTTGTATACATATATGTGTACATGCTTATATAATTCAATATATATAACATATATACATATATATGATATATATATAATGTATATATGAATGTATAAAGCATGTTTATATATCGTTATATATAACAATTGATACATTTATATGTGCAGTATATATGATATATTTATATGTAAGTTCTGAGTATATCATAAAATCATTCTTTCTCTCTTCTTGTAATCAATATTTTTCAAGTTGATGCATTGTTTCCTAACATAGTAGTTCTTCATCATGAGCATATACCAAAACTCCTGAAGGACTCACTGAAACTCAGATTTCTTCCTCTGTCACCATGGTTTCTGATTCAACAGGAATTTGCATTTATAGCAAGTTCCTAGTGGATGTTGCTGCTGATGCTGAGGGACAGTCATGCTACCATAGCAAGGGATGGGCGATATAGCTTGGAAAGCATTTTGGAATAAAGGCCTTGTGCTTAGCACTCCCCTAAAAATTTCTAAATGTGTTTTCTTCTCTCTGGATTATATATGAATTGATATACAATCAAGAAGAATAGACAGTTCGATGACTCGTCAAGGACAGAGGAATCAATGTGCACTGAAGGACTCAGAGTAGACTTGAGAAAAAAATGTTGAGTTGGCATTGATCATGATAGTTGGTAAAAATTGTAATTTTTGCAAAACAGTCAAGGTTCATTCAGAAAGTAATGAGTTTTCAGGCTTTAGTTCAAGATGTGTCCACGTGTACCCTGCAAGTTAACTGTTTCCTGGGTGAGTTTGGTTCATACTCTTGGGTAATACTTTCCTGCTGTAGTCAATCAGGGACTGAGGAAAATTGCACAAGGATGCTTTGTTAAGGGAGTAGTATCTGTTGACCTGTAAATAATGTCAAAAGTTGACCTTGTGTGCTAATACCGTAATCTTCAAAAAAATTTTAGCTGATACATTTGGGTAAATCACTCAAATCATTGTAGCCTTGAATATTATCAGATTTTGTGCAGGTCCCTTGAGTAAACACATGATCCATCAAAGTGAGTTGCTTAATTTAATTTACATCTTAAGACATCGTGACATTTTATGAGGCAGGCATAAAATTGTGCCTGAGAGTAACCAGCAAGGAAATGTTTGTGTATTTTAAATGTAATTTTTGGCTGGTATTTCTACCCACATATTCTGTTTACACTACCCAGATGAGTGAGACAATTTATTCACAGGTGTGACTAATTAATCCCCCACCTTCCCACTCTATAACCACGTCTCTGGATTGCATCCTTCTATATCTCCTTACTCTTCCATTTTTAGCAGCTTTTTCTATGGCCAAGTAACTGGATGTCATAAAACAGTAACTGAGTCTTTGGACGTTGTGTATCCTAGATGAAAATAATATAGCTGGTTTTATAGGCAATGGGAGATTATCAGTTCATTCTGAATGTGCACCATCTTTATATCAGCTACCTTCAGAGTAAGTAGGTTTCTGGGCTACAGACCTGGGTTTTTAGTTCTCCATGTTTGAGACCCATGACACCTATGAGTATCATAGTCTCAGCCTGGTGGTTGGGTTCACACAATATTTTAGTAGTGCCTCTAAACCTTACCAGATTGCATACTCTTCCTAACGTCCTGGCGAGAATTATGTGATTGTCTTACAGCAAAGTATCATGGAGAGATCTGGTCAGTTGCCACTGATCATTGTTGTCAGTTTAGGGTATTGTTTTCTTTTCCTGGGCCCAGATGAGTTTCTTCTTGTCCTATCATTCTGTTTCTTGTCATGTATGCCTACCTCATTCTTCATCTACTGTATAGCTGGATCTCTCCAGAGCACCTGAAGTGCACCAGAAAATGCTCAGTTATATCAAGGCCAGAAGATCATTTGTAACTGCCAAAGTTCTATAGAGGCACAGTGACCTGCCTGGCCACACCCAATTATATATCGTCACTGAGTGAGATTTTTATAACACCACCTGACTGTTTCAGGTTGAGTATCTTAAGCTGAAATAAACACAAACACTTGACAGATTGCTCAGTGCAGAGTTCATTAATTTCTTTTATTTTGGAAAGAAACACATTGGTTTCTGATAACCATTAGCTGAGTCATATGTACCTGAAACACCCAGCCTTTCCTTGTGCTCTGAGTAGCAGCAAGTTTGCTCTGGCCACTCCCTGGTCTTCCAGGCTGGGAAGGAGTTGTCAGAAGGGTACTGAATCACTCAGTCTGCAGATCCCTTTCTAAAGAACTAGTAATTCACATAATTAGGATTTTATATTAGCTTAGCAAGAGTTAAGATTCATAGAATCAGACATTTAAAATAAGAAATGTGTTCTTTCTTCTATGTGTTACTTCATGGATTATATCTAACACTCCCACAAGGTCAGCATTATTTCTTGAAGATAAAGCTTAGACTATTGTTCTTTATCAGCTAACTAGCACAAGACGAAACTTAAAATTTATCCCTGGTGATCCTAGATCCAACTCATTTTGGAGCATGCTGTACTACCAGACTTTGGCTAGGAAACAGATGGTGTTATAGGTACTAGGGGGTAAAACTCCCAAACATGGTCCACTTTATATAAGAACTGGCTTGTATACTGAGGAGGATAAGCCAATATTAGCAGGGTCAAAACAATGTAGGAGGGAAGGGATGGTAAGGGAAAAACAAAGGAGTGGGTAACAATGCTCGAAAGGAAATGTGCTCATTACCTTACTCATGGAACTGTAAACCCTCTGTACAATATCTCTAAAATAAAAAATATATATTAAAAAACCCTACAGACTTACTAGCAGCACCACCAATTACCAAGCATTCTATATGCTATATCCTCTGTTCAATCTCCCTCCCTGATACAGTATCCTAGTACTAGAGCTAATGTTCCCATCTTATAGCTGAGGTTGAATATCTAGTTCACAACTAAATGAGGCTAAAAATAGTTATCATCTTTCCTAACTCCATAGCCCATTTTCTTTTTTTTTAATGGAAGACATGGAATCAACACCCAAACAACAATTAGACCTACCACCAGACACTGGTAGGAAAGATAGTTACAGGACAGAAATCTCTGTGGAAAATAACAGAGGTGAAAAGGAAAAACTGCCCTGAGCAGTAAAATGTTTATGAAAAAGGGTTAAATACATTTTCAACCAAACATTTTAAACTTTGTCTAGATTTATCAGCAGGTAGGAGCAAATTGCAGACTCATTTATAGCAAGCAATATGCTAAATGCCATGCTGAATGGAGTAACGAGCCTGTTTTGCTTTCAACTCACCTGTGCTCATTTGGAAGCCATATTGTTCATTGTATGATACTTAAATTATGCCCCCATCTCCTTAAAGGAAAGACTAGCTATACTTTTCCACAACTTGTCAGAATCTTCTTTCCACTTTATAGTGACCTCTGCTGCGTTGCTACTGCCTGTAGTTTTCCCTAACTACTTTACCTGAAAGAGCATTCCAGGTACTCAGGAAACCCAAACCCTGTGGTAGTTTCATTCAGAGAAACTTTCCTTTCCTGACATAACATTGCATGTTTATTTATGTGTGTATTTTCTATTTTCCATGCCTGGCAGCAAGCTTCACCAGAGTAGCTCTATTACCATTTCTCTGGTACCTGAAACCAGTCCTGGAACATCACAAATGTCAAGTAAGTAGTTATTAAGTGAATTAATGAATGGATGACTGTTGTGCAATATGTATGAAAAATCTTAGATAAATGTGAGATGAATGACAGTTTATGATTCTCTGATTTTCAGTACCAACTTTTATTATTTTTCTCATTTCCACAATTTAGAGTTTCCCTAGTTTTCTCTAGTTCTTTTGGGAAAGTAAGCAGGCATATCTACTTTAGATTTCTCCTTGAGGAAAACTCACAGCTCTTAACAGAAACCATAAAATTTATATTTGTAACTCAATGAATATAAACAAGATAGTTAGAGCTTGAGTCCACACAAAAGACTTGGCTAAAAACAGACATTCCCTTGAAATCAGTCATCAGAAAAGCTTGTAGTTAACTGTGTCAAATCTGTTTTCCGGGGGCTAGCAGGCTGGGTTTGATGTGTTCTCTTCAACAGTATTAAAAATAAAATATTGCTTTTCTGCTCAATGATGATATGTAAGGTGCCTGCTTTCAGAGTCCTCACTTGATTTTCTGCTGAGCATACCCTAGTTGCTTGGTTGCAGGTTCATCATTATGCTCTGCGTAGCAAAGTTTGTATTTTGAATTTTTGATAAGATCAATTGCCTTTGACTTTTGATGTACTTTCTCTCCATTTCCTCAGAGATGCTTATGGTGTTCGTGATAGCCTTGGTGATTCTCTTGGACTTCTCGGAATGTATCATTGTTATCATGGGGCAGGTCTTTATTGCTCACTAAGCAGAAATAAGAAATCAAAAGAATGCTATTGGATGCAGGGCGCCTGTGGCTCATGCCTGTAATCCTAGGTACTCAGGAGGCTGAGATCTGAGGATCACCATTCAAAGCCAGCGTGGACAGGAAAGTCTATGAGACTCTTATCTCCAATTAGCCACAGAAAACTAAAAATGGTGCTATGGCTCCAGTGGTAGAGTGCTTGCCTTGAGTTGAAGAACTCAAGGACAGTGCCCAGGCCCAATACCTACAAAAAAAAAAGGCTATTGAAAAACATGCACCCTTTCTTTCTTTGGGCCTGACTTCACTTAATTTTTTCTAGGTCTTTCTATTTCTTTACAAATGGTACAATACATAGGTGGTATCCAAGTGTATACAAATGTATCCATTAAAATATGGTAGATTCAAGAGAAAACATAGTGTCATTCTTTAGAAAGGCAGAGTCAAAAGTTCAACAAAATAACAGGAAGTAAGTACTTGAAAGGGTTGGGGGATGAGTTGGTGTCAAGAGGAAAGGGGGTAGATGAATAACGAGCAAAGGAGGAAAATGCAGTCAGGCATTCAATGCATCACAAAATTTAAAAGAGTAAGAAACGTGGTGGGTAGGGGAAGGATTGGTTAGAATGTTGAAAGAGTTGGTGACATTGACCAAGATGAACTGAATTCAAAAATTGCTTTGTTAAATGGCACAATTACGTCGTCGTCATCATCATCATCATCATCATCATCATCATCATCATCATCATCATCATCTAAGAAGAATAAAGAAAGAGAAGAAAGAAGGAGGAAGAAAAAGAAGAAAGAAAAGAAGAAATGAACAAATGGAAGAAAAAAGAATGAAAGGAAGAAAGGAAAGAAGGAAAAAAGGAAGAAGGAAAGAAAGAAATCCATCATAAAATGCCTGGTGCTAGTGGCTTACACTCCTAGCTAATCAGGAGGCTGAGAACTGAGGATTCCGGTGTGAAGCCAGCCAGGGCAGGAAAGTCTGTGAGACTCTTATGTCCCATAAACCACCAAAAAACTGGAAGTGGCGCTATAAGTGCTAGCCTTGAGCTCAAAAGCTCAGGGACAGTGTCCAGACCCTGTGTTCAAACTCCATGACCACCACCAACAACTAAAAAAGAAATCCAGGATAAAACCAAAAACATTATTGTTAGGAATCTTTTTTGTTGCCTTTCTGGACCAGTTTTGTAAACAGGAGGCCATCTATGTTTCTACAGGCATTTAAAGAAAATAATATTATCCTAATTACTCTCCATGGCCCATTATTGGTCTCTGGTTACCAGGCACTAGTCAGAAGATGGAAGTTGAGCTCTACCCAACTTGAGTTTTAATCTGGAATAACAGAGAGAGCTCTGTTATGAGTGCTTCTAACTGGGACATTTGGAAAATTAGATCAAGAAGGACAAGATTGCCAAATTATAATAAACAAATAATACATTTTTCCTTTCTACTTACCTGTCTACCCTGCCTCAGATCCTTGAGCATTTGTAAGTAATGATGCCCAGTGTCCGGATTTCTGGCTACTGTTTGCCCAGAAACCTGAATCTATGTTATTTCAATTTCTTCCACAGCCACCTTTGTCTACTCCCTGAAAATCTTCTTGTCAGAGCCTCACTAGTTTTTTTTTTTTAAGCAAATCTATAGGTTTACAGAGTGCATTAACATGGTTTCCAACCCCTACTGGAATCTGTTTCTGGGTGTTTTGTTTTCCCTAGAAGGACTTTAGATATATCACTGTACCACATCAGTGCAAATGGTTACATAGGCCTATAGTTTTCATTTATTATTGACTAATTTCTTAGCATAGTTCAGCCACAGTTGAACCAGAGGAAAATCTTCCTTTTTATGAGATGGCCAAAAACACACAATATGTTCCCCATTTTTGATGGGAGGATTAAAAGTGTAAGGGAAATACTCTGTAGAAACATTTTCCTTAGGCAGTGCCATACTATAAAACTTTTAGATTTACTCATTGAATGATCTATATAAGGATCTTAAACAAGACTTATTTTTGAATATTTGAAACAAGTCTAGTGAAGGTCTGATCAACTGCTATTAGGACCAGGCTAGAAGGTTGTTTTCATCTTGGTTATAGTTTTAGTTTTGTTCTGTTCTGTTCTGTTTTTTTTTTTTTTTTTTTTACTTTCTCTTTATCTGAGTAAAACTCAAAATTTCAAAGGATCTGGCAGTAAAACAATAACAACAACAGCAACAACAAAACACATGTATGTCCAACTATATAAATAAAATGTTCCCTGAAAATAACAATCAGCAATAATAAGTATTATGTGCATATATTAATATATGTGAGTGCTTATTCTGGGTCATATACTTTGAAAACTGTATTTACAACTTGAACTACATTTTTGTCTAAAAAAAAAAATTAAACTCAGAGAGTGATTAGTTTACCAAGATTACAGATCTAGTAATTAATACAATTGAGAATGAAGGGCTGACTGCAAATCTATGCTCTTCACTCACTTGCTTTTTGACCTCATCAAAGGTTATATATCCTGCCATCTTGAATTTGTGAGCCTTAGAAGTGAGCACAGATATCAGTGTGACACATAAAAAAAAAAAAGAATTCTATGGTTGTGGGTTCAAAGAATGTAATCTAAGGGCTGTGCTTTAGCCTAGGAGGTAGGAAATCACTCATACCAACCATTCTAGCATCCCTCCTAGAATGTAGAGATGAAATAGTCATAAAATGATATACTGAAGTTTGCTTCATCATCTCTTCATTCTCTTGTCCAGGGGACTGGTTCTTAGATATATGGAGGGTAAATCCATGGTCTTCCCAACTTCATCCTGCCTAGTAGTCCATATTCTCTACTCTTTCATACAGTAAAACATTTTTAGGATTAAAACAGATTTTTAAAGATTGGCTAGTTTCGTTTCCTCCACCTCTTACCCCTTTCATGGAAGAAACTTAGAGCTGTTAAGAGGCATGTTCAAGGAAATACGGCTAATTAGAGTTATAATCAACAAACCCTTTATCTTTTATGATTCCCATATAGGCAATCTTTTCAAACCCTGCCCTTTCTTTCCTGCCTTCCTGCTTATTTAAAATTTTTCATTGTTGACAGATGTCTCTTCTCACTCTCTCTACTATTCCTAAGTTTTTCTCGTTTTCCCTTCATTGTGTCTCTGACTCTTCCTGTGCTATTTTTGAAGGCACATGAATGTTGAATAATGTCTATTTCCACAGCTAGTGCTAATTTGTATTTTTTTTGTGTGTGTGGTATGAGGAGGTATGAAAGCAATGTGGGCTATGAACAGCTGTTACCGAGTTCTCCAAACAGGAAAGTGCCCTCGGCTATTTTTAAGCCACTCTTTCAAAGATACAGGGCAGGGTATTGCCTTTTACCCCCTGTTTCATGCTGAGCTGTGTTTTCCAGGACACAATTCAGAAAAATTGTAGTCATTGTTTCTTTGAGGCTTGTTCTCCCCACCCAAGGGGTCCCAGCCAATCACAGCACTTGTGAAAAAGTGTGGGAAGACTGATTTACAGGAAACGCATTGAATGAACTGGTCCCTCAGTGATTTTTGTGAGTAGATTATTAATTGTTTTTATAAGAACAAAAATAGTAAAGAGCTTCTCAAAATGCCTGTTTCTCCTCCATTATGTAAGAACCTTGGCCTTTTGTAAAACTGCTGAGAAAGTTATTTATAAAAGTTTATTTCTCTACCACTTACAAAAATCAGAATTTCTGGTGATCTAATGAGGTCAATGCCATGACTGGAATCAAGTTTCAGTTGTTGATATGTGTGGGCTATCAACCCTTGTGTAACTTCTGATTTTGTTAAGGGTTTTCATACTTTAAGTTGTAGGTAAACACATGAGAAGCTGCCAAGAATCTATAGTAGGCATTGGAACAAGTGTGGGTCATCACTGTTAACATGCCTATCTTCCCAGCATTGGGGTTTGACTTTTATTTTTGTATGGGTCATGGGGCCTGAACTCTGGGCCTGGACACTCCCTGAGCTCTTCAGCTCAAGGCCAGTGCTCTACCACTTGTGCCAAAATGCCACTTCCAGATTTATCTGCTTATGTGGTGCTGAGGAATCGAACCCAGGGCCTCATGACTACAAAGCAAGCACTCTACCACTGAGCCACCTTCCCAGCCCCGGGTTTGATTCTTTATCTCAACTAATAAACGTGAGGTTGATGCTGATGCTGATAATAAGAATAATAGAAGAGATTTCAAATAAAGAACTGAAATGTCTTGTGTAAGACCTTGTCTTACAGCTGTAACCTGTTCTCTTTCATATATGCTATTCTTTCTGAAGTTTGTCATTGCCAGTGCTTACATAGAAGAAGCTGTTTTAGTATTGAAACAAGCTTATTGTATGTGTATATATGTATACACTTGCTACCCAACTGGAGAATGACTTGATCAACTCTGTAAGTCCCTAGTTGTTTTTCAGATGGTAATATAAAACTGTACAACATCCTACCTAACTCACAGAGCCACTGGGTACATCATAGGTGGCAACTGATCCAAAGACATTCTGGAAAGTTACAAGAGCTAGCCCAATGAAGAAATAGCTCATTAAGTCTTTACTGATATTGGTTGATACCTTGATCTAGTATTTAGCAACTAGGCTACCATTAAATGTCTTTTATCCATACACTGTTGGGTGCTTTTGCAATTAATGTGTGTTTAGGAGGAGGCTAAGTTAGTAGTTAAACATTTTTCTACATGTAGAAATTAATGTAAATCCACAATATAAATCTACAACTTGGATTTATATGACTTGGATCTTTTTACCAGCTCCCAACCAGTTGATATTGACATTGGCATCACATTTCTGTAGAATCTAAACTCTGCAAATCCTATTGGTTTTATTGGGAGATGTTTATGTAGCTCTGCCAGTAATCTTTTTAACGCTTTCTCATAAATATGATTATCTACAACTTGTCAAAAATCTAGTTAGATTTATCAATTTTGTGGTAATTGAACACACAAACCATCTGCCTCTCCATGTTTCAGTGATTTAGAGAGCCAGATGTGTTGTCCAGAGGAGGACAAGGTCTAGCCTATGTCTTCTTCACTCAATAGAAAAAATTAATTAGGTAATCATATATTGTTTATTTCTTCATTGTTTTCTTTGTGAATATTTTTATGTGTGGTCTGGAAACATGTTTTTCTTATCTTTTTTCTTCTCAGCTCAATAAGTAGTACATTGAAGGGCCTGGAAGAGGGATAAAGGAATGGCAGAATGGTAGATATATACAACATATTCATTATCAAAAATCAGAAAGAGTTTGAGTTCTTTAATTTACAGATGAGGAATCTAAGGCCTGATACTTTGTTTTTGCATAGTGTTGATACAGTGTTGGACTATTATCAAGGTGTCCTGGCTCAGTCAAGCATTTTTCCAATGCTACCATGTCCTTCTTAGGATTAACTCATCCATCAATGTTGTTTTAAAGATAGCTTCTGGTACTGAGGAATGAATTGGAGAGGGATGGAATAGGGCACCTTTTCCTTGTTTCAGAATCAAGACATGGTAGCTTGAGAGGAATACCAGGAGGCTAGAAGTAAGAATTTACTCACCATTGGGATACTGAAGCATCAGCAATACACTCTCTCTACTCTGAAGTTCTTAGAAGCAAATCACAACCACATGATGATAGGGGCTGGACTAGATGGTTACTGCTAGTGCAGCTTTCTAACTCAATCCTAATGATTCAACCAAGATAGGTATAATTTTCCATCTAACTTCCCCCCCCCCCTCAGGCCTGTCCTCTTGTGTTGGGAGGTATATCTCTGACAGAGAGCAACCAGATCTACAGCAGTAGGGATCTCAATGCTGGTGGACAGATCTGTCATTGGAGGTCTATTTAAAATTTTCCAAGAACTTTTTCAAAATGGAGAATCTGGACAAAACTGTAGCCAAATAACTTCCCATACAGACTTTTTTTCCAACACATATATCCAGAGGAAATTAATAGAATAAAATTATGACCACAGCCATTAAAATATTAACTGCTCAGGTGCTATTTAATGTTCAGATTTTTAAACCTAGCAATGATCAAAATCACCAGAGAAACTTATTTCTAACTGCCAGAGATTCTGCATGAACAGGATTGGGGTGGGGTTCTAGAATCTTCTGCTAAAGGCTCCTGGTGATTTTGGGGATCAGCTTCTTGAGAAGTCACTGTTCTAGAAAGTCTCAAGAAAATTTCTGAATAGTTAATTCTATATTTGGACCTATTGTTCAAAAGCAAACTTGTTCTGGATTCTATTTTAATAGAGAAGAAATGGGGATTTTTTGGCAGAGTATTGGCATCATTTTCAAAAAGTTGTTAATCTTTAATAATAGTCTGGATTCGTTTTTAGCAGTTTTTTCTATTTTAAACCCAACAGAATGAAAACACAGACATAGTTGGTAAAGATGAATGGAACCTTGGACTCATTTGCAAGTTCCTTATTCTGCAGAATTTTATGGTCTTCTTGGTATTTGCTTAGCGACACTGCTCCTGTGTGGACAGCATTGGGAGCCAATGAATCTCAACTTTATTTCAACAATTCTATTGAGTAGTTTATATAAGATTTTAAGTTATGAGATTGACTCCCACATCTGGTGAAATCATGACAGTAAAAGATACAACAGATTAAGAGTTAACAAGGACCAGATGCACTATAATAATGTAGATTTTTCTAGTTGCAATTTGGAATGCAGACTTTAGAAAACTGTCCACTTTTCAGGGTCATGTTGTATATTTGCAGCCAGTAAGTAACAATAGATCATAGAAAGATGAATGATAGCAGAAATAAGAAGGAAAGGAAGGAAGGAGGAAAGGAAAGAAGGAGAGGAGGAAGAAGGAAGGGAAGGAGAAAGGAAGGAAGGAAAGAGTGGCTAAAAGCTAGAACATTGAGATTCCACCTCACCCCAGTTAGAATGGCTATAATCAAGAAATCTACTAACAACAGATGCTGGAGGGGATGTGGCAAAAGGGAACCCTACTGCATTGTTGGTGGGAATGTAAGCTTGTTCAACCACTTTGGAAAGCAGTATGGAGATTCCTCAAAAGACTCCACATAGAACTCCCCTATGACCCAGCAATCCCACTTTTGGTCATTTGCCCAATGATCACAAACAAGACCATACTAAAGCTACCAGCACAACTATGTTTATCACAGTATTATTTACCATAGCTAAGAGCTAAGATATGTGTGTGTGTGTATACATAGTATGTACACAAAATGGAATTCTATGCCTCCATCAGAAATAATGACACTGCCCCATTTGTAAGGAAATGCAAAGACTTGGAAGAAGTAAACCCGGCCCAAAGAAACATAGGTCCCATGGTTTCCCTTATTTGCAATAACTAGTATAGGACAAGCAGAAAAATTCAAAAGCTATGTACATATGAGCTTATAAGATGATGCCAAGTGAAATGAACCCCAAGATAGGGACACAAGTGGTTTTGTCTTCCTTGCTATTGTTTTTAATGTATTTATAATGTACTATGTGATTTTTTGTTTCTCTTGTATGTTCTTCCCCCATGGTATAACCCCTGTTTTTACTGTATTTGATTCCAGTGCCCTGCATCTTGTATATATATTTTTCTAACTTGGGGAAGGTAAAGGAAATAACAAAAAACTTAACAAGGATACAGGTTGATCCATTTGATGTAGAAGACTCTATGTTGAAAATGAAATTTACAACTGGGGTAGGGGGAGGGAGGAGTTTGGGAGGTGGGAAGGGAAGGGATGGTAGGGGAAAAACAAAGGAGGTAACAATGCTCAAAAGAACATCTACTCATTACCTTACTCATGTCACTGTAACCCCTCTGTACAATATTTTTACAATAAAAATACATATTAAAAAGCTACCTACCTATATCGATTGATGGATAGATAAAGCTTAATAGAGAGATATACTTGGACTTCATGATAATGTGCCTCATTTACTTGAAATGGCAATGAAAGACTATGATTTAGTGTTTAAACAATGTCTTGGAAAACTAAAATGTGTGTTTACATCTTGTATCTATTCTGTAGGTCTTCACCTGGGAGCAAATCCTGTAAGGATTCCTATATCACAGGAGTGATTATTGAATGAATAACAACAGAATGGGGTGGGTGAGAGGACAGAGAAGACATAAAAGCATATGGAGTCTTAGTCAGAGACACCCAGGCAGATACCAAGGAAGTGCTGAATTTCAGCGCATCATCATGTCAGGTGTGGGAAATGGCAAAAACACCTTAAGTTACTGCTAGATGACTGTACAGTCCATCCATAATATGTTTTTCAAAAGTCATTTAGTAGTAGTATCAGATGATTCAGAGTTTCTTAGCAAGTCAAGAAATACCCATACCATTCCTTACCATGATTTGTTTACTTTTATGTGTGCAGTACTTTCCTTCTATTATCCAGAGGTGTAATATAGGTCCACTTGAAATAAAATCATACATTATTTATGGTTTTCTGTAGTGGCAAAGAACAGATATAAATGAACCAGAGATGTGTTTAGAAAAGTAGAAGATAGGGCAGAGGCAGAGGGGGGAAATCAGAATGATCTTGATCTGAGATAGATAGGCAGAAGGATGGCTTAGAAATTTGGGAATTTCCAGAGGCTGTGCATAAATCCAGGTTTTAAAATAAGCAGTCGGTTTGGGGAGTGACTCCGCGGAGTGAGAATGGACAGTAAACAAGAGGGGACTTGTAAAGTGGAGGAGATCATGCAAAGGTACATGGCTGTGGCAACTGCTGGTTTATCCACCTAGTACCTAGAACAGAGTGGAATTGTCTGCTCCAAGGGATTTAAGGGACACTGTTCTTTTGCCTCTGCAAAAGCAACAGGCACCCCTTATTTGCTGCTGGAGAATAACTGTTAGAAGTAAAAGAAAAAAAACATACTCAACAACTATCAGCATTTGCTTAAAAGATAATCATATTCACTCCATGCTCATTCATCCCAGTTCCTCTACTTGTCCTCCTTTTATCCAAATTCTAGCTAATGCATCCTCCACTAAGTACTTCAGTGACTTACTTCACTAGTTCCTTTTATTTTTTTTTAAGTTGCAGTTCAGTGTCACTACCACCCAAGTCAAACTTTGGTTCTTCTCTAGCCCTTCATTTTTTATTTAGTTACTTTATTTGGTGGACAAACATGGGTTTTGACAATAACCAGGATTGGATTAAAATTGTTGGTTTATTGCTTACCAGTTGTATCTTGTGTTTTTGGACTGATAACTCCTTGAACCTTGATTGTTTCATAAATGAAATTACAGTGACAGTAATCACTTTGTGAACTCAAGATGATTATATTAAACATAATTATATATTAAATTATATATTAATAATATATAAAGCACATGGCAATTATACATGATGATGATGATGATGATGATGATGATGATGATGATGATGATGATGATGATGATAATGATAATGATGATATGGTATTAGGATTTGGACTCAGGGCCTCATACATGCTAGACAAGTACTCTAACACTTGAACTATACTACGTCTTTTTTTGTACTGGCTATTTTGAAATAAGGTCTCACTTTTTGTCCAAACCTGTCTAGACATCTTCCATCCAAGTCCAGGGAGACAGGTGTGCTCTGCCTTGGCTCCAACCTTTAGATGATCATTTGAAATTCACTATAGCTGACCATGGTATGGGAGGTGAAACTAGTGCTGTTTGCCTTATCTGATCTCTCTTGTCTATCAGCAGCATTTATTCAGCATAATTGCTATGGCATCTGCGTGATACTTGGCAATTTGCAAAACGTTCTGGAAGACTATAATTTATTTGATCACCCATAGCCTTGATCACTCAGGTGGTATGGCAATTAGCATGATTATTCCCATGGAATGATAAGAAATCAAGTCTTCAAGAGGTCAAGTTCCAGTCCTGGTAAATAGAATTACTGACTCTCCTGTGTCTGTTGAAGTTTTAAAGAAAGCAAGGATCACTGTCCTTTAGGAGTTCATTATCAAATGGAGTTGCTAGGAAAACTGCAAGGACATATGTGAGGGATATGAATCAGCATGTGTGTAATATCGTAAAAGTTACAACTTGGGGGAGAAGGGAAGGGAGGAGGAAAAGTGGGAGGAAAAGTAGGAGAAAACAGTGCGGGAGGGTGGGACACAACATTCAACAAGAAATGTACTCATTACCTTACTTATGTAACCCCTCTTTACATCACCTTTACAATAAAATAAAAGTGGGATAAGTGATGTAAGTATAGGAGCTGCTTGTGTTATAGGAAATGAATAAAATATCTATGACAAAAAGTGAGTTTAAAGCTACATCATGAAAGCTTAGTCCTTTAATCAAGGGTCTATAGTTTTCTATCATTTTTTTTCTTTTTAATTTTATTTTCTTTTAAAAAATTTTTATTTTCTTGTAAAGATGCTGTACAGAGAGATTACAATTACATCAGTAAGGTAATGAGTACATTTCTTGTTGGACATTGTTACTCCCTCCTTTGTTTTTCTCCCACTGTCCCTTCTTTCCCCACCTCCCCAACTCCCCCCAATATGCAATTGAATAACAGGAATGTGTTCATGGAAAACACAGTTATTCAAGTGTCACATAAAACTCAGTAATGCAGTAGGAGACATGTAAGTCATAGGCAGGGCATTGAATATGGATTAATCTCTCTGGAGCAGATAGAGCTGTTGTTCAAGTTAAGAATGAATCATTTAAACATCTTCAAAAAGAGATGGGGCAGCTCTCCAAGGGCATCTAAGAGCAATGCCAAACCTCAGCAGAGGCAGCCAACTGATTCTTCCAAACCACTGGGCCAGAGAAGCTTAACTCACCACTGACGGTTTTCACTCATTTTTGCTCTTCTAATAAATTAGAATTAAGGTCCTATTCTGTACAACTTTGAGGAAAATGTTTACCTGCTAAGATAATTTGTCTCGCCCTTAGATTTCTTTGTAAAACGTATTGTGATGTAAAGAATGTTCTGGGAAAAAGGTGTTGTGGCTGATGAACAAAATAGGTGCAGAAAAGAGAGTTCACACAGAATAAGAGTTGGTAGGTTCTAACAGGTCACCTTGATGATTTCAAGCAGGACACCATGACTTAAATTCCAATGTCACATCTAGCTCAGGATGGGAAAGTTTTCAGGGGAGAAGAAGCAATCACAGAAGCATTATCTGAAAGTACTTTATTGATTTAGGCATTTTATATTAGAAGATTTGGGAAGTCAGGTGTATTTTCTTAAGGAAAATATTAATCCATCCTATAAAAATCAATGTTTTATAAAAAGCACACAGGGTAGTCAATGCCGATGGGGGAAAATGGACTAAAGACAGATGGCTCTATTTAAACATTTTAAAACATAATTTCACCTGTTAATTTCTTTTTCTTTTACACTTGTTAATATCTTTGGCTTTAGGGGAAGATTGTGTGGAGAGCAAATTAAAGTGTGAGATTAGCTCATGTGCTAAAAAGTGAAGGCAAAGAAAGCTGTATCTAAGGCCATCACATTTTGCCTGATGACTTATCTCTCATTGACGAGGGCTGTGGAATCTCTGGAACACTGTCAGCAGAACTGGCAGTTTTAATTACACTGGTGTGAGCCCCTCCAAGGAGGGGCAGCCTGATTAGAACTGATGAACTTTGGGTAATGAAAAGCCTCACAGGTTATGAAGTTATATTGCATAATTGAAGAACATTACAATTATCTCAGAGGGTTTTATCTTTCCCCATGTTTCAATGCTTATTTTAAGATAAAAGGGATTTGACTTTGCATTTCTACTCCGCAATGAGTTTTATTTAGACAAAGTATGAATCCAAGGACATCTTTGACAAAAGCTTTTTCTTCTAAGGAAAGACCCTTTGGGGCTCAAGATTCCCTCTAGTTAATTTAATTTGAATACTTTCAACTTTGTATTTGACAGCTTTTAAATCATATGTAGGATTATGAAGCTGGACCTTTTTTTAAAAAGTATGGAGGAATTTTCTGTTTTTATTTCATCTCAGTCAAGGACAGTATTGAATTGATTTTTGTTGTTGTTTTGCTCCTCTGATTCTTAGTGTTTTTCTTTTATTCAATAGGTAAAGGAGAGCAGTACTTGGGTTGATTATAAATCTTCCCCCTTCTAAATGCTGTGATTAATTACATGCATATGAAAGATTACCTAGAGTTATGATAAGGGAATACCAATGCCATTAGTCACTATCATGAATCACTGTTCTCGGTACCCTCATGAAAGACAGGTCAAGATAATGCTGCCTGATTCAAATGCTTCAGTGTTTGTGTTAGCTTACATGGGTCAGCATTTTTTCTGCACATGTGTGAAAAGTGTGGATGAAATCTAAGTGTTTCATCGTGAGAAATCTTGCATATCAATAAGGAAGTTGATAGAAGGGAGATTATGATATGTGGAACAAAAGTAATAACTTCATTTCTCCCTTCAGTCAATTTGCCTTTCTTCCATCTTTTAACAGATATTTTGTGAATGCACTCCATTACGAAATAAGAGTAAAATAGGCATGATATCTAGTTTTTAATTTGTACTTTTTAACTGTATGTTTGGGAATATTTTGAAATGGTTTTGTGTAAATGAGTGTCCAGAGGAACCAAAGTTATAATTGACAAGCTGTGTGTGTGGGGGGTGAAGGGGTGTGTGTGTTTGGGGGTCATTGTAGAAGTCAGTAAAGCCACTCTGAAGATCTTAAGTCTCAAACAAGGATCCAACTACAATGGTAAACTTTGGAGTCAAGGGCAGAATTCAGTCTACAGATACTGTAGCTTTCTGGAAGCATATGGATTAAAATTTTGAGAATCTAGTGGCAAATAGCTAAAGATATACAGATATTGTTTAGAAATCTAGAATCATGGGTTCTTTCAAACTAAATCCAAAGCTTTTGCTAATTGATAGGAGTGAGGTAGAGTCCTTCCTATATTTAAAATGTTTTACTTAGCTGGGTGCTGGTAACTCATGCCTGTAATCTTAGCTACCTAGGAGGCCAGATCTGAGAATCACAGTTTGAAGCCAACCTGAGGAGAAAAGTCCCCATAAGTTTCTAATTTCCAATTAACTACTCAAAAACTGGAAGTGGCACTATAGCTCAAGTGGTAGAGCGCTAACCTTCAGCACAAAGAAGCTCAGGGGTAACACTCAGATCCTGAATTCAAGCCCCACAACCAACAAAATAATGTTTTGTTTTTCAGTGATTTGTTTTTGGAAAAATTTATTTTATTGTAAAAATGAAGTAAAGCGGGTTACAGATACATGTCAGGTAATGAGTACATTTCTTTTTGAGCAGTGTCACCTCATCCTTCATCTTCTCCCATTTTTTCCCCTCCTGGTCTCCTACCCGACAAGTTTTGTAGATCATTTCCAATGTAGAGTCCAGTGAGCGTCACTGAGACATTTGATTGCCCTTTGTGCCACTATTTTAATACTCCTCCTTACCCTCCCCTAAACAGATAAATTTATATGCATACAAGATAAAAAAATACAGAAATCAAAAACAGTGACAAAGGGCAAAAAACAACAAAAAGCAGAATAGCAAAATTCTTGTTTCCATTTTTTGGAGTTCATTTCAATAAACATCATTTTATATGATCATATGCACATAGCTATTGAGCCTTTGTGATCCACTCCTAAGAACATCCTCCTTTGGTCTTATTGTGTAAATATTTAGAGTCCTGTTTAATTTGTCATGCCCAAATGTAATTTTTTGTTTTTTTTTTTTTACCATCTATTGTGTTTACTTGTAGATGTATAGACACATTCTAATTACTACAAAGGAAGAAAACCATGCAACTTGTTTCTTTGGGTCTGGCTTACTTCACTTAACATAATTTTTTCCAAGTCTTTCCATTACCTTACAAATGGGGCAATGCCATTCTTTTGGATGGAAAAAAATTTCCAAAAATTCCATATATATACATATATATGTAATATACACACATATGCATTAACATACACACACATATATACATCCATCCATACACACACACACATACACACACACACACACACACACACACACACACACACACACACACACACACACACCACATTTTCTTAATCCATTCATCCATTGAGAAATATCTGGGTTGATTCCATATCATGGCTATGGTGAACAATGTTGCCATGAACATGATTATGCTGGTAGCTTCAGTGTAGACTGGCTTGTGGTCACTTGGATAAAAGTCCAGAAGTTAATTGCTGGATCTCAGGGAAGCTCTATGTTTAGTCTTTTGAGGAACCTCCATACTGCTTTCCAGAGTGGTTGAACTAGTTTACATTCTTTGGCCACATCCACACCAGCATCTGTTAATGTTTGCTTCCTTGATAATGGCTATTCTAACTGGGGTGAGGTGGAATCTCAACATTGTTTTGATTTGCATTTCTTTTATGGCCAGCGATGTTGAACATTTTTTTTAGTCTTTGTTTATTTCTTATTTAATTTTAATTATTTATTTCCAGGTACTGATTTGAAGTTTGGCTTGTTTTTCTTTTTCAAAGAGCTTGAAGTGCATCAGTGAAGTGTTGATTTGAGATTTCTCCAATTTGTTGATTTAGGGACTAACAGCTTTATAGTTTCCTCTGAGTACTGCTTTTGCTATGTTCCAGAGGAGTTGGTATTTTGTGTGTTCATTTTAGTTAAATTCCATAAATGTTTGAATTTCCATTCTGATCTCTTCAATGATTCACTGGTCATTCAACAAGGTATTGTTCAGTTTCTATGAGTTAGAGAATTTTCTGTGATGGCTTTGCTATTAAGCTCTAATTTTATTACATTGTGATCTGACAGGATGCAGGGAATGCTTTCAATGTTTTTGAATTCCACAGATTTGCTTTGTGACCTAAAAATGATCTATTTTGAATAATGCCGTAATGAAAGCAAAAGTACAGATCGACCTTCAGCAGACTGATTGTGTTTCTGTTGGATGACATACCCTAGAATGGGACTGCTAGATCATGTGGTACTTAAAGCAAAAGTTTCTATGTTGACATCCTCTTTTTGTATGCATTTTCATATTTGACTATTTTAGCTTTGTAGGAGATGTCAACCAATAAAAACAGAATATCACACTGTTGAAACAGAAGTTAGAGCATATATATATATAAATAAATAAATAAATATATATATATATATATATATATATATATATATATATATATATAATCAGGGGGGAATTCTGAAAGCAAGCAGGGAATACACAATTGTCAATTTTAGAAAAATAAGAGTCATTTTCATGGCATGACTTTTACAAAGTAGAGCTAGAGGGATAAACTAAGCCTGATTATAAACTCAAACATTATCTTATAGAACAGAAGCTTTTAAAGTGTGCTCTCTAGGGTAGTTTCAGGATAAACCTGGGAAGCCTGCCAAGTCTCTGGTTCCTACTCCTGCCCCACTGAATTAGAGAGTCTGGGAGTGGGAAGAAATCTTTGATTTAAAACGTCTAACAGGTGATACTGATACACATTGGAGTTTCATAACTATTGAGATAAGCAATGACAAATGAATTAAATTTTTAATTAGGGGAGCTTGGTTTAAGAAGATCAGAATGATTGCTGTAGGCAGGAATTGTTAGCATGGAGATCAGTTAGCAGACAGTTATTTAAATAAAAGATAAGATTTGAACCAATGAGTGGCCATCTGGGAGAAAATGAGCGAAGCAACCCAACAGGTAAAGGAGATTTCTAATGTAACATGCAGGACTTAGTACCTGTTGGATAGGGAGGAAAAAGAGAAGATGCCTAGAATAGTTACAACCCTAAGATATTGGGTGGATGGGGTTACTATTTTATCTGAGATGGTCCACCCAGAAGGTAGAGCATTTCTCTAGGAGAGTTAAGTCTTCAGTGTTTGGAGTAAAATTGGAGAAGTCAATGGGATTACATTGTACATTTTTACAAAGTTGAGGGCTGTGGGACTGAGCCCCTGGAGAATGCTTAGGGTATGAGGTCTTTATTATAGCTGAATTTGCCCAGGGGAAAGAAAAAAAATGAGTATAAAAAGAAACTTGATTATGATTGTGTTGCAAGGGAAACTCAATCTATAAAGACTAGGCAGTAGAGAGGATCCTGTAAAAGAGATAGGAAAGAAATAATAATTGTTTCTTACAAAATAAGCTCAGTACTAAAAATAGATTGAACCAATATTTTCATCTCTGAATTATTAAAATGAGAAAAAGCAAAAGTCACACTAAAGTCTCATAGCAAGATAATTTAAATGAAATCTAAAGAACATTTTGCAAGCAGTAGAAATGATAGTTCTAAACCCCATATTACAATTTGAAAAATAATGTTTACAATATGATGAAAAAAGTAGCATTTTACAGTGAACCCCTCTTCATGTAGAACATGATTACAGCTCAGTAAAATTACATATAAAAGTGGCTGTTCAGTGCACTAAAAATGGTAGCAGTATTAGAAGTAAGGTGGGGAGATTGTAGGTGATTTAGTGTTTGCTCTAGGAAATTTTTTATGTTGCTTTGTAATAGCTACTTCTACATGTTTCCTCAGTTTAATTTCTACATCATGAATACTGAGTTAAAATAAAGAAATAAATAAAAGTTTGAGACCCACAACGATTTCTAATTAAAGTGCAACTTAGAGTTTTGACTAAGCCTCAAGAAAGATAAATTTGTAGGATGAGGTAGGGTCTGCTTTCATCAATCTATAGGCACTGCAAAGGGAGCCAAAATGAGGTGAGAGACAGTAGAGCCCATGGCCTGGGATAAAGGAGCGCAGTATCTAGTCCATAATACTTTAAGTGATGTATTATTGGAAGAAGAGCCATATTAATGGTACAACTGAGGTATCATTGACCCATTGTGAAATAATGTCACAGGTTTTCAAAGTGTTTATCCCCAAACAAATACAAGTGGAGATACCCCTGCCTGATGAATTCCTTCCTCCTTTCCCAGGTCTAACTTATCCTGATGTCAGAATCTGGTAATGGCTCTTGTGTAGTGCTAGGTTTCTTTTTTTTAATTTTTTTATTTTATTATAAAGATGCTGTACAGAAGGGTTACAGTTACATGAGTAAGGTAATGAGTACATTTCTTGTCATGCATTGTTACCCCCCTCCCTTGTTGTTCTCCCACTATCCCTTCCCTCCCCCACCTTCCTTACCCTCTCCCCTCAAAGTTGTAAACTTCATTTCCAATGTGCTGTCTCGTGGGTATCATTGTTGGAATGGGTCATCCTATGTCCTTGTTCCAGTGTTTTGTTATTCCCCTTCCCCTCCCCAAATTAGATAGATGTATATACAAGATGCAGGGTACCAAAATCAAGTACAGTGACAATAGGGGATATACCATAGTAGGAAGAACATACAAAGGAAACAAAAAAAAGCACATAGTACATTAAAAACAACAACAAATAGTGCTAGGTTTCTTAGAAAGGAAAACCAAATTGGTCTATTATCCAATAACTGGATAACTAAAAAGAAATTTCATTTTCTTTTTCCAGATTTCTCCTTTAGGAAGAGAAGTTGGTAGTGGCACATAAATTGCTCATTTTCAGCTGGAATAAATTTGATTACAGTGTCTAAAAACCCATATGAGCCATTCACTTAGCAAGAGTAAAGTGGCTAATTTACTTGAGGCCATATTTGTTTTATTAAATGTTTTTATTGTAAAAATACTATACAGAGGTTACAGTTACATGAATAAGGTAATGAGTACATTTCCTATTGAGCAATTGTTACCTCCTCTTTTGTTTCTCCCCTACCAAACCTTCCCTCCCCACCTCCCAACCTCCTTCCCCCCCACCCCCTGATGTTGTAAAGTTCGTTTTCAACATAGAGTCTTGTACATCTCATTGTTACAATGGCTCAACCTGTATCCTTATTTAAGCATTTGGTTATTTTCCTTTCCCTCCCCAAATTAGAAAAATGTATGTACAAGATGCAGGGCACCAGAATCAAACACAGTGAAAACAGGGGTTATACAATGGTGGAAGAATATACAAAAGGAAAAAAAATCACATGCACATTATAAATAAATTAAAAACAATAATAAGAAAGAAAAAAACCACTTGTGTCCCTATCTTGGGGTTCATTTTACTTAACATCATCTTATATATGGTCATATGTACATAGCTTTTACCTTTTCTGCTTGTAGGAAACCATGGGACCTATGTTTCTTTGGGCCTGGCTTATTTCACTTAATACAACTTTTCCAAGTCTCTCCATTTCCTAACAAATGGGTCGATGTCATTGTTTCTGATGGAGGCATAGAATTCCGTTATATATATACATATATATAATGTGTATATATATACATATATATAATGTGTATATATATATATATATATATATATATATATATATATATACCACATTTTCTTGATGCATTCATCTACTAAGGGGCATCTGGATTGGTTCCATATCTTAGCTATGGTAAATAATGTTGCAATAAACATAGTTGTGCTGGTAGCTTTAGTAAAGCCTCATTTGTGATCGTTTGGGTAAATGTCAAAAAGTGGGATTGCTAGGTCATAGGGAAGCGCTATGTAGAGTCTTTTGAGGAACCTCCATACCACTTTCCAGAGTGGTTAACAAGCTTACACTCCCACCAACAATGCAGCAGGGTTCCCTTTTTGAATGTGGGAGTGTGGACAGAGATTGAATATGCAATCTAAAAGGACTCTAACCTTTGAAAGAGAAATGCTGAGGACTGACAGTAGAATTGAAATGTCTTTAGTATCAATGATTCCAACGTTAAGTTTCAAGCAATATGCCTAGATCATGATGATGGTCAAGATAATGATGGTGATATCACAACAGAAGCAGTGCCACTGTGTTCCCTTGTGTGTTACTCTTTTGGATATTTATACATATTAACTGGGTGTATCTTCTCAACTGATCGATAATTAACGGTATTTTACAGATGGAAACTTTGTCCATGTCACACTGGTGATAGAGAGTATAAATGACATGGTCTTATCTTAAGCTAAAGATCAAGTCAAGATTGAACTGACAGCAATGATGTAATATTTTAGTGTTTGTTTCATCTTCTTGTACTTTCCATGTCTCAGATTTCTCCCCACATCCATCTAGTTGAGCATTCATTTATTTTATCTTTTCACTCAGCAAATGTTTACTGAACATAGTGTACCTAGGTTTTCTGTATGGGAATAAAGATGAATATTCTGTTAAGTGTAAAGATGAGTATTCTGTTGGGAATAAAGATGAAAATTTTTGGCCTTAAGGGACTTAAACATAGTATGGAGTCAGACACCTAACAAAGACTTACACCTACCTCTGTGGGAACTTCTTCCCAGTGGAAGAGGAAATGAAGCAGTGAAAATCTAAGAGAATAGCACTATAATGGAAATAGCTTTCTATTGAAAATAGGGCAGAAAATCAAACAATAATACAAATTAATAGGAGGGAGTTGATACATGATTTTACAATTGGAATTTAAATAGAAACATGGAAAAGTTAAATGGCTATTCAGAGTCCTCACAAGCAACTTGTGGTTTGTTCATCTCAGTCACTTTGGAGGAAGAAGTAGCAGAGTTCGGGGCTATATGGCTGTTACTAATCGGATTCTCAAACTGCAAGGATGACATGGGGTGAGTTTTGACATAGTACAGTGTGACGTCAAGGTGCCTGAATCATGCCTTGCAGTGTATTTTTGTTTATCTGGAAGACAGCAGTTTTTATTTGGCTTTGGCTGGAGTTTTTGGCTGTCCAAGTTGTTTGATAGAGAAGAAAGATCTTGGGTTGGAGTGAATAGACTTAAGTTTGCATTCTATGCATGTCTGTTTCTGCAACCTCAGAATGCCTGCCTCAAAGGCTTATTGCAAAAATATAATGGAAAATTGAAGCAAAGTGCTTTTCAAAGTTTACAGACTCTTATGTAAAAAGTAATTTACATCTTTCTGTTTTCTTCCTTGGATTTAATATATAGATTTTTGTGGAATACTGCCTTCCTGCTCAGAGCAGGCTGTTTGTTGAAACTGTAGCATATTCCTTGAAACCCCAGAGGTCTTATATGTATTGCCAAATGAACAAGCTGAAGTTTTGCATGACCCAGAGCCCAGTGATAGGGAGTTGGAGAATGTAGGCTCAGCTGTGGATTTGTAGTCATTCCACGCATGCAGATAATGGGCTGAAATCCCCAAACTTGGGCCAATGGGATGCTCATTGAAATATATGGTTAACATGAGGAAGAGACTGGATTATAAATCTTTGGAAGTAAGCCTTCTGAGATAATATCTGATGCAAGAACCTCAAGGGAAACCAGATTCTGTAATCGATTGAAAACCTGCCTTTACAAAAGCTTTTAAACATTTAAACACCATCTTATAAATCAAGTTACAAATACCCCACCACGGAATAAAGAAGTTCTTGCCATGTAAAATATTAATTTGTCTTTTCAGGGCAGAATGAACACTTCATTTAGAAAGACCTTGCCTAAGAGGTGTACAGCAAGCAGAAAAAATAGGGTAAACATACTGTGTTGACCTTTGACACCCATTTACATATCTCATACTGACAGACGTGAGAATTGGAACTATGCTGAAACATGGTCCCACGCTATTTCATTTGAAGTGGATGTCATGCCTCAGATTTTATGTTTCCTGGCAATTATTCCCAATTATGTATTAGAAAATCATCTGAAATTGAATAGTAGCTTTCTGTCTACAATGTAACAGAAATGTCCCTCAGAACTGGAAAAAAAAAGTTTTGATTTTAGCATATAATTTCTTTGTACAAAACAAAATCAACTATTAGTGAATCACAAAAGGGCAAACATCTACCACATGGCATTTCTTCATTTGCTATAATCTATATTCATCTAGAGCAATAGTGAAACCAGCCTGGAAGATTACCAGAAAAGAAACTATATGATTAGCAAAGTTAAACCCTGATTTGCATCAGAAAAATATAGCCTGTGCTCATTTATGTGCAAATGTAATGGGAAAAGGCTGTAGGTAAAGTGGCTAAAGCCTAAACAAAATAAACACTTAATTTTCTTTTATAGTACCCAGTGACTATTAATAATATTATGGTACCAACTCAGAAACATTAAGCCAAGCAGAGGAGCAATAAATGTTCCTAGACTGTGCACCACTGTTGATATGAGCAAATAATCACTCCAGAGTTCACATAAAATGCAGATGGAAGTACAAAGAAGATATTTGGCGAAGTCAGCAATGGCAGCAAACTGTTCACAGGTGAACTCAATAACTAGGGGCTGGCTCAGCAGGAGAAGAGTCTGTGGAAGATATTAAGAAATGGGCTTTATAAATCATCACATTTTATCATGCCTGGGCTTATTGGTATATGCATGTTCTTCTACTTGCAAGTTAGTCTTAATACCAAGTGGCAATATTGAGAATTTTGCAGAACTCTAGCATTTTGTCATCATTACAACTCACTAAAACAGATAAGATGGCTATTGTTCTCATTTTACAGAAGAAGAAATCAGAATTCTGGGTTTGATCATAAAATGAATAATGACTGGGTGAAACTTTAGGTTTGTGATTCACTTTTTTTTTTTTTTTTTGGTCAGCCGTGGCTCTTGGACTCTGGACTTGAGCGCTGTCCCTCAGCTCTTCAGCTCAAAGCTATCACTCTATCACTTGAGCCACAACACCACTTCCGTTTTTTTTTTTTTTTTCCTTACAAGGATTAGAGCTTGAACTCAAGGCCTGAGTGTTAATGCTGTCTGTTAGATTTTTTATTCAAGGCTGTGCTTTACTACCTGAGCCACAGCTCCACCTCTGGCTTTTTGGTGGTTCATGGGATATAAAAGTGTCATAGACTTTCCTGCCTGGAATGGCTTCAAATTGTGATCCTCAAATCTTAGCTTCCTGAAAAGCTAGGATCGCAGGTGTGAGTCACAAGTACTCAGATAAATCATTTTCTGAGTTGTCACATAAAATGGTATTTAGGACCAGAAACCTCAGTTACCCCAATGTGAAAGTAAAAATGTTGGTTAAAATATAAATTACCCTATAGATTACCACTTAAATGCATTACAAAGTTTGAACAAAAGCCAGGAATCTATAAGTTGGAAATTATATAACAAGAAGAATAGGAAAACAAAATGTTGAAAGGCTCAGCCCATTGAGCTTCCATTCTGACAGCTTCAAGGTGAGATGCCTTAAAGCCCAGGGACCATTCAAGGACTGTAATCACAGAGTAGAAAGAGCTGGAATTAGGTTCACTGTTTAGGATAAACTAACAGAGAAACTTGCCTATGCAACCCAAACAGAAATTAAACAAAAAATTTAGTTAAAAACTATTCAGGCCTGTCAGATATGTCCTTTTTGAAAGAATTCATCTTCACTCTTGTTCCCCAAACATACCCACAAATTATTTTCTCATAGGATATGAACAATATATTTCCACAGAATAAGATCATACACTGTCAAAAAGCACAAAACAGGGAAAACAACAGAAGTCAGAAGAGTTTTTTAAAAAAGGATAGTAGAGTCAGACTAGCATATATTGGAAATATATATGTATGTATATATATATGTATATATAAAATGTACTTTGATATTGGAAATATAAGGCACCTAATATAACCTCTTTATGTTTTATGTTACAATTGAAATGACTAGCTATCCAAAACCCCAATGTCACCAATGCTATAGCAGAATTATAGAGTATGTGGTTGCCTGGCTTGACTACATTTGCCATCTTCCTTTGTAAACATGTCTCCATGTTCAAAGAATAGAATGTAAGAGGAAGTGATGTATCACTTCCTTCTGTTGTTCCTTCACACTTGGCCAGATCCCAGATAGGCACTAATTTGGCTTTGACCACACATGTTGACAGTGTCCTGGGGTGGGTCTGTATGTGTGTGTGTGTGTGTGTGTGTGTATGTGTGTGTGTGTGAGAGAGAGAGAGAGAGAGAGAGAGAGAGAGAGAGAGAGAGAGAGAGAGAGAGAGAGAGAGAGAGAGAGAGAGAGAGAGAGAGAGAGAACACTTAATTCATTAGTTCTATGGGTTGAGTGTTGAGGCTCTAATTTACCTCAACTAAAACATTGTTAGAAAAAAATATAAACTAGAAACACAGAACAAGGAGCCTAAAAAAGGAATCAACTAGATTGTTTAGAAAAAAATATTCAAGCGAAACTGCATGCTCATAAAATACAGGAAAATATAATTGAGATCTCAACCTTCTACAGTTGAATAGTGTTTACATTTAGAAATCTTTTCTTCAAATGTTCACAGCATTGATTTCAAAGACCTGATCCTCTTGCCCCTTTTCGTTCACCCAGCCTTATCATGTGTCCCTTTAGCAACTGTGAAGAACACACAACATTTAGGTTTCATATGGACCAACAAAAGAGCTGATTTAGCCTTCTCTTTAAAAAGCCTACTAAGCCGGGCGCTGGTGGCTCACGCCTGTAATCCTAGCTACTCAGGAGACTGAGATCTGATGATCGTGGTTCAAAGCCAGCCCGGGCAGGAGAGACCGTGAGACTCTTATCTCCAATAAACCACCAGAAAACCGGAAGTGGTGCTGTAGCTCAAGTGGTTGAGCGCTCGCCTTGAGCTGAAGAGCTGAGGGACAGCTCTCAGGCCAAGAGTTCAAGCCCCATGACCGATCAAAAAATAAATAAATAAAATAAAAAGCCTACTAAAACAACTAATTTTAATACAACTTGCTTTTTATTATACCAAGAAGTAGTTGTGGTTTCTCTAAAAGCTGCAAGTAATATGGTGATTTAGCATCAAAACAGTACATTCTATAATTGAGCTTAATTTTGAAATTGCTATTGTGATATTAAATATTAGTTATTTTGTAGAAGAGACATATGAAGAACAAATACATCATCTAGAGGGGATTTTCCTTAATTAAAAAAATCCATTCTCCAAAACAAATTGCTTACCTATTATTAACTTATTCAAGTTCTTTTATTGTTGGTTAAAGGAAAATATTTTACATTACAATTTATATGTAGTACATCACAATTCTAGTTTAATGTTAAATAAATTTTCTTATGGTTTCATAAGCATTACATGTTCATGTTAAGTGTTATTCTAGTAAATGAGTTTCAATTATACTATCCTAAAAAGTGTAAATTAAAATTTAATTTCACATGAGTTTGTAATATGAAGTATATTGGGAGATACTTTTGAGCTCCTTTGATACTTAGCAGTAATATGATATTTATAGCCAAACCAGTGTTAGAATATATTCCTCAAATAGGTAATACGCATAAAATTAAAATATATTGGCTTTCCTTTTAAGATTTATTTTGCCATCAATTCTAAAATCAGGTGGCTCTAAGCAACCTTAGGCAATACTATAATTTATTAATGGATGTATTTCAGCCTCTCTGTGATCAGCTCAGTAAGTGATCAATTTAGAGCCTTTGCTGAGTGGCAAAGTACCTAATGAGTACCAGTACACACTGGGTAGGGAGTACGTAGGAGTGAATTTCCTTATTAGTGTTGAAGGGATAGAAAAGCAAAATTTAGCTAGATAGCTCTTATCAATCTAAGGGGATGGAGTGGAGTTTAAAAATCATAAAAATAAATAAGAATTAGCCTCAAATAGCACTTTTTTCTATCTACTAATTAACTTGCAAATATGACCTGATGCACCTTATCTATTCTACTCCATGTAAATCTTTTTCTCTTCGACTTGCACATATTTTAAGTAATCAAAGAGATATAATATTGAAGTCAGTGCTTAAAGTAGGAAAACCTTCTGACTCCTAGTCCTTGCAACTATACTTACTTCCTAATGTAAATATCACACTCCCATGTAGATGTCAGATGTTCCTTCCATATTTGTTAACTTACTTCTTATATGATGTGAGTTAAACACAATTTTTATCATTCACATAGGAATCTGAGTATAATGACAAGTCTACCACTACAGGTCAACAGAGTCCTCTGCATTTTACTTTGCGGATTTATTATATTTTAGTATATTCATGAATGTAGTTTTAGTATATTCATGAATGTAGAAATAGTGAAAAGTAGAAATATCGAATAGTTCTGAGATCTTCAATGTTTTTTAAGAATTTTCATTTAACAATGAAGGTTAAATCATTCATGAGCTATTCTTTCAGTTCTCTTTTTAGCATATATTAATTGTACAAAGGGATTTCATGGTGATATTTGCATTCATGAATATCATATACTTTGATCCATTTGATTTCTTTTACTTTTTTCTTACCTCTCTTTTCCCCATTTTGAAAATAATTTGAGCAGATTTCATTATTTTATTAACATTATCTAATGAACATAATCCTCCATCACCCTTCCCTCCTTCCCTTCACTGTTATCTGTTTTCCTCCCTAAGTTGTCCAATCTCTTTTATTAATAAGTACACATTCATTTAGAGATAATGCTAGAAGTCTAAACTTTTGAGATTCACGATTAAAGAAAGGCCAGGATTAAGTGGCTCTTGATTGTTCCTTTGCGAGAAACCATCTAGAAACATTAAACTCACATAAACTGGATATATTATTAGTCCATGAAGTCTCCATCTTGGCTTAGGATCACATCTGCATTTCAGAGAAATGGACAAGACCTACATGGAATGGAACTTTTTGAAGGAAAAAAAAAAAGCTAAAGAATCCTTCTTCAGCCGGGTACCAAGTGCTGCTGCAGATTCTACTGACCAAGGTTTATGTTAGATAATCTTCACATGAGCTCAGAACCAAAGAGAAATAGATGACTGAAGTACAGAAAGTTCAAGTGATGCTAAGGACAGTTCAAACCAGCAAAACATTTAGATTTTACAAGTCAGGGAGTTACTGTTTTTCTCAGGGAATATTTCTGTCAATCATTTGAAGCCATGTTAAGGGTTTTCTAATTTCACATGTGTCTATTTGCAGATGAAATTCACTGAAAGCCAGGCAATAATTTAATTTTCAAATGTCAACTCAACAGCCTTGATGAACTCACCATTTTAAAAAGTTAGACTTGGTTTGCATTTCTTTTATGGCTGGAGAGGTTGAGCATGTCTTCATATGTCTATTGGCCATTCTTATTTCCTCTTCAGAGAATTTTATCTGTAAGTCTTTAGTCCCCTTATTTATAGGGCAGTTGTTTCTTTGGGGATTTGTTGTTGGGGGATTTAATTTTTTGAGTTCCAGGTATATTTTAGATATGAGACCCTTGTCCATTGTATGGCTAGTGAAGATCCTCTCCCAATCTGTGGGCTTTCTATTGATCTTGCTAGCTATGACCTTTGCCATGCAATCCCATTTGTCCAACCTTTCTTTGATTTGTTGTGTTTCAGGGTCTCTATTAAGAAAATTTCAGCCTGTGCCAAGGAGACCTAGGGTTTCTTCTATTCCTTGCTGTAATGTTTTCAGTCTGCTTTGACTCTGAGGTCTTTGAACCATTTGGAGTTGATTATGGTACAGGATGATATATATGGATTTAGCTTTAGTTTTCTATAGGTGATTAACCAATTTTGCCATCACCATTTACTAAGAGGCTATCTTTCTTCCATTCTATTTTTTTTAGCTCCCTTATCAAAGATTAGGTGGCTATACGTCTGTGGATTCATTTCTGGGTTTTCAATTCTATGCCATTGGTCGTCAGGTCTGTTCTTGTGCCAGTACTAAGCAGTTTTTATTACTATGGCTTTGTAGTAGAGTTTGAAATGTGGTATTGATATTCCTTCAGCACTATTCTTTCTGTTAAGGATCAGTTTTTGCTATGTGGGGTCTTTTAGTGTTCCATATGAATTTTTGGATTGATTCTTCTTTTTCATTGAAGAATGAAGTTGGAATATTGATAGGTATTGCATTGAATTTGTAGATTGCCTTGGGAAGTAGATTTCACCTCACCCCAGTTAGAATGGCTATAATCAAGAACTCTAACAACAACAGATGCTGGAGGGGATATGGACAGAAGGGAACCCTACTACATTGTTGGTGGGAATGTAAACTTTTTCAACCACTTTGGAAAGTAGTATGGAGGTTCCTCAAAAGACTCCACATAGAGCTCCCCTGTGACCCAGCAATCCCACTTTTGGGAATTTACCCAAATGATCACAAACAAGGCTATTTACTAAAGCTACCAGCACAGCTATGTTTATTGCAGCATTATTTACTATAGCTAAGATATGGAACCAACCCAGATGCCCCTCAGTAGATGAATGGATCAAGAAAATTATATATACATACATAAATATATATACATAAATATACATATATATACATATATATGTATATATATACATAAAATGCAATTCTATGCCTCCATCAGAGAGAATGACATTGCCCCATTTGTTAGGAAATGGAAAGACTTGGAAAAAAATTATAATAAGTGAAGTAAGCCAGGCCCAAAGAAACAGGTCCCATGTTTTCCCTTATTTGCAATGACTAGTATATATCTGGGACAAGCAGAAAAGGCCTAAAGCTATGTACATATGACCCTATAAGATGATATTAAGCGAAACAAACCTCAAGATAGGAAAACATATGGTTTTTTTCTTTCTTGCTATTGTGTTCTCAGATCATGAGATCTTTTATCAGCATTCTCTTTGCACCAACCCCACCAACTCCCTCTACTCTCACAGTTGTGTTATGAACAAGAAAATTTTATCCATACATTTTCTGAAGATATACACAATAATAAAAAATAAAGAATACTTCTCTTCTTGGGACCTTATTTGTCTCCTGGAGTAGTTTTATCACAAAGTGCCAGTCTGAGTCTAAAGACTTGGTTTCACATTAGACTTGCAGGCTGGTACAGGAGGGAACAGGAACTTACCCACCTGTCACAACAAATGGAGTCTGCTGCATCTGTTGGATGATAAAAAGGTGGTTTCAGGGCTGTCCCAAGCTTTCATAGGATTGCACATCTGATATATCTAGATGCTCACATCTTAAAATTGCAATTGATACTAAAATTTGGATTGGAGGCTTAAGAATTTGTTGACCAGCATGGGGATGTTGCTTTTAATGTTGAAAGAATCTTCTGACATGCTCCACAGCTAAAGCCAGATCTCTCTTCTCTGCACTGACTAGTATATTTTCACTAATCTAAGAAACATGAGTCTAGCTACTTGCCTATCAGTACCTAGGCCAGTGACAGGACCTCTTTTAAATTAAGTGAAGTTTTTCATTAACTCTATTTTTTTAGTGTAAATGGAATAAAAACTTCATTGATGTTTCTGGAACTCAGGATTTTTAAGATAGCCTCCCACCAG
Source organism: Dipodomys merriami (assembly GCF_024711535.1). NCBI lineage: Eukaryota > Metazoa > Chordata > Mammalia > Rodentia > Heteromyidae > Dipodomys > Dipodomys merriami. The sequence goes on from NW_027202270.1 coordinate 78,535,631, forward strand.
GCTTGGTAGCAAGAGAACAAAACTTGTAACTGATTGCTGGTTGCAGTGGAAAGCAACACTGAACTATCATCAAGGATGAATCACAGGAAATGATAGCCAAAAGGGTTGCGTGCTTATGTATTAACTTAAGTAAATCATGACGGAGAAAAACAATAATTTTGTCTTACTCGAATTGTCAGAAATTTCAAAATGAACCATTTCCTTTGCATAACTAAACATTTTCTTTCACATGAAAAAATGGAAAGGGAATTTGAATTTACTTGCTTAAGAAAATGGAAAGTGTGTTCTTTAAGAATGTATTTTTGCATTTCCTTTTCCAGATTACACAAATGAGTAATGTTGAGTTTCTTTAGGTATCTTCCCACTTTAGCACAATAGAACATTTTCTTTATGTGTTGAGGATCAAGCCTTGTACATGCAAGGCAAAGGGCTTTACCACTAAGATACCTCTCTAGCCCAGGACTATTTATCTATATTATTGATTGTTTTGAAAATTTTTTTTCTATAAGCTCTTGTTCCTTCAGAGTATCTAAAAAAATTAACTTATAGTTTACCCCTTAAATACTTTATACTGAACTATAGAACCTTTCAAGCTTCTACTGTTCAATTATGCAGATGTAGGTCGCATTACCATTCTGCCTGGGATATGGCATAGTGTTCTTGTGGGTATCTCTCCGTGTACAACAGACAGAAAATTATTCTCTGTGTCAGGATTTGATATCCAACCCAGAGAAAGAGTAACCCTTGGGGGTCATATTTTAACTTTGTCTTTATAGACCCTTGAAGCCATTATTTTAAAATGTTGTAAATTCAGTTACAAAATGGAAAGATGATTACATGATTAATGGAGGTTAATACAGATCATTGAAATTTTAGCCTGGATGAGGCCATCAGAAGCTATTTAATCCAATTTTCCCTGGTACCAGGCAGGCCACATGGGAGCCACTTTGTCCGATGGAATCCTTCTCCTCATCACACACCTCCCTAAGGAAGTCAAGCTCCCTCTCTGTATGAAATATGATGCATCCTTGTCCTGAGTAAGCATCTGCTCTTACCTAAGGCCTCTTTCCCCTCAGTGCTGCACATCTCAGATTAAGCTCATGGCTCTGGAGTAGTTAATGAAACACTGCCAGAGAGGAAATAAAATGCAAAGTTATTGTTTCACTACTGATGTATGTAACTCTCTTGGATTACTTTTGTAAGCAAATGTCTGCCTGCTGAGAGTCATGTGGTTAAATTGGTAGATCTGCTATCTGCATGGGCTGGTGAATTTTATCCACCTTTTTGGTCAAAGTATCCAGGAAATGTGTACTTAGAATAATAGAATCAGTTTTTGTTTATTTATTTATTTTCCTGATCTTCAAAGGATTATACAAAGGGATTACAATCAATGGATCTGTCCAGTTGTCCAGTGCTTCTTGATCAAAGCCACACTTCCCATCATTTTCCCTGATCTGACAAATTATCAGATGTGGGAAAATAATTTAAGACTAATATATTCCTGACTTGAGGGTCAGTGGTCTCCCTCAAACTTAATATATAAAAAGCTATTACATGGTTTTGGAGTTTTGTACACTTACAAGTAAGAGACCAAATGTATCAAGGCCCACAAAAGACGGGGTTTTCTTGTGTAATACAACTTACAGAGGAAGGTGACTCAGACCTGATTTTTTTTTAATTGTGAAAATACTATACAGAGGGGTTCAATTACATAGGCAAGGTAATAAGTACATTTCTTATCAAGCATTGTTGCCTCCTTTGTTTCCCCTTCCCATCTGCCCCCCCCATGCCAAAGTTGTAAAGTTCATTTTTCCACATATAACACCTTGTACATCTCATTGTTGCAATGAGTCCACCTGTATCCCTATTTAAACAATTTTTTTCCCTTATTTGTAATAATTAGTATATGCCTGAGACAAGCAGAAATGGTCAGATAAGTTGATGTTAGGCGAAATGAACCCCAAGATAAGGAATCAAATGGTTTTTCTTTCATGCAATTGTTTCTAACACATTTATAAGATTATTTCTTTGTTGCTTTGTATGTCCCTCCCTCACGGCATAACCCATGCTTTCACTGTATTTGATATTGGTATACTTTGTGGAGGGGAAGGGAAAAAACAGACCTGATATTTTTGACCCTTGGCTTTTATAAGGAAACTGTGCAATTTTTTATGTTTTCTACCATTATTGTGGGGCTTCCACTCTCAAAGTGGCTTCAAGATTACTTCAGATCACAATATGGTTACTGGTGTCTATATGGGAGATGCTAAATCAGGTACTGTTAGTTTTCTCAAAGGCCCCATAAGAACAATGCCTTCTGCTTAACATTCAGTTGCTACTCCTTTCTTCATAAAAGCTTAGGACATGTAAGTAGTTGAGGAGATTGCCACCCCTGCACTTCTAAGATTTTGTTAGTAAAGAATAAAAGAAATCATGAAAACTTAGAAAGAAACTCCTGGTCTCTGCCACAGGTCCATCTTTAAATGTTGCCTTTTCTAAACCAGTTGTTTAAGGATACAGGTGGACCTGTTGCAACAATGAGAAGTACAAGTTGTCATGTCCAAAATGAGCTTTACAACGTCGGTGCGGGGGGGGGGGGGGGGGAAGGGGGGAAAAGAGAAGGATTGGGATTGGGGGGGAGGGGGGAGGCTGGGAAGGGATGTGAAGGGTAAACAAAGGAGGAGGCTGCAATGCTTGGTAAGAAATGTACACATTATCCTGCCCATGTAATTGTAACTCCTCTGTACAGTATGTTCACAAATAAAATAAAATAAAATTTTAAAAAAATGTTGCCTTTTCTAGTCATTACCTTGGATCACAGAGTGATGATATTACTGGTTATAAGACATTATATGTGCAGAGAACCAAACAAGATATGTTATCTTCCAACAAATATAGAGCCTGGACAGGTATTCATTTTGAAACTGTTTGAATTAGTGGACTTTAGCTTCTAATTTGCTACTGTAGTATACAAAAAGAAGTAATGGTTACTTTTGCCCTGACCAATTTATATGGTGGATTTATGGACATATAACATGGTAGATACTAAATGTTTGTGATGAAGTCTTGGCAATTTTTTGATTGTCAAATTTTCCAACATGAAAAAGTGGTTTAGGACAGTATATTGGAAACAAACTTTACAACTTCAGTGGGTGGGGGTGGGGAGGAGTGTAGGAGGTGAGGGAGGGAAGGGATAGTGGTACAACAACAAGGAAGGAAGGGAATGGGTAACAATGATAGACAAGTGATGTATTCATTGCCTTACTTGTGTAACTGTAACCCCTCTCTACAGCATCTTAACAATAAAATTAAAAAAAAAACAGAAACAAAACAAAAAAAAAGTGGTTTAAGCCCTGTTCGTCTATAGAAACAAACATAATAAACTTATTTCTCAAAACACCAGAACCTCTTCTGTAAAGGTCTCTGTCTTAGCTTTGTTTTCAATATGATAATGGTAGATGAAGGCCATGTAAATGTGAAGTAATATTAATTTCTGATCAGAATTTGAATAATTAGGAAAGTTTGTTTTTTTCATTTTCGGACATAGTACTTGATTGAACTCATGGCCTGGATGCTTCCTTGGAGCTTTTTTGTTCAAGGCTAGCACTCTACTACTTTGAGCCACAGTTCCACATCTGTTTATGTGTGTGTGTGTGTGTGTGTGAGTGATAAATTGGAGATAAAAGTCTCACTTGGACTTTTTGGCTGGCTTTGAACTGTGATTCTTAGATCTCAGACTCCTGAATATATGGTATTACAAAGCCTGAGCCACTAGTGCCTGGCTAACAGAAATTTTTTTTTTTTTTTTGGTCCGTTGTAAGGCTTGAACTCTGGGCTTGGGCGCTGTCCCTGCACTCTTCAGCTCAAGGCTAGTGCCCTACTGCTTGAGCCGCAGCACCACTTCCAGTTTTCTAGTGGTTTATTAGAGATAAAAGTCTCACAGACTTTCCTGCCCAAGCTGGCTTTGAACCACGATCCTCAGATCTCAGCCTCCTGCATAGCTAGGATTATAGGCGTGAGCCACCAGCGCCTGCCAGAAAGTATTTTGAAAGAAACAATGCAGAAAAGCTGATTAGGAATTTGACCATGGACAATGATCACTATGTAGCCTGTTCTGTGTATGACTATTCTACAGGGTAGATATCCTGAGCAATGATGGCATGTATCGGGCCCAGAGGCAAGACATTAGAAAACCTGTACCATGAAAATGACTAAAACTACTTGGCTATCATAAGGCCTAAAAAGAGTAAAAGTCATAATTTTAATATTCATAAAGACATTTTCAACAATTGACCTTGAATTTAAAAAGGGACATATATAGGCATAAGCTGCATTGACTTTTATCATTTTAAACTTTACACAAAAGAAACTATCAAGACTGAGGTATTATAATCATGCCAAAAAAATTGTGGAGAGTTGTTTGCCTGTCTCTGTAAAAGATATCCTGAGCCAGAGACTGTGTATGATAGCTGTTTGTATACCAGCTAAAATTAGAGGATTACAGTCCAACGCTGGCCCAAGAAAAGTGAGTATAGGATATTATCTGAAAAACAAATTAAAAGCAAAAAAGGGACCAGGTATCAGTGGTGTCTCGTGCCTGTACTCAGGAAACTGAGATCAGAGGATCATGATTTAAAGTCAGCCCAGGCAGAAAAATCCAGAAGACTATCTCTGAAATAGCCAGCAAAAAACTGGGCTGAAGGTATAACTCAGATAGTAGAATACTAGCCAAGCAAGTGAGCAAGCCAAAAAAAATGAACATTAGGCTCAAACACTAGTACTGAGAAAAAGGAAAGAATAAAATAAAAGGGAAGCAAAGGAAGCATTAGACATAGAGACTTTGCTTTCCAAAAGCGAGGCCCTGAGTTCAGACTTCAGTATTGAAAAAAATATAAACTTCCTTTTTGATATTACTTGAAATAAATTAAAGCTGAATAAAAATTGTTCTGTTTTTTTTTTTTGCAACAGGAAATTGTACTTTTAGCAAAAAATCAGATACAAATCATCACAAAATAGGCTTTGGTTTTCAAAACCTATTTTGATTTTTGTAAATAAGTACCCATCTTAGTTGTAAAATAACTACTATTGTTTTATCTTTCAGGTAAAATCTGTATGGACATGGGCTTGTTCTTATGGCTTAGCAACTCCTTTAATTGTTCTAAGTACAGTCAGTCTTCCTATACTGTGTAATTCAATGGGTGCCAATATCACTTTCTTATCAGTGATATTTTTCAGAGAAAATGTATTTACACATTTCTCTTTGAGTTCTTTAAGAAGTGACCTTTGGAAAATTACTATTTACCCTTCCTGTCTATTCTAAGTGGAAACTTTATTGCATTTACAATCTGGCAGAATCTGCTGTATTCAAAAGATGTTTTCACCCAAACTGAAACACACACACACACACACACAATGTTGTTGAATGAGACATCATATATTTGCTCAATTCAGGTCCTTTGAATAAAAAGAGCTATCCAGATGTTTTGTCTAGGTGAGGAGAACATTCTAATTGTCTCTAATTTCAATGGGTTACCAGAAGCTAAAGAATACCTTGACTGCTCCACAAAGGCTTTTTAATTGTTGATAAAAATACTGTGACCTGAAGGGGGTGAGGATGGTGGGGTGGGGAAAACAAAAAATAAAAAAAAAACACTGTGACCTTTACAGTGAAAGTTGGAAGAAAAAGTAATAACTCTGAAAGTATATAGGTTCATACTACCTATTTACCCAGACATCCTTGAGAGGTTGAGCCCTTGGTAGAGGGTAGAAATGCTTATATGTAACTGGGCTTTGTTGGTATGACAGGCATGATTATTCTGTAAATCTCAGCCATGTCAAAAACACTTCAATTCTTCCACAAGCTGAAGTCTGAAATGCTGAACAGCTTCATTCTTGGACAGAAAAGGACTTGAGTGTGGAACTGTGTTGTTAGATCTAAAACTTTGATAGCAAATGTTGATGGAAATGAGTGTTCAACAACGGTGTGTGGTTTCATGTGAACACTGACGAGAGAGGTAAGGAATTAAAGCTCTGTTATCACAATTTCCAGTGAGGTTCTCCATTTGCTGAAGTCCCAATTGCTGAAGTCTTACTTCAGGTAATGAAGATATGTAGATCAATAGCCTCAGTCACTGTGTAATAATTCTGTACCATATGCTTATTTTGCAATGCTTTATATATATCATCACACAGCCAATGGCTAATTCCATTTAAAATTATACTAGCTACTGTGTATATCCTATCCTCTAAGATCCAGGTTTTCTTTCAAAACATTATTTAGAAGTGGATTTTGAGGTGTAGGCTTTATTTCTTAGTTTTTGTCATAGATGCTTCATTTCTTACTCTTGGATCATCTTATTTAATCAACATTCTTTTGATTGGTTGGTGATTTCACACTTAAAATCTAGCAGAAAACTATTACTGTTTTCAAATAATTGTTAAATTAGATCTGTATGATGAATTCTAAAATTCAAATGACAAGTTGGTTAATGATTTTTTGGGGGGAGGAAATCAAGGAGATCAAAACCATACTTCCTTTTATCACTTATTTTCAACTTTATCTTTTGCTATTTATTATTAACATACTTAAATTTTAATAGTACTTGTTAATTATAAATATATCTATAAGAGTTCAAAAAAATAAAACTCATCCAACATTAGGTTCATCCACTTTTCCTTCTTACCTTTTTACTTTCCTTCCTTCTTCTTTTCACTAGAGATAGCACTGGGTATCTTTCAATTTCCTCTTACATGAACACTATCTTATCAGTACTTGACAATAGAATTATAAGATTTGAATAAATTTATTTTTACTGGCTACCTTATATTTCACTCAGTGGATACATCTATCTCCCTTTGTAAATTTCCAAGTAAATTTCATATTTTTTGTATTTTACCATTTAAATAGAATTTATACTTTATAAATAGAAATCTAGTATGTGTTTTTATTCATAAGGATTTGTAACATCTATTAGTAGTATCTCTGGAATTTGTATTCAAAGTGAAATTATTTAATCACTGTTATGCAGAATCGTTTTTCAGGTTTGTTAAAAGAAGTAAGATTTTAAACTGCTGAGATTATTTTAGTTTGCTCTAAAATTATTGGTGGTTTAACAAGATGAAGGATTTCAAGGTTTTTTGTTCTGCAGTTCTGTAAATGTCTTGAAATGGGTAGATGATACCATTTTTATATTTTTTGAATTCAGGATTTTGTAAAACATAATGTTTCTGATTAAGTGATCAGAAAACTAGATAGAATACTCACAATATTCATCCTTAAATGACTAGTGTTTCCTACTCTTAAATATATGGTGTGTGATGAAGACGGAAAAGAAAGAAATGGAGGAAGAAGTAGAAGAGGAAGAGGAAATAATGCTTTTGTTCTATTTTTTTTACAAAATTTAAATTTTAATGATTATTAGGTAATTTATTTTAGATTCTTCCCACTTTATACATATATTCATTTATGCAACAATCATGTAATAATGCCAGGAAAAGGAGGGAGAAAAGGTGGCAGAATTCCTCAGGTTGTTCACTAAGAATAGAAAGGAAGAAATTATAGATATCCTGGAATACCCCAAAGCAGCAATTTCTAGTACTAGCATCTCAAAAGACTGGACCACTCTTGCTTACTAGAAATGGGACTTGGGGCTGTGAATACAAAATGACGATGTGTAACACTGTATAACACTTCATATTTTTTTCTGTGACTTTTATAGTCTATCGTTGATGCTTCCGTCTTGCTCTGATTCATCTGACAGATTGATTTCACACTGTTTCCTCTGATAGTCCTTCTATCATGTCACCATCTGACACTTTAGAAACTGTTATACAGTTACACAGTCATCCTGTTATACAGGAGTCACTTGGGCAGCTAGTGTCTAGGCAGGGAGTGTCTCCTGCTCTTATTTCCTGCTTCCCACCTCTTTGTCATTTAGGTATAAATGACACCTAAATGTCATCCAGTTGTGAATAAAGTTGCGTAGTGGGCTTTAGTGACCATCTCCATTCCATGTTATCAGGCATAGGTCTCAGCTTACAGCTCATGGATTGTTCTGTATGAATGGATTTCCTTCTTGAACCCATATTGCTTTTACTCAGAGCTTTCCCTTATCCCATTTGCACAGCCTGCAAAAGCTGATCACTTTCCCAAGCATCAAGGTTCTCCCAGTAGGTTGCATTTCACGCTTTGGTCCTTCAAATAGTCCCTTGTCTGTGGAACAGAGATGCCCTTCAGTGTGCTTGGTACATGCATCAATGGAAAACAGTCCTCTCAAGGACAGGAGAGGATGTTGCATTTGACATGGTGTTGCTTTTGAGTCACGCATTATTATTTTTGGCCAGTCGGTCATTTTCTTCTCCATCTCAGAGAATCAAATTAGGAATGTGGGAGGGTAAGCTGGGTAGTTATTTGGCCAAACTCATTTGCTAGATCACCTGTCTTAAAGAATGCTAAAAAGAATCCTTTCTTTACTAGAAATCTCTTTTCTAAATTTGCTTGTACAATTCACATGGGTGCCCATCACTCCATGTCCACATAATTGTGTATGAGGAAAAGACCACACATTCTTCCTTTTTAGAAGGGAAATGTTTGAAATTTCTAACACTCCATTGAGTTGAGGAGATTTGTTCTTTTTTTTTTTTTTTCTTTTCGGTCAGTTGTGAGGCTTGAACTCTGGGCCTGGGCGCTGTCCCTCAGCTCTTCAGCTCAAGGTGAGCGCCCTACCACTTAAGCCACAGTGCCACTTCAGTTTTCTAGTGGTTTATTGGAGATAAGAGTCTCACAGACTTTCCTGCCCAGGCTAGCTTCAACCGGGATCCTCAGATCTTAGCTTCCTGACTAGCTAGGATTACAGGCATGAGCCACCAGCGCCTGGCCTAGAGATTTGTTCTTAGTGATATTATTAGTCAGGTATCCATTAACAAACCATGCATGTGGTTTAGACTAGAAAAAGCCAAGGTGTAATTGGTTTTCAGGCCTGAGTTTCTGAGATTGTGGGGTTATTTGGCATCCTTCAGCACAAGGAATATGAGTCATTTGGTCAATAAATACTGATCTGTCTTTCCTGCTATGGAAAGAGAAGGCTTGGCTCTAAAATTACACAGAAGTAATGTGTCCCTAGTTGAGTAAATGTACTTCCTTGATGGCAAAGGAAAGTTATGTACCTCTGAGTGATTATGACATGATTATGTGTGACATTCTGGGGAAAAGACTGGCTAGAAGGCAGGCAAGAATCCATGACTCACTGTTTCACAGAAAACAACTTCATTATTGCAATGGAGTCTTAACTCCTGTGCTGCTGGGCCACAAACATCCATCTCTGATGGTGTGAATATGTTCTAGCCTTGTCTTCCAAAATTTTCTCCTTCACTTCTTTGTAGTGTAAAGGGAAACAAGGATGAGTTCTTAGTGAACTTGTTTTTTTTTTAGTCATTGCTGCTGTTCAATGATCGTGAAGAATGGATCCCACTTAAGAATCCCTGAGTATGCTTTACTGATTATAGAATTTCTTGCTTTGGAGATCATTTCTTATACTATAGAACAGTCTACTGAGAATTTTTCCAATTCAGACTTTCAAGTTTTGGCCAAAGAAAAATGTTAAATATATATTAAAGTGACATTCAGAAGAAACAAATGTAAAGGCTGGCATACTTTGCTAATCAAAATTTATAATTACATCATCAGAGGATATTGCCTTGACAATAATATGTATTATAAATTCACCAGTGGCTGCACTAAGGGAATGAGGGAGCTCCTCATCTTGCTGTGTATTGGACTGGTCCAATTATAGTGAAACCAAGTGTGTTCTAAAAGAATTACCACATCTTAAATGAAGTTTAATGAGTGCAGGGGTATATTCAGAGATTAATAACTGAGTATAACTGGTTCAAGGTGGCATTATCTGATGGAATTTGAGATGTTAGCTTGATGATCTCATGGGCAGGCTTAAGTTGAACAAATAATCCCTTTTGATTTCTAATTTTCAAATGTTATGTGTTTATTTCAGAAAAGATTCAGCTGAGACTATCTTTTCTCAAATGGCCAAATTTAGACAAATCAGTGAGTGTTTCTATGAGATTTCTCTTTGATGCCATGTAATTGGATCTATCTGCAGGGGTCCATGGACACACTGGACTGGACGAGGATGAGAAATCTCTATGTTGGAAAGGACCCTAAAATCCAAATGTTTCTAATTACAGAGATATCTGGATCTAGTATTTCTATCATAGGAAGAACCTATATTCTTGGTAGTCCATGAGCTCTCATTCACATAATTTTGTAAGTTTCATGACTTTAACATGTTATAAAGTTGGCTTTAAATTTTCTGAGTATAAGATGTATTATTTACATTTACTTTTGCCTAAGGATATAAATGCTCTGAATCTTTAGGCTAATGTTGAAGAAAAAAAGGAATAAGAAAGAGAGGCAGATATTCCATTTCTGATGTAAATAAGGATTAATAGAAATTTACAAAACACTCTTTCATTTTTTTCATTCAATGAGTCACCAAGGACTATACAGCAACTACTCTGCTATAGGCAAAAGGGATACAAAATAGATCTAAAATAATCAATGATCTCATACTTTAGACCTAGTAGAAATGAAGTTACTTTTATGTTAAGTTGTCTTGTGGAAGAATTTACAAAGTGTGAGAGAGGACATCAAATCCACAGCAAGGAATAAAAGGCCATCAAGAAAACCTTTGTCCTTGGGGTCCTGGTGCCTGTGGGTCTGGAAGCCTAGCATCTTGTTACTCTCTGTTCTTTTAAAGGAAGGACAAAGGTAGCTAGAGAGTTTAAGAAGTATAAAGATGGAAAGGCTAATATAGCTAACAAAACTCAGGCTCCTCTTGTATCAATAGACTTTCTGAAATGGGAAAAATGCTTTAAGAAAAACAATATGCCCAAAAATGTACTCCTGGGCAAAGTTCATTTTGTAGCCTTTGAAGAAATATTGAAAGAAATCAAATGAAGCACTTCGATGTGCCACTTTTGTTTTAGATTTAACAAGTCTTTCCTCTTGACTGCTCAGGATAAACAATTGGATTACTTGACTCTATATGGAAAGGATTAGTCAAATTTGGGCTGTTCTTCCTCTGAAGTCAATGAAATGTGTGAGCCTCCCCATGCTGTAATCGCTCAAGGAACATCCAGAAACTCAAAAGTTGTGTTACTATTCCTTGAGATAAAAAAGAATTATCATTCTGCTTACTGGCAAAATGCTGACAAAAGGAGAATGCATCCAATGGAAGAATAGTACTTTTATTCCAGAAGCTAAAATAACCAAAATACTTTGAGAGGAATCAAATTGAAGTATAAATTTTAAGTAGACAGCCTTAAGATTCTGTTCTGCCAACCTGTCCCTGCTTTGTTGTGCTGTTGTATCTGTTGGCTTGTGTCAGACTGTTTATCATATGCTCAATAGGCATGTTTGCTTTAGTGTGGTGAGTATATTCAGTAGTGATCTTAGAGCTGTGTGGATGCAATAACCCACACATATGGGCAATGATTGGAGTACTGTGTATGAGACCCAGTCTCAACCAGATGGACCTAAACTGGTCTGTTAGTCAACTTTCCAGTGCTGTAACAAAATACATGAGCTAATCAATTTATAAGGAAGAAAGGTTTACTTTTGGCTCATGATGGTGGAGGTTTCAGTTCATGCTGGTTGCTTTGGGGCCTATAGGGAAGCAGAATATTCTGGCAGAAGCATGTTCCATAGGTATTTGCATAGGAAGCAAAGAGAGAGGGCTGGACTCTAGTAGCCACTAGAAGAGCCTTGCCTCAATAATCTAAATTCTTCCAACTAGATTCTATGCCTTAAAGTTTTAATGTCTTCCCAGTAGAGCCATGAGCTGGTTACCAGGCCTTTAATACATAAGATACGGGGTGGATATTTCTGATCCAAACCAACTGAATACTCTTAGAACAGCAAAATGGAAGTTCATAGACAGAAGTACAGCATGCCTTGAGGCCCTAAATTCTTCCCTCTACAAAAAAACAAGGCTTTGGAAAGAAGCTATTAAACCTGTTAAACTTGGGGCTTTTGTGTAAGAAGATCATCTACGAAAGCATGAGTATAAAGAGAGCTTGTCACATCCGAATTGCACATGGCATAATAAAACATACAAGTGGAGATTTCCCTTAAGTGTTGAAGTTTTCTGTAATAATTCATTTTCTCTGTTAAGTAGAGATGCAAGTCAGAGTAGCAGTGTGAGAGTCACTTCTGCTGGTGATCCTTCTCATGAAGCCATGAATTATAGTACCAGACCCTGGCAAGCTTTCCTCCACCGTGAAGAAGCACCAGCTAAAACTTGTTAATGGCTTTTGCCTAGTTGGATCCCTGTCTGGCTCCCTTTCCTCATCATGCATCATTGGAGTTGTGCTTAAAATTTACCCAGATGTCTTCCTTGGTTCATTGCATTCTTTTGATCTCCATCTTTGATGTCTGTTCTTTTTTTTTGGTCTATTTTTAAATATCTCCAGGTAGTGGTCATCATTTTCTCTCTCATATGCTATTCCTTTGTCCCTCACTTGTTTTTCTCCCTGAAGTTTCTCTTCCCTCCCTTTCACAAGTCATTATTTCCTTCCACTAAACCAGTTCTCCTTTGCACAGATGCCTCCTAAACATTCACCTTTAGTGTTGGTTATTCTTTTGGACTTCTACCTTGGATTTGACCTTGTTAGGCATCTTCATTTAGTGGCTTAGCAATTAAAGCCTGCATGTTCACTGCCAACCTTGTCTTTGAGAGGTGGCATAGTATGGTAGTCACAGATACCAGAGCTAGCTGGGTCTGGGTCTATCTCTCATCTCTCTCACTTTCTAGCTGCGTGACCTTAAACAAACTGCTTCAATTTTCCTTTCTTCAGTGTCCTCATTTTCAAAATAGGTGCCAACACTCTCTGGCTTGAACAGTTACGGTGATAATTAAGTGAGTTGTTACACAGAAAGTGAGACTACCCATGCCTGGTACATGTTAGCTATTTTTCTTTGCTTTTTGTTTTGTTTTGTTTTTGGAAACTTCCAAGCTCCAACTCAAACCTCTCTTTTAAAAGATTCTATTTATTTATGAACCAGTCTTTTCATTGTCCAGACTTCTTTTGTCTTTCAACACTTTCTATCAGTGCAGGAGCTTTTTAGATTTTCTAATCATCCTGTTTCTCATACCTTTGGCTTTTCACCCCTTCCTATGATCACTCTCTTTATTTTTCCTTGGACCACTGGCCTACTAGATTTCCTGGTTTCCTGCAATTGTTTGGTCTTTACCAACTCTCTGTTCAAATCTGTCTCGTATGAAAGCAAGGTTAATTTCCCCTAAAGTCTACTTTATCACACCATCTACTTAGAACAATAGCCACAGCCACACTGGCTTCTACTTGACACTGAGGGATGACTTAGACTCCTAGTCTAGTAATGAGGTCCTGTGCAACCTATTTTCCTGACTTATGGCCCATTTATTGTTATTTATTCTAGGGGCTACAGATGATAGCAAACTATTCGATTTGCATTCCCTAAACATTCTTTTCCTCCCCTAACCTCTTTGCTTTTGCTAACATGCCCTTATTCCTTTTCTTTCCTTTCTCTTCCATTGCTGTCAAAAATCCCACCCTTCTCTCTGGATCAACTAGAATGAGCTTATTAAACCTTTTCCTATCAATCCTGTAAAAAGTAATTGCTCCCTGGAAGAACCAAACAGCTCTTTGTGTTTGCTTCTCCCCAGGACACTTAACCTTCTACAGGACAAACACTTGAGTACTATGTAGTAAGAAGGATTTGGAGTTTGAGTTCAGAAGATATTGGATTGGATCCCAAGGTCTACCAAAATGAGCTTATTTTCTCATGTGTAAAATTGTGATAATAAGAAAGACTACATAAGATCTTATGAGAACTGTCATAAAGGTGACAGTTAAGCTTAAATTTTACTTTAAAAATAATTGCTTTTAATTTTATTTTAAACATCATTATGTCCTCTGCAATACCTTATTTAATGTCTTTTTAAAATCGTTGTCATATAATTATTTGTAAGTCTGTAAACCCACAAGATTTCATTTACAAAATATTCTTGATGAAAATAAAAGTGTATTTTTGGTATAAACTAAGACCTGCCTAGATTTGAGAACAGTTTCAAAGAGCAACATGGGGAAAATAGTTAAATTATATAGTACCTTTGCAACTTGCTTTTTTTTTTTTCTTGTCAGTCATGGGACCTGAACTCTAGACCTGGGCACTGTCCCTCAGCTCTTCAGCTCAAGGCTAGCACTCTACCATTTGAGCCACTGGGCCACTTCCAACTTTTTCTGCTTAGATGGCACTGAGGAATCAAACCCAGGGCCTCATGCATGCAAGGCAAGCACTCTACCACTAAGCCACTTTCCCAGCTCAACTTGGCATATTTTTAAGGAGAATGGCCTTTTGGTAAATTAATGCCTTTCCCAAATATATCAGTCAAAAGCAAAAAAAAATGTTTAGCATCTTTATGTGAAATTAGCTAAATGACTCCAGAGTTTAATTTGCTTGGAGTTTGTTTCATTTGTTATTTTTATTATCACATGGCAACCATTTGGGCCTTTTGAGCTTTTCAAAGACAAAGGAATAGTTAAAACCATTGTTCATAGGAAGCATATCTCAGGGTATGATGAGTGGAGTTTCTGAAGTAGATGGTAACAGGAATGTGAGAGGACAAGTAAATCTGAAGCAGCAGCAAGGCCACACCTCGCCCCAGGTATCAAGCATAGGTTCAGAAGTACCAGTAATCAAATGCTGGGAGTGGTCTGACTCCTGTTCCGCTTGAGTCAATAAAGAGAAAAGCAAAGATCAGAGTAGAGTATAGAGAAGGAAAACAGCAACTATGCCCCAGCCAAATCCCCCAGATAACATCCGTAGAGAGACTTCTGACTTTAGATGGGAGTCTCACTTTACTTATCTCTCTTGATCCCTTTAACTCCCTGCCAGATAAGGAGGGCAGAGTTCACTAACCTCCTGTTTGACAGGAGAGAGAGAGAGAGAGAGAGAGAGAGAGAGAGAGAGAGAGAGAGAGAGAGAGAGAGAAGGAACCAATTCTCAACTTCCTTGAAACAGAGGTAGAGATATTTTAAAGCAATACCACAAAGCAAGATAAAACAACAAAAGAAATCTCTTGACCTTTGCCTTCCTTTATGATTTGGAATCATTGGGAACTCTCTGTTGATAATTCCATTACATTTACACAGAGCTAAGAATCTTCCTCTAGATCTTTCTTCTTTTCCCTTTTCTATTTCCTCCTTTGACAAATGGAACAGATCATTAGGGTACCAAATTCCTATCACCTATAAAACCCTTATGTAGGCCAATCATGAGAAATAAACATTCTGGACAATGAAATCAATTAGGAGAAAAAAATCTTTAAAATATGGTATTTATACACAATATAAATTGTGGTTTCATTAAATCTCATACTTGTTATTTTTTAATTTTACATAATTTTTACATACAAATCTCTCATGCAAATTAGAACAACACATTGTCCTGGGTGGGGGTTTGAAATTGTCTGAAACTGATCAGTTGAAAAGCCCGGCAGAAGAGCCAGGCTCAGGTAGCTCACGCTTGTAATCTTAGCTACTCAGGAGGCTGAGATCTGAGGATCACAGTTCAAAGCCAGACTGGGCAGGAAAGTCCTTGAGACTCTTATCTCCAATAAACCACCAGAAAACCGGAAGTAGCGCTGTAGCTCAAGTGGTAGCACTGTAGCTAAAGAGCTGAGGGACAGCGCTCAGGCCCAGAGTTCACGCCCCATAATTACTAGTGGTACCTTCCCAGTGTGACTATCATAAATGTCTCTGGGATTGCCAAATTCCCCTTAGGAAGAAAATTCTTCCCAACCACATGAGCAGACAAAGAGTCCCTCAGAGGACAGAAGGGAGCTGTGGCGTGGCTTGTAAAACAGTTCCAGGCAAAGCTGAGTCTCAGCAATGATGCCCAGGGGTATAGAGAAGGCAGAGAGGAAGGAGGAAAGTCGATTCAGCACAAGATTGCTTTAATTACAACCTCCTGCCATATATATATATATATATATATATATATATATATATATGTATGACATTATATATATATACATACATATATGTATGTATATATATATAATGTCTTCAGTCATCATCAGTTCAACCCCTTTACTGCAACTCTTTCTTTCTTACTTCATCCCTCCTTCCTTCCTACCCTCCTTTGGATATCTGGACTCTAGTTCTAGCATTGCACAGTGATCAGGTATGAGATAATACCTGCCCTTTCAGAGTGTCAGAACAGCATCCTTTGTGTCTGATGTCTCAACCAGGAAAAGCAGGTTTTATCTGACATCTACCTTATGTTCCTGCTGGGAGCCACAGGCTATCCTCTGGCAATTTGCCTTTGTCCACAGTCTGGGTAAATTTTCCTACAGAACTTCATTCTGTCTGTGCTCCTCACTTGGTCTTTTTTTGTTGTTGGATTTTGTTGCATTCTGCAAGCACCCTGGGCGTGTTTCTCAGTTTCCTTAACTTGAAGTGCAATTGCATTATACATGGAGGTAAGGAAAAAAGTGTACCTCATAGCATTTCTATGGCAGAGGAACTATTGGAACAAAATGATACAGAGAAGTCTCTGTCAAGATAGATGTTAATTTTCTAAAAGTTAGCTCTGGAAATGTCGAAGTAATAAGGATAGCCTAGGACCTGTAAAAGGACATGGGAAAAGAGGGATTAAGTCCAGAGAATGAAACAATGTGAAATAGGGATTGTTAGCGGTGGTCCATTTAATAACATCTTCATGTTAAGTAACTCTCAAAATGAATTTATTGCTTTGTTTTAATTTCATTGTTTTAAGCTCATATCATCCTCTTTCTTAGAATCCCCAAATTATTTTTCCTAGCTCTGAAAATGAACAGATATGTTACTGTGGGGAACTTGTGACTAGACTTCCTTAGCAATTGTGTGTGTATGTGTGCACACATGCTGCTAGAGGGGTTTGAACTCAGGGCATTGTATTGTCCATTAGCTTTTTCCCTCAAGGCTGGTGCTGTACCACTTCAGCCACATTTCCATTTCCTGGGGCTTTTTGGTGGTTAATGAGATAAGATTCTCAGACTTTTCTCTCCTGGCTGGCTTTGAACAGAGCTTTTCAGATCTCAGCTTTCTGAGTAGCCAGAATTATAGGTGTGAGCTACCTGTGCCCAGCCTTCCTTATCAAGTGTGTGTGTGTGTGTGTGTGCGCGTGTGTGTGTGCGCATGCGCGTGTGTGCACGTGTGTGTGTCCACACGTGGACTGGGGTTTGTACTCAGAGCCTTTTGCTTTCCAGGCAAATAGATGCTCTGCATTTGAGCCACCCTCTCAGTCCTTTTTGCTTTTGTTATTTTTCAAATTTTTCACATTTTTTTGCTGGCCTAGGCTGGAACATCTTATTTATATAGCTAGAGTGACAGAACCATTTGAAGCAGAACCATTTGAAATATCTTTTTAATTAGGTCAGATGGGTCTCTCAAAGTTTTTGTCTGGTCTACCCTCAAACCATAATTCTTCTGGTCTCTACCTCTCAAGTAGGTAGGATTACAAATATGAGCCAGTGCATCCAACTCATCAATGTTTTTTCTTTTAATTCTGCCAAAACTTGCACCTAGTTGAACAAACTTCCTTGTGCTGAGTTGGCCCATATACGGCCTTAATTTTGAGATGGATGAACTTCATTAGAAGGTAACCTGATGGTTCAGTTGGATACAATAGCCTGAGTACAGACCTAACTTGCTTTTCTTAAGCATCTCTTAGACGAATCATATATAGCAATGCATTCAGACCTTCTCTAGAGAACATATTCAAATACATAATCTTTTAAGATCAATATCATCTATGACTCCAGCTCTCTCTCCCTATCCAAGCATCCTTACTGCATATGGAAGCAGTCTTTAGATACTGGAATAGCCAGCTGTATTTGTTGTGAAGTGTGGGGGGGGGGGCGAGGACATATCAGAAGCGGAAACCCTGCTTATTATCTGCAACATTTGTGCATTTACTTTTTCTCCATGGGTGATATCCAGTGTTACACATGGTGGTGGTTGTTGTTGTAGTTTTTACTGTTATTGTAAAGGTGATGTACAGAGGGGTTACAATTACATAAGTCATATAAAGACTGCATTTCTTTTTGAACAATGTTACCCCTTTCCTACCTCTCTCTCAGTTTTCCCTCCCATTTCTACCTGCAAATTGTATAGTATCACTACTGCATTTTTCATCCTTTGTCCCACAATTTCTATGCCTATCCTTACCTTCTCAAAGATAGATACATGAACAAATAAGACAAAAGGAAGAGAAAACAAAAACAGCAACAAAGAAAAAAACTTGTTTCCATTTCCTAGAGTTTGTTTCAATTAATATTATTTTATATGTTCAGATGTACAGTTTTTTTGTTATTATTATCCTTAAGTGGTTGCAGAAAGAGGTATCAATTCAACATGTCAGTTGTAAGTACAATGCATCTTGATTAATGGCACCCCTTTTATCATTCTCCCCCATCTCTCCCAACCCTTGAAATCCTCTTGATTTACCTAGTTCCCCTTTCATATATGTACAATGAACATTAGGACTGCATTCACTCACTCTTGCTTTCTGTGTTTACCACCCCCTGTTGACCTCATCCCCCTCCAACCCCAAATTCCAGCTTCTTGGTATTCGTTTTGTTAACCTTGTGCATTATTTGTTCAAAGGAGTTATGCTATTGGAATCCTCCTCTGCTATTACCCTACTTTAATTAGCATGTTTGTACATATATGCATATGACCCTCTACACATTTACAAAGGTATTTATAGATGTAACTTCCCCATCGGAGAGAAAATACATGTTCTTTATCTCTCTGAGCCTGACTTGATTCATTTGCAGGGAAATGGATGGACTTGGAAAAAATTATGTAAAGTGAAATAATCCACACAAGTTTCTGCTCACCCCAGGAATTGGTCAAGAAAAATTGTTGAGCCTGCTTAAGGGACATATAAATGAATGACATTGAGATAGGTCTTTGCTTCCCTGTATGCCTGGTCTTTTAAGTGTTGAATTAGTACTGTCACTGCCTACATCTTTTTCTGAGCGTGGGTAATCTTATTTTCAGCATCTGAAAAAAGCAATGTATCCATGTACAATCACTAATTGAATATGATTCAATCCAGTAACATCTTCAATGAGAAACCAAAGGAAATTCAATTAGGCTCACCCTTTCCACTTCAAAAGATCAAATCCTCCCCTTTCACAGTTAAAATTATGAAAGATTATCTTCTTAGTGGAAGGCTAAGGAAAATTTGGATTCCTGTCAAATATTTACTATAATATCCCAGGATCAGGATTAATATTGCCTTTCAGCAGCTTGCTCTGAATTTCTGTTGATGTAATCTCTCTTTTGGAAGCTTTTGAATAAAAGGCATTCTATATCCTTGCATGACTCAAAGTATTCAGCAGAAATGGTAACAAGATCAAACAGTTTTAGGACAAGTTATTATGCCCTCTGGTTATGAAAAGGCAGACACCTCAGTTCCATTTCCATATTTTTGTGTTGGTCCACTGACTCCTCAGAGAAAATTGAAAATATTGAACCCAGACTTTAAGTCTCAGGTTAATATTTGAGGATTGATTTTAAATCACAAACAAGAGTAGCAGTGCGATAGTACAGCACAAAACAAAGTACAATCTAAACATTTTTATGTTAAGTACTATTATTAGATAATACTATTATTCAGTAATAATTCCCATTTTCACTGAGGCTAATGTTTATCGCAGTTAAATGTTACTTGATATCAAAAAGTCTTACAATATTTAATTTAGATTTCAGACATTTAATTGCTTTATTTACTCAAACCTATGGATGTCTAACTCCAAAGCCATCAGTTATAACCTTAAGCTTTTATATTTCAAATTGTACTGCCCATTTTTCCAAAAGTAGGCTCTTATATACTTTATGCAAAATAATCTATAGATCTATAGATGCTAGAGTTATGTGTAAGTAATTGGGATTCTCCAAGCTTACTTTGCAATCTGATGGTATGATATGTCACAAGAATAATCATGAAAGAATTTATTTATGCAAAGCTTTCCTTGTCATCTCAATGAGTTCTACCTCAAAGTACTGTTCATACAGAAACCCTAGTGTCCCCAGGTATTTCAGCTAAAAAAGTAAATATTTGTTATAGGCAGATGGTGGTGATATTCCCAACATTGGCAAGAGCATTCATTTCTTTTTAGGCTGTGCTGCCAATAGCTGGCACCCAACATCACCTGTGGCTCACATCGAAATTTGAGTCTGGCTTTGGTATTTTGGTTTCCACTAATGGGTACTAGTGAACAAGCAAGGTGTGGACTTCAGTCCAAATTACAGAGTAAAGAAATAACACTAGTTCCATTGGCAACTCGAATTACAAAGATCCCAGGGGAGAACCGGGTTGGAATCTTTACAATCACAACATTCTACAACAGTGATTTTTGAGAGTATTTTTTAATGTCGGCAAACTTCTTTCTCAAGTAAGTCTATTGAGTCAAACAGACGTTTTTAATTGAATGGTATTCTTTTATCAAAGTTTTTTAGGGTAGGCAGTATGGTAAACTCTGCATAGATTATTTTTTTTTATTTAAGCTACAAAAGAATTATATGAGGTAAGCATTCTTCACATCCTCCAGTGAAAGCAGGCTTAGACAGTCATCAAAGCAGAGGAACACAATACAAATACAGACAGTCTGATACCAGAGACCAATCTAGCTCTGAGATCTATTCTTGAAGAACTACTTCAAGAGGCTGCTCCCAGGAATCTTCTATATTTTGGTCTTCACCCACCTGATGACTTCATGGAGCTTTTCTAGTACCCCTAGTGCCACAAGCAACAAAGAAAAATTTGAAAAGTGATATTATACTAAGAGAGAAAACTTGAGTATACTCTCCAAAATTGTATTTTTAAGAAGCAAATGCATGCCAGTTTATTTGTTTTATTTTTATTTTTATTTTTAATTTTATTGTCAAGGTGATGGACAGAGGGTTACAGTTATATAAGTAAGGCAATGAGTACATTTATTGTTTAACTTGTTACCTGCTCCCTCATTTTTCTCCCTCTTCCCTCCCCTCTCCCAATCCCCCACCCACAAGTTGTACAGATCATTTCCAACATATTGGCTTGTGAGTGTCGCTGTTGCATTGGTTCCCCCTTTGTCCTTTGTCTCACTATTTTGTTGTTCCCTTTCCATTCCCTAATTCAGACCAATGTATATACAATACTCAAGGTACTAAAATCAAATAAAGTGACAACAGGGGATAAATATAAGGAGAAAAACACAAGAGAAAAAAGAAATCATGTAGTACATCAAAAACAACAACAAAGAAAAACCTCTTGGTTCCATGTCTTGGAGTTCATTTCACTCAGCATCATCTTATATGGTTATATGTACATAGCTATTGAGATATTCTGCTCATCTGCTGAGATTATCGTAGATGTATACTGATGATTGCAAATAAGGGCAACCATGGGACATATGTTTCTTTGGGTCTGGTTTACTTCACTTAATATGATTTTTTTCCCAAGTCTTTTCATTTCCTAACAAATGAGGTAGTGTCATTCTTTCTGATGGAAGCATAGCATTCTATTGTGCACATACACACGCATATCACACACACACACACACACACACACACACACACACACACACACCACATCACATCACATCACATATTCTTAATCTATTCATTTACTAAGAGGCATCTGGGTTGGTTCCATATCTTAGCTATGGTGAATAACGCTGTGATAAACATAGTTGTGCTGGTAGCTTTAGTATGGCCTCCTTGTTTGTAGTCATTTGGGTAAATGTTCAAAAGTGGGATTGCAGGGTCATAGAGGAGCTTAATTTTGTTGTTGCTGTTGCTGTTTTTGGACAGCCCTTCCTACAGTTACCCTACACTATTGAAAATGATGGGCTGATTTTCCAGGTACATTCCCCATTCCTTCCCTCCTTCACTTTTCCAGCATATAAGCATAAGGCTAGCTTCAGGAAAGCTGCTGGATAGTGAGATTACAGCAAAGAATACAATGACCTCACAAATAGGGCAGTTACCGCATGGCATCCATTTCCTTGAGAATAAAGGAGGCCAGGCCACTATGGGTTACTGAAAGGAGGCCCCAGTTAAGATCATGAATATTGTGAGTCTACAGACTCATAGGTGAGTGGGATACCTAGGTGTCTATTATAAATGATATAGTATAAATATACTCACAGGGATATGCACAGGGTGGTCCATGAACAGAGGAATTCATGGACCCAAGTAAGAAAAAGCAGACTTCTTAGGAAGATGGTGAAGAAGCTCTGTCTTTAAGGATGAGTAGTGTCATTCTTTCTGATGGAAGCATAGCATTCCATTGTACACACACACACACACACACACACACATGGTCAACATGCTAAGCCAAGAGAAAGACATGAGTATAAGTTTGGAATGGCATGTACAAGTGGGAGGACAGAGCATGTGGTGAGAAAGGGGAGGCAGAGAATGGCAGGAGATGAGGAATATGAGGGAAGACTGAAGAATTTGGACTTTACTTTCTAGATTAAGGGCAGTCATTGAAGGGGTTTAAGAAGGGTGAGTGATAAATGGACATTCTAGAAAGAGTACACTGGTGTTTATTTAATGTATGGCCATACAGGGGGCCAAGATTAGTGGCAAAACGATGGCCTAGAAGACTACAGGGTATGATCCTCCAAAATTCAGGTAAATATTTTTAAATGAATTAGCAATGAGTGGGCGTCCACAGTTCTGAATCAAACCTTAGCTCTTGTGGGGAAGAACGATCCAGGTACTAGTCAGGTTTCCAACTCCCCAGGTAGATCTCACATGCATCCTGATAACCCCTGAGCTAGAGAAATGCTGGTTGAAATTCATGTGAGAGAAAATGATTGAAATACACAGTGGTAATTGGGATGTAAGGATGGATTTGAAAACAGCAAAGGCAGTAGGAATTGAAAGCCAACTGCATGTGGGTGATAGAGAATGTCAGCTGAAAAGGCCAATTTCCTGCATGGAAGTCTAGGTGGATGGTATTGAACATTGAGTATTCCTTATCCGAAATGTATTTGAGAATTTTTTATTGTTGTTTATTTTTGTTGGTCCTGAGGTTTGAATACTGGACATTGTCCCTGAGCCTCTTTGTGCTCAAGGCTAGCACTCTACTATTTTGAGCCACAGTGCAACTTCTGCCATTTTTTGAGTCGTTTATTGGAGATAAGAGTCTCCTGGGGACTTTTCTGCCCAGGTTGACTTTGAACTGCCATGCTCAGATCTCAGCTTCCTGAATAGCTGGGAGTATAGGCATGAGCACCTGGCTTATTTGGAATTTTTCCCCCCACATTTTGAAATACTTGCATATACATAATACTGGATCTTGAGAAGGTCCTCAAGCTTAAACACAAAATTCCTTTGTGCTTAATATGCACCTATACACACAGCCTGGATGTGTTTCAATAGCATTGTGGCTATACCAGTAGCTAGACTGCAAGCTGTCAGATGAAGTCAGGTGAGGAATGTTCATGGCACTGTGGCAGACTGTCAGTACTAAAAAACAAACAAACAAAAAAACCTTCAGATTGTGGAGTATTTCAAAACTGTTGGAATTTAGGAATAGAAATGCTCATCTTGCCCCTCTACTTTAAAGAGTTGCTATCTCAAGATGGTGTGGACCGTATAGAAAGTAAAATATCTCAATGACAACCATGGAACACATGTAGCACGTTAAGTGAAGTGTCAGTGAAGAGCTAGCATTTAGATGACCAATGAGAGAAGAGAACAGCATGAAGGGGACAGAGAAAGATTAGAAGTTTCAAAGGGACTCAACTAATAACATTCATCATCCACATCCACAGTGGCCACTGGCAACACACTGATGTTTCAGATTAACTCTACCCAGTAGATGGAAAAGATCTTGATTTTTGACCAAAATTATTGTGGGCAAGTACCCTCCCTAACTTTATGTGTTCATTTAATCATTCACTCTGCCTTACTTATCCATTGCTGTCTGAGGAAGAATCAAAGATGCTCTCACCACACTCTGGTTAGCTCCTTATGGCTGGCTGCCTTCCCACTTAGTAAAGCCCAGTGTCTGTCTCCATTTTAGTGATGTGAGCTATGTGTCTAGTCATCCTATTATCTTGCAGTGCCTTATTAAAAACACTACTCTCTTTTACTCCAGAAGCAAGAACTGCATTTCTGTGGTGAGTGATGTGACTATTAAATACATGGATTAAAAAAAAAAGGTTAAACAACTCTGGGATTTTGTAGGATAAGAAGTAGCTACAGATATTGTGTTTTTTTCACAATGTTCTGGAGATTAAGGAGGCTAAATCAGCTCCTAGGCATTTATTTTATTAGTAAATCTGTGTCATTTGAAAATCTTCCCCTGAAAAATCCCACCCACTCCCAAACCCCACTTGAATAAGAGTACTCAAGGATGAGATCAGAATCTCTTCTTAATCTTGACCCATCCCAGATGGTGTAATAGTCATAGCCTAATCAGCCAAGAAGCAAAGGGCAGGCCAGGGCTCTGCTGAGAAAATAATACCTGCATTAGTTCCAAATAATTTGGATTTGTGTTAAGATTCTTGCATGTCTTCTTTAATTTTTGTGGGTTTTTCTTAATACTGTTCATTGTTTTGTCATTAGTCATTCTACTGGAACATCCAGGTGTGCAGATGGAGTAGTTTTTGAAAGCTGCCTATTTTATTGAGCCCTGTGTTGAATTAGATACAAGAGAATCTTATCTTTTATATGAAATCCCAGTATTATATCCTTTAGAGTCAAATGTTTGTCCAGTAATTGTTGCCTACTTTCTTAAGGTTCTTACAGGCTCATAGAAAAAGCATGGTGTTGTAAGTATTGTTCCAAAGTATTTTTTGCATGTTTTATTCAATTCATTTTTACAACAACATGGTGTGATGGCTTTCCATTATTGACCCTATTTTGAAGATGAGGAATGTGGACTTTTATGACATATCCCCAAACATCCAGCTAATATAAAGGCAGCAGTGGGATGAGACCCAGACCCCCTAGCTCTCATCTGTTTTCTTCACCCTCGAGACTCTCCCCAATCAACTCAGATCTCCAGTGTGAGACAAAAAGAAAACTCCCTTTAAAATTATTTATAGAATGTGGTTATTAGTTTATCTGTTGTTGACATTGCTTCTCTCTATATTAATGATTCTTGAAAAGGAGTATTTTTAAGATAAGTAACTTTTCTCTTCTTATCATGTACCACCCAGTGAAATAGAAAGGAATTAGGAGGTAAACATTCAGCTCACCAAATATATCTTGGCTTATCTTTAAGAAATTTCTGACCCTCTTAATCTAAAATATCTTTGCAGGTATTCTTGGAATCTTTCTTTTACCCCAAGTGTGTAAGCAATGAATATCTAGGACAATGAGAGAATACTTTGTTGGGAAGTCATTTTTAAATATTTATACAATCATACCAACTCTTTAGTAGATCTACAAACCAGATTCCATTTTGTACCCCATTATTAATTTCCCAGTTTCCTGCACATCCCAGATGTGTCTTCACCCCAAACCCAAACATTCTTTTTTAAATTTTATTTTATTGTAAAGATGCTGTATAGAGGAAAACCAAACATTCTTGAGCCAAACATTCTTAAGTCAGATCTATAACTCCTCCAACTCTTACGGAGCCATTTTTATTAAGACTTGAGTTACTGGGAAAGTTTTATTTTATCACTCAGTTATTGTCTTCAGTCTGCCATCCATTCAAAGATTTTGTTGGCTTTAATTCAATCTTCCACCTTCTGAGCAATCAGTGTTTCATAGAGTACTTTTCCACCCAGACAGATAACAGGATTTGGTGACAGCTTTCAATTTCATTACTACTAAAACTCTTGTAAGTGTAGAATTTCTCTGCTGTAGGCTGGTTTCAGACAATGATTTAGCCTTTTATTTATTGGGCTATAAAACTGGCCTACCTCTATAAAATAACACTAATTCTTCCAGTATGAAAAGCTTCAACGATATTTATCAACACACATGTAAATAATCTATCTGAGAGGCTACAAGTCTGTTCTAAGTCCATTTAATAAAAAATGAAGTATCACTTAAATTCCAGCGTTCAAGGTTTCTATCATTCTTCTGAGTAGTCATGATGAACGAAGTCTAGGATGTCAAAGTTTCTTCAGTATGTAAAAGTCTCCCCCACACAGGGGTGGCCAGGTCAAGCTTATTCCTGGGTCGATGCACAAAAGAAAAAAAAAAGCTAACTAAGCTGAGTTCATGTCCAGTTTGTCAAATTAAAGGTATTCAAACTTATCACAGAATACTAAATAGCATTCCATTTTCAGTATGTTCTATACATTTCATTAAAAAAACAATAGCTGCTATTCATAGGCAAAGGCTATAACTGTTCATGTTTTGTTCATTCTTTAATAAATAATTTCACACCATATGTTAAAAGACATAAAATATTATGATTCTTGATAATCAGTTCTCGTGTTGGGAATAGAAAATATGGTGAAATCACAATAAACATATTCAAGGAGCTGGCTCAAGTTTTGGAGCAACTGCCTAGTAAGTGTGAGGCCTGAGTTGAAACCCTAGTACCCCCAAGAGCAGGAAAAATCTATTCAGCCCAATGATGGCTAAAACACTACAAATAAAGACATGAGTTGAATCATTGGCAATATCTAAATAGTCAAATAAATAATAACATCCTCATTTTACTGGATGTTGTACAGGGGCATAAAAGAGAGTCTTATATAATCCATTGCCACATAAATATTGATTGTGTTCTGATGCCAGATTCTGAAAGTATGCTGATGAGCAAATTTGTCATGTTTTACTACAGAGTTCATTCTGCTTACAGATTTGTAGAGGAGTTAGATATTTGTGAAATTAACATGCTACCTCTATAGGTTGTTTAGGAAAGCCAGTTTGTTTCCAGATTTGCTTTCAACAATGTACCTGACAAACTTGTATTTGAAGCTGCATCATTCAACTTACCATGCAGGATGGATAACCTTGATATTGAGCTTATCTGTGGCTTATTAAAGCAGGGAAACATTTGAGCAGCCTATAGACAGGAAATGATTCTCAAATCATTTTAGTGATGTAATGATTCCACTGATCTGAAGAGTCAGATCTGTTAGGATTTCTGACATCTAACATTTTCAGTGCAACTCTTTTCCCTCCCTCCCTCCTTCCCTTCCTTCCTTCCTCCCCCCTCCCTCCCTATCTTGTTTCCTTCCTTCCTTCCTTCCTTCCTTCCTTCCTTCCTTCCTTCCTTCCTTCCTTCCTTCCTTCCTTCTTTCCTTCCTTCCCTCCTTCCTTCCCTCCCTCCCTCCCTCCTTCCCTCCCTCCATCCCTCCCTCCCTCCCTCCCTCCCTCCTTCCTTCTTTCCTTCCTTCCTTCCTTTCTCTTTATTTCTAAGTAAATGTCTACTGTAGCAACATTTCTCAAATATTTGTTTTGGTCCTGTGTGCTGGAAACAATATGAATAATTAATGAACAATTTTATCGTATTTCATGAAACTATTGCAATGCTAAATTAGTTGCAGGAAACAAATAATACACTAGAATTATTTGCACTATTCTGTTGTAAGCTCTATGATGTTCCCTCTTCAAAGTTTAATGAGCTCTTGCTGTGACAAAGGACAACATTAGGAACTCAAAGAAAATCTGCTTTGGACCTAATTTGCTTGCAGATGTGGATGCAAAAGTTCAGGAATGATATGGCCATAAATTTTACGGTTTGGGTATTTTTTATCCATATACTTGGTGTATGTGACTATTTCAGAACAAAAAAAGTTTTTCTAAATTGGTGGTTTCTCAAAGTTATGAAACACTAACCATTTCTGAGTTCTTGGTCTTTTACTTTTATATAAAAGGTCTAATTCTGTTCCTCATTGCAATTTGAAACACATTATTTTTTGTTCCAGGTGTAAAAAAACAATTAATTTTTATTCTTACCTCTTTATTAGCATCATCTCTCTTCTTTTGATAAAAGTATTAGGAGGGGGCTTAGACTGTGGCTTAGTGGTAGAGTACTTGCATATCCTGCATGAAGCCCTGGGTTTGATTCCTTAGTACCATATACACAGAAAGAGCCAGCAATAGCAATGTAGAGTGTTAACCTTGAGCAAAACAGGTTGAGGGACAGTGCCCAGGCCCTTGAGTTCAAACCCCAGGACTGACAAAAAAAAAAAAAAAGTATTAGGAGGAAGCCCTTGCTTTAGGCTTACATAAATAATTGTCTATAATAAGATCAATCATGCATTCCACAAATACACAAAATGCAAGCCTTTGTCAGCTATCAGCAAGGCCCCTCACCAGCTGATCCTGGATCTCTGGACCCCTGTGTCTGGGTAGACCATGGAAAGCCATATAGCCGTGCTTAGAGGTACAAATATCAAGATTCCAACCATCTTCTCCCACATGTTCCAACCATCTTCTCCCAGAATGTTTCTCCTAGGATGCATCAGAGAAACTAAATTGTCACTGCCTAAAATTCCCTTCAGGACTTCCAAGGGTTGTCCCTTGAAAATGGATCTTTCCATTTCTCCTCTTTTACCTCTAATATACCAGAATGGGTGGTAGTTAAAATGTCTCATCAGCCTACAGTAGTAATTAAGTCTGGGCAGGAAGCAGACCGCACATTTGAAGACAACTCAACCTGGCCAGGGTAAATATACAAACCTGGAAAGGTGACAGGCCATCTTGGTAGAAAGGCAGGTTTCTGTAGGTGTTTGCTTTCTGGGGCTTTGTATTTCAGTTTGCGGAAGTTTCAATGTCCTACAATACATTGCCCAGTTAGTACCTGGACATCTCGATAAAAAAAAATTCTCATGTGCTATTTCCATGAACTTTAGAAAGATGAAGTAAAACCTTACTTCCATCAAAATAAAAAGACAACACAGGCAGAAACAAGACAGAAACATATTCTCTCTTTTACCTAATGTATGATTTCTGAGGTCAAACAGAAGTCAACATCTTTAGCTCCCTAATGATAACAGTTTAAATAATTTTTTCTGTAAAAGAGGAAAAAAAAAAGATTTTCCCCAGGTCTTTTATGGCCAACACTCTGTTATTCTACCTGCCCTAAGGACACAGGACAGGACAAAGTGTCAGATGGCACTCATTTTGGACACTTTTAATCCACATATGAATATACATGCACATATGTATGGAACTTCTTAACTTTTATAAAGAGAAATCATCTCATTATGCTCTGGGGCTTTAAAACAATTCTCAGCATAGCATCTTGCCTGCACATCATTCTAAGATAATACAGAAAGACTAGCCTCATACTTTGTAATTCATGCATAATATTCCATGTGGCATAGTTGTTGCAAATGTCACCTTATGGATGGTCATTCAAAAGATTTCTGTGTTGTGCTCTTCCAGACCGTCTGGCAAGGGTACACTTTAAACCTTATGTACACTTTAATGTGTATTCATTGGATAGATTCCCAAAAATGATTTGTGGCTATATCACATGTAGATTAAAATTCTTTTATAGATATTGACAAATTAATATCTAGAAAAATGTAATTTATTCTTTCTCTAACAAGATTTAAGATTATCGAGTTCCCAATACTTTGTAATAGTGTTTGTATGTTATTGGTATTAATTTTAACTCATCTTACAGATAGAATGTTGTTTGATTTGTATTTCCTTAACTGTGGCAAGCCCTATTTTCAAATATATATTATAAGGTATAGTTGTGAGGTTTGGTGAATTGTATGTTCATATTCTTTATCCATTTTTTTTTTTTTTTTAGTCCGGTCGTGGAGCCTGAACTCTGGGCCTGGGGGTTGTCCCTCAGCTCTTCAGCTCAAGGCTAGCGCTCTACCACTTGAGCCACAGCGCCACTCCCAGCTTTTTTCTTTTTGCTTATGTGGTGCTGAAGAATCGAACCCAGGGCCTCTGGCATGCAAGGCAAGCGCTCTACCACTGAGCCACCTTCCCAGCCCAGCTCTTTACTCCCTCCCTCCCTCCTTCCCTCCCTCCCTCCCTCTCTCCCTTCCTTCCTTCCTTCCTTCCTCCCTTCTTCCTTCCTTCCTTCCTCCCTCCCTCCCTCCCTCCCTCCCTCCCTCCCTCCCTCCCTCCTTCTTTCCTTCCTTCCTTCCTTCCTTCCTTCCTTCCTTCCTTCCTTCCTTCCTTCCTTCCTTCCTTCCTTCCTGGCCTGGACACTATCCCTAAGCACTTTTTGCTCAAGGCTGCCTCTTTACTACTTGAGATGCTCCAATTTTTTAGTGGTTAAGTCTCTTGGTCTTCCTGCCCAGGCTGGCTTCCAACCACAATCCTTAGATTTCTTCCTCCTGAGTAGCTAGGGTTATGGCACAAGCCACTAGCTTGTTCTTTAAAAATAACAATCCACTTTATAGTTGGGGTACTAAGTCATTGTTTCTTATATGGATTGGAAACATTGCGGGGTGGGGGGCGCTTAGCCTATAGTATTTTTGCTTTAACGTATCATTAGCTTTAGGTAACTGTTACCTAATTTCTTATTTATGGCTTCTGAGCTTACTATCTTGCCTCTTTTACCTCGAATTTAAAGAGAAAACTTAATGCATTGTCTTCTATTGCTCTTATTCCTTAGGATTCTTTTTTTCTACCAGTAATGGGACTCAAACTCAGGGCTTGGGTGTTGTCTCTTAGTTTTTTTGCTCAAGGCTTGAGAGTCACAGCTCTACCCTTAGCTTTTTGGTAGTTAAGTAGAGATAAGAGTCTCATAGACTTTTTGGCAGAGGCTGATTTTTGATCCTCAGATTTCAGCTTCCTGAGTAGCTAGAATTACAAGCATGGGTCATGAACCACTAGCTCCCAGCAGAAATTGTTTTAATATTTAATTCTCTCAAGAATTTGTTTCTGTGCTTTGTGCAAAACAGGGTCCTAGTGGACTTTTCTTTTTCCTGCAAAGCAAAAATCCTGGTATCATTTACTGAGTAATGCAATTTGTTGATTAATATGTGATTTTTCTTTCTCATCAGAACCTTAAGCAAAACCTTATTGAAATTAGAATAATTAAGCTCACAGTACTCTTTCGAGACTTGCCCATCTGTGCCAATGATTTCTTTCTCCTTGTCTTAGTAGCAATATTAGGTAGCACAAAATGTCCTTTCAGGCTCTTAGAATGGATATTCTTGCATATAGAACAAAGAGTGACTTTTCCTAGAGCCCCTAGGAAGATCCGAGCACTTAGAATTGGTGACTATTTTGTCCTTTGTTTCTTTACCACAAGAATAATCATTTTTCCATAAATTTTGATCCAATGGACATAATTATCATTATGCATTTTCTGTGCAGAGAATAACAGAGCCCTACATATACACAACACTGAATAAAAACTTTCTAATATTTAGAATTCTCAGTTTCCAACACTTATTATGTTTTCTATAACAATATGCAGCTTCACTTTCTACAAAGAAAACACCTTAGCCTTTTCATTATTTCAATCCACTGTCATTTTCCTGTACTGTGATGGCATTTTAAATGTCTAGTAGTCTTTGCTTATCACTTCTTCTTGTTGCTAATGTTGTTTTGCTTTGCCCTGTTTCTCCATTTTGCACAGAGCATTAGTTTTCACTGTTCTGAAGGCCTAACGTGCTCCTCCTGCAACCATAGTCTTTTAGTCTCCGATGCTGTCCATACGCTGATTGCTTCCCAAATTACTTTGCAAAGAGGAATTGAGTACTGGTTTTGATATGCTTAGCTCAAGACTACAATGTCCAAATACCAGTTTCACTTCTATATAAGTCCATATTAGATCCCTCCTGCCTGGTATTCCCAAACCATGCTTTTGACTAATGTGTCCTCACCTTGCAATGAGCTTGAGATATAAACTGAAAACTCAAGGGTCACATAGAGTTGATCCTCAATCAGGAAGGTGTTAGAAGCAGAGGAGGTACACCATCTGTGTATGCAGAGGAGAATCTACTCACACTGGCCTTGGAAATGGATTCTGGCCTTCTATAAGGCTCACTCCAAATGAGGCTCACTGGCCTCACTGGCCTCATTTGGAGTTAAACTATCTTTTATGCCCCCCTCCCTGCATTACCACCATGGAGTTAAAAATTCAGAGGCCCACAAAGCCTCATTACAATAATGCCTTTCATTTTCTTTATCAAGTGCTTTGAGTTGCAAGAATGTTTTTAACTTTTAAACTATATCAAATGTTTTAATGGAAGCGTGTCCTTCTCCTTTGAGACTTTGCATGAATTCTGAAACATATCATCACCTGCCTTCAGGCCTCAAGAGGTTTTGCAGAAATGGTTCATTCTGACGCAGGGGGGTTGGGGGCAGTAGGTTTTGCATTTCTAAGAAGTTCCTGTCATTGCCACTGTCAGGAGCCCTGTGAGACACACTGAGAGGAGCAAGGTTTTAATGACCTTCTCAGCTTATTGTAAACTTTGTTTAGGGTTTAGTTTCTGAACTCCACAAAACATAACACTGTAAATATCTGTACCTTATAGACTCATTCCATTTTTTTACATCAAACATTTCACCCTCCTTGAAAACTTATATTACTTCTTCAAACTGGTTGTAAACAATGTTTATTTTTAAAAGTCCACTGGCTTTTAGAATATCAGCAAGTATTAGCTTGCAAAATAGTATATACCCTAGATAGGCAGTTTCCAGAGTCCCCACTGGACCAGAAATATACATGTTGTACATGTGAACATATACTGGTGCTGGGGTTTGAACTCAGTGCCTAGGCACTGTCCCTTAACTTTTTCATTCAAGGCTGGTGCTCTACCCCTTGAGCCATACCCCCAGTTTTGGGTTTTTGATGGTTAATTGAAGATGAGAGTCTCACAGTCTTTCCTACCTGGGCTGGTTTCCTCAAACCATGATTCTCAGATCTCAGTCTCCTAAATAACTAGGATTTCAAATGTGAGCCACTGATATACACAGTTTGAAAGTCTCACTTCTTAAAAATCTCTGAGTTCTAGAAAAACTAAGATAGTTAGCAGCATTAGAAAGACTTCTTTTAGTATCCTAGACAAGTTAAAGGCTCCCAAATTAGCTATATTGAAAAGCACAGTCCTCCCAAAGTGTAGTAATAACAGTCACTTTTCCTTAGTCATTTCTTATATGAGGAGGGTAAACTGTCATGTACATCTTAATCACAAGCATAAAGTGACTTGCCCAGGTTACATTACACTCACTCTTTTCCTCATGCCAAATTTGCAATGGCATTTACTTTTTAAAACAGAAAAAAAATTATTAAATTGGATTTTGTTAATATTGTACTTTAAGACTTCTTATTAAAATCAAAACAAGCAAAATCCTTTCTTTCCTTTTGTTCTTTAAAACTGGATACACCAGAAATACATGAGATGTGTTTTAACTATCTTGTTTTCAAAGTTGAAGCTCTTCATGAGTAACTTCAAGAAATATTAGCCATATTATTGGTGATTTTCTGTGGGCAATAGTCACCAGTGATGATATTTATAATATTTGAAATAAGTTTGATGCCAGCCTGGGCTACACAGAAAAATTCTTTTAAATAAACAAAATAACCCCCTCAACTAGAAGTAACACAAAACCTCCTCTTTCTAGCTAGATGGCAAGATAAATGATACAAATTCATTCTAATTGGATCCAGAAATCCCTGGGCATTTGGCAATTAGTAGTAGCAGTTGTTCTATTAATAATGTATAATATTCTTAATGCCAAGTGTGTTATGTGCTATTAAGCAAGAAAGTTCTGAAAAAGTCTTGGTTTAAAAAAAAGAACATGCTTGAGTGTGGTAAAATATCAGTGCTGTGTTGTGAAGAGAAGGTGGTCCATGCAGATTTTGCAATGGCTGATCAAACTGAGCTCCCAGAGCTTGAAGGATGGATCTGGAGCTACATTCTGCTTAAAATCATTCACTCAAGAAAATGTCTTGTGCCACAACCAAGTAGTAAGCATTAGATATGGGTCATCAATTTTCACTGGAATGGTGGCAATGTCAGTTAGCATTTGTCAAACCCCTAAATACCTTGTAGTAAAATATTATAACAGACTGGAAACGTTGGCCTTGGAAACACTTGGGGAAGTATGCATGTGGAACTGGAAAATTGCCTGAGAAACTTGATGAACAGAGAGCCATGCAGAGACGCTTCTGAGTTTGGAACTTGTTCCAAATTAGATGTATTGCGATCCCCAGGCTGTGTTTTGCAATTCAAATATACTAGTCCTTCCATGGAAGCCCCTGTGGGCTCCCCAGTCATGGGGTCCTTTGAATGTCACATATAAATGAAAATCTTTGTTCTCCAAAGCATGAAGCTAAAGTAAGTTTGAGTAGAAAAGGAATCATGTGGGTACATTTGAGAGCTGTACTTTGGTGGTAAATTCAAACTTAAAAAAAAAAAAATCCCAAAGCGAACTTTACAGATTAAAGTTGGCAATTTAGTACTGCCCAGCAATCTGTCTTTCTACATTATTTAAAATAGAAGAGCCATCAACACATTATTAGATGTTAGAAAATGCTGTGTTAGGAAAGTCCTGGAGATGGGGATCTCCTAATCTCTGTTTACCTTTGGCCAATCCTGTTGGACTCCAACTATATCCTATGAGCAAAGAAGAATGTTACTCTGTCGTACAAATTCTTCTTCCCTTGTCTTGCAAATGGATCATAAGCCAGTTCTGTGTTCATTAGATTTGTCTGTTGTTTCAGTTCTCAGAAGAAAATCCCACAGATTTTTAGTATCAAGGCATTTTTTTGGAGCCTATAATAGGCAGATCATACCATTGAAGGGACCTTTGTTGAAGTGACAGTGTCAGACATAGCTGATGACCCAATTTTTCATGAAAGAATAAGAGGGAGCTTCTTCCTAAAGTTTAATATTCAGACCATTGCTATGACATTTAGCTAAGAAAATTTGCCAGTCCATGAAGTAAGGGGACAATTCATGTGGAATTCAAAGTCCTTGAAGACGGAGACCTTGCAGTCATCGCCTATTGGCTTTCTTCGCAAACCTCAATTGGCCCATTAGAGATGTCACTTGGGGTATCACCAGCGTTGGGAGTTCTGCGGTCCCATCTCTCTTCCCAGCTAGCCTGAAAGTGGAGGCTGCCCTCATTGTTCTTAGCATAATAGCACACATCACTTTATTTTGTCTGTCTCTTCATTTACACTCCAGGGAGTGGATCTTTCCTGTCTGTATCCCCAGTGCCAGATGCATTTCAATCCTGGGTAAGGGAAAGGAAGGAATGGCAGGCCATGGATGAAGGCTCTTGAGTTGAATTGAGTAGCACAGGCACACCCTTTAGTAACTGGGGTTGGAGCTAGTGCAGGTGATATAACAGAACTTGACAGGGTAGTTAAATATTGACAGGCAGGAGGAAGCACACAGGCATTGCTCATAGAGAGGGAAGTAAGGGCTGGTGGTGGCTGTCACATCAGAGAGCTGAGGCTGAATGTGGCTACAGTGGTCCTAGTGACCCAGCTGAGGTCACTTGAGGCACTAGAAGTTCACTTCAGGAAAGGTAAGCTCTGGAGCCTGTTTGGTAAAACGATAGGTTGGTTTGAATGAAAGCAGCCTCAGCATCTGTGGGTTGGGGATGGCTTGTATCCCAGACACTGCTGGCTGCTCACTTCTGTACAGCTCGACTGACCCTCACTTAAGACAAGGAGTATGAATTCTACTTTGCCCACATGATCTGTGCTTTAATGTCAGCCTTTAAATGACTAGTGGAGGTTGCTGCATGCGTGCCATTCTTAATGCTTAGGTGGGGGATTTGCTCATATGAATCAATTTATAAGCACTCTTTGATGATAATGATTAGAGACATGTATAGCATTTGAATTAGGGAGTCATAAACAAGTCTACTGCTACCTGCATTGCTTTTCAGAGGCAGCGGAGGGCAGGAGAGGGAGAAACACATTAGGCCATGTTGCAGCTCTAATACAAAATGAGGGAGTAGGCAAAGGTGAGTTCAAGGATATTGGGTAAGTGCGAAAATGCCAACAGTAGACAGAGAAATGGCTTAGGCAGGTCCAGCCTTGCATTTAGAGCAGGGTGTATGTCACCTTGAGAGGGGAAAGGCTCCATTTGACTTAGAAAGACTTTAATCAGATGGCTCTGCTCAGGTGAGCGTCTTAGAAAAGAAGAATCAATGTCTTGCTCAAAATGAAATAGTCACATACAGCCCAAAGAAGGAACCAGGGCTGTCTTCTTTTCTCTCTCTCAAGCTCTCTCTCTCATTTGTTTTGATAAGAAGAAAGTGCTGAAGGAGAGCTGGGCTGTGCAAGGATGAGTGGAGACCATATCTTTTTCAAAGTTTATCTTGACCCATGACTGGTTAAGGCCTCCTTTCTGGGAGCTTTGTTTCTTTACCTGCCAAATGGACGTCAGAGACTGCCTACCCTGGAAGAGTTTACCCCCAAAAAGTACTTCTCCTTTTCCAATGTCAAAAGCCTTAGTCTATCTTCTCTAAACATTAGCCTTGCTAAGTTATAATTTACATATCATATTTTTATCTGTCACTTCAAGTGTGCTAATAAAACAAGAAGCAAAGACATAGCCCTGCAAGTCCCAGCTACAAAGGTCCTAAGGTGGAAGATATCTAGCGAATCAAGTTTACCCTGGGTAGCCTAGTGAGACCCTGTTTCAGAGCAAAACAAAACAACCATAGTGATACACACACAAATGTGTACTAGTTAGTGGGTTTTAGTGCAGTCACAGAGCTGAGTAACCATCACCATAGTCAAATGTAGGACACTTTTGCCATTGCAAAAAGAAATCTCGTATCACTATTTGCAATCATTCCTTATCCTCCTGATGTCCCCAGCCCTGAGTGTCTCCAATCTACTTTCTGTCTCTTGTGGAATTTGCCCATTCTGGACATTTCATGTAAATGGACTCAAATAATATGTGATGGTTTGTGATTGACTTCTTTTACTTACTATAATATTTTCAAGGTTTATTCATGCAGCAGTGCCTATTTTCATAAACTGTAAAATAATATCCCATTTAAAGCTATAAAACATGTATCCATTTATCAGTTGATGGAAATTTAGCTTATTTCCCACTTTTTGTCTATTATGAACTATGTTACTATGAGATTCATATACTAGTTTTGTAGTAAACAAATCTATTTTTTTTCCAGTTGTAGGGCTTGAATTCAGGGCCTGAGCACTGTCCCTGAACCTCTTTTGCTCAAAGCTAGCACTCTACCATTTTGAGCCTCAGCTCCACTTTGGGTATCTTTGGGTCTCACAAATACTTTTCTGCCTAGGCTGGCTTCAAACCACAATCTTTAGATCTCTGCCTCCTGAGTAGCTAGGATTATAGGCATGGTTACCAGTTACACAGCTTATATTTCATCTTCTTAGTATCATCTTCACACTGTATTATCTAATCTATCTTTCTTCTTTATGGGAAGTCATAGTAGACAAAACTGGCTGAAGCACCTTTTACTCAGTGCAAATGGAGGGAAATGTCAAAAATAGCACCTCTGTGCTGGAGAAAATAGCGATACATAAATGGACCTTGGGCAATGTTGTTTTTTAACAAATTCAGATATAAGTCTTATTCAAAATAACTAAACAAGCCGTTTCTACTAGCCTGTGGAAATGTGTATGTCTCCACCATTATCCACATTATCACTGCTGCCCTACACTGGCATCTTTGTGAATTTTGTTTAGTCTTTGCAGAAATAATCACAACTGGTTTTACTGAGTAGGAAAATGGGAGCAGCATGTGGTAGAAAGATTGCAAAATCAAATGTGTACATAGCCCTGGAAAATAATATGAGTGAAATGCAGGGTTAAGGTAAGCGTCTAAGTGAACATAATGATATGTTCTAAATCACCTATGGCTTCATGGTCAGGGATAAATTGGAGAGTGGAGAAGACTATGGCAAACCACAGTCATAGCTCATCTAAGAAAGGCAGAAAGCATGGACACTTGAGCTGATTATTATCATGTATATTCATGGACTTACCTGATCGTGCCTTCTAATTTCTCAAGACAACCATTTAGAATTGGTATTTTAAATCTTCCTTATGAGACAAATGAAATTTGCCAGCAAACTATATTTACCTATGGGAGTTTAATTTGTGGCCTTTCAAGTGAAATAAATCATGTTATTTAGCCACCCCGAGATGTGGGGGTTAATTTCAGCATTGACCCCTGCTCATTGCATTATTCTTGGTTATCGTTTCCTGGACTTTCAAATTTTTCCTATTTGGGGTTGAATGAATGGTGCTCAGCTAATATGTAGCTAAGGCTCAAATACTCTGGAGTTGCAGGATTACTGCTCAGTTCAGGGTCTGGTCTCTGATCACAGTGATGTTGCTAATGGATTGCATCATGCACAGAAGCAGAGTTTCAGCTTGTACACCCTTGGGAGTTGGGGATGTTCCATTAATCTCAGCCTCCTTTTCATCTCCTATAATGCAGATGTGCGGGTAACAAATTGCTTAGCTCTTGTCTGAAAAGTTCTCTTATTTGCCTTCTGTTTTGAGACAGTCTTCTTTTGTACCCTAGGCTGGCCT
The DNA here is from genome assembly GCF_024711535.1 of Dipodomys merriami. Lineage (NCBI taxonomy): Eukaryota > Metazoa > Chordata > Mammalia > Rodentia > Heteromyidae > Dipodomys > Dipodomys merriami. Next base: position 78,574,134 of record NW_027202270.1, read on the forward strand.
TGAGTTTAGGATTTTTCATCTTCTGCTTCCCATGCATTGGCATTACAGGCATGCAATGCCATGCCAACTTGCTTCCACTTTTTTCAATGGTATTTTCTCTGCTGATAGAACCTCTGTGTGAACAGGCTTTCTTTTTCTTCTTTTTCTTTTTTTTATTCTTTCATCAAGACAAAGCATTCAAAATTCCATCACCTTTTTACTGAGCTGTACCACTTAGATTTGTCTATTTAAAATAATATAATCTCAGACTTACCTATTATAAGCATATTATAAGCACCTAGGTAAATGGAATCCTTCAGTTGTGGTTTTCAAGACTATTATGGAGAAATATTTCCCAGATGATCTCCCCCAAACTACAGAGACCACAGTTTACCTAAAGAACTGTATGCTTGCCCTGTGCCAGCACATGCCACCCAGTTTCACTTGATTGGACTCCAGAAGACCCTGGATTAGTTTAAAATATACACCTGAGTTCTCAGTTCACCCTGTGGTCCTTCTATTTTCTCACTCAGAGACTGCTGTGAGAGCAACTCATTACTATTGAAAGCCACACATGGCTTTATTTGGGTGCTGCCCTGAGGTTGAAGTGTCTAATTACTACTTACCTGGGTTCAGTGTGTACTTTATTCCTTTTACAATTTGCTTCTCCAAGCTGCCCCAGGAGGTAGAACAGAGATATTGTCTTTAGTTGACAGTTAAGGAAATTGAGGTTCTGTGCTTGTTCAAAGTCTCAGAGTTGATTAGCTACAAAACTGGAATCAAGGTGCCCATCACCCAAGCTACCTGTCAATCAATTAGCCACAAAGACAATTCTCATCTAGGATAAATAAATCATTGAATCAAGGTCAAGGAAACCGTGTGTGACAGCTTCTAACACCATCTGAGAAATTGGAAGTTATGGAGAGCAGTTTAAATCTTATGTTGCATATATTTAAGTGAAGTCGGTCTCAACATTTTATTTACTCTCTTACAAACCACTTGACTGATGATGATAATGATAATGATAGTCTCTTTCTCTTTCTCTTTCTTTCTTTCACTTCTGTCAATAGTAGGGTTTGAACTCAGCTTTTTACCCTCCTGATGTTTCATGCCACTACCCTGGCTTTTTGCTGGTTAATTGGAGAGTCTTGAGCATTTCTCAGCCCTGACTGGTTTCAAATCTTGATCCTCCAGGGCTCAGTCTCCTGTGTACTTAGGATGGCAGGCAGAAATCTGTGTCACTGGACTTGGAAGTATTTCAAAGATAATCTGTGGGAGTGATTCTCCTACCACTTATTTCAGCAGTCAACTACCGTGTTTGAAGTTTGCTGCTTCTGTCAAACAAATTTCTCACATTGCAATTTACATTTATTTTCCTCTGCTCCTTTTCTTCTAACTTGAAATGTTGAACAGCTGGCGTCATTCACAACTTAATAATTCTTCCACCATTATAGTCTACTCGACTCTCTCCAATCTGGCCTTCTTCTTCAGGCAAAAATCATACTGAGGCTATTTAGCCTCTGCTCTCAGGTCCTGTTTTTCCATCCTTTGATCTATAATGTAGTTCTCTCAATCCTTCTACTGGAGGCCCAGGAGCACAATAGCTCTCTCTCATGTAAAAAGCACTTGGAGGCCTCTCCAAGGAGAGGTCACCAAGCCTGAGGCTCCCATCCCAACCCCTCCAATTACCATACTTCCCACATTGTACTGGGTGTCAGCTCTCTGCTGGGAAAGACACCTGCCATCATTCTGGGTACTTCCCAACCCATTGGCAGACTGACCTACTGAACTCACCAGATCAACCTGGGAAAGTGTGTCAAGGCTTGATTACAAGCTGTGACATCTTTAGGAGTGCTGCAGGCTTACCTTGTGGGAGACAAGGACATGTTCTGGAGGTGGGGGCAATCGGGGTTAATAGGAAATTGTCCTGGAGGTTGTGGAAAAATCCTGAGAAGCTAGGAGAGCTGTTGGTCCATCTGGGCTGATCTGAGCCCACTGCCAACTGTCAGAGACTGATGATTGGAACAACCAGAGGGGTCAAATTGAAGAGAATTTGTGGCCCTTTAGAGAAAGGAGCAAAGCAAAATACAACAATAGCTACTCTATCTTTAAAATATACTCTCTGAGGCAAAATAAAGACAGACTCATAATTCATATGGAAGAGAAAGAAAAAAGTGGTTTTTAATTTTAAGCAACACTTTTTAAAAATGTTATATCTGGCGACCCTTTTGGGAAAAGCTTGTATTCCTCACTCTGATTATAAGCATTGCCTTACATTCAGGTGCATACAAAGCCAAATGTTTGGCAAGGGTAGGAGTTTCGTCAAATAAAAAGATGCTATGCTTGGAAGCCTCCTTTCCTTAACCTTGAAAAGTTGCATGTTGCTTTGGAAGTAGGATTTCTCTAGGAGACACTCATTGGCTAGGGGCATGAAGTATTTCTCATACAATGCTTAGGATATGAGTCCAGGCTGAGTTAAAATCTTATGGAACAACAAAAACAAAAGCAGCTTGTAAAGTCCTGCATGTCCTGGCTATTTCAACATAAAAAAATGATTTTTTTTCATGATGCCTAAGCAGATTATTTTTAATACCAGACTCAAATGGGTCATTACCAGTACCCATGCCTCTCACCTCCTCAACTGGAACTCTCATGTATCAGCAAAGGAGGGACAGAAATCTTTCAGATCTGGATGCATTCACGTTGCCTGTAGTCTTTCTGTTTGCTATGGTCCTTGTCCCCTCGTGGAGAGAAGAAAAGTTTTCCCATTGAAAGGGGCCCATTTGCCAGAAATCCTGCAGAAAATTCTGTGAACTTGAAACAATTGTTTTAAAAGTATGCTTTTTTTTTTGCTGGATAATTTCATAGGTGTTTCTGAGAAACAAAACCCAGAGGGTGATTCTCTTAAGCCATATGGATTATTCACATTCCTGAATCCAGGGAACTGAAACACAGGACACATGCTTTTGCTAGCAAAAGATGACTAGAATGACTAGTCCTGTCATTCTCTGAAAGATGGTCATCTACCTTGTTCCCACTGGATCCAGAGCCCCATACAGTGTCCCGCATGGAAGAGAGTTATTTGTTATGCTATAATAAACTGCCATCCCATGTAAGCCAAGGAAACCTAAGATGTATTAAGTCAAACACAAACTTGAGATCTCTTATGAAGCAGAGAGAACTGCTACCAAATGAAAAGTAGAAACATTTTACTCACTGGATCTTTTGGTGTCACACATGAATTTTATTCTCATAGCCAAACCAAGTTGCTTACAATCTACCACTCCTAATAATATTTTACTTTTGCTCAGAGATACTCATCTCTGAGAAGATAAAATCGAAGGTATAAAACTATATGTTATTTATCTTTGTCCATGTAGTGATATAGAACCATATATAAAATCTTGGCATAACTTAATTAAAATAATTTTGTAACCTCAAAAAGAAAGAAGGGTTGTTCTGGTGTCACTTTATTGTTATTGTTTTAAATGTACCATGTGATTTTTGTTGTTTCCTTTGAATGTTCTTTCCCCTATAGCATATCCCCTGTTGTCACTGTACTTGATTTTGATACCCTGCATCTTGTATATACATATGTCTAATCTGGGAGGGGAAGGGGAATAACAAAATGCTGAAACAAGGACACAAGATGACCCATTGTAACAAGGATACCCACAGAAATAAACGTTACAACTTTGGGTGAGGGAGAGGGAGTTGGGGGGAGGGGAGAAGTGTGGGAGGTGGGGGAGGGAAGGGATAGTGGGACAACAACAAGGAAGGGAAGGGGTAACAATGATAGACAAGTAGTGAACTCATTGCTTTACTCATGTAACTGTAACCCCTCTGTACAGCATCTTAACAATAAAATAAAATGAAAGAAGTAAAGAAAATGTTTGATCAGTTTAAAAGCATAGAAAACAAAAAATGCCTTAAACATTTTAAAACAAATAACTTTTTATAATAGATAAAATATACTGAGCTATATTTAATGGCAGTAATTTTTAACATACATGCATGGATATATAGGTATATAATTATATACTTGTGTTAGAAGAATATACAGCAACGAGAGTGGTACTATTTTCAAGATCTTTCATATTGGTTAATGGATATTTTAAAATATATTAATATGCATTGGGTTTGTGGGTTTTTGGAGATGGTGAAAAGGAGGGGAAATAATAGAAAATTTGTGGTTAATGGGGTAAGCTGTATGCATGTATGGAAATTTCTCTATGAACTCCTTCTACAGGAAATATAAGCTAATAAAAATCTTAATTAAAATTTAGAAAAGCTTAATAGACAGGCTGGTTGTGAGGAAGTATTTGAACAAGAAATAAAAAGTACCACTCTGAGACTGAGCACTGTTTGGGGGCTGCAAATGATTTGCATGTCTGCAGCCCTCAATGGTCAATAGAACCCCTGGTGTCCAATACACTTGTTCAAAGTAAGAGCCAGAGCCTCTTTGACCTCTGAATGTATTATCCAGGGAGTTTTGGTCAGCTGGCCTGGGCCTGCAGCTGCTCTGCCAGCTGGCCATCCCAGGCTTGCCACAGAAAACTTGGAGAGACTCCTGGCTGCACCAGATGCTTTATCATAGCGTCCAGCTGATGCTCCACACAGTATAAACCTATTCCATGTATAAAACAACCCGATTTGGATGTCACAAGTTTCTTTCAGGACAGCACAATGAGCACCTTACATTTGTAGCTCCCAAAGGCGTGGGTTGTGTGATCAGACCAGTGGCCACTGGCCAGAGCCAAATCTCAGGCTGCAAGAGTTTTGCAAGGAATTCAGCTATGCAGTTTCTTTGGCTCTGACAAGGTACAAACATTGATGTGAATAGTCCACTTCTGCCAGGCCAACCAAGGCAGCCTGGAGGAAGAGAGTTAATGGGCTGAATTTATCTGTATAACCAAACTAATAAGAGAACATGATGGAAGAAAGCAGTGTGGTCTCTGTCTTGGCTGATTTGTTAAACAGCTAAGCATAGAGCAGCATATTGTGGGTCAAAGTTCAACACCAGGGAGGTCTGAGACAATCCTGTCAGTGAACCTTTGACTCAACAGGCCACTAGAGGGACCATTTGCCAGAACCTACATCTGCTCCTGAATTTTAAATGTGATTTACCTCTGCCGATATTAACTCATGTGTTGAAGAGGATGTAATATTCTCATACTTGTTCCTTCATATAAATTCATGTGCTATAATATTTTACTCCTTCTTGAGGAAAATATGATTTTTATCCTAAAAGTATATGACAGTTGATATTATAATAGCCTGACCATCCAGGTGGCTCATGCCTCTAATCCTAGGAAGAGGCAGAGATTTGGAGAATGGAAGTTTGAGATCAATACCTCCATCTCAACAAAAATTGCTGGATATGGTGGTGCAGGTCTGTAATTCCAATTATGTGATAATGTTATTGCTCAAGTCAACTTTCCCCTGCCTAGCAAGCACAAAGACCTGAGTTCAAACACAATACTGTTAGCAACTATTAATAATAATGAGGAGGAGGAAGGTGATGATGATTAATAATAATATGTGTTCTAAATAGAGAAATAGAAAAACCTATAACATCAGAGCCTATTGAGCATAGAGGTTAGACCATATATTGGGAAGATTAAAGACTGTAAAATATATTTTCTAATAAATACCATTTCTTTTTGATGCAACAATGACCTGCATTCATCCTTTCTCTCTCTACAACTCTCTCTCATTCTCTCTTTCTCCCTCTCTCTCTCACAAACACACACACACACACACACACACACACACACACACACACACACACACACACACACATACACACACACAATTTTTGTCTTTGCTGCCCAGTCATAATAGGAACATTGTACAGCCTTTGGGGTAAATGATTCCACTTGAGTAATTTACCATGTGGTAATCACAGAGGACAAGTCTCTAATGTGGAAAATGTTTTAACCTCAGAAAACCACATGGCAGTCCTCATTTGGGATGACACCTTGTCTTCGACTCATGCAATGGGCGTAATGGAGAGCTCCAATTAAACCATGGGCCTAGATGGATCCAATTTTGGTAAATGAGGCCTTACCTAACTCCTATTTTATAAATAACGTCAGTGCATTTGTGACTTTAAGAACCGACTGTACTTTATATGGCTGCTGACTTATGACTGAAATTGCTATAGCGTGACATTCAGTATGTCATTGATTTTTCTTGGAACCTATCCTAAGTGGTTTTGCTACTATGGAAGAATACTATAATGTTACCTATTATGTGCAAGGCCCCAAGGGCACCAAGCAAAAGAATTGTCCACATGTGTGTATTCATGATACTCTGGATAATTTAGATGCCCTCTTCGATGACCTCTCAGATGACCAAGTCTTCAACAATATTACTCTTTATAGAAGAGTGGGAACATCTAGTGTCCATAAGGACCAGCTAAAGAATATATATGGTTAAGCAAGATGGGTGGAGAATGGGGCCAAGTGGAGCTTGCCCTGGCTGTCTTCAAGCCCCACAAGCTGCCCTGCTCCTTCTAATTTATATGGAATCATGTTATGCAGCTGGTGCTGCTCAAATCTGATCTTCCAGAAAGGCTAGACAATAAGATTCTATATAAAATCTACTGGTTAGATTTGCATAAAATCCTGAGAAATAGTACAGAAAGATCCCTTTTCTTAATTTCTTAATATGAACAGCTTTCATAACTAGATTATATTATAATCAGGAAGCTGACACAGGGGTAATCAAATTCAAATCTTACTGGGTCGTTCATTGTAAAGGCTGCAAATGTCAATCAAAACCCATTTGAAGGTCTGTGTTAGTCTGTATTACTATTGCTGCATGAAAACTCTATTATAATCTGACTAGATTTAGGGGAACAGCTCATGATTCAAATCATTAGCTCTGTAGCTTGTAAAGCTGTTGAAACCTCCCTGGAAAACAGAGTTTGACTTTTCCTTCCTTATCACATGCTTTCTTAATCTTCACATCCAAATTCCACTCCATCCTTCAGATGCTGGAGTGTCCAGTTTGTGCTTGTCTACTGGCACGTTCATCTCTCTTCCTGCTGTTCATGCCTAAGTGCTGACCTCATCTTCCATTTGAACTTGATCAGGTCAGCGTGTGTCTGAGTTGGTTTGACCCTGTAGGCTCTGACCTCAGATAACCTCTGGCTTACCATATTTACTTCCATCAAATTCCTTCCTAGCTCCTTCTTTTCTTTATCTTCCTGGAGAACGCTAAGTGTGTTAGCATGATACTCCAAATAGTCATCCAGAGTATTTATTTGGCTAGAAATTTTGAAATTTTAAATATTTCTTTAAATAAAGTGAGTCATACATTCAGAAGTTACAACTATGAAGTTAAAAAAATATCATAAAAATCCACTTTTCTATTCTAAATGGCCTCAAGACCTCTGCAATAGTGAAGGAAGAAGGCTAATAGAATCTAATGATGCTGGGATAGAACTCATGTCTGATTTTCTCTTTTATGTTACAAATGAAAGAAAATATTAGCTACTAGCATTTTCATTTTTATCTTAATTTTAATTGATTCTTTCTTGGTTCCTGTTCATCAGGCAGGTGACTTTTCCAACATAAATGTTGGAATAGGTAGTGCCTTTATCTTTAATGTCACCTCAGTGGTCATAATTCCTAATCATCAATGCATGACAGAGAATGAGAAGAGTCTATTTGCTAAGATGTCAAAGACATCTCTGGACTCTTGTCATGGGAAACCAGACTAAGAATGCTTTCCCAATGCTGTAAGCTTTTACACAAGGTCTATGACTTATCTGAATTTGTATCTCTGAGGTCTAGTGTACAAGCTGGCTAGGAATATTCTCATCAACACTTGAGAATGAATGATCTCTGTAAAACTAGGGAATATGCTCAAGTACTTCCAATTAATATTGTCTATATGTGTGTCCCTTTGGGGACAGGAAAGGTATGACAAGGTAACTTAGAACCTCTATATTCCACCAGGCCAAAATTATAAAGAGAGTCTCCAAGCTGAGAAAGATGTCATACTGTCAGTGTCCTCCAATGTCTAGCACCAAACTAGACTCCTGACTTGGTTTTGGAGCCATGAGTTTGAGTTAATCTGGTGTGGGTCCTCAGAGATGGCTTCCCATGCCTTTATTATTTTGCTATGGTCTTAAGTGGTCTCAAAGCTGGTTTCTATTGTCCACTTGTCACAAGTAGGAAAACACCTCTCACCATAATATAGTAGGCTGAACATTTGAGGAGAATTAGAAAGTAATTTCCATGTTAGAGTGTCTGCAAATCACCTCAAAATACCATAATATAGGAGGCTGAACATTTGAGGAGAATTAGAAAGTAATTTCCATGTTAGAGTGTCTGCAAATCACCTCAAAATATTTTAGACTATTGGGTTGGGAAGGTAGCTCAGTGGTAGAGCGCTTGCCTTGCATGCATGTGGCCCGGGGTTCGATTACTCAGCACCACATAAGCAGAAAAAACAAGAAGTGGTGCTGTGGCTCAAATGGTAGGGCGCTACCCTTGAGCTGAAGAGCTGAGGGACAGCGTCCAGGCCCAGAGTTCAGGCCTGGAAAAAAATTAAAAAAAATTAAACTAGCATGCTTATATTTCAAGTTTTAAGGACAATCAGATTTCTTAACTAAAAATACCCGAGAATGATCAATCACTATTATATAGGCAAGGCCTAACTCTATGGGCAACTTATATAAACATCTTGTCCATCTAGATATCCCTGCCAATATATGAGGTTCGGGAAATATCAGATACTAATTTGCAAAACTGCTGACTTTTGAATTATGTGTCTGAATGCTAACCTAACAGTGGTCTCATTAGGTCCTACCAGGAGGTGGTACCTTATACCTATAATCCTTGTTACTCATGAAGTTGAGATCACAAAGATTACAAGTTTGAGGAGAGTCCAGGGGAAAGAATTCTTTTTTTTTTTTTTTTTTTGGTCGGTTGTGGGGCTTGAACTCTGGGCCTGGGTGCTGTCCCTCAGCTCTTCAGCTCAAGGCGAGCGCTCTACCACTTGAGCTACAGCGCCACTTCCAGTTTTCTGGTGGTTTATTGGAGATAGGAGTCTCACTGTCTCTCCTGACCGGGCTGGGTTTGAACCGCAATCCTCAGATCTCAGCCTCTTGAGTAGCTAGGATTACAGGCGTGAGCCACCAGCGCCCGGCTTCAGGGGAAAGAATTCTTGAGGCTGCATCTGATTCAATAATCAATTGGGTGTGGAGATACTCATTTGTCATCCTATTTACACGAGATGTTTAAAACAAGAGAGTTGTAGTCCAGGCCATCCTGGACAAAAAATTGAGACCCTCTTTGAAAAATATAGAAAGTGAAAAAGAGTGGGGTGGGAGAGGCCTTGCTTAGCAAGTTCAAGGACCTGAGTTTAAACTACATACTACCAAAACAAACTAATAAACATATCAGTTCTTGGGTACCAGATGGGCTAGGTAAGTATGTTTTAGAGATATCACCGTTGTTTTAAGGACAAGGCCTAAAAATCTAGCAAGGCCTGTGACTTGCTCCTGTAGAAATAGCACCTGAATCCTAATTCTTATAAATGCTTTGCCCCAGTATGTCTACAAAGAGTTTTGATTGTCTGATGCTGACACAAGACTAACAGAATCCTGCCTCTGGGATGTTTGATGTCTTCTGCTAGTAAACTTCTTATGGAATTTAGTGGGCAGGGCATTGCTGAGTATAGCCAGGACTTCCCTGAGCTTCCAAAACTGATAATAGGGACCATCCTTATGCCTTCTTGCTAATACTTCCTTATTTAATGAATGTTTACATATGTCTAGGAAAATATGGTCTGAGGTTTGCTTTCATTATAGCTCAGTAACAATGTCAAATCTCTTCTATAGATGTCTCGTCATCTGCCAAAAAGAACTTGTTTTTTGTTGTTGTTGTTGTTGCTGTTTGTTATTTTCTAATAACTAATTTGGCTTAGAACTATTTACAACGCTTTAGTTCTATGGAGAATTTGGTTTCAAGAGAGATCCCTTTTATTAACTTTTGTTGTGGTTAGCTACCCAGAAAAGCAAACAAACAAAAAATAACTGTAAAAAAAATAACTGTAGTGATTTGTGATGTCTGACTTTTATTTCTTAGTCATAGCTTTGGGTCAGCGGTGGCTGTACTAAGTCCCTTATGAGGTTTGGCTGGGCTTGTTGGTAGGTTGCTCAAAGGGGAAAGTCTGTTCTTCTGACTTTATCCCAGATACAGACTCCATATCAGCCCTACTTGCTACTGGGGCAGGTCCTTCTAAGGGCAAAGGCAGAGCACAAGATGGGCAGGCAGAAAGGCTCTCCCTGGTACTAGCAACATTATCTCTACCCATGTCTTACTGACCTGACCCTGTGCCATGGCTAGTCCCAAAATCAATGGGATGGTAGGTGCTATATATTTCTCCCTGCAGCAGGTTCAAGGCAAAGAGAATTTTGAACAGATCATGCAATCTAACACCCCTAAGTCAACTGATGGGTCTTATAGTGTTCCTTAACCACCAGTATGGTGTCAGCTTCATACAGTTCCTGGATCATTGACTAATTAGTATGAATTACCTTATACTTTTCTATAGGGATAGCTGAAAAATGCAAAAAACCTTGGCCTTGATGGCTTTACCATCTTGGAAAGAAGAAATTATGTCAGTCTCAGATATCATATGAGCATATATACATACTAGGAAATAACAGTGAAAGAGTTGAGATATACATGGTTATCTTTCAGTATATGTGAGATTTGTTCCCCACCTCCCATCCCAACTCTTAGGGGCTCCAATGGCTTATATACCCCATGCATCTAAGGAGGAAAAACTACGCTTCTAAGCATCTGCCGGTTTAGTCAGTCCTTCAGTCAGATGTTTCATCTCCACTTAGCAGTTGAAGGAAGAAAAATACACTAGAGGACCAAACCCAGGCCCTAGCATTGCATTATACAGCACTACAACAAACCACTTACGTGTGTAAAATGCAGCCTATAGAACATGCTGCAACATGGAGGCACCAGGAAAGATAGGTTATGTACGATTTATCTTCAGCTCATAGGTAAAGGACACCTAAAAGTAGTAAAGACAGCCTCATATCCTTATTTCTGGTTACTTGGTCCTCTTTTTTCTTCTCCTTCCTATACAACTGTAAAGTCAAATTCACGTATGTATGTTTAGAGGGTAATCGTTTGTTTTTTTCCCTTTCATTGTTTTAAAGATTTTAAATTTAAGGAATGCTTACATTTTAGTTGGAATTTTTCTGTGTTCTTCATATATTTCTGTAAATACACTTAATATACTTCAGCCCTTGATACTTATTGGGCAACTTTGCTCAAGGTAGTCTCAATATGACATAGATTTCAACAGCCACTCTAGAGCTTGAGAGATGCTACCTGGCAGACTGAATTTATTTTTTTTATGTACATTTTATTGTCATTGTACAGGTGATATTCTCTTCCCGATTCTCTCCTAATTTTTCCCTCCTGTCCCTACCACAAGATGTATAGTTCATTTTCCACATAGTGTCTAGTGAGTATTGTACCCTGTTGTATTTGTTCACCCTTTGTTCCTCTTCTGTGAGTCCCTTACTCTCCCAGATACAAACAAACAAAAAAATAAAGAAAAGACACCAAAAATAGCAAAACCAGCTATAAAAAAAATCTCTTGTTTCATTTACCTGGAGTTCTAGTTTATGTGATCATATGCACCTAACTACTAAGACTTTGTGATCTGCTCCTATGCATATACTCCTTTGACCTCACTGTGTGAATATCTAGAGAACTGTATAATTTATTATGTCACAGTTTGTTGTTTTAATCATTCAGTATGAATATATAGATGTATAGGCACATTCTAGTTACCATAAATGAGGGGATCCATGTAACCTCTTAGTCTTTGGGTCTGGCTTACTTCACTTAATATAGTTTTTCCATTTCCTTACAAATGGTACAATTCTTTCTGATGGAAACATAGAATTCCATTATGTATGTATACTACATTTCCTTGATCCATTTGTCCACTGAGAGGCATCTGAGTTGATTCCCTATCTAGGCTATTACACTATTGGTGGGAGCGCAAACTTGTTCTACCACTCTGGAAAGCAGAATGGATCTTTTTTTAATAGGCCTCAGGGCTCAGCTTTTTAAGCAAATGGCAGTCACTGTCCCTGAGCAGGGCTTTATAAAGTAGGATTGAGTGTCCCCCCCCTTCACCAAACCCTTCATTCCCTTATCATTCATCTTCCCAGGCTTGCTTAATCATTTTGAATGCTGTGGTAAGTGGATTATTCTTAAATAGAAGCTAGGCAAATCTAGTTTGGACTGAAAGGACAAAAAACAAAAAAAAAAACAAAAAAAAACAATCATTCAAGGCTTTAAAAGAAGCCAACAGAAGGGAAGATTAGTTTGGTTTTGCTTGTTTTAATTGTGTGCACACACACCCTAAAGGGAAACAACACAGTTATCTTGAAAGCAAACATTTTTGTGTTTTTAAGAAAACTTGAAAATCCTCCCTGTTCAGCATCTGAACAATGGAACCTCTTTCCTTGCAAGTTTGGGCGAAATTCTGGAGTCACTATTTCGTCTTGAGTACCTAACAGATAACCCACCATTCCTTACCCCAGAACTCATGTTCCAATGCCTTAGATGCTAACATACTAAATTCACATCATTGGAAAGACAAACATGGCTGAAGGGAGAGCCTGGACAGGAATGTCCCACTTCCCACTTGAGAGAATGTTCTCTACATGCTCTTGTAGGATCAGAGCCCTAGAAAATCTCAAGAGAATTGTCAGAAATGTTACATTTCTATTTTTAAAAATACTAATGCCTAAGTCTGCCCCTACCTCTAAGTGGGACCATTGAAATCTGATAAGAACAATCCAAATTCTCTCAGAAGACAGGACACAGTAGCACTTGAATATGGACTTTGACCCCTGGCTTTAATAAAAACTAAATTCTGGCCAGGGTGAATGTTCTCTAGGAATGCAGCTGAGTAGTTAGCATCTGCACTAAACTGTGAGAGAATGAAAGTTACTCAGCTGAGAGAGATACTTGCATTCCTCCCCTCCCCAGCCCAGTGCCCACTTTCATCAGATTTACTTAATTAATCATTAAACTTATTCCTAAACTATTTTCTCAACATCTGTCTTTCCTTCATTTGTTTTTTGTTTGTAGGTTCTTCTCAGATTTTCCTTTGATTTGGGCAGGTGGGGATTCAGAACAGGCAAGGTGGGAATGGGGGTCATTTTCATTCAAACCTGTCTGTCCCTAGTTTCATCACCAGCAATAACATAAACTCATAGGGTCTGAATAGCAACACCAGCTTCCCCCCCCCCCCCCCCAGTCTTAGGGCTAAAATTTTGGGCTTGGTTGCCATCCCTGAATCTCTTTGTACTCAAGGCTAGCACTCTACCACTTGAGCCACAGTACCACTTCTGTGTTTTTGTTTCTGGTTTTTTTGTTTGTTTGTTTTGTTTTGTTTTTCTGAGTAGTTTATTGAAGATAAAAGTCTCATGATTTTAGCCATTCTAACTGGAGTGAGGTGGTATCTCAATGTTGTTTTGATTTGCATTTCTTTTATGGCTAGGGAGGTTGAGCATTTCTTCATGTGTCTATTGGCCATCCTTCTTTCCTCTTCAGAGAAGTTTCTCTTTAAGTCTTTAGCCCACTTATTTATTGGGCAGTTGTTTCTTTGAGGATTTGTTGTTGGGGGATTTAATGTTTTGAGTTCCAAGTATATTTTAGATATGAGACCCTTGTCAGTTGTATGGCTAGTGAAGATCTTCTCCCAATCTGTAGGCTTTCTAATGATCTTGCTAGCTATGTCCTTTGCCATGCAGAAGCTCTGCAACTTCATGCAATCCCACTTGTTCAACCACTTTGGAAAGTAGTATGGAGGTTCCTCAAAAGACTCCACATAGAGCTCCCCTATGACCTAGCAATCCCACTTTTGGGCATTTACCCGAATGTTTACAAACAAGACCACACTAAAGCTACCAGCACGACTATGTTTATTGCAGCATTATTTACTATAGCTAAGATATGGAATCAACCCAGATGCCCAATAGATGAATGGATCAAGAAAATGTGGTATATATACACAATGGAATTCTATGCCTCCATCAGAAAGAATGACTTTGCCCCATTTGTTAGGAAATGGAAAGACTTGGAAAAAATTATATTAAGTGAAGTAAGCCAGGCTCAAAGAAACATAGGTCCATTGGTTTCCCTTATTTGCAATATCTAGTATATGTCTGAGTCAAGCAGAAAAGGTCAGATAAGGTGATGTTAGGGAAATGAACCCTAAGATATATATTCAAATGTTTTTTCTTTCATGCGATTGTTTCTAACACATTTATAAGATTATTTCTTTGTTGCTTGGTATGTCCCTCCCCGACAGTATAACCCCTGCTTTCACTGTATTTGATGTTGGTATAATTTGTGGAGGGAAAGGGGAAAAACAAATCGTTTAAATAGGGATACAGGTGGACCCATTGCAACAATGAGATGTACAAGTCGTTATGTCAAAAACGAACTTTACAACTTTGGGTGCGGGGGGGGGGGAAGTGGAGAGGATTGGGATTGCCCATGTAATTGTAACCCCTCTGTACAGTATTTTCACAATTAAAAAAAAAAGTCTCATGAACTTTCCTGCCTGGGTTGGCTTCAAACTATGATCCTCAGATCTCAGCCTCCTGAGCATCTAGGATTACAGGCCTGAGCCCCTGGCGCCAGGCTTTTTGTTCTTTTTAGAGGATCACAGCATGTCTATCAGTACAACCTTTCCATTTGGTCCCCCAGCAGCTGCAGCAGCATCCCCTATGCAACCTGTCATAAAGTGGTTTCAACCTATTGTCTCTGTCCTTCCATGGTGCTTGTTTATTCCCTTTTCTAGATAAAAACAGCATCTGGACAAGAATGGCCACATACAACACCAGGCACAGGTACCCAGTCTCAAGGCTACATACAGGGTACCTAAGGTAGCACATATGACTCAAAGGTTCACAGATATCCTGAACAAGTTAAACCTCAATCCTTGGGAGGTGCAGGCCCAAAGCCCTCCAGAAGTTATGGTGAGAAAAATCCTTGAGTTATTTCATGTAACATAGAGCTTAATTGATTTGGGTGCCACATGAAGTGTAAATGCAGTAGATTCAGCCTTGATTAAAACTGTAAGATGTGAAGTTGGGTTCTGAAACCCTCTCCCTTTTCTTCCTCTAAGGTTATATTTTAACTCCCTTCTTACCCACCTGAGACCAGAATCTCATGCTGAATTCTAGTTCGCCAAAGTAACTCCTTCCCAACTCCCCAGACCATTTCTGCCTATCTTTTCTCCAGTTCATTTTTCTCTAAAAGCATTCTCCAAGACTCTTGAAAGTGATTCTTCTTTTAAGGCAAATTAACATAGTTAAATGGAGGGAAATTATCCTTATCCATCCCCTATTCATTCAAGGATTAAGAGAATATCCATTTGTATCAATATCCAGCAAAATTGGCTGAAAGCTCCTTTTTCTCCCAGGTTGCTTCTAACCTACAATACTGCTGCTGATCTAATGACACCTCAGTCTGTGTAATGAACAAGATTCCACTCAGTAGAAAGATGATGGATTGGAACTATATAAAGGATAGTTTTGGAAAGCAGTGAATTTTTGAATTAGGGACTGGGCAAATCTATAATTATTATCCCAAATTTTAGTTGTTGTCAAAGAACTGGTGGCTTGAGTTTTCTATTTTGCCAAGAAAAGGCATGGTAAGAAAATACTTGTAATTCATTCAATCACATTCATTCATTCATTCATTGAATCATCATATGCTGAGTCCCTATCTACAATGTCTCTTTAGTAGGTGCTGGGGACACAGTGCTGAGGAAGACAAATGTCTTTCTTGACTGTTACCATAACAGTAGTGAAAAGGAGCCAGGTCTTCAAAGATTAGGGGAGGCTCAGTCTGGGCACTGAGAAGAGCAGGTACAAAACTTTGAAGTAGGACTCATGGCTGGCTGAGAAACAGATGCCACTAGTTTGGAAGAAATAAATGACAATAAAAAGGACATTTTCGATGATGTCAAAAGCACAGTAAATCCTTGGTATTTGAAGATTCTGTTTTTGCAAATTTGCATACTCACCAGAATTTATTTGTAACCCCACATCAGTCATCGCAGTGCTTTCCCTGTCACCACCATCAAGCTCAGAGACCATCTGAAGTGTGCGGATGTACACATGCTCCCAGCTGAGGCTGAACCAGCAAGGCAGTGCCTTCTTGTTTCAGCTCTCATACTGTGAACAAATTTGCTTTCCACAGTCTACTTAGTGCCACATGTTTCACATTTCTATGCCTTGTGTCAGTGTTGTCAATGTTTAAAATGCTGCAAAGTACAGTGGTAAAGTGCTTACTGTCCAGTTCCCCTAAGCTCAAGAAGCCTGTAATGTCTCTTATGTGTTTGATAAGATTTGTCTAGACATGAGTTCCAAGGTTTTTGGCCTTGAGTTCAATGCTAATGAATCAACATTGCATAGTCCATAAGATATCCTTAAACAGAAACACACACAAAACAAGATAATGTATTGACCAATTTTGATAAAATGTTATGACTAGAAGCTCTCAGACCTGAACTGTGTATTTCTCCTAGAAGCAATGGTTCAGGATTTGCTAATTTATGGTAGGTGGCAACTTTATTGGACATAACAACTGTGAATTATGAGAATAAACCCTTTAGGAGTGGCCAGTTTATGTTTGGTCTCATAGGCTTGCTAGAGAGTTTGGATCTAGTTTAACTAGATCCAACTTACAACTAGAGTGGTAAGCCAGAGGTTTGGGGAAAAGGCAACAGAGGGAGATACAAGATTTGACTACACATCTAACTCATCATTTAATTCTGATGGAGAATATTCAGAAGGGAGATAGGTTGAGAGAGAGATAGGAGAGAGAGAGAGAGAGGAAGGAAGGAAGGCAGAAGGCAGGAAGGCAGAAAGGCAGAAAGGCAGGAAGGCAGGAAGGCAGGAAGGCAGGAAGGCAGGAAGGCAGGCTGAAGAAAGAAGGTTAAGAGTACCACTTGCTATGAACACCAGCTGATAAAGAAGAGGATGTACCAAGATAGTTTGTATCAGGAGGGAAGAATAGCCATTTGTAAGGAGGAACAGTAGATAAGCCCTTATTATAATATGACATAAGTATAAAATGGAATAGATTTCCTGATTTTTTAAATGCAAAAAATGATGTTTTATGTTATAATTTTGCTTTGCGTACCATTGTGCTCTTGATATGTGTTGCTTGCGAGCTCTTCTTTCAATAGTTCAATAGAACAAGAAGTCTAAATACCTTCCTGCCAAAATATGGTGTCAGACAAAAATGTTCACAAAACTAGAAGGCAGTCATTTACCTCATTCAATTAAAAAATACCTTGTGAGGAGTGAGGAAACTGAGGCACAATAGCTGGGCCACCTTTGCCTAGAGAAGCAAAGTGTAGTATGCCTGGGTATACAGGGATAGACCAAGATGCTCAAGTGACGGGCAATGGCTCAAGCCCAACTAAGAGCAGTCAAGAGTCTTGCTCAGGTGTTACTGGGGCCTTCTCTCTCTCTTTCTCTCTCTGTCTCTTTCTCTCTCTCTCTCTGTCTCTCAATTTCTCTCTGTCTCTGTCTCTCTCTGTCTATCTCTTTCTGTCTCTCTGTCTCTATCTCTGTCTCTCTCTCTCACACACACACACGCACACACGCACGCATGCACACACACACGCACACACACACACACACACACACTGTTTACACTTGACTTCAAATCAGCAGGACTCCCCAATGATTAGACCAAGCTGTTAAATATTTCATTTTCTGCACCCTCCAAAAGGTGACATAAGGAGCATTGAAATGATTCTGGTCCTTTTTGTTCCACTTAAGAGAAGGGAATTGGGAACTGGTAAAAGTGTGAGGGTATGGGGAGTGTACCAGAGGGGCACATTCTACAAGAGTAGCATTTCGCATTTAGCGTTTGACAGGAGGGGCTTACAGTGACTGAAGTCAGTTTGCCCCATCCACCTTCAAACTACTGTCAACCTAGAGTTCTTAGAATTACATCTAGATAGGCACTTCCCTGAAAATTCTAATTCTCTTCACTTGAATGTGAAATAGTCATTTGAACCAAGAGTCTTGTGTTAAACACTAGACGTCCAGGTTTTTAAAAACTCAATAAAACATTGTGGCTAGACTAAATACATTTAGTAACACATACAAGAAATAACTTACAATGCCATGTGGCCATGCATATCCGCCACGGGCCATTTACTGTACTATTATGAGGTGCTAGCTAAAGTAAATTTAATTAAATCAATTTCTGTAGTTTTTCATACTGTGGAAATACTGGTTTTCACTAGTAATCAGTGAGGCATGGCATTTTAATTATCCATTAATTATTTTCTTTATAAAAATAAATGCCCCAACCCTAATGAATTTAGAATTTTATTGTTTTAGAAATGCATTTGGGGGCTGATTTTTTTTTATTAGTTATGGCCTAGGATTTTCTTAGTGGTTTGATGTATCATGGACAAGTGGGAAGCCGCTTTTGGGGGGTAGTCGTAGATCATAGAAAATACCACTCTGGGCCACATGCATTTCACTTGGATACAAATAATTCAGTGCTCTTGTTGTGACATGATGTGTTATTCACTATTTTAACAGGGAAGGATGGGGAGTTCTGGTTTCTTGGCCCTGTGTGCCACATGATTTTGGAGCTTTTTACCTGTAAATTCATTCATTCTTAGGTTTTCTTGAATATATGGCTGTGTTATTTAAAATATGAGCAGAATTATCATTTTCTTTAAAATATGATAAAGCTGAGTGTCAGTGGCTCACACCTGTAATCCTAGCTACTCAGGAGGCTGAGATCTGAGGATTGCCAGCCAGGCAGGAAAGTCCATGAGATTCTGATCTCCAATAAACCACTAGAAAACTGGAAGTGGTGCTGTGGCTCAAGCGGTAGAATGCTCACCTTGAGGTGAAGAGCTAAAGGACAGCGCTTAAGCCCAGAGTTCAAGCCCCATGACCAAAACATAAATAAATAATAAAAGTATGATGAATACAGTAGAAAAGGAGCATATTTCAACAAAATTTATAATATAATACTATGTACCAATCTTTCTAGCCCTGTTCCATATGATAGAATCACACTAATGGAAATTCCCAGAAATAATCCATGATAACAGGGTAAGTTTTTTTTTTTTCTTGTAAGTTCTATGTGTAATTTGTCTATAGTTAACATAATAGTGTAGATAGGCCTCTTGATTCTGTCATTTAACCTTCAGAATTATTTTGTAAGATTAAAATATATTTACAGGCATGGTTTGCCATGACTGTAGAATATGCTATGAGTAGATGTAATCAGTTGTTTGCTTGAACTTTTCAATCTCTTCTATATTTGAGTAGAGCTTGTTTTCTCATCTACAGCTCCTAATGGTGGTCATAAGGGTTCATTCAGCAAACCCTAAACCAATTAAATTATTACTGGTATATTTGAATTATTTATATATGTCCATACATATATGTACACTAAACATTTTATCAAGATTTTCTCATTACCAGTCAGATTTTAAAATTTGTGAATCTGTTAGATATATGAACATATATGGCTTAAACAGTGATTTTAAGCTCTTGTTTAACTGAGGTTAAAGGTTTTATATTCCCAAAATCACTAAATATTGTGTTTTGAATTGCTTGTTTATATATTAACCTATGCATTTACATGCCTATTCAATTAAATGAATGTGATAAAGAGATGTTTGACATTTCAATTGCCAAGCACAAAGCCTAAAATATCCTAGGAATTCAACAAACTGTCTAAAATTAAATTGTCTCCTAATTCTGACACCAGAAGCATAGATTTTATTATATGTATTTGTATTTTTCTAGTTTTGTTCGGCTCTTCCCTTGTAGAAATACAATAGTGTAACAAACTGAATTTTCTTATGGGAAATAGATTTCGTCCAGTCATATGGCATTTATCAACATTGAAACATAAAATATTTAAATGTTTGGACATTTGAAACAGCTTTGTGATGTTTTTAATAAACAATTTTCAGAGATTAACTATATCTTCTGGTTTTACTGGTATAGTTCACTACAGTATTTCACCTTGGAAAGTAAATTGGTGAATCTATGCTAATTTTTCTTATCTTAAAAATCAAATACAATGCTTTGCATTTATACACAGAACATTATTTTCTTCTCCTTGACTTCTTACCTTCCTTCCTTCTTCCATCCCTCCCTCCTTTCTTCCTTTCTCTCTCCTACCTTCTCTTTCTTTCTTCCTTTCCTTTCCTTACCTTTCCTTTCCTTTTTCTATCTTTCCTTCCTTCCCAAGTACTAGGGCCTGAACTCAGGACTTCAAGCTCTTGCTTAGCTTTCTTCTTCATGGCTGGTGCTCAACACTTGAAAAACACTTCCAACATGGCTTTTTACTGGCTGGAGTCTCTCAGGATTTTTTTTTCCATGTTGTCTTCAAACTGAGATCCTCTAGATCCTCCAGATTTTAGCCTCCTACAGACAAGTGTGAGCTAACATTTCTGACAACAAATGTATGGGACACAGATTGGCTAACTCTTACAAAAGTTCACAGAACTCAGGAGAAAAAGTTTATTATAAAGGATTTATGGAAGGAACAGACAAATGAAAGAGGGTTCAAGGTGTGGGGATGGGCACAGAACTTCTATGCCCTTTTAAGGTTCATTATCCTCCCAGTATAAAATACATTGATGTTAGGCAAAATGAACCCTAAGATAAGGATTCAAATGTTTTTTCTTTCTTGCAATTATTTCTAACATATTTATAAGATGATTTCTTTGTTGCTTTGTATGTCCTTCTCCCATGGTATAACCCCTGTTTTCACTGTATTTGATGTTGGTATAATTTGTGGAGGGGAAGGGAAAAAACAAATTGTTTAAATAGGGATACAGGTGGACCCATTGCAACAATGAGATTTATAAGATGTTATGTCAAAAAATGAACTTTACAACTTTGGCAGGGGGAGGGGGGGGAGAGGGGAAGATGGGAAGGGATGGGAAGGGGAAACAAAGGAGGAGGCAACAATGTACTCATTACCTTGCCCGTGTAATTGTAACCCCTCTGGATGGTATTTTCACAAATACACACACACACACACACACACACACACACACACACACACACACACACACACACACACACAGAACAAAGTCTAAAATAAAATAACCTAGCTTACCACTAATACAGCACTATTATATAATTACAATCAATTAAGTCCTTGGCTATTTCTGATAAGCTCAGTTTTCTGTACTTCAGTCTAAACTCTATGATCACAGGGTTGGTTCTTCTGGCAGCCAGCCCCATCTTAAAAAAATCTAAGGATCCACCAAGATATGTCATTAGCATAAACTCAGTTATAGTTGGAAAGGAGCTTATCAGGAAAATTAAACATGCTCTTGTTCTACCTACAACTCAGGAAATTCCAAGGGTTTTGAAGCTCTGTGCCAGGTCAAGACCAAAGACCAAATATGCATTTTATATTAAATGAGAATATCACAAGTAAAAAGTTAGCATTCATAAATGGAGCACAAATTAATGAAAAAGGAATAAGTGGATGCTATTGAATCATTGCCCTTTAATCATAGTGACTGAGCGCCGACATAACAAAGCACCACTAATTCAGTGGCTTAAAAGGACAAAATAGTTTTCTTGTGGTCCTGGAGACCTACTATCTGAGGCAGGGCTGAGCTCCATCTGAAGGCTGTAGAAGAGAATTATTCTTTGATTCTTTCTGGCCCTACATGCTTCTTTATGTGTTGTATCTGTGTTTCTTTATTGAACTATGATTTGTTTACTAACATTCTTTTCTGCATTAAGGGTCCCAGATGCTTCTTAATTGATGGAAAATTCCTTTTTTTTTTTTTTGGTTGGTTGTAAGGCTTGAACTCTGGGCCTGGGCACTGTCCCTCAGCTCCTCAGCTCAAGGCGAACACTCTACCACTTGAGTCAGCGCCACTTCCAGCTTTTTCTATTTATATGGTGCTGAGGAATTGAACCCAGGGCCTCATGCATGCAAGACAAGCACTCTACCACTGAGCTACCTTCCCAGCCCCAATTGATGGAAAATTCTAATCCCTACCTTCATCTTTTCTTTCTTTACCTTCTCCTGTCACCTCTTCATTTTTGTCTTCTTAGTGCCTCTAATGATGACCTGCAAGATGTAAAGGATGATCTCAGCTAGAGATCTTTAATTACATCCTCAGTAACCTGGCTTACAAATAAGGTCACAGGTTACAAGAGTTAAGACACAGGCAGAACTTTTAGAAAGCCACAGTTTGACTCACAGCAATCATAAACCTATACACCTTTAACATACAACTTCAGATCTTGCCTCATTGACAATTGGAAGCTACATTTTGAAATACTGACAACTGTAATCACCATTAATCTGAAATCATTTTATACATGAATCTGGAAAAGTAGAAAATGGAGAAAAGGCTATAGGTTTTGGGGGAGTGAAGAGGTGAAGACATTAGGATACTTTGAACTGAAAGTAGTTTTTAAATATTTAAAAATACAGGGTGAGGAAGATTGAGATTAAAAATGGAAAGACTTTTGTTTGCCAAAAATATGTTTTTGCAGACATATAGTATTACAGACCAACTTTATATATTTATGTAGCAATTTAATAGGAGCCAAAAGTTTGGTCAATATCAATGGAACTTTTCTGTTTTAAATTGGCATGACTTTATGTGTAAACTGACCAGTTTTCACAGTTACTTAAGTATATTTAATTTGGGAGAACTACTGAGACCCCCCCAAATCTCTGCCTTTTTTTCATTAATTTTAATACACAAAAGTCTATCTGTACTGTGTTATATAGTCAGAAATGGAGCCCATACCACCAGTTAACTGAAAATATGAAGAATGAATTGAGTTAGTTCTCCTGCATGTATTCGTAAATATTATTGAAGGCTTCATGCTGTCTCTTTTAATAATCTACTAAGAGTGTTCTTTTTGAAAGGGATTTCTTTTTAGTGGACACATTAGGGGGAAAGAATTGAAGACCTCATACAAAATGCCAAAAAAGAGAAATCCTCAAGTAGGCTTTCCCAACATGAATTCTTGTCTATCAATTGATACAGATTTTCAATTAGTCTCTCCACAATTTTGCCAAGCTCTGTAATGATAGCTGTTTTTGTTTTGTTTTATTTGTATTAAATATTCGTTCCTCTGAGTCCTTCTTTAGCTGTTCAATGATTACCCTGGGCCTTCTCTGGCTACCAGATTCCTCCACAAACCATTCTTCCTTCTCCTCCAAAGACACCATCTCTCTGGCCCCATTGTCCCTGACCTGGCTCCATTTGAGCTTCCTATAATGTTTGTTACAAAGCTGTGATTGTAAGAAGTAGAACCTCACAAAAGTAGCTTCACTTCCAAATGAGGGCAAGGTCCTCCTCTAAAAGGAAATGCACCACAAGAGAAAGTGAAGCAATGATGCCAGTGCCCTCAGGAAGCTGGGAGGCTCTTTCTGTGATGCTCTCTCTCTCTATTCTATATTCTTTATTCTCTGCATTCTTTACATGTCTCTTCCTTCATCAGGTTTTTATTTACCTTTTCTGTTGCACTCTAAAAGTAGCCTCTCCACCAGTATTTGTGATGCCAATTCCAGGTTCACATCTAGAAGCTTTTGCCTACATTCTCACCCTTTCTATTTCCTAATGCCTTTCCTTGGCTGAGTTTGAGGGAGGTGAACACAGGTGTCAAACTCCAGCAATCAACAAAACTCCTGCAAGCTGCAGTGTGCCCCTCCCTCTTCCCTTCCAGGTAGAGGTGAACTTGAATGGCCTAGCATTCGCTATCCCTGTTTCATGTTCTCCCTCAGCTGAGCTTTGCTTCTAAAGTTTCCATAAATCTTACTTCAAAGACATCAATATCAAGGTAACAAAAGAATTTTGCCACATTTAATATTGTGGTATTTGCTATTTTTAGTTCTTTCCTACTGGAATAAACCTTTGTTAAAAATTGACGTATCTTATTCTATTTCTTATACTCATTTTTTAATTCATGCTGACATTATTGTTATTAGTTAGATCACTATTTTGAATTGAGATGATAGAAATGATTCAATAATTCTCCTCTTAAATGATTAAAATCAAAGCAAGTTTTTCTTTTAAAGAACTCACATATCAATGTGAAGTTTCTACCAAATTTCAAGCCATATCTTGCTTTTCATATTGGGAGTTTCTCTTTCAGTGAGCTTGAGTTTGTTTCCCAGAAGATTCAACAGTGATGTGAGTTAAGAATTGACCTTGTCAATTCCCTGGAGATCTGCTCTTTGCTTTTATGTAAGAAGCTAAGGGCAGAATATTTTACAGAAAGAAATCCAGGCTTCACCTCCCCATCTTTGTGATGAGGAATGCCCAGTGCTAGCAGCTTCACATCTCACCCTTTCCTGATCAAAGATTTCTTCCATAGGCTGGCACCAACATGGGGGTCTTCACCCTGATAGAGGAACTTGCAGAAAATTCTCCCTATCAATCCTTCACATGACTGCTGTCATAAGTTTTACTGAGCTCCCTTCTTTCAGCTTAGATCTTGTCCGAGACTCCCTGAAGAAGAACTGCATTTAAGATTTATCAGCCTTCAGGCCAATGCTAGCCCATACAGCCCTCATGCAAATTAAATGAAGTACTTCTTATATGAGGTAGAAAAGTAGTGCAATTCATACTAGTATTTGAAAACTTATCATCTTACCCCTTGCTATAAAATTATCCTAATAAGTAGAAATCTCTCATATTTATATTGGGATAATCTGTGAGATCTGCCTGCCTATTTCCAACAACCCTAGAATTTTTTTAATCCCAAAATATTATGAGTGTTTGTTTTCTGCGAGTACCTTTGTCAATGACCATAGTAGAGGCAACAGGAATACCCAAGCAGTCAGCAGTTATTGAAGAGAAAGAATAGACGGAACAATGAAGGCACATCTCACAATTTTATTCAATTCCCATTGGTTTACTTAGAAAAGTTGATTTGCAAAATGTCTGTCTTTTGAGAATATTGTTAAATATTGTTGAACACATTGTTTTTCTACCATAACTACTTGCATTGGTCAGATGAACTCAAATATGAAAAGATGTCACAGAAAGAAACAAAATAAAAACTTATTATGCAAAGAGAAGCTGTTTCAAATCTTAAACAGACATTTGAGAGCCTTTCAATTTTGGAATAATGGAATAAGGAAACAAATTTGGTTTTACAATAAGTGGTGGTATATTAGAACAGAGGACAGACCTGATATTATGTCATTTGGACAGCTGGTTTTGATTGGTGATCTGCAATATGCAAGACTGTCTTTCCCTGCATAGTCCTCGTATTGTTGTGTATAATAAGCATTTTGTCTTTGTCTTCCTACTAGACAAGCTCAGAGAAATGGTAGAGCCAAACTTCAAGTTAAGCATACCTGACTCCAAGTAGTATCCCCCTTCCATTCTAATTACTACTCCATAGACTTGTAGTGGCTAAGATTAACAATTCATCTACTAAAATCCTAACTCCCAAATCTCAGAATTTGATCTTGTTTCCCCTTATGAATAGGGAAAATTTGAGCACAGACACTCAGAGGGTTAGAGAATATCCAAGTGAAGATACAAGCAGAGACAGGAATAAATTTTTATGGAGCAAGGAATGCCAGTGACTTCCCACAAAGCCACCAGGAGAAACAGAGCCAGAGAGCAGATTCCCACCCCACCCCACCCTATAATCCTGAGGAAGGGCTACCCCTCTACATACCTTTATGTTTGACTTCTAACTTCCGTCCAATTCTTCAGTTTAAGCCAATTAGTTTTTTTTTTTAAGCCAATTAGTTTACTGGGGCAATTATTAGAAGCCAAGGTTAAGTAACACTTGAATTCCATGTGGAGGGTACGAGATATGAGAAGCAGGTGGGAATCATTGCGAATTTTGAGAAAGAGAAGAATGAGCTTTGAGTAAGTGATTCTTGCTTGGTAAAATCCCAGCTGAGTTCACGTTGGCTGGAACAGCTGAGTCCAGGTAAATAGACTCAGTTTTTAAAGCCCTAACCACTTTGTTCACTTAACTTATGCTTACTAATTTTGTTTAGGCCTTTTATTCGAATGGACAAAGTTCATGACATTTTACGTTGATTAACTCTAAGCAGTGACTTTTATTTTTTAATGATATTCTCAAGATTGTCAACTTGGTTGGCCATGTCGGCTGTATGTTATATGTCTTGGCAATTAAGCTACTACTATTGTCTGTTACTCTCACAGGAAATGGATGATAATAATTGAAAGAGAAAGAAAATGTGAAAGAGACCACAATGTAGGATGGGGAAGATAATTTATTTTTGGTAGATATATGATACTTGGGGCTTGAGGAAAGTACAGGGCACTTGAATGGAAATAGAATAATTTTCCTAGAAACTAATACAACCTACTACATGATGATCTTATAGCGACAAGAATCTCTTTAAAATGTTTAAATGTACATAAACATAAATAATTTTGCAAGGTCAGTCTTGTTATCCACAAAGCCAAGTGATAACCAATACTGTTTGGTTTGGAAGCCTTACTTGTTGTGATCTGTTCTGTCCCAAACAAACACTGGATACTTTGTTTTCAAGCAAATCTTCAGCCCTAGCCATTGTCTGTAAGCAGAAGCTTACCTCAGATAGTGCTGAAGAAAGTCTGTGTGATTCGGAATCATTGATGACCCTGAGTGGGTTACATAATTCATCTAGCTCATCTGCTTTCACAGATGGAGAACACTCTGGGGAAAGGGACTGGCAGGATTCCCCACATCCCTAGCCTAGGGTCCTCTTTAACTCTTCAGAAAGCTCTTACATTTGAGTCTGAACTGTTTAAGGAATAAATATGTTTCCTATCTGGAATAGTGGGTTATATTAATAATTAACTCATTTCTTTTTTTTTATTTTCACTTTTTTAATTTAAATTTTATTGTAAAGGTGAGGGTACAGTTTCCTCTTTCCTCAAGTTGTGAAGTTCATTCCCAACATAATGTCTAGTATCACTGTTGAATTGGTTCACCCTTTGTCCCACCATTTCTGTGCTTCCCCTTTCCCTTCCCAAATCAGATAAACTTATGTACAAGACAAAGGATACAGAAATCTGAAAGAGCAACGTCGGGGAATAAACCAAATTTTTTTTAAAATGGAAGAAAAGAGACTAACTGCAAACAGTAAAATAAAAAAACCCTCTTGTTTTGGGGCTGGGAAGGTGGCTCGGTGGTAGAGTGCTTGCCTTGCGTGCATGAGGCCCTGGGTTCGATTCCTCAGCACCACATAAGCAGAAAAAAAAAAGCCGGAAGTGGTGCTATAGCTCAAGAGGTAGTGTGCTAGCCTTGAGCTGAAGAGCTGAGGGATAGCACCCAGGCCCAGACCTCAGGCCCCACGACTGGAGCCCCCCCCCAAAAAAAAAACCCTCTTGTTTTAATTGGTTTCTCATAGATCATGATCATCACCACTACCATCATCATCAATGCTTTTAGTGAATATTTACTATTGGAAGATACATTACCATATATTTTCTTTATTTCACTTTCTATTTCAAGGAGAATGATAAGAATGTTCAATTTTTCTATTTCAAGATCATGTAAACAAATCAGCCTTTTAAATATTTCTGTTCACTGAGGGCTATAGAACTCAAGATTATGCATTTTTATAGTGATTTAAAGCTTTGATGCTATCTCCTGCCATTGAGAACAAGGATTTTTTACTTTAATCTGAATTCCTGGTGACTTCTTTGATGAAGTGAGCTGTACTTCCCTTCATAGGATCTAATTCTGTTCTATATTTCCTGAGCGTCATCCAACAAAATGGTATATATGGTTCCTGTTAAGAAGTACCACCAGTTATTGGTTGATTTATTAATT
Source organism: Dipodomys merriami (assembly GCF_024711535.1). NCBI lineage: Eukaryota > Metazoa > Chordata > Mammalia > Rodentia > Heteromyidae > Dipodomys > Dipodomys merriami. The sequence goes on from NW_027202270.1 coordinate 78,601,996, forward strand.
TGCAAGATTTGTATAATCGTTTCTGAACTCTGAAGGGTTTTAACATCTTTTTTTAACCTGCCATAAAAAAAATCTGTTTGAAATGAAAGTTATAGTCCCAAATTTGGCCTTTAAATGTGACAGTATGCCATATTCTTTCTGGTTCTAGGATCCTTTGCCTGTATCACTACCCTCATGGTCATCTCCTTCCTTGGACTAGCACATGCTTATTCTGAGTTTTTGTCTTAGATAACCCATCTTCTTAAAGAGTTTTCCTTGGTTCTATATCCAAATGGAGGGACTTGGCTAGATGGCCCCCAAACATTTGGCCTTCTTTAGCCTACTTCATTCTTCTGTGGTTGAATATTTACTGTTTACACAATTCCTATACAAATTTCAAGGGAAAAGACAGGTTTTTTTTTCTTTTTAGTATCTAATTCAGCATCTAGGTCCCAGAAGTCAAGCAAGAATACTGGTTGAAAAAGTGAATGAGGTAGGTTTTTTTCCATCCTTACATTTCAAATTGTAAGAAGAGGTTTTGATACTGATTTGTTTTTTGATTCCTTCCTATAATGAATTACTATTTCAACATTTATTTTAGAACTGATATCATAAGTGACCCTTGGCTTTGCCTTACAGAATGGGAAAGATCCCAAGAAAGGGACAGTTGGTACTTACTAATTTCTATTTTATAGGCTGAGTTAGATAGACTTCTTAAAAACAGGTGGTAGAAGTAGTATTTCTACAAATATTGAAATTCATGACTTTATGTTGTATATCATTCTGCAATGCTGCACTAACTCGGTATGAAAGATGAATATAATTTATGTATGGTTATAAGCAGCCAGCAGTTCCCGGGATATTCCAGATCCAGTTAATAGAGTTGAAAAATGCTTGCTTTTTGTTTATAATTAAAACTGCAGGAATTTTTTTTTATTAACTATTACTCACACTTCAGTGGTTCTCTGAATATTTCCTGGCCCTCTGGTGATGACTGTTAGGCAGGTGTAAATGAACATAAAATAATGAACACTTACAGGAACATTTTTGATAACTGAAAGCTTTCATATGCTCAACAAGAGTTTAAACAACTTGGAACAAAAAGTGAGAAACAAGTTCTCAAATGCTGCTGGGTGTGGGATTTTTGACAAGGTCAAACAGAGTTTATTACTTAATGGCTCAGTGATTTCCACACAGATCTCTAATAAAACAAGCATAGCATAATGTCTAATTCCTATGTTAGTAGCTGTTTTCCATGCATTCACATCTCTGGTTTAAAATCCCAAAGTGCAACTGATTGGTTTATGTATGGAACTCTCGGAGCAATGGATGGATCTAAAGTCAGCAGAACAGGAGTGATTCCTCATGCAGTTCTTTTGTGAATAAAATCAATTAAATTTCTTTTGAGGAACTTCCATACTGCTTTCCGGAGTGGTTGAACAAGTTTACACACCTGCTAACAATGCAGTAGGGTTCCCTTTTGGCTACGTCCACTCCAGTATCTGTTGTTATTAGATTTCTTGATTACAGCCATTCTAACTAGGGTGAGGTGGAATCTCAATGTTGTTTTGATTTGCATTTCTTTTATGGCCAGAGAAGTTGAGCATTTCTTCATTTGTCTATTGGCCATTCTTATTTTCTCTTCAGAGAAGTCTCTCTTTCAGTCTTTAGCCTACTTATTAAGGGGGCTATTGTTTCTTTGAGGATTTGTTGTTGGGGGATTTAATGTTTTGAGTTCTAAGTATATTTTAGATATGAGGCTCTTGTTATTTGTATGACAAGTGAAGATCTTCCCCCAATCCATGGGCTTTCCATTGATCTTGCTAGCTATGTCCTTTGCTGTGCAGAAGCTCTGCAGTTTCATGTAATCCCATTTGTCCAACCTTTCTTTGATTTGTTGTGTTTCTGGGTCTTTATTAAGAAAATTTCAGCCTGTGCCAAGGAGCCCTATAGTTTCTCCTGTTCCTTCCTGTAATGTTTTCTGCTTTTACTTCAAGGTCTTTGATCCATAGAGCTCCCCCATGACCAGCAATCCCACTTCTGGGCATTTACCCAAATGATCACAAACAAGGCCATACTAAAGCTACCAGCACAACTATGTGCATTGCAGCATTATTCATAGCTAAGATAATGGAACCAATCCAGATGCCACTCAAGAAAATGTGGTATATGTACACAATGGAATTCTATGCCTCCATCAGAAAGAATGATATCAGCCCATTTGTAAGGAAATGGAAAGACTTGGAAAAAATCATCTTAAGTGAAGTAAGCCAAACCCGAAGAATTATAGGTCCCATGTTTTCCCTTATTTGCAATAATTAGTACACATCTAGGATAATTTTATCAGATGAGCAGAAAAGCTCAAAAGCTGTGTACATTATGACCATATAAGATGATGCTAAGTGAAATGAACCCCAAGATATGAACAGAGATTTTCTTTGTTGTTGTTGTTTTTAATGTAGTATGTGATTTTTTTGTTTCTTTTTATATTCTTCCCCCTATGGTATATCCCCTGTTGTCACTGTATTTGATTTTGGTACCCTGCATCTTGTATATACATTTGTCTAATCTGGGGAGGGGAGGGGGAATAACAAAGTGCTGAAACAAGGCCATAGGTTGACCCATTGCAACAATGATACTCACAAAGACACATGTTGGAAATGAACTTTACAACTTTGGGGGGGAAGGATAGGGGAGTGGGGGGAAGGGATACTAGGAGAAAAACAAAGGAGGGGTAACAATGCTTGACAAGAAATGTACTCATTACCTTACTCTTGTAACTGTAACCCCTCTGTAAGCATCTTTACAATAAAATAAAATTTTAAAAAAGAATAAAAATTTAAAATAATGATGGTAGTGAAAGTTCAGCCCTAGGCTCTGTTGCCTTTTAAGCCTCCTGTTTTTTGTTTTGTTTTGTATTTTTTTGTTTGCCTCCTGTTATTTTATGTAGCCTGGGACTTAATAATGAATATGGTTTCTCTACATACTTGGAACCTTTTAGTGAGCTAGAGTCTCCCAATTCTGAATCCAATTGTTTTGTTTATATTTGAGTGTAATGGACCTTTGGGGAATGTACTAATTTGAGAAAAAAGAAACCATCTTTAGATCTGTAAGTGGATATAAAACTAAAGTTATTCAATTTTAAGCTTCCTCGGTAGCTTATGCATGGCTTTATTGATTCATGAATTGCATGAGCCTCAATCAGTACTTTAACTATTTCAGCCATTGTTTTGGCTTTTGAAAATATAAAGACAACCACAGTATTATTACTGCATAATCACTTATTTTGGGGAGTTCACACATAAATATACTCTTTTTAGTTATCCATTATCTGAGGTGTGTACTTAACATAATGTCAATAGAATTAGTCAAATAGTATGTATATGTTGGTGGCAAGGTGAGTTTTTTATAGACACAGAAGATATTTGAGCAAAGTGGCTAGAGAATCAAAATCCAGTTGTCAAAGGAAGCAGCGAACTACTTTGTGTTGTGATAGCTTTAATAATAGGCTCATAGTTCACTGTAGTTACAACTGAGGAGTTAAGTAAGAGCTAGTTCCTGGAAGGCACTGTGGGGTCAGTCTAAGTACACTACATGTCATTTGTGGACAACAGAAAACCTTGTCACAATTCAGTTCTCTACAGAGACAATTTATCTTGTGGGTTGTACTCAAGAGGAGAATACAGTAAAATATTACATGCAGAGAGATGTATCAGCAGCCTTAGAGACAAATATGAATGCCTGAATTAGAGACCTGTGCCCCTGAAAGAAGACAAGAGATTTTTAAGGATAGATGTAAGAATATAGTAGAGATGGGTGCCGGTGGCTCATGCCTGTAATCCTAGCTACTCAGGAGGCCAAGATCTGAGGATCACAGTTCAAAGCCAGCCCAGGCAGGAAAATCTGTGAGACTCTTATCTCCAATAAACCACTCAGAAAAATGGAAGTGGTACAGTGGCTCAAGTGGTAGAGCGCTTGCCTTGAGCCGAAGAGCTGAGGGACAGCATTCAGGCCCAGAATTCAAGTCCCATGACCGACAAAAAGAAAAAAATATACAGTAGAGAGGGAGAAAGACTCTCAGAAATGTGGGTGACCACATGGGTGGTGGGACTACCAAGAGGATAGAGAAAAAAGGGTGGGCTTGGGGAAAAGGTAGGTCATTGTTGTGTGTGATTTGTCCATGGGCCACCCAAGTGTGCTTATGTGATATGTAATTAGATATATTCATCTGGATAACAAAGTGGATGTGTGGGCTAATGATTTAGACTCAGGGATCCTCAGGAAAAGGATGGTGGTTAGAATGGTGGTAGAGGCAGAGAGACCTCTAAGAAAGGACAGGTGGGAGGATCGAGGGGCTAAGCAAAGGACATTCAGAGCATCAGTATGAAAGAAGGATTTCTCTAGGGAGCCTGGCATTCTCGTGCTCAACACGATGTTTCAAATGTAAAAAAACAAAAACTCAGTAAAGTGAGTATCTTATCAATAAGTATATTTTCAGTGTATATGTGAAAGGTATAAGGTACATTCGAGGTAAACAAATTTGAAAGCAGTGACTTAAGGTGCTAAAAAGCCCTGATAAACTACAATGATTGAGCCCTCTTCCCCAAACTGCTGTCTCATTTGCCTGGGGTGGGCCATAGACACAAGTCAGAGTGTATGCATGTACACATACACATACAAATAAATTATATATATATTAGTTTAAAAGTAAGGTTGTTTTTATTGTAGTTAAAATTGAAAAAGAAACCAGGTGAATATCATGGCCTAAGAAAGCATTTGACCCCAGGAGCTCAATTAGAAGGAGGAAGTGTAGCAATGGGTCCATGCTCCCCCAGGGTATGGGATGGTATGCTTGCAGCTTCCTCTCTGCTCTGTAGATCATAGGACATTTCACAACACAACCAAGGAGCCAGTCATTATTGGCTAGTTCTCAGATCATTTCTAGGGAGTCTCCCGACTCAAGAAGAAGTCCCTGGAAACTGCATTCTTTCTCTTGGAGCTTGAAGGATACAAAGCATGGATTTACTGGGTGAAATATATACAGACATTGACAGCAGTGGGCCTGGAGAGATGGAGCTGCAGCCAGCCTGCTGGAATCGCTCACAGAACTCAACCTAATTGCTTTTTTGTCTAGGTGAGTGTATTTTATGAGTGGCATCTGCCATTGTGGGTACATGTTGAAGTAAGATCAAAGGCTACTCCAATGCTGAGAATTTGATAGGGATACTCTAAGGATCCACAAAAGGGATTATTCTAATCAATATATTGCTCAAATGAGCTGGAAGCCACATTGTTGGGTCAACACATTCTGATCGTTAATTTCAGGTTTGGTATTCTGTTGGTGAAGGAATAAGCCAAAAGATTGTCACTCTGAGATCAAAGTAATTTTGCACAGAAAACATTTACCTAATTGCCCAATATTATTCTCTTGCATCATTCTCTTGCAAATGAGAAAGACAGAGAAGGAAGAGACACAGGAACAGACAAATAGGGAGAGGGAGAAAGTCTGGTCATGAGAACTCACAGACTTGTCCCATGCGAATATGTCAAGACTACATGCACAAGACTATACTTTCTAATTATTTTAACTATAATGGAAAGACTGATCCAGTGGGCTGTGGCACAAGTTAGAAATATGTGGATCATTCTGTGTAGCTCAGCTTTGGATGTTAGAAACTGCTTGCAGACTAGGATGTAAAGGGGCACAGTGTTCATGGTGTTCTTCCATTCTGTGTCTCTAATAAATGCCAGATCATTAGGTGTGTCCTATTGCTCTTAGTTCTCAAGCTGATCATTATCCGTTCCCTAGGACTCACTCACTTGTGTGTCTATAGAGTTAGCATCTCTGACTCAATTTATAATAGGGGAAATTTAGTCTGAGAACACACAAGGTATCATGGTACTAAGTGTGGCCCCAAAGGAATGGTGGAGCTTGGATTTTGTAGCTTGGATTTTATGCCAAATATATACCACAAGGTAAGATAAAAATTTGGTAAAAAAAATCTAGATGACTTTATGAATAATTAGCTGATGCTATCAAAAACTACTTCTTGAAAATCAGAAGACTTCATTCATTTCATCATTCATTCATTTAATGTTTATTGCTTATTTACTATGGACTATATCTTTGGTGAAGCACTGAGGGTAAAATGATGAGCTCAGAAGGCCTATTTACTGTGTTGGCAGAATACCAAGAGTGGGGTGGTAGGTGAAGAGACAGGCATTAATCAAGCAATGCCCCAATGAGGGGATAATTATAAGCTGATGCAAGTCTCCTAAGGAGGGAATACTTCTCCACAAGTGTATATACTGGTCCATGAGGCATCTGTATAGGCTACTGTGAGGAAGAGAATCAGGAGCTAAGAAGCAGCATGGGTAAAGCCCTGTGCTGGGAGCTAAAGTCTATGCAGAGGTGGGGAAAGTTAAGAGTGAGTCAAGAAAGACAGATAGGGTCACATTATGTAGGGACCTGAGTGTTATGAAAACCATCTGATAAGAATGCTGGAATGTTTTTTATGTACATACAAGTGGCATAGTCAGAATTCCAACTTGAGACCAAGTCATTCTGATTACTGTGTAGTGAACAGACTGAGGAGATGTAAATAACAACTGTGAGGATACTAGTTTTAATAAGATATTAAGGAAGTCTGGGTGAAAGATGACCATGTATAAGACAAGAATAGTACTAGGCGAGATAGAGAAAGGTAGATAGTTCCCAAGTTATATGGGGATAAAATTGATGATAATATTGATTGGATTTGAGATGTATATTCCTCTCACTGTCAACCCTATGTAACAAAATAAATAGTGCTCTTATTGATAGACAATGAAAAGGGATGAAATTTCTTATTATTTTGGCATGGATGTGAAATACAAATCACTTGTGTTTTTAAATGTGTTAAGTCTGTGATTCATTTGGGGACCTAAGAACTCAATGCTCCTAGAAGTCACTTTGCAGGGCCCCCAGGAAGACCTTTTTCTGTTATGGTCACCTGTTGCTGGCTGCTAATTCACACCAGGAACACAATGTGCCATTATATGAGTCTGGATTTCAGGAGCTAAAAGACCTTAGGGCTCTTTCTGAATGCCTACCCACATGGGTCTCCAGCAGCTGCTGGGGCTGTGTGGAACCATTTGGAACAATAATACTATCTGCTTAGATGGTATCCATTTCTGGTTGGGCTTTTATAAGAGGAAGTGTGATGTGAGCATTGTGATTTCTTCCTCCTACATGAAAGAAGCACTGAGCTTGACAATCTATATGAATCTTTCTGTCTTTAAGGTTTAGTAATCCTAACTTCAAATCTCAATCTCCACTCAAACAATCTGGAGAATGAAGATAATGGAGAATAGTGATGTTTCTGGATATGAGAGTAGTCCATTCTCAAATTTGGTTTGTTTGCTTCAAACACCCATTTCCCCTTATAATTTATCAATCCTTAATCTTATTATTTATCATCTTTGGGCTTTTTTTTGTTGTTGTCAGTCATGAGCCATGAACTCTGGACCTAAGTGCTGTCCTTCAGCTCTTCAGCTCAAAGCTAGAACTCTACCACTTGAGCCACAGAGCCACTTCCGGTTTTCTGGTAGTTTCTTGGAGATAAGAGTTTCATGACTTTTCCTGCCGAGGCTGGCTTTGAACCGCCATCCTCAGATCTCAGCCTCTTGAGTAGCTAGGATTACAGGAGTGAGCCAACTGCCCCCGGCTATGTTTGGCCATTTTTTAATAAGGATGCTAGAAATGTCCCCTCCTAAAGCTAGTTTTGGTTCATGAGCCAATGCAGCTGCATTGAGAATGATTCTGGTGCATTATCTAGTCTGGGAGAAGAGAATCCTGTCATTGATTGGTGATGTCTATCATTGATATGGGAGGGGCAATGGTAGGTAGCCTGTAAGGACCCTATTTTGTCATCCTAGTTGTGAGACCTGTTTGTTTTTCTTGCCAATGTATGAGCACTATCTTGTGGTTAAAACAAGTAATTGCAGGAGTATGCACTGTCAAACTTCTACTGGCCTGACATTTTCTGCTGCCTTTTACGATGTTGTGTTTTAAGACCCTTTACTACAACTTTGTGGGAAAACAAAGGGAGGAGAGGGAGTGACTATATCTCCAGTTAACTTTGTTTACTGGTTTTCATTATTAGAACTTCTAAGGAGTTTGTAAAATGTCTGTTTTTGTTTCTAAATGGAGAATCAAACCCAATACATCAGTGTTTCTTCTTTGTAGATTGAGAATCATGAGGAAATTCAGGGTTAATCATCTAAACTAGTACTTTCAGATTTATTGTGTATATATGTCCCATAAGAACCTTGTTAAACCCCCAAATCATGGACTTTTCTCCCAGGGGGTCCTGATTAGTACAAAAGGGGCCTGGTATACTAGAAGCTGTTTGTCCAGGACCATGTACCTCAAATCAAAGGCCCCAGCACAACTTATTGCATAGAGACAAAGATGGAGATCGATATAGAACTGAATGGAGGGCAATTTGGCCACTTTAAATTTTCACTATGAACAAATGATACTGTTTTCTAAATTCTGTTTTTTCCATGGTGGCTCTGGGTCTTAAACTCAGGACTTACATATATAGGCAAATACTCTACCACTTGAAAAACACTGTCTTTGTGATTGTAATTATTTTGCAGATAGGATCTTCTGTTTTCTATCTGTGGTAGCCTTGGACTTCAATGCTTTCTATATGGCTGGGACTACAGGGGTAAACCACCAGGCCCAGTCTGATTCTTTATAAGTTAATTTTCATATGATTTTGTTTCTTTCTTTAAGAGTAGATTTCTAGATAAAAATACTGGTTAATTGAGGTCTTTGGTTAGTTGCATTTAAGACAACTGAAGCTTCATAGAGCTCCTAAAACACTCAGTATATACCACAAAATACAGTAACTTATTTGTAACTTTCTCTTAGAATTGTAGTTGTTTTGCTTCAAATCTCATACTTATACATTGTAAGAAATCTAGATAATGTAGAGAAAATTAAAAAGAAATTGAATGGCCAGGCAGAGGCACATTCTGTAATCCTAGTTACTTGGGACGTTTAGATAGGAAAGTCTCAATTTAAGTCCAGCTCCCTGGGAAATGATTTAGTGAGGGGCGTGATTAATACAGTAGAGCACTTTTCTTGGAAGCAGAAGGCTGTGAGTTCAAACCTTAATACTGCAAAAAGGAAAGAAGGAAGGAAGGAAAAAGAAAGGGAGGAAGGAAGGAAAGAAATATCTACTCCTAAGCCTTATGTCTCAGCTTTTCTAATATCACTCAACAATTTAAACTGTTCAGTGTGTGCCCTTCTAGACTTTTTAATGTGCTGATATAAATATTGCCTGTCTTGATTATGTATGCACATAATATACAAAAAAGTATTTTAAAAAGAATAAAACAAATAGCATTTTTTTCTCTATATGAGGGGAAACTTTATTTTTGCAGAAGGTACTAGCTGTTTGAACTCAGAACTTTAAACTTGCTAGCTTGGCACTCTGTCACTTGAGCCACACTTCCAATACTTTTTTTCACTTGTTAGTGTTTTGTTTTTTTTGTTTTTTTTGGGGGGTCTGGTTGTAGGGCCTGAACTCTGGGCCTGGGTGCTGTCCCTCAGCTCTTCAGCTCAAGGCTAGCGCTCTACCACTTGAGTCACAGCTCCACTTCCGGCTTTTTTCATTTTGCTTATGTGGTGCTGAGGAATCAAACCCAGGGCCTCAGGCATGCAAGGCAAGCGCTCTACCACTGAGCCATCTTCCCAGCCCTCACTTGTTAGTTTTGAGATAAGATTTTACTTCCTGCCTGAGTGCACGCCTAACTGACTCTTTGCCTACTTGAAGCTTCCATTGCTTCTGGGATCACAAGTGTACCCCATCTTGACCACCCCCCAAACCATCACCACGGTGACCCACAATTTCACTTTTCTGCCTTGGGTGGCCTGGAAGAGAATTTTTTTTCCAGTCTTAACCTCCTATGTAGCTTGGGATAACCGATACAAAGCACGGTGCCCAATTATGGGGTACATGATCTTTTCTGCCTACATGGGACTTAAACTGTGAACCTCCTAATCTCTGCTTCCTAAGTAGTTAGGATGACAGTTGTGAACCACTGGTACACAAGGGGAAACTTGAATTTAGGTTCCAGGATGACAGACAATCACGCCAAATGTAAACATTGTCTTCCCACCTTCCCTCTCTCTCATTTTGCTTGTCACATAACACATTATAAGCATCTTTCTAAATAAGTATATGCATATATTTGTTTGCTGGACCTGTAGTTGTTGTGCTATGGTTTCCATCATCTGACTGTGAATTCCAATTTTTATTATTTTATATCTCACCAGATATCTACACAGGAATGATCACGAGACACCTGGTTTCATTTTATAACACTTCTACATGTCTCAATATTACAGTGAATCATTTTCTTAGATCTGATACTTATAATATTTCCCACTTACCTAACCACCATTGTCTTCTGAGTACCTCCTATGTGTCAGGTATTAAGCTTCTCCCAATCACAGGTATTTGGAGTATAAAAGTGAATCAAATAGAATGAACACTACTGCTCCTGTACACATGAAGCTTATAATCCAAGTAAAGATGAGGGTGTAGGGTGTTTATCATTATTTTTAACCTAGGGAGATGGGATTTGGTATTTTGTGGGTTTTCAAGAAGGACAAGAAAAGCCTCTAACGTTCCTTTTTATAGTTGACATAAAAAGCTCAGACCTTTCTAGCCCTGGGATGTTTTGTACACATCTGGAGTTCAGATGCAGGGTGGAGTGATCCAGAAAAATAATTCCTTTTCTGAGAATGATTCAAAGGACATGCAAGGGCAAGACTAAAAGGTTATTATTATTTCAAACTGAGAGATATGCACATCAGGATTTATAGGAAATGGTGGTGAGCTTTATTAACTTATTGTTTAGGGCAATGAAGCATGAAATAATGTGGGTTTTTTTTTTGTCCAGTGCAGAGTTAGAATGTGAATTCATGCCTCACATTTGAGAATGGTTGTATGTAAAGCTGATTTGCATGCGGGACCATTGGTATGATATGTAAATAGAGTTCTACCATTACACATGGACTACCATTACTGATGAGGAAGCCCTTAATAGCATGGTTATATTATCTGGATATTGAGAGCCTCAGGATTTATTTCTCTGTGGGCCTAAGTTACTTTACTATTAGGATTTCTTATAAAGCTCATTTATTGAAATAATTAGAAACAAATTGCTCATGCTCACATTGGCAGGATAAGCTCCTTAACAAATCACCACTCCACAATCATTCCAGATGGTGGGCTTCTGGAAAAATACCCTTACAGACTTTTTATCAGGAAGAATAAAGACCATACAGGTTTTACATTTAATACTTGATAATCTGCTGACAATGGTTGAGCTGCGTTTAATAAGCTTAGCTTCTCTGTGATTAAGGTGTTCTGAATTGGGGTGAGAAAATAGGCGAAGGTTGCCCTCTTTTCAATTAATTTCCTGGTGGCAGAGTCTTGTACCTCTCCCAGGCTGTGGCACACGAGGCTGCTGCTAGACCTGTCAGTCCTGGGAGGAAAGGACACCTTATTGTTGTACCTGTCGCTCTTCAGCCCCATACTCGCCTTGTGACTTGCCTGCAGTGACAAGAGCTATTGGAAGAAAAACTGGACAGATAAGACAATGGCTTCAGATTTTTCATACTGGTTATTCTATAAAAATTGAGTGTTTATATGAGGATTTATATTGTTAAGTGTTTATGATGTATCTCAAAAATCAGGGGACACAAGGAGATCTGTATAGATACTCCATGGAGTCCTTTCAATGGTAGCACTAATCCACGAATATACTTTCTTATCTAACTTCTTTGGCATTGTCAATGTTTTTCCGAATTTCACTCACATTAGTAAAACTTGTAAAAATTCTCCATATCTCAGTAAGAGCTATAGTATCACTCCCTTAACTGTTACTTTTCCTAAGTTTCTAGCTTAGCATAACCATAAGAATATTAATGAAATAATGGTGCTAATCACTTAGTTTTCCCAGGTACTAGTGGCACAGCCTATAAACCTAGTTATTCAGGAGGCTGAGATCTGAAGATTGAGGTTAAAAGTGAGCCTAGGAAGAAAAACCCAAGAGACTCTTATCTTCAGTTGCTTTGCAAAAAACTGCAAGTGAAGGTATGGCTTAAATAGTGGGGTACCCATCTTGATTAAAAAAAAGCCAACCTAGTGTAAGAGATCATGAGTTCAAACTCTAGTACTTGTGCAAATAAAAAGCTTAACTTTATTTCACATTCATCCTTATTTTCTTCTAACACACTGAAATCAGTATGTAGTTGTTAAGTACAAATACTTTTCTGGAAACTAAAACAACTCCAGAAATGGGGACACCTGCCTTCAATCCAAGCTTGCTATAGCTTGTGACAGCTGATTTTGGAGGCAGACTGGAGAAGAAGCAGTTATTAGATTCCCTCACCTTCCTCTTCTGATCTATGTCCCTTGTGTCCTCCTTTAAACACTGATACTATGCTGCTGTAAATAGCCCTCAGTCTGTATTGTCCAGTGGTCCATGAATTGTTCTGGGACAAATCAAGGGGCAATAGGTGCATAGCTGGACATAATCCAAAATGCAGCTGAAACTCTTCTTCTCAGCTTTCTTTTGCTATGCCTCAGAACTCTTCACATGAAATACTTTGTAAGAGTTTTCCCTTGCTCTCTCTCATAAATTTTTAATTTAGGTGAGGAGTGGACATGAGAATATTTATTCCTTCTCACCTGCTTAGTAAAAACCCAAAAGTTTCTTTTTTGGCAAAATTATTTTCCCCCATATTTTAAAGAATGTATTTGAACATTTTAAGGAGAAATGAGAACATATGATGATGCAGCTTGAGATAGATTGCCTCAGAAAATATAACAAACATGTAGTGGTAATTTGTTGAATTAGTAATAACTCTATACTTGCATTTAATTCGTTTCCATTTTTAAATATTCTTAGTGCACAGTAGCTGTACAATAAGGGGGTGTTATTTGACATTTCTGTCATGACTACAGTGCTTGAAGCATGTTCTTTAAGACTAAGGAAAATCAGAAAAAAATAAATTGCAAGAATAAATAAATAGAAAAATTGGTTACCATATCCAGGTGTGCTCTCCTGCACATATCTAACTTCTTTGGCATTGTCAATGTTTTTCCGAATTTCACTCACATTAGTAAAACTTGCAAAAATTCTCCATATCTCAGTAAGAGCTTAAAACTGCCTCTTTATTGGTTAGTTGGCAAAATTCCTTACTCTGTATTTACTGAGGTACAGTAACTTTGTCCTAATATTTTTACTGTACTTTCAACGTCCATGCGCCTCAGAATCCATTGATACCTTTAATCATTTGAAACTTCAGCATATCCTCAGGAATTTAAATTTGGCCCTGTGGTACATAGTAATGTGATTGGAGTTTGAGAGCAGGTTTTATATTTGGGTTATGTATTATTTTGACAAAGTAATCAGCAATAACAGATATACCCATGTTTGTGGTGGATGGTTGTAGATGAATGAGCGCTCAGTACACAGGAAGAAATTTGATGACTCAGAGAAAATAGGACAAGACATTCTCCTTGTGAGATTTCACTAATATCTGTTATTCAGGCAACTCTAAACCATTAAGTCTGGTGTTTCAGACATTTCTGACCACTTTTCTGGATGAACACAGCCCAGAATTTATTACAAGGCTCTTTACAGAGTTATGAGGCTGTGAGTACTCATCCAAAAAGGAATCCAAGAGCCCTGAAGGAATGTGATGCATCATGACAACTGTGCCCCAATGTACAATACTCTTCATGATTGTGCTGTTCTATTTTTGTATTTGTAGACAAGACAAGAGACAAGATTAGAAATATGCAAGACCCAAATGCTTGGACTTTACTCAGTAGGTGGTAGGTAATCACCAGTAAGCATGACGTAAGGGAGGATAATGACCAAACCTATGTCTTACAAAGATCACCATGGAATGAATTTAGAAGATGGGTGGGAGAACTGATGTGATGGGGACCATGTAGGCACATTGGTGAGGAGGTGATTGCAGTCAGGTGTTTGACCATGGAAATGTAATGACTGTGGCAATGAGTATGGAAAGAAAGGTGTCAACTTCAAATGCATCTGGAGAACTTGATGCAAATGGGAGAGAATGTGAGGAGGATGACTTCCAGATTCCTGGTTTGTGTGAGGGAGAGACAACACATTAACATGGTTGTAGTTGGGTTTGAACATACTGAGTTTAGATTAGTCATCGATTTCTGATATCATGGTTTTTTTTTTTATAAATTCATTGATGCTGTTTGTCTTGAATACACTGAACTTCAGATGCTAGCTGTTATGCATTGGGGTTAGTTTCTAATATTGACACCTCATGTTTAGAAACTCACTTAATTCATTTAAGAGATGTGTATTGGATATCAGTTATACATTGTGCCAAACTGAATTGCTTGGTCCTGCACTGCTAGCATGCACTGGCTTCAGCCAGACCTGACCTAGATGTGTTGGGCACTCTGAGCCCTCCATTTTCTTCCTCTGTTGATCTTTCAAACATCAACTTCTTTTAGGAGCTCTTCAATAGTTACCAATACACCTTTGATTTTCAGGTTGTTTTCCATTTCCTTTTTAGATATTTAACTATAGACTTAATTCCTAATTCTCACTGTGCACTTGGATCTTCTAAGAAAAGTACCAAAAGGATATAGTGTTGGAGTGTGAGAAATTGTAGTTCATAAGTTCTAAAATTACAAAGACAGAGTAAGATTATTTGGAGCAGTACCTATCATTAGTATCCATCACTTCAAATGATAGCGGAAGTTGGATTGGAAAGTTTCCACCTTTGAAGGCTCCTCTTAGGGACATAGGTACTGCTGGGTAGACCCTAGTTCTCCTTGCCCACATAGGACTGAGGCAGTGAAATCCATTAATTAAATAAAGCTATGTTTCCATTGCTTGATAATTTCTTCCCTTATAGTATGGAGTAATATTCCAAGATCTCCATGTACTGTTTATTCATTCATCTATGAAAGATTTTATTAACTGCTTTGAATTTTTGAATAAAATCGTTAATATGAATAAAGCTACTATAACCATGAGAGAAAAAAGTCTACTCTAAACTTAATGTTTAAGTTTTGGGTTGAACATTAGCTGTCAGCATGATTGTTCCTTGTTATCCTATGTCATATTATAGAAACTTGGCATTTTTGTGTTTGATATTAGGTCTGTGATTTATTTTGAATTAGTCTTTGTGACGAAATATTTGTCTGCAATCATTTTGCACATATGGATGCCCAGTTGTTCTATTAACAGTGTGGAGAAGACTGCCTTTATGTTTCTTTTGTCATTTGTCAGTCAATTGACTGTACATATGTGGCTTTCTAAGCTTCCTGTTCTGTTCCAATGATCCATTTGTCTATTATTGTGCCTATACCATATGTTTTGATTACAATTGCTTTATAGTTAGTTTTGAAGTTGGGTAATGTCAGTCTTCCAACTTGGTTCTTCTCCTTCAAAAGTGTCTTAGCTATTTTGGGTCTATTACTGCTTATAAACTTTAGAATTAGCTTGTTGATATTTACAAAATGAGTAGATGGGATTTTTATTGGAATTGTATAAACTCCCAAGACTATTACTGGAAGAACTAATAATTTTGACAATATTGCATCTTCCTATTGATGTATATAGAATGTGTCTTCATTTATTTAACCATGACTTATTTTATCATTTGATATAGTTTTTTATACAAAGATATTGCTTTCATTTTGTAAGATTTATACTTAAATATTTCATTTCCCTGATGATGATAAATTAGCATTAGAATCACACCACTGAGACATTTAGGTACCACAGACTTAAGCTATATCATATAATATTTTCAAGTAACTTCTACAGTGAAAAGATTGTTACCAGAGGGACAGATATAACCCAGAAGTTGCATATAATGTTAAATGGTCAGGGAAGTTCTGATTTACAGTGCTTTCAAAGGGCTTTAAGAGACTGGGAATGTCAAAAGATGTTTGGAAGGAAGAGTAGCAATTACTGAAAGATTTATTTGTTATTTAACATGTGGAAAAACAGGTCCTACAATCTACCCCTATTCATTTGGTCTGAAACACATCTTGGGATATGTACCTGCATAAAAGCATTTGATCAGTGAACCTTCAAATGGTATTGAAATTTTAGACAACATAAATACTACTCCCAAGGACATCAACCTTTGAATCCAAGAAAAAAGAGTGTTGCAATTGACAGAAATAGCTAAGCGAGCTGACAAAGGGGAAAGAAACATGGGTTTGAAAGTGGACTTCTAGTGGTGATATATGGAAGAAATATCTTACAGTCAGTAGGAAATAAGAAGCAGAAAAATTTTATTGTGTGTTCCAGGCTTAAAATCCTACATAATTCCCTTTTACCTGTGTGATAGAGTTGGGCCACCTGTCTTTCCAACACTTTCAATATAATTCTTGCAATGAAACCTCCTCCAGAGAGACAGCCATCTCCTTTTCCACCAAATAGCCACAGAATTTCCCACACTTGCTATCTTCACTCATAACAATACTTTTGATATTTTCTCTTCTCTGAGCTCTTTAGACATGAATCCCAGTCAACCTTGAATGGCTCCTTCAAATCTCATCCCTCTCCCATAATAGGGGGATGGACTCCTTTTCCTTTCTATGGCCCTTCAGTATCTGCTGTCATTTGGGCATAATACTGACATTTGATTTTGAATGCAGTCATGCATTTCTTGCTAAATTATAATATAAACATAGATGATAGGAATCTTAGATTAATTGTATATTAAATATTTTAGAGCATGATTGTATGGAGGCAGTGGTTTAACACATACAATTCAATGGATCTGTGATCCAAAATGTAAAAGGAATGAACAGGATTGATACTGACATAGGTATGAAAGGGAGTAGGAAGCTTGGATATCAAGTATTGAGATATGGAAGCAAAAGCAAGCAAACACAGCATCTCTGGAACCCAGGACTAAAAATTAAATTAAAAAATTTAAATTCTTGAGCAGGGGAAAATTCCTATTGATTCAGGGTTTAAAGAATACATAGGTGGGGCTAGGAATATGGCTCAGTGGTAAGTGCTTGCCTTGCATGCACGTGTCCCTGGGTTTGATTCCTTAGCACCACATAAAAAACCAGGCACTGGTAGCTCACACCTGTAATCCAGGTACTCAGGAGGCCAAGATCTGAGGATCACAGTTCAAAGCCAGCCCGGGCAGGAAAGTCTGTTAGACTCTTATCACCAATAAACCACTAGAAAACCGGAAGTGTTGCTGAGTGCAGGGACAGTGCCCAGGCCCAGAGTTCAAGCCCTATAACCAATAATAAAAAAAAAGTCAGAAGTGGTGCTGTGGCTCAAGTGGTAGAGCACTAGAGTTGAGCTGAAGAACTGAGGAACAGTGCCCAGGCCCAGAGTTCAAGCCCCATGACCACTCCCCCCCAAAAGAATACATAGGTGAGAATATTTCTGTAGTAAATGTTAAATAGCAGATTGTATATAAAAGAACTCAAAGTCACTCTTAGCTGGATGCAGGTGGATCAGGTCTATAATCCTTGTTATTCATAGGCTGAGACCTGAGGATCACAGTTCAAAGCCAACCCAGGCAGATAAATCCATGAGAAACTTACCTCGGATAAACCAACAAAAATCTGGAAGGGAAGCTGTGACTTAAGTGATAGAATGGCCATCTTGAGCAAAAACAGCTAAAGACAGCACCTAGGCCCTGAGTTCAACTCCTAGTCCATAAAGAAAAAAGGAAAAAGAAAGAAGAAGAAGAAAAATAAAAGGACTCAATTTTCTTTCAGATTGGAAGAAACATTTATTGATTGCTAGACACTATGAATATAATCTAATAATATTGCAAACAGATGTGTCCTTAACTTCTTAGCCAGATTCTGTTGCCATCAACTTAATACCACTTTGTACCATCTGAAAGCTGTGAGTTATATCACATGGCACTATTCTGAGGAGCCCATGGTATTCATTTCCACATAAATCCTAATATGCAAAGATTTGTGACAATGGGACTTAAAGATGTGACTACAAAACAAGAACTAGTCTTTCTCATCTCTCATATGCTTTGAGTGAGTATGAAGATTCTTTGAAAAATAACCCTGTTGGCAAGAAGTAAGTCTGAATATGAATCCTGAATGATGGTTTATGCTACAAAATTTTTGTTTCACGCGGCAGGTGACTGAGAACCTGTCTTTCAATAGTCTCCACTGGGTTAGGAGGCATATTGGAGAGTTGGCAAATTCGCTTGAGTGAATCTCATTTGTTATGTCCAGGTCAATAAGCATTCACATACACATTCAAAGGCCTGAAACACTCTCTTTGTCATCTCCCATAACTTTTAAGCAGGGCTTTCCTGGATAAGAAGTTAGACAAAAGAAAATGTAAACCTGTAGGTCTTATATAGGATATTTTTGAAGGGTAGAAGAAAAACAACAACATGAAGAAAAAATCCGTTTTGGTGATCAGGCTTTTTTTTTTTTAAGTGCTAAAACTACATTAGGCTAATTTCTTTAGACAACTTCATTAACTTCTTTGCCATTGTGCACACATTAATAGGATTTTTATTATTAATTCTTCTAATTTGTTTATAGGAGGCTTTGAAAGAATACTTTTCTTGAGTCTAGATATGCATTGATGGGACTCATTAGGCATAATGGAATGTGGCAATATATCATCCAGATGAAAAGCCCTTTCCATATAACCTCTATTTACCCTTTATATGTACAGGCACCTCTTTGGTATCAATCAAAGACATAGTGTAATTCTCCAGATTTCTCAGTAACAGAATCTCTGAGTGGCTAAGTATGCCCTTCCTCTTACCGACATTTATATGAAGACTCAATTCATCCCGTGTAAGTGAAGTTGTAAGAAAGAAAAAGCACACAGAATTAAGTTGTTGGGCTAAATGCAATCTTGCCTTTTCTATCATTTCTTTGCCCAGATTTTTCTGGCAATATTTCTTCACTTGAGCTTTGTTCAGCAGGGAACTATCAGAAATCAATGCCCTTTACAAATGCTAAATGGGTCTTTCTTATTATGAATGGAACATTAGCCACCTAAGGTCTCCTTCTTCTACCATCCTGACTAATATGATTGTAATTTCATCAAGGTCTCCAGTGACATCAGAAAAGAAACCAGTTAAAAGTTAAGTGAATTATTTGGATATCACTTGATTTCTCAGATGAAATTCAAATTATTGTCTGCATAAAGATCCATTGACAATGAGGATCCAGCTAAACCAGTCACATTTAACCCAACCACAGTGTTTCTGGTAGGGCAAATGGCATGACTACTAGTCATTTCTGAAAAACAAAGACAAGCTAAAATTAAGCAGACAGAGAGAAGATACAGATACTTAAAGTCCACTTCCTACATTTATAATCACTTCTTTCTCTTTCACAAATAAAAAGAACCCATCTGAATGCTATCTTGGCCACCTCCACTTCTTTTGTGTATATGCAAAGAGTCATATTGATTAGGCCTTCCTAACTTGGAGGACTTCTGCTTGTTTTTAAAATAGTTTTCTTTTCATTGGAATTGACTCTTTTGTCTTCCACATTTTCAACCTAACTCTGTGTTGTGATGTCACATCAGGTAAGTGGAATAGGAGCTTCAGAACAGAATCAAGATATTATTTCTTTGCCTCATGCTCAAGTATATATAGTTAAACAGTTACAATATTAATAAACAAGAGCCCTTTATTTTCTATATACTTTGCTGGGCTGTCTGAGATAGTGAGCCTTGTCTTGAAATCATTTGTCTTTGTTGAGGAATGCTCTTTTCATAGATATTCATCCCAAACCTTCAGATCTTTGTGGCTCAACCCTTTACTTTTGCCTATAATTTTGATACATTGTCACTTTACACCACCCAATATCACTTCATAGGTCTGTACCTGGCCTCTGGGACTCATCTCCTCTTGTCAATTCACTGCAATTCATTGCAAGAAGACTTAACTGATCTCAATACTTTTGGTCCATTGATTTCCCTAGGATAGTCATCTATTGCTCCCATTCTTCCAATATCTTATCTAAACTCTCCTTTCATTTGTATCTGAAGTGATCTGGCTGCTTTCCATCTGTCCAGTCTCTTCCCTTCCCTGCCCCTACCCTCCCATAGCACATGCAGGGTGTGATTTCAACCATCCATCACTGTCATATTGTCCAGATATGTCCTTGTGGAAATACCCTTTTTTATCTCTGCCTTTTGAAAGCATATTTGTCTCTTACTCATGAAGTCCTCTCAAGAGCTATGAAATCTTATTTTATATTCCCTTGAATGCCTAGGGATTTACAATATGTGCCCTATGATATTACATTTTATTCTCTTTATGTAAGATTTATATGTTCCCTAATTCAAAAAGGATTCACAGCAGTTACTTAAATAGATAACATCATGTAATATGTGATCATTACTTCCTACCTATATCCCTTATCATCTCAACTTAGTCATTAGCTCTTCAGAGGCAGAAGTCATATTTCATGGAAACAGAGTAGAATGATGGAAAGGTTTTGGGCTTAGAGTCAAAGGCCTTGAGTCCAGGTAGAATTTGCTGCAAATTAACAATATGATTTTTAAATAAATTGTTTGGACCCTAAGGTAACAATTATACATAGACCTCTTGTAACCACATTTTTACTGAAGGCAAAGAACTATATTTTTCTGTTCATAAAAGTGATGCTTTCTCATATAGAAACCAAACAATAAACTATTAGAAATGCAATTTAAAACCAGCTGAATTTTCCCTACCTTGCGATACTTAACATTATCACTATTATTTATTGATTAATATATATTCACAAAATTTTGTCCATCCATCTGCACAGATGCTCAGATATAGAGTGTCTGTCTTATATAGAAATGTGGTTATTTCTTGGCTACTTTCTACACTTATTAGTATAAGATAGAAGCTGGGCATTGGTGTCTAAAGGAGAGCCTGAGGCCCTGAGTTCAAGCCACAGTAATTACACATACATACACACACACACACACACACACACACACACACCACACACACACACAGAAAATATGAAATGAGGATA
Source organism: Dipodomys merriami (assembly GCF_024711535.1). Taxonomy (NCBI): domain Eukaryota; kingdom Metazoa; phylum Chordata; class Mammalia; order Rodentia; family Heteromyidae; genus Dipodomys; species Dipodomys merriami. Next base: position 78,623,058 of record NW_027202270.1, read on the forward strand.
ATGAGGATATCAAATTTACTTTATGAGGGAGTTGTAAGAACTAAATTAATTATCACCTGACTTGTATGTTGATTAAGGCATAGTTCTTTATAAATATTAGCATTGCTTCAAATGTTGCCATTGTTTAAAACTTTTATTTTTTGAGTAAAAGAAAAATGGAAGCATTTCCCAAGTTTGTTGTAAGGATTAAACAAGATAATATATCTAAAGCAATATTTGTTCCTGATGCATAATTAGTGCTAAGCAAGGAGCAGTAACTATTATCATTCATTTATCTATTCATCTATTTAAATGTCCATCTAATATTCCTGAGTCTTCTGTATGTATATTGAAAATTGACATTTATTTATTTATTTATTTATTTATTTATTTATTTATTTATTTATTTATTTTGCTATTAGAGATGGAACTCAGGGCCTCATATATAATAGGCAATCATGGAACTAATTACCCCAGGCTTGGCAATTCTTGAATGTGAAAAATATTAATCTTTGAATAAGCAGAGCATTCATAAGACAGGTATTACCCATGTGTATTACCCATTTCAGTGTGGAAAGAACTTTCCAATACAGTATTTCATTCAAAGTATCTTGCTGCAGTTATCAATTTCTATTAATGAAGATTGATGTTCATGGTGAAAATGAGTATCAGGTTTATATAGCCTGACATCAAGTAGCTAACAAACTTTGTGTCAACAGCCTGGTAGTGAATATTTTAGGCTCTTTTGTAACTATGAGCTCTGCCATTAAAGCACAAAAATATAATTAAAGCCATGTAGATAACAAATGTATATGGCTGTTTTCTAATAATATTTATTTACAAAAAAAGGGGCAGTGGGCTAGATCTGTAAAATTTTTGTAATAGTAACAATGTAATTACTAGAGCATGGAGTTCTGACTCCAGGTCATTTATTTGTCATAAGCATAGTCTCACCAATACAATCAATTGTCTCAGTGTATGATAGTAAGAAGTTCACAGTCAGGAAGGCAAAGTTTGGAAATCTAGTTCTTCTGCTTATCAGATGGGTGACTTAGGGAAAATATGTAACCTCTCTAGGCCTCAGTTTTCAAGTCTGTAAAGACAGAATGATGATGATGATGATGATGATGATTGATGATGATATAATGATGATGAAGATGAGGAGGAGGAGGAGGAAGAGGAGAAGGATTAAGGGGAGGAGGAAGAGGGAATAGTGGTGGTGATACCAATGACACTACAGTACACATTTCAGGATGTTCTCTACACCATTCAGCATAGTTATTAGGAAGAGACTATCCTAGTATGCCTCTTGTAGTCTAACCTAACAAACCATCAGCTACTCACTGGTTCCACATCTTGCTCCTTGTTCATCAAGAATTAAATATCTAGCAGACGACAAGATTCATTTTGTTTCTATTCCAGAAAGAAATGTGTAGGAGTTTTTCTTAGGAAGCTCTTGTAACTTCTCGTGATCATTAACTTCTTTTTGAAGTATTCATGTACTCACATTTAAAACATTGCCTTCTAGAAGTCTTTTTTTAAGGGGTTGAGGTAATTATACTAAAAACTGACTTGTAACTTCTAAATGCAGCTTTTCCTTTCGATTTTGGGAAAAAAAAGGGAATCTTGAATTGTTCCCAGAAACCCACACATACTTTCCTGCTTTTAATATAGGGCCCTTGTGACTCATCAAGATTCCCTGAAGACTGCCAACCATGCTTCCACAGCCATATCTGAAGTCCTTACCCCAGGGTGTGATTTATTGCTTCAACTTGGATTTATGCAAAGCAGCTTGCTGATATCCCTCAGGATCTCCTCACTTTTCCTGGACTTCATGTTTTCCTCTTCTTTTCAGCAGGGAGATCATTCGCCTTGATAGCAAAGGTGGAAGTAATATAGAAGTTGAATGGTTCTGTTTTCTCTGGAGCTTCTATTAGCATTACATCATTTGCTTTGAGCAATAAGTCAGACCCATCCTTGTTCTCATCTGGCTTGGAATGCAGCCCTTAATCTAACACTCCTTGTAGATTTCATCAGGTTTAGTAAGCCATGGCATACACAGGACTTTTTGGCATTTATTTTATTTTTTTGGTACAGATTTATGCTTCTCTCCATTCCTTGATTCTTTTCTTTCCTCCCTTACACTTTTTAGGCTTATAGTTCTTATTTAAGTAGGGAACCAAAATAAATTTACAAATTCAAAACTGTAAAACCAATAAAATTAAAATATATGACATGGATTTAACAAGACAGATGAAGTTCTTTGCCAATACATTTGTTGGATGCATTTTGCAGTGTGTGTGTGTGTGTGTGTGTGTGTGTGTGTGTGTGTGTGTGTGTGCCTTATGTACTAGAAATGGGTTTTGTTGAGTTTGACCACCCTGTATAGTTTTATGATCCATGATAACCCAGTTGCCTTGACATTAATCAACCCTATCAAGCTACAAACTACTAATTAGCTTAATGTGTTATATTATTTGTATTATAATTATCTGTGATAGGAATATGCCATGTATCCAGTAAGCCCAATTCTGTTTGTATCTCAGCTTTAGTAAGAAAATCATAAAGGTGCCAAGAAGACACTGCACCACAAGGCAGTGTTTAATGTTTAGTAATACATTTCAAATTTTACTCATATTTACTTTATGCCACTAATAAGATAAAAAATAAAGATACTTGAGATTTTTGTGGAGTTAGAAAACTGTGCCATTGATTACTGATAAAATCCCTAAGGATCTGTCTTTGTAGATCTAGTTGAGAGATATTGATCAAGAACAGCAAACCAGTTTGCCTACTCAATAACCAGCTGCATAATCTCCAAATTACCCTCCCTACTCTCTTACTCATTCTTCAAATGGACGTACTTGTTAGGCTCTTGAATTCCTCAATTTCCTATTCAGAACTGGGAAGCCCATGGCAAATTTCTCTACTTTTATGCTCCTTCTACCTGAATGAGAAGCACGGTATGTTTCTTGTGGGATTGATAAGAGTCTCTCATCCACCTAACCTCTTTAAAGAGACCAAACCCCCATGAAGCATGTAATGGGCCACAATGTTTCCTGTGTAGCCATCAGAAGAATTCTCTAATCACCAGCACAGGTCCTTGCCTCTTGCTTGGAGCCTCACCATTGCTATCTTATCCCTATCATATGTGAGATAGTTTTATTTCTTAATTTCATGGAGAAACCCTCCTATCATTTATTGATACCTATCATTGAATGTGACTTTCATCTCTATTTCATTTTCTAGAAACTTGGGGTGTCCAGTCTTTTAAAAAATATTTTATTGTTATTATTAAGGTGTTATACAAAGGAGTTACCATTTCCTAATTCAGATAATGAGTACATTCTTCCTTTTTGAACAATATCACCCTAGTTTCCCCATTCCTATTCTTGCCCACAAAGTATATAGTTTATTGCCCACATTGTGTGTACAGAAAAGCATGATTGTATTTGTTTACCCTTTCATTCTGCCTTTCTGTGATCCTCATTGACAGCCCTCCAAAAGACCTCAAAACAGAAACAAGCACCACCAAACCCAACATAAATGGCCACAAGAACAACAAAAACCCCACAATTCTATTTCCTGAGGTTTGTTTCAAGAAATAGCATTTTATATGTTCAGAGAAGTTACATTTCTGTGTTCTTCCCTAAGGGTATCCTCCTTTAGTCTGACTGTTCATATGTAAATGCCTAGAGTACTGTATAGCTTTTCCTGTCTAGTTATATTCTAGCTCTAGCTTCCATATATGAGAGAAACATTATTATTTGTCTCTCTGAGCTTGGCTTTCCTCCTTTAGCATGATTTGTTCTAGATCAATCCATTTCCCTGCAAATGACATAATTTCATTCTTTCTAATGGCTGAATACAATTCCATTGCATATGTATACAGCATTTTATTGATCCACTCATCTGTTGTAGGGCATCTGGGCTGTTTCTATAACTTGGCTATTGTGAATAGTGCAGCGATGAACATGGATGTGCAAGTGTCATTATGGTATACTGGCTTGTGATATTCTGGGTAGATGTCCAAGAGTGATATGGCTAAGTTGTAGGGAAGATCTATGTTCAAATTTTTGAAGAACTTCCAGACTGCTGTACAGAGTAGTTGTACTAGTTTACATTCCTACCAAGAACACAATAGGGTTTCTTCCCCTCCACATCCCTGTCAGCATTGTTGTTTGATTTCTTGATAATGGCCAGTCTAACTGGTGTGAAGTAGAATCTCAGAATTGTTTTGGTTTGCATCTTTTTTTTTTTATGGCCAGAGATAGTGGAGCAATTCCTCATATGTTTCTTTGCCATTTTTAACTCTTCTTCTGAGAATTCTCTCCTTAGTTCCTTTGCCCATTTATTCATTGGTTTATTAGTTTGGAGAGAGGTTAATTTTTTGAGCGCCATTTATATTTTGGATATTAGGACTTTGTTGGATGTATTGCTGGTAAAGATTTTCCCCAAGCCTATTGTCCTTTGCTGGGCAGAAACTTTATTTTGATATAATCCCATTTGTCAAGTATCTCTCCTATCCGATGTACCCTCAGGATTCTTTTCAAAAAGTTCCTACCTATAAATAAATAAATGCATTAATTAATTAAAATAAAAAATAAAAAATATGTACATAAAAAACAGTTCCCCTGTGAATTCTGATGCTTCTCCTATTCCATCTTGCAGTAGTTCCAGTGTTTCAGATCTGACATTGAGGCCTTTGATACATTTTGAGTTGATGTAGGGCATGGTAACAGAGATCCAATTTTACTCTTCTACATATGATGTCCAGTTTTTCCAACATCAATTATTGGAAAGACTATCTTTTTCCCACCATATATCTTTGGCTTCTTTATCAAATATCGGATAACTGTAGGTATATAGCTTTTTTTCTGGGTAATCTAGTCTGTTCCATTGATCTTTAGGCCTGTTTTTATGCCAGTCCAAGTCTCAAGTCTTTTTAAAGACTGGTTTTTATCTTCTTTCACTGTCATCCCAAAGACTTCTCCCATGTTCCCCTATTAGTGATTTTTTTTTCATTTTCTTCCACTAATGTGCCTTACTTCTGCTGAACTGAAACATGGATATTTATCCCTTTCAGTTCATTATCACCCATCTGGATACTAACTTGCACTTAGTATAGATAACACTCAGTTCCTGGGAGGAAAACATCTCATTGCTATCAGTATAAGGACAAATATTCAACTCCAGGCGAATATTTTGATAGTCTCTCTCAAATTATTGCAGGAGTGCTGACAGGCTAATAGCTTCCTCTTTGCCAATCTTTATTATGAAGAGATCTTGAAAAAAAATCTCCCTTTATTATGGCCTGAGAAAATACATTACATTATTTTTTCCTCTCACTCCTATTTATTCCTACCTCTATGCCTTAATTTTGTAAGGGTTAGTCACCAGCCTGCTTATACAGGATAATAATATCAACTCTACTTTCAAAAGGAATTATCTCCATATTCCAGAACACCTTACTTGATTCATCCAGCTCCATTTTTCTTCTGATCTACTTTCTGTGTTCCTATTGGATTTGTATCTGGCTACCTATGGTATTAAATTATCTAGAGTGAAAGCTATACTATATTTCCAGAATTAGGTATATGGGAACTTGTGTTTTCATACTGTGTTCCACAGGAATGGTTTCTATTATCAGTCTGCCTTTGATTTGAGGTTTGCCATCTCTAGCTCTAATCTTTTATGCCATTTTATTGAGGCCAAACAGTAGAGACATTAAAATTATCTTCTATCTGCCACTGACTTAGGAATGTTCCCTCCTCCTGATCAATCATGATCCTGAAATCAGCTTTGCCAATATGGGACTCAAAGGATATATACATATATATATGTATATATATAATAGGATAATAATATAATATAATAGGATATATATAATAATATAATATAATAGGATATATATAATAATATAATAGGATATATATAAAGGATATATATAATGATATAATGATAACTGATGTAATATTTCAGATCATTTTGCCAATCTTGGATGGTGAGGGGAGAGTCACATAAAATATATTAAACCATGATTTTGTTATATGGTATGACTTCAAAAAGCAATCAAAGTCATTAATTTTAATTTCATTTCACTGATGCCAAATAATCAATTTTTTCTTTCTTTTAAAAATCTGTGTTATATATGAAGATGAAGAGATAGTTTTATGAGAAAGTTGCTATATTTCCCTTAATTTCACACAATAGTTTAATATATTCCCCAAATATGTATAACTATTAAGATATATGTGTATAGAACTTTTTAGTCTCTTCCTAAGTGATACAGATGAGTTCAATTGATGTTTTGTAAAACGTACTATATGAGAAGTTCTTTCTCCATCATGATAAATTAAATTGGCTTGAATAAGGTGCTCACTTTGGTAGTGAATTAAATAAGTTTTCTGGTTATATTATTTATTAAATGACTTCTGCTTATAGATATTCAAATATATGCAGTTAGAATTAATCTCAGATAAAATATGGATCCAAGATAAAAGATTCCTGAATCATTACTGTGAAGAATTATCTCAAACACAATAGATTTTCCTCATGACAAATCACACAAAATCTCCATAGCAACCATACATAATTATGCATAAGATTTTAGTGTGGTTACAATCCTGAGACCAGAAGAAATGGTAGTGTAGTGATATAGGGTGAGAGACAGATTTGGGGTAGGGGGCTCACAGAAGATTGAAGGCAGATAGTTCTAAGATGTGAAAAGTGCACATAGAACAAATAAGATCGCCTGCTTTGTGATTTAGAGTGTACTGATTAAGTCATTTCATTATCTGAAAATTGGAGACCAGGAGCCAAAATATCTGATAATACCAAGATGTCTGCTAGAACCACTATTGTTAAAGGAATGCCAGAATTTCTTTTATATTTTTTCTGAGTTCATAGACAATACATTAGCATACAGAATTGAAATACAGAAATATTTTAAATTTATAATACTCACTTGAGCTTTACAAAAAATGTTAGTATTCTAAATATGCAAATAAATAAAATTTTAATTTGGACTGAATAACAGATGCTTTAACAAAAATAGTCCTTGTGATCTAATATACTGCTTCCTATAAATAACAGCTCACAAAGCTAATTCTAGCTTATTTTTCCCCCATGAGTCATCAACAATATTACTTAATAGTAATGTATTTGTGTCAGTGATACAGGTTTTATTAACAGATATTATAAGTTGGATCTGGAGTTTATTTCCATAGGCTAATATGATGATGGTTGGTACCACTAGGAGGTGATGGGGCCTCCTGAGATTAAGTTAGGTCATTGGGGACTGCCTTGGAGGGATCTATTGAAACTCTGGCTTTTTTGTGTGCTTTCTGAGAACAGGAAACCAGCTTTCCTCATCATGTACATTTTTCTCAATGTTCTGTATTACCACAATACCAAAAGCTATGAAGGCAAGTGACCATAGATTGATGCCTCCGAAATTTTAAAGCCCAAATTAAGCATTTTACCTTTAAGTTGGTTTCTCTCAGGTATTTTGTCTAAGACCCAGAAAGCTAACATGCAAATCTGTATAAAAGGGTTCCTCCTGCCCTCAGATTTTAAAAGATAATTGTTCAGTTGCAGCAATTCATGTAAGAAAAGAAAAGAAATTTTAGTCACAGCAGAACATTGAGGGATTAGGGGTGCCAATAGGTAAAAGAACAAGATGATGTTCGATAGTCAATATACTTCGACACATATCAATTCCGTTTGTACTCTGACTTCAGAAGGGATGCTAGAACCATAAACATGACTAAATCATAGTGGGTATGGCAGGAATGCTTGGACCCTAGGGTTGGAAACAGGCTTGCAGGTGGACAATTTCTGTGTAATATGGGAAGAGTTATAGTCAGCCTTTAATGAACCATAGCAGAGGGGCTTACTTTTTGAAGTTTCAGCAAATATATATTTTAGTAAAACAGAATAAACTAGGCAGAAATGGAAAATAGAAATTTAATTCCTGTAACCCCACATAAAGAATGGAAGTAAAGACTCCAGCAGCAGGACATTTAACAAGACATCTCCTAGAGCAACCCTGATGAGTTTTGAAGGGGAAAATGTCAGAAAGGGGAAGAAATGTGAGGATCACTTTCCAGGTGAAGGAAATGGTATGAGCCAAGTATAGAGGTGTGAAATGCTCAGCAGCAAGATAACCTCTAGCGTGTGTGATGTGTTCAGGAAGATAATGCATACCTCTTATATGACCAGAGCAGGTAGATTATGGCAAGAAGTGTTGGGAAATGGCATTGCATCTATCAGGACTTTTGTGCCAAGAAAATGAGCAGAAAAACTTGCTGTCCAGGTAGTGGAAGGAACTGAAGTATTTTTTAATATATATTTTTTATTGTAAAGATACTGTACAGTTACATGAGTAAGGTAATAAGCACATTTCCTATCGAACATTGTTACCCCCTCCTTTGTTTTTCCCCTACCATCCTTTCCCTCCCCACCTCCCCTCCCCCGTAAAGCTGGTTTTCAACATGGTGTCTTGTGCATCTCATTGTTACAATGGGTCAACCTGTATCCCTATTTAAGCATTTTGTTTTTTCCTTTCCCTCCCCAAATTAGAGAAGTGTATATACAAGATACAGGGCATCGACATCAAATATGGTGAGAACAGGGTTTATACAGTGGGGGAGGAAAATTATATTAAGTGAAGTAAGCCAGTCACAAAGAAACATAGGCCCCGTGGTTTCCCTTATTTGCAATAACTAGTGTATGTCTGGGACAAGCAAAAAGTTCAAAAGCTATGTACATATGATCATATAAGATGATGTTAAGTGAAATGAACCCCAAGATAGGGACACAAGTGGCTGTTCTTTCTTGCTATTGTTTCTAACATGTTTATAATGTATCTCTTTAAGTCTTTAGCCCAGTTATTTATTGGGCAGTTGTTTCTCTGAGGATTTGTTGTTGGCGGATTTAATTTTTTGAGACCCTTGTGTGTTGTATGGTTAGTGATGATCTTTTCCCAGTCGGTGGGCTTTCTATTGATCTTGCTAGCTATGTTCTTTGCCATGCAGAAGCTCTGCAATTTAATGTAATCCCATTTGTTCAACTTTTCTTTGATTTGTTGTGTTTCTGGGTCTTTATTAAGAAAATTTCATCCTGTGCCAAGGAGACCTAGGGTTTCTCCTATTCCTTCCTGTAATATTTTCAGAGTTTCTGCTTTGACTTCGAGGTATTTTATCCATTTGGAGTTGATTCTGGTGCAGGGTGATATATAAGGATCTAGCTTATTTTTCTATAGGTGTTTAACCAATTTTGCCAGCACAATATACTGAAGAGGCTGTCTTTCTTCCATTCTATTTTTTAGCTCCCTTATCTAAGATTAGGTGGCTTTAGGTCTGTGAATTCATTTCTGGGCCTTCAGTTCTATTCCATTGGTCCTGAGGTCTCTTCTTGTGTGAGTATCAAGCTGTTTTGATTACTATGGCTTTATAATAGAGTTTGAAATTAGGTATTGATTTTCCTCCAGCACTGTTCTTTCTGCTAAGGATCATTTTTACTATTCAGAGTCTTTTATTATGAATTTTTGTTTTGCTTCTATTTTATTGAAGAATGAGGTTAGAATATTGATAGGCATCACATTGAATTTTTAAATAGCCTTGGGAAGTATTGCCATTTTCATGATGTTGATTCTTCCAATCCAGGAGCATGGGAAGTTTTTCCACTTCCTAAGTTCGGCTTTGATTTCCTTTTTTAGGTTTCTAAAGTTTTCGTGGTGGAGGTACTTCATATCTTTAGTTACGTCCTAGGTATTTTATTTTTGTGAGACTATTACAAAAGGAGTTGTTTTCCTAATTTCAGTGGTACTCTTCTCTTTGTTGGCATAAAGAAAAGCCATTGAATTTTTTTTTTTTTTGTCAGCCATGGGGCTTGAACTCTTGGCCTGAACGCCGTCCCTCAGCTCTTCAGCTCAAGGCAAGTGCTCTACCACTTGAGCTACACCACCACTTCCTGTTTTCTGGTGGTTTATTGGAGATAAGAGTTTCACAGGACTTTCCTTCCCAGGCTGGCTTTGAATAGCGATTCTCAGATCTCAGCCTCCTGAGTAGCAAGGATTACAGGCGCCAGCCACCGGTGCCTGGCAAGGCATTGATTTTTGAGGGTTAATTTTATAACCTGCTACTTTGCCAAAGTTTCTAATCAGCTCAAGTAATTTGGGAGTGGAATCCATGGGATTCTTTAAATAATAAAGCATGTCATCTGCAAAGAGGAGAGTTTTACTTCATCCTTCCCTATTTGGATATTTGCATCTTGTCCTATTGCTGTAGCTAGGTATTCTAATACTAAATTAAAGAGAAGTGGAGAGAGTGGACATCCTTTCCTCATGCCTGAGTTTAGAGGAAATGGCTTTAGCTTTTCACCATTAAGTATGATGCTGGCTGTAGGTTTGTCATACACAGCCTTTATTATATTGAGGAATGTTCCAGGGGTTTATAGTTTTCCCAGAGCTTTCATCTTAAAAGGGTGTTGGATCTTGTCAAATGCTTTTTCTGCATCTATTGAGATAATTATGTAGTTCTTGTCCTTGCTCTTATTAAGGTGGTGAATTATATTAATTGATTTGCGTATATTGAACCAGCTTTGCATCCCTGAAATGAATCCTGTTTGATCATAGTTTATGATTTTTTTGATGAGTTGTTGAAGTTGATAGGCCAAAATTTTGTTGAGAAATTTTGCATCGATGTTCATCAAAGAAATGGGTCTGTAGTTCTCTTTCTTTGATGAATCCCTGCCTGGTTTGGGGATGAGGGTTATGATGGCTTCATAGAATGAGTTTGGTAGTAAACTTTTACTTTCAATTTCATTGAAGAGTTGGAGGAGTATTGATGTGAGTTCTGCTTTGAAGGCCTTGTAGAAATCTGCTGTAAATCCATCCGGTCCTGGGCTTTTCTTAGATGGGAGGTCTCTTATTATTGCTGTTTCTTTTCTTTTCTTTTCTTTTCTTTTTTGCTGTTTCTATTCAAGTATTTAAAAAAATTATTTAAAGATGATGAACAGGGTGGTTACAGTTACATAAGTAAGGCAATGAATACATTTCTTTTTAGACACTGTTACCTCCTCCCTCATTTTCTCCCATTTACCTCTCCCCACGTCCCACCCTCCCCCAAGTGTAAAGTTCATTTCCTACATATTGTCTAGTGAGTATCATTGTTGTATTAGTTCATCCTTTGTCCTGCTGTTTCTATGATTCCCTTTCCCTGCCACAGATCAGATAAGCTTTTGTATAAGACAAAGGGTACAGAAAACTAAAACAGAAGAAAAAGAGAAATAACTGCATAAAGGACACAATAAGAACCTAGGAATGTACATGACTCTCATTTAAAAAAAATAGCCTGTCTTCATTTTGGAGGATGGAATTTATAGAATACAATTAAAAAGAGGAGATGGACAAAGAAGTCTTTTTGGAAACACAAACCTTTCCATTGACTCATCCCCTTCACTAAAACATCAGAATAATTTCAAGCTTCTTGCACCTTTATATGCCCTCTTTAGTCATGAAGATCTTTGCTTGAATTCATTATTCTGAGAGTGATGTTTGCCATGTCCTGTTAACATTAAAATGTTAATTACATTTGTTCAATTTTGTGGTATGAAAACTATTCTTATTTTTAGAGCTGGTTAGGTCATTTCTTTGCTTTCAAGCATAACATTTAAGTAATTATCAGTACATAAGAAATGATTGTTTTCCAAGAGTTATAAAGAAGAGAAAGTATGTTAGACCCTGGAAAAATAAAATAAATTCTTCTGCTTATTAAAAGAAAATAATTGATTGCTTTAAGGGTTGTAATAGGAATAAATTTTGAGTGACCACAGTTTTTGAAGAGTCTAGAATAAATTGGACAATAAGATCAGAGAAATGGCCTTTTATCTATCCATTCATCCATGCATCCATCAACTAAATTTTCAAGGATTTACTAGGTGATGAGAACTACTCTGAGCTAGAATTGAACAATGCTGTACAAATCAGACCTGAGTTTTGACCTTATGAAAATTACAATTTAGAAGGGATGGCAGACATTAATCAAGAAAATGTATTTGCCCCTTTAACCAATGAATGCAAATATATTTCAAAAGTCCATTTGTTCAAATCTTGTTCTTTAACTTGATCAAGAATCTCAATTCCTTGACATTTTCCAGCTGTCCACCAGTAGCCTTTGAGGTTCATAAGAGGGAATGTTATGGAAGAACAAGACAATGAATTCTTTTAAAAAATATAAAGTCTTTCTTCAAGATAATGCCATATATTACCAGATGTTATTTCTAAATCCTAACTTAAAGGATAAAGTATAACTTAAATCACAACTTAAAAAAATTTTTTATTTATTGTTCTTATTGTAAAGGTATAGTTACATAAGTCAGACAAAGAATAGATTTATTTTTGAACAATGTTACCCCTTCCCTCTGTACTAGTTCTTTGCTCTAGTCCCCAGCCACAAGTTGTAGAGTTCATTTTCAAAATAGGGTCTAGTGCGTATCATTGTTGCATTTGTTCACACTTTGTCCCACCATTTCTGTGCCCCCTTCCCTGCCTAAGACACACAGACAAAAGGAAATAAAAACAAAAACAACAAAGAAAAAACAACAGAAAACAAAACCATTTCCTGGAGTTTCCATTTCCTGGAGTTCATTTCAATAAACACTACTTATACTATCTGATATACATAGCTATTACGCCAATGTGATCATCTTCTAAGAATATCATCCTTTGGTCTCACTCTATATGAATGCCTAGAGACCTGTATTATAATTTATTATGTCCTAGTGTATGTTTTTTTTTTTTACCATCCTGTGTGTTTACTTGTAGATTTAGAGGCACAATCTTGTTACTACAAATGAGGGAAATTATGCAACCTATGTTCCTTTGGTCTGCTTATTTCACTTAATATTTTTTCCGAGTCTTTCCATTTCCTTATGAATGGCACAATATCATTCTTTCTGATGGAAGCATAGATATCATTGTGTATATATGTACATAATACATACATATATATGTATATATACACATATATATACACAATGATTTCTATGCTTTGTGTGTGTGTGTGTGTGTGTGTGTGTGTGTGTGTGTGTGTGTATACCATGTTTTCTCAATCCGTTTGTTCACTGAGGGCATTTGGATTGATTCCATATCTTGGCAATGGTAAACAATGCTGCAATGAATATGGTTGTGCTGGTCACTTTAGTGTGGCCTTGTTTGTGTTCTATTGGATAAATTCTCAAGAGTGAGATTGCTGGGTCATAGAGAAGCTCTTTACCTCCATACTGCTTCCTATAGCAGTTAAACAACTTTATATTCCCACCAACAGTGTAGTAGAGTTCCGTTCTGGCCACATCCCCACCAACATGTGTTAGTTTTCTTGATAATGGCCATTCTAACTAGAGTGAGGTGGAATTTAATGTTATTTAGATTTGCATTTCTTTTATGGCCAAGAGATGTTGAACATTTCTTCATGTGTCTCTTGACCATCCTTACTTCTTCCTCTGAGAAGTCTCTCTTTAAGTCTTTAGCCCATTTATTAATTGGGTTGTTGTTTCTTTGAGAGTTTATTTTTGGGAGGTTAATTTTTGAGCTCTAAATACATTTTAGATATGAGGTCCTTGTCTAATGCATAACTGATAAAAAAAATATTCTCCCATTCTATGGGCTTCCTATTCATCTTGTTAGCTATGTCCTTGGCCATGCAGAAACTCTTCAGTTTTATGCAATCCCATTTATACAGTCTTTCTTTGATTTGTTGTGATTTTGCATCTTTACTTAGGAAGTTTTGACTCATGCTTAGTAACCCTAGTGTTTTCTCTACCCTTTGCTGCAATATTTTCATGGCATTTGGCCTTACATTGAGATCTTTGATCAATTAAGAATTGATTCTGGATCAGGATGATATATGAGGATCTAGTTTCGGTTTTCTATAAAATCATGACATTTTCTCCAGATGTATAAATACTTAATTTTGACTCCTAAATGAATCAATGGCCTTTTCAGCTTTTGGGGTATAAGGCTTTTTAAAAATTTTAACATGTACAATGAAATATTGAAAAGTGCCATAATGTCTTGGTTTAGTGATAGACTTTAGGTGCTCTTGTCTACATCCCACTCTTCCAATCTCACTCACCCATCAGATCCATTAAATGCAGGGAATTAAATGCATTGGCCAGAAAATCAGAGCTCAGTTTTCCACATCATGCCATTGACTGTCCCACGTTCCTCCCACAGCTCTGCAAGGAAAGTGATGAAAAGTAGGATTAAATGCTCTACATTGTTCCAGCCTTAAATAGTCAATATTCATCTCACACTGTTCAGATAAGCAATAAGACATTTTGAAGAGGTTGTTTTCATTAACTAAGTACACTATACCTAGTTAATATCTGCACAGATAGGGACCAACTTTGCGTAGCATGCCTTTCTTTTTTACATAACTGTTGCACTGTTTCTTAAGAGGATTTTAATAAAAACACAAAGCACAGGTCTGATTTGGGATTTGAGATACAAACCTATAACCACTTCAGCCACAAAAAGAAAAACCCTGGATTTTGTGATGATATACTTTTTCTCAAAGTTCTAATCAAATGAAAGTATTCTTTTAAGAAACAGAAGACAAAAAATATAAGTAAGTGAAATGGGATGATTATAGTCCATAGGCAGTATTTGTGGAAGCTTTCTGCCAGGAAGAATTTATGTAAGCTTCTTAGGAAAGCTGGACTTAGATGTCCTTTGTAAGGATAGTATTTGGAAAGAAGTTTATTTTCCAAAATATGTGGAGGTACGGAGAAAGGATTGGAGACAAATCAAGGTCGGGAGAAATATGTATTTTTAAAAACTATGGCAGTAAGAAATCATAATGCTGTAAAATTTTTTACTCAGAATGCAAACTCTAAATCTGTCTTTAGCTATAGGGAAAGACTATATCCAGCTATATCTGGACATTTTGAACACAAACGTTCAAAGAAAGAATCTCTTGTCATCCAAACAAGTTATATCATGCAACATTCTGTTATATGAATCATAATCAATAGATACAGAACTTCTTTCAAATTACAATGTATTTTATTTGCACATAAAGTGGGACTTATAGTCAACAATAACTGGTCCCAACAACTGACTTTAATATGAGAATACAATTATCCCAGACAATAAACATTGGCTTTAGGGCAATGGCTATCATTTAAGATATCCTCATAATTACTCATGTCAAGTACCAGGCTATTACCAAACCAAGCCAGAGACAATTTAAGTTACAAAAAGACTGTGATTGCATTTGAATAAAGTATCCATTTTCATTTATCCACTGTTTTAGGGGTTATAAATATAAATTTCAACAAAATACTAAAATTTTATTTTTGATTCCATGTATAGGCCTCAAAAAATGAAGCACAAACATTAAGAAGTGTAAATATTTTATCCCACAACATGTTAAACATTTAGATATGCTTTATTTTTCAGCTATGATGATGATGATGCAAGGTAGAAATTAGTTACAGGGTACCTAATTCATGAAACCAGCCTCATCGAAACATCTTATTGCATTTGTGATATTTATTCATTGACACACTTTTGACCAGTCTAAGATTTTATATTCCAGGTAGAACTGATTTCTCAATATTTTAGTATTTATAGAGTACATACAAACTAGAAAAGGTTGAATTAAATTCATTTTACCTGTACTTGTCATCTTTGAGGCATTCATATTAGGAATCGTACATATGGTTCAGGGTGTGAAATTGCTTCTGCTATATGATGTTAGACAACTCAGATCTCTTCTATAGAACTTCTCATTTGGTAGTTGACTTTTCAGACCAACTGCTAATAATTCCTAAGGCCAAGACTGTTGGTGCTTTTATTCTTCAACCCAACAGTCTAAAAGAAACATCAAGGAGCACTGTTAGAGTCAGAGAGAACTGAGCCTGTGGAGGTAAAGGAGGATCTCTGAGAAGGATGCAAGGAAAGAAATTCTGTATTGAGCAGAGGAGAGAAAACTAGAAAAGTCACTGAAGAATGAGAACAGTCAGACAATGCCCTTACCTTACTCTCTCCAGTCAACTTTTAGAGAGATCTGTGCTCTGAAATCCAAGGAAGAGATTCATAAAGGAAATAGACAGAACATTATGAGGTAACTTCTAGCATTAAAAACTATGAAAATGGCCAGGCACTGGTGGCTCATTCCTGTAATCTTTGCCACTCAGGAGACTGAGATTTGAGAATCATGGTTTGGAGTCAACCCAGGCAATCAGATTCCAGAGACTCTTTTACTCCAAATAACTACCAAAAGCCAGAAGTGGAGATGTGGCTCAAGTGGCAGAGTGCTAGCCTTGAATAAAAAAAGAAGTCTTATGCAACATTGAGAGACTGAATTCAAGCCCCAAAGTCAGCAAACAAACAGAAACCTTGTGAAAATGTCTTTTCAGACTGTGAACTATCATCTAATCTCTTCCATTTGCAAGCTCCTCGTGTTTTTGGTTTCAGTAGCAGGATTCATGTCTCCTGTTTTTATAACTTAATTTTATGAGGTTTCTATACCAATGCTCTCAGGTTTTTTGTTTTTGAATTATCAAAATTCCCTTCAAGTTTGTGAAAAATTGCATCCAAGTTTTTGTGAATCCTGCCCAAATTGCTCTCAGGTCCTGTCCTCCCCAAACCAGGGGGTTGGTCTTCAGCTTATCTCAGTACAAACTTGTGTGCTTGGCAAAAGTTGTGGAATCATGGAAGAAGACTCTAAATACTCACTTTTGGCTGTATTTCACCAACATCTGGACGTTGGATCTCCAGTCAGTTTCTCAGCATATGTTCTGGAGAGATAATGGGAAATAAATTTGACTATTATCAAACTCCTTAATTTTGTCCTTTCAAATAAAGGGTTGGAGTTTCTGGCCAAAATCATACTGGAAGACATGAGGAGTTTAGCGAAATTAATGTGGTGGGCCCACCTGACTGGAGCATCTCTCTTTAAGTCTTTAGCCCATTTATTAATTGGGCTGTTGTTTCTTTGAGACTTTACTTTGGGGAGGCTTACCTTCATCTTTCTTTAGTCAATCTTAGCAGCCCCCAAATGGCAAGACTGTTGTCATATCCAGGGCAACATTAGTGTCAAGACCAAGTCTGATTTAATTGCCTTTCAGAAGGATGTCATCAGAATAATTTTAGGAATTTCTCATTCTTTCTTTCTCCCTGTGCCTCCAACCAACATATCTATTAGAGACTGGATACACTTTTTTTAAAGGCTACATTACTTATGCCAACTTGAATGGCTCTGTGATCATTGGTGTCTCATTCACCCACTCACTCATTCATGCATATCTTCATGTATTCAGGAAGGATTGGAAGGATGGAGGCACTAGAGGTAGGTTGCAGGGCCCACTCACTACTCTAAAATGCACTGTTCCATGGAATATAGAAAGCCCTGGAAAGGTTTGACTAAGAACAGCATGGTGTGATTTCATTTCAACACTCTGCTCTGTGTGCTCTATTGAGAAAGTTCTGAATGGTTAGGTGGAGGCACAGACCTGAGTCAGGGAGGGGAGTTGTTACAAAATCTAGTAGATCTGGTACATGGAGTGATGAGTCTCTGAATATACTTTGAAGAGATAAAGATGATCTTTCCAGATGGATATGATGTACCAGAGAAAGGGAGAAGCTAAGGACACTAGGTTTGGCCTGGTTCACCAAAAGGAGATCTTTACTACACATGTGATGTGCAAGAATTAAGGCAGAGGCAGTGTCCAGTGAAGAGCACTGAGTCCTTCCTGTGGTTCTTCTATGAAACAGGATTGTCACAGGAGACAAAGAAGACGTGGTATATTTAAAATACTCACATCCTAATGATTTCTGAAAGCTAAGCCCTATGCTTCCTTAGTTTCCCCTCACAACTGTCTTGTTACATTATTATTACATCTGTTACTATCTGTACAGATGAAAACAGTTAAGACTCCCAAGAGCTAAATTACCAGTATACATTTCTGGTATAAAGACCCACTGTCTACAGGCTCCAAGTTTAAACCATGTCTCTGTCTTACTCCAAAGATAGGTTTAACAATCAGGGAATGAGTGATTATGTATCAGTCTTCAGAGAAAGCATTGCAATTCTTAGTGAAAAAAAGGAAACAAAGGAAAAGCAAGAAAGTTATTCTGTTCCTGATTCTTCTTTTTCTTTTTACCAATAACCAAAACAAATGTGTATTTTATCAGAAATCCTACAGCTGTAAAATTAAAAAGTGCAGTAACAAACAACTTCAGATGATTTATTCAAAGATGAAACCTATCAAACCTACTTAAGGAAGAGATAAACAAATGAAATCTACACATATTTCATTAATTTACATTTAAATACATTCCAATCAAGAAAACTCTAGGCATTGATGAATTTATTATTGACGTTTCCTAAAACTTTGAAGAAGAGATCATTTTGATTCTACAAAAATACTTCCGTAGACAGTGAAGAAATAGTAGTTGCTCTCTTAAAAGTTTCTTAAAAACAATCTGGCTGAATATGGTCTGGAATTATATTCCATATACTGAGCAATTAAGGAGAATTGTTTCTTCTGACTCAAAGAGGAGCCAACCTGAGTAGCAGATGTAGAACAAGAGATTTAGGCACACTGGCTGTGTTATATCTTTAAGATAAAAATTTTGAAAGTGAACCCATTCATAATGTGATTGTAACCTCTCTGTACAATATTTTCACAATAAAAAAACATTAAAATGTGAAAAAAAGAATTAGAATCTGTAAGGTGTTTCAGATGTTAAGAACAGTTTCCTATTGATCACTTAATAAATGAAAGCCATTATAATGTCCCGGGTCTATGCCTCATTCTGTCAGCTAAAGTTTATTCTTCTGCAAGATACTTTTCTTTGTTTCCTGCCCCATCATAGAAGGAAGCTGATAGACAGATCAAGGCTTGTCTCACTTCAGTTCAAGCAGATATTTCAAACCAAACTATAGCCTTTGTCACCATTGCAGATTCTCAAAAGAGAATCTGTCCTCTTCTGGTTCAACTGATCTGACCAGAGTTGTGAAATACGGGGCGGGGGAAAGAGGGGCAATTCTTCAAGAAAGGCATTTGCTGAGAATTAGTAAATTCCCACAGAGGGACCCAATGCTAAAAATCCCTTCAGAGAGGATCTCAAAATTACAAGAAGTGTGGGGCAAGAAGTGGGGTGTAAACAACTATTGGGATCATTGAGGACACTGCAGATTTCATGTTGAAAACTATGATTTCACATTTAGACTTGGTAAATAATTGGACCTCCCTTAATTTTGAGAGAAGTATGAGGTCACAGTGGAAATCTGAGAAAAGCATGAATATAGAAACATTTATATTGTTGATAATGCCCCTACATTTAACATAGTTTTGTAAGGTTTACAATATATAATTCACAAATCAAGGAGTAAAATTTTTTTATGATCAAATGATTAATCTTTGGGTCAGGAAATATGATCATTTTAGGATCAGGGCCCACAGCAGTAATTAAACTACTGAGGCTCAAATGAGCCTAAGATGTAGACAATGTTATTTTAAAAGTCACATTAATTCATGTATTCTTACCGTTCTAAGAGTGACTCAATTTTGTGATGGGCAAGCTGTAGCTGTTATCAACCAGGGTTGTTACTTGGTAATGTTTGACAATCACATTATCATTCTGTGAGAAAATGGTCACATTTCTGTCAGTCAGCGGAATGTACCTGGTCATGTGCATCCATTCATAAATTCTCAGCAGCAGCTCAGTCTGATAACCATGCCCCTTGCTACTGGAGAGGACCACCGTGCCATTGCCTGCTCCTATGATGAGTATCAGCCCTAGAAGCTTCCAGATGGCCAATTAGAGTATTTCAGATCCTCCACCCTAGAGCTATTTTGTCAAAGGGCAAGGAGACTAATTGCATCTTTCCTAGAATTCTTTGTCAGGAAATCCTCTAATACCCAAGCCTTTTAATGTAGCTCATCTCTGCAAATCTTCCTGAGATCCAATTTCTCCTCCCATCTCATCCTCTGAAAAGCATTTTGAACTCACAGTCTGACATCATCAAATTCTCTTCTCAGGATGCTCTGCTTGGTAGCATTCCCCAAGCCTAGACTGCATTCTAAGGATTTTACAACCCTTGCATTTTAAAAATGAAAGTCTCTGTCTACTTCCTTATATTCCTGGAAGCCCATGTGTTGGGCTTGGCGATGGTGTTGCCTCTGCTTGCCACTACCCTATTTGGGTCATGTTGCTCTTTTACAGAGTGGTAAGAAGGGAAATGGGTTTACAGTGAAGTGGTGCAGGTGAGGTTGATAAGAAATGCTTACTACAGTTGGGATTTATCCTAGAGATAAACCTACCAGAAGTCCTTGACTTGTATGTGAGTCATTTTGAGCTCTGCATTTGTGCAAAAACAAAAACAAAACAAATCCTTCAAATTGCTACCATTCACTAGTTGTTCTTGTCTCATCATTCAAGATGCAGACTCATTATTTTTTGGTATAGTCACCTTCCATTTCTGCTGCCAACCTCACCGCTCCAAAGATATCCCAACACAAAATGCTTATCAGATATTTTGCTTCCTTTTTGCCCCTCCCCCAGTGATCTTTTGGTCTCCTCCCCTCTCATGTCCTGAGACAAACTCCAGCATCACAACAGAATTATCCTACATGCAGATCACAACACCTGCTAAAAGATAGTTTTGGCAAATGTCTTTAGTTCTATTGAGACCTTTATCTCTTTGCTTCAATTATGGCATCTCCCACCTTTTATTTAGTTTTTTCTCTTTACAAATCCCTTACCTTCAATCAGTTCATAAAAAGTAAATCAGAATCTCTGGGGTACAATGTACGTTTTGGTGTTTCTTAACTTCTTAGTAATTATGTGCAGCTGAAACTAAGAACCATTGCTCTCTATTAGGAGCATCAGAATACCTCGTTCTCTAGTTAAGTCTGGAAGCTAGGAAATTGCTGTTGGCTTGTTAATAAGTAGTAACATGGATTTTAACAGGAGAGGTTTAGGAACAGAACATGGAGAATTTTCCAGGGGGATATTTTTGGTCTGTGTTTTACCCATCTCTGTAAAGGTTTGCTTCCTCCCTAGAGGCTCCTTAAAGCCTGGATCTCTTTCATATCCTAGGGAAGTGGTTCTCAAAGGATGTTCCAAGGGCAGAGTTGCTGAACTCATCACCAGTTGGGTGACTTTCTAATTAATATCTTCCTCCCTGACTTCTACCCCTGAGCTATATAGTCTTTACATATTCTTTTATAAATGATATCTGTAGCTCTGGATATGTTAACCCTAACCTTGTAGACCCCCAAAGAGCTCAATTTGCTTCTCATCTGATCTTGTGTTGATCTCCCTGTCACAGCAATACTGCCTAAGCCTTCTAGGCACACACTATGAAAGCCTAATACATCTTCTTAAGACTATCTTGGTGCCTTATTAATCTTCTTGCAGCCAATGCATTTGTGACTTCTAGTAGGTCTAAGCAGAGGTCTATTTGCATGCCTCCAAATCAAACATTTTTCTCATCCCCTTCTCCACCACTCTACTGCAAGCCATTCATTGCTCTTGTCCAGATCTCTGCACAGCCATATGAATTGCACATTCTACTTTCAGTTTTGAAACAAGCGTCTTGGCTCCAGTACATTATTTTCTTTGTACAACAGCCAGATTGATTATTTAAACATGTAAATGAAACCAACTCCTTGCACTAAATAAAACTTTGTCTTGTACCTCTATTTTATGAATGAACATATAAATTCTCCCTAGTGTCCCCAAAGTGCTAGTATAGCCATTGCCTACTTTGCCTTTCTCAAAGACCTTACTTCTCATCAGCTATGCCAAATAATTTCCTACCTCAGGGCTTTTCTCCTCTACTATTCCCAACTATCTGCCTCATGCTTTCATGGTTTCTTTGTCTCTTTTCTAGGTCTCTGCTCAAATGTTATTAGGCAAAAGAAAACTCCCACAATGCTGACACCTGCCTGAAAGATTCACTATTCCCTGTAGGCTCTGGCCCTTACAGCATGTTGGTTCTTCATGTTATGACCAGGGGTGAGCTAAGGATGGCTGTACTACTCTAGAAAGTTCTCTGTACACTGTACACATTTCTTGCCAACTCTGTCTCCAGTAACATTCCACTGGTATTTGGAAATTGTCCAGGAAGAGAGAATTTACACCATAGTCAAAGTCACACATCAAGTACGCCCCCATCTCAGACTTGATATTTAACAGCACTGTTTATAACAAATTTAGGTTTCACACTATGTGTTTTGTTCTGACTCCTACAGTAAAATATAAGCTCCATATGTGAGAAGACTTAGTATGTCTTTTACTTACGATTGTGTCCATGAGAGTAACTGGAGATAGTTGATTTCCATCACTACTAGAGGTATAGATCCATATATAATTTTGATAGTCTCATTCCAATTTCCAGAAATAAATTTTTGCAAGAATAAAATTTATTTCCCTTTCTATTTTTAGTATGTTTGGCCCCTGTTACACTGAACAGTTTTTCTTTCTCATTTTTCAAAAGCATGAAAACATGTGTTTCCTTTTACATAGTGAATTTGTCATTTTCTGATACTTCATATTTTCTTAGTTTTATGTAAATGTCCACATTTTAACAATTTCAGTGTATTTTATATTCTTTTAAGTAGCTATTAGATCTGGAAATCCAGCAAATATACATAGCAAATGGTCTGTGTATTAATGCTACATTATAATGTATGATGTGTACAGTGACTTAACATACGTTTAATGCATTGTCCCTTATGAGTAGTGCCTAGCTTAAGGCACTGTACAAATTGTACTGAATGCAGTCATTATCCTAGCAAGTCCATCTGTCATTGATCCTGTGTCTGAGATGCATTGTTTGGAAGATTTGTGTTTGATTTTCGCTGAATAAGCGTTTACCTTTAATGCATCTCAGAAGAGGTAATCAAAAGAACGTGATTTTGCAAGATTGACACCCCCTTCATGTGACCGGTCTTCCAATCCAGCTATGGGACTTATTTTCCACCTACCTTGCCCTCCACTGCTGACATAAAGAAATGACACACCGGCTTGCAGGCAACACTCTGGTGACCTCCTCACCTGTCAAGTTTGGAGAATAATTAAACACAACACTGTGACATTATCTGTTAAAACTGTGTGTGCAGTTTTTCTAGTCACCTGACCAAAGAACCTGGTGACATCTGGCTGCTTTTGTCATGGAGTACATTACAGAATCCTTTTCCTATGAGATTTATTTGGGCATGTAAATCCCAAAGACTCTTCCTTATATATTCTCTTTGATACAGGTGAGGAATAGTCTCTAAACTGCTAGATTCATTTCAAAGGTCAAAATACCTTTTACAAAAACCAATATTAGTACCTGATGAGCACAACCATTCAAACTTTCCAGGACTCTGCCAGGTACAATACACCCCATTTTCTAAGGATGAGGAAGATGGGAAGGAGGAAGTACTTGTGGTTTATCTTAAATGCCCAAAGGAATATTCCCCTTTGATGTCCCTATTACAGGCCACAGCATGATCTGAGGATCATCTGCACAAGATCATTGGTGATCTGATCTCAATGTGGATTACTGCCCCTACCCATACACCTAACACATCTCAGTAAAGGTTAATTTCCATCCCCATTTCCTTCCTCTAAAGCCCTAAGGAATATTTAATTATTTTATTCTTCTATTCATTAATTATAGATTACAATGATCAGTCTGAATCTCATGAAATTGCTGATACTGGTTTATACATAGTATATGAGTGGCAAAAAATGGCAAGGAGATGTAGTTCTACTTAAGCTTACATTCTAGGTACTGTCCCAGGTGCTGGAAATGCAAAGACCTCAGAAGGTAGGGTGTTATGCTTTGGATGTGAAATGTCTTGCACAGACTTATGGGTAGCTGCCAGTAAATGGCCTTTGGAGATGTGATTAGATCCTGAGGGATCTGATTTCATGAAAGGGTTAATCCATTGATGAGTTCCTAATTTAATGACATTTCTGTGAAGCAGTGGGAATCAGGGAATGGGACCTAGTTAGAGGAAGTAGGTTGCTGGGGACATTACCTGGAATGTTGTAGCTTGTCTCCAGCTCCTTAACTCTCTCTGCATCATCTTCTACCTTGTGAGCATCATCTTCTACCTTGCCATGGAGATTCTGCCTCACCAGAGAAACAACAGAGCCAAGAGACCATGGTGTGAAAGGTCTGAAATTGAGCCAAAGTGTAACTTTCATCCTTAAAGTTACTTTCTCCCAGATATTTTGCCTTACATGAATAGCTAACTCACATACATTCCGGAGCCTCAGTATTTGTTTGACAGTGTGAGTAGATGACATATAGATAACCCTGAAAGTATTTAAATTTTTCAATGACAGATTGATAATACGTTAGTGAGAGAAATTAGCCTGGTATCCACTGAGTATGATAGCCAAAAGAGACATATGCCCAGTAGAATAATCATTCTGTCATGTGTATTTGAGAATGGAACCAATGAGGTATCAAGGTCATGAAACATTTTATTTTAAATTACACATATCTCTTCCTACTTGATCATCTACTACATTCCTGGGGGGGGAGAGAATCCTTTGCACCCCTCTTAGAAGCACGGCATGAAGAAATTATTGATAGTGGAACGAGTCAGAGCTTTCAGGGGTAAAGGTTCACCGAAAAGCAATACATTTCAGAATTGTTCCTCACTTCCTGGGTGATAAGTCAGAGACAAGTACTACATATAACCCAGGTGGTCATTTCTTATGTAATGATATTCTGACACTTTTATATCTATATATGAATGTTCCCCCAAATTAATGTGGCTGTAGTAGATAAGAAATCCCTTTGGTTCAATGATCTTAGTGATTTCACTCACATATGAATAAGGATTTATGGTATTGACGATGTCTTTTAAGTTATCATAGGTTATTATAAATCTGACTTGGAATACCTATGGGCCCCTGGTGTGGTTTGTGTGAAGTGATAAGGGAATAGTTTCTAAGGAAAATTATGTTGGCAGTGTTCCTTGGGAAGTCTGGAAATGTTTCTGGAAATAAGAACTGCCTCTTGAGCAAGGGTGTTTAATAAGACATGAAATTCTTAGGTGCTAAAATATCTTCTCTTTTTCCAAACATATTTTTAAGATCTGATTCTTATATCTATGAGGAAATTCCAGGCTATTCTTGAAGCAGAAATTATTAGCACCTCTGAACTCTTATAAATTTTACTATTTCAAATTGCCATGATTAAAGACAGTTGTTATGGGCCATTCACTACTTCTTGCTTGGTTTGTTAGCTAGATTATAAAGACTTATGAGGCCAGGTTTGCATCCTGCTTGCCTCCTCTTTCTTAGTATTGTGTCAAATACAACTGGGTGCTGGCAATCAGTGGATTCAATTTAGTGCCTAATAAAGTCTCAATAAATACTTGTGAAGACAGAGGAGGAAGAAATCCAAGCATTATAATCTTTGAAACACCATGAGCTTGTTTGGTAAAACTCTGGCCAAAAGAAAGAACTTTTGAGGTGAGATAAATGCTTCGAACATTCTTGAAGATGAAGGAACTGAGAACTGTTTTTCATTAGCAAAATGATAGCTAGAATTTATTAAACTGAGTTTAAATAAAAGATATTAACTTCTAAGGAACAAATAAAAAATGGTAGTCAACACTAGGTTGACTTTGCTCTCATACTTTCCTTTGACTCCAGTAATATCAATCCTTTGTATGTGTTAATAGGTGTAATTTTAAAACATTTGCCTGTAGTGTAACCTGCATTTTGGCAATTTCAATGAAGAAGAAGCACGTAGTACATAGGAGTGAGGGTTGGCTTTCTAACACCAGAGGGCTAAAGGCACCACATGATTGTCAGTTTTGTGCACTGGATTTGAAACCACGTATTTAGAAGCAAAAACCACAGATTTATAAAATTGTAGTTGCTATAAAATAACATTCCTTTAAACTATTTTCCATGAAATGCATGACATACGTATGGAGTGGGACAGAAAGGGCAAATATAAGTGGAAGGCAGTTTATAGAGAAAATGTGATTAGTATTTTAAATGACTAATCATTCTTCCACCAAGTTAACATGTAAAATGCACAACACTTTATCAGTTGCTAATTACAAACTGAAGAATCACCTTGTCAAAAGACATCCTATCTCTTTCACACTGGCTCTAGCTTTTCTTAATTATTTCCCCCCATTGATATCAAGAAGAAGGCCATCTGTCTTGGTAGAAATAAATTACTGGTTGCCATTGAGTATATTACTATGTTTGGTTAATGTATTTGTCCCAGTTTCTTGCAGCCAAGTCCACTGGTTCAATTAGCTTCTCTTCACACACATAGATTCTCACCTGTCAAAAGTCACACAATTCTTTCCTCCTTGTTCTATGGTCTAGGCATTCAAAGACCAAAGCAACTTACTATTTATATGCTTTATTAAAAATAGTCCAGAAGCCTGGATGCACAGCCCAGGAGACTTGTTTCATAAAATCTCCTCTCCCCCTTAGTAACTTAGTCTTGTGTTCTTTTTAAAGATCAAAAGAGAATAAGTTCCATAAACTTGTTATTATTCTAGATTTTTTTCTCTTCTGGAAAATTCTACTTTGTGTTGCCAAAAGGACTTGGGGGTGGAGACAGAAATAAGAAAGAGGTGTACTGATTTAGTACTTGGATTTTCCCTGTGTTCTAAATACAGCAGGATCACATAGAAATGGGAAAGTAGCATTGTACTTATAAAACAAAAACCCACTTATGTTACTGCATATTCTCTTAAAAGAAGGAAATAAGCCTTTGGATAGGCAAGAAACACTTGGTAATAATCTTGATAATGCCTTTTAACCAGTTTACAAAATCAGCTATGACTCCATTTCTTAGATGCCAAAATAGTCTGTTAGCCACGGTACACTATACACTACCTTTGATGAAGTGATGTTTAGAATGAAATGAGGTGAATGTTGACAGTGCTATGGGGTTAAATCTTTCAGAATAAGAGCTGGATATAAGGCTGGGGCTTGTAATTCAGGATGTGTACATGTAATTGAAGACCTTTGGCCCCCAGGGCTTATGTACTTTATTGTTAAAAAGTTTGAATACAATGACAGCATCATACCTGTTCATTTTTTTCGGGCAGATTTTATTCTCTTCCATAGAACTAGCGGATTTTTATAGAGTCATTTTACAACTTTCAATATTTATTGGCATCCAAGAGAATAGAATTAGTTACAACCCTATGTAGAGAATACATTGCCTAGTGGCAAATTGTTAATTTTTTAAAATCAACTTATTCTTTTTCTCCCTGCTAGTACTGGGACTTGAACTCAAGGGATGACATTCTACCATTTGAGCCACATCTTTAGCTCACCTTTGTGCTAGTTAATTGGAGATGGAATCACTTAAAGTTTTCTGCACACACTGTGTTTGAACCACCATAATCCAGGTCTTACCTCCTGAGTAGCTAGGATTATAGGCATGAGCCAGTACTGTACTGCTAACCAAATTTAAATTTACAAATTAAACTTAATACACACAGCAGATTTTCCTTAAGTTTGTCTTTTAAATAGTCCAAAATCTTTTGTATAATTTGCTACTATTGAAAAATTGATTTTTTTGGTCAGTTATGGGGCTTGAACTCTGGGCCTGAGCACTGTCCCTCAGTTTTTCAGCTCAAAGCTAGCTCTACCACTTAGGCTACAGTGCCACTTCCATTTTCTGGTGGTTTATTGGAGATAAGAGTTTCACGAACTATCCTGCCTGGGCTGGCTTTGAACTGCGATCTTCAGATCTCAGCCTCTTGAGTAGCTAGGATTACATGGTGAGCCACAGGCACCCTGCTTCAAATCTTGATTTTTGAAACTTTGATTCAGCCAAGCATGTGAATGCAAAGCTATGTTCTTGGCTACTTAGGAGTCAGAGGTTGAGAGAATCACAGTTTGGGATCACCTCAGGCAAAAATGCAAGGTACTATCTGAAAAAACAAACTCTGATAGGTCATGGATCAAGTGGTTGAGCTCTTTTGTAAGTTCAGGTCCCTGGATTTGAACCTTAGTAGTAAAATGAAAGAAAGAAAAGGAAAGAAAAAAAAGAAAATTCTGATTCAAACATACATACTAAAGCATGTAAACATCTGCATGTAGCACATAATTATGCTATTATGTGCTTCCTGCCATAATAAAATATTTGAAGTTGTATAGTGATAAAAACTGAATTTTGTTTTCTAATAATTCTGAAAGGTAAAAAAAATGAGATCAAGGTATAGATAGAGTTGGTTTCTTCTAAACTTTTTCCTTGACTTGCAAGTTGTAAGTGAAGAGACCACCTTCACTATCTTATGTCTCTTTCTCTCTCTCTGGGTCCTAATCTGTTCCAAAGAATACCAATCATATTGGGTTAGTGGCACCTGATCACCCTGTTTTAAGATAATTAACACTTTGAGGAGCCAGTCTCTAAATATAGCCACATTCTGGGTTTAAATGAATCTGGGTGACACACAATTTAACCCACAACAATTGGCGAAAGTCTTTCCTATAACAGTATTGTTTGAACCTATTCTTAAAACTTGGGCATTATAATAGTACGCTAATGTCAAACACTAGTTTTTCTACTTTTTTTCTGCAATAAACTGATACTTAAATCATGTTGTTCTAAAATGGAAGTATCAAGGACATGAGAAATTTCAAGCAAATGAATACCCCAAAAGGCAGGAAAGTGCATATAAAAGTTCAAGGAGTATAGCTAAACAATGGCAGAGCTCAATTTAAAACCCACATATGAGAATATGGGCTGTTTATGCAGAAATTAAAATTGTCCATCATGCTGACATATTTGTGGGTAGCTTTTATATGATGATAAAATGAAGGAGGACTGGGGATAAAATGAAGAGGACTGGGGAACATAAAGCAATACTGACAAGAATTCTAAGTTCTAGCTATGACCACCTGAAAATTGTTGATGTATGACAGAAGCCAATAAAGGATCTGGTAATTTTAGGGTTTTGCGGTATTAATTATAAAAATGTCACTTACATCTCTCTAGTGATCCTGAGGATGGCTCAGGGTGACAATATTTAATTAGCACTCATTCTATTCCTGGAGTGTGAGCCACAATGGGATGGACCTGCCCAAGTTCTGTCAGCTCTCCCTTTAGCAAAAGAGTGGTTGTTTCTGTTAAAGTTTAACTCTTCTTTCTTGACACATTAGAGTTTAACTCTTCTTTCTTTAGCCTTGAGACATTTCAAGGCAAAGATGATGGAGGACTTAAAACTTCAAACTATCTTAGCCATTACTAGCTAATCTGTAACTAGGACCAACATCTTCTCCAAATCTCCCTTTCAGTTCAGTCCATGAACTCCAGTAACATATATGCAAACATTACTTGTACTTTTGCTTTTAATTCATCTCCAAACTCTGGTATCATATATTTTCTCCTATACTGTGTCACAGTATATAGTCTAGGGAAGGCATCCATTTTCATTTGAAACATTACCTGATAAAGTGCCTAAGGACAAAATCATTATGAAACTCAATCTTGTATAAAAAATACATTCATTTTCATTGTGTGCATTTTATGGGGTTAAAGCCAGAAGACTGGGTTTGATTCCTAACTCAGCCACTTATAGGCATTTGCTAGATCATAAATTAAATGTGTAGCCTGGTAATAATAACAGTAAGAACAACAATAATAACAGTACCTTACCAGGTAACAGTAAGAATAGAGAAAATATATATCTTACTGATGTTCATGCCAGGCATACTTTAGAAACTTTGTACATGTAGTTTGTCTTGGAGCACTAAGAGATAATGGTTATTTTAGTTGGACAAAAGGTGTGATTTTCCAACCTCCACACCCATTAAAGCACACATCTTTCCTTCTTGGAATCTCAAGATTCTAGAGACTGAAACAGAGAAATATCTACCTATCCCAGTTCTGACACATGTAATAATTAGCTATATGTCCTCAAGAAGCACAGGCCTTGAAACACTGTACATAAAACATTAGTATGAAGACAGACTTGACATTCATTTTCTTAAATAAAATTTATATCCAATTTCCATACTCTGATTAACATATAAAATCAATATTTGGAACTTCCATAGAAAATAAAATAGGAGTTCTAATTACCTCACTTAGAAAAGTAATTCTTAAAGATAGCAATAATTTTCATAATAGGCAATTGATTGCAATAATAATGGGAAAAGTGAATAATTACTTAAACTCAGCTTTTAATGTGCCTTTTAATGACATCATAGAATATGCAAACCTAAAGAGATATATGCACAATCAATACATCATTAGGTCAAAATTTTTATTTAACTTTTTTATGGTTCTTTCATCTACACATTTTATGGAAAAAAAGTGATAGATTTAAAAGGAAGGAGATTTATAGTACAGGTAAAATATATACAGGATTAAGGGGCTTTTGTAATTGCTTTTCTTTTGGTGACATGCCTAGACTCCAAACTGACTTCTAGCTCTCCCCATACATAAATGATAATACCTGCAGTCTTTGCTTGAATATACTTGTGAAGCTAAAGGAAGAAAAAAAATGTCTAGTAGCCTAGTCAGAGAACACAATGGCCGGATAGGAAGAATTACTAACATACTAGGAATTGAGATTTAGCTTTTATTTTTGTTGTTAAAAATAGCAATTGGCTTGCTTCAAGTAAAATTTCTTGCTATGATTCAGAATAAGAGAGGAAGGAACTGAAACATAGTAATTGTAACCCAGAAAGCCTACATTTTACATCCCAACTTGAGGCATTCAATCCTATAGTATGTAAATCCATAGACAAGTTGCATTACTGTTCTTTACTAAAGTTTGTACATCTGTAAAATCAGAATGGCATGCTTCTGTTGATCAGAACTGAAAAACTTGATATTTTGTACACAACAGTTGACACAGTACATATTTTGTAATTTAGTACCCAGCAAATATTTGCCACCTTAAAGAAGGTAGTAATGGAACCTCATAGAAGCAGTGTGGCTTTAGCTTATTATTACTCCATTTGCAGCAGAAATCCAGCTCAATCAGATAATCTAAGGAAGCAAGTAAGATTGTTCTTAGCAAAATGCAAAATTTACCATGAGTAACTGTTTCCTGCCCTGCACCTTCATTTTGGGATTTTGCTGACTGCTTTTTGAAGACACCTGATGCTGCTCACATTCAACAAGCACACACTACTATTCCATCTTTAAGATGGTCAGCAACCCCTGGAAGAGGACAGTTATTGTCCTTTGTTAATGAAGCCCAATCTACATGTACTCATCAGAAGGAATTTTTTTATGTATATAAACATAGAAAACTCATGTGGATGCATAGAAAAAGCATGAAATCTGGAGCTTGGGCTCCATCCCGTACTCACAGTAGATCAGGCAAGCATTCAACTCTCAAGAGCAGTCACGAGCTATCCATATGCAAATGGAGGTGATTAGGATCTACAAATAGGAAGATTCAGTTAAATAGATTATGATTTTTTTCTCTTTTCTTTTTTTAATACATTTTTTATTGTGAGAATAATGTACAGGGGAGGGATTACAGTTACATGAGCAAGGTAATGAGTGCATTTCTTACCAAGCATTGTTGTCTCCTCCTTTGTTTTTACCCTCCCATAACTTCCTTCCATCTCCACAACTACATTCCCCCACACCTAAATTGTAAAGTTCATTTTTCACATACCGTCTTGTACATCTCATTGTTGCATTGGGTCAACCTGTATCCCTGATTAAACAATTTGTTTTTTCCCTTCCCCTCCCCAAATTATACCAACATCAAATACAGTGAAAACAGGGGTTAGAACATGGGGGAGGGACATACAAAGCAACAAAACAATCATGTGGTACCTTATTAATATGTTAGAAACAATAGCAAGAAAGAAAAAACCACTTGTGTTCTTATCTTGGGGTTTTTCCACGTAACATCATCTTATCTGACCTTTTCTGCTTGTCTCAGTCCTATACTAGGTATTGCAAATAAGGGAAACGATGGGACCTATGTTTCTTTGGGCCTGGCTTACTTCACTTAATATAACTTTTTCAAGTCTTTCCATTTCTTAACAGATGGGTCAATGTTATTCTTTCTGATGGAGGCATAGAACTCCATTGTGTATATATACCACATTTTCTTGATCCATTCATCTACTGAGGGGCATCTGGGTTGGTTCCATATCTAAACTATGGTAAATAATACTGCAATAAACATAGTTGTAGCTTTAGTATGGTCTTGTTTGTGATCATTCGGGTAAATGCCCAAAAGTGGGATTGCTGGGTCATAGGGGAGCACTATGTGGATTATGAATTTTTTTAAAAACCTCCTTTTGGTACCTGTCACATGGCATATTTTCCATGACAGATACTTCTAACACCTACTCCATTTTCAGTTTACAACTAGTATTTCCACAGTGATAGCTTTGCAAGTATTAAGGAATTAAGACATGCCTTTTATTTTTGTTGTGATTCCATGAGAGCCTCTCAAAAACTCCATAAAGTAGAGGTTTATTTGTATTAGTTTTCGTCTTTTTTCCAATGAGAAAAAAACTGAATCACAAAGTAGCTGAGAGACTTGGACGAGGTCAAATAACCAGTGGGTTGCAAAGGCAGGCTCTTAAAATGATTGCATATGTAACTACTGACATAAACCATTCCTACCTTCCACCTCCCCTTCTCCTTCCTATGGCACACTGGCTTAACCTAGATTCACAGTTGTACATATCTTCCAGCCTGGGATGCCACAAGACCTTCCCTAGATCTCATTTCAGCTCCTTATAGTATCTGATGCAGTCCCTTTTATATGAAGACATATAAAAAGTAACAGAAATGGTGGCAAAGGGGTTTGAGAAGCCTCCTGTCACGAGATCATTCTATAGCATGGTATTTAGCAATGCAATCTGACTGGCTCTCAGGATCTCTTCAGACATGATTAAGAATTGAGGGACAAGGCAAAGAAGCTCAGCTGCCACCACTCTTGGCTCTGCTAGAAATTCAGTGGTTGTTGAGAAGGCGACAGAGCATGGCTAATATGGATACGTGTTATAGAAATTGATGACCATTGACTATTTGTGTGACTTTACTTCTACAATTTGTTTGTTAAATCCATCATAGCCCTAGCTTTGCCCAGTAATAGAAGAAATGAGAAAACATTAGTGTTCTTTGATATAGTATTTAGACTCCCAAGTAGGCCTGCAAATTCAACCCCGAATTCCTTAGCCTTTACTCTTCTGATGTACCATGTACTGACTAATAAACCTGTCCAAGCCCCAAGGTCCTCAAATTTATTTTTAAAAAAGGAGAAAGAGAAAGAAAATGGGGCCTAAACATAATCATCCTGTGCTTCTTTTTTCTTCTTCTTTTTTTTGCCTAAGGCAACTCTGAAATGAATTAACTACCAACTACCTATAAAACGTCTGGATCTGCTAGTCAGAGAGTTAGCAATTGCACTTTCTGAGCCAAATCTGGGAAGACTTAATTTGTAGAGGCTTTATGTTCATTGTGCTAGGGAACAGTAAAGGAAAAATTCACAGAACCAATGGCAGATTTTAGATTCTTAATTATTTCAAATAAAAAGATGGTGAAAGTTCCCATTGCTGAGTAATAGAAAAGTTTTGCTTTTGAAACAAGACTGTTCCCTTGAAAGGGAACCTTTGAGAGAAATGTTGTCAAGTGGTCCAGCCCCATAGTGATGGATTTACTCAAGAGGCCAATGGCCCCCAGCTTGTGTCTGACCTGTACTGGGTATTGACATGCTGTCTCACTCTGAGCAAGTCATTTAACCTCCTGCCTCAGGTCACCCATCTGTGACGTGAAGGAAAGCACACAGCCATCCCCAGAAGGCGAATGAACAGCAGGGAAGGGGGGAAAAGCCCTGGAAAATTTTAATACTGAATTATAAGATCAAAGGCAAATGAGTGAACATAAATTTCTATTTACTCTACCATTATCTTTGAAATCCTGACAAAAACATGGAAACCCTTTTGTGTACAGCTTCTAAACGATAATTTTAAAAATTAGAGTTAACATTTTTATGAAATATTTCAAATTGAAGCACAAACATGGCCATCATGCTCTCTTCATGTGATGATGACATGAGTAATGGCAGGATCTGTGCTCTAAAATCCCATTGTCTGTATAAATCAGTTGGCAGGGAATGGTCCAGGGAGATAATAGACTCCCAAGAAACACATTCAAAACCAATTATGCCCATATACTTATAAGGCTCTAGAACACAGCTTCTTCCAAAAATGGGTATTCGTCTGGCTTCTGGTATATCCGGTAGTTGGAATTTTGTTCATGAAGTCTTGTCATGTTTATTTGTAATAGTAATTTTCACTTGATGCTTGATGTTGAAAAAACAATTTATTTTGCCAAGTGAGACACATTTTAAACACTGACAACACTTTGTCAGAGCACATGATTCTGAAGTTTTTGAAGAATAAAATGTCCCTAAAGACAAAGGCACTTAGGTGATCCTCTGAAGTTATCCTGGGACATACTTCATATCACCTGAAATCTCCTTTCTTGACTACTGGGGCTGACAAGGCTAGGTTGGGCTTGACCTATGTGACATATGAAAGTCAAACATAGCTACCCTTGAGAGAAGGAAATGGAATGACTGACCTTTGTGGATAGATCATGCACTCCCACCAGCTGGAAACACAGCTAGTAGCCCAACCCATTCCAATTCCCATCCTGAAACCAACACACTATCATCCTCATCACTGCTTGTTACATTGTGTGGGAATTTGGTATATTCCCTTGACAGAGGACTCATAGTTACTAGAAGACGTTCTTGGCAGGTTTCACACTTTTAATGGGTACCTTAAGTGACATCAACCTGCAAACCAGCTGCTGTTGCCAAGGCTCAGCTACTTAAAACCAGTCCTAGGTTGACTCTTTATGCACCTAAATGGAAAAGCAATGCCTGAATCGTTCCTGAGATTTAGCGTGGACACAGTAATTGCCTTCCTTTCCAAGGCAGGTGATGCATTTGCCACTGTGGACTGGAGCATGCAGCTGCTCTCAGTCATACCAGAAGCAATGGGAGAGAAGTGCAGGAGGAAATAGAAAATGTCAAAGAGCTCCGGGTGGGAAATTACATTTTGCAGATGCCATTAAGCTCTGTCAGGGGAGAAGATGAAAATGTTAATTGATGGATTTTGTTATGTTTTATTGTCTTTTGAGTTGCTGAGTAAGTCATCAGATGATGCTGTTTAATCCTTCATGTTAAACTTTAAGGGGATCTGTCAACTGCTATTCATCTTTTACCCTTTCTACAAAAGTGTCTGAAACTACTGTATCCTGCCCATGAAAAAAAATTGGGGTTGTAAATATATGTATGCAGCTCAAGAATTGATAGAAGTCTTAATCCAATAGCACTATGAGCATCAAGAGCACTATCGTTAAAGAAATTCTGGATCAATCAAGGACAATTAGGATATGTTTTTAAATCTAAAATATACATGTATGCATACTTTTACAAGCACATATTTACCCATGGTTTTCTTTTTTAGCTATGAAATAAAATAAAACAACGTGTGCCTTACTGGTGTGTGTGTATGTGTCTGTACATATAGAAATGAGTTAATAACAGCACTGGGTACAATGTGTTGGTTCAACACTTTTTAACTGGAGACCATTTATACTATATAGTACAGAAAATCACACATCAAAGAAAGTGAAAATTAAAGCAACTTGCACATTTTTTAAATGTTGCACATTTTAGTATATGTTTGCCACAAAATGTACTTTCAGAAGGCAACACGAAACAGTCCTATTTTTTAAAATGAATTAATGATACATTTGGTAAAGAAAACAAAACAAAATAAAACAAGCCCTTGGTTTCTTGCACATATTGCTTCCTAGATCTGGACAATAATGCCCAGTGTTAACCTTCCTGTGTTTTTGCTTCATGCTCTAGCCATTGACCTCTCCTGTCAAAAGTCATGATTATCTTTAAGAGAAACTCCACAAAGCTCATTCTTGAGCCTGTCCCCAAATCTTAAGAAACCTCCCCAGATTTCCTGTTATAAGTAACACTGTGGATGACCTGATAAACCTGGACAGAACAGAGTCCTTGAGTGGCAATTTTTCATATATGGGGTACAATATGCAGGGGTCCTTTGTATTTGTTTCTGAAATTTTGGAGAACTCAAAGAGTACATAATCTGCCCTAACATTTGATTTGATGAGTAAATTAATGTTAATCATCCAATATGCCATCTTACAAATAGTCTTACTTTTGTCTAATGCCATCCAGTTGTTGTTGACAATTCCATCAAGTTTTTGTTCTACCTAGTAGCTCAGCCCTTCCTTCACCCCATTTTTTCCAAATACCTTGCTTGTCTTTTACTCAGTCTTCTATCAGATTTATTCTCTTTCTCTCTTTCTCTCTTCATGATATCTGGGTGGCAAATTCTACCTAGAGGTACTTCTTGCAGGTCTCTATATTTTTCTTAAGTTAGATCAATTAGAAACCTGTAAAGTACTTAAAGAAGGCTCAGTACTCTATTTTATAAGTGCTTATCTGAGCTCCTCTTGTGCTGCCTTTTCTCCATGTAGACATCCCCGCCTGTTGTTCCCCACCAGGACAGGTTCTGTGGACTATGAGGTGAGACAGGAAGAACCAAACAATGGCTCCCTTCTGTCACTGTAGTCTTCCCGTGGGATGGTCTGAGTGTTCTCCTTCTCATGTTAGTTCAGTTACAACATGGAAAATTTGACCCTACTCTCTAAAAGTTTAATGGAGAAAACTGAGGAGTGTGTGTCAGTAAAGGGAACAGCTAAGAATTCTCAAAAGGCTTCCTAAAGCAAATCCTATTGGTCTTTTTCTTTATAATAAGAAGTTTATAGTATCTACAAGGTATCTTGTCCCACTATTACAGATTCCTTTAGGGAAGAAAGTTCTCACATTAAGATTGCCAAGACTTGGGAAAAAATTATATTAAGTGAAGTAAGCCAGGCCCAAAGAAACTTAGGTCCCATGGTTTCCCTTATTTGCAATATCTAATATATGTCTGAGTCAAGCAAAAAAGGTCAAATAAGTTGATGTTAGGGAAATGAACCCTAAGATATGTATTCAAATGTTTTTTTCTTTCAGGTGATTGTTTCTAACACATTTATAAGATTATTTCTTTGTTGCTTTGTATGTCCCTCCAACACTGTATAACCCCTGCTTTCACTGTATTTGAGGTTCGTGTAATTTGTGGAGGGGAAGGGAAAAAACAAATCGTTTAACTAGGGATACAGGTGGATCCATTGCAACAATGAGATGTACAAGTCGTTATGTGGAAAAACGAACTTTACAACTTTGGTGAGGGAGGGGGAGTACTGGGTGGGGAGGGTGGGGGGGAGGATGGGTAGGGATGGGAAGGGGAAACAAAGGAGGAGGCTACAATGCTTGATAAGAAATGTACTCATTATCTTGCCCATGTAATTGTAACTCCTCTGTACAGCATTTTCACGATGAAAATAAAAATAAAAATAATAAAAAAAGACAGAAGAGTGCTAGCCTTGAGCTGAAGAGCTGAGGGACAGCACCCAGGCCCAGAGGTCAGGCCCCACGACTGGACCCCCCCCCAAAAAAAAGACAGAGAAGATTAGCATGGCCCCAATGCAAGGATGACAGGCAAATTTGTGAAGCGTTCCATATTTTTACAACAACAGACGCAGGAGGGGATGTGGCCAGAAGGGAACCTTACTTCATTGTTGGTGGGAGTGTAAACTTGTTCAACCACTTTGGAAAGTAGTATGGAGGTTCCTCTAAAGACTCCACATAGAGCTCCCCTATGACCCAGCAATCCCACTTTTTGGGCATTCACCCGAATAATCACAAACAAGACTATACTAAAACTACCAGCACAACTATGTTTATTGCAGCATTATTTACCATAGCTAAGATATGGAACCAACCCCGATGCCCCTCAGTAG
Organism: Dipodomys merriami; assembly: GCF_024711535.1. NCBI lineage: Eukaryota > Metazoa > Chordata > Mammalia > Rodentia > Heteromyidae > Dipodomys > Dipodomys merriami. Next base: position 78,660,935 of record NW_027202270.1, read on the forward strand.
ATGAATGGATCAATAAAACATGGTGTGTGTGTGTGTGTGTGTGTGTGTGTGTGTGTGTGTGTGTGTGTGTATTGGATTTCTATGTCTCCATCAGAAAGAATGACATCACCCAATTTGTTAGGAAATGGAAAAACTTGGAAAAAATTATATTAACTGAAGTCAGCAAAGTCCAAAGAAACATAAGTTCCATGGTATCCCTTAAGTGCAATAACTAATATATGTCTGGGATAAGCAGAAAAGATCAAAAGCTATGTGCATATGACTAGATAAGATGATGTTAAGCTAAATGAACCCCAAGATACAGACACAAGTGTTTTTTTCTTGCTGTTGTTTCTAAGGTATTTATAATGTACAATGTGATTTTTTTTTGTTTTTTATATGCTTCTCCCCCACAGTATAACCCCTGTTTTCACTGTATTTGATGTTGGTGCACCTGCATCTTGAATATACACTTCTTTAATTTGGGGAGGGAAAGGGAAAAAGTTCTTTTTTATTGTGAAAATACCGGACTGAGGGGTAAAATTCTTAAATAGAGATACAGGTTGACCCATTGTAACAATGAGATGCACAGACACTACGTTGGAAAATGAACTTTTCAATTTAAACGGGGGTGGGGAGTAAGGGGTAGGGGGGTGAGGAGTGTACTTGTGGAGGCGGAAGGAAAAGGATGGTGGAGGAAAAACAAAGCAGGGGTAACAATGCTTGATAGGAAATGTACTCATTACCTTGCTCATGTAACTGTAACCCTTCTGTACAGTATTTTTTACAATAGAAAATGTTTTAAAATGTTAAAAAAAAAAGATTGCTAAGTTTCTTTGCCTGTGAAAATTTCCAGTACTTAAGATTTCAGAAGTGATCAGGTTGAAATGTAAGCTAACATGTGGCATCAAAATTAAAGTGCATCTACTCTACCCTTCAGATATTATTCAAATACATTTGTCATTTTTAGATGGAGCAGTAGATCTCATTGGATGTTAGTTGCTTTCACTCCTTCTGACTAAGACATCATAAGAGTTTGTTGTATTGATTTTTCCATTTCTCAATCTTATGTTCATTATTTAATGTTCATGGTTTTATACATTGTTGCTTTCAGAGCTTGTCCCAAACAGGCCAAAGAATGGGTAGGAGCTACATGTAGTGGCAAGACAAGTCTGACATCGTTAGTCACTTTCAAACTTCTCGTTTTGCCTGTAACTGAGTTTTTTCTTTTAACATGTTATTTCAAATATCTTGATTTTCCTATGAGTTCAGTTGTTCTGTTTAAAACAAGATAGACAACATTTGTGGTATATTGTGTTTTTGTTTCCTTTAGTCCCAATCCTTTATTAAACACCCCAAACTGGCAAGATGAGGGCAGATAGTCAGTAGATTTGGGGAATGGGAATATGATTTGTACTTTGCAACAACTTCTGTAGGTCTATAAAGTCTATAAACCAATCACCATAGTCTGATGTTTAGGGGGGATAGCTTATTCAGATGAAAAGAATACAGCTTTAAAAGTCAAAGACCATCATTTCACATCTTGGTTTACCCAGCTGGTAACCTTGGACAATGTGGAAGTAGGTGACTGATAAATTAATAATCAGTGAGCTCCAATGATATGGATATGTTTGGTCTACTTCAGAATTTCTCAGCTTGGACAGTGCATTGGGCTGGACAGGTGTTTGTTATGGAGGCTTTCACTGTCATGGCAGGATATTTCATGGCTTCTCTGGCTTTTCCTCCCTAGCAGACAGTACCACATCCTCCCCAGCTATGACAACCTACATGGTCTCCTGCTGTAGAAGTCACACCCCCATTGATAAGGGAGGATCTACATGTTCACTTTCAATCTTTCCAGGAGGACCCCTGCATTTAATAACATCCTTATTGTCTTAAGAGGGACCCAGGGCTACGAAAGGAAAAATATGAAACACTTCATATAGGTGCTAAGAAGTTTAGGCAATCATTCTAAATTTATTTACAGCATAGTCCTGATCTGAGAATAGCCTGAACCTTTCTGTGCATTCTAGATGGAGAGTGTTATCATTTCTAGTCATTTGACCCATTACCAAAATTATTCTTGTGTTTTGTAAGTTCTTAAAATTGGATTTACTCATACCCATCAGTATCCTGGGGCTGCAAACTGCAGGACAATCAGAGCCAAGGATCAACTCTGTGCCTTTAAAACCCTAAGAACATGAAACATCCTTGCCTAGAAGTAGAATTTAAATCCTTCAGAGATCTTTTGCTACTCAACAATATAGAGAAAAGATTTTTTTAAAAAAGACAAACTAGGTGACTCCTCCTATCTGTAAACCTAGCTACTTGGGAGGCTGAGATCTGAGGATCACAGTTTGAAGCTAGACTGAGCAGAAAACTCCATAAGACTCCTTTCTCTACTGAACTACTCACAAAAGGCTGGAAGTGGTGCCGTGGCTCAAATAATAGAGCACTAGCCTTGAGCAAAAGAAGCTCAAAGACAGAGCCCAGGCCCTGAGTTCAAAACAAAAAATCACAACAACAACAAGAACAAACCTCCAACAATTCTAGATGTTGAGGTGTCAGTATCTGGTCAGGAACTTTTGAGAGAAAAAAGAGAGGAAAACAGAATGAGTCCCAGTGGACATCAAAACTGTATCAAGCAGCAAATTCTGGTAGGAAAAGAACAGGCGGTTGAGCATGGACCACTTTTCTCAATCACATTTCTAGAGCATCTCACAGTTACTTTTCCTTAAGAATCACCTGGGTGTTCTGGGAAATGCCCAAGTCCTTCTGGGAAGGCTCTGATTTTGAGTGTTTGAGGTTATGTCTAGAAATAGTTAGGTTTACAAAGCACAAGGTCAATTTAATGGTTAACAGACTTAAGAAACACAGGAGTGGAGACCCTTGCTACTCTCTCAAGCTCACATGGGCATAGGTTAGGAGCAGGCTGTGAGTCACATGCTGATTCAGCATGGTGGAATCTAAGATTTTATATTTCTTTTAAGCCCCTAGGAGATACAGACATTTAGGCATGTGTGCCCCACCTTGAATAGTACTTCTGAAACCAGTGGGGAATGGTATTCTGTAAAGTTAGGGTTGAGTTGATAAAAATTTGAACACATAAAAATCCACAAGGAAATATCAGCTTGTGTTAGAGAACCAAGCTTATGAAGACAACTAGGGAAATGTGTAAGTATTTGAAATACCCATCCAAATTTCTTTAGCTCCCTTCATCATCCCTTTATCATCTGTGTGTAGCTGGAAAAGGGGCTTACATGATAAGGCTGTAGGTTTGCATCCATAAGGAAATGCGGTCCCCCTGCATCTCAGGTTGTTGTGAAGATTAAATATGGTGGTGATGGAAGGCCCCTGTCTTTTTCCATCACTGTTTTATTCAGTAGCTCCTGGGATGACACAGAATAGCTGCTCAGCAGAGTTCAGGCCTTCTATGTGATCAGGCTTTCAAAACAGATTCTAGATATTTCTTCTTGTACCTCATCACCATACCATTGTTTCCAAACATTTCCTAGTGGTAGAATTGAACACATCAGAGGTTGAAAAGTTACAGAACGTTTTCTGGCTGTTGAGTTGAACTCAGCCAGCAATGGAATAAACTTTCCTATGCAGAGGTGGGAAGAACATGAATGGGGATTAATCTCAAGGTCTCCTTTGTACAGGCTGAAATTTTCTTAATAGAGACCCAGAAACACAACAAATCAAAGAAAGGATGGACAAATGGGATTGCATGAAGCTGCAGAGCTTCTGCATGGCAAAGGACATAGCTAGCAAGATCAATAAAAAGCCCATGGATTGGGAGAAGATCTTCACTAGCCATAAAATGGACAAGGGTCACATATCTAAAATATACTTGGAACTCAAAAAATTAAATCCCCCAACACCAAATCCTCAAAGACATAAAGAGAGACTTCTCTGAAGAGGAAATAAGAATGTCCAATAGACACATGAAGAAATGCTCAACCTCTCTAGCCATAAAAGAAATGCAAATCAAAACAACATTGAGATTCCACCTCAACCCAGTTAGAATGGCTATAATCAAGAACTCTAATAACAACAAATACTGGCAGGGATGTGGCCAATGGAAACCCTACAGCATTGTTGGTGGGAGTGTAAACTTAGTCAACCACTTTGGAAAGTAGTATGGAGGTTCCTCAAAAGACTCCACATAGAGCTCCCCTAAGACTCAGCAATCCCACTTTGGGGCATTTACCCAAATGATCACAAACAAGACCATTCTAAAGCTACCAGCACAACTATGTTTATTGCAGCATTATTTACCATAGCTAAGATATGGAGCCAATCCAGATGCCCCTCAGTAGATAAATGGATCAAGAAAATGTGGTATGCCGGGCGCTGGTGGCTCACGCCTGTAATCCTGAGTAGCTCAGGAGGCTGAGATCTGAGGATCGCGGTTCAAAGCCAGCCCGGGCAGGAGAGACCATGAGACTCCTATCTCCAATAAACCACCAGAAAACCGGAAGTGGCCCTGTAGCTCAAGTGGTAGAGCGCTCGCCTTGAGCTGAAGAGCTGAGGGACAGCGCCCAGGCCCAGAGTTCAAGCCCCACGACCGACAAAAAAAAAAAAAAAAAAAAAATGTGGTATATATACACAATGGAATTCTATGCCTCCATCAGAAAGAATGACATTGCCCTATTTGTTAGGAAATAGAAAGACTTAGAAAAAATTATATCAAGTAAGTACATTTTAAGGATTATTTTCAAAGTGGTTTCTTATTTGTCTTTTTAAAAATAATTATCTTTACATAGTTGTACAAAGAAGTTGTCATTTAAGCATTATATGAATACAGTTCTTCTTGAGCAATGCCATTCCTTTCTTCGTACTCCTCCATTCCTTCCAATATCACCCCTCCCTCAATTTTTCTAATTTCATTGGATATGCATTGATTTTTGTGACTGTATTCTCCTCCTCTTCCTGTCTTCATTCATCTACCTCATTCCCTATCATCCCGCTTCCTCCCTTTCCAGTACTTGCATTGTGTTATTTTGTTGGACTGTGAGTCTTTCTAAGGAATTACATCATTTGAGTTCTCCCACGAATCTACCATAATTAGGTTAATACACATATGTATTCTTGGATAGTACCTTAAAGTAATTGTTTATATTTATAAATTAATTCTAGTTTCCACATATGTGAGAAAAGATGTATCCTCTGTCAGTCTTGGCCTGACTTACTTTGCTTAACATCATTTTTTCCAGTTTCTTCAATTTCGTTGCAAATGATGAAATAACCTTTCTTCTATTGGCTGAGGACAATTCCATTTTATATATAAATACTACATTTTCATGATCCATTCATTCATTGAGGAATATCCAGGTTGATTCTGTACCTTAGCTAGGGTGAACTGTGCTGCAATAAACATAATTGTGCTGGTGGCTTAACTGAATAGAACTTCGTAATCTTTTGGATGTATGCCCAGGAGCAGAATTGCTGCATCATGAGGAAGTTCTTTGTTTAGTTTTTTGAGGAACCTCCATCTTATTTTCTTATTGAAACAAGCTTACATTCCCCTACCATTTTCCCCCATGTCTGTTATTTGTATTTTTTCTTTTTTATAATAAGTTTTTTTTATTGTGAAAATACTGTACAGAGGGGTTACAGTTACATGATCAAGGTAATGAGTACATTTCTTATCAAGTATTGTTGCTCCTCCTTTGTTTTTCCCCTACCAATCCTTCCCTACCACCATGTTCCTTCCCCACGGTATAACCCCTATTTTCACTGTATTGATGTCGGTATAATTTGGGGAGGGGAAGGGAAAAAACAAAATGTTTAAATAGGGATACAGGTTGACCCATTGTAACAATGAGATGTACAAAGGGGAGTATAGCTATTTGTATTTTTGATGGCCACTCTAACTAGGATGAGAAGGAATTTTGGTATTGTTTAGATTCACATTTCCTTTATGGCCAGAGATGCTGAGAATTTCTTCATATCTCTGTTGGCCATTTTATTTCTTTTGAGCAGGCTCTATTTTGCTCTTTGTCTATTTATTAATTGGATTATTGATTCTTCTGAGGATTTAGTTCCCTAAGCTCTCTGTATATTCTAGATATTAGACCTTTGTCTGATATATAGCTGGGAAAGATCTTTTTAGCTTGTTAGTGTGTCCTTTGCCATCCGGAAACTTTTGAGTTGGATACAATCTCATTTATCAATTCTGTCTTTGATTTGCTGTGCTTCTGGATCTTTACTCAGAAAGTTCTTGCTTATTTTAAAAAGTCCTGTAATAGCTTCATGTTTTCATAGCTGACAGTGAGATATTTGATCTATTTTGAATTGATACCAGTACAAGTTGATAGATAAGGATCCAGTTACTGTGTACCTGTTAGTGTGTGACACTTGGGATACCTAAATGCCACTCTTGCCTTTGGTCCTGAGGTTGAATTGATGTGTTTTCCCAACAAGCCTGGTTTATTCCTCCTATACTTCTGTTTTGTACAGGAAATATTTTAATAAAGATCCATACAGTTCAGGCTTCCTTAATATCATGAAGGGTTTTCCAAACTCATATGTCAAAGGACACATGTAAAAGCATGTAAAATCAGGCATTTTTTTTGTCCGTTGTGAGGCTTGAATCTGGGCTTAGGTGATGTCTCTGAGCTCTTCAGCTGAAGGCTAGGGCTCTACCACTTGAGTCACAGCTCAACTTCTGGTTTTCTGGTGGTTTATTGAAGATAAGAATCTCCTCAGCTAGCTTTGAACAGCCTTCCTAAGATCTCAGCCTCCTGATTAGCTAGGATTACAGGCATAAGCCACAGCGCCAGGAATATTTTTCTAATGGAAGTCAAGATGTCCATTTGGAATTCAGAAGAGCGTGTGTGTGTGTGTGTGTGTGTGTGTGTGTGTGTGTGTGTGTGTGTGTGTGTGTGTGTGTACAAAAGTGTGCGTGCATGCCTAAAAGTTCTGGGCTTGAACCCGGGGACTAATCACTCTCTGAGCTTTTTTTGTTCAAAGGTAGCACTCTACCACTTGAGCCACAGCTGCACTTCTGTTTTTTTGTGGTTAGAGATAAGAGTCTAATAAACTTTCCTGCCTGGGCTGGCTTTAAGCCATCATCCTCAGTTCTCAGCTTCCTAAATAGCTAGAATTACCGGTACCCAGCTCAGGCTTTATCTTACTCTGAAGGGTAACTTGGTGTCATCGCCAGGAAGAATATTTGGAAGTTTTTTTTTTTTTGTGGACAAAATTTTAAATTGATGATGTGAATCTCAGGGCAGAAAAAAAACATTTTTCATGCTGAGAATCAGGCAGATGCCTCCACTCCCCAAGTCTGATAGAAGTGCGTTAAAGGTCGATTGATTGTAAAGCCTATGCATAAAACCTGAATCTTTTAAACATATGATTAGGTCCAAGATGGTGACCAAGTTCAACTGAACACTCATATCTCCCAACAATTGTGCTGGGTTATTTTATTTTGCTGCCAATGCTCTCCTCTACCCCAAGGTGTAAGCTGATACAGGAAGAATGTGTCTTGAGGCCAGTTGGCACTGACAGGAGGTGGTACTCAGATTTGCTTTGAATTGTAAGTGCTTACAGGAATTGTTAATATACTCGGTATGGCATCATGCTTCCTGTCCTTCTCAAGCCCACAGATCCTTTCCTCAGCTTTATCTTGATCTGACCCTTGCTGTCCTCATAGGCTAAATATGGAAGAAAACCCCCAAATGTTCAAAGAGATGCTCATAGTTGTAGCAATTGTGAGAAGAGAATGTCCCATTTCTAAGAGCTGTGGCTTCCTTTGTGCCTGATACTATGTTAATAATTTTGCATGTTTTTCTTGATTTCATTTTTTGTAGTTTTACGTGATCACAGTAATGAAGCTAAATTTCAAATAGCTGCACATTAAATAATCTGTTTTATCATTTTTCCTACTTTTAGCCAAATTGGAAAATATTTGAAAATATAATGGTTCACAATAAATGTTCACAAAGTGCTTGTTGAACAAATACTTTTCTGCAGGTGTCCTAAATATTGAGAATAATTTCTTTTCATACTTAAACTCTTAGGGAATTTAGAGGTATTGTTGTCCTTAGTACATGCAACTTGTTAAAACATGCATATGTGAAAGAATCACAAAGAATTAGTATAGTATATACTAAAATAAACTAGTAAAATAGACTTTTTATGTTAAAAATACTGGAAAAAGAGTTTTCAGCTTTTGTTTCATGTGATTTAATGTAATATTGTTTTCCATTATCTACTCACATATTGTAATTTGGACCCCACAAGCCTAGTTCTTCATCACTAAAAGGGAGGTAGAAACTTGTTTTACTGGCATGCTGTAAAAGATTAAACATGAATGTGATTCTCAACATTTTCCACAAGTTGTTTTAGCTTTGATCTTCTATACCAGAGTGTGTCATAATTTAGTATATTGTAACTTTCCCAAATCTCCCCCTTCCCCTGTTATTTCAGATAGTAGTGTCTTTGGTAAAGTATCAATTTTATTGTGGTACTAAAATATTTGTTGACCTAATTGTTTTATATACAGGTTATATTTAATGAACTCTATGGACTTTCTAAAATAACCCTTTTCTGTCTAAAATGAGACTTGAAAAAATGAGGCATTAGAAGATGATACCTGCTTTACAAAAGGGCGTATAGAATACCTGAGCATTAAGCTTAATCTGATGAAAAATCACTGGATATTTAGATGGACATGTTAAATTGTAACCTCCTTGTATAACATTTCAAAGTTCAGGAAAAAAATCTCTTTAACAGAAAATGAAAATACAAAAATTAAATACATTAGACACCAGAACAGAAGTTTTAGCCTTGCTGGAACAATGTTAAAGGCTGTTAAATGATAAGCCTTTCTTGTAAATGCCCTTTAGCAAGTTTATTTTTTCTTGTAAATATGCTGAAATGTTGAGGGCTTTAACTGGTAGATTCTAGAATCTTCTCTAGGGCCCTGATACCTTGAGCAACAGGCAATAGTCAACAGGAAGCCAAGCTGCCCTCCTGCCAACACCCAAAGCATCGTTCCAGAAGGCATTACACCAGCAAGCAGCCTGTATTTAGAATTTGGCTCAAAAGAATCAAAAGACCACAGCCACAACTGCCATTCCCATCAGATTGGTACTTCAGCTCCCCAAAAATTTGTGGTTGGCAAAAACACAATTCTTTATTTGTATCATGGTCTGTACCATGATCGGCACAAACAAAATCCTTCATTTGCACGGCAGACTGTACCATGATTGGCACAAACATGAGGGATCTGCTATGATGGGTGCAAACACCCTTGTCTCCTCCTCCTCAGGCAATACTAGCAAGCTGCATAACTCACCTTGTGAGCATCTGGGAGACACTCCTCTTGCTGCACCCCTGATATTATAACATCAGATCCTAATAAAGACTTTCTCTCCAGTGCTCATTCTGACTTTTGCTGGGCTGATAACATGAAGAGCAGAAGCAGTGACAATGGCAGAGAGGAAGGTGGCCTGGCAGCAAGGCAGTAGCAAGGCTGACAAGCTGCCTGGTCCAGAGCTTCAGGAACAGGCAGTTGCTTTCAGCAAAGAATATCATGGGCAAGAAAGAGCTTTAACACTTAAGGTCTCAAAAGCCTCCTGGAATACAAATTCCTATAGCACCGAGGGTCTTGAATTCTGTGCTGCCATCCTGCCTGCCACAGTCCCAGGGGTAACGGTCTGCAATTACCTTCAAGGGCCCAAAGTAAGGAGTAGCTCTTCCTGGGCTGTCCACAAATCCATCTGGGTAGAGCAGAAGGACCACAGGCAGCTGGTTTATAACACACATGCAAATTTTATACCAACACTTATTTGTATAAAGTCAGTTGTACAAACACAGTTACCATTTTAAGTTTCATCTAATTTAATATTGGGCTAAGACAAGGCATAAAATTGAGGAGACAGCAATGCAATCATTTTAATAATTTTTTGAAATGAGGACTTGACCTAATACAGAATTGTTTTGATTGGGAACTGTCACTGCCTCAAGATAGGGAAATAGTAGAATGAGAGCCGATTTTCAGACATGTCAGAAACTAAGATTTCCCTACAAAACTAAGGTTTCCCTTTTTGTGTCGCCTGACATTGTTTTCTACTCTCTTCGTTGTATTTTTAATATTTTCTTCCTGATAATTTCCCTTTTTATTTTAACAGAGTATCTCTCTCATGTCCATCAGCATTTACTCTAAAAGATAATTATGTCAAAGACTCAAGTTTCTCTTAGCATTAGCATAGGTTTAGTCTCCTCTTGCTAAAATTCTTTTCTCATTCTAAAGTTAATACTAACATGGAAAAGTGCTTAACAAGTACAGGATCTACAGCAATCATATTATGCCACCAAACTACAACATTTCTAAAGGTAGGGTATAATTTAAGTAACAAAACTGGGATCTCAAAATTGATTCATGTGGAGCTGGTGGATATAAGCTATGATGTTGAAGGGCTGGTTCCACTGAATGTCCAAGCATTGATCTATAACCACAGATATCAGGAGAGTGGTGGCAGCAAGGCTGTGCTGGACAATGGAAACCCTCTGAGTGAATCCTCAGAGAGATGGTGACCCTTTATTCCAGAGCAATCCGCTTGCAATAAAGCTAGCATTAGTCAATGTTCAGGATTATGGACAAAGTGGATAATGGGAGAGCAAAGGGTACTCCTAGCATTAAGGCTTAAATTTGAGGCCAACCCCTCTCCAGTGAGGAATTTGGAGCATGCTAAGAACAGCGGATGCCCAGAGGTAAGGAAGGGTCACAGAGTTGAAGAGACATAAAGGAAGGCGGAGTATGGTAGAGTAGCCAACTTGTTCTGGTTTGCCTAGATTCCTCCAGTATAAGGATTGTTAAGTTTCATATTCTCCATCCTGCACAGATAGGGTGGGTTACATCTCAAGTGGTCAGGAGGCATTTTAAGGCTTAATTTCTCCAATACACACATCAAATACAGAATTTTCCCAGCAAGACACAGTCCAGAGAGCCCACCTGCTAGTGAGGATGTTGATAGAATAAGCAAGGGGAAGCCACCATACTACAAGTCTATGTTCTCTTCAGCCAGTCAGCCTAGGAAAGGTAGGAAATTAAAAGTAATTACATTTCAAGCAGATTCCAAGTCAAAAATCTGCCCTTGTTCTGGTAAATATTACATGATAGCACTAAGTCCTTTCGAATTAGAGGCTAGGAAGAGGACCTGACTAATGATAGCTAGTCTGGTCCAGAAAGCAAAATGAACTGCTTCTATCTGTGATTCTTACAACCCTCTAGGGTAGTAAGTGCTCTCTAGGCACTTTACAGTGGGGAACAGTTCTATCTATCTTTTGTGCAGTTTGTTCTTCTTTGAATCCCAATTGAATCACAATAGGGAAGGCTATTACCTGCTATTTATCCTCAGTTTAGAACCTTTCATTTATTAAAAAAATTAAGTTTTCATGTGTGATTATTTTAGCATTTAATTTTGCATGGAAAGCATGGTATCTAATTTTGTGATGTTTATATACTTAGAATTATTTCCAAAAAATGTTTGCATAAATTTCCTGATATTCTCCATAACTCAACAAACCCCATCATAGTAAATTGCCCTTCTAAATTGATTGAACACATGTCCTTTGTCTACCTGTGTCTACTTTTCAATAATAATAATAATAATAATAAGTACAGGGAAATTATTTCCCACTGATAACTGAACTACCTGTATTGTTACCCCAAGTATGTAGGTTTAGAAACACGATTCTTGTGATTTTTCTACTAAAAAGCATCCACGGGATTCCAGGTCTGAGAAAAAGCAATCCTTTCTGTTACAACAAAATGTCTCCACCTTATAACCAGTCACCATTCTGTCTTGGAATTATTTGCTCCTTGACTTCAATTTTAGCTATTGTCTGTGTTGTTTGTAATCAGCCAGCCATGTCAAAGGTAGAAGGTCTTACCAATGGAGCAAAAGAATAGAACTTCCTCAGTGGAAACTATCCATTGACTTTACTTCGCTCTTCCAACTGTAACCTTCAGCAATCCCATTCCCAAACCCATTTCCAACCCCATTCCCAGCCAGCCATGAAGATAAGAAAGTGAGCCTTTGCCTCCAAAAAGATAGTCTTTCCCCAGTAGGGAATTTCACTGACCTTTTGAGTGCTTTCATATTTCCTTGTGTTACTCTCTCTGGTAACCAATTATAAAAAAAATGTGAGCCTGACTCCTTAGCAACAAGGAGAAGGGACAATGTCACCACTGGGGTTAGGGTAAAAACCGAGCAGACTACCCCACCTGGTATGCTTGCTGAGCTCTGTGGGAAGAATTGGCAATGCACCCTTCTGTACATGTACATGCACACACATGTACACACACTCAATGTTAGTACTCTACCACTGGAGCCACAGCTCCACTTCTGAATTTTTGGTTGTTGATTGGAGATAAAAATCAACTTCCTTCCCAGGCTGACTTTATGATTCTCCATAGCTCTAGGATTAAAGATATGAGCCACTGATGCCCCACTTTCTCTTGCTAATCTTTAAAATGCCTCCTATATGGATAGTGCTTCTGTCAACTGTACCACGATATAGCTGAAGTTGATTTACATTGTTTTCATTGAGCTTGAATCTTTCACCTGATGCAAGGAAGCACATCACCTAATGCTTTCTTATCTCCTACCCTCAAAATGAGATGTTTCAAGAAAAATTGTGAATAAATTGCATTCAAATTAGCTAAAACCTCAAGAGGCTAATGAGTTTCAACAAGAGAGAAGGTATATGAATATACTTTGGGTATAAATGTAATGGAGGAAGTTTAGTGAGAGCAAAACCACCTGGAAATCTTGCTAAAACTATCCATTGCTTGGTCCCTCCACCTGCAGAGATCAGTAGATCTGGGGAAAAGCTGGAGAGCTGGCATTTCTACACTTTTTGCAAGGGATGCTAATGATGTTGACTAGGGAGAACCACTGAAGTAGAACCTTGTCAGCAGACGAATCAATTTATGAATTAAGTATTCTAACGTTGTTGTGAAGTTGATATGCTCAAGTTGAGAATTCCACTTTAGTAAGATGTGGAAGAATCTAGAGCAAGCCTGAATATAAGTCAGATGAGGAATAATTTCTAAATTCTTAATACTGATTCCCTTCTGGGGATGGATTGGCACACAGATGAGCACTATGTGCATAAGGTCTCTTAATTAAAAGTTAATTTGGGTTATAATTATTTTGTTGATCATCTAGTGGAAGAGATCAGACTCTTAGAACTGTGTTCTATCACATATTTGTCTTTTCTTTCAAGAGATAAGACAGTTCTTTCCTCTGAATGAGAGACTTCTGTCAGAGCAAAATGATTGCCTAGTTGCCTTTCAACTAAGAGAAGGGGGCTATTTACTTCAGGTTGGCTCAACCCTCCAGGTTACCATCAATGAAAAGGTGTTTTTTTCACAGTTTCATATCTTACTTTATTTAATATTATGATATCATGAACATCATTTCAAAAACATGGTTTTTAATGGCCATGTAATTTTCCATGCTGTGTCCATATCATATCAATGTTCAGTTTCCAATTTGGGAGTGTTTAGGTGCTTCCAATTTTTGCTGCTACAATTACCTTAGCTATTTTAAAAAATATATATCCCTAAATAATTTCTTAGAATAAATGCCTACCAGCGAGAAGAGTGGTAATCACTTTATACCACAATATATTTGAAGATCTTATGAGAATAGTCAATTTATTTCACAAACAAGCTACAGAGTTGAATGAAGATGCTGAAAAGAAGATCCTGTTTTACATTGGTCTGCGACTGGCAGAAAAAGGAAGAGTTTGCTATGTATTTCACAGGGAATAAGTTAAGGTAATGATGGCCATTGATTGAACACAGTTGACCGTTGATTGAATACAGGTTCTCAAATTTTGCTGAGTTCAGAATTGCTTGGAGGGAGTGCTAGAAACAGATTGTTGATCTGCTGCACCCTCAGAGGTCAGTAAGTGTGGTGGAAAGCTTCAGAAGTGCTTTAACAAGTTTACAGGTGATAACTTATGAATAACTTTTACTTTCTAAATCCTATCTCTCCATGGGAAAAACTAGCCTAAACTTTCCCCTATTGATTAGCAGTTGATTCAGTAGGCATTCTCTGACAGTTGTTTATCCTCATGTTAGAGACTCAACTAAGATGCAAGCTGAGTGCCATGAGACCAAGTTGAAGGAGAGAATGATTGTTGGTGAGGCATGTCTATTTTCTCACTGAGGACCCTTTCTTTGTTCTTTATCAGAACTAGCTAACACTGCAAATTGAAAAATGATTGTCCTATAGAAACACTAAACCCCACTGCTGGGGTCTGTTTTTAGAAACTAGAGGTTTATTGGCCTCTAGTTTAATACTCAAGTGGCATTTTCATGGCCAGATTTAAAGATCTAAATGTGAGGAGTGGCAGCCAGATATATCCAGTTTTGTCCTGATGTTGCTGCTGATACAAGTTCTAGCCATGATTTCCTGTACCATACTGCCAAAACAACTCTTTTAATGGATTTTTTTTAGGTCTGCCTGGGATAAAAGCCCCATGCCCACTTTCTCTTCATGAAAGACAGCAAGTAGCCTCAACAGAAATCACCTGCCCCAAACCAGTAATCACCTGATTGTCAATCACCTGACTATGGGGTCAGCAAAGCACCCCAGACTCTTAGGTTACGTCCTCATCATATGAGATCATTTCTTGGACTGCCCTAGTCACACCTCCTTCAGAAAGTGAGAGGCCCCAGGCTCTGAAATCACTTCTGAATCTTCTGTGGTCATACCTCCCCATGTTCCCTATATAATCTCTATATAATCTCTATAATCCCCAAATAATCTCTCTCTTTTCTCTCTTCACACCTATGATTGGTGCTGGCTAGCAGTTTTTTTTTTCTCTCTCTCTCTCCTAATAAACTCTCTTCTGCCAGAATCACATGCAGATCTCCGTTAGGCAACCCCTATAGATTTCAGTAGTCTTTTTAGAATTAGTTTCTCCAAAAAGGATATTAGAAAAGGTCAAGTGTGAGCATTAACATTGGAAGATGGTGGAAGAGTGCAGGACTAACCACATGACATTAAAAAGCTCTCTGAGATGAAAACTTCAACTGAAGAGCAAGTTTAACACTGATGACTTTCTCTATTTTTTCTTTTCTTTATTTCTTTTTTGGCTTGGAATGAAATATTGGCTCTCACAAAAGGCCAGGTACATGCTGTTTCACTGAACTGCATCCCTTCTCTTGATTCACTTCTTTCTTGAGTTTTTTCCAACCCCCAGAACCCAATCTTAAACCATCTTCTCTGCTTCATGACCCTACCTCCCCAAGTTGAAATTCAGTACTCAGTAAAAGGATATTCTTTTAAAGAATTACCACAGAATTCTCTTTCAGAAAGAATTTTAATTTTTTCATAGAAAACAATTTTAGTATTTCCACAGGGTTTTCTTTTAGTACTTTCACCAGAGTGCCTTTGAAAATTTTCTTTTACAACTTTCTTTTAGGACTTTTATTTTTTATTGTCATTATAAAGTTGATATAAAGAGAGGTTACATAAGTCAGGTAATGAGTTTTGGACAATGTCTCCTTCCCTCATTCTCTCCCAGTTTTTCTTTCCTGTCCCCCACCCACAGGTTGTATAGTTCATTTTCAGCATAGTGTCATGTGAGTATCACTGCTGTAGTTGTTTGCCTTTTTTTAGAGCCATCACAAAACTTTTTTAAGAAAAAACTCTCACAAAATGCTAGCCACTGAAACCTGCTGAAAATGGGGAATAAGAATTCCAAGCCTAGGGAAATCAAGAAAACAGAGCTAAGGAGGCTCCTTTAGCCATTTCTCAATAACATGTTGGGGAGAACATTGAGGGAAAGGTGTTGAGAGTACTCCAAACATACTTGACTAATTGACTTTCATTTTTAAAATCAATCTTACATGTCCAAACTAAAACCAATTGTGCTCCTGTGTGTCTTCAGAATATTTTGTTTGTAGTTTTAGTTTGGTGTGGTGGTGGTGGTGGTGGTGGTGGTGGTGGTGGTGGTGGTGGTGGTGGTGGTGGTGGTGGTGGTGGTGGTGGTGTGTGTGTGTGTGTGTGTGTGTGTGTGTGTGTGTGTGTGTGTGTGTGTGTGTGTGTGTGTTATGGAGTTTTAACTCAGTACCTGAGGCTGTCTGTAAGCATTTTTCACTCAGGCTAGCACTCTGCCACTTTTAGCCACAGTGCCACCACCAGTTTTCTGGTGGTTAATAGAGGATAAGAATCTCACAGATGTTTCTGTGTAGACTGGGTCAAACTGCCATCCTCAGATCTCAGCCTCCTGAGTAGCTAGGATGACAGGCATGATCAATTATTAGCACCAGATGATTTGTTAGTCTTACTACATAGAAGTTATCACTTTAAAAAGATGATTATTTTTATCTGTCATCACTAAGCAACACATAGACATTCAGGAATTGACTCTGGCTTACGTCAAAGAAGGAAAAAAGATGGTTTTCAACTCAAATGGCAACTAGTTCCTGAAGTTTGAGTATTTACCATGTATGAGTCATAACACACACATTTATTTATTATTGCATAGAAAAAAGTTAAGATTGCTTTTCCTCCTAGATACAAAATATTTCAAAAGTTTTATAAAATTACTTTAAAATGCAAATTTAATTTTTAAAACAAGAAAATGAGCAAGTAGGAAAGACATGCAAATATATCAGGAAAAGGATATAGTTAAGCAGCAGGCTAGTCAAAATCATTCCCCACAGCCAAATGGGAGGAAGAAGATGGAAGAAGGAAAAGATGACCTAATACTTTGGATGACTGTGTAAACCCAGCCAGATTTTCTAATGAAAGGTAATCTTACCAACCATGACTATCTCAAACTGATAGAATATGAGACCAAGGACACACAGGACCAATGAGAAACTCACTTTTTGAAAGAGGTGGTTAGCTTTGTGATGAACAATTGTTCCTGGGCAATTGAATAGACAGGAAACACCTGACCAGGCTTGAGTAAGGATGACCACTTACTATTTGCTCAAGTCAAAGCTGCAAACTGTTCTTGCTTAATTAGATCCTACTTAAGGAAAACACTATCCCATAGAAACTTTTCATTTATGTCCTGGAAAACGTAATGTTGCCTGGATTATATGCTGGGTCTTCTATATTTTCTCTCAGCTTGTTAGATCTTTTGTAAATCCCTTTTTCTTGAGTTTCTAACTGATACTCAAAATCCTACAAGGAAGATAATTGAGGGAAAGATAAGCAAAATTTGATCAAATCTTGATCTCACCTAGGAAAGGCCATGTCAAATCTTGCTCATGACCAAGACAGCTGTTCTAAGGGTAAAGCCAGGAAATTACACCTAAGTCAAGAGTGCTCTAGATTCCTCTTAGAAGGAATAATGGATAGAAGTACCACAATCCACCCCTAACAGACTGACTCTCCTTATAATCTGTAAAGATTCCTAGAGAGGTAGCTCTGGTTCCTGTAAAGTATATGCAACCTACACATAGAGGGTTCCTTGTCAACTTAAGTTGATCCAATATATGAGGTTGCGCCCTCAGTCTCCAGAGCTGAGATAGACTCAAAATTCAAGTCATAAATCCTCCCACTCAAACATATCCTCCTCTGAATAGTGAGGAACATCCTAATGCTTTCTCAAATGGCCCCATAAAGATAATCATAGTGCAGGTAAAGGTTTTGGACAAACCATAGAAATTGACTGGATACAGAAAGATGAATATTTAGATAGAAATGATTAAATATTGTAAGGTAGCCTTTACAAAAGAAGTTATACATGTTTATCTTCCAGGATTTCTTTGGCCCCTGCTTATAGACAAAATGTCATTTGATACTGGCCTGGCAGGCCGTGGGAGTTGTCATTTTGTTATCCTATTTATAAAGCAGGTTGCTGATCCCATGGCATACCCACGTGTACGTGCACACGCACGCACGCACATGCGCACACACACACCATGTTCAGTCCTACACACCTAGTTTGGTCCTACAAAACTAAAATGATTTTCTATACAATTGCCTCTGGCTGTCCAAGTTTTCTTGCTGGAACCATCGGCAAAACAGTTGGGTCTGACATATGCAACATAAGCTCTAGCGGAGGTATCTATTCCCTGACACATATTTTGTCTGGGCATTATGTTTTATACCATAGGAGACCACAAGCTTACTGGGATGAGCCTCAGACCCATAGACATGTATATATAGCACATCATATCTATCAGGAAGACACATCCTATTGAAACTCACCTTGTAAGACTCTGTTATCAGGGTCTGCTGTTCTCAGCAATTGGGGGGGGGGCGTCTAAGAAAAAAACAACCTAAAGCTGTTGACTCCCTTTCCCAAGGCCATCTTTATGCCTCTGTAGGTGGTGATAATGGGTAAACAATTGGCATGTTGGGAAGACTTGTCCAAATTCACTTATATTTTGAGTAGATAAACAATTAGCACCAACCATATCTAGAGCAGATGTCTGGCAGTATCATGGAGGACCACTGTAGAAGACTTAACTGGCCAACTGGAGTGGAATATGTCCCTTGGTTAAATTGGCCATCCCTTTCCCCCTGGCATTTATCAACCTGACAAATCTCAAAGGAACACCTACACTGGGTCAGGAGAGAATAATTAAAGAGTCATTCAGCCTTCATATTTACATAGGTGCTATTGGGGTCTCCCAAGGCACTCCCAACCATTTTAAAGCCAGAAAGCACATAGCAACAGGGTTTGAATCCATCCTATTCTGGCTGTCCCCTGTAAATGAAAATGTATATTGGATTAATTAAATTAGTGGAGGTTTATTAAACTAGAAACACCATCAAGGAATAGCAGAACAAGTAGATGTCACTAGTAGGATGGCATGTGGAGATTCGTCATATATTAACTGAAAAGGGAGAAGCCATATATTAACTAACCCTATATCTATTGAGAAAGGTAACATCTGTGTGGTGAATGAAGCTCAACAAAGTCCTTACAAGGACTGACCACTCTGGCATGTGAGTTAGCTGAAAACTAGGGAATAGATAATACATCTACTAGTTTGATGGAATAACAATTTGGAAAATGGGAAGGATTCATGTTGTTTACATTTACCTTGATAATAATTGTTTTCTGAGTACTTATTTGTTGATTGTTGTATTCCTTATGTAAGACTTACCAAAGAATGATTGGAATCACCAAACACCTCATCAAAATAATATACTGTTCAACAGTAAAGTCAATTAATGATGAGTAGGTTTGAAGAATAGAAGTAAAAGGAGTTGAGAATTGTCGGAGTTAGAATCTTCTCTGACAAAATGATTGTTTGATATAAACACTACTACTTTAAGGGTAGTTGCTATCTTACAATTTTAGTTAAGTCGCGTCCTATGATAAGAATTACTTGCCTGAAAGAGATGATATTGATCAGGGTGAGTTGTATTCATAAACTGACATGTTCAATGGTAACCCCTTTGTACTACTACTTAAAGAGAATAAAAATGTAATTAAAATTGTTTTTCTGGATTGGAGGCATGCCTGAAATGGTAGAGCTCCAGATGAGTAAGATTTCTTTTACTGACAATTGGACATATGATTTGGTTTTGGTTGATTGCTTTGGTTGATTGGCTACTTCAAAATAGCCAGTCTCAAGATTCTGAACCTACATTCAGTAACATGTTATGGCTAAACCTAGGTGGATTACTTTGTCCAAGTAGACTGCTTTTGCCTGACTTCCTGTCAGTAGCACACCCTAATGCTCAAGTAAAATCTGACCTTGCCAAGTTCCTTCTGTGTTGGGGTTCTTATTCTTGTGGGACACCACAATATCTTGAGACATTCTCAACAGCATGAACATAGAGACAGAAATGTGATCTCTGCTGCCTGCCACCTATCCCTACCTAGAGGCCACCTATCCCCACGCAGAGACAGTATGAGAGGACTGTAGAGTGTTTCCAAAATTCTGCGTACCTCGAGCAGTGATTTTCCCTCCAGTGTGATTTATGTTGAGGCAACATGGAATACTAAAATCCTCAAAACCAACAATGCTTCCTATTTTTTAATATATATTTTATTGTAAAGATACTGTACAGAGTGGTTACAGTTACATGAGTAAGGTAATGAGTATACTTCCTATCAAGCATTGTTACCCCCTCCTTCATTTTTCCCCTACTATCCCTTCCCTCTCTACCTCCTCACCTTCTCCCTCCACCCCCAAGCTGTAAAGTTTGTTTCAACACAGTGTCTTGTACATCTCATTGTTACAATGGATAAACCTGTAGCTTTATTTAAGCATTTTGTTATTTCCCTTACACTCCCCAAATTAGAAAAACGTATATACAAGGTGCAGGGCCTTGAAATCAAATGAAAACAGGGGTTGTACCATGGGGGAAGAACATACAACAGAAACAAAAAAATCACACAGTACATTATAAGTATTTTAAAAACAACAACCCCTATCTTGGGGTTCATTTCATTTAGCATTGTCTTATATGGTCATATGTACAGAGCTTTTAACCTTTTCTGCTCAATGTTTCTTAATTTGAAGATAGGATCCTAACAGGATTTGTGCACTAATGTAGAAATGCAATGTCTTTATTCTCCTTTAAGAACTTGTCTATTTCTTGAGGAAAGTATCATAAATAATTACAAAAATAATACCAAGAATTTAAGAATACTACAGGGCCCTACCATGTAACAAAAACATACATAGGTAACATACATAGTAAAGTTTCAGCTGCTGTTCTTCTAAACAAGAGAAGTGACCTGAGACACCAGGATTCTAATTCCCCTTGGTAAAAACAATATTATAGGGATTTGAGGGAAGGTTTAGGCTGATTGGCTGGCTGTGGTTGGTTTGGTTTGTTACCTTATGCCTTCAGAAATGACCAAACCATCAATTTGGGAGATTATACTACAAAAGATCACCAGGGAGAAATGGAAACATGTTCCTTCAAGTTCTGGATGAAGTTAACTCTCTGAACTCCTGTTTATTTCTAGTCTTATGTTGCCTGAATTTTGAGGGTGGCCCTGGATACTGCTATTTTCTCAAATGTCTCCAAAGTCTATCAGAAAAACTAGACTTTAAAAAAAACTATATATTTTCTGGAAAGTTTTATTCCTATTTGTTCTGTCTATCTCTGGCACCATTTTTATTTCTTTTCTACCTCCCATTCTCTACATGAAGTTATTCAAAAGGCCTCTGAATGGATAATAGATTATATCAGACTCTCTCATCATAACTTTGGAGGACTTTGGAGCTGTACTTTCCAAGGATTTGGCTGGTCTAGCAAGATTATGCAATCTTGAGTCATGTATCCATGTACTGCCTTGGGTAACCTTGAGGCCATTTGTGGTCAGATGCTACTTTTTTGCTAGTGTGAATATAAACATATTACTGGCTTCTGGTCCAGGTGGACATAATGTGAGTTTGTGAACAAAATGATGTTGATGCTGCTTCTGAGTCTGCAGGTACAGACTTATGAATAAAGCATGACCACCATCCTAAAGGTGCCTCACTTTTTCTTTGGCCTGCCTGAATCTTATTTCAGTCCACCCAGAGTGGAGAACCTGCATTACAGCCTTTCTAATAAGCCTGTGTATTGGTGGGAAATATCATCAAGCCTCCACGTTGGAAGATTTAGTCAATTTGGGGAACTGCTGTACTGGATCTTTGACTATGTCTGCCACTCTCTTTTCCTTGGGACATTTTATCCTTTTCTCCCTCATTGGTGTCTCCTTTATTTACTGGAGCTTTTCTTCCAAACCCCCAATTGCTTGATCCTTCTTTCTGTAGTATGGCCCCTTCCCCAGATAACCTCATTCAGTGTTCCACACACTATCTACATTCTATTTTAAATTCCTGAACTCTAACACCCTCCTTGACACTTCCCTCATATACAGCAAGGATCTCAATTGTAACTGGCCAAAGGAGAACAATGTGGACAATGCCCTTGGCAAATGTACTTTCTGTCTATAGTTTTCTTCATCAGAAAATGTCACAGTAGCTGGATACCTGTTACTTGGGCCTGTAATTCTAGCTACATGGGAAGCTGAAATTGGGAGGATCATAGTTTAAGGCAAGCCAGGGCACATAGATGAGACCAATTATAAACCAATAGCTCAGCACTGTGGCACATGCCTATCAGCAATGGCAGCCTGAGATCAGGATGATTATGGTACCTGGCCAGCCTGGGCAGAAAAATTCATGAGATTTTATCTCAACTGGAAGAAGCTGGTTTCCCTGAATATGCATCATTACTCCTGAAGTCAACAGCAGCCAGATGGATTATTTAAAGATTTAGATGAGATATTTTTCAATGCCTAAATCCAATCACTTTGCAACTGGCCCTCTGCTTCAGTGAGGAAAAAAAAAGCCATAAAGACATGAGCCTGCTACAGTCTCTCCTTCCTTCTTCCCAGTCTTTGAACTACGCTGGCCTGCATGCTGTTGGGGGATTTTACCAGCACACTTCATCCTTAGATTCTTTACACTTGTTCAACCTACAATAACCCTCCAAAGTTGTTACCTGAGCTGGTTACTTTATTTCCTTCAGGTGTGTCTCAAGGTCTGTTCACTGAATTTTTTTCTTTTTTTAAAATTTTTTATTGTGAAAATACGGTACAGAGGGACTACAATTACATGGGCAAGATAATGAGTACATTTCTTATCAAGCATTGTAGCCTCCTCCTTTGTTTCCCTTTCCCATCCCTTCCCAGCCTCCCCCCCCCACCCCCTCATCCAATCCTCCCCCCCACACCAAAGTTGTAAAGTTCGTTTTCGACATGACAACTTGTACATCTCATTGTTGCAATGGGTCCATCTTATCAGTCGTTCACTCCCACCTCTACTTCAGCCACTTTCTTCTTTTCCAGCTAGTGTTTCCACATTAGTCTCCCCTCCACTTATTTAGTTTGTTGTCAGTCTCTCATACAAATATATAATCCTCTGGAGGATAGACACTTCTATCTACTTTGTTCTTTGCATACTCTCTAGGCTTAGAAGAATGCCCACATGTAAGCAGAATGCTTGAATCCAGTCATGTTTAAGTTGCTCTTACTATAAGGAGACAGTGGAGAGTGATAGGGCTAATGAGTAAATACCCTTTTTGTGGGAAGCCAGTTATTGGAAAAGAAGAGTCTACAGATCAGGATCTGAGTAGCTTGGGAGATTTTTAGAGATGTACGATCCTAGGCTCCATCCTGCATCCAGTGCATTACACTCTATAGAGTTGGGGCTAGAATCCAACATTTTGAGTGCTAACTAGCTCTCCATGCAATACAGCTGAACAAATGGGAACCTTTAACAGGAGCAACCAATGCTCTTTGCCAAGGTGGCAGTTTAACTAGCTCTAGTGCACTAGCCATAGTCTCCAACCCAAACATTTCTATCTTTAACCTCATGACATCTATATTTTGCACATGTGTGCCAAGTACTGGCAACTGTGAAGAATTTATATCTTGGCCTATTCTGTAAAATCAGGCAGTCTGTCTTATAAGAATACCAGGGCAGCTTTGGGAAATAATGGGATATAAAATTAGAACATAATGGTTCAGATTTTGAAGGGCATTGGTAATAATAGGTTCAGAAGCAGTGATATATTGAAGTGAGTGAAATGGCATTTTGTGATACAATATCTTGGTGGAAGAAAATGTGGGAAAGTACAATACATTGAAGCAATGGAACCATCAGTTACTTCCTGCAGTCTGTTGGTGTAATACTGGCATTTGGATTAGTCCTTGAACTTTTCCATCGTCAAATTATGTCACATATGAGCTGGGGACCTAACTGAGGCTTTCCACTTGTATAAGCTTCTTGCAAGGCAAGATGGAGGAGGGAATGGATACTCCACTAACTATGTCATTTATACTTTAATGGTGACTTTTTTATATGTACAATCCACTGCCTTGCTGACAAATGACAAGTTACTGATTTGTGGACTGAGAAACAGACTGAAGTATTTTCATTTCTATCTCGGGCATGGAGAAACATATCTTAACAACATTAAAATAAATGGGGTTTATTTTGACCTAAATGAATCCCTTCCTTTGGCTCATAATACTTATCAAACTCCCATAAAAACAATATTTGAGGAAATAATATAAGCCACTTAGAAATGCAGTAATCAATTTTTTTCACTTAACATCAACAATAGTTTATAGTTTACTCGAGGAAAAAATGAGTATTCAAGGTAGCAGTTTTATTAAATTTAATATAATCAAAATGTTTATTTATATAGGTGTTGGGTTGTATAAAAATAAGGCAAAATATACTTGAAAAGGTTGGTGGCATCCAAAATGATCTTTTATAGAATCCAGATAGGTAAGAATTCACTTTCAGGGGGTGATCTAGCATAAAGATAAATATTGGGCTGTCTGGATTATTGATAGTAGGTAAAACTAAAGTAGTTGGTGGATTTTTAAATTTTTTATTTTATTATAAAGGTACTGTACAAACGTGTTACAGTTACATGAGTAAGGTAATGAGTACATTTCTTTTAAAATTTTAATTTATTGTAAAGATGCATACAGAAGGGTTACAGTTAGACGAGTAAGGCAATGAGTACATTTCTTATCCAGCATTGTTATCCCTTCCCTTGTTGTTCTCCTACTACCCCTTCCTTCCCCCAACTCATTAACCCCACCATCACCACCAAATTGTAAGTTTATTTCCAATATACTGTCTTGTGGGTATTATTGTTGCAATGGGTCATCCTGTGTCCTTGTTTCAGTGTTTGGTTATTTCCCTTCCCTTCTCCAAATTAGATAAATGTATATACAAAATATAGGGTGCCAAAATCAAGTACAGTGACAACAGAGGATATACCATAGGGGGATTTAGTAGAAAGTGTGATGGTCTAGAATCAAACCTTCTGCTATAGGGCCAGAAGAGATAATGAAGAAAACCAAGATCTCAGAATTATATGAGATACTTCCACAGAATGCCAAGAGGGAAAGATGATATAAAATGTCAAGTACTTTGGGAGCTGGTCATAAGATACAGACGAAGTGAGATTCCAGCTTAGGAAAGCTATCTGAGGCTCTAATAGAAAAAACAAATCATTTAAATAGGGATACAGGTGGCCCCATTGCAACAATGAGATGTATATGTCGTTATGTCAAAAACGAACTTTACAACTTTCGTGCGAGGGCGGGGGGGGGGGGGTGGGGACGGGGAGGGGGTGAGCAGGGCGGATTGGGGGGGCAGGGGTAGGATGGGGAGGGATGGGAAGGGGAAACAAAGGAGGAGGCTACAATGCTTGATAAGAAATGTGCTCATTATCTTGCCCATGTAATTGTAACTCCTCTGTACAGTATTTTCACAATAAAAAAATAAAAAAATAAATAAAATTATACACAACAACAACAACAACAAAAGAAAAGCTACACTGGAATTGGCAGTGGAAGCAACTTTGCAATTGCTTGAACGGAAAAGGAGTTAAAGATGACAAATGGCGGGATAATGAAGGTGGAATTAATCTGTTAAATCTGGGGCTCCTGAATTGACTTGTTTGTGGTTCTTAGCACACAAAGATGTTTCCTTGGAAAATTTGTGTTGGCATGGGTGCCAGTTACAATTGAGATACCTTTCTATTTATTACCCTTATCTGTATATTTCCCAAAGAGGATATATTTAGTGTTTTTATAATTGATTTGCAGGCTTACCTTTTCATTAAGATGACAAAAAAAAATTTTTGAGGGCAGCATTACATGTAATACGAGTTGATTCCTAATTGTGGAAATTCCTGTATCTAGTCACATTTCTACTGCTTTGAACATCTGGCCTTCTCCCTGTTTCTTCTTTGCCCAACAGTGGATTGGGAATTTTGCATTAATAGTCACAAATTTTCTGGCAGGATTTCACAAGATCTGCTGTGATAAGTTACTCTGATTATAATAGGAAGGTTATTTGGAGGGATTTTGGAGTCTGTAAGCTTTCATAGGCTAGTATATTTTAAACTCCACTTCAAATAAATGATATCTAGGATCCTCATATTATTAAAATTCATTTATAATGGGCTTCCTTCGTAACTGACCTATTTCAGACAACAGGAGTTCCACATTAAGTGCTACACATATATATAATCTTAAATATGTCTATAAACCTCTAATTACTTTAAATACTTTATATTAATTGCCTTTAAATGCTTGCATTAAAGAAATGAAAGGCAAACCTCCTGAAATATATCTCTAAAATGATTCTAATTTGCATAAATGTTAACTGAGGTACACATGTCTCTTAAAGGCTGTACCTTGGGGAAAAAAATTAAAATCTTGTGGATAATTTGGTATTACTTGATACTTCTCATCTTGTTAATCATAATTGGAGAAATCATTTTATTAGAATAATAAGGAAGAGTAGAAAGAAGGTTTATTTGTCAAATTACAGCTAAGATTTAGAATAATATATAGAAAATAATTTATTATAGTATTTTAATTTAATTTTCTAAAATTTATTTACATTCAGACTTTTATATGCCTTAGTTTTTGAGCAAAAAGCTGGATTTTTTTTCCAAGTACCCTTTCATGCGTTTTAAATGA
Source organism: Dipodomys merriami (assembly GCF_024711535.1). Classification (NCBI taxonomy): domain Eukaryota; kingdom Metazoa; phylum Chordata; class Mammalia; order Rodentia; family Heteromyidae; genus Dipodomys; species Dipodomys merriami. The sequence goes on from NW_027202270.1 coordinate 78,687,386, forward strand.
ATGCTATGATCATATAGCATTTTAAAACTATAGAAAAAGAAAATAACACAGAACAAAACTTGAATTGATCCCTAATATTGCCATATACTATTCTGTATCTTATCTAAATGGTGAAACAAGGGATTATGCAGCTCTGCATCTGCTTCCACTTAAATTATACAATTTTTATTTTGTTATGTATTCTTTATAAAATTTTTAAAGAATTACAAAATTGTTCAAATGAATAAAACAGGCTTTATTTTAATCATTCTTACAATTTTGGAAAGTCAGATATACCTGGGTTTTTCAAATTGCCACAAATAATATCTTACACATCATTTGCATTTAACATGACAATTTTTGTAGGTTAATTTCTAGACACAGGCATCTAGATGTTTTCAGTTCACAGCATGACTTAGAAAAATGCTTCTTCCAATTGTGGAAATATAGGCAAAACATGCCATTCTGTTTATGAAGTCAAGAATGGAATAGTAATTTTTGTCTCTACTTATGGAGAGATTTTTGTCTATTTTCCTTTTGGTCCTTCCCCTACCCATCAGATATTTTACACATTCTTCCTGGAATATTTATTTTTATTTATTTAATTAGTTAAGTTTTTTAGTTTTGTTTACTAAATTATATTTATTAAAAACTAAGCTATTTATATTATGATCTATTATTGCTTGAATTTGGACTGTACATTATGACCTCCATATTTATTGGTTACATATTGTGTGCATCAACGTATATATACACATGACATTTCTTACAGTACTGGGATTAAACCCAGGGCCTTGTGCATCATAGGCAAATAGTCTACTGAACTATATCTGAGCCTTGGCATGTAATTTTTTTTTACTCATTCTTTAATATTTTATGGCTACCAAAATAGCCTTACTATATACATATACATGTCTTTTAGTGTTTCATTAAAGAAATAGCTGCTATGTTTTCTGAATCCATAAACACTTGAAAATATCTTCTTGTTGCTTTGTTATACTTGATTAGAAATATATTTAATTTAAGTAGGGATTTGGAATGGCTGGAAGAACAGAGCCAGTATTTTTTACATTGGTTGATAACCTGTTTAGGTGCTTATTGCTGGTTTGCATTCACTATTTTTTTCAACCCCTATATCAATGAATAGGTTTATTTTTCCATTAGCTCTACCTAGAATACATTGTGATGAGCCCTCTCAATGCATATAATCAACTTGTTAAAAATCCTGAAATGTGTTATGAGTTATCCTTCTATTTGCATTCTAAAGGTTATCAAATACTCAAACAACTGTAATTATTAGGCAAAACTGTATTTTCTGGTCTTATATCAATTATCTGTTTATTTTTACCCTTATACTTTATTTCCTTTTTGTCATTTTATTTTATTTTTTATTGTAAAGGTGATGTACAGAGGTCACGGCTACATACGTGGGTAACTAGTATATTTCTTTTTGGACCATGTCACCTCTTCTCTCATTTTCTCCCACTTTTTTTCCCTCCCGACTCCCTTTATTTCTTTTTATTTTAGATGTACTGGAGTTTAAACTCAAAGCCTCAAGCTTGGTAACCAGTCTTTTTCTGCACTGGTTATTTTTGAGATAGAGTCTCACTTCCTGTATGCCCCTATGCCTAGGCCATGATCCTCCTTTTTAAGCTGTAATAAACTGTTGTGAGTAAGAAAGGAGCGACATAGTGGACAGACAAAGAAAAACTTGAGAAATGGACATCAGTCATAGATAATTTTTGCAAACCACAACACCACCAAGATAACCAAACTTGAGTTCTCTTTTCTAGCTTACAACAAGCTTTGTCTTCACAGACTGATGTCATAGAAACATGAGTTGTTTGTAAGTGTGTGACCTTAGTTAAGTAGTTTGATTTGTTTTCTAATGAGATACTGAAAAGCAGACATTTAGTTCCAATAGAAGTAGTAGTTTAGGGGCTGGGAAGGTGGCTCAGTGGTACACTGCTTGCCTTGCATGCATGAGGCCCTAGGTTTGATTCCTCAGCACCATATAGGCAGAAAAAGCTGGAAGTGGCGCTGTGGCTCAAGTGGTAGATAGAGCTGAAGAGTTGAGGGACAGTGCTCAGGCCCAGAGTTCAGGTGCCATGATCAACAAAAAATAAAAATAAAAAATAAAAAAAAATACTAGTTTAGTCCTGACTAATCTGTTGTGTGCTATTCTCTAAAGTACCATTTCAAGAGCTATCTCTTAATCAAAATTTCAATTACAAGGACAAATAGGTTTCATTTCTGTTACTACAGTTTATCTTGTTCTCACTTACTCTGATCTTTTTAATAATTTTATTTCCTTTGATTATCTGTGCTTTTTTTTTGTTACCTTCTTAGGTCTAATTCTGTTTGTTAATCTCAGCAAATTAAAGACTTTCAGAAATCAGGTCTTTCTAGATAGTCCTCACAAGACACATGAAGGCTTTATAAACAATATCTAATGTTTTACTTATAACTCACTGTGTGAGTCCTATACTCTATGAGAATTGCATAGGATGTTGTTTCTATTGTCCTGCAGGATTTTTTTCGAGGAGTCTATATTATAGTTTTTCAGTTTATTCTGAAATACCCATCCTGAGTTATTCTTTTGTTCTACACCTTTGATATTTTGGAATACTAGAATCTCTGTGCCTTAGTAGTTAAATTTTTTTGTCCTTCTGATTAAAATATGAGAGTTAAGGTTTAGAGAGATTGAAGAATTAATTCAGGAGAACTTTAGTTAGTACAATCTAAACCAGGAGTTTCATTGTATTCACTGTTCCTTTCAATTTTGACTTCTAATTTGAGCTTATCAGAATGTATAAAATAACCAGTGCTTCACTTTTTAAAGTTGGAATTTATTTATTATTATCTTTGTGAAGTTGTATGAAGGGGTTTCAATAGCTTTAATGCAAATTGCTTTCCAGAGATTGTGCAAGATTTGGCTTTTGTCTATTTCTAACTTCATTTTTTTATTGTGAAAATACTGTATAGAGGGGTTACAATTACATGGGCAAGGTAATGAGTACATTTCTTATCAAGCATTGTAGCCTCCTCCTTTGTTTCCCCTTCCCATCCCTTCCTATCCTCCCTCCCCTCCCCCACCCAATCCTCCCCGCCACCTCTCCCCCGGCCCACATCAAAGATGTAAAGTTTGTTTTTGACATAACGACTTGTACATCTCATTGTTGCAATGGGTCCACCTGTATCCCTATTTAAACGATTTGTTTATCCCCTTCCCCTCCACAAATTATACCGACATCAAAAACAGTGAAAGCAGGGGTTATACTGTGGGGGAGGGCCCTACATAGCAACAAAGAAATATCTAACTTCATCTTGACCTCTACATTTCCATATTCTTGTTTCCAGCCCCTTACTGCCGGTCTTTTTTTTGCTCTTCAACGTGGACATTGCATTTCCTGATTCCTTTACCTGAAATGTTCTGGCCCCCTTTTTTCCTGTTTGCCACCTCCTTCCTAGCCCTCAATTACCAGTCTTTTTAAGATGAGTTTATGTGAAGTAGTTGAACATCTCATTTTAATAATAGACTTTTTATTTCCTGTAGCACACACTCAGTCCATTTGTTTGCTTGTTTTCTTTGGCTGAATGTAAGCTCCTCAAGGTTATAGCTTTGGCTTTCTCCTTCTTAATACTATGTCTACAGAACTTAGAATAGTACTTGGCACATCATAGATATTTAAAGAGTTGTCCAATGAGGAATGAATGAATGAATTGGAAAGCTGTTTTTACTTGGGAACAGGGTCTTTACGTGTTTTTCAGTTGAACATATTTGTGAATTAATGTTTGTTGGTCACATTGCACATTCTAGATCAGTTTGGCTTCAAATAAGACACTTGAAAATGTACACTGTAATTTCATGCAACAGCAGAGATTTCTGCTTCAAACTTAATAGGCCCAATTGTCTTATTTAAGAAACAATTCAATAGCCACCTGAAAATGAATATCCAATAGGCATTAAACTCTTCAACTAATCACAACTAATTTATAGTATCTTGAATCACAACTCACAACTTTTTAACTACAGGAGGTCTTAGTACTCCTTGAGGGGTTTTTTTGTTTTTGTTTTTGATTTTTTTTTAATTGTTCTGGTCGTGGGGCTTGAACTCTGCGCCTGGGCACTCTCCCTGTGCTCTTCAGCTCAAGGAGAGTACTCTACCACTTGAGCCATGTTGCCACTTCCAGTTTTCTGGTGGTTAAATGGAGATAAGAGTCTCATGGACTTTCCTGCTAGGGCTGGCTTTGAACTGCAATCCTCAGACCTCAGCCTTCTGAGTAGCTAGGATTACAGGCATGAGCCACTGGCTCCCAGCTACCCTGAGTTGTTTTATACTTACTATACTAAAGTGTTTTTGTAAAGGTGAAAACATTCTTTCAAAATTACATGGGTAATCTTGGGTAATCCATGATTAGAAGCTCAGTATTGGGCTCTTCTATTGTATCAGGTCAACCCCTAGCTGCTCCTTGCCCACTTATTATATGGAATATTTCTGTAGATACAATAAAGTATGTATAATAGTTCATAATAAATCTGCATTGCAGAAAGAGAAATCTCAATCTTGATCAAACCTCCTAGTTTATTTCTAATCTGTAGAAATGAAACCATATGTTTCTTAGGAGCCTTACTGTTAAAACTGCACAGTGCTCCATCTCTGGCGACTGTAATGTGGAGCCAGAGACCTGTAGGATAGATCTTCAAACCAAGGCGGAAAATAACAACAGATTCAGAATAAAACAGTGTTTTGAAAGGTTTTACATACTATATTTACAATTGAACCTTTATTGCCAATATCTATATTCAGAAATTACCAGTTTAGATATCTGATACATTTACTTGTATGTTTTAAATAAAATATGGTAATGATTTACATAAATTTACCTGCATGTTTCTATAGAACAGCAAATCGTTGTGTTCTTAGAGCCAAAGATTTATCTTTTAATACTGACAAAAAATAGCAAACACTGCTTTATTTTTAAATTTTATTGTAAAGATGCTGCACAGAGGGGTTACAATTAGATGAGTAAGGCAATGAGTACATTTCTTGTCGAGCATTGTTACCCCCTCCTTTGTGACAACAGAGGATATACTATAGGGGGAAGAGCATACTAACCAAAAAGAGCAAGCACCATTTTTTGTTTTGTTTATTTATTTTTTGTTTTTTTTATGTATCAATGTGAAGGAAAGTTGATATACCTCAATGTTCACAAATATCCATGAAATGCATGTATAAAGAATTCTTATATAGTTTGAAAATATTTAACCTGAAAATGACTTTTCAGACTAATATAATCAAGGCCTGTATCACTTACTTTATTATTCTTCTACAGTCAGCATTAATATTGTCTCATTTATCTGTGTGTGGTACAACACATGACTGTAATGTAGTTCACTATGAAATGTAGGTTTTTCTGTAAATAAGATGATTTTTGTGCTAACTCAACAAATCTTTAGTTCTTTGTGGTGATTTGTTAATAAAAAATAATTACATTATATGGAAAATACTACTTGCCCTTAAATGATTATACTTATAAATCTAGAATCAGAGACTCCTAGAACCAAGAGAAACTTAGGTATTATGTTGCCCAAAATATCCCTTGTTATAGAAATGGGTGTAGAGTCTTAAATCTGATAACCATGTAATGAGGTTTTATTTCTCTAATTCTGTATGTGCAGGAATATATGGACTCTAATAAATATATTGAGCATCTGCTAACTCAACTCGAGGAACAACACAGAAGTCTATGGCGGTGAGTTAAATTCCTGTATTTTGGGGGGGGGTGCTCAGGATACAGTCTATGGATCTATAATTTTGGTCATGGACTAGGTAGTTGTAAAAAGATGTCTCCTACTTGGTGCCAGCAGGAATCACAGGAGTTCTTTGCAGAATGTCATTTCTTTCATTAAAGTAAAGGAACAGTGCCAGAAGTTGCTGTTGAGTGTAGGATCTGTTCAGAGGCAGATCCTCCTTATTTTAGGAAAGTTAAAAAGCCTGAAACTTGTCAAGGTCAAAGAATTAAAGATATGTTCTCAGGGCCACCTGGCCAGACTTACAGGGTGGAAGAAATTAAAACTAATTCTCTGACCCTTGCCTGCTTAAAGATTAAGTTTTACTCTAATTAAATTCTGGCACATTTTAGTTTCAGGAGTCTGCTTCTTATTGTAATAAATTTAAAGATGCTGTTATGTAGTTTTCCAATATTTAATTTTTCCTTTTCATGCTGTATACTGATTTTAAGTAAGGAAGGATACCAAGGATATTTGTGCAAGCACATTGGAAATACAAATTGGTTACATAGAAGTTGAATTCCAAAGTCACTGCCCCTCCTCCCCCAGGGCCTTAGAAAGAAAGTGATTGTGATGTCATTAGTTGGCTTTGGAGAGTCTGTATGGTTGTATTGATTGGGTGTGCCATTATAGAGTTCAAATTTCTACTAAGTTTCTATAGTTCTTAAGTTTTGAAAATAGTCTAATTTTTTTTGCTAAACTCTCAGGAGTTATTTATTTTTAACATATTTTTATTGTAAAGATACTGTAAAAGAGGGTTACAGTTACATGAGCAAGGGAATGAGTCCATTTCCTATGGAGCATGCCCCTCCTTTGTATTTCCCCAACCATCCCTTTCCTCCCCATCACTTCAACTTCTCCCTCCCCCACCCCAAGCCCCAAGTTGTAAAGTTCGTTTTCAACAAAGTATCTTGTACATCTCATTGTTACAATGGGTCATCCTGTATCCTTATTTCAACCTTTTGTTATTTCCGTTCACCTCCCCAAATTAGAAAAATGAATATAGAAGATGCAGGACACTGGATGCTAAGTAGAATGAACCCTAAGATAGGGACACAAAAGATTTTATCTTCCTTGTTGTTCTTTGTAATGTACTTATAATGTACTTTGTGATTTGTTTTTGTTTCTTTGTTCTTCCCCCATGTATAACCCTGGTTGTCTAATATTTAATTTTATGATTCCTCTCATGCAGAATTATTTCCTATGATTACTTTGTATAATCAAGAGTCAGAAAGCTCTTAAAGTTTATTTATTATTAATTTATTTATTGTAATCTCTTGGTAGATAGTACTCTGCTTGTACAAAGATGGAAGGGAAGGTAAATATTCGCTGACTGTGTGGGTCACTTGCTAAACCTCTTCCAATTCCATCATCACTGAGCTCAGTACCGGCTGCTCCATCTTCATAAATCATTGTAACACATTCTAAAACCTGGAAATTCATCTTCCTCAGTAGTTCTAGTTCTTTGGTCAGGTATGATGAATTTTAATTAGTTTTACTCAATTTTCAGACTAGAGACTAGATCTCTGGTCATTATAGCAAAACACTCTCTGCTTCTGTATATAGAAAACAACTGATAGAAAAATGGCAAAAATAAGATTCCAATTTAAGTGTATTTACCACAATACACACACATAGATACAAACAAAGGGTAGTTTTATATTGACTGGTGCAATATCTGCAAGATATTTTGAAAGTTAAACCTAGATTTGACAGTTTTTTTGAGCTAGTATATAAAAAGTCAACTATGCTTATGGTGATACACTTCTAATAATAATTTTCCATAGTTTAACAACTCGTATGTTAAATTATATTTGAACTCATGTTTAGAATATTTTATTTACCCAATTTTTCAAGAGAAAAACTACACAGAAGGTGATTAATGCTATCTGATGAAAGAAGATTATGGTTTAATTGGGCCAGTAAGTATATCTGAATCATGTCATTGTGGCAGAGTAATGGTTTTATGAGCTCTTTGAACCAGCAAAAACCTGCAAGGAAAAGGCTATTTTCTCTGCTTTCTTGAGGTAGCTAACAAAAACCTTTTGGTCCTCTCAGATATGATTAAATTAAGATCTTATTTCAGGCACAGACTTACCCTAACAAAGTAAGAGAGAGCTCAGAATTTTGTGTGCAATCACTTCCATTTTCCTTCAGAAATGGAATTATTATTGGTAAAGAATTAAAGCCTTATATATGGTTTCAAGATCTAATAAAAAAGCTCTATTTGAATAACAATAGAACAAAATAATGACATTTACTCAGAATAACTACCAATGAAAATATGGGAATGGATAGTATTGAAAAGAAACTGAAAACCAATAATAGCAAATTATATACAACTTGTTGAATCATGAAATTACAGTTAATTACATTTTGCAAACAAATTCTAACTTGACTGACTTAAAGTGACAGACCATATGATAGTTATTTCAGGCTCATAGCTACAATGGTAGCCACATTGTTTTTGGTGAAGACTATATGAATAACAGTAAGGAGTGTGGAAATGTTTTCTGGTTATCATTGAGGATTTTTTCATTTTTTATTATCATTTAATATTTGTACAAGGTATTTATAATTCCATAAGTCAGGTTATGAGTACAATGCTTTTTGGTCAATGTCACCCCTTCATTCTCTTCCATTTCCCCCCTCCCATCTCTACTTACAAGTTACATAGTCCATTTTTACATAGTATACCATTACTGCATTTGTTCACCCTTTCCCCTTCCATTCCAGTGCCCTCTATTTTGCCTGCTCCATAATAAACCTGTTTAAAGAAACAGTACTTAAGTTGTTCAGAGATGCTATGCCTTTGGATTCCTCCATTTTATAAATGCTTTATTCATGAGTTGGAATAGAGCCTATGATGTGTAGAGAATTATGGGAGTAATGTGTTGCATACACCAGCACAACTGCATTGCCTGAAGTTAAACAAATGTTCTCGTATATTGGTATGGACTCTTCTGAATTTACCATGCTTTTGATTTGTGGTTCCTGTAATTTTCATGGAGTGGGCTATTTGTCATTGCTGCTAGTATGAACTGATAGAGTTAAGTTTTTACTCAAACTAATTTACAACTCAGAAGACAATTTTTGATTATATTTTGTTCTTCCAGAAATTGTGGTCATTAGTTTTATGGACATCAACGTTTATTATTGAGCAAAAGTATGGTAGACATGAGGTTTGTTTTTATTGCTATTTAGTGAATGATAAGAGTTGCACATGTGATAGAGCAATGGGTAGAAGCATTTTGATGAGTCTCTTTACCACCACAGAAGGGGTTACTAGCCTTTAGATTTTAGTTGTTTCTTACAGCATAACCATCTGTGTTGATATAAAAATATATTGTAATCTCACTCAAGATAACCAGTTATTCTGGGCACCTGTTTAGTATTCTACTAAAATAGACCTATCATCTATATATGAAATTTCAAATGGCAAAGAAATTTGCGGAGTTCAAATACAGCTGTCCAGCAATGAGCAGTCATTTAGTTCCATGCTCTTTGATATCAACAACTTCTTTTTAAAGAGATAAACTTCTGTGAATTTATTTTAAGAAATTTATGGAGTCAGAATATAGAACAAACTCTCTGCTTACTCAGGCTTACATTTAAGTTTCAATGTACTGTTTGTCTCCCTGATTAAATTAGAAAAATAAGTATAAAATAATTTGAAATACAATATTTGTTTCAATAAAAGTATTTTATATAATCTAGGGATATTTCTTTTTCTATTGTGAGAATACCGTGCAGAGGAGTTACAATCACATGGGCAAAATAACTAGGACTTTTCTTACCAAGCATTGTTGCCTCCACTTTGTTTCCCATTCCCATCCCTTCCCATACTCTCCCCTCCCCCCTTCCAATTCTCCCCCTACCCCCCACCAAAGTTGTAAAGTTTGTTTTTCAACATAACAACTTGTACATCTCATTGTTGCAATGGGTCCACCTGTATCCATCATCTAGGGATATTTCTGATTTTGATAAATGTATCTGTGACAGACAGTGATGATCATAAGAAGCAACTACAGAAAATGTCTTTTTCCTGACATTTAATAAAAATCTTTATCCATTTGGTGCCACGAATTAAGAGTTTAAGAATAAACACAAACCGTTTTAAAGGACAAATAAAACTAATGAATATTTATGCTATTTAATATATTCTTTTATGTCACATGTGAAATTATGTATGAAAAAAGTAGAACTAACATGTTACCATAGTAATAATAGAAAGGATTGAACTAGAAGTTATGGAGGACTTTGACAAAAGTAGCTATTGACATATATCTCATATCTGTAAAAGAAGGTATTAAAATGGCTAGTATTTAAGATCACTAAGCACTGGATTATATGATATAATGTGTAGAATAGGATAATGCAGTTATAAGACATAGACTGATGTGTGTTTTTATAAAACACACATTGAATATTGTTCAATGATACTCCATAATGTATACGCAGAACAGAAAACCTCAAAGGAAACAGTAGAAATGTATAATAAAATGGTCCATCTGTTTTTTCAGTAACAACCAGATATTATTCATTTGAGGGCAGTGATACCCAAAATTAATAAAGTGATACCTAAGGGAATCTGCATGCCCCAATAGGTCCATCTGATGAATGTAGCATGTCAGCTACCTGTCCAGATATTCTAGATCACACAAGATCCATCTGAAGCCATATCTAGACTAGGGTTCCTCAACAAAGTCACTGTTAACATTTGGAACTAGGTTTTTGTTGTTGTTAGAGAAATGTGGTTGTCTTGTCAGTTGCAAAATGTTTTGGATCATCTCTAGTGCTTACTCACTGCCTACCAGTGATATCCACCAGTAATGGCAACCAAAAATGTTTCCAGACATTTTCCAAGTTTTCACCAGAAGGAAAAATTATCTCTTCTTCCTGTAGAAAGCCAGTGTTCTAAATAAATCATCTACATAAGTATGTCCCTAAGTCTATTTCAAGAAACACTAATACCCCAATTGCTATAGATATTTTAAGAAAATATGCTGTGTCCAAAAACACCCGAACAAACAAGTTTGAAAAATACTAAGCAAAACCTAAAAGTTAAATGTTTTTAACTGCGCAATTTCTTAAGGTCACTACAATTTGTAATATACTTTAAACATATAAAACCATGGGATATAAAATAAAATTTGGCTTAAAAATCCCCAAATTCTAGCTTTTCTGGAACACCCACTGTTATTGAGCTTCTGGGGGACATATCTTGGAAAAAGTTATCTACACATTTGAAAATAAGATACAGAATTTCTATGACATGCAATTCATTCCATCTTTGTCATTCCTCTGGTACTAGGCAGGGTGATTTGCTGGAAAAGTTCCTAGCAGGATAAAAAAAGTAACTTATTGGTAAGAGGAAAAAACACTAAGTAGAAAAGCTAGTCCCAAGTCTTTCACCATTGAGAGCCAGCTCAATCCTCAATATCAAATTCCAAGAACCTATAAACTATTGATTGCATTCTGTTTGCCCTAATAAAACACTTACCCCCTGCTTCCCAAGGTAAACAAATGCTTTCTATGTCACCAGAAGGAAGAAAACAGTTAATTAACAAATATGTTAAAGTCCCTGCTTGAAATAAGATTCCATAAGACAATATAGCATATCAAAAATTTTAAGAAATAGATTTCCTCTTGGCTTGCTAGCTGACATGTGAACCTTTTCCTAAAGGAAAGAAATAAAGTGGAGAAGGAGTCTGCCTTCATTGTCATTATGATTTAAAATGTTGCTACTCTGTCCACGCTCCAAATATTCATTCATGTTATCTATAACACTGATATAGTTATGTATTTTAGGTCAGATGTTACTGGCATCTGTACCTCTAAAGTTTCTTAATTCTTTCATACATGTAAAATAAGAATGCCACATTCATACATTGTGTGTGTCTCTGTGTGTGTGTGTGTGTGTGTGTGTGTGTGTGTGTGTGTGTGTGTGTGTGTGTGTGTGTGTGTGTGTGAATAATGCTAGGATTGCCAGCTGGGAAGGCACATGCTGTTATACCCCATAGGGAACAAAATTTCTTTGTGGCTATGTTATCTTGAAATTGCCTTGTAGTTGTAAATTACAAGCAAGAAACAAAAGCAGATACAGGAAGTATCATCAGGCCCTGAATCTCCCAGATTTACTTTCTATGAAGCTATCCTGGCTCCTAGGATCATATTAGCCAGGCTTTTCGAGAATTAGCATGCCTCTCCCCTCATGGGGTTAATTTTATGTAGACTAAGGAGATGCCAAGTATTAAACAGGTTGCCTTTGCTGTAATCATAGACCTCCCCCGGGAGATCTTAATTGGCAACAAGTAAAATTGCTCTGCATGAATTCTTAATGGTGGACACTGAATAAAATAAGCACTATGATTTGTTTAAATCCCTTCAAGAGAAAAAGAGGCTATCTCTAGGGGTTGGAATGTATAGCAAACAAAGAAGTTCAGTGCTCTGTAATAGCAGTAAAAGCTCTGAGAGCAAAACATCATGCTATGCCAACTCAATAATAGCACATGGTCCCCCATTCTGCATCCCTGTCTCCCTCCCCTGAGGTCAAAGGAGATCAGGCTAGTGGGCTTTGCATTATCTTTCCTCCTCTTAACCCATGGGCTGAATTTCTAAATCATAGTGGTGTTCTCAGGAAAGTGCAAGCCCTGGAGCCCCCCTGCAAACCCATCAATGCATTCCCCAATTACCCACCAGGGGTTGTTTCAGAGATGCAGACAGTCCCAGACCCCTGCCAAGATAAGAGTCTGGCCTCTCAGCCATGCCCTCTGCCCAGCACAAAGGAGAATAAATTAGGGCACTGGCAATGGGGTATTGGCACATGCTTCAATGGTTATGTCATCCCTGAACAGGGGTAGGGAGGGCCAAGCTGCACACCAAGGGATGCTTATTGTGACTGCTGCTCCTGTTATAGAGGAGCATCAGACTTGTCAGGCCTCGACTCATGACTCTTACACCCCTGGTAAAGCTGCACCACAGTCTTTTGAGCAATGTTTGTTCCGCAGTGGAAAAAGCTAGTGGAGCCAAGGGATTACTTGAACAAAAGGAGCACCTAGATTCATCCCTGCCCTTGGGCCTTAGGTTCAATCAACATGGTATTTTTATTTGGGTGACTTGTATTTGATCTGAATGTATGATGCCTTCTTATTAAGTGTCTAATGTTTGCATCTAGATCTTTGGGAGATAATAAAACACCAAAAATGTGAGAGTAAAAAATCTACACCAGCTACATAGCCATAATTTTCTATGATCAAATCTGCTTAGCCTTCTTTCTTTATCAAGTCATACTAAGACATTCTAATAATCAGAGAACAATTGTTTAGCCAAATAATTTCATATAATAGACTGTTAAGAAATCTTGGAGTGAAATTATCTTCAATAAAAAATGTACATCTATTTATCAAGACTATTATATATTTTTATCAAGACTATTACACCTGGATTGAAGAAGAGGGACCTATACAAATGTATTTTAGCAAACTGTCTGAAATGCTAAGAGGAGGTGGAGGTGGCACATGATCTGAGTCTTAAGTCAGACAGAACTGATGAGGTGAGGGCAAATCAGGAGACATTGTGGGACATGTTGACATTGGCCTGCCTTTAAGATTTGGGGGCCTAAATATACAAATAATGATGAAAACTTTAGATATAGAACTCTTCATAGTTTATCAAGTAAACTAAAAATACATGAAGTCACTTGATTAACCCATTTGAACTTTAAAATTGCCCTGTTACACAACTAGGAAAATATTTCTACTTTAAACATGGATTTGTTGCAGTCATAGGGACCTGAGTTGAATGCTATTATATAAGGCCAGAGATAGTTTGAAAATTGTGCTTCTAGTTTAGTCACATTTATGCTTTTCAAGAAACACTATAAAGTACTAAAAGCTCCAATACTAATAGGATTTGGGGGTCATTGAGAGAAATTTACCACTATTTAATCTGTAGCTGATATGCCCTCATTCAGATCTTACCAATTTTGATAAAATGGCTAGGAATCTAATGTGTTCTATTTATTTGAAATTATGCCTCAAGCAAAAGGCATCTTGTAGATTTATTCAGAGTAATAAAGATCACAAATATTCCCCACTAAGTTGAAAGAAAACCCCTGAAAAGCAACAGTATAAATGATCCCGTTGACATAAATGCACTCAGTGAGGCTGAAGCACACCCACAGTAAGAAATGACAAAATGCCTTTGTTTCACATCTGTAAGGGGAAGTGAAAGGGGTACTTTACCATGGACTTCTATTTGGTTTTAATGGAAAGGTTCACTAACTTAATAGTACATGAGCAATGGTAATTTTTCTAGGAAAAAAAAGATTAGGATACATTCTACATATTTCTTTAAACATAATTCTGAACTTAAAAAAGTAACCTTTTCCTTTTTTTCTTCCTCCTTGCTATTCTTTCCAAATATTCTTTACTCATGTACTTGGGAGGGAGTTCTGGTACTCAATTTCACTTCTGCACCCTGGGGTGTGGTGACTAGGCACCTCTAAAAAGAGAAAATGCCAAATACAATTTCATTTCCTTGAAGACTTTCACTGCCACCGCATTGTATAATTGTGTATTTCAGATTAGACCTCATAAATAACCCAGAGAATATGGTGAACTAAATCAAAGAATCCGAAAGAGGTGAATGAGATCGGAAGTTGCTGGTAGCTATCTCAGGGCAGAGTAAACTTCTAGGCATAGCAGATAGTCCTTTGTCTTTGGTGTACAGATGCAAAAGTTCAAAGTAGTTACAATTAGCAATTTAAATAGGGGATGTGTAATGAAGAAGCCATATTTCTAGAGGCAAAGCCAGTAAGAGTACCTGTTTTATTAGTGTTTTATTACACAGCTTTCAAATTTCAATCGTATATAATGTCAGATCACATCAATGTATGTTATTATAAAGACTCTAGCCAGTATTAAAAATCAAATGTGTATCTAAAATACTATTTTATCAAAATGAATTCCAGGAAATGGAAATACGTTTTTTGTTGTTGTTGTTGCTGTTGCTGCTGCTGTTGCTTTCTTTGTGGGGGTAGGGCATATGAGGGACACAGAAATGGAAGGAGGAAAGATTAACAAATGCAGTCATAATATTCCTTATATACTATGTAAAATTAGGCAACAGTGGGCAAGGGCATAGGGTAAAACTGGGAGAATGCAAGGGAAGTGGTGACATTGTCCAAGAAGAATTGTACTTATTACCTGACCCATGAAATTGTAACCCCTCTATACAACTTCTTAATAGTAACAATAAAATTATATTTAAAAATCAAATGTGTATTTCTTTCCTATCATCTTATTTCATTCTGTGATCCTCAGTTAACAACCAGCCTCATAAATAGAAGGAATAAAATAATATGATTTTGAACGATTGTAATTAAGAGACTGTCATGGGTGTGAAAGAAATCAATGATAAAAATCAAAGTCTGTGGAGAAGGGTGGAAGAGTAAAGAGAGAAAGTGGGAGAGGATACAGGCATATATTCAATGTATATCCTATGAAGCTAAGAAAACTGAGGGGAGGGGTTGAAAAGAATGGGGGAGAATAATGAAAAGGTTGACATCAATCAAGATTTATGGTGCTTATAAACCAATTTGTTAAATAGCAACTCATTTGCACAACTACTTAAAGATAAAAATATAATTAAGCCAGTGCGGTGGCTCATGCCTGTAATCCTGTACAATGAAAGATTCTAGTCTGATTGCTTGATGACTGGTAAACTGCTACTGAGTTTTAAACATTATCAACCCTACTTCATTCCTCATAATATGTAGTTCAGTTTCTGATCCTGGCAGTCATTGTGTGGTCCTGTAAATGTCAATTAGGTGTTCCTGGCTTCCCACGGGTAATTTCTTCAAGGGTTATTAATCTATAATTTTAGTCAATCCTCTGGGCAAGTCAGTTGAAAGGTGGAGTGGTAAAAATGATGAGGTAAAGAAGTAATTAATGTATAAAATCATTGAGTGTTTGAAGTGTCAGTTTCCCTTCTTGAAAGTAGGCAAAAATAATTGTGTTCATGGATTGTCCTCTCTTTAAGATCTAACTCTTGAGTTATCTCTTGGCCTCAAACTTTCCAGAAACAATAAAATAGCATGCTGGCAGAAAGACACAGGGCAGCAGAGTCAGGTCAGTCTGTGACCACTTTCAAAAAGGTTTCTAGGAAATCATTCTATTGAATAATGTTTAAGTTTCCACAGAAGTTACAAGCACAACATGGTACAAAAAAAGTTAATTACAGAATATTAAAAAAAAAAAAGAAGCAGCAAGCACTCTGGGGTTATGGTCCCTATTAAGGAAAATTGCATTGCCTGATGCTGTCTCTTCCGTATTCTCTAGAAATTTAACAAACTCACTGGCTAATTGAGAGCCAAATGTGTGTTTACTCTGACTTATTCACTGGAATTGTTAAATGACTTTGCTATTTCTCTGCTTTGGAAATAGATTCACAATGGGGTCAATTGCAGAAGGCTGTTTAAAAAGAAAAAAAATAATCTTTGATGTCACCACTGGACAAAAGTTCTCATACTTGTATCCTTCATGCTCTTTGAGATGTTGCTTTGGGGATCATTGGCCCCTGAGACAATATAATTTAAAATGTGCTAAATGACCTGTTTACTTAAAATATCTCTCCCACTGAAATTCCCCTCAAATTCCCATGCTCAGAATAAAGGAAATTAGTTATCTGCCCTTGACACCTGAGGTAGATTCTAGTATTACTCATTTAATTCTTCGTAATATCCTATCAAGGAGGATATGTTTGTCCAAATTAATACAAGTCTAAGTCCTGGAAATTTTTAGCAAAAGCAAACATGTTTAGAATGGGTGAAAGGAAATTGCATTAGAAATGTTATAGTGCAAGGGAAAATATTCCTATTTCTAACCCCATGCACACACATCCCTACTAACCATCCCTGGCCTCTTTTTTACCCTTGTCCTTATGCACACATTTTTGTTGTTTTTCTCCCCTCCCCAAACATAAAACCCTACTCATGCTCCAAGAGTAGCCCAGTTGCTCCTATTCTCTGCACCCCTGGCTTGACCTCAGCCCCTGAACATTTAATCATGAACATCTCATAAAAGCTCCAGAATTAGTCCATGTACCTTAATTTGGATGTTATAACTTTTGTCAGCATCAGATATTACATATTAAATGATATCCAGCGTAGTGTTGGGTATAATAGATATTCAGCTAAAACATAGATTGATCTGTTGTTGTTGTTTTTAAGAAAAAATAAGAGGTTTACCTGGTACTCTTACATGTTAGATCATTTCAAGAGTATTTCTTTCAGATGTCAGTTAAAGGCACTACACACCATGAAGTGTCCACAAGGCCAGAGACTCAAGATGCAGAATACTGAATTAATAACAGTGCAAGGGAAGGGGATGCTTAGTTGGGCAAATAGAGGATGAACCTGAGAATTGTTTAGAAATGGCCATGAATTATCCTTCTTGGGATAGGAATTAGAAGCATCTTGGGGGTATATCAGAAGGCAGAGCTAGTGACCATTTGTCTAACACTCTCAGTCTGTAATTTGTTACTGCAACAGAACATTTGGGACCAGGTGGACATATAGAAGATATTAGCTCACAATTCTGGAATCTGAACAGTAAGCTATATTTTTTATGTGTGGTGCATCTATCAAAAGAAGGTAAGTCCTCCTTGCCTGTTTGGTAAGTGCTTAGCACTGAGTTATACTCTCTGCTTCTAGTTCCTAGTCAGGAGGCTACGTGTCCAAGATCAGGCAGTAGCATTTGGCAAGAGCATCACACCCACTATACAAAAGTATGGTTGGAAAAGAGAAAAGTAAGACCATATCTATAGAAGAGCAATAATCTTTGAGTAGCTTCCTCACGCTCATGAGATTCCTGTATTAATTTTTGGTTAGCCTCATCATGCTCACGAAGTTCTTGTATTAATCGTTGGTTAGCCTTGTCTCGCTCCCTGTCACTCTCACACTGAGTCCTTTTCAGGTTTTCAATCTTTTCATTCACCATGTTTACCAGTAGTGTTTGTAGAGCTTTTGGGGAACTCTCCTCTGGATTATTCATTAACTGTTGTGCCACCTGATTATCATGAGTGGGAGCTGAGATACCTGGACTTGCCATTTTTCTTGTGTTTCTCCAGCTTGTTCTACCCATTTGGTATGAAAGTAACACCAAGTTTGTGCTAGAACACTATTTTAAGGCAAGCATCCACCTGAGTCCTGTAGTTGCACAGCCAAAATGGCTGCAGATACAATCTATTCAACATCGAACAACTATGGATTAATGAGGGAGAGGGAAGAGGGAGAGAGTATAGCTGGGGAGGTGGGAGGGAAGGGATGGCAGGGGAAAAACAAAGGAGGAGGCAACAATGCTTGATAGGAAATATACTCATTACCTCGCTCATGTAACTGTAACCCCTCTGTACAGTATTTTCACAATAAAAAAAACATTAAAAAAAGAAGAGCAATAAAACAAGAGTTGGCCTGGCTTTATAATAAATTGTTTTTTGAATAATTGTGAGAGAATTAACCCATTCCCAAATAAAAGCCCGTAATCCCAACAGCTCTTATTGATCTCAACATCTCTCAGCACTGTTATATTGAGAAACAATTTTTTAGGTAACCTAGGCTAAACTTGACCTCATAACCCTCCTTTCTCGTGTTCCCAGGCTGTGTGTTATCAAGCGCAGCTTGGGGAACCAGTTTTTAACATGAGTTTTAGAGGCAACAAATTACATTCATCCCAGAGCAGTAAATTACAACATGACAGCTGTCACTGTAAAGGGATCCCCGGAAGTTTATTGCTATCTAAGATAGAAGGATGTATTCTTGATATAGTAAGTTTTGTGTCCTTGTAACTGTCAAAGCAAAACTGGTGACCCACATGTAGATCAGTGCAGAGTAATTTTATTCTGTGAGAAATGAAAAAGCAGATTCCCTTCATACTGGATAATCCAACTCCTGGCTTTCACCATCTGCCTTATGGATGCCACTTATGATTTGCACTTCATTTTCTCTACACCATCCCCTTTAAATAACACATTTCAAGCTGGACACCATTGGCTCACATCTGTAATTCTACTATTCAAGAAGCTGAGATCTGAGGATTGCAGTTCGAAGCTAGCCTGAGTAGCAAAGCCTGTGAGACTTTTTAATTTTATTTTATTTTGTGGTTGTATAGGTGATGTACATAAGAGTTACAGTTCATAAGTATGGTACTGCATACATTTATTTTCAAACAGTGTAACCTTCTCCTGTTGTCCCTCTCTCCCCCAATCCCCAAGTTATAACGTTGTAAAGTTCATTTCCAGGATAGTATCTAGTGAGAATTACTGTTGCATTGGTTTTATCTTCAATAATCCCTCCTCCCCTAAAAGAAAGCCAAAAGTGGAGCTGTGGCTCAAGTGGTAGAGCAGTAGCCTTGAGCACAAAAGCTCAGGGATAGTGCTCAGAACCTGGGTTCAAATCCCAGGACCTACCCCTCCCCTCCACATACAAAATAATTTATTTCGAACACAATTTTTCATATTTTGTCATGGTATATACTTTTCCAAAGAGAGAAATGTAGGGTTCTTCTACTGAACTTATAACAAAGTTTTTTGATGCTATTTAATTCCAGACAATAATGGGCATATACTAATTTGTCTGTTTTCATATTTATGTATGTATGTATGTATGCACATGTGTATTTATTTATTTAAATTTGATCCTGGAGATTGAAACTTGGTCTCATTCATGCTAAATAAGTACTATGCTAAACTATAGCCCCAGCCCTGCAATTTTCCTCTGAACACATCAAGCCCTAATATAAACATAATATAATTTATTATGACCAGATTACACATTCAGTTTTAGCCATCCTTTGAGAGGTGGTTGTTATTCTAATTTTATGATTTTTCCCTTGTGGTACTAATTGCCAATAACCTTTAGGCAAAATACCTAAAATTCTCACATTGCATCACACATATCCAATTACTCTCCTATGAAGAATATAAGTCATTATTTCAAGAGAAGGCAGAGTGTTTTGAATTTAGTAAGTCCATTTCCCTCCCTATTCCTTTACTCCTCTTCCCAACCCCCATTTTAATTGCCTTATCCTGTTTCAGATCTGAGTTTTTCCAAAGCCCAAGGCTTTATTTGTAGGTAATAGTTCAAGCCAAATAATTATAAGTGAATTAGATCATTCCTAAAATTGGTAAAACTTTTATGAGATGATTACTCTGGCCATTGGAAGGAGTTACAGATCATCACAGAAATGAACACTTATTATGTTAACATTTAGCATTCTAAAAAAGAGTTCTTGAAAGGAGAAACAAAGCTCAAAATGCAATATTTACCTAGAATATCACTGAAGTGAAGGTAACAATTGGATGTTCAGCTGAGGCAGAGATTTAACATTGGGTATTGTAGGTGGACACCATAGTTTTTGTTTTCATTCTTCCATTTTCTGTCATCTGGGTGTGTGCATTTCATAAAGACATGCAACTGTTCAGTGAGAAGAATTCTGAATCGCTGTATCAATTCTTGCCTGTGTTGATAGACAAACCACAAAAAGTCCATGGATTCAGGATGTCTAGAAGGTTTCCTGCTTCTCATATGAGCAAATCAAAGAGGAAAATATGGATAAATTCTTATGAAAACTTTCCCATGGGATCATAGAGACCCGAGTCTTTGCATAAAGTTAGAATGTGAAACTGTCCCTTTAACTTGTATGAGATGAAGAAATGTCAGAATTCTCTTAAGTGACACATGCTCAGATTGTTTCATTGAATATTCATCCTTTAGACAGAGCCCAACAATCTGACAGTTTCTCCAGACACCCCAAAGCAGTGTTTGGAGATTCAAAACCAGAAGCCAGGATTGCCAGGGAGCCCCATGGCCATGTGCCATCTCTGTATTCGGCAGCGTTGGCACTGGCAAAGCGAGGGCCTCTTTGATGTCAACTTCAAACATCTGAACTTGACCCACGCATACTATTTTTGCTCATTAGCTGTGATGGCCCCCTCACTGATGTATATAAGCCATTTAAAATCTATTTATATTTCTAACTTCTTCCACCTCTGGTTGAATAATGAGTTCCATCAACTTAATCCTACCCTGTGGGGTAGAGCTTCCCAGGATTTGTTCTAAACACACCAGCTAGAAGCAGGGAGCCCTCAATTAAACATTTTAGAGTAGAAGTTAATTCTACCCACTCAGTGTATATTACTTGCAATCTTATTGACATCATTCACTTTGGTTCTTATGCAGAACACTCACAGGAAACCACAAGAGGAGTCTAGACTCACCTACCCTCTCTCTCTCTCTCTCTCTCTCTCTCTCTCTCTCTCTCTCTCTCTCTCTCTCTCTCTCTCTCTCTCTCTCTCTCTCATACACACACACATACACACACACACACACACACGCACACACACACACGCACACACACACACACACACACACACACACACACACACACACACACACACACACCTTATGGCATATGAACTCAGGGTCTTTTGCTTGCTAGACAGGTATTCTACCACCCCTACTCCTTTTTTGCTTTACTTATTTTCTTTTTCATGGTGTCTTAAAGCTTGACTGATGCCATGATCCTCCTATCTATGCTTTCTAGAGGTCACAGGTGTATAGCACTAACACCTAGCTTGGTTGATGAAATGGGAGTCTTGCTTACTTTTTATCTGGACTGGCCTGGAACTGTAATCCTTCTTGACCTCTGCCTTTCAAGCAGTTGAGATTATAGAAGTGCATTACCACATCTGCCCAATGCTCATTTAGTGCTATTTTTACTAAGTGAAACACAGACATTACCTAGTCCTAAGGGCCCAGGTCCTCAATCATTGCTTAAACAAGTGAACAAAAGGTCAACATGCAACTCCTTTGCTTCCAGCAACATGATTGGACTACAGCTTCTGCAACATCTCAAGCTGCCTATGAGTTGTTAGCCTAAGGAATGTCCATGTTCTCATGATGTTGGGATCTCTAAAGCCAGGATTAGAATAATTATTATGAGCAACATCTCCTGACAGTAGCATGAAGAGGAGCTAAACTTTCAGTTTTAAATTCTGAAGACTTGGGATCCTGCATCTTCACCAGGCTGAAGTAGAATAAAGACTGAGTTACTCACATCATGATGCTAAAATTTTTCAGTCTCTCAAGTACTAAATTTACCTTTAGTCCTTTGCTTTATCTTAGTCCCAATATCACCCCCAGAATAGCTGGAAGAGTTTTCCCTTTCATAAGAGATCTGGGTCACCTTCTTGACAGTTTTAAAAAATTTACCCTAGCTTCCCAAGTAGAAGCTTCATAATTTTAAAATTTTTGTGATGTTGTTGAAATTTGATAACTACTGTATCCATAATTTATAAAACAGATTTTAAAAATTAATGCTTATATTTTAGGGAAATACACTGTAAACTCCACATAAGACAATTTGAAACAATATTAGCAACTCTAATTGTATTGTAAAGTTATAGTGATTAACCATTCATTAGAAGCACTATATTTTAATTATGTGAAAGTATTCTTGGTGTAGTAATTGCTAGCTATATAAAGTTAATTTATGTTTAATTTTAAAAGTTAATTATCTAAAAGCACTCCTAGTCTTACTATTAAAATGGATCTATCAGTGAGCACCAGTGTATGCTCTGTAGAACAAATCATCTCTGAAAGGTAAGGACTTGTTAGCTTTCATGTGATACCTTTAATTGCTATAGTTGTTTCACATTGAAAGTCAAAATTACAATTGTTAAGATTGAGTTTCCCTTATCCAAAGTGAGTGGGACCAGAAATATTCAGATGTCAATTTTCTACACAAGTTAAGATTTGTTAGGGATAAAGTCTGAGTCTAAACATAATATTTAAGTATGTTTTGTTAAGTATGTTTAAATACATCTTAGATAAATAACATGGAGTTAATGGCATACAATATTTTCAATGCATCTGTGATTTGATTACCACTCACATTTCATTATGAAGTGTGAACATTTTTACATGTGGCAACATGTCACAAAGTGACAATTTGAAAGTTTCAGGTTTGGGAGAAATTTGTATTTCTGGATTAGGGGATGTTCACTCTACAATAGATTTTTGGAAGTATACATTTATTCCTATTTATAATATTTTATAACAACCTTTTCTAATGTGTGAGTCAGCAAACGTTTTGAGCTAAGGACAAAATAATACATATTTGGGGCATTAAGAAGAGTAATCATAGGGTCACTCATTGCTACAGCTATTCCACTTGGCAACCATGTCTCAACAGTAGCCACAGAGAACACATAAAGAAGTAGGTATAATTGTTTTCCCATTAAATTTTATTTTAAGAAAAGTTTAGCCTGAATTCTAGTCCTTGACCTAGAGTGAGTTTGTAAAAAGAAGAAAAAAGATTTTCTCCTGTTTTATAACCCCTAATATACTAACTTGTGAACTAAACAAGGCCATCACAGATTTAATTTCCCTCGTAGAGCATCCTTAGACCCCCCTCTGCTGAATCCTGGGGCATCAACAGCTCCTCTGTCTGCTGAGTAAATTGCTGAAAGGTGGATGCAGAGACCTCACAGGCATCACTCAGTACTGCCTAGGCATCTCTGTGTGGCCTCAAACTTTGTAAGCTCATTTCTTTACCTACTATGCAAATTGGAAAAATGGGGTAAATTGAGTTGTAGTTTGTTCTCACCCATCATTCTTTCTGCTTCCCTGTTGAAAACACTGAAACATTCAGTTGAAAATTGTTGAATAAACTGGGGTGGGGGGAGCGGTTAAGAAAATTAAAATTATTTCAGAATAGAGTGGGTAATGTTATCGTATTTATTTTCATAAGGCGAATCCTCCTCATGCTCAGATAGAAATATGGGTAATAATTTGTTTAAATACATTCCACCTATTTTCTTATAGTAACCATTTCAGAAATGTATGCATACTATTCTGAGTCTTCATTTTGATTGTTATGAGCAAACATTAAAAAAATGAATTATTAAAGTGGGTTTCTTCCTATTTTTGAACTTATGGCATTGTTTATGGAGCTAGAGATACATAAACACATATATGTATATATAGTTTGTATATGTACATATAACATATATATATTACTATGTATGAAGATTTATAATGTATGTGATTATTTGCTTACTAAAACTATGTATGGATCATATAAAACTAGATGATGTGTCATTAAAAATGTGGTTATTAACCTCTTTTTAGTTTAGGAGCCTGCATTTCTCATTTAAGAAGTTGGCACCATATATTTGATGTATTAATTGTTTAATAAATGATGGTTGAGTGAATAACAGCTATAAAGTACTAAAAATGGAATGATTACTATTGCATGATATGTGTTTATTTGCTTTGCTTCCAAGCCCCAGGAGAATAACTCCCTGAAAGAATAACTATTTAACCACATTCCATTTATAAATCTCATTAATAATAATAATATTATCATAGAACAGTAGTCTGCCCAGTTGTGGCTGCAACATGTACAATGTACAGGGAAATTTTGTTCTATGTTGCTGTGATAAATTCAGTTGGCCTTGAGCCATAACCACAAAGGTTTAGATATTGGAAAAATAATATTTTCTTACATAAAACTCACTTGATAAAAGAAAAACTTTGTAAGAACCATGAAAAGAGTATATTAGATAATAATCTGGGATGTATCCAAAATTAATAAGCCATGTGTTGTAAAAGAATGCTTCCAATATTAAATTGAATTTAATAAGACCATTGTTTAGACATAATAATTTTCAAATCAGTATAATTTGTTCAGTGTTTCATGCAGATAATAGTATAGAAGCTGCCCAATGAAGGATTACAAAGTTGAATACTAGTTTAACTAACAGATAATGTAAGCACAAAATAAGGATAAAAAGAAATACCTAGAAGAAAAGAAGAAGTCAAAGATATTTTAAACCAATTGTACACTTAAATCAGTGTGGCAAACTAAGTGCTGGTGGCTCATGCGTTTAATCCTAGCTACCCAGGAGACTGAGATCTGAGGATCACGGTTCAGAGCCAGCCCTGATAAGTAAGTGTATGAGACTTATCTCCAATTAACCACCAGAATACCAGAAGTAGTGCTCAAGGTGGTAGAGTGCTAGCATTGAGCACAAAAGTTCAGTGATACTGACTAGGCCCTGAGTTCAACTCCTATAATCAACAAAAAACAAAAAATAAAAAAACAATGGAGCAATGATCAACCATATGCCTGAGTACTTTGGTGTTACTAGAAATGTAATTTCAGGGTAAATTCAAAAAGGAGAATGTCACATGTTGTCAAATTTTCCCCTAAAAATAATTTTTTATTTATATTTTTCTCTAGCAATATGTAAAGCTACATCTTTATCCATGGTTTTACTAACAGCTGAGTTATCAAACAGTTCTGCTTTTCCAATTTAATTAATGAGATATGGTGTCTTAGTCTATTTGCATTTTTCTAGTTATAAATTTGAGCATCTTTTCATAACTTTTTTTTTTTGGGGGGGGGGTCCGGTCTTGGGGCCTGAACTCTGGGCCTGGGCGCTGTCCCTCAGCTCTTCAGCTCAAGGCTAGCACTCTACCACTTGAGCCACAGCACCACTTCCGGCTTTTTTCTTTTTGTTTATGTGGTTTTGAGGAATCAAACCCAGGGCCTCAGGCATGCAAGGCAAGCACTCTACCACTGAGACACCTTCCCAGCCCTCTCTTTTCATAACTTTAAGGGCCACTTTGCTGTCATTTTGTGAATGGTCTTTGACATGCTGATTTTTTGCATTATGGCATTTATTCTTTAGCCTAAAGTTCATTGTACTTAATACTTTTAGGTCTTTATTTGTGATCTATCATAAATATTTTCTCTTGTTTATAACTTTTGAAATATTTGTTTGCCATGTGTGGTCATTGACATAATGGTCCATAGCAATGTATATATTTGAGTTCCAAGTCCTGTAAATACATTGCTTTTTCAGTAAAAAGGGTTTAAAAGTTGTAATTGAATCAGGGACTCTGAAATGGATAAATGGTCTTGGAATATTCAGTTGGGCCCCATGTAATCACAGAGCTCATGAAAGCTCACCGCCATTTCTGGCTGTGGTTAAAAGAAGATACGAAGAAAAAAAAGGGATCAGAAAGATGCAAAAATACTAGCTTTGGAGATAGAGGAAAGGTCCTAAGACAAAAAGAAAATGTTGGTGACATCTACATTCCCTTCAGGGGAAAAAACTAGAAAGTGAATTCTCTTCTACAGCCTTCAGATTGCAATGTAGATTAGTGGGACTTGTCTGGCTCTGGTCTACAGACTGGAAAGTGATAACTTAATCTGCGCTAGGTTTGTGGGAAATTGTAGCAGCAGGAATAGGTAACTAAAATACTATGCTGTTAAAAAATTTTGGACTCACATTTACTAATCTTGTCCATTTAAAAATTTTGGACTCAAAGTTACTAATCTGTAGAGCATTTGGAGTTTGAGCCAGATGTGCGCAACCATTCCTTCAGACCTGCTTAAATCGGAATTCATTTGGTTTCCTCCTGCATTTGTGTAGTCTCATCACTTTTCATTTAGATTCCCGATGAGCTCAGAGTTTATATTCCTATAAAATGTAGTGTAGTGTGTATTTGTTCCGGTGGCCAACCAGTTATCCTAGAACTATTTGATGAACACCCTCCTTGTGATTGCAGGCACAGCTCTTTATTATAGACCGTTGGATTTCCAAGACCATTTCTTCCATGGCTGTCCACTCATGCATGAACACCATATTCCTGAATTCAGAAAATTTGTATGTTTATTGTGGTGTGGAACTGTTTCCTTTCTCAGCTATTTTTTTCTTAAGGTTTTTTTCTTGTCCTTCCAAGTGTTTTCACGAGAAATTTAGTTGGATGTTTTTATTATAGAGGGGATATTTCTCTCTTGTAAATGCAGCATAGCAACAAGCTGAATTAATTAGTTTCACTCTCAAATAACCTTGTTGGTATTTTTATTGGTACTGTGTTACGTTTTTCAAAGTAACTTCAAACTGACCTCATTATAATCTGAGTCATTCTATTACAAAAGAGTGAATGCCTTACTTCCTTCAAGTCTTGTTTTTGTGGCTTAAGTTTTAATGTTTGTCTCAGAGATCTGATACATTTTCTACATATGATTTTCCTTATGTAGTTTATCACTTGTGATAATGTAATTCTATCCAACAGGTTACAATCAGTATCTCTCCAGACAGCTGACTCCTGTATTTTAAATTTTACTGTGCCTATTTTATTGAGTTCATTTTGTTATTGATTCCCATCATTTTCCAGGCATACTAAAATATCATCTACAAATCCAGTTTTTACATGTCTTTCCAATTCCTATGCTATTATTCGTATATTATGTATAACTAATGAAATATCAGCTGGTATTGAAGGTAGTAGAATCTCAGTTTTGTCTGTAATGAGGTTGAAAGCTTGCATGTCCCTGTTAAGTAAGATACTGATGTGTGTGTTTTACCATGTTAAGAAAATATGTTTTAAGTCCTATCTTATTGGATTTTCATCAGATATGATATTATCAGAAATTTCATTTATGTGGAGAATCATTCAATTTTTCACTGTAATTATTGAAGTGGTATATTGTACTAATGGCCTGATATTGAGCCAAAGTTAACTCCTGAGAATATAAGTTTGGTTACAGAATTTTTAAACTGTAGTTGCACTGTTTTGATCTACTTGTTTAGCATTTCTTTGTGCCAACACTGGGGTCTGAATGCAAGGCCTCATGTTCTCAGCTTTCCTGCTCATAGCTGACACTCTTATCACTTGAGCCACACCATTGGTTTAGTATTTTGCCGGTTAATTGGGAGTCTCACAAACTTGTTTTTCTCTAGGCTGGATTTGAACTATAATCCTTCAGTTCTTAATTTCTCGAGTAGCTAGGATTGTAGGTATATACCAGTGGAAAGCCTGGCTTATTTAACATTTTTACATTGATATACATGGTGACATCATAACCTAGAAAGGTATATATATATATATGTATGTATGTGTGTGTGTGTGTGTGTGTGTATGTATATATACATATATATTTTATACATTAAAACTTGTCAACATCTTAGTTTCCATCTTCTTTGTTTTGGTCAGTTTGTCCCCTTTTGAGCAGAGTATTTAGGTTGTTTATATAGGTTGAGTATTCCTAATGTGGAAATCACAAAGTCAAAGTGCTTGCAAATATGAAACTTTTTTAGTGTTAAGATAATGCCACCAATGGAAGATTTGACCCTTGCGCTATGAGATGCACAGTCAACATGCGGATGCACTAAAAGTGTCATTTGAAATTACCTTTCAGCTACACATTTAAGAAACTCAAATGAATTTCATGTTTAGATTTGAATCCCATCTCCAAGATACCTCATCATGCATGTGCAAATATTCCAAAATCTTCCCCCCACTAAAAAAAACCCAAAACTCTGAAATCTGAAACACATCTACCTTTATACATTTTGGATAGAGGATGTCCATCTGTACTCCAATTTTTATTGGTAAATATTCATAGGAATGATAATTTTTCTATGACCACTTATGTGAGTGTATATAAACTTCCTTATATTTTAAGAAATTTTGATGTATATTCCCTTTCATTGAAATTACTAAAAGTTGTTGTTCTAGTTTTCAGAAGTAGGATTATCTTTTACCTTTTTGTTTTGTTAATGACTTGTTTACTTCATTACCACCAGGTGCCATTTGCAATACTATTCTCAAACTAAATTATATAGTGTATTTTGTGTGTTCTGTATGTGTGCTTGTATATGCATGTGAGCTTTCCCCTTAAGAAGCCCATGGTACTGGGGTTTCCATGTCCTAGAGCATGAATGCTTTTACCTTTACTGAGTAGGTCTAAATCTTTCCCACCTATATTTTTCAGTCTTGTTTATACACATTTTTACCAATGAATACTGTAATTAGAATTATTTTTTATAACTATGATGGCTGTGAAATTGTGCTTATCAGTCTTTTTTTTTAATTGTGAAAATACTGGACAGAGGAGTTACAATTACATGGGCAAGATAATGAGTACATTTCTTATCAAGCATTGTTGCCTCCTCCTTTGTTTCCCCTTCCCATCCCTTCCCATCTCCCCCTGTGTCCCTATTTAAACAATTTGTTTTTTCCCTTCCCCTCCACAAATTGTACCAACATCAAATACAGTGAAAGCAGGGGTTATACCGTGGGGGAGGGACATACAAAGGCACAAAGAAATATATTTTAAATATGTTAGAAACAATAGCAAGAAAGAAAAAACATTTGAGTCCTTATCTTGGGGTTCATTTCGCTTAACGTCAACTTATCTGACCATTTCTGCTTGTCTAAGACATGTACTACTTATTGCAAATAAGGGAAACCATGGGACCTATGTTTCTTTGGGCCTGGCTTACTTCACTTAATATATTTTTTCCAAGTCATTCCATTTCCTAACAAATGGGGCAATGTCATTCTTTCTGATGGAGGCATAGAATTCCATTGTGTGTGTGTGTGTGTGTGTGTGTGTGTGTGTGTGTGTGTGTGTGTGTGTGTGTGTGTGTGTGTGTACCACATTTTTTGATCCATTCATCTACTGATGGGCCTAATTTGGGATGGCAATTCTTTTCCATATTCATAGGCTTCCAAAAGATTCATTTAGTCTGTCTTGACTTCTTGACTTTCATTGATGGTATCTTTTTTCCCTTGTGCAGATATAAAATTTTTAATGTAGCAAGACTTCATTACACTTCCCAGACTGATGATAGAAAAGTATCTTCTAAATTGTTATTCAAAAAGTTTTATAAATTTATTTTCACCTTCAGGTTTTAATATGTATTTCCTTTTGGTTAATAGCCTAAGACACGATCCTAATTATTTCACAATTATGATTCTGCTTTGTCTTATACCTCAATTTAATATGTGAGCATTGTGTCTCTTCAATTCCTTTAGATCTTTTATCTATCTGACTTTTCTGTCTAATTATCTACAATAATGTTTCTGCCCAGTTTTAGAATACTAGGGGAAATCCCTTCTTAGAGACACTTGGTTTATGTGGATGTTAGCGGGAACCTTTCATTTTTACATAAAGAATTTAGGATCAGTTGGTGAAGCTTAGTATATCAATTTGCCTTAGTTGATAATGATTCATATTTGTAGAGGCAGGAGATTAAATTCTATCATTATAACACATTTTTCTACTTTCTCAATCCTTTCATTGTGCCCTTTAAAAAAGTAGTTCACGCAGAAGTACCTATTCTTGTGTATCTTCCATTCTTTTATCTCCTTTCTGTTTTCTTTTCTTTTCTTTCCTTCCTTCTTTCTTCTTTACATGATTTGTTTTAAATTTTTCAAAAGCTTATTTTGTTAGAAATTATATTTGCAATATGAGTCTTATATGGTTGTGCAGAGTATGTATATAATGTGTCTTACTTCATTATGGTATTTTATTATTACTACTGTAAAATATTACTTTCCATATTATAGACTTAATTTTATTTAGGATTTTTGAGATTCTCTTTAAGTTCTGCTTCCCATATGGCTTATGTTTACTTTGGGTAGAAAATTCAGTCTAGCCTCTTAAAAGTCTTCCAAGCTTCTCTGTTGAGCATCCACTCTCCCTTTTCTTCCCCTCTCATCCTTCTTTCTCCTCCACTTCTGGTTTTGGTGCTCTGTAACTCTTTGGTATTGAGATTACTAATTTTTGTATTGAGTTCTAGTTTTGTAAAGATTGTCTTAAAAGTTTTTCAGCCCACCATTCAACAATAAAAAAAAACAAATAGCACAATTTTAAAAACTAAGGAAGAAATTTTAAAACCTATGAGCACATGACATATGAGCATATGAAAAGATACTGACCATCATCGTCCATTGGGAAAAAGTACAAGCAAACATCATAACAAGATACCATTTCATACCTACTATGATGGTATATACTCAATGAAAGAAGGTGTGGTGAAATTGGAACTCTCATACGTAGCTTTTGAAAATAATTTGATAGTTCCTCAAAATGTTAAGCATGTTACTATAGGATTCTTCCACTTAGGTATATACACAGAATATGAAAATACACCACTGAAAAACATGAATATGAATTCTTTTTTTATACACATATCTCTATATATATACTTACTGAAGCAAACAATACCATCAGTGTACATTAATTGGTTGGTTAATCTTTATAAACTCTGCCAAACATGGTAGTATATACCTGTAATTCTAGCTCCGTAGGAAGTTCAGGAACAAGGATCAAAAGTTGAAGGCCATACAATTGCCAGTGGCTCACACCTGTAATACTAGTAAGATCTTTGTTCCCCAAAAAAGTAAAAAAAATAAGGAGCTGGGGTGTTGCTTTATGATAAAATGTTTGCCTGTCTTTCATAATGTCCTGAGTTCAATCCCCAGTACCACCAGAAAAACAAAGAAAAACTTTTTTAACTGTGTTTCTATTGATTGTATAACAAAGCAGTTAAGAGTATGGTGGCTTGTAAGTTTGAGAATTATTTCTGTCATGTTTATTTCATTTAATCATAGGAAATTTATTTGAGGAGTGAGAGGGTCACATTATGAAAATCAGATCTAAATTCTGCCTTCTTATGTGGAATGGCTAGGTTAATAGTGCTTTTTTTCCGCAGCATTATTCACCATAAATAAGATATGGAAACAACCAAGATGTCCCTCAGTAGATGACTGGATCAAGAAAAAAAAAAATATATATATATATATAAATATAAATTCTAGTTTCCACCAGAAAGAATAACACTGCCCCATTTGTTAGGAAATGGAAAGACTTGGAAAAAAATCATATTAAGTGAAGTCAGCCAGACCCAAAGAAACATAGGCCCCATGGTTTCCCTTATTTGCAACAATTAATATATGTCTAGGATAATCTATCACATGAGCAAAACAGCTCAATAGTTGTGTACATATGACCATTTATGATGCTAAGCAAAATGAACTCCAATATATGGACACAAGAGGTTTCTCTTTGTTGTTGTTGTTGTTTTTAATGTACTATGTGATTTTTCTGTTTCTTTTGTATGTTTTTCTCCCTATGGTTTATCCCTTGTTGCCATTGTATTTGATTTTGGTACCCTGGTATTGTATATACATTTATTTGAATTAGGAAATGGAAGGGGAATAACAGAATGGTGAGACAAAGGACAAGGGGAAAATGAGTGCAACAGAGACATATGTAAGACAATATGTTGAAATGATCTGTGCAACTTGGGGAGGTTTAGGGGTGAAGGGAAAGTAGGAGAAAAATAAGGGAAGGGGTAACAAGTTTGACAAGAAATGTACTTACTACCTTACTTAAGTAACTGTACCCCCTCTATACATCATCTTGACAATAAAAAATGACAAAAATGAATATGGATTCTTGCAGGCCCATTATTTATAACCAAAGAACAGTATAAAGGACTACTAAGAGTCAAAATTCAGAATTTGCCAAGCAATTCCTTACTCTCCACAGTAATGTATGAGAGTCCTAATTATTTTACAGACTTCATAACAGATGACATTTTTAACCTGTTACACTTTGTCATAATTCTAGTGAATATGAGTGAGTCTTATTGTAATTATCATTTTAATATTTGATATTGAACATTTTTAATGCATTATTTGCCCACTTGAACATTTGGTAAACTGTATCTTTAAATCTGTTGTTCATTGTAGTTGTATCACTTTATTAGGTAGTAGGATTTTTGCTATAATTTTATATTTTATTTCTATATTTAACTAGTTGTACAAAAGACTTGCCATTCAACAAAGTAATATATGAATTCAGTGAACCCTGATCAATGGCATCACATTCATGATTCTCTCCCATTCCTCTCAATTCCATCCCTCCCACCAATTTTCTTAATTTTGTAGAATATGCATTGAAATTCATGACTATATCTTCCCTTTCTTCCATTATAAAGCATACTTGTTTATCATATAGAGGAACAAAAGAGGCTCAATGGCAACTCCCATGGCCTGCCAGGCCAGTATCAAATGACATTTTGATTGTAAGCAGGGACCAGAGAAATTCTGCAAGATGCACATACATAGTTTCTTTTGTAAAGGCTCCCTTGCAACATTTAATCCAGTCTATCTAAGCATTAGTTTCCCTGTATCCAGTCTCAATTTCTATAGTTTGTCTCAAATCTTTTACCTTCACATTGGTTATTTTATTTTATTTATTTAATTTATTTTTTTATTGTGAAAATACCATAGAGAGGGGTTACAATTACATGGGCAAGGTAATGAGTGCATTTCTTTTTTCTTTTTTGGGGGGGGGCGGGGTGGCCATGGGGCCTGAACTCTGGGCCTGGGCGCTGTCCCTCAGCTCTTCAGCTCAAGGCTAGCGCTCTACCACTTGAGCCACAGCGCCACTTCCGGCTTTTTTTCTTTTTGCTTATATGGTGCTGAGAAATTGAACCCAGGGCCTCAGGTATGCAAGGCAAATGCTCTACCACTGAGCCACCTTCCCAGCCCCAATGAGTGCATTTCTTAGCAAGCATTGTTGACTCCTCCTTTGTTTCCCCTTACCATCCCTTGCCATCTCCCCCTCACCCCACCCTGTGCCAAAGTTGTAATGTTCATTTTCGACATAATATCTTTTACATCTCATTGTTGCAATGGGTCCACCTGTATATTGGTTATTTTAATGGGGCCATTTGAGGAAGCATTAGGACTGTCTTCTCTATGCAGTGCAGGACGTTGGAGTGGGAGGATTTATGTCTGGAAATTAGAGTCTACCTCAGTACTGGAGACTGAGGCCTTAATCCCATATATCCTAGCATCAACTCAAGTTGATGGGGAACTCTCTATCTGTAAATTGCATATAACTTACAGGAGCCAGAAGTACCTCTCTAGAAGTCTTCACAGATTATGAGGACAGTCAGCTTGCTAGGGGTGGAGTATGAGACTCCTATCCATGATTTCTTTTGATGGGAAACAATCTGGTCTCAGGAGTAATTATGTGGTTCTACCATTAGAACAGCTATCTTGGTCATGAGCAAGATTTGATATGGCCTTCCTTTGGTGGGATCAAGATTTGATCAAACATTTCTTGTCTTTCTCTGAGCCATTATCCTCTTTGCAGGCTTTTGAGCAAGAGCTGGAAACTCATGAAGGAAGGATTTACAAAAATCTGAGGGAAAGCAGAAAGTTACATTAAAATCCTTTCTAAAAGAAATTTCTCCTCCTCTACAAGAAAATTCTATTGGAAGTTCTTTCTCTGAGAGAAAAATTTCTTTTACAATTGTTTTTGTTAAAACTCTTCTCTATAAGGAAATTTCATTAAAAGTATTTTTCTCTAAAAGAATTTCATTAAATTTCTTTTTCTCTAAAAGAAAGAAGCATTTACTGAGTACTAAGCTTCAACTTGAGGAGGCAGACATATACAGGTGGGCAAGCAGTTTTGTATTTGGTTCTGGGGATGGGAAAAACCTTAACAAAGAAGTGAAACCAGAGAAGCGATATAGTGCAGGGATAGAGCATGTGCCTAGCTTTTTAAAGTTTAAAGTGCCTAGTTTTTTTGTTAAAGTTTAATTCCAAGCTAAAAAAATTAAAAATAACAACAAAAGAAAACAGCTGTAGATTTGCTCTTCTGTTAAGTGTTTCATCTTAGAAATATCCTTTTTAATGTCATGTGGTTATCCTGTATTGTTCAACCCTCCAATGTTAGGGGTGACACTTGACTTTTCCTTTATGAAGAAGCTAACTCTGAAAAAGTCTACTGACATCCACTAAAAGTTAGTTGGTGAGGTTGGACATGTAGCTCAGGAAAATACTAGTCAATGAACAAAAGAGCATCAGGTACTGAGTTTGAGTCCTAGTCTCGAGCCATAAATAAATAAATAAATAGATAAAAAACCCAAACTAGTTTTTCAGTATGATTTCCTACACCAAGACTAGGAGTTGTATAAGCAGAAGCATTAAGACAAAGCTGGGTAAATCTGGCTGCCGCTCTTCAGTTATAGATCTAAATCTGAACATAAAAATGCCATTTCGGTACTAAAATGTAAGTGTGGAAACCTTCTAAGCAGTAAGCCTGAAAACAGACCCTATCAAGGGTGGGGTGAGGGCAGTGTTTACTATTTCCACCAGTCTTATTTTCAATTTGCAGTGTTAGGTAATTCTGACAAAGAACATGGTAACGGTCTACAGGGGAAAAACATGCATGCCTCTCAAAAACAACCATTTTTCCTTCAACTTGGTCTCACGGCACTTAGCCTGTCTCTTGGTTGATTCTCTAAGGATAAACAATTCCAGGAGAAAAATGTCTACTGATTCAACTGCCAATCATGCAAGGGAGAGATAGGAGTTAGGAAGTAAAGATAGTCATAAGTTATCAGCTGTAAACTTGTCAAAGAGACAAGTTCTCAATGTTTTTACCAGACTCACTGATGTCTCAGGGTGAAACAATTCAACAATCTGGATTTAACACACCTTCCAGGCAATTCTGATCTCATTAAACTTTGAGAACCTGTATTCAATCAATGGTCAACGGCATTTAATGAACAGCCATCATTACCTTAACTCATTCCCTGAGAAATAAACTCAGTGGCAAACATTTTCTTTTTCTTCAAAACAAAGACCAAAGTTAAAACATGGTCTTTTTTTTTTTTTTGCAACTCAATGCTGTGGCTTGCTTGTGAAACAATTTAAGATTACTCTCAGGAGAGCCTCAAATATCTGGTGGTATAAAATGATTACCATTTCTCTGATTAAAAAGAAGTTTCATTGGTGGAGGCCTGATACAACTGAAGTAAGTAGAACTCTCCCTTTACTAGAAAGGGAACAAGAAAGCCATTTTGCTCTAACAACAGAAAATCTCTGTTACAGAGGAAAGAAGTTTCTTATTTCTTGAAAGACAAATTAAATAGAACACAGTTCTAAGACTGGTCTCTTCCACTGGAGAACCAAAAAACTATCTTGATGAATACTAACTTCTAATTCAGAAGCAGACCTTATGCTCATAGCCTAATTTGTGTGATGATAATCCTCAGAAAGGCTTGTGTTGGAACTTAGACATTATCCTTCTCTAATCCCTCATTTGACCTACACGGGGGCTTGTTCTTGGTTCTTCCAAGTCTAACCTTAGAATATCAACCTTAGAATACCTACTTCAAAACCTTATTGCTCTGATGACAAGGATCTACTTCAATAGTTCTGTGTACTCCTGGACAACATCATAAATATCACTGGCAAAATTGGTAGAAACGCTAACTCTCCTGCTTTTTTCTCCAGCTGTGGGTAGATTGTACGGCAACTGATATCTTTATCAAGTAGTTTTGATCTTGCTGAATTTCCACCATCATTGCATTCATTCCCCCTGCACATTCATCTACCTTCTCTCCCCATATATGAGGTTCTCTAGCCTTTTGAGGCTATGGATAATCTGAGTAAAGATTACCCATGATATCTCTTGAAAATATCATTTTGAGGCTAGGAAAAACACTTGGTGATGTGCTTCTTCCCATCAGCTAAAAAATCCAAGCTTAAAGCAAAATCATAGGTAGCTGCATGGCTGTGAAGTTGATATTTGTACTTGCTAAGTAGAAACCATTCTAAATAGTAGCAAGATAATAGTAAGTAGCAGTGGCACCTATAATAATCCTAACTACTTGGCAGGTTAAGATCTGAGATTCACAGATAGAAGTCAGACCAGGCAAAAAGGTCTGCAAGACATTTCATCTTGAGTTAAACACCAAAAAGTCTGAAGTGAAGCTGTGGTTTAAGTGGTAGAGCATTAGCCTTGAGCCAAAAAGGGTAGGGGAGATGCAGGGATAGCATGAAAGTCCTAAATTCAATCCCCAGGACCTGGACTGAAAAAAAAATAGCAAGAGAGCTAACTAAATCTGATACCTCATATAACTTGCTATTTTTTTAAAGTATCTTTCCCTGTGAAGTCTTATGCTATTAAGTAGACCATACACTTTTAGAAACTGAAAACAAAACACCCTGACGTGGCTGGCTTGTTACAAACAGCACAGATGATAGTTAAAAACTGAAGTCAAGGAATAAATAATTCCAGGATATGTCAGTGCAAAATAGTGATTGGTTACAAGATTGAGACGTTTTAGCTTGACAGAAAAGATTTCCCCACACCTGGAATCCTGTGGATGCTTTGTCTTGGCACAATCATCCATGAAAAAAATTGTGTTTCTAAGCATACATACTTAGGGGAGCAAAGCAGGGAGTTCATTTACCAATGGGAAAGTCATTTATTTATCCTAATTAATTTTCTATGTAAACTAGCCACAATTGGACAAAGCAGATGTGTTAAATCAATTTAGCAAGGCAATTTACTATGATGAGGTTTGTTCAGTCATTGGGAGCATCAGGAAATTTGTGCAAGTATTTTTCCAAATTTGTCCTGGCTATGCAAATGTCACATAATTAGTTACCATACTTTACATGCAAAATTATTTGCTATAATAATCACACTCAACTCTAGTGAACATGAAAACCTTTATTTTTATCACTGGAAGGCTGTAATTGAGTGTCAAACACAGGAAAACCTAGTTCCAACCTTCCAAATCGTTATTCCAAACAAACAAGCGCAACAAAAGTTAGGAGGGTTCCTTGACTCTGGGCAGCACTTTATCAGCATCACAAAAAGTGAAAGCAATTCATTCTGTTTTTTGGACTAGATTGCTTCAGGTAGACTTTCTAGCCTCTATTATGGAATGACTCAGTACAATCACTTAATATTTGCCAGAAGAAAAGCAAATTTCTGATATGGAATCTTCTGAAATATAACTACTGTTACATATCCAGCTGCCCCAGGCTGACAGGCTGGATAAAATGGGGACTTGTAGCATGGTGTCTTCCCCTGGCTTATTCTGTCAATGGTCCCACTAACAGGGGGGCTTTCTGGGCTATGTCTTCCTGCCAAAGTTCTGTGTTTTCTGTTTTTGGTTGGAAGTCTTTTTTAAGTCCTAAATGCCTCCTAGCCACTTGAGCTATAACCCATCTATTTGTCCAGAATGGAGAATATGAAATTTGGCAGTGACCACACTGGATAAATTTGGGCAAACCAGAACAAGTTGGACATTCAAATATAATCATATGCCTTCTATGACTCCTCAATTTTGTGCTCATTCCTTACCATCCTGTTGTTTTTAGTATGTTCAAATTTCCTCACTGATAGTGAGCTTGGCCTCAAATTCTAAGTCTTTTTTGCTCACCCACTCTCTGCTTCTTTCATAATCCCAATCATTGGCTGAAGCTTGCTTTACCACAGGTGGATTGCTCTGGAATGAAGGGTTACCATTTGCCTGGGGATTCACTCAGAGGGTTTCCAGTGTCTCCACTGCCTGTCCCTCTTAGACAGATCAATGTGCATTATAGCCATGTTACCACATTTGAGCTAATAATTGTGATTACAACTCAGTGCTTGTGCACTCAATGGGACCAGCCCTTCAACTAGGAGGGGTTCAGTTGTAATCGTGACTTATACCTATATGGTGTGCATAAGTCAGGATTGAGATCCCAGTTTTGTTACTTAAATTATACCCTGCCGTTGTTTTATTTTTTTATAAATATTGTGCTTTTGGGTCATAGTATGATTGCTCTAGAATCTAAACTTGTTAAGCACTTTTCCATGTTTGTATTAACTTTAGCACGAGAAATGAGCAAAAGAAGCCTAAAGCTATGCTAACTCTTAAGAGAAATGTCAATATTTGACATATTTATCTTTTAGAAAAATAATGATGGACATTATACAGATACTTTGTTAAAATAAAAAAGGGAAATTGTCTGGAAAAAAAGGAAGTAGTAAAAGACAATGTTAGGCTGCCCATAAAGGGAAACCTTAGTTTCCTATAAAGGTTAGCTGCTAAAAATTTCTGAGGTCTTTGTAAATCAATTATCATCCTATTACATCCCTAAGTTGAGGTAGTGACAGTTCCCAACCAAATACAAAGACCCTATTCTTTACTAGATCAAGTCCCCATTTTAAAACAAAACATTAAAATGATTGTGGTGTTGTCTTCTTAATTTTATGCCTTTGTCTTAGCCCAATATTAAATTTAATTAGATAGAACTTAAACTGCTGTGTGTACAACTGATTCTATACAAATAAGTGTTGGTATAAAATTTGCATGTGTGTTATAAACCAGCTGCCTGTGGTCCTTCTGCTCTACCCAGATGGATTTGTGGACAGCCCAGGAAGAGCTACTCCTTACTTTGGGCCCTTGAAGGTAATTGCAGACCGTTACCCCTGGGACTGTGGCAGGCAGGATGGCAGCACAGAATTCAAGACCCTCGGTGCTATAGGAATTTGTATTCCAGGAGGCTTTTGAGACCTTAAGTGTTAAAGCTCTTTCTTGCCCATGATATTCTTTGCTGAAAGCAACTGCCTGTTCCTGAAGCTCTGGACCAGGCAGCTTGTCAGCCTTGCTACTGCCTTGCTGCCAGGCCACCTTCCTCTCTGCCATTGTCACTGCTTCTGCTCTTCATGTTATCAGCCCAGCAAAAGTCAGAATGAGCACTGGAGAGAAAGTCTTTATTAGGATCTGATGTTATAATATCAGGGGTGCAGCAAGAGGAGTGTCTCCCAGATGCTCACAAGGTGAGTTATGCAGCTTGCTAGTATTGCCTGAGGAGGAGGAGACAAGGGTGTTTGCACCCATCATAGCAGATCCCTCATGTTTGTGCCAATCATGGTACAGTCTGCCATGTAAATGAAGGATTTTGTTTGTGCCGATCATGGTACAGGCCATGATACAAATAAAGAATTGTGTTTTTGCCAACCACAAATTTTTGGGGAGCTGAAGTACCAATCTGATGGGAATGGCAGTTGTGGCTGTGCTCTTTCGATTCTTTTGAGCCAAATTCTAAATACAGGCTGCTTGCTGGTGTAATACCTTCTGGAACCATACTTTGGATATTGGCAGGAGGGCAGCTTGGCTTCCTGTTGACTGTTGCCTGTTGCTTAAAGTATCTGGGTGCACTAGAGTAGGTTCTAGAAGCTGCCAGTTACATGTTAAATTTCTCTAGCCCCCAACATCTCAGCACATTTACAAGAAAAAAATGAACTTGAAAAAGAGTATTTACAACAAAGCTTATCATCCAACAACTTTTAACACTGTTCTAACAATGCTATACTTCTGTTCTGGTGTCTGAGAAAAAGTTAGGTCCCTAACATCTGTTTCATGTGTATCCAGCTTTTACATTGTAGTTTTTTCTTTATCTTTGAACAGGCTCTACTTTTATTTTTCTGAACTCCAGAAGCTGTTCGCCTATGTGTCCAGTAATTCTTCATCAGAATAAGTTCAATACTTATTTCCTTCATAAAGTAATTCATCACTTTTGTCAGTCTCATTTTATGCAGAAAGATTCCCTTAGCACTAAGTCAATAGATTTAATTAAATAGACACAGTCCTGTAAGTGAAACAGTTGAGACAACAAACATTTTAGTATCATAGTGTTAATGACACTCTTCCTGGATATTACTATCAGACTCAGATAATTGGGTAGGGAGGATAGACTTGAGAAAGTTACAATGTACTAAGTCATGCAGACATTTTACAGCAAATACTATTAACACTCCAGTGAGGCACTGAGATAGAGTAGATCAAGGCTAAAACTGAGCTTGTCGAAAATAAGGTCCAGAATCACTTCTATATTTAATTATCTTGCATAACATGCTTGGAAAACAAATTTCTATCTCTATATTAGTGATGAGGGACTAGGCTTAGAGTCTAAGCTTCAGTATTTGAGTAGGTAGCAGAAAACAGTGCTATATTAAATCACATGAAAACAAGCTAAATACTCTTCTTTTCCAGTAGGTTTTTTAAAAATGTAAACACTCCATTTTTCATATATTCTTAGTGTATGCTGTACAAAATATGTTAATTGTGATCTTTCTGCACGTGCATGCAGTGTACTTTAATAAATTTTTTGCCCTTTATTTCTTATTCCTTCTTCTT
The DNA here is from genome assembly GCF_024711535.1 of Dipodomys merriami. NCBI lineage: Eukaryota > Metazoa > Chordata > Mammalia > Rodentia > Heteromyidae > Dipodomys > Dipodomys merriami. The sequence goes on from NW_027202270.1 coordinate 78,728,034, forward strand.
TATCTCTAGAGTCTTAGAAGAGACCTGAGAGTTTACAGTTTTAACTAGTTTTAGGAACTCAGGATTTGTGGAACACAGGACTGGAGCAGCTCTAAATTTTTTCAGTGTTTTAAGTATGCAAAAAACTGAAGGTAAACTGTTTGTTCAAATCTCTTTCTCCTATCCATTCATTCAACAAACTCTAGGTAAACACTTATTAACATGCAGTATATTTCCCAATAGTTTCCAGTACTACTTTTCAAAAAGTTTTAAAAAATGATTAAATAGGTCATTTAAATCATTTATGGGTATTTGACAACTTCATTTCTGTGATCATGGAAAGCCATAGAAAAGAATAAACAGGAAATGCATGCAAAATTTTTAACATAGTCTCAAACACTAAATAAGAATTCAGCATCCACAGCTTGTAGCTCTCAGAAATTAACAACCATTTAGTATATCCTCTTTTCACTTCTCACAATTGCTACAAGTGTGAGCATCTCTTTGAACATTTTGGAATTGTCTTCCATATTTAGCCTATGAGGACAGCAAGGGTCAGTTCAAGATAAAGCTGAGGAAAGGATGTGTAGGGTTGAGAAAGCCAGGAAGCATGATGCCACACCAAGTATATTATGAATTCCGGTAAGCAGTTACAATTCAAAGTAAATCACAAGCATTGGTTCATAATGTGTACCAGCTCCCATAAGTGCCAACTAACCTGAAGATACATTCCTCCTGTGTCAACTTACTCTGTGGGGAAGAGGAGAGCATTGGCAGCAAAATAAAATAAAACCAGCACAACTCTTGGGAGATCCTACAGAATTCAGTTAAACCTAGGCACCCGTCTTGAACACATCACATTTTTAAAGATTCAGGCTTTGTTCAAGGCTTTAATAATCAATGAATCAATCCTGAAAGCACTTTTACAAGAGCTGGGATACCTGCCTGCTTCTCAGTGTGAGAAATGTTTTTTTTTTTCTGCCACCAGATTGACATCAGCAATTTAAAATTTTGTCCACAGTAAACTCCAAAAAATTCCTCTTGGAAATGGTACACGATTACTCAGCAGGGAATGATAAAGGTTGATCTGGGTGCTGGTGGCTCATATCTGTTATCCTAGCTACTTAGAAGGCTAAGACCCTAAGGATCATACAGCAAAATGAGCTCAGGCAGGAAAGTCTGTGAGGACCTTATCTCCAATTAACCATCAAAAAGACATAAGTGGAGCTGTGACTCAAGTGGTAGAGCAGTTTCCTTGAGCAAAATAAAGGTCAGGGGCAGTGTTCAGGCACAAAAATGAAAAAAAAAAAAAAAAAAAAGGAAAGAAAGAAAAAAAGAAAAAGAAAAAAACCTGAACTCCAAATGGATTTCTTGACTTCCATTGGAAAATAAGTCTACTTTTACATTCATCTTTGACCCCATAAATTTTCCAAACTCTATGATGTTAAGAATCCTGGGCTGTATGGAAGTTCACTATAATCTTCCCTGTAGAATACAAATGTGTAAAAGGAGTAAGCCAGGCCTGTTGGGCAAACACATCAATTCAACCTCAGGGGAGGATCAAAGGCATGAATGGAATTTAGGTATCTCTTAATGCTTATTTGGTAACACAGTAATTGGATCCCTATCACCTTGTATGAATATCAATTCAAAATGAATCAAAAACTTTAATGTAAGACCTGAAACCATGAAGATATTTCAGGAACAAGTAGGACTCTTTGTCATAAGCAGGAACTTTCTAAGAAAAGATCCAGAAACAAAGAAAATCAAAGAAAGGACAGATCACTGGGATAGCATCAAACCAAGAAGTTTCAGTATGGCAAAGCAAACAGTTAACAAGGCAACAGGATGTCTTCCCTAAGTGTTTTCCTAAATTTCCTTACCTGATTTATACCATTGTTACTAATTTCAATTTTCTGGAACATGGTCTGGGAAAAGATGCTACCTGAGATTGCTTAAGTTCAATATTTTTTCCTCAGAAATCTTCTGTACAATCATATTTTTTAAAATTTAAGATTCTTGCAACAGCATTCATAGACATAAATTGAGAAATATTTGAAGCATAAGGCATTTAATTCCTTCATTGATTAATTGATCCAGTGTACTTGGAATAACTCATGTACCTGACCTTTGTGAGGTGCTGGGATACTGACTTATATTACAAACAGATGGCAGGCAATCAAGTTATCTAGTAACTTAGTAATCTGCATAAACACATAAGTTTTCTATAAATGGATAATTCATATTAGGAGTCACTCCCTCCTTCTTGAAATACTTTCCTTACTAGGCTCCTCATTGGGGCCCCAGGCTCTTGATTTGCCTTCATGTTCATGCCACTTTTGGATATTCCTTTCATCTCTTGACTGTTTAAAGTTGGATTACTCATGACGGTCCATGAACTTCTTTGTCTTCATAGTCTTGATGGACTTAATATAATGACAGTACTGTATTCAGTCATCTACAGTCTATACAACCCCCAAACGAATCTTTGACATTTATCCAGTTGGGTACTCAATATCTTATTTGGGTTGATAAACATCAAAATAGTTAACAACCACAAATAAAAGCTCTACTCACCCAAGTTCTACCACCATTAAAAATTTTACACAAGTTAACTTAAAAATTAATGTGTCTTAGTCTTTACAAGTAAAAACCTGAAGTCCCGGGTGTTGTGGAGATACACACACACACACACACACACACACACACACACACACACACACACACACATACACACATCACATAGATGAAGCATATGCTAGGCATTCATAACGTCCTGGATTTGTAGCTTAACATCACTAAAACAAAATGTGCTCCACCTAATTTTTTTTTCATTTGAAGTGAGGAAAGTTATTTTTTCTTTCCTTTTAATAGCACAAAACAGTCTCAGATTTGGCACCAATTAATTAATTTCTTGTTACCTGTCCCAGTTATCAACCCTCACCTACATTCTTGGCAATAGCTAATCACAGATCTCTCTGCTTGTCCTTCATTTCCATAATTAATTCTCCTAGTGGCCTTCAGATAACTCCAGTAAGCCAAACATCAGATGATCAGGTCCCTCCCTCTGTTTCTGGGTCCTCCCATGTCAGTTACATCAAGTCCTGTTAGCTCCTAGATCACTGGATCTACCTTCTAAGCATTCCCTCTTCACCACACTTCCCTAGCCCTGCCCCCTTCTTATAGCCTCATTAATGTTCTTGCCAGACACAACTGTATCTAGGGACCATAAACCATTCTTCCCACTTCCTGTGCCTGTCATCCTAGATACCTGCGTGCCTTGCTTGCTCCTTTGCCTTACTTCAGTCATTAAATCAAGTTAAGTATTTTCAGTGAGAGCTTCCCAGAAGGCTGTAAGCTTATATTCTACCCAGCCTACCCTGCTTTTCTAGGTAGTATGGATCATCTTTTGACACTACAATTACATCTTTATTTTTTCTGTCTTCTTGTCCAGTGTATCTATGTATTATATATAACTCCTATATGTTTACTTATGTATTTATACCTTGGACAAGCTGCACTAGGACATAATTCTTTTTTTGAAACTTTATATATATATATATATATACATATATATATATGTATATATACATATATATATATGACCACAAACACATACTAATTACTCAATAAGTACAATTGAGAAAACTGGACAGGATACAATTAGGGTTAGAACTAAGGACTTGGTAAATTGGAGATGGGGAAGTCAATTTGTACTGCTACTTAGCTCCCATGAAATTGGAACAAGCCTGATGGGAAAATAACAGAATGTAACAACATCTCTTGCTCAGGATGGTTCTTCAAGTGTACTCTCTCCCAGTGAAAGTCATCTTTCCTTGGAGGACACCAATTTCCTAAGCACGGGTATTTAAACTAATTGCAGCATAATAGAATGCCTTATTCTGGTAGAAAAAAAAAAGTCTTTTTGAAACACTTCTTGGGATCACAGTAATCTTTTAAAACACTGTTTTCATTTACTGTTTCATTGATAAGTACATTAAATGATTGACAATGGAACACTCCAAACTTTTATCATTTTGTACAAAGGGGTTCCAATTCAGCATGCTAGTTACTGAGTACACCACATCTTGATCGATGTCACTCATCATCCTCCATCTCTGCCAATCCCATTCATCCCCTCTGTTCCACTTTCACATATGTACACTATTATGACTGCATTTGCCTAATACCCTTTCTCTCTCTGTTCATTTGACCCCCTTCTTCCTTGACCTCAGCCTTCTTCCTAACAGTTTCCTGATGTTCATTTTGTTAAACTGTAGTCAGTTATTAAACTGTAGTTGTTCAAAGGAATTACAACATTTAAATCCTCTTCAACCTATGCCATAACTTTAGTTAACATATTTGAGTACCTATGTATATGACCCTATATGTTTAGCTACATAGTTATAATTTGGCTCTTTCTCCAAACTTAAATATTAGTAAAAAAAAAAAATCTTACAATCTAACCAGTAATCAAAAGTGGCTTATTTACTTACGGGATAGAGCTCCACTTTACTTTGCTATAATGTGTATGATTTTGAAACCTGATTTGAAAATAAAAATTTCCAAATCATCAGTATTCGTCAAGTGTCCACAGTTGTACAGTGCTGTAGTAAGCGTCACTGGACTATAAAATAAGTGGAAGGCAGCTTCTGCCTAGGTAAATGGATACTTAATGCAGCTCTCACTCATTTATTTTAAGTGTGGCATAAAGCAAAAGAATGATTTGGGCCCTGACTTAAAAGTCTATTCAATTTTCACAGTAAAATACATTTGGGCCTACCTCTTAAACCTATCTCAGTAAATGGGTTAATTCTTGCCTTTCAAAATTCCCTCGGTGTTTTGTTTATGCAACAAAATTATTTCCCCAACAAACACTGTCATTCAAAGCAATTGAACATTTCTAAGCACTTGAAATAAATATATAAGGTCAGGTGTAATCCCATTGGTGGAATTTTTTCTTGCTTTAAGCCTTGTTTATGGGCCTCTAGGACTACTGCTCTTTTTATTATACAAAAAACAAGCAGACAACAACAAATCTCCTGGGGTAGTTCTTGTGTGTATCACCCAGTACAAATATATGTAGTTGTACTAAAATGTTACATTAAAATGGTTCAAGATATGTCATTGAAACTAGCACCTCATTTCATCTGCCGAAGAAACTATTTTAGTTTGGAAAGATATCCATTTTAGAACTCATTATTTGCTAACAAAATAGCGTTTCTTGAAAAGTAGCATTTTCATGAGAAAATGGAAAAGAAATTTATGGGAATACTTTAAACTCAAAAATGGGCCTGAATTCAGCATTTTCTTGCCCGAAGTCGATTTCCTTTTATCTCCAGAAATACCAACAGGAGGCGAAGGACCCAGCTTCTTGGCCAATTACATGCCCCTTGTCTCTTCCAGAAGCTTTATTCCCCAATGTACTTGGGAACTAACTTCTGACTTCAGACAAATGGCTGTTAGTTCCAGTCCTTACCTGCCAATTAACAATACTTTGCATACTGTGCCAGTCTCTGGGTCAGCCTCGTGATAAGATTAAGGAACCTGTTTGTTTAGTTCATTAGCAGAAATTCGTTCCGCTCAGACAGAGCTGGGGGGTGAGGGCGCCTGCTGGAATGGATTTTCTTTCTTTCTTTTTTTCTTTCTTTCTACTGGTACTGGGAAATAAAAGCACCATTTCCCCTTTGGATCTCCGTTTCCCCTTTCAGTTCTGGGTTTGGGGCAGACAATAGGAGCTTCCAGGCCCCCTCTCCAGTCGTGGGTCCAGACGCCCCTCTCCCCTTATTGCCCCTCCCCGCCCTCTCACATCGCTTCCCCCCCCCCCCCCCCACAACTCCAGCTCCAGGCGGAGATTTGTCAGAACCATTCGGTTGAGACTGATTATGATCGCAGCAGATGGGCTGGATTTGACAGCGCCGAATCTAAACCGCTTCTGATGGGGGGGCCACGGAGGGGCGGGGCGGGGGAGAAGGTGGGGGTGGGAATCCCTGGGCCCACGCTGCTGCCTGCTAGGAGCGCACGCCCGCCGCCCCGCCGGGCGCTCGGGGCGGCTCTTTAACGCGCGCCTCGGAGGAAAGTGGCACAGCCGACCCCGGGCGGAGCGCGACGGGAAGGGTCCGGTGGCCACGACTGCGCTGGGACGCAGGGAGAGAGGCCTGAGCACAGGGGGCTGGCGGCGGAATACAACAAAGCCCAGGAGCGCAAGGTGCCCCGACTGCGGAGCGCGCGCGGCCCACGGCTTGACATGGCAAGTTTGGCAACTCCAGGCTCTGCGCCCAGCACCTTGCTGCCCCCCAATTGACGGTACCGCAGGGTCTGCTCTCCCCCACCCCCGGAGGGGCAGCGCCCACCCCCGCCCCGGGCCCCCGCTGCAAAATGATCTACCACAAGCCAGGTAAGAAGACACCACCCCACCACCCCCTTCTCCGCTCCAGGGCGTGTTCCCTGCGCCCAGCCTTAGTCCTCCAGTCCCTGGCTTTTCTCGGGTGCTCGCCGAGCGCTGGCTTCTGCACGTCCCTCCTCAGTCTCCTTGGTCCGCTTTGCCCTCTGTCGCCCTCCGGCATGGGCGCCCGCCCGTGGCGCCTTACCCGATTCTGACTGCAGGGGGAGAAGTTCAGGGAGGTAACGAGAGGCGGAGGGTTTCCTCCCGGAAAGCCCGGCCCAAGGTGGCGAGGTGGGGGTCGGGGGGGGGGGCGGGGAGAGCTCAGTCTACGAGTGTGCGCACCCGCTGCTCGCTGGCAAGCAGCGCAACCCAGGTGCAGCTCGCACGCGCACGGACTTTCATCCCCCTCTCCACCTGTGGGGCCTCGCTTTTTTTTTTCTGCTGGGGGCGCAGATGAAAACATGCACAAGTGACTCTACAACTTCCATTCCGCAGCCTCCAGACTTCCCAAGGGTGAGGGTGCAGAGGGTGGAGAGCGTGGGGGTGGATCCCATGACTCCTTGGGCCTATCCAAGCACCCTGGGCTCAAGCCACGGCTGTCATTTGGTCTTAAGTTACAGTGTCCAAGTACTAGCAGAGTTTAGCACCCGGAAGCGATGGGGGCGGGGAAGCTGTTGGATTTGGCAAGGACATTGCTTGCTGTGCCACTAGGAATCCCCTCTCCCTAGCCAGCAAGGTCACAGGGCCACTGCCTGGCCTGGTTCCCGCAGAATGCTTCTGCCCCATCTAGGACGAACCCATTCCTTCCTTAGCACTGAGTCCCTGACCTTCTCTGCTCAGCTGAGGGCTGCTAGCTGCATAGACATAGATGGCCCTTCCCTTACTGTCACAGCCAGCCTGGGCACAGCCAGAGTGTGCCCTGTTGCTACTGGCAACTGCTTATGCCAAAAGCCAAGCTTCCTAAGAGGCTTAATTCTGATGGATGAAGAGGGGAGCTGAGGGAAGGTACACGGGCCTATCTTGTCTCTGGGACATGGAGACCACCCAGGATGTGCACTCCTGTCTGCTGCACCCAACCCTATTCCTTGGAGAAAAGAGGAAGGGAAAATATCCTCATTCTTCAGGCTAAACACCTCTATGGAGCCCACCTTTGCTTTCTTGTTGGATAGCTAGCTGGTAGCCACCCTGAGGTTTCTTTTCATCCTGGAGACTGTGTTAAGTTAAAGTATATGAGGTCTGTGTTCGTGGCCACTACCAATCACCTCCTTTCCATCTTTATTTCTACTTCCTCATCCTTCTCATTAAAATCTTAAAAGGCTTCACCTCTATACTAACTAGAGCTGTTCTTGCCAATCTTCACCGAAGTGTTTTCCAGCAAGAAAGCATTTCAGAGGAATACCTCTTTAAGTCACTTCTCTTTCTGGCTCTGTGCCTCCCTTCTGTGACAGAGTTGGTCATTTTCAACTCAAGACACCATCCAGGAAAAAAGTCAGTGCTTATAATGAGCCATACTTGGATAACCAGGACCTGCTTTGTGATTTTCTTTTCAGTCCTTTCAGGAGTGGCAGCTTCTTCTCCAAGCCATCATAGACAATACAGTTTTTTTTTTTTTTTTTTTTTCTGGGCGAATAAAGCTTTCTGGCCTACTCTATACTCTTCCTTCTCCTCCTCAATACTGAGTGTTAAGGGACTGCATTTTATTATTAAAGATAATATCTTAAGGGAACTTTTTGTTCTACAATGTCCTATCACAATACTATTTTAGCGCCACATTTTTATTCTAAGTTGTCATGCTTAGAATGTATTTGTTTATTTTTGCCTGTATAAGTGGTTTTGGAAAACCATGTGATATTTTTTTTCCCTGTCTGAAGTTTGAACTCAAGGCCTCAACCTTACTAGGCAAATACTCTATCACTTACTTGACCCAAGCCTCTAGCTACATTCAATGCTCTTGAGTCACTTTATCAAACAAAACTTTTTTGTTTTTGAGAGGGTTCCCATATGCTAGGCATCAGTATAGGCATTAGGGTGGGAAGAGACAGAGAAGGTGTACATGAGTCTTGGCATGTTAAAGTCCCCATTACAGCTGGATTGCGATTATAACTATGCTGGTTAATATTATAACAGCACACTCCATTTGATTAGGACTTTACAGTTTACAAAGGGCTTTTATAAACATTATCTCCTTTAATCCCAGTGGCAGGAATTTTAAATAGCAAGGATTCCACCAAAAGGCCCAGTAATGCTCACCAATCCTGCTTAATCAAAAAGAAAGAGAATGTTGCAAATCATCCCAACAGCTGATGGGGCTTTAAAACACAGAATAAACAATTTAGAAGAAGCTTATGGAGCTTAGTAACTGGAATGTAACTCAGAGAAGATAAGTAAAATGCACGCTCTGTGTATATGAGCAGGAAGTCATTCTGGGAAGAAAGTGTATCCTGTGAGCTTGGTGGCCCAGTGAACTGCAGGCTTTGGAGGTGGAGCCTTCCAGGGGGCTGGCTTGTTGCCTTATTCTAGGTCCTAAAATTGGATGAAAGTGTTAGCACAAAGTTGCTGGGAGACTAGCAAATTAAGCAAAATGAGTAGGCAATGCTGTTACTTTCTTTAGCTACAAAGCATTCTTGAAATATCTGAAGTCTCTAGCATATATTTACTAGAAAAATGAAGTGATTTTCTGTACTTGGAGCATAAGAAATGAGCTTGGGTGCTTGTTGGAAGCATAATAAAGACAATCTAGATTTTGATCTCTTTTACCCATTATTTTGAAAACTGGACATATCTCATGTGGATACACAGCAATTTCTCTTTTTTCATAATGTGTAGACAGAGTGGATAGAAAGCATTCATATAGGATTACTTCTCTTTTCAGCTCTTGAATACAGAATAATAACCCTTTTCTGACATCCTCATTGTAAATATCCTTTGTTACTTGACTCCCCAAACTATTTTTACAATGCCAGCTGATAGTTAGAGATTTCAGACATCTTGTTAATGTTGCAGATCATTCTGTGAAGTTTTATTCAGATGATATTTCTCCCTAGTAGTGGGCTCGAACTCAGCTTAGGTGTTGCACTTTAGCTACTTTACTCAAGACTGGTGTTCTACCACTTGAGCCACAGCTCCACTTCCTGCTTTTTATTGGTAATTGGAAATAGGAGTATCAGGGACTTTCCTGCTTCGCCTATATCTGGCTCATAGAAGTTTTGCAAATAAACCACATAAGTTATGCAGTTATACGTGGGGGCTAGCTTTGAGTACTAGATAACAGATAAGCCAAGAATAATCATAAGCATAGTCTTTGAAGGACAGAGATACCTGCAGGAACTTATTTATTTATTTAGTTAGTTAGTTAGTTAAGATGGTGTATAATGGGGTTACAGTTATATGTCAGGTGATGAGTACATTTCTTTTTGAACAGTGTCACCTCTTTTCTTGTTTTCTCCCAGTTGTTTCCTTCCCAACCTGCTCCCCCACAAGTTGTATAGTTCATTTTTAACCTAGTATCTAGTGAGTATCACTGTTGCATTTGTTTACCCTTTGTCCAGCCATTTCTGTTCTCCCCTTACCCTCCCCAAAACAGATCAATTTATGAGCAAGACAAAAGGTACATAAAACAAAAACATCAAAAACAGACCCCAGAAACCCAAAGGAAAATAACAACCTCTTGTTTCCATATGAAATTCATTTTCAGAAACATCATTTTATATGATCATATGCACATAGGTGTTGAGCCTTGTGACCCTCTCCTAAGAATATATTCCTTTGATCTCACTGTGTGAATGTTTACAGTCCAAGTGTTGTTACTGTTGGTGTGAATGTAAACTTGTTTAACCTCTATGAAAAGCAGTATGGAGATTCCTCAAAAGACTAAACATAGGGCTTCTCTAAGATCTTGCAGTTCCACTCCTGGGCATTTATCCAGTACACCACAAGCAAGGCCACATTAAATCTACCAGCACAACCATGTTCATTGCAGCATTGTTTACCATAGCCAAGATATGGAATCAACCCAGATGCCCCTCAGTGGAACAATGAAGCAACAAAATGTGGTATATATGCATGGTGGAATTCTATGCTTTCATTAGAAAGAATGATATTGCACCATTCATAAAGAAATGATAAGACTTGGAAAAAACTATTTTTCATTGTTGATACATCTCATAATAGAAGCTTATAGATGAGTTTTTTCCTAGATCTCATTTATACAAGCCTATTACAGTTTGAGTATCCCTTATTTGAACAATTTTAGACAAGAAATGTATAGAATTTTGAATTTTAAAAAGTGTTTTAGAAATATGTTTAATGTAATCATCCTGGTGGTTAGGACCCCCCATTGGGACATGAGACATGGAATGGTTTTGTTTTATGTGTATACCATATATATATATATATATATATATATATATATATTTCTACACACACACACACACATATATATATATATATATATATAACCTAAAAGTAATTTTATAGTAAAAATGGTATATTTGCATTATATTTGTGTTTTTACTGCAGTCTATCATGTGTGGAACGTTTGTGGTATCATGTTGGTGCTAAAATAGTTTTAGATACTAGAACATTTTGGATTTCAGATTTTTTGGTTAGGGGTAATCAACCTATACTCTATATTTTGGCATTCCTGAGTATTATTTGCATTCATAGGTGTTATTGAACTCAGGGTCTTGCACATGCTAGGCAAGTACATTACCACTTGAGCCAGCTTGCAGCTGTTTTTGTATTTGAGATAGTGACTCACAACTGCCCAGGCTAGCCTCCAACTGGCTACTGCCCCTGTCATCCAAGTTGGTAAGATTATAACTGTGTACCACCCTGGTAAGATTATAGTATTTTAATTGACAGTTAGCTTATGTATCTAGGTGGCTATATGTCAATATATACGTCCTATATATATAAAGCAAAATTGGATATAGTCAAGCTGGTCAGCCTTCTTCTAAAGCAGCTTCACTTTATCAGAGCTGTGATGTTAGCCTTGGCCTTAGGTGTGCTCTGATTTTTCTGTTCAACATGTTAATGCCATGGCTAATGCCATTCTGGATCAGAATTGTCCATCTTCCCTAATCTAGAGCACCATTATTTATTCGTTCATTTATTCAATGTGTGCTGAGGCATTATGTTAGAGATAGAGTTTCCTTAGTTTATGCAGAACTGTGCCATTTTCTGTAAAGTTGTAGGCATGTTTCTTTCACATGTGACAGTTTTTCTCTTTGAATACCTGTGGGTGGTATTTAATGGTAGTGACCAGGTGGCTGAGAGATTTTCCTGCTGTAGTAAAGTGGTTTAGAATTGTTGCAGGCAGCAGTCTCTGGCTGGGATTGCTTTCTGGAAACTATGTTCTTCTTCTTGCTCTATCTTAGTAAACCAAGTGTTCATGTGTCCCTTAAGTTCAGACCATAGATAAAAATGAGTTACATAATAGAATGAATTTGATTCTCATCTCCAAGAGTTTCATATTAGTGGACCTGAATGTAACAAAGTCTTTAAAGCAATGTAGATCTTGAGAGGAGGGGTTAATAGAGTAAAAGGAACTGACCTTTTTTATGTTTTGAAAGGTGTTAAACATAAAGCAAACCATGCAATAGGAAAATCTATATCCTCTAAACAGGTGGAGGTTTTTGTGGGCTCAGTGTTGCTATGTCTTCATGTTGTCTAGCAGGTGTCTACAAGTTTACACTTAAACTACGTAGACCTAGCATCACAGCTGATTCCATTATTTCCTTCCTTTCTTCCCTTCTTCTTTTCTTCCTTCTTTTCTTTGCTTTTCTTTCCTGCTAGTACTTAGTTTTGAACTTGGGGCCAAGGTATTCTCCCTTACTTTTTTGTTGTTGTTAAAGGCTAGCACTCTATCATTTGAGACACTGCTCCACTTCTGGCTTTTTGGTGGATAATTGGAGATAAGAGTTTCAAGGTTTTTTTCTACTTTGGTTGGCTTTTAATCTCAGTCCTCAGATCTCAGCCCCTTGAGTAAATAAGATTACAGGGGTGATTCATCAGCACTTAGCTCATCATTTACTATTACCATGATTTAGGAAAGGCCTCCTCATCAATATAGTGCAAAGAGCTTACAGTATATGCACTTATAACATGTTAAAAATAAAGTGTAGAAAATCCTTAAAGGCTTAGAACAGAATTCAGAATTCAACAGACACACTCAGCAGATACTATGGTAGTCTTGAGTCTTTCAGTGGTCTTTTCATATCCCGTAGGACTGGATAAGACAGCCTTTCTCATATTAACATAATCTCTGAACTTCTTATCACCACTCACAGAAGTGAACCATTATAAAAGGTTTTAGAGCCTGGCTCATGCCCATAATCCTAGCTCCTCATGAGGCTGAGATCTGAATGTCACCATTCTAAGCCAGCCCCAGCAAGAAAGGCTGTGAGACTTTTATCCCCGATTAACCACCAGAAAATGAGCTGTGGTTCAAAGTGGTAGAGCTCTAGCCTTAAGCACAAAAGCTCAGGGATGGTGCCAGACCCTGAATTCAAGCTCCATGACAGACAAAATAAAGGTTTGGTTTAGAGGCAGGAATGTCAGGCCTCAGACTTTACAAGGCCCACAGAAGCAGATAATGAGAGAAAACAGTATGTTTCATATTGAGACTGCTAATTTTCTATGGCTCTTCAATGATGTTATAAATACCCAAATGTCCCTTGGAAGAAAAAATAACAAAGACCACAAGCTTAAAGACACTTCCTCATCCCTTGAAGAAATTAGTTTCAGAAGAAGAAGGTACCATCCAAAGATATGACCAGATGTGGTAACTAGTCTGACCTTGAGATGCAAAGAGGTATTTGTGTATAAGCTAAACCAGTTTAGCTTATGAGGTAAATCAAGAGAGTTTCAACTAATGTTAAAGTCATCAGATGCCTGTGAAATTCACATGAGTTTTAAGGCATGTAAAGATAAAAAACTGACTTGGTTTACCAACTGGAAAATAGGGACTGATATAAGAAATAAGAACAATAACATACTAATAAGGAACTCCATAATAAATGTTCTTTGGATATTTTTATTTTTTGTCGGTCATGGGGCTTGAACTCTGGGTGCTATCCCTCCACCCTTCAGCTCAAAGCTAGTTCTCTACCATTTGAGCCACAGCACCACTTCCATGTCTTTGGATATTTTTAAGGACATCAGTTTTGGTATTTGGGGGGGGGAGGATCTGGTCATGGGGCCTGAACTGTGGGCCTGGGCACTGTCCCTCAGCTCTTCAGCTCAAGGCTAGCGCTCTACCATTTCAGCCACAGCACCACTTTCGGCCTTTTTCTTTTTTTTGCTTATGTGGTGCTGAGGAATCAAACCCAGGGCCTCATGCATGCAAGGCAAGCGCTTTACCACTGAGCCACCTTCCCAGCCCAAGGACATCAGTTTTGAAAATGAGTGTGATTTTTTTTCATGATAGATGTATGATAAAGTAAACATATAGGTGTGAGTTACCAAGTAAGGAGTTATCCAACCAGATAAGCCTACTTTAGGTGTTTTTGTTGGTGCTTTAAGCAAATTGGAAGTCTAGAATGTGCATTCTTTGTTAGCTAAACTATCCAGGGTTGTATTTGGGTTCAACAATCTCTTGATTCCCTACATTCTATTCACATTGTCATAGAAATGAGAGAGAGAGAGAGAGGAATATTGGGCTTGTAAGCAGCCACCAAGGAATTTATTCTCTTCTTTTCTTGGCTCTTTGTTCATTTTTACTATACATCCCTCTAGGGAAAATATCCTACAACTCTCACAAGGCTCTTTCCTAACTTAAAGACCACTTTATCACTAATAACATCTTCAATTCTTTTCTATTACATGAGATTTAAGCTACCAGGTTATTTTCTACTATAATTCATATCAGAGCCATATGTCTCACCAAATGATAAATAAGAATATTAAAAATAAACTAAATGAATTAGTTAGGCTTACTGGCATTAGAATAAAGTTCAGTGTACAATATATAGTTCACCTAATGCTCATTTGCATCATCTGGACTTCTTCCAGACTCATCCTCCTCTGTTTGTTCCCTATTAGATTTTTTTTGTTTTAAACATTGTTTTATTAAGATAAATTTGTTAAAATTCTAACACTGTACTTATTAACATTCTGATATTCATGAAGTTCTTTGCACCTCCTAAATGACAGGTATCTCTACTCAACTCCTGCTCTCTTCATCTTATTTTTGTTTTTACTGAGATTATATAAAATGAACTATCCAATTAATAATCAATCTATTCAATATTGTTTAATAATCTTTTTCTTGTAGGGGCCCTAATTTATCTGAGTTGCTATATCATAGAAATGGATTTATGTAGGATGACCTAAGTACTGTGTCACAAAAGAATTCTAAAATTTAATAATATTTTGAAGGAGACTAAAGGAGGCATAGACAGAATTTTGCAGCCTAACCTAGACTCTAATTCAGCTTAAAAGAATTATAGCACCAAATGTAGAGCACCTGGTTAAAGCCCAGCAGCATTTCAGTGCACAGGTGGAAGGCCTCATTTTTTGCCTTTACTCATTCATTAGTTGACCAAACTAGGACTCAGCACCCTCTTGTGCTAGGAAGTGTGTTGGTTGTAAAATCATGATTATTACCATTGTTTATTATTCTCACACTGAATATTTAGCATTGGATCTTAAAAGTCATCAGACATTAAAAGAAACAGTGCATGATTTTGCCTACTTACTGGCTTAGGTGGCTTTCAGACAAGTCTTATTTTAGGCTGCCTCATCCTCGTTGAACTCATGAAAAGTTTCATTGTACAAAGACTTTCAGAAATAGACCCCTTAATCTTCTGTACCTCAGTGTATCCTAATTTTCCCTGAGCCATTTCCAGTTGCATGATGTTTGACAATTAGGACCTATTTGACAAATAGGTAGTCCAGGAAGGAGGGAATAAAGGAGGGAGGAAACATATTTACTGTGTTAGAAACTACCTCTGAGTTGGTAATTTAACATATCCCAAAGGTGTGTTTATCTTTTCCCCCCTTCCCATGAATCTTTGTCTATCCTAGATCAAATTAAGGACAATGGCACCTTTTTCATTGGATAACTTGAGGATTTGGTGCAAATGACCAAGTTTACTCAGACATTTTGGTATTGATAATTTTGTAAGAAGTTTTAGATTCTAGATGCTGCCCCACACCCACTCTGCTAAATTACTCTTGCACAGAGAATTACAATCTAATATGCCTCCTCGTACATATTCCTACATAGGCATAAATGGAGACATCTACTTTTTTTTCTATTGAAAGATATTTAACACTTGTTGTATATAAAGATCTTATTCTACAGAATGAGACCTCTGTTTCATGAATTCATAATGGATAGTGATAAAGGTGATTGGTTAAAAGTTAGATATAAAATTAGCCTTTGGGACAAATCTTTACTGGGAACTTTCGATTTACGTGAAGGAAGAAGTCACAGTCTTTCAAGATTGTTTAGAATCCTTTAAGATGTTAAAAGGCTTAGTATAGATATTAGTATAAAACTTGTGCAGGAGTAAAAGGAAATCTGTGAGGGAGATGTTGGAATATAAGATGATGAAAGAAGTCAAAGTCATTGGGATGAGTCTCCTGGGGGAGGAGAGCAGAATCTGATGAGGATAGGACTTGGACATGTGGAGTGATCTAGTCAGCATAGGACTAGAGCTCAGGCCTGGACATGAGTAATGCTAGAAGGGAACATGGGAGCTGCTGGTGCAAAAGAAACAAATATAATTTCATATGAGTCATCACAGGTACGATAAGCAGTTTGGACATTATCTCCTGGGCCAGTGTTTCCCAAGATGTGTTTTTCTGGCACACCAGTTCCGATGATGTGGAGGTGTTTAGTCAATATGCTTCCATGGTTAAAAAATGAGAAGAGCTGAGATCAAGAGTAAAAACAAATTCTCTCCTGCAGTTCTTAGAGACTCACATGCTAACCTGTGTTATTATTTTTTAAGTATCCCCTAAATAGATTAATCAATAAATGTATGTTTATGGAGCAGCTTAGGAGAGAATTGCCAGTGAGTGGAAGCCATCGATGATTTTGAGTCTCTGGTGATGCCAGGAAAATGGTATTAAGAACATGAGTGTAAAAGTGGCTGGCTGTGGATCTGAGTAGGGAACTGGATAGGGATGCAAGCTCTTGTCTTATACATGAACACCTTGGCTGGTGGGGCATACATGAGAATGGAAACAAAGGAACCTGTTTCATGAGCTACAAGACATTGAAGACCCTCCATTGTCCTATAAGAGACCAGATGAAAAACAGTTGCCAAGATAGAAAATCAAGAATATATCAAATATTTTGGATTCATTTTAGAGCTTCATGGCTCTCTATGGATTTTAACTTCTTTGCCTTCTGTGAAGGCATGCATACACCATGCATACACCAGAGCCAAAGAAGCAAGGTTGTCTTTGTAGGCATTTAACTCTTGTCATGAATGATCTGTAGTCCAAATGCTTTCTCAGAAAAATGTACTTAAAGCACTATATATCTGTTTCAAACAGTATGCCAGATATAATACTGTCGTAAGTGACATGGTGGAGTCATTAGAACTCCTGACTTTGGAGGTGTGGCTTATTTAATGCCCAACAAGGAAATATCTGTAACATAGAAAAGAAACTATATTCTACTCTTGAGAATCTGCTCTTGACAAATACTCTTTGGCTTAAGCAACTTCTGCTTGTTTAGCTCACCTTGAGGAGCTTTATCAGAAAGGATAGTAAGTGCAAAGCATATACAGATGTTGCTATAAGCTCTCTTGAGTTTATTCATCCCTAGAAATTCAAGGATTTTAACAAACCATATTAAAGCCCCTGGTTTATCATTATATCCAATGACATGCCTATAGATTGTGCACAAATTTTACATTCAGCTCTTTTTAAGTGCATGAATTTATGCCCCTGGCCCTTCAGTCATTCATGAGAGATTACAAACAATGCTGATTTGTTTATCATGATTGTTTTCCATTTTTGAGAAATGTTGTGTGTGTGTGTGTGTGTGTGTGTGTGTGTGTGTGTGTGTGTGTGTGTGTGTGTGTGTGTGTGTGTGCGTGCGTGCGCGTGCTGGTCTTGGGTCTTGATCTCAGTGCCTGGATGCTATCCCTGAGATATTTTTTTGTTCAAGACTAGATCTCTACTTCTTGAGCCACAGCTACTTCTGTTTATTTTATTTTTTTTGGTCATGGGCTTGAACTCTAGGCTTGGGTGCTGTCCCTCAGCTCTTCAGCTCAAGACGAGTGCTCTACAGCTTGAGCCATAGAGCCACTTCCGGTTTTCTGAGTGGTTTATTGGAGATAAGAGTTTCACAGACTTTCCTGCCCAGGCTGGCTTTGAACCACAATCCTCAGATCTCAGCCTCCTGAGTAGCTAGGATTACAGACGTGAGCCACCAATGCATGGCTGATTTTTTTTTTTAATAGTCAATTGAAGGTAAAAAAATCTCACAGACTTTCCTGCACTGGCTGGCTTCAAACTGCAATCTTTAGATCCTCAGGTCTCAACTCCTGAGTAGCTAGGATTACAGCCATGAGCCACTGGTGTTTGAAAAATGTTCTTCACATTATTCACAGCAGGTAGTGAATAAAGCAGTAGGTAGTGTAAAGTTGTGCTGCTCTTCTCCTCTAGAATTGTTCATTAGAGGAGCTGAGCTTTCCATTTTCCATACATATTTATGGATATAAATGCACTGGGCTGCTTAATTAATAACTCATTTAGTCTCTGTATTTACTTCTTTCTGTTGCTATACTTGTTATAACTATGTTCATATATTTGTTGCTTATAAATGACTCAAAGTAGTATGAATGTCTGAATATTTTTCTCTTTTATTGTCTGTGATTCCATAAAGTATCTGAATCCTTTTTATTCTTTCATTATATTGCTTATCTGCACTTCACACAGCCTTGAAAATCCTGAGTTGTATTTCCTTGTGTTTTCGCATGACAGATTACTGCTCATTGGTGTCTTACTAAATCAACTTGTGCTACCTAGATATACCAGTGTTCTTGAGCTTGTTGTCTGTTTCACTAAAGAAGTTCCTGTTCATGTCTAAATTCTGTATGGCAAAGAATTGGGCAAGTTCTTTATATTATTACAAAATCCCACCCTCTTGTTAGGAGTGCTTATATGTATGTGTTTCATAAGTTCTACACTCTAATGTCTGTAGAGGTTAAGAATAGAGATATTACAATGGATCCAGCTTAGTGGTGTGCTTATGGTTATTTAGTTTGCAGGGTTCAATGGCCTTCTGTTTGAATCTAAGAAGGCATGGTGGATGAGGCCACAGCTGAGTAGACATTATCTGGGCACATTGCTAACTAATGGCTTCTAGTATGCTCAATGGAAATAGAAGCTTTTGTTTTAACTACAGAAAGTGGTTTTTCTTTCATTAATTGAAGAATGCTCAACAGTGAATGGGACAATGCCACATATCTGTCAATTCACGCAGCCACATTCATTTTTTAATTAGATTACACACTCAAGATATTTTACCAGATATTTTATCATTCATTATACAATTTTGTTTATGTGTGTGAGAGTATTCACTATTTTTCATATAGATTTAAAAGGGTTTTTATTCTGATGATAAAATACTGTTTTGTATGTTACTTTAATATTCACAATAATAAAATAATTGTAAGAACTTGTTAGGAAGAATTGGAACATAGGCATGCCATGTCAATTACAATTTCCCTAGTACGTTACTTTGGAGACATTTGAGATAGATTGTAACTTTCTACCAGGACTATGATTTGCTCACTTGAGTTTTCCCTTGTAGCTGGGATGACAGACAGGAAGATAATTTCTTTCTTTCTTTCTGTCTTTCTTTTTTTTTTTTTTTGGCGGTGTGGGGGGGGGGGGAGCTCTCCAGTCGTGGGCCTGAACTCTGGGCCTGGGCGCTGTCCCTCAGCTCTTCAGCTCAAGGCTAGCACTCTACCACTTGAGCCACAGCGCCACTTCCGGCTTTTTTTTTTTTTTGCTTATGTGGTGCTGAGGAATCAAACCCAGGGCCTCAGGCATGCAAGGCAAGTGCTCTACCATTGAGCCACCTTCCCAGCCCCAAGAAGAAAATATTTTTCAGGAAAGCATGTTCTTGCTACAAAACATGCATATTTAGGAATTGGCATATAAGTAGCTCTTTATAAAAACCTTTGGTTTTAATGGCATGATGTAAGGTTTATACACATTTTATTCTGCTTTAAGGTTTTGCTTACAATGAGGGAATGTTACATAAATGGATGAGACCCAAGCATTCCAAGTAATAGCTTCAGGGGGCTGTTTAAACACTTGTTGGTTGTCATTACTCATATAAATGGCAAAGAGTTCTTTTTATGAGAAACCTGGTATCTCGTTCCATTGGAAAGAACAGGTAACTTTAAATATTTACCTGAGCCAAAGGATCTGTGTATCCAAATTATCTGTTCTCTTCATTTCTTGTATCCAGCCAATCACACTAAGAGGCCTCTGTGCACATTAAAACTGTATTGATACACATATTCCTTATAGTCCCTACTCTCAACTTTTTCTTTCTCAGGAACAAAATCTAATAGACTAGTACGTTAACAGTATGGCAAAATGTCACTATTTCCTGAAAACTAGAGGGTTTAAAAAAAATACTTCATGGCTTTATCTTTAAGATTTTGAGCTCACAAAGTTTGGTATTTTAATGTGTCACACACAGAGCATGAAAGAAGGCAGTATTTTTTTGAACATTTATTCTGCAGTGATAGGAAAATACACTAATTGTAACTGAAAATTTCTGTGATAGTTATGAAGTGGTGAGACCTCAATTTTTTTGTGACAGTGTTTCACCTTTGTACAGGAATTTTTTTCTCTTCTTTGTTTACAAAAGTCCTCTATTATCCTTTTGAGCTCATGGCAAACACAAAAATCTAAGATGGTATTTCCTTTTTTTAATTTAAAAACTTTAGAGACTTCAATTTCTTATATTTGGTAATTAGGCTAGAAGTTGAATTCAGGTTTCCAGGCTCTTAGTTAAGTTTCGTTTCCCTCCCTCCCTCCCTCCCTCCCTACTTCCCTCCCTCCTTCCCTACTTCCCTCCCTCCCTCCCTACTTCCCTTCCTTCCTTCCTTCCTTCCTTCCTTCCTTCCTTCCTTTCTTTCTTTCTTTCTTTCTTTCTTTCTTTCTTTCTTTCTTTCTTTCTTTCTTTCTTTCTTTCTTTCTCTCTTTCTTTCTCTCTCTCTTTCTTTCTCTTTCTCTGTTCTTTTTTCTTGATTACTGTAATACAGTGCTTCTATTTGTATTATTTAACATAAGCCATTATTGGGTAGCATTATTTTTTAATTTTTCAACTCAATTTTCACCTGGGATAACATAATTTCACTCGGCCTCATGTGTAGTTTAGTATCCTAATGCATGTTTCAATTGGTTGTAGTGAAGATGGAATCAGATGACTCCTATGAAAGGTGAAGCATATGGTCTCTGTCTCCTTTCTTGTCTTCCTCCTCTGGGTTAGTTATTTACTACTGCATAACAATCTCTAGTCTGGTGTTTAAAATAATTCCCATTGTATTTGGTCTGACATTCTGTGAATTGATGGAGTTGAGTCAGTGGTTCTGCTCTTTTTGACCTTGTTTGGAGTTATAATTGTCTAAGAACTTGCATGGGCTGAAATGCCCAAGATGCATCACATCTGTGCTTCTTAAGGATGGAGAAAAGCCTGGACTCAGCTGCAGTTCTAGGGCTTTAGGTTTCTCTTTGTAACTTTTCCATGTGCTTTTCCTACCATCACCTTTACCTAGTGGCTGAGAATAGATATGGAAATTGTAGACATTCTTAAGGCTTTGAGCTGAAACACTGTGACATTTCATCTCTGCCACATCCTGTGGTTTACATGAATCCCAGGAGCACTTGGTTTCTCTTGTGGAAGAAGACCACACTGTGACATGAACACAGGGAGACACAACACAGGTCATTGAGAGATACCTTTTGTCCAAATTCTGTCCTCATCATCTGAAAATGCTTAGAGTTGTTCTAGGCTTTTTGCCTAGAGAAATGAATGAAACAACCACAATGTGTAAGGAGGATTTCTTTTTTTTTAATTTAATTTAATTTTATTTGTGAACATACTGTACAGAGGAGTTACAATTACATGGGCAGGATAATGCATACATTTCTTACCAAGCATTGCAGCCTCCTCCTTTGTTTACCCTTCACATCCCTTCCCAGCCTCCCCCCTCCCCCCCAATCCCAATCCTTCTCCTTACCCCCCCCCCCCCCCCCCCCGCACTGGCGTTGTGAAGCTCGTTTTGGACATGACAACTTGTACTTCTCATTGTTGCAACAGGTCCACCTGTATCCTTAAACAACTCATTTTTCCCCATCTCCTCCACAAGTTATACTGACATCAAATATAGTGAAAGCAGGGGTTATACTGTGGGGGAGGGACATACAAAGCAACAAAGAGATAATCTTATAAATGCGTTAGAAACACATGCATGAAAGAAAAAAACATTAAATACACATCTAAGGGTTCATTTTCCTGACATCACATTATCTGACCTTTTCCGCTTGACTCATACTAGATATTACAAATAAGGGAAACCATGGGACCTATGTTTCTTTGGACCTGGCTTACTTCACTTAATATAATTTTTTCCAAGTTTTTTCATTTCCTAACAAATGGGCCATGTCATTCTTTCTGATGGAGGCATAGAATTCCATTGTGTATATATACCACATTTTCTTGATCCATTCATCTACTGAGGGGCATCTGGGTTGGTTCCATATCTTAGCTATGGTAAATAATGCTGCAATAAACATAGTTGTGCTGGTAGCTTTAGTGTGGTCTTGTTTGTAAACATGTGGGTAAATGCCCAAAAGTGGGATTGCTGGGTCATAGGGGAGTTTTTCTGCATCTCTTTGTTACTCTAACAGTTGATAACTTAGTTGCTTTTCTGAAGGACACGCCAGCATCTAGCTTTCTTTTGTATTGTGAGGTCCAAATGATAAACAAGTTGGTGAAAGACATCTGGTCTGCATCTTGCAGTGGTTTGTGATATTACTCACTTCATACTAGGGTTTTTAATTTTGAAGTATTTTTCTATGTATTTTCCTGTTTATCCTCCCTCAAATGGATACACATAGATTTGGCATATGTCCTCATTTTGAGACTTAAAAACAAAAACAAAAAAAATAACAACCCCAAACTAGGAATTTAAATGGCTTTTCCAATGGCACATACCTGGAATAAGATAATATCAGAGTTCTAGCTCAACAGCTTTTACAACTAGGACATCATGCCTCCTTCTCAGTTCTGTCGTAAGGCTAGCTTAGAAAATAAAGAAGGTTGGATCTCATGAGTGGAGGATGTGGGAAGGAGGCATGGGGATCTGTGGAGAGGAAATGGCTCTTTGTGTGATTCTGCTGCTTTCTACCTTTGTGAACTCTGGTTTTTAATTTCTTTATTGTATGTAATTCACTGGCTGCACTTGAGGTTTAAAGTGTCTTCCATGGAATAGGGAAGAAAAATCCTTTAAGCCCTTTGAGAGCTTATCAGAGTTAAGTATACTGTATAGAAGGCCCATAGATTGCTTCAGATATAGTAGGTGTTTCAGATTGTTTATTCTCTTCTCACCCTACTGAGGCAGTCTGTTCTCCCAGGCACAGTGCTGAACCTGGATGATATATTGAAATGCACTGAGCTTTCTTAGTACAACTTATGTCATTACTAACTAATGGAAAAGTTGGGGATTGCTGGCCTGCACAGCAGGAACTCGGTGACTGCTTACTCATTGCACACAAAGGTAATGTTTGCAAGGTTGGTATCCTTGCTCTGAAACACAGGGCTTGTATTCTGTGAGAGGGCTGGTGATGTGAACGAATGTGAGCTGCCAGCTCTTCACCTTACCTGCTGCAAAAGTTGCTGTCTACAGACCCACCAGCGCTTGCTGCTGCTTAGAGAGATGGTAAAGGGTTGTGGCTTGTTTTTGTAAATTGCTGTTTCAGCAGATGTTCCTGGACACTGGGATAGATTTCCCTCAGTAGCAAGGGAGTCACAAATTTAGATTTGCAGGCATTGTGAACTAGGATGTTAGATTCTTCCCTGCCCTGTTTTTGGCTACTGCAGAAAGCCATTTTGCATTTGTTAAAATATTTGGTGTTGGTCCTGAGCAGTTTCGTTGACCTCAACATCCTCTAATCTAAAACCCATGTCTGAGTTCCTTCCTCCCAGAGATGAAGGAAGATCTGATTCTATTTCTTTTCCTAAGTCAATGACAGGACAGAAAGAAACAAGTCACCAGAGCTTAAAGGTGAGTGTTTCATAGCAGCTCTTGCCTGGGTGAAGACTACACCAGCCTCTGCAGTGTCAGGTTGTTGTAGTGTTACATTGGTGGATGATCATGCGGGCATGTGTCTACTTGGCTGTGAAAAGAAAGGGAACCCTGTAGTGACCATGGATGCCCAGAGAGTCTTCCTTCTGGGCAACTGCTTCTAGTTCTGGCTACAAAATAATGAGCTACCACAGGGACACTTAACTTCTTTTGAACGACCTCTTGGCAAATTGGTTCTACAGGTTTTTAAAGTAACCATGACTTCCTAGAACTCTTCACATTGCTAATGTACAACTTTCCCATCTGAAATCTAGGCTTAGTAAATCAGGATGTAGAGGGATTAGAATGTGACTGTCCTGTGAATAAGGATGCTTCTGGGATTAGGACATTGAATCAGCACCAGCTACCTTTTCCCTACAGTTTGCAGTTCACCTGTCTGAACTAAATTTAGGTCCATCAAATCATTTTTTCCTTAAGAATTTAAAAAAAAAACACATTTGAATGGGTTATGGTTTCAGCCAGGTATTAGGGGACTTCCTCATAGGTTTAGAGCCTAAGACCTCAATTTTGGGGAAATATCCAATTATACAAAGTGCATTTGATTTCTAACTGGGCAGAAATTTGCATTTGTATCAAGTACAGTCTTTCACTGCATGGAAAGGGATAACATTTTTAAACAGCTCATATTTTTAAATTTCTTTTGCCTGTACTAGAGCTCAAGCTCAGGGCTGATGCCCTGTTTCTTAGCTTTTTCAGACAAAGTTAGCATTCTAACTCTTGAGCCACAACTCCACATTCAGTTTTTTGGGGGTTAATTGGAGGTAGGCATCTCATAGACTTTTCTTGCTTGGGCTGGCTTTGAACCATGATCCTCAGATCTCATTTTCCTGAGTACCTAGGATAACAGGCATGCACCACTAGCACCTGGCAGTTTTATGTTTATTGGTGGAACTTCACATTTCAGCCAGAACTATTTCTGAGTTTAAACGTCTGCTTTAGATTCTAGTTGGGTCGAGTGCTTTGCAGAGTCAATAAAGGTTGTCTTTATATGATTTGGGGGGAAGGGGGCATGTACTATATGCTGGGTGATGTGGTTAGTGTTGTTCTTTAAACTGCTGTGCCTGCTGATGGTGAGAACACTTTCTTATCAGACCAGACCTGCCTGGTTTTGGAGGAACTCATTGGCAGTTTTAGGATCTGGGTCAAAACATATGCTAGTTTTCTGTTCCACTGATTGACTGTGACTGGGAACAGATGTTTGTTTAAAAGCTAATAAAAGTAAATCTCAGAGAATTTGTTTCCAAGTTAAGTTTCTTCCCACTGAGATGACAGGCAGCAGTGAGGTGCCCAGGAGGGAAACACCCATCTAGGAGAGTGCCTCTGCATATTCTGAGTCCACACGTTTTACGTGGTGGTCTCTACCCAGGCTGCTGGTGTGGAGGGTGCCAGGGCAAGACAGAGAGCTCAGCCATCCAGGGACACATTCAGAGACAAATATAAAGCAGCCCCTGCTGGGTTTGCTTCGGGCCTGCTGTAGGCCTGGGAGGCTGGCTGCCTCTGTCTCAATTCGAGGCTATGCGGGGCATATCCTCTTACTGGGGCTGCTTGGGCTTACCTCTCCCTCGGTCCTTCATGATATTTTTTTCTACCTCACTTCCTTTCCTTGTGGCACTGCTTCATAGGCAGCTTACTAAGAGATGAAATTAGGTGTGGTAAAGATTTATCACATAGTTGTGGATAAATATGTACTTTTCCAGGGCTTGTATTTGCATATTTAATCAAAACCTCCAAGGTTCAAGCCCCGTGTTTGGCCTTGTGTTTTAAATTCCCTTACCAGATGTCACCACAGGAAACTGATTATTTCAGAGATATCCTTAAACCTCTTTCCTAAAGAGGAAGTGAGGAAACAAATCAGAGGGGTGGCTTAGAAGTTCTGCCTGATGGGACCAGCCTTTCCCTACCGCTTCCTTTCTCACCAAATCTCTTTCAATTCCTTCTCAGCTTCCGCCATCTGCTCCCTTGGGTGTCATGTGCTTTTTCCTAGATCTCCTAACTCAGCCAGAACTATTATTGGGTATAAACTTCTGCTTTGTATCACTAGTGCCAGGTGAGGTAGCCTGAGTATGGCAGTACCCAGCTCAGTGTGAGGGGGTGGATGAATCTCCTATGGCTTCTCTAACAATTAGGTACTAAGTGGCTTGAAATAAAGTATCCATATCATCCTAGTTCTGGAAGTCTAGACATTAAATTGTTGCCTACATTCCTATTGGAGACACTAGAAAGGAACATAGCCTTTCCTGCCTTGTAAAAGTTGCTTCCATGCCATGGCTCGTGGTACCTTCCAGCTGTGATGTTACTCTGACCTCTCCTTCCACTGTCATATTTCTGTCTGTGGTGGGGATTCTTCTGAGTTTCTTGTATGAAAACCTTTCTAGTTATATTTTGAGACTACCAATATAACCCAGAATAATCTCCCCCTCTCAAGGTTCTTAATTATACCTGCAAAGTTTCCTTTGCAATGTGAGGGACACAATTTTGCCAGCCACTACTACCTTAATGATGACAGGTGTCAGGGGACATAATATAAAATTACTAAAAGAACACTCATATCCAGGACAAATGAGCCTAAAAGGAAGAAAAAGCTTGAGGTATAAAGATACTGGGGAACATCCAGGATTACTGGTAATCTGAGATTTAGAAGTGAGAAGAGGGCTGGGAATGTGGCTTAGTGGTATAAAAGTGCTTTCCTAGTATACAGGAAGCCCTGGGTTTGATTCCTCAATACCACATAAATAGAAAAAGCCAGAAGTGGCACTGTGACTCAAATGGTAGAGTGCTAGCCTTGAGCAAAAGTAGCTCAAGGATAGTGTCCAGGCCCTGAGTTCAAGCCCCAGGACCAGCACAAAATAAAAATAAAAGAGAGAGAGAGAGAGAGAGAAGCTGGGCTTCAGTGGCACACACTTGTAATCCTAGCTACTTAGGAGGCTGAGATTGAGGATTGTGGTTCAAAGACAGCCTGGGTAGGAAAGTTTGTGAGACTCTTATCTACAGTTAACTACCAGGATACCAGAAGTGGCGCTGTAGCTCAAGTAGTAGAGCGCTAGCCTTGAGCTGAAGAACTGTGGGACAGCACCCAGGCCCAGAGCTCAAGCCCCACAAGCAACCACAAAAAAAAAAAAAAAAAAAAAAAAAAGGGAGGAGAGGTTTATTTTTGTCAGAACAGAGCAGTTGTACATTGGAATTTAGGAAAAAAGAAAATGACTTTGCCAAGGTTCAGGACTGGGTGTATTGATCAGGTGGGGAAACAAACTGGAGGACCAAGAGTAGGCTAGTTATTTGGACTGGGTTATCTGAGCAAAGAACCCCACAGTAAATGAATCCCACCTACATCCAGGAGACAGAACTTAAAGCTGCAACGCAGCTCAGCATTATCTTGAGACATGTCCCCCAAGTTTGAGCTATTAGAAAACTAAGGGCTGCCAGGTGCCGGTGGGTTTCATGCCTGTAATCCTAGCTACTCAGGAGGCTGAGATTTGAGGATCACAGTTCAAAGCCAACTGGGCAGAAAAGTCTATGAGACTCTCCAATAAACCACTAGAAAACCGGAAGTGGTGCTGTGACTCAAGTGGTAGAGCACTCTCCTTGAGCTGAAGAGCGCAGGGATAGCGCCCAAGCCAAGAGTTCAAGCCCCACGACTGACAAAAAAAAAAGAAAGAAAAGAGAAGAAAACTAGAAAGCTAAGGGCTAAGACATGTCAAATTGGTGTCAGAATTTAGACTAGAAATCTACTTCTAATGCTGCCTTTCCCATTGATGAGTTCCTTTTCTTCAAAATTTTCTCTTCAGTGTTACTGTCCTATGTCCTGTTCACTGCCTGCATAGTCGAATAACATTTAGGAGAGGATGTCAGTAGGGCACATGCCCATGGTCTCCATCTATAAGCAGCAGGCTGCCTTTTGATGAGGCTCTGAATGGTGTGTTGAGATGAACAGAAAGAACCCCTTTCTGAGTAGCAAGAGAATGATCATCACAAAGGCAGTGCAGATCAGTTTCCCACATATAGTCCATGCATGGAACATTAAGTCTGGGAGTGCACATGACTGGTTGATAGGAAAGCAAATGTATGTTGACAAGAGATTTACTGTTTGATTTGTTGTTGTTGTTTTTTCCTTTTATCATGGAGCCCTTTTTCTTCCTGGGTAGTAGACATTAATTTCTCCAGAATATCCACAACACTTCAATAATGTGATCATTCAGTGGGTAAGCTATTAACCTATGACCTTATGGGCAGAGAGCCTGCAGATATCTTGGCTTGGCTTTAAATGTCCAGTTCTGTTCTGCCAGTGTAGTGACACATTTGAAAGTATTTTAGAGTAATTCTGGAACAAGTAATGTGAGACAAATAATACTGAAAGCAGTCACAGTAGAAATTGGATATGTTTCGGGGAGAGTATTGGAAATCACAAAATCATGAACCCCGGGGAGATGTGTTGTACCACAGGAAGGGAATATATACCTGAGCTATTCTTGTGCCTGCTGACTTCCAGGTTACCAGGTTTCAGAATGAATGAGAGTCTTCACTGCTCTAAGGATAAATTCTGCAAAGAAAACATATATTAATGTCCATTAGTAGTTAAAGACCTCCTTAAATACATCTTCTCACAATAAATGCTTTGTGTGGCTGATCCCAATGCTTTGACCACATAAGACCTAGAGTTCCTAGGGAGTTCTGCTATTAATTTAAAGTGATGAAGGTAGGTCCATAGGCAGAAGCTGCTTATGAGATTTTAATTTAATGCTATCAAATTTGAAGGGGTTGAGAAATCTTTATGTCGGTATAATTGAGTGCTACAAAGTTTTAAGAGGAGTAGGAAATTAACTCAGACTAAAAGTGCTCTGTGTTTAAAAAAAGATTGTTTTACCGTTTCTTAGTTTCTATGTCAACATCATTAAGGGCCTATCATAAAACAACCATTAGTCTCACTAGAGCTGGATTTGTATAGTGGAAAGTATGTAGGAACATGATAGCCATTAAGATTCTTGATTTATTTTAAAAACTATTTTGTAAAAATTTATGGAATAGAATGAGATAATTCAACACGAGCATACAATGTGGAATGATGATTAAATCAGAATAATTATCATTTCCATTTTAAGTGGTTTTAAAATTTTTTGATTAATATATGATAGTTGTATATATTTATGGGGTACAGTGTGGTGATTTTCAGTACATGAATACAGTATGAGCTGATCAAATCATTGTAATTAACATTTCTGTCTCTTCGTTAGAACTCTGGGTTTAGAGTCTTCAAGTTCCTCTCTTCTAGAGTTCTTTATAAGGTATATGCGCAATGACTGTGAACTATAGTTTTCCCCCCACACACTGTGCTATAGAACACTACAGTGTTCTATCAAACATCTTATTCAACCTCCCACTGTCCCTTCCACCACCACACTTTTCAAGCCTCTAGTAATTACTGTTATACATTCCTACTGATTCTTTAAGCATCCACAAAAGAGAAAGAATATGCAGAATTTGTCTTTCTACACTTGACTTCACTTAACATCATGTCTTCCGGTGTCATTCATTATGCTGGGAATGACAGACTAGAGAGAAGACACCTTAATGCTTCCCCAAATTCCATATTTAAGCAGACCTAACCCTATTAGGCATTCATAAATGGAGCACATCTTTAAAATACAAACTAACATTACCTTATATATTACATGAAATATAAATGATTCTGTTTTCTCTGTCTCAAAATTTGCTACCTAGCTCAGGCAGGAAGAATAGAATTTAGAAAACAGTTAAATTCCAACCTCATGTGGCATGATTGAAAGGAGAATGGAATTGAGGGCTGTGTGGGAAATAGGGCATGGTGGGGGGGCACAGATAACCCCATGGCTTAAACATAGCATGTTAAGGGTCTGAATATCTCTTGAATATAGACTCACTACTACCTGAATGCTCACCCATCTGTGCTGCATCTTCTTGGCATTTAATATTCTCTGGCACAGAATGTTTTTCAAACTTTTGTGACTGTCAGGTACAAAGAGAAATGCATTTTATGTTTCAACCCAGTGCACATATCTATGTAAATCCACATATCACAAAATCAATGATTTCTTGTTAAAAAAAACAACAACACTCTACCACCTGGAGAGTCAGCCATTGCCTGGATGCTTCACTTTGCTTCCGTCAGCCCTTACCCATGGATCCTAGCTTGCATTACGGTCTTTCTTGCTAACATCTGTACAGTGTATTCACGAGTTTTCTGATCTGACCTATACTTAAGAAATATTGGTGGCAGCACACTAAAATTTATTTTATCCTTGGCTAATGCACTGACAATCACAACTGAAAAAATTGTAGAAAAATATAATTGATATTATTGAAAGAATAATCACACACACATACACACACAGACACTTGCTCTTTTTTTACTGGTCATATTTGAGATAGGGTCTCAAATTTTTAGACTATGACTGCACCTTCTCTTTACACATCCTGCTGTAGCTAGGTTGGCAAGTGTGCAATACTTGCTGAGGTGGAGTCTTGCAAACTTGTTTAACCCAAGACTGACATAGTGTTGTATTGCTTCCCATCTCAGCTGACAAGTAGCTAGGATTGTGTGTCTGCATAGATTCATTTTCCTGGGAATGGAACTGGGATATGAATTCAGGGTCTCATGCTTGCTAGGGAGATAAATGTATATTTTTAAATAGATTTTTTCATTATATTCAATTTGAAGATGGACAGTGACACTTTTCTGTTAGAAAACAACAGTCTTTAGAGTTTTCTTTCCTGGCTCTTCCTTATACATCTTAACAGGAAAATTTACTCTATTCAAATAGTGTCACTACTCATGTTCCCCAGCCATCTCCCAGAGTCATTCCCATGGCCCTCTCTTGACACTGTAGATTCAGATTCTATTCTTGACTCCATTCTGCACTCACATTTGCCTTTATTATGAGCCCTTTCTTGATAATTTCAGACTTTGACCATTATTCTTCTTTCATGATTCCTGTAGCACAGCTGTTGGAGGAACATATGAGAGTTGACTACCCAGCATTATAATCACTTAGTGTCTGCCATCATCCCTGTATGTGTGTGTGTGTGTTACCTCTTCACACTTAATCAGAACTAAAGACTCCTGAAGAAGGATTTTTTTTCTGTTCTTAATATATGTTTCCTTCACTCCTAAAATACTGGCCACAAATTAGGAGCTTACTTGATGTGCCAGGTGTTAAAATGCCTTATCACTGTTTTAGCCATCAACAAATATAGTCCTGAGATCTGCTACTTTAAGTTGATTTTTCCAATATTCCACATTCTGTCTCTTAAATATATATTTAAATATATCTTAACTGTATATCTTAAACATATATCTTAATATATATTATATGGAAGGGGTGCTGTGGTTCAAGTGATAGAGCGCTAACCTTGAGCTGAAGCACTCAGCAACAGCACCCAGGCCCAGAGTTCAAGTCCCATGACCGACAAAATTTATATATACATATATATATATAAATATTATATTACATAATATAATGTTTATTATATGATATGTGTCATTCTTTTCCTAACTTTTTATGTACACATCATTTTTGTATATATTTTTGATACACAATGTCAAGCTTTTGGTTTTTAAATTTTAAGTAGTTGTATAAAGGAGTTATTATTCAACAAATCAGTTTATGAATAAAAATGCATCTTAATATCACCTCTTTCTGCATTTTACTCCCTCCAAGCCTTTCCTTCCCTCAATTTTCTTAATTTTTTAGGATCTGCATTGGATTTTATGACTACATTCTCCCCTGCTTCCTCTTCTCATTAGTCCGTCTCCTCCCTTTGGCCCTTACCCTTCATGTACCAGTATTCTAGAATTTATTTTGTTGAAGTACTTGCTATGCTCTCTTAAAGAACTAGCTTCTTACATATTTTTCCAGGGAGGTTTGGTTATTGGTTATTTCTCATATATATATATATATATATATATATATATATCTGCAGTCATTCAGAAATTATTTTATTAAGTCTGAGTTAAGAATTAAGACTTAATTTCGCCCCATGTGTATATCCATAATTAAATATAGGAAAAACTTTATCTGATTCTTTCCTTTGTCATTTTTATTATTGTTTATCAAATGATAATGTGTGGCTGGCTCTCCCTTTTGTTCTATGCACTTGTTTATTTTTTGTTTCAAAGACACAATCTTAATTTTGTATCTTTAAATAGTTCTTTCTTATGGTATTTGGGTTTGAACTCAGGGCCTCATGCACTAATAATCTTCAAGGCTATTTGTTTTTATAAAGAGTTTTTTGTTTGTATGTGTAATTTGTATGTGTGTGTGTGTGTATGTGTGTGTGTGTGTGTGTGTGTATGTGTGTGTGTGTGTGTGTGTGTGTGTGTGTGTGTGTGTGTGTGTGTGTGTGTGTACGTGTCTGTCTGTCTGTCTGTGTGTGCTGGTCCTGGGGCTTGAAACTAGGGCCTGGACACTGTCCCTGAGCAGTTTTTCTCAAAACAAGTGCTCTACCACTCAAGATACAGCTCTATTTCTGGATTTTGGGTATTTTATTGGAGGTAAGAGTCATGAACTTTTCTGCCTGGGTTGTCTTCAAACCTTGATTCTTACAGCTCAATCCATTGGATTACAGGCATGAGACACTTATATCTGGCTTCTATTTGATTTTAATAAAGTAATTTTTCTAATAAGGCCTTGCATTTTTGCCCAGACAGCCTTGTCTGCCATCCTTTTGTTCATGACCTTCGCATGATTGGAAAGACATACACACATGACTATCCTCATTGATTCTGATGCAGGTCTTGATTGCTCTGATTCTCTCTACTTTCCTTATCTGAGATTACAGATGTGTATAATTCTTATTATATAATGTACTCCAACTTCTATTGTCATTTTCTAAGATTGCTTTGGGTATCATAGATTTTAATTTTTTGAGCATGATGGCAGTTGTGCGTAAAATACCAGTATAAACAGCACAATATCAATAACTTTTATGGGACTGGTGGGACATTTAAGAAAGGTGACAGTGAAGCAAGCCAATGAGAAAAATTCATGAAACTTGGAATATAAGTCATTTGATTTTGATTTTGTAAATTTCAAAACTTCCAGATCTGATAAGGGAAAGCATTATACAGAGAAGTAGATTATAGAAAGTATTTGACTGAGGAAAAGAGGAGGCAATAAAGATGATCAAAGTGATAGATGAAGTAGAAAACTAAATACAAAATATTCCATTATTATCAAATTGCATGCCAAAAGTTTAAATAAAGTTAGGACTTTAGCACGATAAACTTCCAAAGAGTAAATAATATAAGTGCTTAGAAATAGATCTCTAGGAAGATTTTATTTAAAATTGAATATGATTAAGCTACATGTAGGAAAGAAATACATGGTCTCACTTTACTTTTTGCCTTGTCAACCATTTTCCTACCAAGAGTCCCACAAAAGATAAATATTAAATAGAAGAAAACACTTGACCCTAAATAGCAGCTCCTCACACAGGGTTTATATTCAGGCAAAGAAAAGAAAAATACTTTGTCAGCTTCATTACAGTTGATGGAGAATCTGTGCCTTTCTACTCCAGATGAAATAAAAGGATGAACATTGTATTTGCTAGAGCATATCAATCAGGTTTTATAAATGTTTGTTTCCTTTGTCTGGGAAGTGTGTCTCCTTGCAGCCTTATTTAGAAACACCTTCACATGTTTCATGATTTAAATCCAAGGTATCCATCAAAGAGGATAGCTTTAGCTTGCAAATACCCCAGTTAATGCTAGACAGGGCTTAGATATGGTGACTGTGTTGAAAAATGAATCTTCCAACCATAGGCTCCACGAGGGCACAAAATAGTTTCATTTTATGTGGATTGCAGGGAAGAGGACCAATTGGCTTTTGAAAGATAGTTTCCATAGCTACTGGGTAGAATGAAAAGCAAATGCTGGGGCAGCACTTTTTTTCCTGTGCCACCTTTACTGCTGCATGGTAGCTGCCAGGGTACACACCTTTTCAGGAGCTCAGACATCCATAGATGAAACGCAGGTAGTGCTTCAATCTGGTGCCTTTTATGAACAGACTTCTTTTGTGACAATTTCATCGCATGTCCAATATTTGACTAGAATTACCTTTTTTAAAAAAAGATTTGTAAAGAAGAGTCTCTCTGCAAGTATACCTCTGAAGATCAGTGTTTTGCTTTTGCTAACTGAAACTCAAATTTGTGACTTCAGACATGGAAGCTACTCTTATGTACAAAACTAGGATTTCTGCCCTAGGTTTTCTGGTCAGATGAATATAAAAAGCAGCTTCCTAATGGATCCAAAAGGTGATTTTTTTAAAATTCTTAATGTAATATCATATCTAAAAACATCAAGTACTTAAAATTTGAAGGAAACATTATGACAGGGTTCTCTTTCTTTTTATTTTGGGACATAAACTATACAGTGAGTGTATAATACTACTGTAGTTTTATAGCTATCCAATATCTGCATTAATGATGCTCTAAGTACAAAGTGCTGTATCATACAAACCTGTAATCAAAAGCGTTCCCAATGGGCTGGGAAGGTGGCTCAGTGGTAGAGCACTTGGCTTGCATGCATGAGGCCCTGGGTTCGATTCCTCAGCACCACATAAGCAGAAAAAAAAAGCCGGAAGTGGCTCTGTGGCTCAGGTGGTAGAGCACTAGCCTTGAGCTGAAGAGCTGAGGGACAGTGCCCAGGCCCACAGTTCAGGCCCCACGACCGGACCCCCCCCCCAAAAAAAAAAGTGTTCCCAATAATTATCTAGAAGATAGAAAAGAAGTGGGAATTCAATTTTGTTTTATTGTTTATATGTCTCTCAATTTAAGTTTGTGAATTATTGAGTGTCTATTGCTTTTTTAAAGATGTTTTCCCTTTTTAAATATTAATTTTAAAGTTATAATCAAGGTGACTTCTGAGGAAGGTCTGGCTGATGCTACATACAGTGGCAGTATTTCTAAGCCACAACAGTGAGCGCATTAGCCTGGCCAAAGGTAACATCTTTATTGGCCATCTACCCCAAACTGCCACAGTCCAGTGGGGAATGTGATTAGCTCAGTAAACACAGCTTCAGAACTAACACTCTTTTTGCATGTTCCAACCAAGCTGTTCATCAGAAGCCCTTTTGGGGACTCTTGAGACACTCCTGTTTGTCTCTGGATGTCATTTTCCCCCAAGAGCTAGTTTTTATGGCTTTTAAAACATATTTATCCCCCCCCATATCTGTATGCAAAATGCCATTTCCTTTCTATCATTCCAGAAGTCAAAATTGCTTTTTTAAAATGCTCTCTCTTTTCTCATTCTTTAGAACAAGAAAGTGGTACTTAGCCAACTCAGATACTGAGACACCTTCAGCTGGTTTTATAAATTGGATGAACAATTCAAAATAGAGATTAACCTGTTTTGTATTGCTCATCTTTAATGCCTGAAACATCTCATATCCCTAACTCTCATCTTATGCTGAAATTTGTTTAAAAGACTGGGCTGGGGAGGCCCTTTTGGACCACACACATCCCTGGGTGTTTGAAAGAAGGAGGCAGAGTCTTCTATAGAGAGCTGTGTGGTTGAGTAGATGAAAGTAGAAGAGGAGAAAAGCCTATTCAGTCCTTGGGATCAGAGGACAGAGGACTACCACAGACAGCCATATTTCATGTCTCTGGGAACTTCCTCTGGAAAGGAATGTCTGTCCCAGGGACATGACTTGTTTTGTCAACTGCTGAGTACTAGATAAAGGGTTGTATTTATAAATACAAATTGTATTGTACAAACATAGTGTAAATAAAGCTTTCGGGTAAAGTTTGCTAAGTCAGATTCCAGAGCTGAAAGTCATTTTGATTTTGATATATGTAAAGAATGTTGAGCTACTCAGTGGAAGTATGAAATGTGAGTGTGTTTCTGTATGTGAATTTTCATTTATTATTGCTTAGTAGCATTGTTGATCCAGAAAAAAAATGTAAAAGAAGGCACAGAAGAGAGCTCTCTGACATTTAAAAAAATCCATTTCTGGAACTTCATTCCAGAAAATATAAGTAGTTGTTTATAAGTGCAGTGTGGGAATCTCCCATGCAAATCACATAAACTGCACTGAAATCTCTAACTTGCTCTCTAAAAGCCAGCTTTCTTTGCCTCTGCGTTCCAGTTTTGAGATGGAAAAGGAAGCCTGCGTTAAGGATTAAATTCTAGAATAAGAGAATGATAAAGTAAGAAAACTTAGAAAACTTTCTCTAGAGTCATTGTTGAGAGGGCGGACACAGAGCAGCAAAATGGAATGCAATGCTTTTCTGTGAGGTAAGATGAATATCTTGTTCTGAGGGAAAGTAGAAGTGAAAGACAGCCATCCAATGAGTGTTTTGTAAATCACATTATGTGGACTTGCTTAAAGCATTCGCCTAGTAGTTCATATGGAGCTGGTTGGTGGCACTGCCATATGCCAGCTTGGGTCTGGGCCAGAGACACACACTGGAAGGCTTTTGCATTCCAGCCATCCACTCCTGCCTGGCAAAAAGCACTTTTTGTATGTGGTCTAAGTGGCCAAGTTATTTGTACACAATGGGAAGCTGAAATTTCATTTCCACATGAAATTAGTGAATAATGGCTTTCAAGACTCAATGAATAAGCATGCCTAAGATGCAGTCCGTATTCGAAGTCTGTTCAGGCTGCCAGCCATCTGGATGAAAAATCAGTTATGCAGCTACTTTTGGGGGTGTCAGAAGTGGGGTGTGACACAGTGAAAATACTGTACTACATTTTTTGCTTTTCATCAGGACTTTGGTTTGGTTAAGATTTGTCTCTTCTCTGATTTCAGATCACCTTTGTACTGGCCTAATATAGTAACCACAAATGCATAGGTTTGGTTAACAATTGTACTGTATTTGGCCACTATGTTTTTGCTTTGTTATTATTGCTTAGTGTTTGTGTCTTATTTTTTATATTAATTTTCCCAGAAGCTTTTGAATATCAATTTTGGACTTAGGGATCTAAGCGAATAGTGTTATGTAACATGACTATGTTTATAACTGTGGAAAATATAACTCGACTGAATACTTGATTCTGTAATAAGATTTATATTTTACCAGAATTGTAATAGTGAACTTTATTTAAACAAAAATCATTAAAAGATGATTTGACAAAAATCTGATTTCATTTTTGATAGATTTGATAACTAAGCATAGTCATTTACTTTTGATAAGATATTGATAAATTGTCTACACATAACAATTAAGGTGAAAAAGTGGAAATAAAACTGAGAGGAGATGGAAACATTGCTTGACATTTTAGAAAAATGTTGCAAAGCAGTGATGGAGTTTTATCTAAAGTATTTTGATCTCCTTTAGAAATGCTTTGGAATTCCGTGTGTGAACAGGATAGCAATGCCAGGTAGCAAGATTTGGAAGAGATTGGTTAATGAGCTGGAAAATAATTGCTTGGTTTGAGAATTGGAGGAAAGGGTAGGAAACATCAAAAATCTTGCTGGTGTATTTCATTACTTCGATTCTTTCTGGGGTCTGGCTCAGTAACAGAAAAGGTAAGTGTATGCAGTAAGAAATGAAGTAGCAGTACAGCTTCCCTGATTTGCTAAAATTTCATGGTATGATATTTTGTAAAAAACTGTTTCTTCCATGCTCTTGTAAGTTTGTTGACTCACATTCTACTCTAAATAGGTCATCAGCTGGAGTTAGGCTGTCTCTTGCAAGTCCAGATATTCAGTGAAACTGTATTAGTTGTATCAGGATTTGGCTTGTGACTTAATATAGTGCACTCTGTATGCATTAATTAATTTTGAGGCAGCTGCTCTTATTATGTTTCCCAGTAAACATAATAAGAGAATGTATTTTGGAAGATCTAGCACATGATGTATTAAGCAGGTTTTGATAAATGAATTTGGCTGAGTTCCTTGGCAGGTATGAGAAATTCTTATTTATGGGAAGCTAGTATAATTTTGTAGCAATCTCAACAGTTTTTATATTTTCAATAGGACATATCTTTGGGATAGTGTGATAATTTGGTGTATGTATACAAAGTGTCATAATCCAATTGGGATAATTAACAGGGCTGTCCCCTGGAGCGTTTAATTTTTGTTTGTGTGTCTAGGGGAAATAAAGTCTTTTCTTCTAATCATTTTGAAATATGGAATGAATTACTGTCAAAGAATCAGCCTAATATGCTGTAGAATACTGGAACTTACTCCTCCCATCAAACTGTAATTTTGTATTAATTAACTAACCTGTATCCCTTTTTTCCTCTGCTCTTTCCAGTGTCTATAACTACTATTCTCTTCTCTGATTCTATGTGATGACATTTTTGGCTTATATATAGGAGAGAGAACATATAATATTTACATTTCTGTGTCTGGCTTCCTTAACACAACATCCTCTCAGTTAATTCATGTTACTGCAAAGGACAGTATTTCATTCTTTTTCATGGCCTAACAGCATTTCATTGTGTGTATGTATATCATATTTTCTGTATCTTTCCATCCGTTGATGGATACCCAGGTAGATTTCATATCTTGGCTGATGTGCATATCACTACAATGAAAAGCAGAGGACAGATGCACTGATTTCCTTTCCTTTGACTACATCCATACCCAATAGCAGAACTGGTGAGTCCAAACTCAGTTCTATTTTTAATTTTGAACAATCTTTAGATTCAGGGTTCCAGAATGATGGGCTGTAAAACAGCATTTTTAAATTCTGTTTTAATATCATGAATTTTCTGTCATCAAAAAGGAAATTTGGGTTGGTTATTAATTTGGAATAGATGATGCATTACAATATCATACCAACTGAGAGCAGGAAGGGGATTTGGAGACCCTCATCCATTCTTCAACAAGAAACCTGAGAACAGAGAGGACGGGGTGTGATTTGTCTGAAACCAAAAAGTTCCAAGAAGAACATTGGACTCTCACATTTTAAATTCTCTTGACCAGTGTTGTTGAATACATCTTCATGGATCACATCTACATGGAATGCACTGAGTTGCTGTAGAACCATTTCAAGAGAAATAAGAAAGGATGTTCATGAAATTTGAACAGATGCTCAGCTCTGCTATACAAACAGGAAACACACAGCTAGCTATTGTCTAATCCCCCAGACCATCAGTGCTTATTACCACAGCCAAGTTTCTGCTTTCTTTTACACAGAATGAGAGCACCTCAATGCTTCATAGGCAATGAGATATACATTATCACATTTTCTATCAACTAGTCTATCATGTCTCCAATGTATCTTTCTCTGTTGCTTCTATCCTGTGTTCACCCACCTTTCTCCATTAGCATGAGGATGCAGCCACATAAGTCAGAAAAGGTGAAGCTTACTTGGGAAGACTACAGCCCACATTATTCTGAAGGGCAAGTGTGCACGCAGGAGGCATGCACTGTCTGTGAGACACTGGTAGGAGAAATTTTTTTCCTATCATATGCAGACATCACTTTTATTATTCCATATTTACAACCAAACAACACAGACCCACAAAAGAAATAGGAATAAGCCAGGTGCCTATGTCTCAAACCTGTAATGCTATCTACTCAGAAGGTGGAAATCTGAGGATCACACTTTGAAATTAGCCCAGGGGCAAAAAAGTATGTGAGACTCTTATTTACAAAAAAACAGAAGGAAGAGGAGGAGGAGGGGGAGGAGGAGGAGGAGGAGGAGGAGGAGAAGAAGAAGAAGAAGAAGAAGAAGCAGTAGCAGCAGCTGGAAGTAGAGCTGAAGCTGAAATGGTATAGCACTAGCCTTGAGCAAAAACCAAGAAACAAACCAACAAAACCAACTTAGGGACAGCTCCCAGGGCCTGAGTTAGGTCCCAGGACTTCCAGCTCCTTAAAAAAAAATAAAAAGAAAACAGGAAAAAATGATATTCATTCTTTCTAGCAGTTGGTCAGATCCTCAGTCCTAGGTCCATGTATATAGGTAACCTACTGTTGCACTTGAACTTCATTGCTGAGACAAGGAAATATTTATATCTCTATTCAGAAGAAAAGGAAACAGATTTAGGTGATTAGCTAGCAATCGTATACAGACATATGTATATTTATACAGTTTAGTAGTAGTGTTGTATTACCTGTATTATTCTTACACGTGTTATATACAATACATGGATTGTGTATTTCTCTTGTGTGGATTTTGTATATCTGATATATGTACACAGCATACATATGCATACATCCACACCTGCTTAACATTCTCTCAAAATTAATCTTGGGGACAAACTTTCATTTTCTGAACGTTCTGTCACTAGAGATCTTACAGTTTGAAGATTGAGCTCCTTTGATTTCTCTTTGTGTTCATGTTGTTTTCATGATCTGCTTTTTTCCCTGTCTACCTTCTATCTAGGGTCCTTACAGAGGCCTGAGGCTTTGCATTCTTTCTGGTTCTCATCAGCATAGTGCTAGTGCCTTAAAAGCTCTTCTTAAAGATGCTTGAGAGAGAAAGCACAGCTGTAAGTGAGCCATACAACCCAGTTGATTGGTCATCATGGATATCAAGATCTCCATGGCTCTAGGAAGTACGTGTGAAGGGATCTTTTTACCAACCTTAATCTCCCCATGGGCCCATCAGTCTCCCCATTTTCTCCTGGAATGTCTGCTTCCCATTCCACTTCTTCATTTCTCATTCAGCTGCAGGCCCTGGAAGCATGTAGACAAGTATGAATTCAAATGTATGGGACCTGAGGTCAAACAGCTCTAAATTATAATGGTTCCTGGCCTAAACTTCCTTTTCTGCTTCGTTCTGCTCTTAGATAAGAAAAATCATAGAACTTATGTGAGATGTTTAATATTATTGGCACATAAAGGGTAAAAATAAAAATTGTGGTTGTTTTTGATATAATAATGGAACTAGTGTGATTAAACCTTGGTGTGGAGAGCAGGCCTGGGGCTGGCTCAGGTTACTCAGTAGGCTGGAAAGCAGGTCATTTGGAAACATTTATGAACATCCTACCATAGAGAAATGATAGAGCATTGAGAAAGGTACATCTGTCTTACAGAACAGGGCTGAAAATGGTTTCCTAGCAGGAGCCGCTTTTCTCTTCCTCCGTCATACTTAAATTTAAGTTGATCAAATATGTATTTTTATCCCTATGAAACAGAAGTCTTTTTGTGCTTAGGAACACATAGCTCTTCAGCACTGTACTTAGGAGCCATGTTAATCAGTAAGGTCACTGAGAAAAGCATGTAAGTGCAAAGTATGGGGCACCACATAGGTCATGAAGAGGGCACCTGCTTCCCTTGAGTGCTGCAGAGCATTACATCAGCTTGTTTGACCTCTGAGCTGGGAATGTGCACCCTGGAACGCTCCTTTTAACCAGTCCTTAGATGTCTGCAGGAGACAATGAAGATGTGATGAGGACTGATTTTGATGTTGCCAATTTGTTTTTAGCAATCAGGGAGGTCGATTGGTAAAGGTGAGAGGCGTGAATATTGAGAGCAGACTGTTACCACTGAGATTGCAAGTGATAAAGCTGAGACTAACTTCAGTTCAACAAGATAACTTCAGTTCTGCAGTATTTATTACAGATTTAATATGTGCAGGACATGATCCATCCAACTAGGCTGATGCCCCTACTTGCACTTAATGACTTAGCTCTATAGTCATATAAAAGTTTTCTTAAGAAAGAATTACTTCTAGGTACAATGTAATCCCAACTTCTTAGAAGACAGAGATCTGGAGAATTAAGATTCTAAGATTCTAGGATCAAGATTTTGCCAGTCCCAGCAAACTAGTGGTGGATATTTGGAGTCCCAGCTAGGCCTGAAGCCTGAGGGATAAACTTTCAGTCTGAAGGTGCTTGGCAAAACTATAAGACCTTTCCTGAATAATGAAGAAAAATGCAGAAAAGAACATCTCCCTAGCAAATGTGATGACTGAAGTTCAAACCCCACTATTGATTTTTTAAATATATTACTTGCTTTCTTTGTTCTTTCTTTAATATTTACCATTTTTCTAAAAAGCAAAGTTAATTTTTAAAACTTCGTTAAGTAATTCTTTAGTTTTTACTTTAAATTTTTTTGTCGTTTATTTTTCAGTGCTGGGGCTTGATCCCTTGGAGTCAAGCTTGCTACACAAGTACTTTACTACTGAGCTACATCCCAGCACTAAGCATTTCAAAAGTAAAGGTTGATACTGTGTCTTATCTTTCCCCCGTAGGACAAGAACTATTTTGGGGATCAGTATCAGTACAAGGTAAACTGCAGTGAGTGTATCTGTTCACAGGTGGCCCTTCTTGCCAACTCCCACAGTCTTAGACTCATCAATGTTTTGATAATTGTCCACAGAAAAGAAAACTTCCCATTCCACACTAACAATAAAGTTCCAAAGAAATCACTTTTGTGGTTTTACCTGGAATACATGTGTGGATTAGAATGTGAGCTGTTGAATTGGATGTTCTGGTTCCTGATGGATTGAAAAGAGGACTTTTTCAAGACTCCATAATATGGGATAGTGGCTAGCATGTTGTTATGACTCAGTAAGCTATTAGCTACTTGTAATATGGTATTTTATTCTTCTAGTTTATCAAGGTGTTCATTGAGGCACCTCATTACATTTTACTTAGTACATACAACTGTTGAGATTTAAATATAGGTAGAGAGATATATGGATAGAGGAAATAGAAAAACTTCATATTCAAGAGACTAGATATTTTAATGAGTCCAAGTTTACAAATAAGATATCTTGATTTTCTATTTCACTATATGTGTTCCAGCAAAAATGAAATATGAGGATTCTAGCCTAAATTTGTAAAGTGTCTTTACTTGCAGAGTTAATACTCTATGCTTAAAAAAACAAAAACAACAGTAACAAATCACTAAAAAATAATGAGCACTGGTAAGATAATTGGCCCAAGTAGTAGGTTTTAAAGGTTCTCTGTTTTGGAACCTCATGTGTGAGATTTCCTTTGCAACACCTCTTGTCGTCTGTATTGACTATATGAAATAGATCACTGACTGTAATGTTGAGTGAAGAGTTACAGGAAACTGTATTGTCAAATGTTCCTGTCTCTGTTTTTGTCTTTTTGTCTTTTCTTTACCAAATCTCTGCCCCACTCCCCAAGCCACACACTGGTATGGGTTGATTTTTACAGCACGGCAGGTTTTCCCAGTAAGCTGCAGTTCCCCATTTTTGGACTCACATAACAGGGAGGCTGGTCAGTTGAATAGATTCACTGTGGCTCCTTCTACAAGTGCTTATCTTGTTCACTGGTTGCTTTGTAATTGTTATTGCTTTGAAAAGGCGTTTCTTTTTCATCTGTACACTCAGATTATATAGAAGACTTTCTGCCATTGAGGTATATTTTTATCAGGATATTTTTCTTCTATTTCATAAATAATGGCATTATTAGACATAAGATGAAGCTCTCACAGTTAGTGCCAAAGGAAACAGTACAATGGACATGGGCAGTGGGAGGTGAGCTCGATAGAGTAGCTATCTTGTTTTTCTTGCTTGCCTTTAATCAATGCTTGCATTCTCTTCAAACTTTCTTATCCATCTTTTGTGGGCACTGTTTGTGAATTTCCTTCCTTTCTTGCTTTTCTTTATGTGACAGTGTTTCTGTTTCTTTAATTTATCAAGGTGTCACATACAACAGCCTTATTGTATTGTGGCTGAAGACAGTCTCTATTTGCCAGAGAGTGTTTGTTGCCGGCTTTTCTTTCCTTTTAGACTAACTAGGGCATTGCTAGTTGTTTTGCTTTGGGCTTTTGAATGTGCTTCAGTTCCTAACTTTGTCTATCCCTTAATTTTGTTACCCCTTTTAAATGGTCTGGGCTGTTTTCCAAAGCTTCTGCTTCTGTGTCTTCTTTTAATGGGATTGCCTTCTATGATAATCTGCTCTTTATCAGGACTTTGGATCATTATGCTTTTCATATATATATATATATATATATATATGTATACATACATATATATATATATATATATATATATATATAAGTAGCTTCAGAGCAGTCTCTCATTTTATTTTCTGTTCTTAGAAATGATAATTTAGTTAAAGAGGCAGAAAAGACATGTTTTTGTGATCAGAAATGTCATAGGCTTCAAATCTTTATCATTACCCTGTTTAGTTATAAGAAAGGTGGTTTTGCTAGTAGCCACACAAAACTTGAGGGGATATTATTCTTTAAGTTTCAGACATAGCTGGAATAGAATTAAAGGGAACAAATACCTGAGAAGTTCATATGTTCCATTAGATTTCTTCCAAGAATTTTTACTGTTTTAGTAAAATGATTTTTTAGTAAACAGTTTATATTATCATTAAATTGATGAGTTGCTGGGAATAACTTTTGGGTTTGTATGCGATAACAGTCAAAGCACTCATAGCTACCTTTAGGCTTGACTGCCTGCCTGCCTGCCTGACTGACTGACTCTCCCTCCCTCCCTCCCTCTCTCCCTCCTTCCCTCCCTCTCTCCCTCCCTCCCTCCCTCCCTCCCTCTGTCCTTCCCTTCCTTCCTTCCTTCCTTCCTTCCTTCCTTCCTTCCTTCCCTCCCTTCTTGTTTTCTTCCTTCTCCCCCTTCCCCCTCCTTGTTTTTTCTCTTAATTTCTTTCCTTCTTGCTTTCTTCCTTACTATTGACTAGATATACTCCCTTGTTCAGTTTTTTTATTGTTGTTGTATATTGGATTTAATGATATTCTATTCATTATTGTTTCAAAGCAAATAACTGGTGAGTTTTTCATGCATTTGTTTCCTATTTAATTTAATTTAATTATTTTATTATCTTCCAGTAGTTTAGATAAGCTCCAGATAGGAGCTTTACAAAACCTAGTCATCCTTTGGGCTTTGTTGAATGGATCAGGTCAAAACACAGTAGAGTACTGAGTAATATGTAATGAATTTGTGAATTGGGTACTAAAAATGATGAGTGGTCATTTTCCATATTTTCATATGTTTCCTTTTTTAAAGCGTTTATCCTAGGACTGGTCTGGCCACAGGTATGGGGATATTTTTGGGGGTGTTCGGTCATGGGGCTTGAACTTGGGGCCCGAGTGCTGTCCCTGAGCTTTTTTGCTCAAAGTTAGTGTTCTAACTTTGAGCTACG
The DNA here is from genome assembly GCF_024711535.1 of Dipodomys merriami. Lineage (NCBI taxonomy): Eukaryota > Metazoa > Chordata > Mammalia > Rodentia > Heteromyidae > Dipodomys > Dipodomys merriami. Next base: position 78,772,762 of record NW_027202270.1, read on the forward strand.
GTGCTACTTCCAGTTTCCTGATGATTAATTGGATATAAGAATTTCACTGACTTTCTGCCTGGGCTGGCTTTGACCCATGATCCTCAGATCTCAGCCTCCTGAGTAGTTAGGATTATAGGCATGAGCCACCAGCACCTGGCTAAAAATCACAGATCCCAAACTTTTTTTTTGTCCTTTCCTTTTGGTACTGGGGATCAACCCAGGATACTGCACTTGCTATGCAAACACTTTGCCACTGAGCTACATTCCAATCCAGGCATGAGGATTCTTTCCTAATTAGGTGTTTACTGTTGAACTCACTTGTATTTTTCTCAGTAAGATATTCACCATCATTACACTTCCATGTCCTTATCTGTAATGTGAGGATATTGGTGTGAAAGGTTCCTTTCAGGCTCTACTGTAATATCCTGTGCTGTCTAAGATGGTTTGGAGTGAACCTCACAGTACCTTTTCCCTTGGGCACCTGAAGTCTCATTATCTGCTTATTAAAATGATACAAGTGGCTATCAACACTGTTCCCCATAGGCAATTGTGTGAAACTAAAATTGGCAAGATGCTGAACTATAACATTTGTACACTAACAATGAGAACTTGCCCAAACTCCAGAAATAAGGAAACTTGTGCAGCAATCTCCCTGTGTCCATCAAAACAGAGAAGCGCTCTTAACATCCTACTCAAATTGCCACAGAAGAGAAAACTGGTTTGACTCTGTTTTAGAAAGAATAACTGAGAGGAAAAGGACATTTGTAGAGCACATTCTTGGCCAAAGTTTGTAGAAGGAAAACTCTTTGCAGCTTTGGATCAGCAATATTAAAACTCTGAATTGCAAATGAATAGAAGATTATGGATTGAGAAGAGAGCATCAAAGAGAAGGATGCATTTGCAAAAAGCCCAAAGGGAAATCAGTGTAAGATTAGAACTGAGTTGGAGGGATTTGAGCATCAAAAAGGATTTGATTAGTATTAGGAATGCTTCCCCTATGTGCTTTTTTTCTCTCTCTTGTGATTCTTTGTAGGTGAATATCTCGTTTGCTAAGATGTTTTCTGCTATGTACATATGAAAATGATTATCCAGAATGAACACGTCTTGTTATAGTTTGTGCCCCCAAATCTCAAACTAAAAGTTTGGCCATTAATGGATCAGGGTGCATAAGTAGGACTTTTGAGAAATCATTAGATCATGGAGGGACTCTATTTGCTGAACATACCAACCAAGTAGGGGTTCATAACACAATGGGAGTCAGTAGTAGGCTGTTGTTACAGAATTATCTCCTTTTGCTTCCTCGCTGCTGAGAGAAGAGCAGTCTCCTGTGACAAGGCTCCCACCATGATGATGTTTGGCCCCACCATAATAAACTCCAACCTGTGAACTGAAGCTTCTGAAACCACAAGCTAAAATAACCTTTTCCTCTAAGTTGATTTTGCCACATTTACAGAAAGCAAAGACTTCAGGAGAACTCATCTGCACCATTCACTCTACTAGATGCTTTACAGACATCACTTATTTAATTTCTAGAGCAATCCTAGAAGCACAAAAAATTGAGGCACAGAAAACGTGTGAATCTGCAGAGGCAGGTTGTTGTATTAAGGGAGCCCTCAGATCACAGAGGGTGGGAGCAACAGGGAACTGTAGATCTCTCTTCCCTTCTTTCTCCTCTTTAGTCTCTCTCTCTCTCTCTCTCTCTCTCTCTCTCTCTCTCTCTCTCTCTCTCTCTCTCTCTCTCTCCTCTCTTTTTCTCTTACACACACACACACACACACACACACACACACACACACACACACACACACACACACACACACACACACACACTCATTCTCTCTTTCTGTATATCCTCTCATCCTAGGGCTTGAATTCAGAGCCTGGCACTATCCCTGGGCTTTTTACTCAAAGCTAGTGCTCTACCACTTGAGCCACAGCTCCACTTTCAGCATTTTTTTTTCGTGGTTAATTGGAGATAAGAGTCTCACAGACTTTCCTGCCTGGGCTAGTTTTGAACCATAGTCCTCAGATCTTAGCTTCCTGAGATGCTAGGATTAAAGCTGTGAGTCACCAGTGCCCAGCTGATTTCTTACCTTACAGGTGTTTGTGATGGGTTTACTCTTTTGTTCCAAGGAATTCTAACTCCAGAGCTCAGGCTAGCCTCTTTCTGAACAGAGCTGATTGTAATGAGATAAAATAACAAGGTCTGGATCTTCACCTTTGTGATTAGAAGTTGCTTTGGTAAACAAAACATGAATAGGAGGAAGTTGTAACTAATAAGCCAAAGCTCTCCCAAAAGAGCAGTGTGTGTTTGTGAATAATGATGCACTGTAATGCAACAAGGGTAAGTAAACCTACCCTGGGTCAATGAGTTGGTTGGGAAGCACAGGTGCCAGGATTCTGAGATTATGCAGCCTGGGCCCCAGTCTATGGTATTAACCATGGTTCTATACTGCCACTCCAGTTATCTGATTCTGGGAATTAAAACGGATTTATAAGAATTTCCCAGGGCTGGGAAGGTGGCTCAGTGGTAGAGCGCTTGCCTTGCATGCATGAGGCCATGGGTTCGACTCCTCAGCACCACATAAACAGAAAAAAAAAGCCAGAAGTGGCACTGTGGCTCAAGTGGTAGAGCACTAACGTTGACATGCAGGTTCAGGGACAGAGCCCAGGCCTAGAGTTCAAGACCCATGACAGACAAAAAACAAAAAAGAATTTCCCATGAAATTCACATGAAAGTTTTAGTGCCCATATTACTTACTGAACAGCCACATACAGTATAAAAACCATAGATCTGATAGAAGCTGTGACAGTACTATAGCTTTAAGATTAAGAATGATGATTTAGCTCCAAGGCTGCCTGTGGCCAAATTCTGACAGTTACCAGTCTGAGTACAGTACCTTCACAGAGATATTTATCTCTCAGGACTTCATTTTCATTATCAGTCAAATGGGGATAATAGTAGTGATTACTTCAAGGTTGGAATGAGAATTATGTGAGTGAATAATTATCTGTTAATTACTTGGGATATAATTGCTGTGAGTATTAATGATTATTATTGCTATTACTCTTATCCTTCTCTATCCTAAGTGTCACCAAAATGAGTTCATTACTTCAGCCAAGATCTGCCTTTAGGAGGGAGGGTGGCTCTGATCCTACAGATAGTGGCTTTTTGTAGACTCTGAATCATTCAGTGCTTCCCTCTCTCTTCTTAAAATACAAAGGATGCCTTCATTTCTTTGTTTACTTCTCTCTCTCTTTCTCTCTGGCAGCAAAACATCTTATAATTATAATTGCTTTAATTTATTTATGTATAAACAGAGCATTTCTAATAACCTGTCTTGACAGAAGTTTTCTTTGTGGTGTGCTATTATTATTTTCTGTAAACACATAGCTAGTGTTTGCATACCTGTTACTCCTCTGGTGTTGGTATACCTGTTACTCCTCTGTTTTGTTTTGCACACTTTTTGCCACTCTCATTGAGAGTATCCTAGATGGTTATGTTTTGGAGAATTTTTCCTTGCCCATCAGTTTTGCCTGCTGTCACATATACAAGTTGAACATCCTTAATCCAGAATCTGAAATGTAAAGCATTTCAAAATTTTGAACGTATCAGAGCTTAGATTTTTAGATTAGGGAATGTTCAACCAGTAAAGTTTGTGCAAGTATTCCAAAATCGGGGTGGGAAGAAAATCCAAGATTTGAAACACCATTGGTCCCAACACTTCAGATTTGGGTGACTTTGATTTTATTCGATTATTTCACTAATTGGTATCTGTTTTCTCATCTCTTTGATATTAGGTTCTCATTTTTCTTATTATTTTCTTTCATTGATTTTTCTTTGCTTGTTTCTCAGCTATCAAACTCAAATATAAATTGAATATTTATCTACCCTTTGGTCATGATTAGATTATTTACAAAGAATACAGGGAAGTATGACTTTCTGTTTTACTCCCTAGATTTGTGTGTGTGTGTGTGTGTGTTTGTGTGTGTGTGCGTGTGCACATGTGCACATGCATGTTTGCATGCCAGTCTTGTGGTTTGAACTCAGGGTCTGGGTAACATCCCTGAGAATTTTTTTTTTTTCTCAAGGCTGTTGCTCCACTTCTAGTCACAGGTCCACTTCTAGCTTCTTTTAGTAATTAATTGGAGATAAGAATCTCAAGGATTGTCCTACCCTGGCTGGCTTTAAACCATGTTCCTCTTCTCTGCCCCCTAAGTAGCGAGAATTACAGGCTTAAACCACCAGCTCCCAGCTCTCCAGACTTTTTAAAATTAGAATCCTTTCAACAAAATTGGAATTTCATTCAGTTCTTTAGGGTTTTGAACAGAAGGCCTTGTACTTGCTAGCAAGTACTCTCCCTCTTGAGCTACAATCTCAAGCCCTTTTTGCTTTAGTTTATTTTTCCGGTAGTCTTAGGCTTTGTTGGCCTGGGGCTGGCTGAGGACCATAATGCCTCCTACCTTTGTATTCCAGCTAGCTAGGGTTACAGTCCCATAACATGATATTAGGCCTAAATTGCCATTCTTTTAAAGTTTTCATTTCTATTTAAATCTTAATGTTATTTAAAGGAATCTTGCTGTAATGCTGGAAGGAGCAGGAATAAAAGAGAAAGCAACTTCCTGTGCAAGGGTCCCAAATGGCTGATCACCACCATGAGTTCTGTATGTGCTCTGTGAACCTGTGCACAGTGTTTCACAGTTGAGGACATTTCTAGAAGTGTGTGAAGTATAAATAAACTGGTGACAGTGGAAACAATGACTTCATGAAGCAATACATAGACTAAATGCTAGCTGAATAATCTAGAAGGAAGAATGATAACTGTGGCAGATATAATAAGTTTCTAAGTCACAGTGGTCTGAAGAAAGCATTGCTTTCATTGTAGCTACATTGCTACATATATATTTTAGTAGGAAACCTCCAATAGAGTTAGTTCAATTGAAATGATTGCAAGACTTACTGAGTTAAAAGAAAGCATTGGATTTGGATATGGTGGTGTTCACTTGTAATCACAGCTATGCAGGAGCTGAGGTAGAAGAATCATAGTTGAAAGCTAACCCAGGCAAAAAAGTTAGTAGGACCCTATCTCAAAACACAAGATGGCTGCCCAATGTTGCCCAGTGGCTCATGTCTATCATTGTTCCCATTCAAGAGGCTAAAATGCAGATGATTGTGATTCAAAGCCAGCTCAGGCATAAAAGGCTGTGAGACTTCATCTCCAAAATACCCATTAAAAAGCCAGGCTGGACGCTGTGTCTCAAGTGGTAGAGTGCCAGCTGAGCAAGCCAGGACTAGTTTGAGTTTACAAGCTGGGAGTAGTGATACATATCTGTAATCCCAGCTACCAAGCTACTTAGGAGCCACAGATAGGAGGATCCCCATTTGAGGCTAGCCCAGGAAAATATATGAGACCCTATCTGAAAAATCAACTATAGAATTCCCATCTCCACCTATATCGTAAGTGGTAAAGATCTTGTGTAGAAAGTATAAGGCTCTAAGTTCAAAACCTAATACCACTAAAACAATTATTTGGTTCAAGGAATGAATAAATATGTAAGAAGAGTTTTCAAATTAAGGATAATACAAAAGTCTTAGTTTGGGATCCCTGTAGAAGTCTCTCGCAATGATCTCTTTCCTTAGAATACTCCCCAGACCCATCAAGGACAGGGGTATGTCTTAAATCTGTGCCATTTCACCTGTCTTTCAGCCAAAGCTGCTCAAATCAAAGTGTGTGCCTCACTCACACTTTGTCCTTCATGACCTTCCTCTAGGGATATAAAATATGGAACTAATGGAAAGAGAAAACCAGTAGTCTTCCTTGCTCATCTAGGGAATTGGGGTAGCATTCAGAGGAGGCACAGCCATTGTAGTTGCAGAAAGCCATGGAGGCCAACTGGATCCTGCCTCTCTTAAGCCTTGGGGGACACAGTTCTTTCTGAAATATTCAAACCCAGTCAATAATATGCTTCATAGTTCTTTCTAATCACAGTGAATTTCTAGTATTTGTGGCCCAGAATAAATTTTAAAATAAACACACAACTCACATGATTTCTATAAAAAAAACAGGAGAGAAGAATATACCCATTATACAAAGTTTAAAGGTGAGAGTAATTAATTTTGAATGGAAAGATAGATTTGGTTGTAATAGGATAAAGAGTCATCAAAAAATGAATTGATAGAGTTATTGTCATTCAACACTTCAGACAAAGCTATTGACTCTTAAGTTTATAAACATCATTGCTAATGAGGTTTCCATTTGGGAGACAACTTAGTTAAAAGGCATCATCTTGTTTCAGACAAGTTTCATGACTAAAGGTTATCTCAATACGTACAAGGAACTAACCTATCCCCTTACAATGGGGCAGCTAGAGAGTTGTAGTTGCAAACCATCCCCACTGTGGAGGACCAAGTCAATGCTTTCCTAATAGAAGACAGAGGTAGCACCTTATTTTAGAGTGGACATCACAATACACATAGTAAGAGACCTATAATAAAAGTATTAAGAATATATCTGTTGCAAGGATTATGTGTATGAAGGTTTAGCTGTGGTGTGTGCAGTATTTGAATCACTTGTATAGTTGCCTAAAACTTTCTTAAGAAATATGAACATTACATTCCTTAGATTATAAAGTCTTTTTAAATTCAAATTTTATTGCAAAGGTGATGTACAGAGAGGTTACAGTTAGAAAAATAAGGTAATGAATGCATTTCTTTTTAAACAGTGTTACCCTCGCCTTCATTTTCTCCCAATTTCAATGTTGACAGCTCATCACTTCAAATAAAGATGATTGCCATTTGTCTATAAGTTTTTCCTGATTCCTCTTTAGAAGATGATTCCTCTTTGTGATGAAAATATATTGAATTTTGCTTGGGACTCTGGTTACATTGTGCCAAGTTGAGCATATGTGTACAAGCTGAGTATCTCTAGCCAAAATGCTTGGAACAAGAAATATCTCAGAGTTTGTAGGATTTTTACATACTTTACTGAAATTTACTAATCGGAAATTTGAAATGTATTATGGAGCTCAAAATGTTTTATTTTAGATTTTTGGATTAGGAGAGCCAAACCTGGATAGAGAAAGATAATGTACAAACATAGATAGACAATGGACCTCTCTGCCGAAATGCATCTCGAGTGTATCAGTTTGTTAAGGCTATTAGAATACCAAAACCAGAGTGACTTAAAAAAAAGAACAGAATTTATTTCTTACAGTTCTGGAGGCCAGAAGGCTAGGATCAAAACATCAACAGGACTAGACCCATGTGGGTCTCTGAGAGCTGGTATTGTGCCTCCTGCCTCCTTCCTGGTGGTTTGAGGTGATCTCTATTGCTCACTGGCTTGGGGAAGTATGTCTTCATCTTTACACACTGTGTTTTTCTCAGTGTGTACACCTGTGCATCTTCAAAATGTACCTCTTTTTTTTAAAAATAAGAACTATAGTCATAGTGGGTTACGATCCACTCCAGTGTCTTCCTTTTAACCTGGCCTTCATTGCTACATCAGGTTCACTCTGAAGACCTAAGGGTTAGGCTTTCAACATCTGAATGGGGTGGGATGCAATGTGGTCTATAACACTTGTCTTTTTATGTATTTTTTTTCTGTGACTTAGTGCCCTGGGCTACAGGACTAAGCTCTGTGCATCATTGTATAGTCTACAGAGCCTAGCAAAGTGCATTCAGCCCAGCAGGAAGCATAGTATTTGTAGATTGTATTGATGGTATTTCCACCTTATCTTAAAAGTTACTGTTTGAGCAGAATTCACCCTTGCCTATGTGACTCTGAACAAAGGGAGACGGCTTTAGGGCAAGAGTTTTGTGTTACTGTCTGGGAGGAGTTGCTACTATCACATCTCTCAACATTGTCCTCTTGAAATTCACAACCTTCTTTCTCCACAGCCTAGACAGATGGCTTGAGTCTCCATAGACACTATCTTGGGGCCTTCCTCAAAATAAAGACAGAATGTGATTTCAAGGCCATTGATAATTGAAAACCATGGAAAACTAAATTAGTTGCCCCATAAAGCCTATTTTTATGTGAGGAAATGGTTAGCATGTGTTACCTCCTTAAGAGTGCCCCTCTATGTTAACCTCCTTACACTCCAGCCATCTCCATACATTATTGTTAAAGCTCTGTTATTTACACAGTTTTCCTTAATTGACAGCTAGATTTCTTAATATTTCAATAATAGAAGAAGAAAATTGGAAGGATGCATGAAAACTTAGGAAATCTTAAATTTCTTAAAGATCATGGAAACATCTAAACTGCTTTTCAGAGACCTAGACTTTACAGAAATTTATCATATGATTGAAAAATAAGTGGTTCTTGAGTGTTTTTTTAGTATATATTTTTTATTGTAAAGATACTGTACAGAGGGGTTACAGTTACATAACTAAGGTAATGAGTACATTTCCTATCAAGCATTGTTACCTCATCCATTGTTTTTCCCCTACCATCCCTTCCCTCCCAACCTCCCCAACTCTTCCCCGCCTCCCTCCCACCCCAAGTTGTAAAGTTCATTTTCAACATAGTGTCTTGTACATCTCATTGTTACAATGGGTCAACCTGTATCCTTATTTCAGCATTTTGTTATTTCCCTTCCTCTCCCCAAATTAGAAAAAAATGTATAAACAAGATACAGGGCACTGGAATCAAATACAGTGAAAACATGAGTTGTACCATGGGGGAAGAACATACAAAAGAAACAAAAAAATCACATAGTGCATTATAAATACATTAAAAACAACACTAAGAAAGATAAAACCTCTTGTGTCCCTATTTTGGGGATCATTTCGCTTAGCATCATCTTATATGATCATTTGTACATAGCTTTTGACCTTTTCTGCTTGCCCTAGACATATACTATTTCTATATTAAGTAAAGTAAGCCAAGCCCAAAGAAACATAGGTCCCATGGTTTCCTTTTTTTTTTCTTTTTTTGGTCATGAGGCTTGAACTCTGGGCCTTGGTGCTGTCCCTGAGTGCTTCAGTTCAAGGCTAGTGCTCTACCATTTGAGCCACAGCACTACTTCCAGTTTTCTCATGGTTTATTGGAGATAAGAGTCTCATGGACTTTCCTGCCCAGGCTGACTTTGAACTGCAATCCTCAGATCTCAGCCTCCTGAGTAGTGAGGATTACAGGTGTGCCTGCCTTGAATGCTTCTTAAAAAGTATAAATCTCAAGAAAACCTTTCTTAAAAATATTTATTTGCTTAATCCATATGTTGAGACAGTCTTCCTTTGTAGCCCAGGCTGGCCCTGAATTCACCTCCCTCCTGCTTTCATTAACCTGTCCAGTGCAGGATTTTCAGCAAGCACAAGTCATTCATGTTGGGATTCTGTTAATTGACAACTTCAGTCAATGATTCACAAATTTGTGCAAAGTTTAACAATTTGAGGACATACTCCCAGTTTTCTGACTCCTAAGCATCATGAATGGTAATAAATCCAGTGAATCATGTTATGAAATAGTGATTTTTGACCTTTTAAAGTTTGGGGTACACTAAGGACCAGAAAATATGCATAAAGAAGTTTCTCTCATCTATATTGTGGGCTCTAAAAGTTTCTCTAAAATCTGTTCTTACACTGATGATCTGAGGGGATGAGTAATTAGATGATATGCTTTGGGAAGGCTAATTAATTTAGCCATGACTTGGGGACTGCTGCCACCGGTCTCCCCATCTGCCCACGCGACAGGTGCACCTGGCACTTGGCATTGTCCTGGCCCTGGCGGCGGGTGACTCCCCAGGATGTCTCTGTGTTGGAGAGAATAGTCTTGGCCTCCTCCTGGGAGCAAACCTGCTCTCCCCACACACATACTAGATCGCCATGGGCTCCTATTCTTGGAGATTGCTAGAAATGGAGAAGGCTGATGATTAATTGAACCATTTCCCCCTAAGTTTTGTGTACAGCTCTCAGGCCCAAGGCATAAAAGAAAGTCACCATCTAATTTCCTTCTAACATTTGGTGGTATCTTCATAGAGGGAAGATGTGAGGGGATGTTTGTTGAATCTAGCCCTCTACCTGAGCATTTGTTTCCTTTGGGAATTTGATTCATGCTTTTCTTCTACTGGGCATAGAACTAGTGTTTTATCAGTGTTATTCTTACTGGCTCACACTAAATGGGTCAGGAATGTGTTGCATCTTTGGGCATCCCAGCCATTTTTGGCATTATTGGTGATCATCTCCCTAGCAAGGAGGGAGATAACAGGTGATAGTGGATATAAAGGTTCAAGTTTTAATAAACAGAATTTTAACTAACTGTATATTCATTGCTGTTTAATGGATTTGTCAAAATTAATGGCAAATTTAGACTTTTGAGCAATAGGGAACACAGAGGCATTGTCTTCCCGGTTAACCTATATGAGCATCCAAGGTTGCCCCATGAAAGTAGGTGTTGCTGTACATTAGCACTGTCCAAACTGTGGATCAGAGACCACTAGAGCCCTTTCTGGAGGACTATAGGGTCAAAGTATTTTGTAAGAATACTATGGTGTTACTGCCTTTTCCATTCTCACTGTAGTTGTTCACTACATGTAATGGTTTACAGGTTGTTCCCTCAGTGGCTGATACAGGATATTGCATGGAGAAGCAAGTACAAGAATCCAGATGTCTTGTTTTTATGAGCCAGATATTAAAGATAACAGCTAATGTATACAGTGCCATGTTTTAAATTTTGAAATCCATATTATAATTAAACATATACTTAATATAATTAATATAAATACCAACATGCAAAATACTTATTTTTGCTATTTGAAGTGAATTCATGTGTGTTTTGAAGCCTCTGTTTAGTTTTGAATATGGTAAATCTTGGTAGCTATAACCCACAAAAACAAAGGCTTCTTACGGTCCTTAATGATATTTTGAAGAAGGAAAGGGATTCTTGATTCACAAAATTTAGGAATCAACTGCTGTGTAACAAGATGATAATAAGTACCTCAAGAGAGTGCCTGAAGTTTAAATATTTCCTACAGTGTAATTAGGATACTAACTGACATAGTAATGTCTCACTAAACATTATTCATTATGATTTAACTTCACAATTGGAAACACTACTACAGTGACTCCCCAAAAAGTGATGAGAACAAAATCCTGACAGCACAACAGCAAATTCTGGTGCTGAACTCAAATTTAGCAAGCCCAGCATAAACTCACATTGTTTGCTGGATTAATTCAAATTTTCATTTTCATTGAGTTATAAAGTTTTAGTTAAGTAGATGATTTTAAGTAAACTAGAGTTAGGTGTTTGTGTTACATATCATACACATTACTAAGTTTTAAATAGTTATGAATACAGGAACTTAAACTAACACCCGAAACTCACATTAATTTACTCTGTTTTGGGGAGTAGGAGTATGGAGAGGATTCTGTGTGTGTGTGTGTGTGTGTGTGTGTGCGTGCACATGTGCATGTGCATGTGTGCTTGCCTGGTAGGGAACTGGGTAGATGATGGTTTCAATTTTTCCCATTCATGATAGGTAGGAGTCCTGGTCTTTATTTAGAGGGGCCAGAGAGGAAGATTTGTCTCCAGAAACTCTTGCCTATAACTGTCATGCAACAGAGCACTCTACACCTCCCCAGTCTGTGGCAGCCATGCATTACAAACCGACTGTATTTCTACATGTACATTACTTTTCATTGGGGAATGCTTTCTAACCATGCAAGTCTTCTATTTTTTTGGATTATACCAATGCCATTGTTGACATCATTGAGGTCACTCTTTCATGAGCTTGTCTCAAGGCTGTGTTAGTGGTATTTTGAAGACCCATGGCTCACATAAAAGGAAAAAAAATGTTTGTTATCATCTTTAGTTAAGATAGTCTGTGGCTATAGTGAAGGACTTTAGAGACCTTAGACTAATTCTCTGTTTGGGTATAAAAACTGAATGAGTGAAGTGAAAAATCCTCTTTACATTTAATTGAAAGAGAAGTGAATACTCTAGTCTATTGTTTGTATATTTTTCATGTTCTTTTATTTCGATTCTGTAAATAAGGAGCCATAGGTTTTTGATAAGAAATCCCTGGGCATTTGTTTTAGAATCATAAACTCAAAACCCTCTTCTAATGAGCTGCTGGCTTTGCCTCAAACACAGAACAAAACATCACATGGATGTATTGCAAAAGCAATTGTCTGTTTTCAGCAGATGAACTAAACCCTTCAAATGGGAGCAAAGTTATACATGGGTGTGAGTGTATTTAATTTGCTTTGGGTAGCTCTCAAGTCTAGGATTTTTTTAAGAAGCTTCGATTTGCATGAAAAAGATGGTAGTCCCAATTAGTTTCACATATGTACTGGGGCCATAGAGGTTTGGAGACATGGTTTGCCAGAAACCACTAAACCAAAGCACAAACTGGATTACTGCTAACAAAGACTGGGACATTTGTTTGTGATACCTTGATTTGGCAGATAATTTGATCCCAGAAATGTTACTGTCTAAAAATCCTGAGGATTTTTGTCTTAGATAACTTTGACCTATTCAACTACTTCCTTAGTTTTGTAACTTTTCCCTTTTCTGAAGAATACCAACCTTTTTTGTACAAAAATAAAATATAATTTCTGCTTTGAAAACACTGAAATAAAACACACATGGAATACCAAGTACTTGGAATATGTAGAATATAAATATGATTGAACTTAAAGAAAGAGTTCTGCTTTTGTTTTTTTTTTAATTTCACTGTGACATTTTTTCTTTAAGGAAGTATGGCTCAAACCTCATTGATTAATTATCCAGGGTTGGAGTGTACCTTTTGATTTTGCCTTCATTTCTCATGAGTCTCCACTCATGACAGTATATGTTATGTTTCCTACATAAAGACTTAAAAACAATCACTACACATAGTTCCAAAGGGATATTTGTATTTATGGTACTTGCAAATTCGACTCTTTCACCACCCAGACCCTTGAGTCCCTTTTGTAAATGATGAGTCTCAGGAGCAGTGCCAGGGTGAGGAATTTTCTTTCCTGTGACCCAGAATTCCCTGTATTATCTGTCCTATTATCACACGGCTGTTGGCAACTTGGCATATTTCTGTTCTTTGTTCTGGTCAAAATTAAAATTGACATTTACCATTTCTACCTATTTTATGTCATTTCATCAATGCGACAGTTAATATGTAAGTCCTTAGAGATGGCTCTTGCATGTTGGTTCATTCAATCTTTATTGAATGCCTAGAAGCATTAATTCATGGGCAGCCCACAAATTTTCTTTCATCCTTTATTAATATATTCCTTTTAAAATAGTATGTGAAAGCTAAAACCATTAAAATTTTTCTTTAAATTGGATTTAATAAAATTTGACAAGTGCCTATACCATGTGAGAAATCCTTAATAGTTGTTATGAAGACAACATTGTTTAAGCATAAAATTGATATTTCTAACCTTTATTCTGCATTGACTCTTATTTTGTAGGATGATAGTCATGATAGATTCTTGTTCTCTTCCTAAAAGTGTCTCTTTTATGTTAATCCCCTTGTGAAAAATGTATATGCTCTGAACATAGATATTTAATCTTACTCTGATGATTCAGCAGTTAAGACTGATGAGTCAAAACAATTGTCCAGAACATTCTTCCATTCTTCTTCTATATCCATCTTATAGTTGATATTCTCAATGTGTGGGCTAGGCCCACTGGATGTCCCCAAGACTTCTTCAGTGGATTTACAAGATCAAAACTCTGCTCCTAAGAATAGTAATAGGACTTTTCCCTTTTTCATTCACTATTTTTTTTCATGAGAGGAGTTTACTATGTGTACTATCACAACAGATTGGTGCCGAAACAGATGTAAACATCCTTCTGCTGTCTATTAGCAAGACATTAAAGATACTTCCAAAATTATAAAGAAGTCACTCTTGTAAAAATTATGTTTGTTTTGAAAAAGGGGGGTTCTTCCCTTCCCTTCCTTTCTCTTCCCTTCCCTTCCCTTCCCTTCCCTTCCCTTCCCTTCCCTTCCCTTCCCTTCCCTTCCCTTCCCTTCCCTTCCCTTTCCTTTCCTTTCCCAAGCAGAAGGTGTCCAGTTGAAATGATTGTGTATGTGCAGTCATGTGTTAGGTACCATGTAAAGGCAAGGCATTAGTATACTAGGCAAGCTGGCATTGGGGTCTGTGATTAATGTGACATCAGCAAACCATAGACATTTGTCTTGTGCCTACCAAGTGGGCTTTAGTAGGTGTAATAGAAATTAATGACATATGATGACTGCATTCAGATAGCCAGCTATTAAAATAAGATATAAAATCAATTCTGATCATGCCTACCTGCAATACCAGAACTCTGGAAGTGGAAGCAGGAAGGTCTCAAGTTTGAGGCCAGCTTGAGGTATAAGGGTGAGTTTGAAGTAAGAATGAACTATCTAGTGAAACTCTATCTCAGACCAAAACAAAATAAAACAATAAGAAAAAGCCAAAGATACTAATTATAATACTGACCACCAAGGAAATGTATCAATGGCTGCCATTAACTTGATCAAGGAGAAATGTAGTTTTGTTTCCCTCCCCCCAGGTGGAAAAGATATGCTGAATGAACAATTGAGTAAAATAGAAGAAAGTGTATAGAAATTAAATGTGTACATAGGTCAGCCCAGCATAGCCCAGCACAGCAGGAAGTTAAACATCTGTCTAGTCAGTACCTTAGTCACGTGGACACTGAATTTCTGTCCTAATTTATCAAGGCTAGTATGAGGAAGTGTGTCCATTCAGTTCATGGACTCAGGTTAGCCTTGGATCATGGAGATGTGGATTTACTTTGCCCACTTCTGATTCAACTTTTAAGTGCACTTAAGATTTCTTAACATGCCTGTGTATATTGTACACATTTAAAAAGTTAAAAGGTAGTTAAGCTTAAACTCTCTCTGTAAAATGTTGAACTATTGAAAACCTTTATCCAGATTCCTAGATGCTTCCAGTTTCTACTTTTTCCTTGATTCACAAAAACTTTTCAGCAGGTTCTTCTCAGGACCATGATAAGGAATCACTCCATGATGGATCTCTAGTTTTTGAACAGTGAGCAAGTGAGCTAGCCATGTGATCATATTATTTCAAATCATATTTTTGAGAGCTTTTTATTTGGTCTGGTTTTTTTTTGAAGGTATGTTCTCAAAAAAAAAAAAAAAAAAGAAAAGAAAAGAAAAAGAAAAAGCCCAAGCTGGCTTCATTCTCATACTCTTCCTCCCTCAGCTTTCTGCGCGTTGAATTAAAGGCCTCTGCCCTCATGTCCCACTTAAAAATTCAGGGGGACAAAGTAATTGTTTCTTCATTGCAATTGACAAAATTAATTATAAGTAATTCATCAAAGTAACTTATGTGCCGAGTTAGGAAATCAGATTGAGTGATAAGATTTATAAGGTGTGCATCTGCTCTCTAGGTCTTAAGGCCTGGATGCAATCATTCTCCATTCATGTTGTTTTCCATCCTTATTCTAAGTAATATTCTTGTACTCTTTTTTTCTAAGTTGATCAGCTTTGGACATCCTATGTGGTGTTCCAATTGTGTAGTTTATGATATAGTGTTACTTTGCCACCTATCTCTTCGTGCATCCTCTTCTTTTCATATTTTTCTCCTAGTGCTGGGAATGAACCCAGGTCCCTATGTGTGCTAGGCAAGCATTCTACCACTTGAGTGTGCCCCCAGCACTTCTCTTCATTTTTTTCATTAAATTGAAAATTAATTTAATTAAAATGAAAGAAATGCTATTTACCACCGAGTTTAAAGTCTAGTGTTACTATTTAGGACAACTTCACATTTCTTGGAGATAAGAGACATTTGAAAGACCTAGGCAATTAGGACAAAGAAATATGATCACTTGTGTGCCAGGAGCATCCTGTTGTATGTTTGCATACAGCTGACCAGGAGTATATGACAGAATGAGACATGAGACATGAATTATCACATAGTTTAAAGTCTTGAAATCTCAAGAATTTTCAGTGAAATCCTTGCAAACACTACCTATTGGAGCATTTCAGGAAAAAAGATTCCTTGTCTTTATGTCATCTATTTCTTATTTTTTAAAAAAATTAAATCTATAACTTTAAAAATATCCTTAATATTTGGGTGATATTTTTGTATTTGCAAGTGAAATCAGGGTTGTAAGAATATAAAATAAACCCTATTGGTGAGTAGAGAATACTAAAATCTCACTTTTAAGTCTATATTTTTCATACTTGAAAATTGATATACAGAATTTTTATTTAGTCTTAGAAGTAGGGAAACTTAAAAAAAAACAGAACTTAATCTTAAAACTATTATAGTACATGTCAATACACAGCTGAGACTTTTTACTTTGTCTGTTTGGGTCCTTATCTACAAAATTGGGTAAATAGATCAATTATGAGGCCCATGAGAACAGGTGAAATGCCCAGTACAGCAAAGATCATATAGCAAACCTGTAAGTGATTTTCTATTTATTAAGATTATTACCAGGCTGTAAAGAATGGTAAGTCATTTTTTGTTTGCTTTTTAAAATCAGTGTTAGGGTCAACCATGGTAGTACATGTCTGTAAGCCCACATTTGAAGCATTAGTCAGGAGGACCAGGCACTTGAGACCAACTTGGGCTACTTGGTGAGATTCTGTTTCATAAACTCCAAATCCAAAATAACTCAAAATAAAATCTTAAAAGCAAAAAAAAAACCCAGAAGACAAAAAAACCCCACCCTTACTATTTGTACAGGTCATCAATCCAACTATACTAAGCAAAGTTTGTACAGAAATGACGACTAAAATATTTCAACATACAAGATTAACCTTCAGGGCTGGGAAGGTGGCTCAGTGGTAGAGCGCTTGCCTTGTATGCACAAGGCCCTGGGTTCCATTCCTCAGTACCACATAAGCAGAAAAAAAAAAAAAGCTGGAAGTGGTGCTGTGGCTCAAGTGGTAGAACACAAGCCTTGAGCTGAAGAGCTGAGGGACAGTGCTCAGGCCCAGAGTTCAAGCCCCATGACCAACAAACAACAACAACCAAAAAAAAACCCCAATAAAAAATGATGTAGGCTAATGAATTTAAAGCAAAGCTTCTAACTCAGCATTCAACCTGTGTTGGGCTTTAATCAACAAGGCAAAAGAATCTCTGTGTGACACTGGATGAAAGCAGAAATGACCAGTCATTTTAAATATTTATGGAATGTTCATGGAGGAAGTGAATGAAGAAGAGGAAGAAGTTCCTCTGGAGACTGTAAAAGAATGTTTCAAGATTGTATGGCGTTGCCTGCACTCTGGGAATGGCTCACTAACCATTTGTTTCTGTTTGTCCAGGGAGAAGTTGGCTGTGGCTCGACTTCAGCGAGAAGTTGCACAAAGAACAAGGGAGGGGGCCATGGTAAGTCCTATTTGCTTGCTGCTTTCTCTGAGCCTCTTGTCATTGAAAGTCATTTGACTTCAGCATGAATATATAAGGGGAATATTTGCTTGCAGTAAACTCCATAATATTTTTGTAAATAACGTATTTACAATCCAGTTTAGATAGCTCTGTCATTTGTGGCCAGGGGAAGATAGATTAATTGAAAATGAAAGCTATTTGGGCTTTGGAAAAAAATGTTCCAATATTCAAAGGGTTATAAGACTTGTCTTCAAAAGGAATACTAGATATCCAGCCTCCCAAATATGAGTATAAAGTCCCTAAATGAGCAATCTTAGCCATTTAGATAAAGAGAGATAATGCACTTCTGTCTGTTCCTAGAAATTAAATAAGTAGAAAGGACACCATGATGTTTACTAATGAAATTGTCTTCTTTTTCTTCTCACCACACACTTATTGCACCATTTATATTTCTTGCCCTTTTCAGCCTGTGCCATTTAGGAAACTGTTATCTCCTTGTGTTTTGAGTCATACTAAAAATCAATATGGTTGTTTTGGACCACAGCAACTTCATTTTATAGTAATCTTTGCCAAAGTATCTCCGTGTGTGTGTGTGTGTGTGTGTGTGTGTGTGTGTGTGTGTGTGTGTGTGTGTGTGTGTGTGTGTGTGTGTGTGTGTGTGTGTGTGTGTGTGTGTGTGTGTGTGTGTGTGTATTAACTGCCTTAGCCACAACTGGGAAGAAAATATAACACCAGACTCACTGCCTTTTTTTCTTACTTATGGCAAAATAGTGACACATGTGCAGTTTTACAGTAGAAGCATTCCTCCTCTTCGAAAAGAAAAGTGACACATTTTCAGCCCCTGAAGGCTGCTTCCATTTGATTTCCTAAGAGTTAAGTGACAATCCATCCTTTGGAAAGAGAGAGGAGTTTGTAAAAGTAAGCTACATACCTTCTTTTCTCAGCAGAGAAGTAAAGGGCTTAAGTCAAAGGCTGAATACAGAGTAGAGTTTGTAAGGTACATGGGCCTGTGAATTTGCTATCACACTTTAGGAAAGTTGTTGTATTTATTTGTTTTCTTAGCAATAGGAATGAAAAGAAAAGCTTGAATGTTCAAATAACTTAAAGCAACCACTCTAAAAGGTCTTTGAGCAATGGAGTGGAAAGAAGTTGGAGAAACTAAAGATATAGCAAATGGTGAACTGAACCATCCTGAGAGGGAGTTCTCACTGTATTTGGAAATGTTGATAACCTCTGTCCTTCTGGAATGCCTCTGTCTCCTGTCATGTTGAACTCCTGTTCACCACTTCATGGACTGTGCTGTAATTAACTGCCAGGAGGGAGTGAATTAGCTCTAGTTGGTCTCAGTTTTCTCGTCTTCCAAAGGAGGAGGCTGGAATTTATGATTCCATTAGCTTAGTGGATCATGCAAACATGAATGCTTGCCCATGTAGTTTTTATGATGCAAAGCTTTTTCTGGTAATAACAAAATGCTAACGCAGCTCATAAGCAAAACAAGGTGCTTTGCAAAAATTTTCACTGTGACTCTGACATTGGGCTTGAGTTTAAATGATCTTAGACAGTTGACTAATCTTTACAAGATTAAAACCTCCCCCTTTAAAACATAATAGGTATACTTGTTCAAGGTAGATAATGCCCCCAAAACACAGTCAAAAACAATCTAATTGCACTTACCAATATTCGACAAGAAATGTACTTCTTACTTTACATATATAATTGTAACCCCTCTGTATATCACCTTGACAATAAAATAAAATTTTAAAAAATAAAAAAAGGATGATAGAAAAGTTACCAGTGATGAATGATTCTACTTTTAGTGATAGTACTTAAAGCTCACACATTTCTGTTGATTGACTAGGTAGATATTTATTAAGCACCTACTACTTGTGACTTACATTTTTTAAGCACTGGGAAAACATCAATGAACAAAGCAGGAAAAATTCTGAGAGCTTGTAGGTTAGTTTGAGGAGACAGACATTCAGCATAATTAAATATTAGAAGGTAGAAAGTAAGAGACCAGATGAGGGGACTGAAGGAGGTCTTGGGGTACATCATTTTAAAAGGATGTGTGTAATGGTAAATCACTGAAGCAGTTAGGATTTGAGTAAAACTTGGAGAAGGTAGAGTTTACCAAAGGGATGTTTATTCTAGCCAAGGAGCTTAGTGAAAAGCACTTCCAGGCCATGATAGGGGTAAGTTTTCTTCCAGAAGAATTTAAGAGAGAGGGAAGTGGGGGTTTGCTCTGATTCATGATGTCAGTGATGAGAACCAATGAAAAACTTAGAGCATGATAATAATCTGGGCTAATTCTATTTATTTTGCTATGATTCTCCCATTCCATCATTTATCACATCTCAGTTCCTTGGAGATATCATAATTCCTGACTTCCACTGATTTTCTATACACTTCTACTCCTTTCTCTATTTTATCACCCTCTTTCTTCCACAGTCAAATTCTGCTGAGATTTCTACTTAATTATGTATGTCAGCTTTACTGCTCCTAAAACACATTGATTTTTGAAATCCTGGTTGTTTCAGTATCTGACATGTCTTCTGTTGCTCCTTTGAATCTGCTTCTTGCTGTTATAAGTGTTCTTTTTCCTTAAAAACTTTTTTCTTCAACTTGACAATAAAATTTAAAATGTGTTTTTCTTACAGAATTTCTGTCACATACATAGAAAGGCAGAGCACTTCATCACGATCGGTTAATTTTATGTTCTTAAAAACTACTACTGACAGGTCTCTGTGTTTATCTGTATAAAAAGAAAGAGTGTAGAAGAAATTTCTGTAAAAAACTATGTAAATAAGTTGAAGCAGACACTTATTTTTAGAACGTATTTATAAACCTATTATAAATCAGTCTTCATCACAGAGTTTGCTCTGTGAAATTTGGTTTCATGTAATGAATCTCTTCACTTAAAAGTGATGCATCATTTGGAGAAAATTATTTCAAAGTCATAATTAGGGTATAATTCTAGATTTAAAAGACAATTTATAGTTGTCTACTCTCCACCTGGTTTTCTTGAACATTTTTACCACCTATGTTACAAAAGTGTTATTGTCAAAACTAGAAGACTAATGCTGATAGATCACTATAAACAAAACTCTGGATTTTATTAGTATTTTACAAGTTTTCCTAGTTGTGTTCCTATTTCTGGCCTGGAATCCAATGCAGGATTCTACAGTGATTCCTCCCTAATGACTAACTAAACACATATGTGGAATTAGAAGAGGAGTCTGGAAGTAATGCAGATCTGGATCCAAATGCAGCTCCAACACAAGTCGGTTATGTAATCTTGTCTACATTACTAGTCTACCAGTTCTGTGTATTTTTTGTCCTATTAAGTCAGGTCTCTCTTGTAGGAAGCTTTCATCATTATAAATGTTTTATATTTGTTTTCTTAGTTCTTTCAGGAAATGATATAACTATTATTTCTCACGTATCCCATTCATTCTTATTTTACAAATTTTCTGTTTTCCTTTGAGAAGATTGTTTGAGCTTGTGCTGGTTCTGTGTACTCTAGTACACATATGATGGGGCATGTGGACTTCATGGTCTATTCTGTCTTTAAGATTTCAGTGTCCTTGCAATACTGGTGCTTGGGAGGAAGATAGAAGATAATGAGTTCAAGGCCAGCTTAGGCTAAAATTGACATTCTCTAAAACAAGACAAAAGACTTCAGTAGCCATCTACTGTCCTACCTTCAGGGTGTAAAGATACTCATGCTCATTATCTTGTAGATCTTGTACTGCTATTGTCTTTCACATGCAAATTCTTGGTGGGAATGTTTTGTTATGGAGGTATGCATCAGAAAAATAATTTTCCTGAAATGATAATTCTAACCCCATATATTGAACAATGTACCTTTTATTATCAGCCTTACCTTTCATATCAGCTTAGGCAATGACAAAACCTCTTACCCTTTGCCACTGGAAGTATTGTTTATGGAGCCAACTAGTCCCACAAAAGGAAAATTAGGGAAGTTTCCCAACTCACTTTAAAAAGTAAACCTTTCACTACAGAAATATTTCAAGGACAGTATAGAGTATTTCCATATGCCACATTCCCAGTTTCTCCTACTAGAATGGGCTATTTGCTACAGTTAATTCACCAATGAGAGCCATTATTGTTGATAAACTCCATATTCATTTAGAATTTTAAAGTTAGAATTTTAAAGTTTTTCCTAATGTCCTTTTTCTGTTCCAGAGCTCAGCCAGGATATAGGTTAGATTTTTGCCATGTCTCTTTAAGCTTCTCTTGGTTTTGACAGTTTGTCAGAATTTTCTATTTTCATGACCTTGGCAGTTTTGAGAACATAATAGTTAGAGTTTGTTTACTTTTGTACTTGTTTCATTAGGATTTGTGCGAATTTATTCTAATTATTAGACTTGGGTTCAAGTTCCATTAATAACAAATGAAAGGTTTCTACTGTCAACATGATTTTTCTTTGTTAATATGGTGAGGAAATGTTTATCAGATGGGCCCTCTGTAAAAACCCTCCTACTTTCTTTTGTATTCTCTCTCTCTCTCTCTCTCTCTCTCTCTCTCTCTCTCTCTCTCTCTCTCTCTCTCTCTTCTCTCTCTCTCTTCTCTCTCTTTCTCTCTCTCTCTCTCTCTCTCTCTCTCTCTCTCTCTCTCTCTCTCTCTCTCTCTCTCTCTCTCTCTCTCTCTCTCTCTCTCTCTCTCTCTCCTTTCCCCTCGCCCTCTCTTTCTTGTATTCTCTTTGGAAGCAACTCACTACAGTTAGCTTATACTTAGGAATGGGAAGTTATGTTTTACATGCTTAAGGGTGTAAGAGCTCCATAAATTATTTTGCATTCTTCATAGTTTATCTATTTTGTCCTCTTGAGTTTAATTCTTGAATTGTTTATTTATGTCTTCATGAGTATATTGATACTTATTGTCTGCTTTATGTTATAAGCCAGTACTAATTTTTTTCTGAAAGCATTCCATTTTATATGCTCCCTTTTGGCTCCACAAATCCCTCTGTTATGCCCCCACCATTGTTAACTCTTTTTCTTTCTTTTTAGCATTTTCTTTCTGTAATTATAAGGTCTCTTGGCTCATCTTGTATATTTCTTTTTTTGTCTTAGGATCAGGCATTTATTGAAGGAAATATGGTTCCTTTAAACAGATATTAAAAGGAGCAAAGTATTTGCAAGGTATTTGGACAAAAGTATTTGTATACAAGATCTGGATGCTGAGTACTATCTCATTTTCATAAGACTAGCTTAAACTGGTATTTATCTATAGAATGCAATGATTGCTTAATATTGAAAAAATCCACTAATATAAATGACAAAAGTAATAGATTCAAAAACAAAACAAAAAAATCAATAGGCACAGTGAAACATTTGATAAAATGCAGTGCTAGCTCATGGCATTTGAAATTACAAATATATACTATATAGCCAGGAATGAAGGGGATTTCTTTAGGTTGATGAAGGATATTGAGTAAAAAACCTCAATATACTTTGTACACAGGCATTCTTTTATAATCCATAACTAGGTTCGGAAGCCTCTGCTACTACTTCTATTCATCATTGGTCTTAGCTAGCATAGTAAGATGACAAATAAGTGGCATAAAAGTTGGGGAGAAACATTTCCTTGTATTTGCATAAGCTTGTTTACATAGAAAATTCTAAGCAAATCTTAAGGCACTTTTAGAAGAATATCAGATGTTAAAAATCAATAACTTTCCCAGATATCAATTATTCCCCCATTCCTCCCCACCCAGCCTAAACCTCATTCTGCCAGAAATTGTAAAGTTCATTTCCAATATACTGTCCTGTGGGTATCGTTGTTGCAATGGGTCCTTGTTTCAGTGTTCTGTTATTCCCCTTCCCTCCCCAGATTAGACAAATGTATACAAAAGATGCCAAAATCAAGTACAGTGACAATAGGGGATATACCATAGGGGGAAGAACATACAAAGGAAACAATAACAAAAAAAAGATATAGACACAAAAGGCCCTTCTTTACTGTTATTGTTTTAAATGTACCATGACACTCTTACTTCCAATTATCCACCAGAACACTGGAAGTGGAACTGTGGCTCAAAGTGGTAGAGCACTAGCCTTGAGAACAAAAGTTCAGTGTCCAAGCCCTGAGTTCAAGCCCCAGGACTGACAAAAAAAAAAAAGTAAAACAAAAAATACTTAGGCTGGACATCAGTGGTAATTTGCCTATTATTGTCATAACATAGAAACCTGAGATCTAAGAATCAAAGATCAAAGCTACCCAGGACAGGAAATCCTCTGAGACCCTATGGAGCCCATTTTGAGGGTTTTTGTTTTGTTTTGTTTTGTTTTGCATGTGGTTTGAGAACAGGGTCCCACTTGGATCTTTTGCATAAAGTTTTCTATTTGTCTTAGCAATGCTGTGTCCCTCATTAGATTCTGTTGACAACAAGTTGAAAGTCTGTTGCCGTGAATACAAAGGTTTGTTTCCCTGGGCTTCATTCTATGTATAGTATGTCTTGCCTGTGCTATTAGCCCACTGTCTTGATAACTGTAATCATCAAATAAGAGAAGTAATAATGAAATTATACTGAAGTTGAAAAGTGTGCCTCTTCCACCTATTTTTTTCCTTTCTGTTCTAAGCCTTTCGCATTTCCATGTGAATTTTAGCATCAATTTTACAAAACAAAACAAAACAAATGGAAATTTTATAGAGATTTCATTCAGTTAATCTAATTAGATTTGCTGGTTCTTAGGTTTCATATGAGAAAGCCCATATTCTTTTATGCCTTAATTCTTCACACAACATAATGAAGTTGAAACTTGCACAGTTTTTTATCTTACTGGGTAATATATATATATATATATATATATATATATATATATATGCTTTATTTATTTTCTTTTTGACCTACATTTGGGTACTTTCTGGTTTCTAGCTATTATGAGTTAAGCTGAGATAAACTTTTCTGTACAAGTCATCATCATGGGTATAATTAGTTACTCTGTGATATCTAGCAGTAATGTTATTGGAACTTACAGTAAGTATATATTTAACTCAAAAAGAAACAGCAGTTATGTTCTCTAAACTTGCTCTGTTTTATGTTTCCACCAACAATGAATGGGAGATTTCTTTTGATTGACCCTTTTCCAACAGTTGAGATTGTCAGTATTTTAGCCATTGCAGTTGATAAGTACTAGTATCTCAATGTGATTTAGTTTCCATTTCTTTGGTGATAAAGATGTCAAATACTTTTCAGGTATCACTGTATTTATTTTATATCAGTGAAACATTTCTGCCTGTCTTTTTAAAGGGGATTTCTTTTGTATTGAGTTGTATGAGTTCTTTGTATGTTTTCAGTATAAGTCTCCTGTAAAGATGTGTGTTGCAAACTCTTTTTCTTTGGTGTTTCTATTCATTATAAACAATGGTGACATTTATTGGCTGGGACTATTTTAGTACTCGAGTTCTATTTATTAATCTTTCACAACTATTAGTTTCTGTATTCTGTATGTTATTTTCTGTTTTCCTCTTAAAACCTTTATAGGTTGGGGTTTTATGTTCAGGTCTATGATCAGTTGAGCTTAATTTTTTGCCTATGATCTTTTAGGTGTTAAATTTCACATTTGTACCTTTGTACAATGAACTTCTTTTGAATTTCTATGATGCCTTTGTTGGAAACCATTTATTTCAGCATAAAGGAGTCTAAACAGTTTGTATAGCATTTGACATCTGTTCTTTATATCTGTTTTTTATCCTTTGTAAATACTATGCTATTTATGATAGTGACGTAATAAGATTTAAAATGTCACTGTCAGTCTTTCAACTTTATTATTTTCTTAGGTATTTTCACTATCCTAAGTTCCTTTCATTCCCAGGTTCACATTAAAATCCATATGTTAATGTCCTAAAAATGGTGCTTAATAATGGCATTGAATCTTCAATATGAGCAGAAGTAACATCTTACAGCAGTGAATCTTTCAATCTTTAGATTGTGCTTAATTAGATTTCCCTTCAATTGAATGTTATAGTTGTAGAGCTATTAGACATCATTTTGAACAAGTTAGTTATTAAAGTAATCACAATTTGTTCTTTGCTAGTGAAATGAAATGTGCTGCAAAAAATTCACTTCTCACTTCCATAATTTCGAATGAGAAGCCTATTGTCATTTGAATTGTTTCCAACTTTGTGTCTTGAAGTAGTCAGGATTATTATTGTCATTTTGTGTTCAGTTTCCTGCAGTATGATTATGTTGTGTGTGGGTGTAGATTTCTTTGAAATTACCCTATTTGGGTTTCATTGAGCTTCTTGAATCAGGAAATTTGCCTTTCATTAAATTATTTCCATATATGTATATATTTTCAATAAATGGTTTTTCCCATTCTTCTGAGTTGCTAATGGTATAAATAGTAAAGCTTTTATTATTATCCTCAAGCACTCTGAATTTTTCCTCATTTTTCCTCTCTTTTCTATTGATATTCTCACATTCAGTGATTCTTTACAATTTGCATTGTGCTATTGAGTCTGCCCAGTGAAGATTTTATTTTTGTTATTTTTCATTTTTATATTTCTTTTTGTTCTGTGTCTGTTTTCTTTGCTGAGCTTTTCTTTCTACTCATTTCTAGAGTTTTCTCTCCTTTTTAAAAGATTCATCATGATTTCCTTTGAAAAGTCTTGTTTCTAAATATTCTGTCATGTGTTATTCAGGGATTGGTATCTTTTTATTGCTTTTTTCTCGGGAGTTGAGAACTTCCTAGTTATTCATATGTGAGTGCTTATTTGTTTGTTTTGGCTCTATACTGGACATGTTGAAGATTACATCCTAGAATTCTTGGTATTGCTTCAACTCAAAAATGCTGAGATTCTATTTGGGCTAGAAACTGACCAGCTTAGGCTCAGACTTAGGTTCTGACCAATCCTCTGTGGACCATTGTTGGATGTGAGTTCACCTGCTACAGAGTTCATAACACTGTATGGATTGTGCCAGAGTGCATTTTCTAGGGTCCAGTATGTGACCTTGGCCCACATCTGCACAGATTCATTTCCATAGACTCTGTGTGCTGTTTGGACCAGATCCATTCCATATAAATAGAGAGAGAAAACAGGAGAGTCATAGGACTGGTCTTGGCTTTTATTTCTCTGTGTCATCTCTGACACATTTTAGTCTCTGGAGCCTTCCTTCCTGATCCTCCATCTGGAATGTGTAGCTTCAGTTTTCCTTCCTTCTGCTCATCGTACACATGGATACCTGTGTCTGAAGCTCAGCAGTCAGAAGAGGTAGAGCGGCATGAATAAAAGGAGTTTGCCTCTCAGCCTCATGATTTTGACTGCTTTAGAAAGAAGGTCCCCACCTGCAGTCTGCAGAGGTTTTGGTTGCCTGCCATTTGAGCAACATCCTGTCACCATCATTACCCAATTGCTGTGACTAAGGAGGGAGGCAATATATGTCTTTCTGATCCTGTAGCGGTCCCATCCCCACTCCCTGGTCAAGAGTTAGTTAGCTGAAGAACTGGCTGTTCCCACTTGATAAGTGCTTCTGAATTTTGATTTATGTCTGAGGCCAGGCCAAGTGATACTAGAGAGGGGAATGTGATGGGTGAACTCACTGCTTATTAATGGGGCTCCAAATTCGGATCCCTTTCTCCAATAGTTCCACTACCATTCACTTTTCTGAGTTCCTAGGTAGTGGTCAATGTGTTTTGCCCAGGATTTATGTTTGTGCCCTGTAGGACAGACTAGTTAGAGTGGACTTGTTCCGTCTTAGTGGAAACCTCAAGAGACTCTTAGGCCAGAATCAAGGCCTTGCCTACATCCTTGTAGCAGCATTGGAGCAATGCAGAGGCCCTGGAGTTTCCTTTGTTTTATTCTATTTCTGGTGCTGGGAAACATGTGAGCCCCACTTACTCTGCTTTACAAGACCAACTGATAGCATTTGGGGATATTATGTGGTTCTCCTGGCTCCCTGCTTCCACGCTCAGCTTCTCTGGGCTGTAAACATTCTTTTCTTTCCTGCACTAAGCACTAGAGGCTAGTAGAGTGTAGTCAGCAAACAACGAAAGGTTTATTGCCAGGAAAGGGGCTGGCAAGGCCCCTTCTCACAAGGCAGAAGTGAGAAGAAGCACCGGCTATTGTCTGGGGTGACCTGTATAACTTACTGAGGCTAGGAGGGGGTAGAAGGGGCTAGGAGGTGGAGACCCCAGTATGGGACTTGCAGACCAGGGGCTTCATCATGGTGGACTAGGATTTATGGCTGCTGCCCAAGTAGTAGATCAGGGGCTCTTGCAGCTGCCCAGACCTGATGGTCACTCTAAGGGGCTCTTGCTGCCTTATATGGTGGTAGTTGCCTTAGGGAAGTACCATCCCAATGTAAAAGGGGGGCTGGAGGCTGATTATTTACTGTCCTTACTAAATGGGACTAGTATTGCCTAGGAAAGGAGCATGCCAAGCTGTGGGAGGGGGAAGGAGCATGCTAAGCCATGGGAAGGAAGCTCATTGTGCTAACAGGCACAGTAATTCTCCCTCAGGTCTTCCTGATTCTTCCTCAATGTCCACCAGTCCTGCCTAGGATGCATGGGAAGCTTAGGGTATTTCTGCAGCTTCTGTAACCTGCCCTTAGCTCAAGCATTCATTGTACACACAGTTTATGGGACTTTTCTCTCTCTCTCTCTCTATTTCTCTGCTCTGTTGATTATAGGTGAAGATTCAGTGAAGGACTATAGGAAAAAGATGGGTAATTAGAATTATGTAAATATTTTTCTTCCTTTATTCTCTTTCTCTCTGTCTCTCTGTCTCTCTGTCTCACTGTCTCTGTCTCTGTCTCTCTCTCTCAGCAGTACTGGAGTATGAGCTTATCATTTTATGCTCACGTTGGCAGGCACTCTACAATCTGAGCCATGCCTCTAGGTCATTTTGTTTTGCTTTGGTTCTTTTTGAACTGGGGTCTCAATTTTAGCTTGAAATGATCTAGACTGCCCTTTTCCTATTCATACTTTCTGCTGTATAGCCTGGGAATACAGAACCACCATGCTTACCCAGATTTTTCTGTTGAGATGGGAATTTTGTGAATGTGCCTTCTTCTTCCTGGCGTGGCTTATAACAGTGATCCTCTGATAGAAGTCTGTATATCTAGGATAACAGATAAATACCACTGAGCCTTGGCTTTTTATTGTTGAGATGGAATTGTGTAATTTTTTTTGCCATGGCTGGCCTACAAGCTCCAGCCTCCTGATCTCAGCCACCTGAATAGCTAAATATCTAAAATTGTAGGTGTTAGCCTCTGTACTCAGCTGTTACTTAGGCATTCTAAAGTATTATATAACATACCTACCTTCTAAACTTTAGGGAAAAGGGTTTTTTTTTCTGTTTTCTCCTAACTCCTGTTAGGAAAGAACAGGCAACTTTTTAAAAATCTCTCGTTCTATGTGAAATCAAAGCATCCTAGGATACCTTTCTTTCATTTGGAGCAGGATACACGTGTTTGTGAGTTTCAGTTCATTTTTTATTTCTTAATGTCTTTAATTCTCAGTTGGGTCTTCAAAATCCATAATCTTCAGTCTACCAGGTTTGTTTTCATTATTGTGATGGATGTGGTAGTTAGTTGAGACTTTCAATATCCTGTGTTAAATTTAGCTTAATCCCTTAATATTTATGCTGTTGTAGAGCAGAGTACCACATCTATATTATCTTGTCCTGTCACCATTGTCCAAACGGTTTTGCTACCTTAATTATTACTTAAAGTGAATTTCAGTTTTTTTCTAATTCTTGTGTAATTCCAAGAACCACAATAAGACCACTGTTTCTGTGTAGTTGTGTTGACTTCCACACTTGCTCATCTCCACCTTTCCATCAAGCTTCTCCAGTGGCTCAGACAAGGAACATAGCTCCGTGTATATTTATGGAGTAGTTTGGTGCAGACACCCTGGGCTAGTATTTCATAGTGTTTTTAGTCGGAACACAAAAAATTCAGAGGGAACATGACTAATTTGTGGCAGTTTTATATGTTCTGGAGGGTCCCCTGTTGGCAGAAAACCCAACCTGTGAATGATTCTGGTTCTATTCTCTAGACATCCCTGCAAAGCACTTTCACTGTGTTCTGGGAAACTTATCTCATCCAATAACATCACCTTCTGAAGCTTTACATTAGTTTATTTTTGACAGCAGCATTTTTCAGAAAGATCTAATAGTGTTTTTGTTTGTTTTGCTTTGTTTTTTTTTTTTAACCCATCCTGGGGCTTTAACTCAGGGCCTGGGCTTTGTCCGTGAGCCTCTCTGTGCTCAAGGCTAGCACTCTACCATTTGAGCCACAGTGCCACTTCCAGCATTATCTGAGTAGTATTTACTTTTTTGTCAGTCATGGGGTCTGAGCTTTGGGCCTGGGAGCTGTCCCTGAGCTCTTCAGCTCAAGGCTAACACTCTACCACTTGAGCCACAGCACCACTCCCAGCTTTTTCCACTTATGTGGTGCTGAGGAATCAAACACAGGGCCTCATACATGCAGGGCAAGCACTCTACCACTAAGCCACCTTCCCAGCCCCTGTCTGAATAGTTTATTGGAGATAAGAGTCTCACAGACTTTCCTGCCTGGGTTGGCTTTGAAACATGATCCTCAAATCTCAGCCTCCTAAGTAGCTAAGATTACAGGCACCAACCACTGACCTAATAGTTTTTTTTAAAGCTGGCAACCTCAGCCTGTCTTCATTTTGTACCCATCTGGTCACTCATGTTATTGTGGCTCCAGGTATATAGGTGCAGCTCCCAACGGGTCAAGGACACAGCCTTAAGCAAATAGTCAGCCCTTCAAAATTAGCCTTCAGCTCTTGGTATCTGGAGTATATGGTGTGAGAATCAAGAGCTTACGTAAGCTTGAGAAACTCAGAGTGTTATATATATGCATTGGTGATTTGCTGTCCTTACATTAAATACCCCAAGATATCCGGTTAAATACATAGCTGTCTAGCTTCACTTAACTAGGGCTAACTCAGAAGTCATAACATATGATTTCTTTCCTATATCTATTAATAATCAGAGGTCTATCGAGTGTTTGAAAAGAAGTGAAAGGGTCTCCCTATAAAATAATAGGTTGAACAGCCCTGAGCTGAAAAACAAAACCTACAAATTCTACCATTGACCCAATAGGTTACATATGCCTGAAGGCACCCCCAAAGATACTGTTTAACATTATGTTCACATATCTGTATAAGGTTATACAAGATGCCTGTCCTATTTCCAGAAGACTTCATGATGTTGGCAAATCTTCTAAAGTCTGAACAACAACAGCGAAATAACCCCTTGAAACCCAAAACACTTCTATCCTCAAGTGTTTTGGGTTTACTCCTCAAGTGGGTATATCATAATCACCATATGATATGCCACTCTATCTGCAGTAATATTCTCTGAAATATACTGTAGCTGGTATGAATATATTCATTCACTCTAGCTTCCTTCTAATCAAAGTTTATAAAATCCATCTTTATCTGTTGTGTACTTTTGATTAGCCTATGTTTGCCATACTGAAAGTGAATTTTCTATAGGCAGCATATGGCTGTGTCATGTGTTTTAATTTACTCTATAAATCTGTTGATGTTCTGCATTATTTTACTCTCAATAATGTTATTGATGTGTTATGATTCATATTTGCTTTTTCGTTTGTTGCTTTCTATCTGTTTTCTGTTCTTCATTTCCGTAGATTTTTTGTAGGATAAACTTTAAAAGATAGATTTATTTGTATTGTTTTCTGAGTGTGTCTTGTATGTCTCATTTAGTGGTTCTTCTAAGTGTTTCATCACATGCACATAATTTAGCCATCTGTATTTCAAGTGAAGTGAAAAAACTTACCTCTCTTTAAGGTCTCTTTAGCGCCCCATTTTGATGTAAATGTCTTAAACATTTCCTTTCTTCACTTATCACTGTATCATATAGTAGTTGAAATGTTGCTTCAACTTTCAAGCATATATAAGAAAACATGCAAGTATGAAAGCTAATTATATTTACCCACCATGTATTTTTTCCCTCACTGATTACCCAAGATTTCTTAGTTGAGCATGTACACCAATGCATGTGATGTGATGTGTGTGTATGTATGTAAATATGCATCATTTTAAGAACAATTTTCACTTCTTATATTTAAAGTATACAATGTGATGTGTTGTTAGGCTCTTGTGCTAGGACTTGAACTCATTGCCTTGATCTCTCAGTTGGCATTTTGCTTAAGGCTCATGCTGTATTACTGGAACCACACTTTGGCTTCTGACATTTTGCTGTTGATTGGACATAAGATTCTCACAGACTTCTTGCCTGAGCTGACTTTGGATGGTAATCCTCAGATCTCAGCCTCTCAAGTAGTACAAACCTGAGCCACAAGCACCAGACCAATTTTTGTTATACATAGTGAAAGGATTACTATAGCTAAGCAAATTAACATAGTCATCATCTTCCATCATTATTTTTGGGAGTGTTTGGTAAGATAATCCAAGATCTATGCTTTTATCAAATTATCATTATATAATAGATTCTTCTTAACTGTGGTTCTCTTCTGTACATTAGAGTGGAGGGGTTATTGAACATATATAACTACAAGTTTGCAACCTTTGATTTTTCTTCATTCTTCCCCTCCCCCAGGCAACCCATTTCTGTATTATTCAAGTGTTTATTTTTAAAATATCATATATGTGACACTATGCCATATTTCTTTATTTCACTGAGCTCAGTGTCTCTCATATTGTTACTAATGGCAGTTTTGTTAAGACTCAACAACATTCTACGGTATATATATGTGTACACATGCACACATATATAGGTATACATATATATGTATGTATACACACATATCCTGATTTCTTCATTCTGGGGGGCAGTAGTAGTAGAGGTGGGAGGGAAGGGATGGTAGGGGGAAAACAAAGGAGGAGGCAACAATGCTTAACAGGAAATGTACTCATTACCTTGCTCATGTAACTGAAACCCCTCTGTACAACATTTTTACAATAAAAATGTACAAAAACCCCCCAGTACTGCAGTGAATATGAAAATGCAGATAGCTCAATGGAGTGTTGTTGATTTCATTTCCTTTGGATCACAGAACCAGAAGAGAGATGGCTAGATTATATGGCACTTCTGTTTTTGCATTTTTGAGGAGACTCCATAATGTGTTCCATAATGATTAAATCAGTTTACATTACCACAAACAATGTATATGAGTTTGATTTTCTCTACACACTCGATCACATTTATTTATCTTAATACTAGCTAATCTTAAAAGTCGAAAGATCTGTGACTTAACTTTTCTTTGATGAATGATGGTTATTCTGCTTGGTTTCCCTATTCCTGTCAATCAATTTTATGTCCTCTTTGTAGTAAGATTATTCTGATCCTTTATGGATTCAAAAAATTGTTTCTGTTTAGTTTTGCTACTGAATTGTGTGTTTTCTATGAAGTTGCCATATCTTGAGAACAATTATATATATTATTTCAATGTGTCATATGTATTATGCATTCTTTCTGGCTATATTAAGTGCAAATCGTTTCTCCTAATTTAAAGGTTCATTTTTTTCATTTTGTTAATTCCTTCCTTGGCATTTCGGTCTTAGGTAGTGTCATTTTTGTTGTCTTAACTTTTGGTGTGAGATTTAAAAATAAATCATTGCTACAGGCAATATCAATGAGTTAATATTAATATGTTTTCTTCTGGGATTTTCATCTTTTCAGATCTTACATTTATATCTTTAATTTATTTTGTATTGATTCTTACTTTATCATTTTTTTCCATTTAGACAACTTGCTTTAACCATTTTTTTAAGGTTAGCTCTATCGGCAACAAATTTTCTTTAGTTCTTCTTCACCTGAGAATGTCTAGATCCCCCTTCATTCCTGTGGGATATTTTGAGAGGATATAAGATTTTGAGGTGACAGTTCTGACTTTTTTTTAGCACTTGAAAATATTGTTCTGCTTCCTCCTGACATGCCAGGTTTCTAGTGAGAACCTGTTGTCAGCCTAATCACTAACTCTATGGGTAACCCAACCATTTTTCTACTGCTTTCAAAACTTTTGCCTCTTAGTTTCTTAAGTTTGATTATGATGTTCTTAGTGTTAAATTCTTTGGGCTTATTTGGAGTTTAATCCATTTCATCAACCCGCAAGCTTACGTATTTTGTTAAATTTAAGAAGTTTTTATTGTGTCTATGGTGACAAGCCTCTCTCACACCTTTGAAGAACTCTGAGATGTGACTATGAGGCTCTGTTTTAGTCCCACTCTTCCCTGAAACTTCATGGATGACTTTTTGCAGTGTAATTTCTCTTTGCTGGCCCAATGGTGGATTTTCTATTGCTGCATCTCCAAGCTCACTGCACATTTTCCGTCACACAGCCAACCTGCTTGCTCCAGCTGGTCCCATTCATTTTGCTTTCTTCAGTTGAGTTTTACAGTATTGCATTTCCACTTGCTTTGTGTTTATTTCTTTAATTTCATTGCAGAGAAGCATTTGTATCTTGACCACTTTTGTCAGAGAATTATGTATCTCTTCTGTGGGAGTTGTTGTATTATGATCTTTTTCTCATTCAATTGGAGGTTTTAGTTGTTTTAGGTGATGAATGTTTTTTCTTCCCATCTATACTTGATCCTTTGTGGCATTGTTTTAAGAGATCCTGACTTCGATTTCAAGTCCTATTCTCTCTGCTGCTGTTGACATTGCTCCAGAAGGAGGATCTGCCTATTTACTGCCAGTATGAAGAACTAGTCCAGGTTTCTACTTGTCTCCATTGACATAGACATGGCAGAGGAGTTTGGCCTCCCTCCTGAAACTACTTCCATAGCCCCTAGTTGAGAGGGATGAGTGACTTGTTAGTGTCCACTGGGCTCACGTGACATAAATGGTATCAGTGGCCCCATTATCACTGATAGATGGTGAAGATTCTGCCTCTCTACGGTGCCTCCTCTTACACCGTCCCAATGGGAAGTTATGGGACATGAGGTGGTGACATTTTGAAGGTATAAATCTGAGCCTCCCTAGTTTTTACTCTGTACTCTGGGTATATGGGGGCATACTACCACCAACAGCGGTAGCACATCCTGGCTCCCCTTAAGATTGTCTTCTGATTGAGTTGGGGAACTTCATGATGGCTTTTTGGAAGTAGAAAAGTTTGGACTAGAAGCTGTGTGGTATAGAAATAGAGATCTTTCCCTCTGAATTTCTCTCTCTCTCAGAAACGCACATACACTTGTACAAAAGCATCTAAAGATTGAATTGATTGTGAAGCTGGATACAATCACAGAGAGTGTTTTCCTGGTTTAATTTTAAACATGGCCAGCACTAGCACATGTTTTCATTCTGAAAGCACTTGTATGGTTGAAGAAGGTAAAATGATCTGGGGGCCGCGACACATGAGTGACATGGTCAGTACATTCTGGACACTCCACACACCACTGTATTCTGTTGTTTTTTCAGAATAGGGAGTGTGACTAAATCTCTGCTCATTGGCACACCATGTTAAATTCTTCATTTTATTTTCTTTGCTTGTCACAGCAATGAACTCTGCAGGGCTTGGATCATGATATCCTAACCAAATGCTGTGACTCTGGGTACAGTGGAAATTTGCACTTTATAGACATTTCTTGTGTCATATGTATGGGGGAAAAGTCTCCTGTGTCACTAGAATTCTTCAAATGTTGAACTCCAGCATTTCCAAACCCATCTGCATTCTTAATTGTTTAGTTTAAATCTATAATGTTTTTAAATATATATATATATATATATATTTATTTATTGTAAAGATACTGTACAGAGGGTTGCAGTTACACGAGCAAGGTAATGAGTCCGTTTCCTAGCAAGATTGTTACACCCTCCTTTGTTTTTCCCCTACCATCCCTTTCTTCCCTACCTCCCCAACTCCTCCTTCCCCTTTCCCATCCCCCCCAAAGTTGTAAAGTTTGTTTTCAACATACTGTCTTGTACGTTTCATTGTTACAATGGGTCATCCTGTATCCTTATTTCAGCATTTTGTTATTTTCCTTCCCCTCCCCAAATTAGAAAAGTATATATACAAGATGCAGGGCACCAGAATCAAATACAGTAACAACAGGGGTTGTACCATGGGGGAAGAACATACAAAAGAAACAAAAAACCACATTGTACATTATAAGTGCATTAAGAAGAATAGCAACAAATATAAAACCTTTCGTGTCCCTATCTTGGGGTTCATTTCACTTAGCATCAGGTTATATGGTTGTAACAACTTTTGAGCTGATCTATTTATATGAAAACATTTTGATTTTATAAAAATTACTGGTTTCTTAACACCCTTTGTGGCAACAGTTTATGCAATGATATATTTTCAGGTCAAAATGGAGCTATTTGTAGAATATCGTATATGCCCAGTTAAATGTAGTTTTATCTAGACTTCAGAACCTTGAAGTCAGGGTGGGGAAAAGGGTATGGATAGGCTAGATGAACAAAGAAACTAATACTGCAAAGAAAACTGGAAAAGAGACATATGGCCATGCTTAAGATAGGTTTATTTATAGATTTAAAAGTTTGCTTTTTTTGTATAGATACACTTGTGATTCTCATGCAGATGTAGGCTCTGTGATTAAATAAAAGATTTTTTTTAAGGGAGTCCATAGTTGCTTTGCTTCTCAGGCATTTGCTAACGCCCAAAACACAAAAGAAACAAACTACCTAGCTCATGGAAATGCTTAAAAATTGGGAATCCTTGTACAATTCTAGAGTTAATTCAGAAGTACAAGCGTTGTTGTTTATAGGGAAAAGGTATATGAATAACACTCTATTCAAAGAACACAACTCAGTGTGAGTGCAGTTCCTAATGCTAGAGTATTTAATAAAAGGCACCAGCAATTTCAAAGGTTCTTCAAAGTGATATTAAGCAGATTAAAAAAAATGGTTCCATCTGTTACTTTCTATTCCTAACAAAGAAAGAGGGGAGCAAAGGAGATCATTTTGATCAATGTCCTTTTAGATCTTCATCTTGGTATAAAATAAATCACAGTGTTATGGCAATTCATTTACAGAGGTTAAAGTGATATGATGCGGCTTTTCATGGTAACATGGATTTTACTTGCTGAGTGCCTGGGACTTTGATTTGCCGTAATACCTGCTGTGGCTTAAGTGATGCAAAATAATTATTGGGGCTTCCTCTTGCAGTGGCCTATTCCACACCTGCACCCTTTTGTTGGAAGCCCGACAGGGATGCTGGGTATGAGGTTTCCACTGAATAGACATCCTCTTTGAGTCCTCTTCCTCTACCAGATTGATTTATGGATGTATTAGGCTCTTTGTTAATATGTATACCCCTAATTAATTTAAAGCCCTCTGTAGAGAAATTAAACTCCTGGTTAAAATTTTTAACAGACTCAGATGGCGCCAATAATAGGAAAGCAAGTCCTGTGAATGGATTTACCATGGTCATTGGTGTTCATCCTTTACAATGAAAGTTGGTATATGGAGCTGAGAGTCCACACTCCGATAAAGAATGGACTGTCAGGAAATCAACCCTTTGTGTTTCCTAACCCAATTAGGCCTATCATTTGAGTTCTAGCTTCCCATCTGGGGGACAAGAATGGAAAGTAGACAGAGGCAGACATGGAGCAGAAGAGACAGGATGAGGAAGGAAAGAGTCATAATTAGTGGAGTCGCAATTAAAATTCCACTGAGGCAATTTCTTGCCTTCCACCGTAAAAATGAGTATCCCAATACATTCTATTGGATAAGTTGTGAGGAAACAGGCACATAGATTGCTGACAGGAGTAAATCCTTAGAGAAACAGTCCTATTTAACAAGTAATGTCCACCTATAACCTTCTTTGTGGCATTTATTATCATTACAGAATGTTAGAATAACCCTCATTGCCTATACTTGGGAGACTGATATATATTTATATACATATTACATATATATATTCTGCATATTCTCTGCACATTTTCCAAATCGAATAGTTAAAACCAATCATGATATATAGGAAACCCAATATCAAGTACAACAAAAACAGATATTCCACCTACGTATCGTATATATTTTGGATTTTATCATAGATTAACTGAAGGATTTTAAAGAAGAATCAGCTTGAGAGACTCAAAATAGTACTGATTGTATACTGTTAAAACTAAAGATAAAAATTGATATGTAAATGCTCTAATATGAAAGCTCTTTCCAAAAGATGTGAGCTAGCAATTAATAAACTATCTATTAGAATTGAATACCAGCATTGTAGATAATTTTAGAAATTTTAGAAAATGAGAGTTGGGCTTTTATTGTTAAGACAAAGAAGTTGTGGAAATTTATGCTAAATTGAAGCTATAGTGTAAGGTTGCAATTAGAATAACAAGAAGTTTAGTGCATATACTTAAGCACATACATATAGATACAAGCATCTCTATACTTAGTACACACACACACACACACACACACACACACACACACACACACACACAAGCATTCTCACCTAGCCCTCCCAACTCACGCCTTCCCTCACTTTTCTTGATTTTGTAGGCTATTTATTGAATTTTTTCTAGTTCTGGACATTGAATAGGCTTAAAATAATGACGTTTTTGTTACAGCAAGGAAAATTAGAGTTTAGAGCTTGGTTGCTATACAACATTATCCAATAAAATGACTCCAAGCTCTTTAGAGAAGTGGATACCAAGGAAATAAAATATCTAAGAAGCTTGCAATATTTTAGGTTGGAGTGTAAGGATATTTCTACCAAAGATGGGAATATCTGAAAAGGAGAAAAAAAATCTAACTTAAAGGAGTCCCCAAAATTGACTAAACCTGGAAAGAACTGAGCAAAACCAAATGTGAATTAAACACAGTATTGGATTTTAACCTGAAGAACAAAATAAATCTCTATTGAGTCTATATTAGTAGATGCTAAAATAACAGTTTGAGGATACACAGAATTTTCTGAGTCTCCAAGGCTTTCATCTAAGTCTTATATTAAGTCCATTAACTTTACAGTAAAGAAACCTACATACCCTGTTGTCACTGCATTTGATTTTGCTACCCTGCTGTTGTATATACATTTATCTGAATTAGGGAAGGGAAGGGGAACAACAGAATGGTGAGATAAAGGACAAAGGGGGAAACAATGTAATAGCGATATACACAAGACAATATGTTGAAAATGATCTGTACAACTCAGAGTGGGGGTTGAGGGGAGGAAAAATAGAAAAATGAGGGAAGGGGTGTTAAGTTTGACAAGAAATGCACTTATTACCTTACTTATGTAACTGTAACCCCTCTGTACATCAACTTGATAATAAAAAAATAAAAATACAGGCCTCACGTCTACCAGTGATCAAGATAAATATCCTAAGTATGAAGACATAACAGTATTAGATATTTGGTTCACTATTTTTTTCTTGGATATGCAAAAACTTATTCCAATAACTAGGCAAAATTAAAAGAACCCACTCTGTGTAAACATTTTCATGGGAAGACACAAAGACTGCATTTCACCAAATTAAGGATGTCATCAGGTATAAACCACGCCCTGACTTTATGTAGCAGCAATTAAAGAAAAATGCTGCCAGTTAATTTTAAGACACTACCAATTATGTGTCCAGACTTTGCCCTAAATTCAATCCTCAAATAGGGATAGTCAAGGAAGAGGATGAGGTAGGAAGGCTTTCCAAAGAATGAGAGACACAAGCTAAGTAGCTAACCAAGTGCAAGCTCTTTCTTGACCTATCTCAGTATTTTCATTTTCATTTTGTTCCTCTTAATACTTAGTGCTGTGTTTCTCTTTTTAATGCATACAATTACTAGCATAGAATAATAATATTGAATAGACTAAGCAATAAGAGATTTTGGTCTTCAAGTTAACTACAGTGGTTAAAAGCAAGGCTTTCAAGTATAAGTATGGTTAAGTCTTGTGCTACCACATGGCCTTGGGGGGGGATAATTTATAGATATAAATATATATGTATATGCATATATATATAATCAAACTTGTTCCCTGTTTTCCTGCTATGCAAAATGGCCTTACTATCTTCATCCACTTTTTCCAAGATAATCAAGTGAAATGATGCATGTCAAAGCATGTCATGGTTTCTGGCATACAGTATACATTCAAATAAATGTTAAGTAATAAAGAATTAACAAAAAAAAGAACCCACATCCTGAGGAGTATTAATAAAATTCATGAAAGTAAAGTTAAAAACAGAAGAATCTACTACTTATATAAAATTCCAAGAAACATGGCAATAAATTCAATATAGTATCCAGGAATGGAGTTAGGATATTAGCAAAAAGACTGACAAAATCCAAACAGTTCTCCTCACTTGTGTGTCTCCGCCTCTTCTTCAGGTGCTTTGGTTGAAATTCCAGGCCTAGGAATACTAGTCAAGTGTTCTACCATTGGGCAATGGCCCTGGCCTCTAGCTCCTGACTCTGTAGTTAATTACATTAATTTTAAGCGTGCAAATATTAAATTAAGTAAAACTGTAAATTAGGCATGTGACTGTGTGAACTGTAAAAAGTATACATATTTTCATATTTTCACCCTCTTTATCTCCTTACTGGTTCCCAAGTTGCTAGTATATTGGTTACATATAACTATCCTGATTTCTAAATTGACATCAAGTCCATCAGATGTTGGGTTTTGTCAATAGTCAACTTAGACAGAAGTTAAAGGTGGTAATAACAGAGTTTATTCAGGACTGTTGCAATAGTGATAGGGCGAGGGGATCTTCTCTAGAAAACTGGACTTCGTTATGGCTTCAGAAAGAAAAGGGGAATTTCATAGCTTAAGGACATGTTTTGGTTGGGGATGAACAGTAAGGGAGGAAACAAAACCAGCTTGATGGATTCTTACTGAAGGTAGGCCTGCGTGGATAGGTCTTATCTGAGGAAAGACGAACAATGACTCCCATCGAGATACGGAGGATGTTCAGGTATTGAGAATGGAGGGCTCTTTCAATGAAGACTTAGCAAGATTGTTGCTAAAACTGTACAAGGTAAAGATGAACATGTAAATCCAAAAGTTCAAGCTTTGTTCATAAGAGAGTCAGCATAGCCTGAATAAAATCTAGTCAAGGAAAATATCTTTGCCAATATGTACAATATTTCCAAATCCATTTCCTTTCTTCCAGCTCCACCCAGAGTTGCAATATGCCTCTTTCTATGAAAGAACAGAAAACATAATTGCTTATCCCAATTGTCTCTGACAATATCCCACCCAACTTCCTGCCATCCCCAAATCTAGAGTTTGCCTAATCTTCCTAGGAGACCAGTCCTCAGAAACCAAACATCATAGGTCCAGCCGCACAAGAATGCAGCCCTCATCTTCCTGAACCTGAACCCTCTGCATGGCAGCACAATGCATGCTTTCTGTATTAAAGCTTCTGCATAAAGACATGGGAATCTGGACTGTAGCCTTTAGCAAGTGGCAGGATTTGTGATGCAGAAACATTGGGGTTATTCAGGAGTGAATATAATTTAACAATCAATGAAGTGTTAAGAGACAAAATGTGGGAGTCTGGTTCTTTTTGTGTGGAGCACTAGGCTTATTTTTTGTTTAATTTCCCTCTGTGTTTAACTGTTTCTTAGGTTGTAGTAATCTTCAGCCTGTTAGGATTTATTTTTGCTGTCGAAGTTTACATATTGTTTGCTGTTGATAGTAAAGAAACACCATCTTTAAATTTGCCTACATTTTTGGCTTAATGATAAATAATATAGTTGGGGCTTAAATGTTTACTTCTAGTAAACGAAAAGTGTTTTCAAGTGTCCAAAATCTTTATAAGACTTAGAGCTAAAAGTATGTGATAGTAGATTGTTTTCATATTGTAGTTTTGAACCCCATTAAAAATCAAGATATTAGGCATTCTGGAATATTAATTTCCATTAAGAAGTATGTTAATCATAATATATCATATATATTCTCTTAGTTACTATAACTAAGAACATGTTTCTAGGAATTCTTTTTAAGAGATTCAGGAACTCTCTCTCTCTCTCTCTCTCTCTATATATATATATATACTCTCTCTCTCTCTCTCTCTCTCTATATATATATATATACTTTATTATTTAGGACAAATTCCAAATTTGAACCCGAAATTCCTCTTTTAAACATAATTTTTGGAGAATTCCTTTTTTCTCTCTGTTTCTTTTTTATTGTCAAGGTGATGTACAGAGGGGTTACAGTTATATAAGTAAGGTAATAAGTACATTTCTTGTCAAACTTATTACCCTTTCCCTCATTTTTCTCCTATTTTCCATCTCCTGCAACCCCCCAAGATCATTTCCATCATATTGGTTTATGTATATCGCTTTTCAATTGCTTCCCTCCTCATTCTTTGTCTCTGTTTCTTTCTCTCTCTCTTTCCCTCTTTCTCTTTCCAGTGAAGGATTTGTTTTTCCTCTCTTTATTTCACTTAAGTTCTCCATCTTTTTACCATCTAACCTTGGTGGTAAAATATGAGAATGAAGGTGGATCTGTTATTGTCTGGTTCACTTATTAGGGGTATTGCCTTGATACATATCTCTGTTTCTCTCCATTGCCTAAAGAACAAGAGACTGCCTCCCTGGTGTCCTGTTCCTATGATTTTTATTATTGATTTAGACTTCTACCAGAAGAGGGAGCCACATTCATTAAAATAGCGTCCATAATCCAATTGAGTTTTTTCTTTTTTCAGCAAGTTCCCGATGCAATGCTTGCAACATGATGCTTGGAGTTTTAGGGAACCAGACTTGTCTTAGGCTGGGAGGGCAAGAGACTAACTTACACACCAACATCACAGACTTATGGTATGAGAATGCATTTGGCTCTTTATTGGGTAGATAGATTTTAATGCCTAATTCTACAAAAACTAACAGCAAAAATAATATTATTAAAACCATACACTTATTCTCCAAATCTCACATTTCCACTCAATTAGGAATTACATTTGTTCTGTACTAAAAGGATTGGGGTTTTTAATTAAGCTTGTAATAGCCTACTTCTGTTTATCATTCCTTAGAAACAACCCTCTCCTTTTATGGGAATAATGACACAGTATGAAAAAAAAAGGTTCTTGCCTTTATACTATAAGTTGAAGATGTCTACAAAAGCACCCTGTCTCAAAATGCTGCCTTTATCTCTCCCTGTACCTGCTCAAGTGTCTAATTTCCAGTGTGAAAATTCAATTCATATGGCTTATTACAGTTAGTTTCACAGTCTTAAAATTGCAAATATCTCCAGCAAGGTAATGCATCAATCTATCAGGAGCCATTTAACTGTGTATTCTAAAATTAGTTTATTGGACACGAGGCTTGTCACTGGGTACTAAATGAAGACATGGTTTTGTTTTGAAGAGGATTTGAGAGAGAATTTATTCCTATGGTACTCCTGAGATGTGTGTATGCTAGTTACATTGATAAGTATCCAAGGCAAAAAAAAAAGTAAAATAGAGTAGAACTCAAGAAGGAAAAATATGGAAAGGAAGTATAAAAAGGGAAAATAATATAGGTGGCTACAAACACTCACTCAAAACACAATTGGTCTGAGTATATTTTTATCTTATGTACACTCTACAAAATTATTGCCAGGAAATGGCTAGAGCTTCTAGAGTGGGATTAGCTATTTCTTCTCCATTATTCCTTCCCTATGTAGAATTACATACACAATGTTCAATAAAGAAAGGCGCAGAGTAGGGGTGACAATAGAAGACTGGACAAACTGTAGTGCTATAAGCCTGCCATCACAGAGACCTTTGAGAGAACATGATGATGACATCCACACTATACCATGGGTAATGTTGACAAGGGATATTATTTGTGAGCACTGTTTCTACATATGTTTTTATAATGACTTTCAGAGGCTGCTGTTGTTATTATTAACCCTCCATTGCATTAGTTCAGGGAAGTTAAA
Organism: Dipodomys merriami; assembly: GCF_024711535.1. NCBI lineage: Eukaryota > Metazoa > Chordata > Mammalia > Rodentia > Heteromyidae > Dipodomys > Dipodomys merriami. Next base: position 78,815,865 of record NW_027202270.1, read on the forward strand.
TACCTTACAAGCCTCACAGCTAGGAAGATACATAGCTGGTATTTGAACTCCTGCTTTTCCCAAGGTCTAAGCTCTTAGCCATGGTACATACCTTCTATCCTGACAGAAATCCCTGAAGCAATGAACTCATATACTTCCCCTTTTGAAATCCTCATCCTTCGGCTATTTTCAAAACAATTAGTTTTCTGAGAGTTACTGGGTATAATATATATAATAAATATATAATAATATAATAAAAATTATATTTCTGGGTACCAGTGGCTCAGGAGGTTGAGATTTGAGGATCACAGTTCAAAGCCAGCCCAGGCAGGAATGTCCATGAGACTCTTACCTCCAATTAACCACCAGAAAACTGGAAGTGGCGCTGTGGTTCCATTGGTAGAGGGCTCGCCTTGAGCTGAAGAGCTCAGGCACAGTGCCCAGGCCCAGAGTTTAAACCCCATGACTGACAAAAGAAAAAAAAAATCAAAATAAATAAGTAAGTGAAATTAAATTAAAATATATCCATGCTAAAGAAATTGTCTTCAAGTCAGGAACTAATGATTGCAGTTGGTACTGTAAAGTAGAAAGTAGTCCATTTTCAGCACCTGTTGGTTAGTTTATCACCTTACAAACAACCCTCATCTGCACAGTGATACCTTATGCTGTTTTTATACCTAAGTATGGCAGCTGTATGCAGGCATTTGTTATTACCTCTGAAGTCTGCCAGATCCATGTCTCATCAAATTAGTTCCTCTACTATACATAGCAATCACAGTTTTTAACTGGAAACAGATGGATTTCCAGCACTCTTCAGTAGCCTTGTTGCGGGCTTCTGGCCTCCTGTGTGTGCAATGCAGGCTGGACACATATACTAATAACTATGAGTAGCAGCCACTTGAAGAAGTGTCAGGTTCAGCAGTCATCTTAACTTTTCCTCTGAAGGTCTTGTAGGCAGCAAGCAGAGTCTGGAAGCTTGCAGCTACAGTCCAGGGTGAGTATTGTCACAAAAGGGAAGTGTGTTTAGCAGCTGATAAAAGATGGCAGAAGTGCTCTGTGAAGGAAAAGATACAATAAACTCTCTAGCACTTAAGTCAGTCAAGTGGCACCATCCCCTGGGTGAGTTTTCTTGAAAGGCAAACAGATGTGCTGATTCATCTGTGCAATTGGACCTAATTGGGAAAGAAAAGATTTCCATCTTGATTTGTAGAAGGGAGATTTATTGCCGCATGTCCCATTGGAAGTTTCAAGATGGGGATGGTGGTGAAATTCCATTCCAGAAATAACACACTGACAATGTTTGCTGTGCAGTTCTTCTGCTTACTGCCAGGAACTTCAGCATTTCAAGGTGAAGCTGAGAGTTGTTGGGAAGTCTTTATGTAAACTTCACAAGATTTCCTCTGTTGTATATAGGGCATCTATGGCTACTTGAAGATGTGATTACATTTTTCTTAAACGGTCATCCTTATTCTGGCATTATAGCTTCAGGGTTGGTTCTGCAACTTTATAAGAGGATTGAAGGAGAATGGAGAAGAAAATGAACAGTGTTTCCTGAGCTCCGAGACTGCAGGGAGACAGCATAGCCCATCTATTTTTCTGGGCAGCATTGTCTGTAGCACCACAAATGAGCACTGGGACTGAGTCAGTTCTTTTCCCACCCATTGAAAAATCTACTGTTTATTAGAGAAGTGGTTTAGCCTCTTTGCTTTGAAAGTTATACTGTTAACATAAAGGACAAATATCGCCTATAAAAATCAAAGACAATGGCTTTGAGTAAATATTTAACATGGAAAATGAAAATTTGTGTATTAGATCTTTGTTGGTCTCAGCTTTGAGTCTCATTTTAATTTTTTCTGGAGATTAGATAACAAAGTAAGCTATATACTGACTCAGAAAAGGGAACAGATGCTGCCATCAGATGAAGCAAAAAGCTTTGGGAAAGACCAGTTTGTCTACATTTGCATTGTCATAGAGCTCTTCAATTGTACATGACTTTAAAAAGTAAATTTATTTATTGGTTTTGAGAAATGCTCTAATAAAAGAGATCCCTCAAATGGTGCAGGGGTCTTTGCATGAAATGTATATAGGAATTAATCCGTTCTTGAAAATGCCTATTTGCATGGTACTGTTTTAGAAAGTGACATTCAGACAAGGTCTTCTAGATAAAAATCTTCATCAGTTGCATTTACTCTTGCAACCTAATTTGACAAAAAATGGTAAATCTAGGAATGTGGCTTCTCTGAGTAATGATTAAGTTCATGGAATCAAAAACCATATTATCTGTCAGTCATATCCTGTATCCGGCTTTGCAATGTTCAATATGCATTAATGACCTCTTTACACATAGACAGCCTACTCTTGAAAGTGTTAATCTAAGGATCATTGTGAATATTAAACAAGTGTTCATATATGTAAGATGATTAAACTAATTCATTGAAACTAATATGTACAATATTAATATTCTATTATCACTAGTAACATCATGATGATGATGATGATGATGATGATGATGATGATGATGATGATGATGATGATGATGATGATGATGTTGATGATGATGATGATGATATGATGGCACTTCACACCATACCTATTGCTTCTGTAACTTGTCAGGGGCAAGTATTTAACTGGACAGAGATGGAGAGCAGAACTGTGTAAACAGGGAAAGCCTTCCTTCCCAAGAGATTCTTCCTCCTTCTGGTCTGGAAAAAAATTTTCCCAGTGAAAATGAAATTTTCAACTACTTGAGACCATATGATCAGATGTTATTCTACAAATAAAGAAACTTAACTTATATAAGACAACCTGGTTAATTCATTCCAAGGCTGGTATGGGTTGAACACATGAATCCAGGATATCATGATGCAGAGGGTACACCGAACAGTTGCTTGGGAATCAAGAAACCTAACTTCATTGTTTTCCTCCATTATGTACTACTTGAGAAGATCTCCTAACCTCTAAAATAGTATTCAATCAAAATGCTTTTGTCATTTGTAAAACAATGAGACTTTCTATCTATAATGCAAGGTAGGGAAATCATATGTGAATATAATTTGTGAATTTAAATAATTCTGCAAATGCAAATTCTTACTACAGGTACATCCTTCACTAAGAAGTAGTTTAGAAATGTCCCATACTGATATTGTTCTTAATGTTGTCAAAGATATGATGTAGTTCATGATCTATCATAGATGATGAAATCACAGCTAAATTATTGTGGTACCTTCAACCCCTAAATGAATGGGCCAGCCATGGTAGGTGATAGTTTTTTTTTCAAGATATATTTATCATCCAAGTACTAAGTATCATGACTTAAAATCTTATTTTTACACTTTTGTTGCCACATGGCACTTTTTTTTAAACCATTATAGATGTAGATTTCTGAGAGAGTCTGAAGTTTGAGTGTGGGTTATCTTCTCTGATTTGTTAAAGATCATGATCTGTTTATTTTTTATTTTTTGGCAGCAGTGGGGTTTTGGATTCAAAGCCTTGTATGTATCAAGCAGACAGTCTACCATTTGAGCCATGCTCCCAATCCTTTTTATTTAGTTTTTGTTATTTTTAATGAGCTTTTTATTGTGAAAATACTGTACAGAGGGGTTACAGTTACAGGAGCAAGGTAATGAGTACATTTCTTATCAAGCATTGTTGCCACCTCCTTTGTTTTAGAGTCTTGTATTTATGCCAGGCTGGCTTAGGCAATGATCCTTGTATCTATCCTTTTTCATACTAGGTAGGATAATAGGGGTGTACCATTGTGCCTTGCTATTATTTTTTGAGATGACATTTTGCACACTTCCCACATCTCCTGCTGGTCTCAAATTATAACCCTCCGGATCTCTGTCTTCCAAGGATTACAGGGTAAGACACTGCACCTGGCTTGCAAACTGTTAATCTTAGAACCCCCAAAATATCCAGAAAAGTATTTGAGCTTTCTTCAGTTTTAATTTACTTATGGTTTAAGTTAGTAGTGCTTAATTCCCAGAAAGTACCAAGTAGACTAATCTTGTCTTGTTGCCTAAAATATAGCCTTTTAATCATAAACCACCTCAAAAGAGAAATATGTACTGTTGACTGCCAGAGATTATGAAAAGAAAAAACATACTTTACCTCACAAGCCAGGGAAATATCAGCTATCTAAAATCAGATTTCAAGTTTAAAGCCTTCTTGGTAGCTGTAATTCAGTTCTTCATTTTATGACTGTGATGGATTTTAAAGAGAGTTCAAAATTATGGTTTGGGTATTGTGAGATAGTCTCTTAACTTGGGGATTTTTAAATATAAAAGTGATTAAAGTGAAGCAGGAATGAAGTTCCTTCTTCATTATCCATCTTTGTTTATGTGTATAAGTTGATATTTCAAATAGTAGAAACTAGCCTAAAGCAGAAATGCAAAAAGCATAGAAAAAAGGAAGAATTTCATTTCAGCAGGATTTGGAAGAGCAAAAATTAAGTAATAAAAGCTGAATTTGATAGCACATGCCTGCATTCAGGACACAGACGTAGGAGAATTACAAATTTGAAGACAGTTTATGCTCTCTAACAACAAGTTGTTTTCAAAAGCAAGAAAGAAAGCCATTAGTTGCCACCTCTTTTCTCTCCCCTACCTCCAGTTCTTCATCCTGTGGCCTCTTGGGTGTTGCTTCTTCAGATAGTCCTTTCTTGCGATGCCCCATCCAGATTTCTACCGTTGCAGCCCATTCACACCACAAGAGCCTGTTCCTCAGTTTGCCTGCATCCCCAGAGAAGAAGACCACTGCTTTCATCCTCATTATTTGTGGGGCACCAGAACATACTGAGGGACTCAGGGTTGCTGGCTACTGGACCAGGATGCTAACGACATTAATCCCAAAATTTTATATATATATATATATATGGATATATATATATATATATATGGATATATATATATATATATATATATATATATATATATATATGAGATCTGAAAAGTTAATGACTAAATCATCTTAGTTAATGGTATGGAATCATCCTTGCATGAGGGCAAAAGGCTTAGGATTCCCATTATAGTTCCTAAACAGCCAATTAGTAATCAGAGGATGCATTGGGGAGTGGTATCCAATCCCTTTCATCTTGGTGAGACAATAGGAGCTTCCTTGTTTCATAGCCAGATTCTCTCTCTCCCTGCTGTCAACACTGGATATTGTGTGTGTCCTGTCTCTTCAACTTCATATATTCTGTCAGTTCTTTCTGTGATAGAATACATCTCCTCTTTTGCTCTCGCCAGGCATATGGCTGTAATTACATTTATTTTCACACCATATAGTTTTACTTTACACAGAATCACCACAATTTAGCCATTCTAATAGAAAGTTAGATTGTTTCTCTGAACTATCCTGAACATGATAACCTTATAAGAGTTATTTTTGGAACCACTGTATAGGGGTTTCTTGAAGATTCTTAACAGTACAATTGCATTTTGAACAATGAAAATACTATGACATTTTGAGCTGATTATGAGCATAATGAATGCTATTATATGCCAGATGCCATATTGTTTCATTTGCAGTCCCTCTAGCAGTGCATACAAGTTACCAATGCTTTATATCAGGGGTTATGACTGTATTGACACTTTGGACAGAGCATTCTCTGTGCTTTGTAAGATATTCAGTAGCACCGTTAACCTCAGGAGATACCAGTAACATGCTTCTCTAGTGACAACCAAAATCATCACCACTCATGACCATATGTCTCCTGGAAGCAGAAAAATCATCTATATTTAAGAATCATTGATCGTCTTTGCCAACACTTGGTGTTGTCTAGCATCTTTTTATATATATTAACAGCACCAAGAGAAGAACATTGATAGAGATCTACTTTGAATCAGGTTAAAGATGCACTTAAGCAATCTACATAAAGATAATTTCTTGCAGAGGCATTTTTATAATTCTTTCCTAAAATAAATTATTTCATTTCCAATTTCAAAAAACATTCTGATATGTCAACCAAATAATGCTGCAAGTTCTTATTCGAGTGGATGCCTGTAATGTAGGGCTTCTAGAAAGACTGAAAGATAGAAGTTTAAGAGACTGGGCAAGTCAGGCTTGTGTATTTCAATAGGTTGGAAAGCTGGAAACTACAAGAAAATTGCCAAGAATGGGTGCTTGATCTGACAGACACTCCACTCTGGGGTTTAAACATTTTGTAAGATATAATAATAACATATGTAATAATCTTTGCTTAGTGTCCTGTGAATATCTTATTGAGTCTTCAGCAGGGACAAGTAAAGTAGATAAATGAGTTCCTTACCTAAAGAGACTCATCAAGTCCCACACCTTGAAGGAATCAAAACCAGGTTTCTTTTTTGTCGGTCGTGGGGCTTGAACTCTGGGCCTGGGCGCTGTCCCTCAGCTCTTCAGCTCAAGGCTAGCACTCTACCACTTGAGCCACAGTGCCACTTCTGGTATTCTAGTGGTTTATTGGAGATAAGAGTCTCACGGACTTTCCTGCCCGGGCTGTCTTTGAGTCACGATCCTTAGATCTCAGACTTCTGAGTAGCTAGGATTACAAGGTGTGAGCCATCGGCGCCCGGCCCAGGTTTCGTTTTGAATGTTTGCTTTAGAACCTAGGATTTTTACCTTTTAACCTTGTCTTATGACTATCATCAGTATTTGAATATTTAGGAAACCATCATTTCAGACAGAACTTTTTGCACTCTTTGACACCTTTGTGGTAGGCCACCCTGGATTGTTGAGATTTATGCGACACAAGACAGTCCTTACCTGCCTACTAGGGGAACAGTCCTAACCTTGCATCCTCAGACTCAGGATAGGATCCAATGATCTACTTGAAAATGGGTTTCTTGCTTGTGGGGTTGGAATTGCTCTCTGGTTGTTTGCTGTGCCTCGCTCCCTTTGTGTTGTGTGTTTCCTTAGGTAATGCTAAGCTTAAAGTAGGTGTATGCTTGATGCTTATTTTATTCAGTTGATATAGGCTCAAATTGAACAAATTATCCAGTCTAGATAGACAAGAAAAGGGTTTTTTTTTTTTGCACGTTTGTGAGGTTAGTTCTGAATAACAGAGTCTGTGAATTAGAATTCATCTGATGCAATTACTGCTTGACAGGGAAACTGAAAGTCTAAGGCAAGCTGTTTAAAATAACTGAGAAATAAAGGTTCCTTTGAAATGAGACTAGAAACTAATTAGAAAATGGAAGGCATTTGAATAAACAACAATAACAAAATTAGGCTCTGTTCCTCACCATACTTCCTCAAGAACACAGAGTCGAATATCATCTCAGCATTGCTGAACTATATAAATAGTAGAAGCTCTCCACCTTAGAGTTTCAGTGCCAGAAGCTTTTATTACAAAGTTTTACTCCAGAAAAAAATATAAAGTTGTCCTAAGTTAGTATTGATGGCAGCCATCAGTGATAAGTTATGTAAATATAAGATTTTCTAAGATGTCTTAAGCATTCCTGGCAAGTTAAGCATTTCCATCTACATTCCAGTTATTATTGCCTATTGTGTGTAGCTGAGAGATCCAATAAAGTATAGATCCCAGTGATGCCAGGTAGAGCTTTGCGCTTCTGATAAGAGATTTCATGGGTTTCATACTCTCACAGCTACACATAGAAGTTATCGATTAAAACACAAGAAATGGCTGATAGAGTATGCTAACACATCCTGGGCGTTTAGGAACAGTTGTGTGGGCAGAAGTATGACAGCGTCTTTTTTTTTTTCCACCTATAGTCATACCCTTTAATTTCCTTCTAAGGTATTTAAAGGGCTTTAATGCTTTTTTTTTTCATTTTACTTCTAAGTCCCTTGCAACTGGCTCTTTCATCTTTCCTATAAAGGTAGGACATTTCTCCCTCCCTGTTGAGATGTACCTAATACTAAAGTCCCTCTGAGCAGTTTTCCATGATATTTCTCCTTTAATAGAGGTGAAAATATCACCCTGATTCTCCAGTGACATCTTTATGTCACTGAACCCTCACAATAATAACATTCTCTTACATGCAAAGAAAAAAAATAACAAGTGACTGTTTTGGGGCTCTGACTCCTGAACAGCACTGGGTTTACAAACACATAATCATTTTAACTATAGAAAGTAATTTAAGAGTAGCCACAAGTGACCTGGAAAGCTGTCAATTTTTATACTTGACTCTGTATAAGAATGCATTTTGGGGATGTGAAGACTTAAATATATCCTAATGTTTTAAAGTACTGCGTCAAGGAAGTCAGTTTTATGTTTCCTTATGAGAAAAACTGGTTACCTTATGATTGCAGTAATAGGTCATGGTCCCAAGGGAGTTTCAGAAAGAATTTAGGGCCTGTATAGCTCACTTTAATTTTTTTCCCTACTCAGACTAACACTATATTTGCAAGGATGAATGTTTGTCTTCTATCAAAAATAAATACGATGCTAAAGCTTAAAGTATTGCATTTATTCATCTAACTTTCTGTAGAGCAGTTCCTTTTCAACATAAGGTGGCATAACTCTTGTAAATGTGGGTACAGTATTTTTTTAATTCAAAAATTATTTTCCATGCAGATCTTTAATCTCTAGCATAACGCTTTGTGTGAATTTTTTAAATTTAATTTAATTTTATTTGTGAACATACTGTACAGAAGAGTTAGAATTACATGGGCAGGATAATGAGTACATTTCTTACCAAGCATTGCAGCCTCCTCCTTTGTTTACCCTTCACATCCCTTCCCAGCCTCCCCCCTCCCCCCCAATCCCAATCCTTCTCCTTCCCCCCCTTCCCCCCCCCCCCCGCACCGACGTTGTAAAGCTAGTTTTGGACATGACAACTTGTACTTCTCATTGTTGCAACAGGTCCACCTGTATAGTGAAAGCAGGGGTTATACTGTGGGGGAGGGATATACAAAGCAACAAAGAGATAATCTTATAAATGCGTTAGAAACACATGCATGAAAGAAAAAAACCTTAAATTACACATCTAAGGGTTCATTTTCCTGACATCACATTATCTGACCTTTTCCGCTTGACTCATACATATACTAGATATTAAATGCAGTAATTAAATGACTCACAAAAATAATCAAAAGTCTCTGTAAACACTACTCCCTAGCTGTGATGGAAATTATCAATACTTTATATGTCTGTCCTTGGCTCTTTGCCTATGTATGTATAGAACATTCTTACTGAGGAGGTTGGTGATATGATTGTGAAAAACACATACTTTTGAAAATTTTGAATCTGATTCTAGGCTGAATATTTAAACTGTGCCAGGTAACACAAAACTAAAGACGAAAAAGGACAAATCAGATCCAAGTTGTCCTTTATAGAGGGAAGAATTATATGAAGCCTCCTCGTGTAAACTTAAATTTCAAGACTCTTCCAAAAACTGTAGAAACATTTCTGGTTATAGATTTTTGTCATTTAAGAGAGATTTCTTTGCATAGTTCCAGCTACCATGTGCCCCATTCCCTGCTGTTATTAAATGTAAACCTTCCTTAACCAGGTTTGAACTCAGGGTGGAACAATTCAAATTCAAATTTGGATCTCCCTGGAAACTTTCTAAGACTTAACTTTAGCTGTGATCTTTATTTTTACATTTTCACATAAGAAGAGATGCTGGCTGTGTGGTTGACCACCATGGTTGTTACCTGGCTGACCCTTGTGCTAAATTTAGTGCTGACCTAGGGACACTAGGTGGCGCTATGTTAACTTTGGTTAGAAAATCAACATGACAGCAACAATAACAAATTCATCTGCCTCACACAAGTATTTGCCCAAGTTGATTGACACACTGAAGAGGAACACACAGGCGCAAACTAAAGATTGAATTGGGTTGTACTGGTATGGATAGGGTCTAAATTAGTCTTAATTGCATTGTTCTTGAGGTGCCTGAACATATTTTTGGATGGACACCTTTGGATAAGCACATAAGGTTGAAATCAGTGCTGCTTACAGAGCAGGTTTAGGTGCAAGCTAATTCAGATGAATACTTGTCATTGAGGGCAGTGCAGTGACTACTAAGCAGCTGATCAATAAGCAGCTGATTAATAAGCAGGAGCCAGATCACTACTCTTATAATACATAAAACTCAATGGGTTCCTTAGAAATAAGTGATCATGTAGATCTCAGAGATTAAACCTTGGAACTATATGGGTAAGTTTCTAATAAAAGAAAGGGTAAGAGCAAGGATAAGCAAATGGTGGGACTAGTTGGCCCAATTAGACACATTGGAGGTTGTTCTTACTTAGAGTTTTCAGTGCTGCTCAGGATTATTGTTTTATAGGTATAGCTTTCAAACAATTTTAGTGGTTGTTGTGCATGGGACTGTGTCCCACCTGAAGTTATGTGTTAAGATAGTGACTATCAGTACTTCAAAATATGGCCATATTTGGAAATAACCTTGAAGATGTATTTAATTAAGATCAGGCCATATTTGAATGAATGAAGAACATTTCCTGTGAAGGTTTAGGTGATGCTGCCACAAGCTGGGTAGGGAGAGAGACCTGGACAGATCCTTCCTCGGGGCTTTAAGAGACAGCATGACCATACTGATACATTCATCTCTAGGTCTGGTGTCCAACACTGTGAGAGAAAAATAGTCTATTGTGTGGAGTCACCCGGTTTGTGATTTTTTTGTGTGACAGCAGCCCTAACAAATAAATACTATCGTGAATCTTGATCCACGCAATCCTACCTACTCAAAAATCAATGGAGAAAAATCCACTAATGTGGGTTGATTGAAGGTCAGACGGTGAGAGGACCAGGAAAGAGGCTTTGGTGCCTCCATTCGCTGTATATGGGGCCCAAATCTGAGATCTGTGTTCACAGCTTTTTCCTCCCCAAGGCTGACTGGAAGTGACCTATGTGTCTCATGTCTTTATCTTCCAAGGTTTATGAGTGTGCGGGAACTGTATGGGATGCAGAGGTTAAATTAAGACAGTGGATAGGAAAAGCCCTGATGGAGTGGGTTGTTTTTCTTCAGAGCTGTCTCTTAGTTGAAAGTATTGGGGATCTTGACCTCCTTCCTTTCTTAGCCAATTCATAGGATTTTGAGGAGAAAAAGGAACCTGACAGAGAAGAAAATGTGAAAAAAGAAAATAAAATGGGAAAAGGATGAATTTGAAGACCTAGGGAAAGGACTGGGAGAGGGGGCAAAAGTCAATAAAAGATTAGAGGGAAGATGGGGATTAAAGTGTATTATCCCAATTCTTTTCCTCTGAAGGAAACAACTTAAGTTGTTTCTGAATATTTTTCTGTGCTTTCACAGGTATAGCTTAAGTATGGTTCCCACCTGCATCATGACAAATATATGGCTACTTTTCCTCCACTTCCTCTCTGAGCTTTGGCTTAGGGTTATCTCTAAGGAGACTTAAACTACTGCTCGAATTCTACTATGCATGCTAACCAGAGAAACTTGCCACTCCAAGTCAACAGTCTTTTTTTGGTCATCCCAACTTGTTTCTGTGGTAGTGTGCCATTTTTGTATGCTTTTGTTTTTTATAGGATACTATTTATCTAAATTAAATGCTAGTCACTATATACTCAGCGATTACTACAAATCTCATTAATTCTCTCCTCTGCATTAAAAAAAAAACATGCGAAGGAACTGGGGATGAAGTTCAGTGGTAGAGTGCTTGGCATGTGGAAGACATAGGTTCCATCCCTAGTACTGCAAAAGGAACAAAAAAGTATAAACAAACCAACCTTATAAGACCAAGGCAATGTTTCTCATCAGAATCTGTCTATTCTACCAAATTATGGAACATGTTGTGATACTACTCTCCACATGGGTCAATTACAAGACTTTGAATTTTTGGTTGCTAATATAATAAATTATATTCATTTGGGATAATTTTTTGTTATATCCCAGTTTCTGGAGCCAGTGGGACTCAAACCCACAACTGGCAATCCAGCACTCAGTCAAACTGGCTGGAAGCCTTTTTATGAACCATATGGCATCTGTCCCCAGCGCACAGAGCTAGAGAAGCAGCCCCATTTGCTTTTTGTTGAGGATTTTTATAGGAAGGGGTTTCATGTAGGGGATGTTTACTGAAACAACAAGCAAAGTTATAGAAGCAAAGCAGACGAGTCACAAGAGCATAGGCAAAACATAATTGTGACTTAACATGATTGATACTATCAATGTTATTGACATTATTACAAAAAGACAAAACATATCCTTGGCTTACAGAAGTCAAAACATAACCTTGGGAAGGAGTAGTATATTTTAAATCTCAAAACATTAGAAACTTGTTCCCATGGTTGGGGGTGCACTAAAATTTTCCTTACAGAAATATTATTATTATTATTATTATTATTATTATTATTATTATTATTGTTAAAAGCTCTTGACTAATACAGAAGTCAGTATAGCTGGTGATAAGCCTGAAGGTTGTCAGAGGCTTCGGCAAAGTTTGTGGTACACTGCAACGCTGCCAGCCTGGCAAATTTGAGAGAAGGAGAGATGTTCTTTTGCTTTTTAGCAAGGACGTAAAGGGGCTAAGGCTGACTGCTGGCCATTTGACCTGGAGTTCTCTCTACATAGGGGTTCTACATTTAATATTTGGCCCTTTTTTAATAATCAGTGATTTTTTTTCTGTTCTCTGATTTTTACATGGTGTGTGTGTGTGTGTGTGTGTGTGTGTGTGTGTGTGTGTGTGTGTGTGTGTGTGTGTGTGTGTGTGTGTGTGTGTGTGTGTGTGTGTGGTGTGTGTGTGTGTGGTGATCCTGGAGCTCAGGGCCTGGACATTGTCTACTGTCCTTGAGCTTTTTTGCTCAAGGTTAGCACTCTACCACTTGAGCCACAGCTCCACTTTCCACTTTTTTGATGGATAATTGGATATGTGAATATCATATTCCTTCCCAGGCTGGTTACGAACTGTGATCCTCAGATCTTCTCCTCCTGAACACCGAGGATTATAGGCATGAGCCACCCCACCTGGCTTCTTTCATTGGACCTCTTTAAGCAAAAGTCTAGTATTTCAGAAGTTAGAGTTAGCCCAACTTGTTTCTCTGCTTCCTCTCCAAAGGCTGAAATCCAAGGTGCTGGGCATTTTGATTTTCATGAGAAGGCTCCAGAAATATTTTGCTTCCAAATTTACCTGGGTTGTATCTGGTTTTATTAATTAATGGAGTAAGGGAACCATCTGGCCTCAAGCAGGACCCACTCTAATCAACGAGAGATCTCTTGTGAGCCTACATCTCAGCACTCTCTAAGGTTTGGAATCTTTTTTTCCCTATTTCTCCTGCTGCTTTACCTTGCCTTCAGCTAGAGATAGTCTCTACCTTTAAAGATTGGTCTCACCCTTTTATTTTCTCTATTTTATAGTCTGTGACTTTAATAACATCTGAAAACTGCTTTTTCCAACTTCAGCTTCCAGGTATAAACTGTGAATTTTTGGGTGGCACATTATACTATCTACTACAATTATTAAGGACAAAAGCTGTATGTTATACTTATGTCTTATTCCCTCTCACATTACCTAGAATAACAGAAGTTATTGCCCAGAATAACAGAAGTTTCTCAATAACTGAAGCTGTTGACTGATTAATTGAATGATTCATAATCAATGAGACAAACCAATGACTACTGATATAAATTACATTCAAGGAGTTTGTTTTGTTAATTAAGCAAAAGATAGATTCATGCCTGGTGCCAGGAGCTCATGCCTAGCTACTCAGGTCTCAGTTTGAAGCCTGCCTTGAAGCCAAGGCAGGAAAGTTCATGAGGCCCTCACTTCCAATTAGCCAGAAGAAAAGCAGAAGTGGCACTGTGGCTCAAAGTGGTAGAGCACTAGTCGAGCAAAAGAGCTCAGAGACAGCACCCAGGTCCTGAGTTCAAGCCCTGTGATGACAAAAAAAGAGATAGATTCAAAACAGAAAATACTAAAGGTAAAAAGATTGGCAAGTTATTCCCAGACCTAGAAATAAGGTGATCATTTATGTGACGCAGATTGCTGTGGAAATGGAGAATAGAGAAAGATCCTTCTTCTGAAGTATGAATAGGACACCTGGATGCAACTGGTAGAATAGGTGGCCCCTTTTATATGTGTCTAGCACAATACAATCTCAATGATATTTTTGAATGAGCAAATGAGTAAGTATAGCACAATGAGCTTTCTTAAAGCATAATTCAAAATGAGTCTAAAAGGGGAAACCTTCATTCTAAAGACTGAAATGTGTATTGCTATTCATGTTCATAAAAATAAATAGAGGAAATTTTGTAATCATCTTGGTTATCCCCTAACAGCCCAGAAAAAATTTATCTTCAGGCAGCAGTTTGTTTTCTTCATATTTGTCCATATTACCTCTCTCTGCAGCTACATCCAATACACTGGGATCAAAGAACACAATGATGGCAAATATACTCAGCACTTGCCTTGAATAGATTCAAGGCAGGGAAAAGTTCCCTAACCAAGAGCAAACAGAACTCAGAGATAGGACCTTTTACATTCTCAAAAAGGACTGCTATCTAGATTTTCTTCATTTACATACACACACATTCAGAGAGAGAGAGAGAGAGAGAGAGAGAGAGAGAGAGAGAGAGAGAGAGAGAGAGAGAGAGAGAGAGAGAGAGAGCAATACTTCTCATTCTAAATACAAATCACTGCTTTCATTTTGAAGCACAACTCCCATTAGTTGAATGGTATAAAATCATTTATATTGTGTAACAACCACATTACTACTACTTCTCAGTGTTTTGTGAGGTAAAGAATGAGCTAATATATTCAATTATAAGGTGATTTGGAAGGCAAATGGACAATCACTTTCTCGGGAAAATATCTAAAGTCATAGGATTACATTTTTTAATGAGAAAATTATCTTGCATAGGCATTCTTATATTTACTAGTGTTATTTCCACAGTGTATCATTCACATGGAGGTCTTCCCTTTGCCTCTGTGTATTTACTTCTTTTAAGTGAAATCTCACTGTGTCTCCCAAAAGCAGACAAAAGCAAAGCCATAAACATTGGAAAGACCTCAGGCGCTCAGTAAAAATATGGAGGTTTCTTACTATATGTAGAATTTTCAGAGTCATGTTCTCTGGCAATTTGTCTTGCAGGGAAAAACAAAATAAACAAAAACACAAGTAAAAAAATATCCTTCTAATAACGGAGAACTCCCTAAATAAAAATATGATAACTATGAAAGCATTAAATGCATCATTTGTGTAACCAACACTACAATTAGCTACATGTAGAGCTTTCATCCTTTTTTGAATCTGTCAGCCCCATGCAGATGGGAGCCCTTCCTCTATGTGATTCAATGCTTCCATGATAACACAGATCACAGTAAGTTCTCTTGTCTCAACGAGCAGATATTTTTTAATGGGTAGTGGATACACACATTGTGTAAAGGTATAAAAAATGCTTATTATTGAACTATGCCAGTCAGTGTTTTGGAGATTTGATGGGTAAAAGCAAGTATAACACCACTTTTAGGCCTCCTGCTTATATAGAGACCAATATACACAGCCAAAAACAATAAGATACCAATATCTACTGAATAATAGCTACTAAAGGTAGTCGAGGCAATAAGAAAACATAGTAGGTTCGTATAATGGCAGGAAAAAAAGGAGCTAGGTTCTGATAGATATGTCCAAAATAAGTAGCAATGGTTTACAGGTAAGAGGAATCATATGTTACAGAGAGTAATAATAGGATACTGAGCCAGAAAAGTCAGAATAAGAGATGCAGGTAAATACAGCCAGGGGGAGATGTAATATGAGTGATTAGGATTTATTTGTGAAGATAACTTTGGATGAACTTATGAGAAATCTTGTGTGCAAAACCTAGAAAGTCTGGATGGTATTCATTGGATGATCGGAAGCCATTGGGTGTGGAGAAAATATGATCAGAGATGTAAGACATAATCTAGGAATCAAGCAAATCATATGAAGGCTAACTTGGTTACCCAGGTTACCCATGCTGGAACCATGATGAATACTTGTAGGAAAGGGAATGGAGATATAGATATAAGTGTTGTAGAAGAAGAACCAAGACCCAGCCTACTAATACCAAGTTCTTGCTAGTGTTAGAGGGAAAAACAATACAGAAAATTTTAGCCTGGATACAAAGCATACTAAAAAACACATGTGATCTTTAGGATTCCATATGAATAAATTTCCTCAATGCATATTTTTAGGTCCCTGGAAATTGCCTGGTAAATACTATGTAAGGCCCTCTTTTGATAAGTGGCTCCTAGCATTATAAAGAAAGCTGGACCAACAAATATAAAATATCAAACTAATGCCAAGCTTACAAGACTGTGTGTCTCTGCAGAAGAGATGCAATTAATTACAGGAGGTACACAGCAGGAAGGCTGTGGAAGAAGACAGTGTAGCTTTTCCACTTGAATTTAAGGAGATTGTATCATTCAGGAGTCCAGCAAGAAACAGAAGGCACACTTGAAATAATATGATTCAACATAGGTTTACTGTGCAGTGAGATCACCTTATTCATGGATTTATTACAAGATTGGTCAAATAAATATATTAACTAAAAGAAAAAAGGAAAAGAAAGGTCAGTCAGGTACAAGTGGCTCATTCCCATAAGCTTAGCTACTCAGGAGGCTGAGTTCTTAGGACTGCAGTATGAAGCCAGCCTGGTCAGTAAAGTCTATGATAATCTTACACCCAACTAACCACCACAGAAAGCTTGGGGTGAAGCTGTGGTTCAATAGCAGAGTGATATCCTTTATCTAAAATCTCAAGGGCAGTGCCCAGGCCTTGAGTTCTAGCACTAGGACCAACACAACAGAGAGAGAAGCTGGGGGAAACAGATACACAAATTAAAACCAAAAAATTAAATTATCTTGCTTGCCTTAATACAGCTCAGTAGATGTGGAGAAGCTCTCAGTCCCTTCAAGTGTTTTTGTCATTTTGATTTTTGGATTATTGTGTTATCTGTTGAGTGTTTCCTTGCCATTAATTTTGTGAAAATATACCTCCCAAAGAGCAAATGGTGACAAGAAGCAATATATAAGTTAATGTGCTTAATTGAGGTGATGAAGTGAAAATGTGAGATTTAGTAGACATCAGCATGTCTTTAAAGAAAGAGTCTCACAGACTTTCCTACCTTGGGTGGCTTTGAACTGTGATCCTCAGATCTCAGCCTCCTGACTAGCTAGGATTACAGGCCTGAGCCACTAGCCCCCAGCCCTGTAGGGATTGTTTACAAAAATGTGCAATTAGGGATATGATAGAAAACAGTGCAGAGGGGGCTGGGAAGCTTGCCTTACAAGCCTGAGGCCCTGGGTTCGATTCCTCAGCACCACATAAGCAAAAAGAAAAAAGCCAGAAGTGGCACTGTGGCTCAAGTGGTAGAGCGCTAGCCTTGAGCTGAAGAGCTGAGGGACAGCACTCAGGCCCAGAGTTCAAGCCCCACGACCGGACCCCCAGAAAAGAAAAGAAAACAATGCAGAAGCTGACATTTGTAGTAACCAAGCTGTTATTCACATATCTGAAGTGTCAGATGGGAAACATATTCTCATGTAGGGAATAGTTCCTTGAACCCAGAGAGGCAAAATTCTTCTAGCTACACAGAAGGACTCTGTGGAACATGATGGCTGGAACATGATGGCTCAAGGCTAGCCCAGGCAAAAAGGTCTGCTATACTCTATCTCCAAACTAACTAACAGCATGGGCTGGATATATGGCTAAAGTGCTAATTGGCAACTGAGTAAGCTACCAGAGGTGGTAAGATAAGCTAGCAAACATAAGGTCCTGCGTTTAAACCCCAGTATCAAAAAGAAAAGGAAAAAAATTCAACATTATATGTATATGTATGCATACAAAATGATTCAGATAGACAGACAGACAGACAGATAGATAGATAGATAGATAGATAGATAGATAGAAAGCTTTACAAATACATACACACATGCATTTAAGACTAATGTGATTCAAGATGCTTAGTAAGTCATATTTGAGCAAACTAGAAACCAAGGGCAGTGTTTCAGTTGGGTCTTAAATGAATAATACAGTGATCCACAATTATGGTATCATAAAGAATAGTCACTACCTAAAACATTCTATATGCCACTTAATCATCCATTCCTCCAATACCAAACCCCTAGCAACCGCTGATCTTTTCTCTATCTCCATGGTTACTCTTTTGAGAGAATGATATATAGTTAGAATGATATTATATGCTGCATTTTAACCTGGCCCTTTTCCCAATCACTAATATGTAACCAAAGATCACTGAAGTCTTTTTATGGCTAGATAGTTCAGTCCTTTATATTGTAGAGTATTATTCCATTGCATTATTGTATTATAGCTTGCTAATCCATCTATTGAAGAATAAGTTGTTCAAAAAGAACTATACTCTTTATCTAACTTACATAACTGTAATCCCTCTGTATATCTCCTTTACAATAACAGTAAAAAAAATTGGAAACATAAAAGTAAAAGAATGCTTAGTATATTCCAAATATTTTGCAATTATGAATATGTTCATAACAAGCTTTTATCTTTAGGACTTTTGTGTGTATGTATTGCACTTATTTAGATGAACAAAATTCCTAGTGTTAAATTGTGTGGTAAATCTACATTTAGCTTTGTAATAAACTTCCATACTGTTTTCCAGATTTTCAATATATTATGTAATAGTGCCACCAACAAAAAATGAGAGTTCTGTTGCTTCACATTGTCCCTAGCATTTCTTGATGTTAGTGTTTTGGGCTTTGACTATTCCCACAGGCGTGGCATAATGTTTTATTGTTTTAATTTCTAATTCCCTAATAACATAATGATGAGGGTTTTTTTCACAATCTTATTTGCCACATGTACAGCTTCCCTTTAACCATTAGAAGTTATTACTTATTACTTATTAGATAAGTTTTGCAACTTTTTTCTGTTCCAAGGTTCTTCATTACTTTGTATTGTATTTTTCACTGGTTTGATTTATTTTCTTGCAAAACATAAGATTTCAATTTTAGTGATGACCATGTGTATCTTATTAGCTTTTTTTTGTTGGTTGTGGGGCTTAAACTCAAGGCCTGGGTGCTGTCCTTGAGCTCTTTTGCTCAAGGCTGGTGCTCTACCATTTGAGCCACAGCTCCACTTCTTGCTTTTGCGTGGTTAATTGGAGATCTGAGTCTCATGTGCACTTTACTGCTTAGGCTGGCTTCAAACCATGACTCCTGAGTAGCGAAGTTTAATATGAGGCACCAACGCCTGACCCTTATTACCATTTTTTGAGACATATCTTAAGCTTTTGACATTGTATTTGATAACTTTTCATCAAACCAAAGATCACCTGAATTTTCTTCTATATTTCTTCACTTTTCATTGAAGTATATAATGTACATAAAAGTACACATAGTTGGCAAAGGTAAGTTTTCATTAGTAGAACTTGTGAATGAGTATCTAAATCAACAGAAAAGATATCACCATTATTCTAGAAGTCCTTCTCTGGCCACCTAACCAACTGTCCTTTGATAAACACCTTGAAGCATAGATTACATTTGCTTTGTTTCTACTTTATGTAAGCTGATGTAATATAGAATTTATTGTTCTTATCCACATGATTTGTGTGGTTTTTCTATAGTATTGCCTAAAGATAGTTCATCCATTCTTTCTATGTGCTATTTCAGTGTTATAGTATACATGCCTTCATATATGCCAGTGAACATTTACTTTGTTTCCAGATTGTAACTGTTAGGAATACTACTATGGGTATATGTCTTTAGGGGAGATGTGTGCATAATGGTATTTCTGTGTCATAGGTGTTGTATACATACAGTATCATAGGTACTGTCACATAGTTTTTCCAGAGTGTTACTAGTTTAAACTCACACCAGAAAACAAATTGTGAAAAATAATAATGTGTATGTATTTAGTATATTGAAATAAACAGGTTAAGAAAAGTGTAGAAAGCAATGTAAAACATGAGACTAAGGCCTGGGCCATGTTAGAAATCCTGTAAGAAAGCAGAATTGAAATATGTGTCCTTAAAACACTTGAAGAAATTCCCTTGTATTTTCCATTATTAAGCTAGCAGTTTATAATTGCCCTATCTGCCTAATGTTATCAATGACTATACAGCTGATTGGAGAATTTAGGCAAAGGCTACCATCCATAGGAAGGGACCATAGGGCATGAATGAAGTGAATGTCCCAAATGCTCAGCTATTACTTTCAAAGGAATGTTAACACAGGATAGGTAATTTGTGCTCAAAATGATACTGATGTGAAGTATAATGATTTAGAATGATACCCCTACTGAAGAAGAGTGTCACTAATGAGATTTTAAGTATCTTTTGGACAGAAAGCCTGTCTTATTCTAAATAGAATGGCAGCACCTATTGAATGTCTGGCACAAAGTAGGTAATTACAAATGTCACTTGTAGTCAATGAATGGATTAATTAATGCAAGTGATGGGATGTATTAAGATTAAGAAAACAAATCAAAGTTTCATTGAATGAGATAAGGAAGAATTAAAGTTGCAGAAAATGTCACTGTAGACTAATAGATTAGAACATTAATAAACACAAACCAAATGTAAGTGTTTAACATTCAAACAAAATAATATTTAAGTCCACAAGAGAAAAGAGCTGTGTTAGTGGGTGGGGTGTCCATGGTAGTTGATATCAGTAAGATAGCTGAAGTTTGGATTTGGTAGAAAGATTAAGCCAGGTGCTGGTGGCTCATACCTGGCTGAGATCTGAGGATCATAGTTCAAAGCCAGCCCAGGCAGGAAAGCCCATGAGACTCTTATCTCCAATAAACCACTAGAAAACCGGAAGTGGCACTGTGGCTCAAGCAGTAGAGCGCTTGCCTTGAGCTGAAGAGTGCTGGGACAGCGCCCAAGCCCAGAGTTCAAGCCCCACGACCGACCCCCCACCCCCCCCCCAAAAAAAAGAAAAGAAAAAGAAAGATTAATCATGCTTCTTTGCTTTGACTTACATTGATCCAACCCTTCTTAGATTTTAAAATATGATTTTGATTGCCATTTTTAAAGAGAGAATAAAATTATAATGGAATGTGGCAATGATAATGAAAAAAGAGGATGACAAATCATTAAAGAGTATATAATTGGCCAGGTGTCTATCATTAAGAGACTAAAGCCCAGCCTAATTATTGCCTTCTGGCATAAAACATATTTATAAACCATTTTGAGACTAATATTTTCCTTGATTTATTGAAAAATAAACAGTAACACAATAACTTGACACACAAAATGCTTTGGTTAGATATAAGAAAAACCTTAGGACTACCAGTAGGATGAACTGCTGTGATAAAAAGGGAAAACAAGATGATTTTTTTTAACCTGGAAGCCACCAAGGTTTAGAGAGAATGAATTTGAAATCTTGGAAAGACACCAAATAAATGTTCTATTCGTTAATCATCCAGTCTGAGGCTTTTTCTTTTCTTTTGTTTTGTTATAGCTGTTTGGACTTACCAAGTAATGAAGGAAGTGCTTCTCTGCTTGTTTTTCTTTTTTCTCATACTGTATTTTTTTTTTCAATTTAAATTCATTGTCAAGATGATTGTTAACACTGACCGTGGTAGTCACTATGGCTCTCAAATATTATTATTATTCTAATTGTGTGTGTATGTGTACTGGTCCTAGGCACTGTCCTTGAGCTATTTTTCTCAAGGCTATTGTACCACTTGATCCATAATTCTACTTCCAGCCTTTTTGGGTGGTAAATTGGAGACAAGAGTCTTTCCTACCAGCTCTGGCTTCCAACTGAAATCTGAGGATCTGAGGCTCCTGAGTAGCTAGGATTATGGACATGAGTCACTAGAGCCTGGCTCCAAATGTAATTTTTACTAGAAGAAAAGCACAACTAGTATAAAATCTAGACATTCAGAGTGTGAATCACCCAAGTTAAATTTGAGGATGTACTGGCAACATTTAATTAAATAAACTCTTTAAAAGCACTTAATGGAAGATTTTCAAAGGATGTGTGTTTCACTTGTATAAGCAGTCAGGGTGAAGTGGAGCAATATACTCGTTTTCAGATGGGTTATCAGACAATAAAAGTTGATATGATACAGTGGAATTACCATGCACATTGCCATAACCCCCTACTCCATTGGCTTTTGCTGGCAACTGCGGCATCTCTACAAACTCCAGAACACCATTCTCAGAGGCAAATTCTATCACCCTGACAACATTTTCTAGTTTTATTTGATCTTAAAAAACATTTCATTATGTTTAATTTAGGGAAATGAGATTTCTTTAATTACTATCAGTAGCAGCTATTAGAAGCTCAATTACATTTGCAAATTCATTTTTAAAAGCTTTATGGTTTTCAGATAAAAATTTCAAGTTCTAACTGAGCCCATTAAAAGTTAGTGTTCCTCCCCTTGGTGCCTGAGCTTCCCAGAGAGAAGGTACATTTTATAGTGCGAAATAAACAATGCTAGCAAGCTGAAGATTAGCCTAAATAGGCTCAGAATCACTGATTTGAATAAAACAGATATTTCACTAAATAAATTGGTTCATCAAACATGTATAAGTTTCCTTTCTTTGGGGTTTCACATACACGAAGCAGTACAATGTGAGAGGTCCCCCTGTGGAGGAAAAACCGCTTCCTAGCTAGAAATGTGATGTTGTTCATCCTGATTCATGTCTATCCTAGTTATGTGTAGTCCTGCAGTTTACGTAGTTATTACCACCATTACCTCTAAAGCCACATCTCCATGAGAGGTCATAAATAGAATTTAGATAACCTCTTATTTATTTATGCAATTAATGAATTTCAGAGTGACTCAAATGTTATCTGTTCTGGAGCTTCTTGTATAGGGAATTAAATAGTTATTAGTAGTTAGAAACTTCATTCCAAGTTCAGTGTTACTCTTGTTCTCAGTCACAGTGGCATCAATAGGCTATTTTTCCCTTATAAATTATTAGGAGATAAATGAAATGTATATTTGGATATCTAAAGGACTACCTGCATCTGTGGTGAGCTATCCCAGATAATTTTTTTTTCCTTGTAGGGTATAAAAGACACCCTGCACATAGTAGATTTGTGATAAATGCTGCTTGATGTGATTTGCTCAACTCTCCTTATTTCAGAAACAGTTGTTCCTATAGGAGAGTGATTAGGCCACTGTATGGCTGTCCAACTTGGTGACCATTTTAAGCTGTTCCATGAGAACTCTCTTGAAACAAGAAATAGAAAATATCTTTTGAGTAAACTATAGGATCAGTTCACAGCATTGCTTCACTATAATGCAGAATTATCTTTGTTGACAGGAGATCTCAACTGATGTTAATAAAAATTATAAATGCTTCTTTTGTTGTTTGCCGTTGTTAAATACATGCAGATTCAACTGATTCAAGCTCACAGATTGGGGGAAGATCTTCAGTAGCGATCCAATAGACCAGAGTCTATTGGATATATATACTTAGAGCACAAAATATCAGTCCCCAAAATTTTTTTCAAAGAATCAGCCACCCTATTAATAAGTGGGCTAAAGACTTAATGAGACTTGTCTGAAGAGGAAATAAGAATGACTAATAGACACATGAAGAAATGTTCAATATCTCTGGCCATAAAAGAAATGCAAGTCAAAGCAACAATGAAATTTCATCTCACCCCAGTTAGAGTGGCCATTATCAAGAAAGCTAATAACAAAGATGCTGGAGGGTATGTGTTTAAAAGAGAGCGCTACTACATTGGAAGGAATGTAAACTTGTTCAACCACTCTGTAAAGCAGTATGGAGGTTCTGCAAAAGGCTAAATATAGAACTCTCCCATGACTGAGCAATCCCACTCCTGAGAATTTACTGAAAAGACAACAAACAAGGCCCACAAACTATGTTTATATGCATTATTTAGCATAGCGAAGATATGGAATCAACCCAGATGCCCTTCAGTGGATGAATGGATCAAGAAAATGTGGTATGTATACACAATGGAATTCTATGCCTCCATCAGAAAGAATGGCATTGCCCTATTCAAAAGGAAATGGAAAGACTTAACAAAATCATATTAAGTGAGGTAAGCCAGATCCAAAGAAACACAGGCTGTCTGGTTTCCCTCATTTGTACCAATTAGTATTTGTCTAGAATAGTTTTAGCAAAGGTTCACAATAGCGCAATAGGTATGTACATATGACCATATAAAATGATGCTAATCAAAAGAAAGGAGCTTTGCAATTCTTTTATGGCGAGGGAGGTTGAGCATTTCTTCATGTGTCTATTGGACATCCTTCTTTCCTTTTCAGAGAAGTTTCTCTTTAAGTCTTTAGCCCACTTATTTATTGGACAGTTGTTTCTTTGAGGGTTTGTTGTTGGGGGATTTAATTTTTTGAGTTCCAATTATATTTTAGATATGAGATCCTTGTCTGTTGTATGGCTAGTGAAGACCTTCTCCCAATCCGTGGGCTTTCTATTGATCTTGCTAGCTATGTCCTTTGCCATGCAGAAGCTCTGAAATTTCATACAATCCCATTTGTCCAACCTTTCTTTGATTTGTTGTGTTTCCGGTTCTCTATTAAGAAAATTTTGGCCTGTGCCAAAATTTGAGACCTAGGGTTTCTCCTATTCCATTCTGTAATGTTTTCAGAGTGTCTGCTTTGACTCCAAGGTCTTTGATCCATTTGGAGTTGATTCTGGTGCAGGGTGATATATAAGGATCTAGCTTTAGTTTTCTACAAGTAGTTAACCAATTTTGCCAGCACCATTTACTGAAGAGGCTGTCTTTTTTCCATTCTATTTTTTTAGTTTCCTTATCAAAGATTAGATGGCTATAGGTCTTTAGGTTCATTTCTGGGTTTTCAAGTCTATTCCATTGGTCCTGGGTCTGTTCTTGTGCCAGTACCAAGCTGTTTTGATTACTATGGCTTTGTAGTAGAGTTTGAAATTTGGTATTGATATTCCTCCAGCAGTGTTCTTTCTGTTGAAGGTCGTTTTTGCTCTTTGGGGTCTTTTATTGTTCCATATGAATTTTTGGATTGCCTCTTCTATTTCCTTGAAGAATGAGGTTGGAATATTGATAGGTATCGCATTGAATTTGTAGATAGCCTTGGGAAGTATTGCCATTTTCACGATGTTGATCTTTGCAATCCAGGAGCATGGGAGTTTTTGCCACTTTCTAAGTTAGAATGGATATAGTCAAGAACTCTAATAATAACAGATGCTGGAGGGGATGTTGACAGAAGGGAACCTTACTGCATTGTTGGTGGGAGTGTAAACTTGTTCAACCACTTTGGAAAGCAGTATGGAGGTTCCTCAAAAGACTCCATATAGAGCTCCCCTATGACCCAGCAATCCCACTTTTGGGCATTTACCTGAATGCTCACAAACAAGACCATACTAAAGCTACCATCACATCTATGTCTATTGCAGCATAACTAAGATATGAAACCAACCCAGATGCCCCTCAGTAGATGAATGGATCAAGAAAACGTGGTATATATACACAATGGAATTCTGTGCCTCCATCAGAAAGAATGACATTGCCCCATTTGTTAGGAAATGGAAAGCCTTGGGATAAATTATATTAAGTGAAGTAAGCCAGGCCCAAAGAAACATAGGTCTCATGGTTTCCCTTATTTGCAATAACTAGTATATGTCTGAGTCAAGCAGAAGAGGTCAGATAAGATGATGTTGGGAAGTAAACCCTAAGATATGTATTCAAATTTTTTTTCTTTCATGTGATTGTTTCTAACACATTTATAAGATTATTTCTTTGTTGCTTTGTATGTCCGTCCCCCCATGATATAACCCCCTTTCACTGTATTTGATGTTGGTATAATTTGTGGAGAGGAAGGGAAAAAACAAATCAGTTAAAAGGGCATACAGGTAGACCCATTGCAACAATGAGATGTACAAGTTGTTATGTTGAAAATTAACTTTACAACTTTTGTGGTGGGAGAGGAGAATCGGGAAGGGATGGTAAGGGGAAACAAAGGAAGAGGCTACAATGCTTGATAAGAAATGTACTCATTATCTTTCCCATGTAATTGTAACCCCTCTGTACAGTATTTTCACAATAAAAAAAGAAAGGAGCTATAAAATATGGAAACGAGGTTTTTTTTTCTTAATGTACTATATGCAGTTATGTCTTTCTTTCATTTTTCCCACCTTGTTTTTCCCCCTGTTGTCACGGTGTTTGATTTCAGTACCCTTTGTATTGTATAAATGTATCTGATTTGAGGATGGGAAGGGGAATCACAGAAGTGGTGAGACAAAGGACAAAAGATGAACCAATGCAAAAGTGATACTCACAAGACACTGCATTGGAAATGAACTTTACAACTTGCAGGGAGGAGTGTTGGGGGGAAGGGATAGTGGGAAACAATGAGGGAGAGCATAATATTGTTTGTCAGGAATTGTACTCATTTCCTTACTTGTGTAACTGTAACCATTCTGTACATCATCTTTACAATAATAAAAAAAGAAAAAGAAAACAGGTATACAGGGGAATGGACTCCATTCATTTGGTAAGTGATCAAGGGTCCCTGAAGTGTAGAGATCCTACATGCAATGTGAAAAACATGAGTATTAATTACTTAACCTGGTTTGAACCACTGTGTCCTCCTTAAAGATGTGGTGTCCTTATGGATTTGAACAAATTTCACATAGTCATACTGGTAACAACTATGTTATAGGAATACTGTGGAAAAAATTTAAAAATATAAAATGGCTACATGTCCTAAAAAAACGAAATCATTGCTTCTTGACTTCTTCCTTACTAGTGAGTATCAAGATGAGAGTATGCCATAATTTATTGAAGGTGTATGTACTTGAAAGACTTGTTCATTCATTTCATTTGAAAATGTTTGATTTTATTTTTCTTAATTTGCTTTAGCTTTTACCCACGCCAATCAATGCCTTCTTTTAGGAATTTGGTGTCTGAGTGGATTAGTATTAGAGGGAGGAATATCCTATGGTTTAGTTTGTGGCACTCTTACTTGGCTGTCATATACACTTGATAAATTCCTGTTATAAAATGTATGTAAGAGACAGATCAAGCATAAAATAAATAATTAGAAAATGTTGGGGCTGGGAATGTGGCTCAGTGGTAGAGTGCTTGCCTTGCATGCATGAGGCCCTGTGTTTGATTCCTCAGCACCACAAAAGCAGAAATAGCCAGTAGTGGTGCTGTGGCTCAAATGGTAGAGTGTTAGCCTTGAGCTGAATTTGCTAAGGGACAGTGTCCACGTCCAGAGTTCATGCCCCATGACTGAAAAAAAAATGTTGTTGCTATCATTGAAAATTTGTATTTTATATAATGATAGAAAAATACATAAAAGATAGGCAAAGTTAGTGAATAGTAATAAAGTACATAACAGTGTAAGAACACCATAAATTTCAAAACAGAGAACCAGAAGAATTGAGGGGATAGGTGAGTTGGGAGAGATAGGAAGAATGATGAAATAGATGACATTAATCAAGGTCATTCTATTCAGAAACTGAGATATTAGAGTCTCTTTGTACAGTAATTAAAGATAATAATACATATATCAATACTGGCAGAGGGACCGGAAGCAGCTCATGAGATAGGATATGTTGCTCCTATAGTGATTTCACAAGCAAATGTTTTTAAAAGGCCAGGCAACTTATCTTTTAGATAAGTGTAGAGAGTGTAGAGAAGTTTCATGTCAACACATGCCTTGCTTTTGTGATCTAAAAGTACTACAGGTCATTTTTTCAAAAGCTTATTGCTGTTTGAAATGGTTCTGAAACAATCTTACAAAACAAAGTCATTGTTGTTTACATTTTATGCCACTTCGCTGCTCCATTTTCCCTAATGGTTGGTCTTTAAAAACTTCATTCTCAGAGAATTTGTAAAAATGATCATGAACAGTGTGGTCACAATATTTGAAGCAGTAATAAAGAACAAAAGTGTATTAATTGCTATTCTCAGAAATCTTGTGATTCACTGGCCATCTCATTTAATGAAGTCTTGTTTCAGTGGAATGATTGAGCTGTAAGGAGCATATATACATTGCAATAAGCATCAGAGTTACATTTTCTGATTCTTGGAGGGAGTAGTTTTCATGTTACCCACCCTCTGCAAAGCTGCAAGGTACTTCAGAGCTGTTTGTCAGTGCCTGGGTTAATTTGGTAAGAGAGTATTGACTACAGAATAAAACACATTTAGTTTAACAGTAATCAATGAGTAGCTGACAAAAGGGCATCTGATGTTTTGAAGTCTTTAAAATATGAGCTAAATGCACAAGCTGGGGAAATATTGGTGAAAGGCATGACTCTAGGGCTACATACATTGCAGAATGCAAACTTTCTTTTTCTCTCCTAGGGCACATCTGATGTAAGAGAGAGGATTGAATGACTATGCAGGATAATTAGTTTATTTAATATGTTGTAAATACA
Organism: Dipodomys merriami; assembly: GCF_024711535.1. NCBI lineage: Eukaryota > Metazoa > Chordata > Mammalia > Rodentia > Heteromyidae > Dipodomys > Dipodomys merriami. The sequence goes on from NW_027202270.1 coordinate 78,844,091, forward strand.
AAAAATTTGGTAGAGATATGGAGATCAAATTTTTCTGTTAGCCTGTCAGTTATCCATGAAAGGACTTTACTGCAAACTACAAGTTATTTATTTGTTAAACTTCAAACTTTATTTCAGCATGTGGAGAAAATGTGTTAGAAAAGCATTTAAAGGTGCCAATATCTGTCAACATCAAAGCTATTAGTTAAGCAAAAGAAAAATATTTTAGTCTGAATGTATTAGCTTTACATCACTGTAAAAAAATGGATACAGGGAACCTATGAAGGAAAAGAGGTTTATTTTGGCTTATAGATCTGGAGATTCACATTCAAGTTCCTGAAGTTGCATGGATTTAGGCCTGATGTGTGTAGTACATCATGACTGTGTTATAGTTCAGAATGAGAACTCGTATCTGGTTCCTGGAGCCAGAAAGGAAAAGGAGGTCTGGTGGGGTCTGACGACATGCCTTCTAAGACCTAAGAATCCACCTCATAAAGGTCCATAGCATCACCTTGCAGACCAAAGCTTGAACTACAGCAGCCACCAAATAATAATTTCTCTGTACAAGTGCTATGACCCATATACACAGCTATTTGATGTTAAGATTAGTTTGACATAAAGTAGGTCCTTTGTAAATTACCAGTGGATTCATGTAGTTCTAGCAATGTCTAACAATAATTCTTGATGGCAACAAATGACTGCCAAGGCTATTTTACCTCAGATGTGTGTGTGTGTGTGTGTGTGTGTGTGTGTGTGTGTGTGTGTGTGTGTGTGTGTGCGTGCTTGTGCATATGCACATGTGGTAGGGAAGGGGTGGTGGCTGCCTATTCTTATGTATAACACAGAGCTGGTGTTTGGTGCCTAGATGTAATCACACAGGGATGGAAAAAGGATTTGTTCCTAGTCCAATGGCAAGCAAAGATATTACATGATTTCTAGAATTGCTGAAAGGTTCATCCTTTCTGGAAAGCACAAACTTAATTTTTTCATTGTTGACAGTGGTTACAAAATTTCATTAAATTTGATAAAAAGTATATCAAATTACTTTTGATTCTCAACAATAAGAAGAAAGTCTCCCAAACGGAAGACTCCTTAGGAAGTTTGGATATTAAAAACAATATCTTCTAGAAATGAAGCATTAGAATTGGTTACCTATATGAGATTTTAATTGCGAAGTAATGATTGGGGTGTACA